>NC_066294.1:0-2400000 GCF_905404315.1 Leptidea sinapis | reverse complement strand
GCAGTCTGCAGCCACAATAAGCTCGCTCTTGGTTGTCTCGCAGTAGTTCACCAGTTTGACAAGTTCTTCCGGCGGTGGGTCTTCCCCGTCCGGCATATAGACGGAGGCGACCACTATCGCTCTCTGGTGAGTTGGAAGGATGTGTCTGTCCAGTATTTTTATTGCGCATAAGTCTCTCTTTTGGAGGCAAACGTGCCCACCATTTTTTTTGCAACACTCTGTGAACGAACAATTTTTGTTGGCTTTAACTCATTTTTGAACACCCAAACTCGTGACTGGTTTTTGTTTCGGGTTCGTACGCGTATATCCAGGATTCGTCACCTGATACTATGTTGTATACAGCATTTGAGGATCCTGCGTAGAATCTTTCGAGAGTTCTGACGCACCAAGTAACGCGAGCCGCTTTTTGCTCTTCACAGAGTAAATGTGGTATCCATCGCGAAAACAACTTTTTTACACCTTATTGTTGATGCAAGATTATTTGTATGTGGCTCATGCCAATGTATAAAGTTGCCTGAATTTCGCGGTATGTCACATGTCGATCTTCCTCAATCAGCTTACGCACAGCATCAACGTTTTCTTTGGTTACTGCAGTTTTTGGACGACCTTGACGGGAATCATCACTGAGCTTGACAAGTCCACGTTGAAATTCAGCAAACCAGCGATAAATTATGGTTTTGGATGGGGCTTCATCACCTAATGCAGAAATCATCCGTTCAACACAGTGTTTTAGTGTTATACCACTTCGAAAGTCATAATAAATCATCGCTCGAGAATTTTCTCGAGTTAATTCTATTTTCTCAACGACTAAACAAGTTTGACAAGACTTTGTGACAAGACCGAGAATCTTTTTTTAATAAATAAATGGTATCCGATTTTTAAAACCAAGGAGTTTTTAACTAAAAAGATTTTAATATGACAGGAACAGTGGAAATATTCCATTCCCGATACTTTTGGTGCAGCCTATGTACCAACATATGTATAATATAAATTAGTTTTTATTTGCAAGTTTTTGCAAGGAAGATTCCGTTCTATCGGTTTTCGAATGAGCCGTGTTCCATTTTGTTTGTGATCAAAGTGTCCGTAGGCCAATATCGGTGAGCCAGTCCCGAGGGTACGGGCTACATGCCTAATTTAAACTCAATTTCCTTTACAAGTTGTAAACGCTTGTAATCTGTAGTTTGTTGGCGCCCCCATGGCGTGCTAGACGTCGTTTAGATAAGCTAACTGAGGGAATATTTCAAAGCGATGACTGATCAAGCGTACATGCATTTACGAATTAATTAATCACTTTTATACTTATCTTCACGTGGCTGGTCATTTGTCTACTCTAAGTATGACTGGAATAAGTAACTAAACCAGTGGGAGGCTCCTTCGCACAGGATGCCGGCTAGATTTGTGTACCACAACGGAACCTATTTCTGCCGCGAAGCAGTAATGTGTAAACATTACTGTGTTTCGGTTTGAAGGGCGCCGTAGCTAGTGAAATTACTGGGCAAATGAGACTTATCATCTTATGTCTCAAGGGGACGAGCGCAATTGTAGTACCGCTCAGGATTTTTGGGTTTTTCAAGAATCCTGATCGACATTGCATTGTTATAGGCAGAGCGTATCAATTACCATCAGCTGAACGTCCTGCTCGGCTCGTCCCGTACTATCATAAGAAAAAACAAAGCGGCCGTTATGAGCTCCAAATTTTATTAGTTTAACTAATCTTTCGGTATCTTTCTATACCTATTTTCATTATCACCAGATATGATTGGTATGTGACGTGTATGGGAATAGTTCACATTTATCTCATTTGAAACACCCACGAAGATAACACGGAGTAAACAATATTTATCTTTACTGTTAACACCATAGACTTAGGAATGTGCATTTGGTAAGAATTATTGAAAACAGAAATTTATATTTACTTGTACTGGAGAGAAAAACTGATTTAGTTGCAATTACAGGACAACTGAAACTTTTAGGCGAGGCTGCTGGATGTTGGTTGATAGATTGCAAGTTTTTATTATAAAAATTTTGACGTATTAATACCTAAGGTATCATAAGACAACACACCATCTGTGTGGTACAGCCGATGTCGAGAGGATACGTCTTGAAAGATTGGGTCAATGGAGACACGACACCGTCCCAAGGCTCTTCGAAGCCATTCCTGGCTGTTTCAATCGTAAAATCTATAGGAATTTATAGGAGTTTCAAATTGCTCCTTTAGTTCAATTTGTGAAGTTTATATTCTTCATCATCACCATGAGCCGGAACACGTCCACTGCTGGAAAAAGGCCTCCCCCAAAGATTTCCACTATGATCAGTCCTGCGCTGCCCTCATACAACGTATTCCGGCGATCTTGACCAGATCGTCGGGCCATCTTGTGGTGGGCCTACCAACACTGCGTCTTCCGGTACGTGGTCGCCATTCGAGGTCTTTACTGCCCCAACGGCCATCTGTCCGTCAAACCATGTGCCCTGCCCACTGCCACTTTAGTTTCGCATTCATTTGGGCTATGTCGTTAAATTTATATTAAGTGTAATTAATTATTTTATATTTCCTCGTAAGTGTACTATGTTTCATGAGGAGAAAGTGTGAATACATCCTCGTACAATTTCAAGTTAGCGTCACATATTATCTACTTCCGATTTCGACCGCCAAAAATTCTATTAAATATTGTATCTAGAGCACTTTTTGAAATTTTGGGATAAATATGGCCTAACCTCAGATGATACACCATGCTACATTTCATCAAATTTAAATTTTTCCAGTATAAAAAACAGACCGACAGTGTTAATTTTATTTATGTTTCCCATTTACAGAATAGAAATTTATTAAATATCCATAGGGAGTGACAATAACATTTTGGAATAAAACTTGTAAAAAATGTCATGAAGCTGATAAGAACTTCCCGACCCATATTTTAAATCAAAGAATATTAAAGTTGCTTAGGCCTACTTAATACCAAAACCAATCATGAACCATAAAATATTGTCCTCTATATAATCCAGCCTAGCGAAACTCTCTAAGAAAAGAGCGATTCACTCGATTGTATGAAACGTTTAGTCATTGACAGATTGACAGATTGACAGATGAGGGCTATAATCTAGTAAAAACAGGAGATCCACTACATTTTAAGCAACTGTTCGCTTTCAAACTTAGCCGGATTGCACTTCGTGGCCAATCGCGATACTGTTAATACTATTATTTCAAACTTATGTCAAATGACTGCACGTTTCATACTAAACTAAATTTTAATTTTTTCTTAGGCAGTCCTGCCTCTTATTACGTAGTATTTACTTCCTTTTTGAAATAATATATATACATATATAAAAGAGAATGTATGTTTGTATGTTCCCTAATAACTCCTCAACTATTCGACCGATCTCAATGAAATCTTTTGTAATAGATTCGTTGAAGCTCAAGGAAGGTTTATTTATATTTATATGGCAAAACAACGTTTGTCAGGTTCGCTAGTCTACTATACAGGAGTACGCCTTAATTGTCAAAGTCATTTCTTTTTTAAATTTGTGCACAGTAATAACATGCAAAAATATTGTTCTATACCTACAGATATAGGTAATATTAGACGTAGTATTGTCAAGTCTGTGTTATGCTTCTGTAATAATGTAAATACATCTATGGCACGGCGTCGTCATAAGTGTCACTACACTTCATTCACACTTCCACTTCATTTGGCCATTAAAACATTAACGATCTATATTTGTGTTCGTCTTTCATCTTTTGTTTACGTTCGGAGTAGTTTTTACGATTCGGGGAATGTATTTTTGGTTTCGTTTTGAACAAAGATCAGTTAATTTTGTTGTTTCATGTCACATTTTGTAAATTGCTTCTTACGTTATGTTTGGGAATTGTGATTTTGTATTATACTCGGAAACTTTTGCTAATATTCAATGTTTGTTAAGGCTGGGACTGACTACGATTATAAATGCTAGACTAACTCTACAATATTTGTGTTGATCATGTGGCTTGCAAGTGGGCATTCATTTTATTGATTTTCTTTTGTTTATTTAAAATTTATTTATTAAATTGAAAATTTGCACGGTTTCACTTTTAGAAAAGAATGTTGTTATAGCTGAAAATTCGGGGATTTTTAAAACCAAAGTTTATGTTTAAGTTTTTTAAGCAACTGCCAAATTTAAATTGGATATTTCAAATTATATATAAATATTCTATTCGGTTCAAAATTTTTTTTTAAGTCGTTCTTTGTGCATTGTAGTTTTAACGTCGGAATATTTTCATTGCGTAATGTTGTAATCGACTCTCTAAGAAATAAAAGTTTTTGTGGATATTGAGGTATGACCGCGCCTTAAACACAAAGTACAGATAGATAAATATATTTTAAAGTGAATTTGGCGAGCTGAATTTTAACGACGTTGCTTATTTTAAATATTGATTCAGTTATTCTAGTTATTTTTCAGGCAAAGTATATTTTTAAAATAATTTTAAAATATATTTTTTCAACTATCTCGTGTAACGTTTGAGTATTTTTGTTGCATCGCTTCGCATAGATTATAATTAAAATAATTTGTAAAATAGTGAAGCTGTAAATATTGATTAGAAAGAGTTTCAATAAGTTTTTTTTAAGGAATAGTAATTTTAATGATCTAATTAAAGAAATGTGATTTTATTGATGTACGGAACCCTTCGAGTGCAAGTTGATTCTCATTATCCTTTCCTCCAGCTCTCCATGCATGAATCTATCACGGCGAGTGCTCAAAGGAATTGTTCGGGTTGATACCAGCAACTGAATTCCACTACCGGACATTACATCAAAATGCAAAATTCCACCCGACGATAATGTCAGGCATTCCACAACAGCGCGTTTTCAATGTTTTTAAAGTGATAACCCTCACTTCTAGGATAAATTGATATTTAATTAAATTAAATGTGGTACTTATTAATAAAATGTAGGTTATCACTTTAAAACATAACAAATTGTTCAGATTTACAAGAGTGACATCTCAAGTCAATATCCTAATATGCAAATATTGGGGTTGAACAGGTTATCAACTGTAAAGTAGATCCTGTAGATAAAGCCACAGCCTGAGTTGAACAATGCATACAAGATTTTATGACGATACGTCACTAGAACGGTTAGATCAGTTGGCAGAGCACTCGCACGGAACGCGAGAGGTAGTGGGTTCGAATCCCGCATACTTCGTAAAATTATGTTTTCAAATTTTATTTGTGTAAACGTAATATAAATTTTCACCAGTAGTTAACATGTAGGTAACGCGAGAATAGACTTGATATAGCAAGTCTTTATTATGGGCGATTAAATTTAATTGCAATATTACCAAAGAAAGTTATTAAACATTTTGTCGGGTCATAAATATAGAGAGTAAATACTTATACGAGCAATCGAAAGAAAAGAAACCTGAACTATCGTCCAAACTGACCCTGACTGGATTATTATTTTGATATCATGTTGTAAAAACACGTAATACATCGTAATCAAGCATAAAATTAGAATGGGTCTTACAGACCAATGTGAAGCCCAGTAGGTACCAGTGGGAGGCTCCTATGTACAGAATGCCGGCTAGATTATGGGTGCCACAACGGCGCCTATTTTTGCCGCGAAGCAGTAATGTGTAAGCATTATTGTGTTTCGGTCTAAAGAGCGCCGTAGCTAGTGAATTTACTGGGCAAATGAGACTTAACAATTTATGTCTCAAGGAGACGAGCGTAATTGTAGTGCTGCTTTGGGTTTTTAAAGAATTCTGAGCGACACTGCATTGTAATAGGCAGGGAGTATCAATTACCATCAGCTGAACGTCCTGTTCGTCTCGTCCCTTATTGTCATAAAAAAAGAAGCCATCAGACAAACCGTAAACGGCAGACGGTAATAAAAGCATTTTATTCTGTGTTCAGACATAAATATTGATCATTTCAAGTTCAAACTGGTCTTGTATATCCGAATCTAGACGTACGTCTGAGTTATTGCCAAAGTTATGAGTAATATCAGCAGTGCGGCGTTCACTTGTCCCTGCTTCATTGATATTGTTATTATTGTGGAGTATAAAAAGTGACGAAAAAGTAACATTCCAGTTGGAGTATTTAAGATAACGAATTTGGTTTGCGTGCATATGCAGACTATGTCACTGACATAGCCCAAATGATTGCAAAGCTTAAGTGGCAGTGGGCAGGGCACATAGTTCGACGGATAGATGACCGGTGGGGCAGTAAAGTCCTCGAATGGCTACCACGTACTGGAAGCTGTTGTGTTGGTAGGCCCCCCACAAGATGGACCGACAATCTGGTCAAGATCGCCGGAATAGCTTGGATGAGGGCAGCGCAGGACTGATTGTCGAGTTGTAGTGGTCCTTGAGGCCTTTATCCAGCAGTGGACGTCTTCCGGCTGATGATGATAATGGAGACTATACTTTAGCCAGTATCACATCATTTGGATTGCTAACTAAATTGGATTAGCACTATCTGAATAAGTGGCATTTGTCAACAGAGCGATTTTCACGGATCTTTCTTTGATATGTAACCAAATTGTGTTAAATACATCCTGGAGGCCTTTTACTGGTTAATCAACACGGGTTCCTTATTAAAGTACCTTTAGAGACCACAGTGCTCCTTTAGTTCCTCTAATGCTGCAGAGGCGTTTTGTCTTTCACGTACCAAGTGGTGATATTTGACCACGATCGCGTCATAGATATACCGTTGGGAGGCTTCTTAGCACAGGTACCAGAAGAGCACCTTAGCTAGTGAAGCTTACGGACTAATGAGACTTACAATTTTTATGTCTCAAGGTAACGAACGCAATTGGAGTGCCGCGCAGAATATTGTGTTTTTCAAGAACTGACCGGTTCTCCATGGTAAGTGTATGGTAACACTTACCATTACTTTAACGCCTTTCTCGTCTTGTCGTCTTTTATCATTAAAAATGCTATAATAATACTATTATCATGCACGATAGCGTCAGAGTTACTAAAAAAATGCTTTCTTTGACACGGATCATCTATACAGATGCAATTAAACCCTATTTTCTCACAATTACACTCTTTCTTTCGAATTGTCAATTATCTGATCTTATTACTCGAGTTGTGATATTTTGTTACTCGCCAAATTATCTGAGTTTAATTTTATTTATAGAATCCTAAAGAAGTAGGAAGTATTTAACTTGATACATCTACGCCTCTGATAAAATGTTCCTTTTTTCCTATGGAGCTACAAATCCCTATTAACTTATGCCTAACTACATAATTAAAATGTATAAAACAGCCATTAATTCTGCTTCAGTGTTACTTGTCTCCTTAAAACTTTTCTTAAATATCACGCTTCAATTTTTTTTAATAATACTTAAACAAGAATTTCATTCATTTTAATTGGTCTAATTTCCTCTCCCGTGAACCTTCGCTCCATCTTTGCTTCTTAATTATTTTCACTACACTACCATCAAAGAAAATATATCGAGTGTAAAATGCTCTTGTGAAAGCCCGCCATTTTGTTATCGTACCTTTCATGCAAACGGCGGTAACAAATCAATTGTAAACAGAAAAGTAATTTTACGCGTTTTCAATGATTTATGAGTGATGTTTTTCATTTAATTACTTTTCCGAGGCTTTACTAATTGTTTTTTATTGATTCGGATGAGTTTCGTGTTTGGTTAATTGTATAAATTCGGCGATGTGAAATGAGGACTATATTTTATCTTCCGATTTAATAAAAGAGCTGTAATTATAGATAAACGGTTTTCATCGAATACGAATGGACCACATTTTTAATACCACTTTCAAATGTTCTTAAATGGTAAAAATTTATGTCCTCATATATACAACTCTTAAGCATAAGGAGTTTGAATTTGGGATTTTTTTTATCATAAAGTAGGAAGATTAGTGAACTTTCTAAAATCAGCACAAACAGAACCTATATGAGGTTTAAAGGCCCCTGCATTTAGAAAATGATATTTATTTTTTTCTCCTAAGTCTACTAGTCTAATTAATATATTATATAGCCTAGTGCTTACAAAATTGCAACTCCTGAATTTGCAACTCGCGATATCGTCTGCGTGGAATAGTTACTTTGGGCAGCATTTTAATTTTTTAGGATACTTTGCAAATAATACACGAACAAACTGCTCTTTCCGTTGGCAGCGCTCTTCTATGATACAGCGGATATCCTTTGTCATTGTGGACAGTCTCTTTAACAGTATTTCCCTACGAACTTTAATATCGTATTTCATCCTCGTGTAGGTCAAAGTTTCAAAAATGCTCGAACAAATGTATATAAATTACTACTTATGAAGTGCCTAAATATAAAGTTTATAGTTTTATCTCCGAAAATGGCAAATTCCCATACAAAATTCCATCCTCTATTTCAGTTCCTTCATTTATGTTTTCGCAATTAAAAGTAGCCATTGTCCTTTTCCAAGCTCTAGTCCAGGGGTGCTCAAACGGTCGATCGGGATCGACAGGTCGATCGCGAGTGCTTTTTGAGTCGTACTCGAGAAAAAAATCCGGTATAAAAAATAATAAAAAATAATTAAATAAAATAATAATAATAAACTAAAATCGGTAATTACGTACCATCTTATGAAAAGTATGATCAGGACATGCAGTATCATGCTTCAACATCCAAAGTCACTCTTTAGTTAAACTTAGAACTTTGGAACGCGTTTGTTTTGTAAGAACCAATAAACTCGCAATTTTGAATAATAATTTTTCATTGACATTTAAGAGCAACCTACACTTACCTTGACTAAAAAAATTGCATATTTTGCGCAAAGCTAATATCTATGTCATCGTGACACTCTACCTAGACGACAATCCTTCATGACACATACTTGAACGCTCTCAGAGTCGATCGATCGTAGTAAAACAATTTTGTGGTAGATCGCCAGCAGTTCAAACTTGAGCACACCTGCTCTAGTCTTATCTCTGTAGTAAATTTTATCAAAATCGTTTCGGTGGTTTCAGCGTGAAAGCGTAACAAACAAACTTACATTCACATTAATAATATTAGTAGGGATAGGAAATGCCCTAATATCTTTGACAGGCTGTTTTGATCAAAACTAACCAATGCTAAGTATAAACTTTAACTTAAATTTCGTTAACTTACATGCTTTAAATCTAGCGTTACATTCACTTTCCCGTGTGATTATACGAAAAACCTTAATGTCGTCGATAATACATAGATGTATATATTATGTGATGTGAATAAATAAAATTGAAAAGGTAGTGTCATAAAATTCTTAGAAAACATTTGAGAAAGTTAACTTATTTTTAAACGTAAGGTATGAGATTCACCTTGTTGTAATAATATTCATTAGTTTATACACCGCGACTCAACCAAACACATTATTAAGTAACAATGTTAGAGAAAACATAAATATTAAATCTATTATATAAAATTCTCATGTCGCGGTGCTTGTAGTTAAATTCCTTCGAAACGGCTTGACCGATTCTCATGAAATTTTGGGTGCATATTGGGTAAGTCTGAGAATAGGACAACATCGATTTTTTCCGCCAATTTTTTTTATTTTTTTTTTATTTGTTTGATTATGAGTCAGCATTAAAAAATAGATGCAACTTCAAATTTTCACCCATCTACGATCAACAGTTACTTTTGTATCGCGATTTTAATATCGGCAATACAACGTTTGCTAGGTCAGCTAGTTTCTCTATAACGATTTAAATTCTCTTGTTTTAAATGCCAAAATACATACCATAAATCTTAATACATCTAACGCAATATGTTATATCTATTTATATGAAAATATAAAATTATGCTAGCGATCACGACTCCTCAGCATTTTCCGAGAAGCCGCGATTTTTATAGTGGTCAAGCCCACATTGTAATAATTTATTTTCCATTTCAGCCAGAAGACATCCACTGCTGGACAATGGCCTCCCCCAAAGATCGCCATGACGATCGGTCTGCGCTGCCCTCATCCAACCTACTCCGGCGATCTTGACCATATCGTCGGTTCGTCTTGGGGGGCTTACCAATACTATGCCTTCCGGTACGTGGTCGCCATTCGAGGCCTTTACTGCCCCACCGGCTATCTTTCCGTCGAACTATGTACCCTGCCCACTGCAACTTCACTTTTGCAACCATTTGCACTATGTTGGTGACTTTGGTTCTCCTACGGATCTCCTCAGTTCTGATTCGATCTGGCAGTAATAAATTTATTTTGCCAGAAAAAACCGTGTAATTAATATCTTTATATCGTGTTTCGTACAAATGAAGTAGCAAAACCACAGACTTCAAATAAGGGAGCGCGCACTTATTCAGCTCTTTTCAGCTTTTGTCCATAGAAAACAACAATTGTGTATGGAGACGGGTACGCGTCGATTCAGCTTTACGCGTCCATTCTGCTTTCGCGGGAAACCAGCATAAAATGAGGATAAATGTGTTTTTATTGTACGAATGCGTTCGGCGCTGTTCCGCCGCGTACAGCATTCCTGTTCTACGTCGAACGCGGCGGAACAGCTCTTTACAGGGATGGTTCGCGAGTCCTTGTCGACAAGTTGCGACCTGTATTGTTCCTGCATTGATTTGACGTAATCATTATGCACGCAAAGATTAAAGAGTGCAGACGTGATTTAAAGTTCCGTACGCGGCTGATAGAAGCAGAGCTGTATAAGTGTGACCAAAATCGTTCAGCGAAACGCGAATGGAGCTGAATAAGTGCGCGTAGTCCCTAAAACGTTATGTTTTATTAAGGCTTTACAAATGTGTGCAATCAATATTACTTTTCAAGACGCTATACAAGGTTATGGTTTCACTCTTCATTCATTTTTTTTACTAAAATAAGGGACGAGACGAGCAGCACGTTCAGCTATTGGTAATTGATATGCCCTGCCCAATACAATGCAGTGCGGCTCAGGATTATCGAAAAAACCAAAAATTCGGAACGGCACTACAACTGTGCTCGTCACCTTGAGACAAAAGTTGTCAAGTCTCTTTTACCCAATAATTTCACTAGCTACGGCGCCAATTCAGACCGAAACACAGTAATGATTACACATTACTGGTCCACTGCAGAATTAGGTGCCGTTGTGGTACCCATAACCTGGCCGGCATCCGGTGCAAAGGAGCCTCCCACTGGTTTTTAATAAACTGGTGTTGTGCTTGCCTTGTTACTTGCTGAACATTTATTTTATTTAAGCAAACGGACAAGACTGTGATGGAAACCCATGGACGGGTGCCTCACCATTTTCCATCACACCTCAACTTCAGGTTAAGAGATGCGTTACCGGCGTTTAAGTTGGAAGTATAATCTTATCTTGAATGTCCCTAATAGAATCCCTAGAAATAGAATCATATTTATTTACTATGATAAATGGGTGTGACAATAACATAACATACTGCAACAACACTTGGTAAACTTCATAAAGATACATCAGTTCGTAAAGGTCTTTGATATGAGGAGAAGAACTGATAAGAAACTCCCAGGCCATTTTTTAAATCTTAAAACAACTTAGCCTACTTAATATAAGACTATACAATTTTAGGTGGACTGCGCAGAACCAGTTAAGACCTATCCATCCTTATCCTCTATATAATCTACTACACTATTGTAAACCTTCTTTATCAAAGAAGATTTTATATACTTTTAAATTTGTGATCAGTGAGTCTTAGTATACTGTCTGGTATTTTGTTATAATATTGAATACTATGATCTATGCAGGAGCCCTTAACTCTAGCTAACTTATTAAACAGCAAATACAGTTTTTTCTTTCTTCTAAATTCTTTTAATTAATTGAAATCACTTTTTTTTTTAAATTTAGTAATATTTTTTCTAACATACGTTATATTTTTATATAATATGTATTATGAGGGACGGGTTAGGATTTACATCAACTTGAATTATTCTTGAAGTGAGTCTTTTGGTCTCATTTTATAAAGTCGTATCGGTTGGCGAAAGCTGCAGTCGGTAATGTTACATCTCCAGTTTATATGACTGTGTCTTTTGGATAGGTTCACTTGTAAGCTTTTTTTCGGTTCCAAAGGTTCGCACTTTCATCTTGATTACGATTATTAAAATATTTGGTGTCTATAGTACTTATTGACTAGGCAAAGATACTATACGTACCTACGTTAAGCACACTTAACATGAAAAGATCGAGTTTCCATAGTACCTTACGATCGGGAACAATGGCCGCCGCGTCACGCGTGTTATCAACGCGGAGATAAGGCAGGCCACACGCGGAGCTGTTATGTCATATCATTATATAAAGGACACTGGATTATCTCGCCTTAAGATAAAATTTGTGGTTTTAATACGCCGCGAAATCATTTTTGTTTTAAGTAAAGATTTTTATTGAACAAATCAGACATCTAAGGAATTTTACTTTAAATTGAAACAATAATATTCGTTAACGTTGTTTTTAAACAGAACCAAACTTTGAAATTTTTGATGAATGTAGTTAAATTGTTTTACGCTATAAAGTCATTCCTTATTTTAGGTGTTACCACAGTAACAGCTGAGATGGTAGTTTTATAGCTATAAAGAAAAAAGTCACGCGATTCAAATGTAAATCTAAAAAAACATCAAAACACAGCCATAGGCGGTGTGAATCAAATGCACACACAAAATCATTTTAACATGAATGTGGTAATCGCATTGCGACACGCGATGTCTTCGTTACGATGTGTTGTTGTAAAAATGTTTATCGGGCACGGAAAACGCAATAAAATACTAAACAAACCTACACGATGTTATTTTAGTGTCAACGACTACGTGACGACTTGCGGACACGATTATCTGATCGAATAGGTTTTGTGAATTCTGGCAAAATAATGTGGTTGATGTTGTTAAACGAGATGTTCCTGTATTTATATCATGTATAAAATGTATAGTACATACCTAAGTATATACCCTGTTCTTCCATGGGGCATAAAAAGAATAGGGAATTCACAGGCCTAAGGATAGCTCCTTAATGGGAGGCTCCTTTGCACGGAAGCCTTTGTGTAAGCATTGTTGTGTTTCGGTCTGGAGGGCGCCGTAGCTAGTGAAATTACTGGACAAATGAGACTTAACATCGTATGTCTAAAGGTGACGAGCGCAATTGTAGTGCTGCTAAGAATTTTTGTGTTTTTCAAGACTCCTGAGCGGACTGCGCATTCGAGATGTAATTGGTGATCCCTTATATTATAACATGAGTCCCATACTTATCAGTTAATGGCTGACTTAATACACGTGAGAAACATCGTGTGGTGTAAAGGAAAACCCACTGAATTCACAAGACGCGGTTTCGGGGCTATTTATAATTTACGATAACATTAAAATAATTATAAACTTACAGTTTTATAACAGTGGGACCTGAATACCACATGAGAGAAAGTAAAAATAAAATTGTAACAAAGGAAATAGATGTTTCTTTATTTGTATGGAAAACTATTGTGGTTGGAATGTGGTGGGCAGTTTATTATGTATACAACGGAACCCAAAACATTATAGATGCATTTCCTGCCCATGGGGGAATTAAGAGACGGAAGCCGTTATTTATATATTATAAATATCTAACAAAATTTCCCTTCTATAATGAATTTATCTATCTAATACAAGTAGGAAGAAAACAATGTTTATTACTATATTCAATATGATTACAAGAAATTACCTTAAATTACAAAAAAATACCAGTGGGAGGCTCCTTTACACACAGTAATGTGTAAACATTGCTATGTTTCGGTCTGAAGGGCGCCGTAGTTAGTGAAGCTACTGGGCAAATAAGACTTGACATCTAATGTCTCAAGGTGACGAGCGCAATTGTAGTGCCGCTCAGAATTTTTCAGTTTTTTAAGAATCTTGAGTGGCACTGCATCGTAATGGGCAGCGCGTATCAATTACCATCAGCTGAACGTCCTGCACGTCTCGTCCCTTATTATCATAAAAAAAATTCGCCGTTTCGATCAGTATTTACTATAGTAACGCGGCCATGTTGATTTAGATTTCAGATCGAAACTCACAGGGCAAACGTAAATCGAAGATATTACTTAAGCTTGTATATTTAATACATGCGGTCAGAGTTCTCAGCATTAGTTCTCATAACTATAGCTAACTTTAACTAAGTTCAAAGTGTAATTGAAGTTAGCAAGAGATTACAATTATCTTAGATGTCTGTAACAAGTTGCCGAGCTACAAGAGTAAGTAAGTAAGTTAGGTTTCAATCTGTTTCTAGATAGTTTCGGTACTTAGACGCCCAGTTGTAAATCAATTTACCACAGAGACATTTCTCTCGGAGCGTGTATTAATTTAGGGGTTTTACGATCGCCGTTCACTGGCTAAGCTCTAAGTAAAAACCTCTGCGATGCACGCGGTCAAAAGCTACGGGATGATAGTTAAATCTTGATTAGAAAGAGACAGATATAATAAGAAAGAGGTGAGATACGATTTAATAGTTTAATAAACTTTTATTTTTAATTTAAATAAATTGGAAGGCTCCTTTGTATAGAAAGCCGGCTAGATTATGGGTACTACAACGGTGCCTATTTCTGCCGTGAAGCAGTAATGTGTAAGCATTACTGTGTTTCGGTCTCAAGGGCGCCGTAGCTAGACTTAACACCTTATGTCTCAAGGTGACGAGCGCAGTTGTGGTGCCGCTCAGAGTATTTGAGTTTTTCAGATAATTTGACCAGTTCGGAAGTAAACAGTCATAATATTAGAACAAAAGGCTTGAAAAATGGCAGCACATTTTTCCAAGATACCTTATTTGCATGAATAAACCGACAGAAGCATAGAGAAAATATATTATTACTTTCAGCATCAACTCAAGCTTAGTGTAAAAACTACAGATCTTGAAGAAATAACGAGAAAACAGCCTGTCACATATCATTCTTCCATTTCTCTACAGTTATCTCTGTCTTACTCCGGTGTAAAAGCATCGAGATCTGATTCCGTAAAAACAAATGATACATTCGAAGCAATAAGAGAGCCCTATACATCAAGTTCACGAACAATTTAACAATTCACAGGTGGTTACGTATTTGTTCACGAAACGTGTCTAGTTCAATCTAACTAAGTGTTTGGTGCTTTATTTTTTGAATAAAATCGTTTCTCTTGCTTTGTTATTTCCGGTTGTAACTAGTGTTAAATTAAAACACAATTACTTTTATACTCGTTGAGGTAAAAAATTACGGCTGACGAACATGACGCAAAGAACAGCCACCGTTTCCCCAATTTAAAGGAAGAGATTTATTAATTAGATATAAAAATTTATTATTTATTAATAATAATATAAACAATAATTATTTATTTATTTATTAAATAGATTAATTCCTGCCGCCGAATTCCACATTCGCACGACACGCCACAAATTAGGATATCATCCCCACCATCTGGATGTGTGTCCTCCGCAGTGCGGTTTTCAATTAGCTTTCTTCCACGTAATACAAAGCTGCGGAATGAGCTTCCTTATGCGGTGTTTTCGGGACGATACGATATGGGTACTTTCAAAAAGCGCGTTCATTCCTGTGATTCCTCTGGAGTTGCAAAACAATCTGGGCGGCGGTGAACACTTATCACCTGGTACGCTCGTTTGTCCTCCTTTTCCATAAAAAAAAAGAGAAGAGTCCGTCCCACAACGCCACCACACGTAATGTAATTGAAGCAGCCATGACGAAGCCTGGCATTTCAACACGCAAATAACTCGGGACTTCTACCTAGAGAAGAACAACCGTTAAAAGACCTAGGAGACGAGATTTGTGGATCTATACAATAGTCTAAATACACAAACAGGCGACAGTTTAGTTTGTATATCATGCTAACAATAGACTATAAAAAACTTAACATTATCAGCATTTAAAATTTTGAATATGGCAGGATTTATTACTAGCTCTTGACATATAAATAAATAGTCTTTAAAAAAAAGTAAAAACACGCTTATTATAGAAAACCAAACTAAAAATTAAAAAAAATTATTTAAAATGAACATCAACGCCTGCCTTATAGAAGGTAGATGGAAATTAAATAAATTAATAAAAAATATACATACATATTTGTTCCCTTTGGGGTGGAGACGATGGGTATTTGGGGTTCATCGGCACAAAAACTCGTAAAAGAGCTATCCAGGCGTCTAACCGATTTAACAGGTGACCCAAGCTCTGGTACGTACCTCTGTCAAAGGATAAGTTTGGCCATACAAAGAGGTAACGTTGACAGCTTCATGGGCACCTTACCTGCCGATAGCGATATTAATGATATTTTCTATTTGTAATTAATTAATTTTGTTTGATTATTTAAGTTTTATTTTATTATTATTTATGTAAATAGCGTTATTAATTATTAAGTCATATGTAAATAATTTGAAATATAATATATATTCTTAAGTTTATAAAAGAAATATTTTATAAATTGAAAAATGGAACAATTTTATCAAATTAATGTATTGTCATCGTTCTCGATAAATCTTCCAAGTTTGAACGAAATCTAGCCGATTAAAGTGGGTCAAAATCGCGCCCAAATGGGTCGGTTTTTGTAACCGACGAAACATACATACAGGTGAAGCTTATAAAAAGGATGTAAAATATAGTTGTATTTTGTTGTAATCTTCTTTTTTTACAGAATAAAATAATGAAATAAGTTTTTCGGCCGCCCTAATGTCTAAGTACACATAGAATCAAGGTCGAAGAAACGATATTGCTTATATGTAGGTACCATCTCCGGATTCGAGTGAGTTTTACATTAATAATTATTGAAAAATATTAACATAAAATTAATTATTTTTGGAAGACAAAATATGGAAGCAAAATCGAAGCTGACACGTAATAAATTTTTTCGTATATATATGTATATAAGAGATTTCCACATATATAGTCAATCATCACGATATCTTTGGAACCATAAGGCGTATAGACTTGAAGTTTGGTAGGAATACTCCTTTCGTCGAGTAAAGGTCAGCTAAGAACTCTACGACAGGATTTTACGATAATCCACCCACAAGTTTTTTTTTATTATGAACATAACAACGTCTGTCGGGTCAGCTAGTATTTATATAGTATGTAGGGATATCATCAAAAAAAATCATTGCCAAAATAATGTAATAGTACAATAATTAGTTCACAGTTATTAATTTAACTCTGAAATTTGCAATTTAACTTAATTTCGCGTGAGGTTGGAATTACTGTCTTTTAACTTCAAATAGCTCATATTGTCTATTCTTCGTTATATATGTATGCGTTCGTTATTTTGTGAAAGGGACATAGCTAATAGAGCTCTTCCAAATTAATATGTCCGTAAAAGGCGTCTAAAACAGCTGTCAGCTCATAAATCAATCAAATAAAGATGTTTGCACACTCTGGGGAAATATCTACTCTCTCCCATTTGACAATCCCGTTGGTGACGTAGGTACCATGCTTTCCGAGACAAGTTTTACAAACAATGATATTGTAAAACATGCAATAAATGTTTCTATAATTAATCATTCATTTTTAAAAAAGTAAACTTAACTTTAGATTTTAACGATTATCAACTCCTTACTATTTCTGTCACAACCGGTCAGGTTGTTTGCTATATATATTATTATACTATTCAATTTACTGTCAAAGATTTCATAACAAGATTAATGTATGGAATTGCGCCAAAAGTATTTCTGAAAAAACGAGGTAGTACTTATTTTAGTATAAATCCACATAAAAACCCGAATTTTTCCAATTTTTAAAGAACTACCAGTGGGAGGCTCCTTTGTACGGGATGCCGGCTAGATTGTGGGCACAACGGCGCCAATTTTTACCGTCAAGCAGTAATGTGTAAGCATTACTGTGTTTCGGTCTGAACGGCACCGAAGCTAGTGAAATTACTGGGCAAATGAGACTTAACATCTTAAGCCTCAAGGTGACAAGCGCAGTTAAAGCGCCACTCAGAATTTTTGGATTTTTCAATAATCCTGAGCGACACTGCATTGTATGGGGCAGGGCGTATCAATTACCATCAGCTGAACGTCCTGCTCATCTCGTCCCTTATTTTTATAAAAAAAACTAAAAGCACACTTATCTTGTTAAAGCAGTAAATGTAAAGTTTAGTTTTCCATTGTTCACTCCATTAAAAAGATACCGGCGTTGATTAATGGGAAGCTTTAAAGCTTAATTATGTAACACGGCTTCTGGAATGTTCCATAATCTATGTTTAATTTAACTGAACACGTCCTTAAATTGAGATTAACTATACGTAAGATTAGGAGGTTAGTTACCGTTTCGGTTCGACTACTTAGAAGGTTACAAGTATGTTAATGTTAACCATGAAAATGAGGTATATTTTTTAAATTTTCTTTTAAAGGCTTACATTCAAAAACTGCTGTTTTTTCTCCATTTCTCATTATGTGGTTAACAGGCATATTTTTAGATATATGATTGATTTATTGAACATATAACAAGAGAAGGAACATAAATACATTTTATTTTGATACAAAAACACACCAAATTGGGTGACCTTTTTTATCAAACCCAGAAACTACTATTAATTATATACAAATAAAAATAAACGCAATATATAAACTAATAATTAAACAAAAATAAGAAAAAAAAAAACTTGCTAGACTCGTTCTTACTGTATTTTTGGTACTTTTTTGATGGTTTGTTTGAGTATTGTTTTAACAAGTAGGTATTATTACCACACGGCTGAGATATGCCTATGTCGTTTCAATCTGTTTTGAAAAAAGATCAAATAGACACATTTATTTCAAGCTTACGCAAGATATGTACTTAAAAATATTTTTATAAATGGTAGGAAAGTAATAAATTTTTTCGTTGGGTTTTTGTGGCAGACTTCGGCCATGTTCACTTTAATGTCATTGCTTGCGGCTGTGTCGCGGGGAGAGCCCTTCCCTTCCTTAAAATATGGTTGAAGAAGGCGTCATACTCGTGAAGGGGTGCAACTTGTGGTGACAATGGTAGTAGTTACAATGGGGGTTAAGTTTAAAATGAAAAAGCTGATACATGCTAGGCAGTCAAACCTGTCAAGGCGTAGCTCGAAGCCCCAGACCGGTTTTTAAAAAGATATCAATTGGAAACTAACATCAATTTATATTAAAGTTTCCTAATTAAATGCGCTAATAATTTAGCTCCTAATTTTTCTAAGGCGCAATAATCGCGCCTTAGAAAAATTAATACCTGTAGGGTCCAATTACTAAAAGGCCAACGTTTTTTTTTTCTTTATGATAATGAGGGACGAGACGAGTAGGACGTTCAGCTGATGGTAATTGATACGACATGCCCATTTCAACGCAGTGCCGCTCAGGATTCTCAAAAAACCCAAAAATTCTGAGCGGCACTACAATTGCGCTCGTCACCTTGAGACATAAGATGTTAAGCCTCATTTGCCCAGTAATTTCAATAGCCACGGCGCCCTTCAGACCGAAACACAGTAATGCTTACACATTACTGCTTCACGGCAGAAATAGGCGCCGTTGTGGTACCCATAATCTAGCCGGCTTCCTGTGCAAAGGAGCCTGCCAACGGTAACGTTCTAATATTACGTTTGACGTTACATTGTTGTTACAAACCAAACGCTCTCGTAGCACCTGCAATATAATAGCAATATTAACCCGCATCAACGTATACAACGTATTTCGTTTAATTTAAAGTATTTGTTTGAGCTATTTCAACCTACGGAACTCTTAGTGTTTGTGTCAGACTCGCGTTTATACGCCTTTTATTTAAAATCCTGACAGTAAAAGGTCGGAAATGGTAAATATTGAAATTGATGTTCAATGAAAGCTCTGGGATCAATGGAGATATCAACGGCTCATTGTTTCAACTTGATCACTGGCTGTCCATTGTTTGCTGAATTTTAAACTGTTTATTATTTCATGCTTGAATTGTGTCCTTTATAATTGGGTACATGAGTGTGACTTTGATTTAAATTGTTTTATAACAATTTAAATACTGCCACCACACCTATTTATAGCGATGAATGGCGGGGCGATTGAACTATTCGATGAAGGAACAAATAAGTGAGTTATTGCATCTTTTAGTCTCATGGTAGCCGACGTCGCTGAAAGTTTTTGGGTTCATAATACTGTGGTACCAATGACATTCTATATGTATGGACATATCATTCGCAGTCTGATAGCGGAACGGCAAAAGTGTGCTTAAAGACAATGTAAGCACACTTTTCTCCTTAGTCGTGTGTCAGCTGTGTGTCTATCACCAAGTCTAACTTTGCTTTGAACGCAGAAATGTATAGAAATATCGGTCGAAAGTTTTTATGGTGTCATTTGTGGCATGTGCCATATTTCGGCTTTGATTTTGTATGACGTGCATTGTATAGAACGTCACTGTGTGGTACGCTTAATCCTTTGTTATTCATCATATTGCCATTCTTATGTATATATATTAACTGTTGTCTTAATTACATCAACGTCCAAAACTGTCCAGAAATTGGTAAGTAATGTTTCGATAGGAGTCATAGATAATCATTTCTATTCTTATTTCAATGAACCGAAACTAATGGATATTGATAAATTTTACGAGAAAAGTCACGTGATATATAGTGGGCGGTAAATAATTCAACGTGCTCACTTATGTATAATTATTACAGCAGAGTTGAATAACATCAAAACATTGTTGATAATGATTTGGGCACAATTAATTCCTATAAATATTAATATGCACAGAGCGCCACGGTAATGCTCTCCCATTGTGTAACACAAGTGATTGTTGGTGGGTATAAATGCATTATTAAGCTCCGTATAGTATCGTGCTTGGATCGGGCGTAAGTAAGAGGCGCTAGCGAGGATAAAATTAAAAGTATAATAATATATATCATCAATCACACTCAAGATAAATGTTAAATAATATAATATATAAATAGGTATATTATAAATAACAAAGTCGGTTATAGCTACAAGTTAATATTTTCTATTTATTATTACCATAATATACATTTTGCTTCATATGTATATGCCACAGTCATATTGTCAATTCCGTGATATTACAATTTCACTAGTGATATTATAATAAAACGGTAGATACAAATTAACGGCCTGGTTTTAGTGACATTGTAATATCACGGGTACACTATAAGTGATATTGTAAGGAAATAATGTTTTTACTATTTTGCTGGTCGTTAGTTTGTGAGGCTGACTCTGATTGGTCTGTTTCTTGTATTTATTGTATAGACATTATTTTTTAGTTATGCATAAATGTAATCATTAAATAATTAATTAATTATCTTCATACATATTCTTTTTATAATTTTAAAATATTTTGACTACCTACTTATATGTAAACATGTTTTCTATGGGCCCCTGACCTGCAATAAAATGATTTTATTATTTTATTTATTATTTTAAAAACACTTTTAAAGGATTAAAACGCGTGTAATTGTAACGGTTTTACATTAGATGTTTGCGTAAAAGTATCTTTTTATTTTTATTAACCCGACGTAACGTCGCGTTTTAATCCTTCAAAAGTATTTTAATTAAATGTGTAACACTCGCTTTAATCAAAGAAAATACTAAATGTAATTAACCAATTGTTATCTGAAAGAATCGACCTTTATTCACTATTAGGTCCCAAAAGAGTCCCATTACCAGGCCTTTCTATTTTACCGATTTGATGCATTCATCAGTCAATATTGTGAATATGCTAACATTTAAGAATGCCGCTTATTCCGTGGTAGGTTGATGTCAATCAGCTTCTACCAACTCATTAAAATCTTCATTATTTACTTTACCTTTACCTAAGTGGCTCATCTATCTTGGGTTTCATACTTCAAGTCAAAGTTTCCTCTACGGAAGGGATTTAAACAAAAACGAACGGTGCATTAATTAGCCGTGCCCTCTCCAATCAAAGCATTGATATTGCGAGCTGTTTTTGCTTCATCACTTCCATGCCGGAACAACAGTATTAATGTTACTCTATACTTACACATATTACTTTTCATATATATTTCCTCCATCCTCCATTATCCTTTTAAAGCCAGATGAAAAACAATTTAAAGTCAAACAATCCAGTCAAACATAAAGCAGCCAGAAAAAAAGTCAAACAATCCAGTGTTGTACATTTGTTGTCAAAAAAGTATTCCTGTGAAATATCGCATCAAGAAAGTTAAATTTTAACCTAAAGTACGGCAGTACGCTAGAACGGCAAATTCATACTTAAACTCAATTAATCATAGAGTTTATAGTGGTTTCGAAACGCTTCAACTTATGACAAACTCCACAGGCCAAGGTGAAAATGCACTAAATTATCATATTATATTGTGGTATAAACGACTGGAAACACATCCGCCCTCTGAACTAAATGAATTCGTCTACGTTCATGTTTTACTAGTGTCGTTTGAATAAATTATTTAACGAATAAGTGAAACGAGACATTAAACAACGTAATAAACCTATTTGGATTGCCACGACAACGCCTTAAACAAGATCGTAAATGAATATTAAGAAAAGTAGTGCACGAACGTTCTTTATGGAGATACCTTACCGTTTGTTTCTGTGTTGGTAGAAACTAATCATCGCTAACTATGGGCCTTATGAGAAAGCTCATGGTCGCTCAAAGGGCAATGAAGAGGGCTATGCTCGGAGTTTCCCTGCGAGATCGAATCAGAAACATGGAGATCCGTAGGAGAACCAAAGTTACCGACATAGCCCAGATGGTTGCGAAACTGAAGTGCGGCACATAGTTAGACGTACAGATGGCCGTTGGGGCAGTAAGGTCCTCGATTGGTCCACGTACGGGAAGACTCAGTGTTGGTAGGCCCCCCACAAGATGGACCGACGATCTGGTCAAGATTGCCGGAATACGTTGGATGAGGGCAGTGCAGGTCCGATCGTCGTGGAAATCTTTGGGGGGGCCTTTGTCCAGCAGTGGACGTCTTCCGGCTGGTGTACGTGGTTGCCATTTGAGGACTTTACTGCCCCAACGGCAATCTTTCCGTCGAGCTATAGAACTGTATGGACAGGTTAAACTAAGTTGTACTAACAAAGGGACGGGAATACCTAGAAGATGAAGGTATTAAGAACACACCCCTTCACCAAAATACGTGCATGTCAAAGACTTTTGTGGAATACACGTTTCAAGGCTTATGATGATTCTTTACTGGTTCCCACTCCTTTGCACAGCCGACTATTGGAGCAAGCAGTTTTTTGTGTTTCAGTAGGTACTTGATTCCACACTGTCACTGTCAGGCAAGAAGTTTCTCATAAAACACGCGGTTCTAGTATGCCAGACGTCAACATAATAAGGGTGTCGTAATGAGAGGCGTCGCTGGAATGAGCCCGAACAACTTCTCTGTGCACTCCCCGTAATATATTATGCGATAAAAGATACGGAGACGTCCCACATCTCTACGCAAGGTTCAAGGCTCACCCTTATATTTAAGGTTAAAGTTTTTTTTATGAAAATAAGGGACGAGACAATCCACCTATTAACCCAGCCTATTACAATGTAGTGCCGCTCGGGATTCTTGAAAAAACCAAAAATTCTGAGCGGCACTACAACAGCGCTGGTCACCTTGAGACATAAGTTGTCAAGTCTCAATTGCCCAGTAATTTCACTAGCTACGGTGTCCTTCAGAATGAAATACAGTAATGCTTACACATTTCTGCTTCACGGTAGAAACAGGCGCCGTTGTGGTACCCATAATCCGGCATCCGGTGTTGCCGGCTAGATAAAGGAGCCTCCCACTGGTAAGGGTTATATCTAGTTAAGTCTTTTATTGGGCGATGCGATACCACATAACCCCAGAAAATATATAAAACATCTGTTAGGAAAGACAAAATAATTATTAAAAAATCGAATGTTTAGTTAAGGTTACTATAATACAAATGATGACTTTCTAAATGACACCTGGGGAACGGAGTGACTGCCCAAAGGCTTTTTAATTATAAATGCGTTTGTTAGGAAATTTTATTTAAGAATAAAAGAAGACCGCTTAGTTTCTTGCGCCCGTTTTTCAAATTCAAATAGTTTATTTCTCAAAATAGGATAACCGCATCACCTTCTTCTCAGGTCTGAGGCAGATTTTTAAATTGTTTTGACGTTCATTAAGTGATTTAAAAAATCCTATTTTGAATAAAAATACACCAATTTGAATTGTCTCCAGGTGAAGATCGCAATGCTGGATCCGCTCAGAATTTCGGGGTTACGAGAAATATGAGTGGTACCGCATAGTGGTGAGATGTGGGAATGCAGGAATTACCATCATTACTCCTTAACTTAAGGTCATGTTCCGTTCGGCACATTAATAAATACCTTAAAATACGTAGCATTTTACACACGAGTATTTTTTTAACAATTTTATTAACATTCAAAATAAAACCGCGAATTGGTGAATGCGTAAACATTATTTCAAATACAGGAGAATAGTGGTAGAAAATATTCGGATAACTTGGATGCCGCTAAAGACGAAAGTCATAAGAACATGGACCATATACTTTGTAGACGGAGAATCAGTTTGAATTATAAATACTTTATTATTTCGTAGGTGACCCGACAGACGTAGTTCTATACATAATAAATAAAATACTGTTTTTTTATGAATTTGTCAATAATATTTCATAACATCAAGAATTATTTCATAAAATTTTCTCCCTGTTGTTGTAATAAAATTGTTTCACATCAGAACTGTCAAACCGTGCGTCAATAAAGTTTCTCATAGACAATATTATGTCCATACGAGACAAATATTGGAAATAAAAATAATTATGGGTCTCAAATCGAAATAATTTTTATCCTATCTCTCAAGTTGACTAAACTGCACTCCATGAAGTAATCCTCATTTAAATCCGTTCGTTAGTTTAGGAGTTCACTGGAAACAAACATCAGGACACTGGATTTATATATACTAAGATTATTTCTCGCGGTCAAAATTATACTCTTTATTGGTTCCATGGTTCGCATAGACGTATATGCAAAGATAACGTTAAACGTTATGGGGCAAATTCAGCGTCAACTGTTATAACTTTCTCCCAGTACCAACTTCTTTCATTTGACCGCATATTATAATAACAATGACCGCTTTGAATCATCGACGATCAAGTCATCTCCAATCGGCTCGATTCTTGAGATGTTGGTTGTTTCCGCATCTCCGCGTGATATATGCGGTCTACCTCAGTGCTCTGCGAAATTCCATCTGCATCATGTTGACGTCTGTCATTCTACAACCGTTTTAAGAGAAACGTTTTGCCTAGTACAGCCACTTTGTGAAACCAATTACCGGTTGAAGTTTTCCTTAACCAACCTAAAGGCCGGCAAGAGATCTCCTTTCCTCTAGTATTGCCTGGATGTCTATGGGAGGTTGCTTCAAAATTTCTACTCACGCACCCTTTCCCGTTCACCCTCTTTTCTGTATAAATCGGGAACTTAACTTATTAATGTTTGCTAAACATATAAACATTAAAAAAATTGCTACAAGAGTTTAGGCATCACGAAAATAATAAAATGAAATGAATTGATGATTTTTATATTGATTGAAAGATAAATTAAGTTTCAAAAAGTACAAAAATCGATATAAATGTACTTCAGTACAATTTAATAGTAGAATTACGAAAACGTTAAATGTATTAAGTAACACCATGATATAAAATCTATTAGCTCAATGAAAAAAATAGCTTTTACAGTTCTAATCACGTCACATCTATTAAAATTGTGTTAAGAGTTTTTTTATTCTTTTTTTAAAAGCACACTCCGTCTATTTATTCCTATGTCAATGAATTCGAAGTATTGAGATCGGAATCTCTCATAACTTCACTGCAGGATTCTGGGACTGAGGACTGAAGTATGACTTCTTTTGTTCAATTCTTTATTGAAATACTTCAATATCAACGTCTTGACTAACTTCCTTTTCAACTGAAATTAACACATAGCTTGAGAAATGTGCTGTAAGGAAAGGCATAATTTATTCTTGCTTTCTTAACAAAATTGCTGTCTATAATCTAAATTCGGTCAAAAGAACATTATATATACCAAGAGAATCATATAAGAGATAATCAGAGAATCAATAAGAGTAAAATTTAAAGACAAACTTATTTCTTGTAAATAAAACACTTTTAAAGGATTACAACGCGTGTTATAATTTTAACTGGAGTCGGTGTCATCTAAGAAGGGTTTGTAACTACATACGTAGTTATAGGTGAGATGTGCTTGAGTCGTGAGCAGGCGAGAGGCGAGAGCGGGTCGCGGCGGAAGGACACCGATTCCAAAAATAACAGTAATCGTAACTAGAATTAGATTAATTAATTAGATTGTATAAAAATACGCAATTTTTTTATACTTTTAAGTGCATATTAAATCTATTGTTTTGGAATAGGGTTTTTGAAGTCGCTTGTTTATTGGTTTAAAATTTTTTTGCGTAAAAGTTTTTATTATTATTTTGGTTAACCCGACGTTTCAGGACCTTTCCACATCTCATTTTCAGGGGGACTGCAGATAATACTGCAGTAAATTTTGCAAAACCATCTGTTTACAGCAAATACCACTTCCGAGGCAATAAATGGCGCTAAACTTCATAATGACAACTATGACAAGTACTATCTTGAACTCATTTCATCTGCAGTCCCCCTTAAAACGAGATCTGAGAACTGGAAAGGTCTTGAAACGTCGGGTTAACTAAAATAATAATTATGTAACTTTTACGCAAAAATATAACGTAAAAACACAGTTACAATAACACGCGTTTTAATCCTTTAAATGTGTAACACTAAGAAAATACGATCATGTTCGTTTTGTTCGCACATTGACGAATTTGCTACAAACTGCGACATTCATAATGTTACCGCGAGGAACAAACATGAGCTTCTTATGACTACTACTCGGTTAATTCGAGTTAATAGGCCTTTTTTTAGGCGATGTTTTATATCCTTTCACAACATGATCCCAGAAATTGATCAAAACAAATGTGTTACGAAATTCAAAAGAATTGTTATAAAAACGTTTGTGTGCTAAAGCTTACTATTACATAAATGATTGTCTTATTAATACCACAGACTGGGAATGGAGCGATCGCCCTCAGGCTATTTAGGTATAAATTTTAGTGTACGATATGTACATATTATTCGGAGTAGCTGAGTTTCTTGCGCCCCTTGTTCTCAGGTCTGAGGCATCCTATTTCAAATGGCTGTTAATTTTTTGACGGTCAATAAGTGATTTTTAATCCTATTTGGAATAAAAATATTTGAATATCTATTCTAAATATGTGAGTCATAAATTTTATTAAATCTATTAATTTACAAAGTTTGTTGTAAATGCATATACAATTTAACTACAGATGAATTATTTATTTTATATAGCCTAGTCTTCAGCACTTCGAGTTTATTCTTATTTCCTAAAATTTAAATTATGACGGTCGCTCTTTTAAAAAAAATATTTTGCAAAAGAGTTAACAGTCATTATTTTATTTCCAATCAAGTTAATGTATATTTTTATCTGGTCGGAACTACGCGGAAAATTGTAAGATTTATAAATAATTTTTGTTAGTTTGAAAACTTATCCGTAATCTGAGAGATATTATCTTAACCCGCCTGCACTCGCGCCTTAAGAAATTACATCAGCACTCGCGTGTAGAGCATTTTGCTCACGTTTATGAATGTCAATAAATGCAAGTTTTACCAAAAAATATGAATAAAAAAATTTTTTATTAAATAAAATACACATTATTTATTCTACAAAATATATATTGAAAAATTTAACAATATTAATCTTTTTTATTTTAATTAACAATCATAGGAACTAATTTGCCAGTCTTGTAAGGCAGTCTTACGGAAAAAATGAAAAAAAAAAAAAAACTTAAAAATAAAAAACTTCTAAACTAAGTATAAATAATTAATCTTCGTCATATACGCGAGCTTTACACATATCACATAATGTACGACTATGCTCGGTACATAAAAAATTTTGACAATAAATGCAGCTCTTTTTGGTCTTGCGATTTTTGCGCCTTGAAACCGCGCAGATACCACTTGGTTTTTCTTCTTCTGGTAACTCAGATTCTGGTACAAAACGTTTGATCACTTGCTGCAGAGGATATGAAGTATTTTGGAAGGTGCTTCTTCTTTGGATATGTGGCTGTATTAGTTGAAGAGCTAGTTGTTTCAAGTAGTCTCTGCGCGTGATGATTATACCCGTATTTTCTTTGTAAATGATTTGACTGTTGATTCCGGCTATGTTTAGGATCGTGAAAAATAATCTCAGCGGCCATCTACATGCCGCTCTTGCCACAGAATACTCTTCTTTTAGTCGATCTACAACATCAACACCTCCTTTCGTTTTATTATAAAAGGTGATAATTTCGGGTTTCGCGTTAGTTCCAGTAGTTGGATCGATTCGGTCGTCGTTATGAAGTGTACTTATCATAAGAACATTTTTTTTATTCTTTTTGTTTGGTACGTAAGACACCAGAACCTTGCTCTTATGAAAACCAAAGATACTACTAGGTTTTGGTCATTGTTTGATGTCGAGAAAAAATGGTGGAATTTCCCTTTTATTCTTCCTAAGTGTACCAACGATAGTAGTCCGTGCAGCTAGTAATTCATCGGCCAATGGAATCGATGTAAAATAATTTTCAGCCGTAATATTTCTGCCTGTATTCAAAATATCTTGTGATAAACGTTTCACCACTGCAGATGCAGTATTATCATATTTGTGTGGACCGTTCGGTTGCTTTCCCGGGTAAATTTCTAAGTTACTTGTATAAAAATTCTTTGAATCACACAAAGCATATACTTTTATACCATACTTAGCTGGTTTGTTTGCTATATACATGCGGAATTTGCATCATCCTCGGAACGATTCGAGCATTTCATCTATAGTGACGTTCTCTCCTACTTGGTAATTGGCTCGGCACTTTGCGACAAAAGATTCGAATAATTCACGAATTGGAGCAATATTGTCATACTTTGACCTTTCGGAGCGGGAGTTTATGTCATCGAACCTTATAGCTCTCATCAACAAAAGGAACCTATTGCGACTCATAGCAGCTCTAAAAATATCAGGTGCCGTGCCATCTTTGTCCCACATCTCTTTCAAATTTAAGTGATTCATCTTTTTTATACCAGCCCTGTACAAAATACCAAAAAAGGCTTTTAGTTCTACAATATCAATCTCTTTGCAATCTCTCTCCCTTGAGAATTGGTCCTTGATTTTTCTTTGTGGATATTTGTAAAGCGAACTATATCAGTCAGCATTTCTTCACTCACAAAGAGGAGAAAACAATCCATTATAGTGTTAGCATTTTTAGCCACTGGTTTTACCCCTGGTTGTTTTTCGACAATGTTGTGAGCTCTTGTTCTCACATTGGAACGAAGTGGATTATAGGTCCATTTTGTACACCCATCTTTGCCTACGTAACACAGCTGATTGCCCAGTGAAATTGAAGAAACCTCACCTTCTACTTCCGATGACGATTGTTCGGTGTTAGTGGAATGATGACTGTGCTCACTGTCTCTATCGCTTTCAATATCATCGGCTCTAAAAGACGGGTCCTCAATGTCTTCTAAATCTTCCTCCATCAACCATGCCAAAACTTGTTCGTCTCTTCGATCACGATCCATCTATAATAGAAATACATAATAGATTACTATTTCAGTAATGTAAAATCATAATATTACATAAAAGTAGCAGTTAAACTGTCTTTAAGATGAAAAAAAATTAAGTCATGAGTAAAAAAAAGTACTTACATCGATACCCGCGCGATGAGCAAACGCCGCCTTATGGTACACAGCGTAACAAACCATCTCGTCCAAGTGACTGGCGCACACTGGCGAGAAGTGAACTGCATACAGGGGTGGGGGACGGAATAAAACTCAGCTACCAAATGAACGATGTACGTACGAATAAATTTGACAAAATGGCGCGTGTTTTAAATTTGCTGTAAGCAAAATGCTCATAGCGCGAGTGCTCGCGGGTTAACATAAAATTGGATACATTTATTATTCAATTTTTTAAAATAGAAGGGTCGGTTGGAAGGATTTTGGGTTATTTTATTTAACTGCCACAATAACAACAATTTAATACCGCCAATTAAAAAATATAAAAGTATTATCAAACATTACTATAAATTTACTTTTTTAAAATCGTATTACATTGATGCAGTTCATTTGAAACTAATACTGATTTCAATCATGTACCTAAAACTTAACCTTAACCTTAAACCTAATATTTTTTTTTTATGAAAATATTTTCTGACATAAATAATGGAGGGAAATGACGGAAAAAAATACGAGACGAGCAGCACGTTCAGCTGCTGGTAATTGATAAATTCTGAGCGGCGAAAGAAGTCTCATTTGCTCAGTAATTTTACGAGCTACGGTTACCTTCAAACCGAAATCAGTAATTTTTACACATTACTGCTTCACGACAGAAATAGGCGCCGTTGTGGTACCCATAATCTAGCCGGTATCCTGTGCAAAGGAGGACTGGTTTCAATTTAAATAAATTTATTTCAATAATGCCGTGAGCCAGAGAGTAGCCTATACAATCCCTAGGGTCTGTATGTATATCACAGTAAGGAAGGGTTGCAGCCATTGGGCTGCAATGCAGTAAGTCATACATATAAACAAATATTTATGTTATACTATGACTTCAGCTCTTGATTTTTACATTAGAGGTCAGGATTACCAACCACTAGGCTATGAGGCTCAGGAGTATGGACCGGCATTTCGAGTAAGACCACGATCAAAGTTTAGTTGTACTTGAAAGAAAGTTCTTGAAGTAACATGTAACTTGAAGTAACATTACTAACACCACATAATTATGCAGATGGTGAGTGATTTTCAACTTAATCATATAATCTCAATGTTATCTGAAGTGTAAATTCCCCCCCCCCCCTTACGATCGAGTTAATCGGCAACGTAACCTCTGCTTCAACCAAGATGGCATGTGTTTTGCCTCTACACGAGGCATCCTTAGAAGATGTTGACTCGACGAAATCTTGAACGAGAGTGCCTGAGAGTGAGAAACTCAAAGCCTAATACAATAAATTAGGGACATAGTGTAGAATGTAAACTTTAATATGACTTAATAATTAATAACACTATTTATATAAAGAATAAAACTTAAATAATCTAATAAAATTAATTAATCACAAATAGTAAATATCATTACGAACGCTGTAGGGCTCGCAGGTAAGGTGCCCAAGAAGCTGGCAACGCTACCTCTTTGTATGGCCAAACTTATCCTTTGACAGGTACGTACCAGATCTTGGGTCACCTGTTAAATCGGTTAGACGCCTGGATAACTCTGTTATTAGTTTTAGTGCAGATGAACCCCAAGGACCCATCGTCTCCACCCAAAAGGGAACGTATATGTATCCATCACTGAGTGATGCATATTTCCTCCGCTTTAGGTTTTCGGCAGTAATTAACTTAACAGTATAAAATTAAACTATTATTTAACTTAAATTAAGTATTTAACTTTAATCATGATGATTATAAAGCATGATTAAAAATATCAACGATAAAAAAGCACACAGGAGCGAAAGACGTATCTATAACCATTAATAAACTTAAATGGAAGTAGGCAGGGCATACAATCAGAGGACAGGCAAAATGGAGTAAAACAGTGATGATTTGGTACACAGGTCACATGAAAAAGAAAAGGGGTAGACCTTTCCAAAGATGGGTGGACCAAATAAGAACTGTGGCACGAAGCACATGGACTAGAACTGCGGGGCATAGAAATTTATGGAGGAAATTGGAGGAGGTCTATGCCAATAATAGGCAAACAGACAGGGTTTGAGGAAGTTTAAATGAATTTTAAACTCCCTCAGCAACCATATTCTAGGTTAAGTAAAACTTTTGTATAACTTGTCTGAATAAAGACTTATGTTATTATTATTATTATAAGTATTTAACTTTAATTGTATGATTATTATTATTTAATGTAATTATATTTTAGAAATGTAAACTTCTTGCTGGTATCTTGAAGCACTTGGAAATACTAACTAAAATATAGTTATAATATTGTACTAATTCTATACTTAGAACTAATGTAATAGATTATAAAATATACATAACTCTCTAGTAATTTTTTAAATTAAACAAAATCAAATCAAATCTAAATTACTTTATTCATGTAGGTCACGCAAATGACACTTATTAATGTCAAAAAATATTTTTTCTTATTGAATCTACCGCTACTTCGTAAAGGGTTGAGCTAATGAGAAAAAGTAGCAAGAAACTCATTGCCACTCTTTTATATCACGAATATAATATAATTTGAATAATGTAAAATAATAGGAATAATATTATTAGAATCATTTATGTGAAAACTAGTAAATGGCTTTTTGTTATACAAATAGGTGTCAACATAGTATAAATAGCTATAAATTTTCCTAATAAATAAATAAAATTGTGTTAAAAATTTTCCATTACAAAATAAAACAGATAGCTAATATACTAGAGCATCTCATATATGGCAAAATAAAATTAATTTCCTTCTTAATAAGACGGATAGAAAGTTTGTTGGGATAACGTTTCACGAAGATTTAATAATTAATTCCATAAGCTACAGAGGTAGAAAATTTAAAAATAGAACGAGAAATGAATCGAATCGGCTCGCGGTACTCGCTATGATTGAATATGAATAAATCTATTTACTGTTGCTGTTCGTATCTGTGACGTAGTGTTTGCTCAGCAGTCAGCTGATTTAATAACGAAGTATTGGTCCCCATCTGTTCATGTATTCCGCCTGAATCTAGACGTGACCTGCGGGTGGTGTAAGTGACACGTCCGGGCGTTTAGATACGCGGCCTTATAACAATTAAATTGAAATTATGAAATTTACGGTATTTTTTTGCAATTTCATACCATCTAAAAATTAATCACAATGCGATAGCAAATAAATAACAGTGCTCCCTTTGTCAAGCAATCGGCGAACTAAATAGCAATCAACAAGCAATATATTCTGCCAGTGTGCCCTACAAGCATCGTATATGTAATTTAATTTAATTAAAATATTTTGTTAGTGAATTTATATTATTTCAGAAAATTAAATTTTCACATCATCACAAGGACACATGGAAATTGTAGCATATTGCCTAGTCAAGTTATTATAAAATCAACCTGTACCTTACCTGGAAGAGATCATCTATTGGCGATAACGTCGCCTAATTTTGCTATCATATCTCTTATATAAAAAATTGTAATTGTTATTCCTAGCACAATGTAGTAGATTGTTAACCGAGCGTGTTTAACACGAGTCGAAAGAATCAATTCCCGAGGTATTTAGACACCCGAACACAGTGAGGGCGGCTATAGTCCGAGTAGGAATTGATTCTTTCGACCCGTGTTAAACACGCTTTTTTCATTTCAAATATGAGGAAAATAAAACTAGTTGTTTATATAAACTATTTATTGATAATATATAATAATATTAGTAGTACCTATTTAAAATGAATTGTCAAATTAGGATAATTTACGTCGACTTTTAAATTTTTTAATATGGAACTCACCGCGTAATTGTTGCGGCTTATCGCTCAAAGAAGTTTGCGCTATGTTCACACTGGCTGTTTGTAAAGTCACATGGCCGCAGATTTTTTCAAATTAGTTTATTACATAAACCTCTTCACAGCTGAACGCAGTTCTATTTCCAAAGTTCATTCCAGGCCTTAGGTGGGAAGTAATTTGTATGAGTTTTTCCCTCTCTATGGAGGGAAGCAGCATTTTCCACCCAATAATCAGATCAAAACAACATTACTTTCCAAGTATGAGAAATGAAAAAGAATTTTCATTCACTCTATTCATGTCGACGGCATTGCACAACAAAATACCTCATTTGTATATATCATGGCAATATAAGTATATAAATTGTAGATTAGAATGTTTGTCTTTGTGATTTTTTTATTACATGCATTTAAAGACCGGCATCGCATGACGACGGAATGTAAAACTGAAATTCGATTTAATACTAATTTTAACAAGAATTGTAAGCGATGTTTTGTGCACGTTATTAAAATAAGAATTTTTCGAAATTTCCAGAATAACAATATTCCAGAATACTCTTATTCTGAAATATTGTCGAAATTATCTTGACGTTGTATTACATCTAGGTTCAAGCTGGTACATATTATTTAAAAGATGAAAGAAATGCAAAAATGGATATAAATTTAATCTCTCTAAGCTTATATCTTAATCTCACTTCTTACAATCGAGAACGTAATAAGATTTGAAAGTGCGATAACTCGGTTTGTGCAAGAAAAATTTAGTGACGTTGACAGAAAAATGTCGACGCTGCGATACTAGAGTAATACGAGATAGATTTAATACAGGTATGAAGTAGACATGTTCATTTTGAAAACAAAATAGACTAGTATATTAAATAATTATATTCCTTTTTGAATATTACGTATTAAAGAGTCGCGAGTTGTAAGTTTTTATAAATGCTAAGCTATTATTGTGATTTGGAGAGGGTGGCTATTTGGCTAGTCCTAATGAGTCCTAGTAACACCGCTTTCAAAATTGAACTATTGTGTTCGCCACACATAGCTCGTCGTCAAGTCTTGCGAGTATTTCAAACAACATCTGGGTATCAGGTGGTATCAGAATGTAGTCGCCAAGATGGTGTTACGCCAAGAGGCCTCTGGACGTGCAAAGGGCCCTTTGAGGCCCACTAATGGATAATAGTGGGCCGCAAAGGCAGAGGAGATGAAGAGGCGTTTTATCGGCCTTAAGGCAGAAACTGCAAGTTCTTTCGTTTTTTATTCCGGCCACACTAAGGTGCTTATTTAGGCAACAGTGGCCAGTTAGCATCGTGGTGAGTATGCATAGGTTTTTCCGGCTCAATGATAGGACTTCATTGGAGTTTCTGTTATTGAATGCCTTGTCAGTGCTTTGGAATGGTTTAAGCCTGTTGATTTGCTCCAGCGTTTAAGTGCTTCTAGTTGACATTGGTTCCTCAGGATGTGACGAATGGAGCTCTTAGGCAGTCCACAAATAGTTTCCCGACCGTATTGGACTGCTTTATCTTCAGATCTTGCGAGCTCATCGGCCATTTCATTGCCTATGATTCCGCCATGCCTTGGGATCTGAGAATCACTCTTTTTTATGCCTAATATGTTTAGGCAGTCAGTACAGTTTTTGACTAACTTTGACGCTGTCAAGTCTGCGTCTAAAGCCAACAATGCTACCTGACTGTCAGATTGAATGTATATGTTTTGGTTCAAGTAGCCTTTTTGGATATTGGTTTCCGCGCATGCTAAAATGGCGAATACCGGTGCTTGAATGCTAAGCTAAGCAAAATTGTTTAAAAAAAAGCTAGACACTTTTTTATATAAATGCCTAAACTGGAAGACGCTTGAATTAGATGCTTTTCAACAAAGTAAGTTAATATCCCGATGTTTTTTGACGAAAAACCATTTGTGCACGAAGTTTTTATGTAAATAGGTGATGGTAATATTATAGGATCATGAAATAATTTATTTCTCTTCAGTTAAATATATAATCAATAGACAAACATACAAAATTTGATAAAAAATTAAATGAACAAATTTTGTTTTGCTTGTTGAGTGTTCGAAATAATATCATCTCTTCTTGTTAACGGCACTACAAATCTACAGATATTAAATCTACTGAAATAGAAAATAAAATCTTAGCAAGAAACAAAAGTTCACGCAGATGAGCTTGCAAGAAATAAAGTTAAGAAATCTGAATGAATAGCTGAAAGTAAAGCACATTAAGGAACTTTCTTCCATTCAAATTAAGTTTGTTTGACAGCTAATTTATTTTATAGTTTGGTTAACTATTATTTTCTTCCATTTAGTTGTCTATTGAGTACCTAACTTACCCGATTCCTACCTTTTTAACCCATAAATAATCTCAAACTAAGTTTATATATTTTTTTTTAAATCATGTAAAGACTCTATTCTAACGTAATTCGAATTTTGAAAAATACTTACCCTTGTATATTATATTATTTAAAGGCATTTATTTTCTCAAAATTGATTCCCTTAGAATTATGTTTGATGTCATTTCTAATATACTAGACACTACTATCGCTTAGGAAAAAAATTGGCGTTATGAGAAAGAAGAAGCGGCGCAAGACACTCTCCAAAAAAATTAATTAAGTTTGAATTTTAACCTAAAATTTAAAAAAAAACGTTACGTTAGCAATAAATGCTAATAATTCCTCATAGCGCTATTAAATGTCACTAATACATTCAATATTACTTTCAAATAGAAAAATATCACACAATAAAATCAGAAAAATACATTTCAATAGAATTATTATTAAGAAAGGTCCAATCGTCGGCCGCTTGTCGTGAAATTTGCTAATAGGTGCTAGTACCACCGTAGTAGTTTTACTGTCTTATTTTTTTAAATGAAAATAAGGGACGACACGAGCAGGACGTTCAGCTGATTGTAATTGTTACGCCCTGCATATTAGAATGCAATGTAACTCAGGATTCTTGAATAACCCCAAAAACTTTGATCAGCACTACAATTACGCTCGTCACCTTGAGACATAAGATTTTAAGTCTCATTTGCCCAGTAATTTCATAATTTCACTAGCTACGGCGCCCTTCAGACCGAAACATAATAATGCTTACACTTCACGACAGAAATAGGCGCCGTTGTGGTACTCATAATCTAGCCGGCATTCTTTGCAAAGGAGCCTCCCACTGTTGAAGTCCTCCCTCTGAGTCAGCAGTGAGTATGATGAAGGAAAGTTGCACACAAATATATATTAATTAGAAATGAAACTCTTTTTTTACGAGATAGGATTAAAAGCGATTATATGGGTTATCTAATGGTAGGCTAAAATATAGTTTATAACCTTTGAAGAGACTCCTTCAACATAAGCCAATATTGAACATCTTAAATAATATTTTATCTTATTCTAGAATCTAGACTCTAGAGCATACCTCAATAATAAATGATATAAAATAAATGTGACATATTTAAAGATTTTCGCAAACAAAATCCCGCGATAAATAGTTCAACAAGATTAATGAAACTTAACATTAGTCCCGTGAACTTATATCTAAGCTTTTATCGCTAATGTTATGGCCCTAAAAGCTTTAGGCTAAGTAGACCGTAAGGACGAGAATTGCATTCCTGCTTTTGTCAGGTTGACTCAAGTAGGTCAAATGCTTTTACAAAGTCTTAAAATAGGTTTTTCTATTTAAAGTTTTTAAATTCGCTGTGGCCCCGTTGAGAAATCCTGGCGAAAAATTTAACGCCTTATAGACGAGGCTGAAGTGTTACACTACAGCAGAATTTTGCTACAATTAAACTCGTAGGCGTTAAATTTTAAAATCGTTATGTTCTATGTTCTGTAATGTGATGAATTCTTATATATCTATATGTCTATTGAGGGATTGTGGGTCGATCCCCGGTCAGATGTATGGTGTTATGCTGGAATGCTCTATGTATGATGTAATGGGCACATGTTAAAGTCAGATTTATTTAAAAACTAGCTTTTACCCGCGACTACGAAGTCAAAAAAAGCTATTAGATATTATTAGCTGTATTTGCTATGGTTACGTTTTATTTTAAAATTTAATTAGTCAATACACAAGTATTTTGTTCTGCTACAAAATTGCAAAGTTTGGGCAGCAATTTTTAATTTTTTTATATGCTCACTTTACAAATAATACAAACTTCTGTGGTTAATACATTTTTATAAGCTACCAACTATCGAACTTTCATCCCCCTTTTTCATCTCCACACAGGTCTAAATTTTAAAAACGCTAGAACAAATACTTATTTATTTCTTATCATGTGCCTAAATACAAATTTTCATGGTGTTCTCTTCGATAATGACGAACTCTTATAGAAATTTCCAACCCCGCGAAGCCTTTTATTCGCGATAAAAGGTAGCCGTGTCCTTTCCCAAGCTCTTGTCTCTAAATTTCATGAAAATCGGTTCAGTGGCTTAGGCGTGAAAGCGCAACATACAAACGTACATTCACATTTATAATATTAGTAGGGATTACTATTAACTTGTTATGCTTACTGCTCGGTTTGTTGGAGTTAGGAAGTCCCAAAAAATTTAAAAATATATGTTTTGGGAAATTAAATAGAAGGTAAAGGAAACTAGAGTATAAATTTATATTATAAAATATATCATACCTTGGAAATTGAACGATTGTCACCAGCGTATAACATGAGCTAAATTTAATTGTATTACATTTTTATCATAAATACACCTTTCACATTTTTCTGTCGTTTTTCTTAGCTCAGCATATCTTTTGAAATGATTCGTAGTTTCAAAAAAAAGTGGACACACATATAAAGGTTCGTTCCTTCAAGCTGTCTATTATTTACCAATATCTGATCCACTCTTGTGTCATTATGTTTCTTATTTCGAGATGAATGAATCCTTATTTTTGTAGTAGGTAACTTATACAAGTATATAACCGCACATTAACAGACTGTAAGTTTGATAATGTTCTATCTATCTATCAAATTCAATAAGAAGAAAATAAGGGACGAGACGAGCCAGGCGTTCAGCTGATGGTAATTGATACGCCCTGTCCATTACAATTCAGTGCCGCTCAGGATTCTTGAAAGACCCAAAAATTCTGAGCGGCACTACTACTGCGCTCGTCACCTTGAGACATAAGTTGTCAAGTCTCATTTTCCCAGTAATTTCACTAGCTACGGCGCTCTTCAGACCGAAACACAGTAATGCTTACACATTACTGCTTCACGGCAGAAAAAGGCACAGTTTCGGTACCCATAATCTAGCCGGCATCCTCTGCAAAGGGGCCTCTGGTATGATTAGTATGTATTAGTAATCTAGTATTAACTAAAGCCCTTTTGTTTTTCTGCTAAATAAAAATCTGCATCAAATTCGGTTCAAACTAAAAAAAGCTTCAAATCATAAATAAGAGTAATCGGCCCAAAAAAAAAAAAAAACCAATATTATATAGACTTTTATTAAATAAGTCAATTCTATAAAACTATTTACCGATACCGATAGCTGCAATAAAAAAATAAGGAACCGGATGTTATATCGTTCCGGAGAATTACTATGAAAAAGTAGCCTTCTATCAGACTGAAACGTTTCGTAACATTTAAATTGATTAACAGACGTTTTCAATAACCTATCTATCCTTAGTTAAACTTACTAGAGGTACACAAATCTATTCTTTTACGCTTACTTACATTTCAATAACCTATCGACATAAAGCATTGGACTATATATTATAACTATATTGGCCATAACTATGGATAGATAAGATATTGTCATTAAACGGTGACAGCAATGTATCCGTAACTAGAGATACGTTATTTAAAACGCCCGTATATATATAATGTGTAAATCTTTTTGAAGCTTTTAAAAACATTGTATCATGCAGTTACTATGTTTTAATCATTCTATGAATAGACGAACCATAGTAAATCGTGGACGGGTTAGACTAGTCATTTATAAAATTATGGAATAAAACTGAAGCTGTTTTGGTGGATCATTAGGTTTCACTATTTTGTTGGATCATTTCGATAGGTTTTAACTATTTTAGTGGATTATTTCGATAAGCTTTGAAGTGAATTATAAATTACATCGTTTCCAATTAGAAAATAATCATCGAAATATATTATTATTATTATTATCAATATTGACTTATTCGTTAATTTGTCGCGCACATATAGAAAATTTAAGACTTTTATGGTTTTCTGTATTGCCATTATCAGGCCAAATTGGCAACTTGCAATGGACCACAAGGGAAGCACCAGCTTTCAAATAAAAAAATATTTATCTAAATGGGTTCACCCAGTCGAAAGTTCTGAGGTAACAAACATAAAAAAACATATCGACGAATTGAGAACATCCTCTTTTTTGAAGTCGGTTAAAAATATTCGACACACACATAAGCTATGGGTTCCCATATTTTTGCTGCTATAGAGCAGAACCCAGAGCTCCGCATTGAACAGACCGAACTTCATGTATGCTACTGCAGGCAGCGTTCTTAATAGCTTTGGCCAGATGCACTGGAATGCGGTGAAGCCTCTTTTTAAGTTTTTAAAAATCATTATCAAGACACAAACATTTTGCACTGTGTTTCATGATAGATCAAACAATAATGGTTGAATGTTACTCTGATGCAGATTAAACTAATGATTATTATAACACTAGAAGTAAGGGATTGCTTGTAACTAATTCTACGAGTGTAGGCTTCATAAGATACATAATAGCTTTAAGTGTGAATGTATACACTTTTATAATAAAGACCCAGCCACTGTTCAGGTATCATCTATAAATAAATTTAAATGTTTTTTTAAAAAATGGCTCCGTGGTAAATTCTACTACTCCACAGCTGAATATCTAACTGATCCGACAGTCTGGGACTAGACTATGATTATTTTATAGTAATAGCAATGACAGTACAATATTGTATATTTCATTAAAACAAACAAATAATGCTGGGAGAGTTTCTTGCGCCGCTTCAACTCTTTCAGAGCGCTATTTGTTTCCGAAGCGGTAGTAGTATCTAGTATATTTGAAATTACATCTAAAAGAATTCTAAAGGAATTAATTTTGAGAAAATAAATGCCATTTATTCCTTTATGCCTGATTCTACAACAAGATTCTAAAATGACAGATGAGAGAATACAGCATTAAAAGTAAAGAACTGGTCATAACAACTACAGTCGGAAGATATATAAATTCTGCGAAATCGATTCAATACAATGACACGTAAAGATATTCAAGATTTTTTTTATAATCTAAAAACTGCAAAACTTTTGCAAAGAACAGTGTTTGATTAATAATGTTTCAAAAAATAACTTTAATTTTACCTTATTAAATGGTAAAGTTTCATCGTTAGTTTTCTTCGCTTCCCACAGCAAATCATTCTTTGTTCACCTTCAATCAACCTCTGAATATAATGTCAAGAAAACTACGCTACCAATATCATTTGTCACGTCCCGGGGCACACCATAGAGAACACCGAAGATAATATCAAAACACCCGCAATGATAGATATATAAAAATGACTGCAAGAAAGATAATAATATATTTACTAACATAAAAAGGTTACTGAAAACGCAAATTAATTTCATTAAATTATATTGCGTAAGGCCTTTGTTATGGTATCCATTTACCATTATAAAATTGGTGCGTGAACCGGTGACCCAAATGTGACCCTTTGCGAACAAAAAGCGCTATTCTAGTGTTTTATTATCTGTGGTATAACACTGTATTTGTAGACAAAGAGCTGCTTATAATTTGGAACTCCTTTAAGTACCAATAATGATACTCTCAGTTAACGGCAGGTCTTAATAAATGTGGTGCATATTCACATGCACAGTTTATGTATTATGATAAATAACTTACCTTCAGTGACGACACCATTCTATTTTAACGCCATTAATACCCTGGATTTATCTTTTCTTATTTTGAATTTATTTTTTCTTATTTCTCATAAACTCGTAAGTTTATGAGAAACATAGTAACTTTAAGCTTTTTGCTAAATCTGATTTAAATTATAAGCCCATGAATTAATAACCTTTATTTTAAAAGTCAACTAATTGATAAGGTAGTTTGTTGAAGACATAGGAAAGTCTTTGATCCCTGCAGTATCCTGAAGGAACACACGGTCCGTCTGGATAAGCACGCACCTCTCCTTTTCTGGAATAAAGAAATAGTATTTGGTACTATATTGTACTAGGTATTACTGTGGACGAAAACATTACACTCATGTTGGTCATGTATTTAATCTCGCGGCGATTAAAGTAAAATGTGACTGCAAAATTAAATCTCGGCAATAACTAAAAAAATTATAATCAAAATGGCCACCTGCGGTTTCTTTTGAACATTTTCTGGGATCTTGATGTAAAAGCATATACATCGCCCCACAAAAGAATTACTAAGTCGACTTAGCCGAGTAGTAGGCATTATAAGCTTATGTATATTCCTGGTGTTAACATTATGGTTATAACAGTTACTAGCAAATTCACTTATGTGGCTATGAACATACATGACATTATCAAGAATATATTGAGAAGCAACAGTTAAGATGTTAATTTCTTTGAATTTTGCTCTCAATGATTCTTTAGGACCTAGGTTATAAATAGCGCGAATAGCCCTTTTCTGCAGTACAATTATTGTATTAATATCGGCAGCGTTGCCCCACAGCAATATACCATAGGACATAATACTGTGGAAATAACTAAAGTATACTAGTCGCGCATTATATTTACGATAAACTTACTGACTGTCCAAGGAAACGCTGGGAAAAATTGATCACTTCAGTACTTTTATTAGCTTTTCCACTTGTGTCCTCTTAAGTGGAGTTAGCTAATTACATATCTTTTCAAAATTCTAACTCAAAATTATATCTGACTCTTAGTCTACACAATGTTCAGTTGGCTTCAAGGATGCACGAATTTTTTGTCATATAAATATCAAGTGAAGCGCAACAAAGGTAAACTCTCAGTACTGAACCAGATTCGATTATTTGTCTTGACCGATTGTAGTCGCATATAATTGTGTTGTTAAAAATTTAAATAATTTTTTAGAAAATTATATTTGTAAGAGATGATTGGTAAAACTATTTTGTTGCTCGTCGCCGCTGTAGTTGTTGGCGCTTTTTACACTGCTGAAGGTAAGGTTAATTAAATCTATAATGATCTTATAAATGTCGGTAAACTAGATCGTGAGTTTTACAGTTTATGGTAAGCTTTATAACACTCTTTTTATTAGCTTCACCTGTATGTATGTTTATTTGTAACCGACTCATTTGGGCGCGATTTTGACCCACTTTAAGCGGCCAGATTTCGTTCAAACTTTTTCAAGATTTTTCGAGAACCGATGACAATACATTAATTTGATAAAATGATTCCATTTTTCAATTTGTAAAATAAGACATTTGTTAATTTATATATTATTACAATTACCGTCGATAAGGTTCATAATAATTGATGTTCATTTTAAATTTCAACTTTATTTCAAATTTATATTTTCAACCAAAGCGTGTTTTTTAGTTTTTTTTAACTACTTTTATTTTATTATTATTATTGAACCAATAGCGCATGAAAGTTAACTAATTACAATTTATGCGATGGCCGATGTCCTAATTATATTAGGTTATTTGTGTATGAGTGTATAAGTGTGTGTATGTATGTGTATGTGAGTATATGTCTTAAGAAATAATCAACTACTCGATTACAATATATTTAAAATTATTTGCTTTTGCGTTTATTTCTTCTTACTTATATAAAATATTATGCTTGTTCATAAAATTATATGATAATGTTATCCATGCTCTCTCGGGAACTAGAGCTTACATTATTTAGACAACTCGGCCAAACTGAATTGAATGCATAATTTTTTCACTTTAAAATTCAGATTAAATTCTCAATACAATAATACACATGCTTTAAAACAAGTTATGCAACTAAAAAGGAACAATTATTTTTCTCTGCAATTTTTTAATTTTGATTTTTGTATGAAACGAAGGGACTCGACGAGCAGGACGTTCAGCTGATGGTAATTGATACACCTTGCCCATTACAATGCAGTGCCGATTAGGATTCTTGGAAAACCCAAAAATTCTGCGCGGCAATTGCGCTCGTCACCTTGTGACATAAGATGTTAAGTCTCATTTGCCCAGTAATTTCACTACCTACGGCGCCCTTCTAACAAAACACAGTAATGTTTCACGGCAGACATAGGCGCCGTTGTGGTACCCATAATCTAGCCGGCATCCTGTGCAAAGGAGCCTCCCACTAGTAAAATTATGATGATGATGGTATGATAAATTATATAATAAATATACAAAAAAAACAGTCGAATTGAAGACCGCTCCTTGCTTTAGGATGCTTTCTGCTTTCTAATTAATTTCATCTGATATAAGATGATAAGTAGCAGATCACGATACTTAAGTAATAATCATGGGAAGATAATAACGTAAATGATTTATCTAGAAGGAGATCAAGGTTTTGTGTAAAAATAAATTTTCATGCTGTATGAAACCTTAACATTGAAGTACCAATTATATTCATCTTCATTATTCAGTATAAGGCTAAGCTCAATTTATATGTATCTCGTATAAGAACTAAGATACTGAAGTGACGATAGCATTGTTCTAGTATATATTATAGATAAGATAGTATTACTTGCAATAGCATCCCGAGCGACAGTGTGTCAGTCGTTCCGGGATCGTCATCACTCTCGTGTCCTGTAGCTGGGACTCCCAACAGGTGTACTCGTTTGTGAAGGAACAGGATCGATACAACTCATTGTGCGGACACTCCTGCTCTGAAACCATGGCGTACTGAATTACCATCAATATACCTGTAGAACAGTAGCAAGAGAAGAGATAAAGACACATCACTTTATAAATGAAGAATGACGTAAAATTATATGTCACAGCTCGCATGACAAAGCAATATAACCTTAGGATATAACCATCCAAATAAAATTGTTATTTTTTTAATGAAAATAAGGGTCGAGACGATCAGGACGTTGAGTTGATGGTAATTGATACGCCCTGACCATTACAATGCAGTATGGCTCAGGATAATTGAAAAATTCTAATATTCTGACCGGCACTACAATTGCGCACGTCACCTTGAGACATAAAATGTTTAGTCTCGTTTGCCAGTAATTTCACTAGCTACGGCGCCCTCAGACCGAAACACAGTAATGCTTACATATTACTGCTTCACGGCAGAAATAGGCAGACTTTTGAAAACCATAATCTAGCCGGCATCCTGTACAAAGTGACCTCCCACTGGTAACAGATCCCCAGATTTACGGTTGAATCTATTTAATAGTTACATGGAATTAGATTGCCATGGTTGAAACCTGAAACACATGATGTCTCGGAGATGCATTTGAAGTGACAGTATGCTCTTAGCTTGAGAATTCCTACGTTGGATTGGTTCAGTAGCCGTCACTTTTTTCCATTCACGTTATTATTCATCATCATTATATCAGCCGGAAGACGTCCACTGCTGGACAAAAGCCTCCCCCAAAGAGAGATCTGCGGGCGAGAGAGGGCAGCGATGTTGACCAGATCGTCGGTCCATCTTGTGGGGATCTACTAACACTACGTCTTCCGGTACGTGGTCGCCATCTGAGGAGCTTACTGCCCCAACGGCCATCTGTCCGCCGAGCTATGTGCCCTGCCCACTACGACTTCAGTTTCACAATCATACATCATTTACGTTATTATTATTCATGCAATTCGATCAATTTTCAATCGCAAGACATTTAGTTAGTTTGTTATTGATATTGTTCAATATATAATTTAAACATGTATAGAATATAATCATATATAGCCACATATTTATTAATAACTAGTTGACCCGACAGACGTTGTTCTGTATATAATAAATAAAATGCTGTTTTTATGAATTTTTCAATAATCTATATAATATATAAAAGAAAGTCGTGTTAGTTACACTATTTATAACTCAAGAACGGCTTTACCGATATGGCTGAAAATTGTTGAGGAGGTAGCTTAGAGCCAGGAGACGGACATAGATTGACATTTTGATGACATCTCGAGAATAGAAAGAATTTAATAAATTTTTTTGTTAGTTTCACGCTACATGAGTTATAAAATACAACTGACAGTGCACGTCATGTTATTCAAGTTGACCGGTTGGTGTGTTTCTTTCGAAAATCTATTAGCTTATTGTGCCGATATTATCATTAACAATGTCACAACTAAGACGATCAAATTATTCCCGACAAAGACGTAATGCAACTAGGATTCGAAATATTGCGAATGAAAGGACAGAAGAAGAACAAGAAATTGCAGGTGAAAAGAACCGCGTTAGTATGGATCGTCTTCGTGCTATGAATCAGAAGAGCAAAGCGTAGCACCCCGTAAAACGGATCGGCTGGCAATACGAAATCGTCCAGTAAAACCTCAAAGATCAACAATTTATAGATAATTTTCGACGCACAAGAAGAACTTTATGAAGTACTGATTTGAATCGAGCAGCGTTTCGATACGATTGCAGTACTTATACTGTACTGTAGTACTGCTTGCATAATAGCTTTCGCATTGGGCCGATGGACATTGTTTGTGAGTATTCTGCGGAGAAACGCAAGAATTGTGCTGCCATGTTCTAGAAAACACTCAAAAATACAATGTTTGTTTCCAAATGACCTCATTTGGGGCAGACATCTAAGAACGAGGATTTAATCCGACATTCAAGGTATTTATTTATTTACATACTTACACACAATACAGTAAAAGAATAACATACGTAGTATACTTATTCCTATGTATTGTTTATGCTAATTTTAAAAGAAGTGTTTATAAATCAGTAATACGGGTTTTGCATTTGATATTGTAGATATAAGGACAGATTCACCATCGTATTGGATCACTGCAACCTCTCGAAGAAGCATAGCTTAAATTTTTACAATTATACATGGGCAACATGGACAAATAACTTGATCGATGTCAAGAGATCAATGCAGCAATGTGATAATAGCAATTCTTCAGATCTGCAGCAACTACTTAATGAACATTTTGCATGACGAGTTAGCCCGCAAATCTTTAATTTCCGATCTGTCTCGCATTCACCCTGACGATTCAAATCTTGAGGCCAATCCTTGAAAGTTTGTGGTATGAATCAAGACAATCCATTTCCGAAGTTCAATCTATATATATATATATATAAGAGATTTCCACGTACATAGTCACTCATCACGATATCTTTTCACCGAGTAGAGGTCAGCTAAGAACGGATTTTCCAATATTCCATTCGCAAGAGTTTTTTTTATATTATGAACAGAACAACGTCTGTCGGGTCAGCTAGTATTTTATAACATCAAGAATTATTTCGTAAAATATGCTCCCTGTTGTTGTAATGAAATTGTTTTATAGCAGAACTGTCAAACCGTGCGTCAATAAATTCTCTCATAGAAAATATGTCCATACAAAACAAATATCGGATCACGGGGGACACATCAAAGGAAAAACAAAATTGTTGTTTTTATTTAATTCCGAACACTTTCATATTTATTCACCTTTTAAACCTTCCCTGGACTTTCACAAATAATTCAAGACCAAAATTAGCCAAATCGGTCCAGCCGTTCTCGAGTTTTAGCGAGACTAACGAATAGCAATTCATTTTTATATATATAGATATTTACTTACTAATCATAATAGTGCTTCCATGTTTTAATAAACATAAAATCGTCAACAAACACGCTAGCTTCATTTCCACTGCACATACCAGTTTATAGTGATACATGTCTTGGGATGGGGTTGTACTGAGCTCAACTTAACTTAAAATAATTTAGCCTGTTCATTAAAAGCCTTAATACGTGAAAAACATTGGCACTTAATAACAATTCATATTTAGTAGATTCGTAATAAGTTTGTAATAGTATTATTGTATTTTACCATTTCTTTTTCATTACACATTTTCATACTTGACATTAGACTATTTTTTTTGAGCTATAGTTTACTTAGTCATACCATGGCCAACTAGAATGTAAATGGGGAGACATTTTAGTAATTCAAAGAGTTTCATAGTGACAATTGTTAACGAAGACCTCTTTGAATGTAGGTAAAATATTTGCACTGCAACCCTTGCGGGAAACGATAAGTTATTGAGTCAAATGTAGTTAAAATAAAAATATATTATTAAAAATCCTAGTATACTGAAGTGGCAAGGACTAATCAACCTATCATTAAAATTGACAAACATTTACTGGCACTGCATTTTCCAAAATAATTGTATGTATAAACTATGCAAGTACTGACTAGAAGCTAGAGCTCTTACTTTCATGGTAAATCATGCCAAAGTTTTCTTATTACATAAGTTTCGAGCATATCATTTAAAAGTGAAGTAATATTTACACGCAAGATGCGTACAATACATTCAAAAGAATTTTGTTTTTAAAGTCTATAGTATTTTAGTTATGTCGGTGAAAGCATTCATTATTGGATTGTTCTAATCATGTCTCATAGCCTATATTTCGGCTAGTGTCAAATCCACAAACTGCAGCAGTAGTTTATAGACAAGGAGGACAAACGAGCTCACTAGTCACCTCCTGTCAAGTGATTACCATCGCCCACATTCTCTTGCAGCACCAGTGGAATTACAGGAGAGTTGACGGCCTTTAATAAAGGTGTTCGCGCTTGTTTTGAAGGTCTTTTCTAGGCCTTGAAAAAATTGTAAGCAATCGCGCAAGCATTGTTTACTATTTAATGGGAAATTGAGGAATTTGTTAGTTTTTTCTATCATGCTATAGCATTATAATCGTTGAAAAAGCTACTCAGCAAAATGTTGAGAAGTTTATAGCATAAAATATTATGAAAAATGCCTACATAGAAAAGCAAAAATATAGGAAAATTGTTATTAGCTTGGTGACAAGTAGCTAATTGTTAGGTACTGTTTAATTTAAAAACAATAGTCTGCTCTCTTGAAATATTAAAGATAGATTAAACCCGGGACACAATAGTCAAAAGTTCGATAGAGGTACTAATTTAAACGGGCTACGATATGTAAAGACGCAAATGAAATTGAAGGAATTATTATTACGGAACCGTTGTGTCACCAGCCTTATATCGTTCTCTTAATCAAACAGATTTGGCTCGCAGTTTCAATAGTTAATTATTCAAGTGTGAAATTAGTTTGGCACGTCCTTATAATATCGTCTTTGTGATAATAATTACTGTACCGTAGCTGTAACAGAAGCTGTGTGATTTGTATTATGTAGGGTTTGTTCCTGCTTCATTATGTGATTAATTAAAGCGCGGTTAACAATATGTTATGTCCACGTATATAAGCTATATGTGATCCCGAATCACTATTGTGTTAAGGAATGTTTGATTATTGACTAATTTGGGTGGGGCAATTGACCAGCGTTTAAATGAAAGCGTCGTGAAGTGCAGCGGCAAATAAACCAAATAAACTTTACCAGTGGGAGGCTGCTTTGCACAGGATGCCGGCTAGATTATGGGTACCACAACGGCGCCTATTTCTGCCGTGAAGCAGTAATGTGTAAGCATTATTGTGTTTCAGTCTGAAGTACACCTTAGCTAGTGGATTTACTGGGCAAATGAGAATTAACATCTTATGTCTCAAGGTAACGAGCGCAATTGTAGTGTCGCTCAGAATTTTTGGGTTTTTCAAGAACCCTGAGCGGTACTGCATTAAAATGGGTAGAGCGTATCAAATTACTATTAGCTGAATGTCCTGCTCGTCTCGTCCCTTATTTTCATAAAAAAAAAAACAAGAATATGCAAAATGTTAACTGTATCGCTGAAAACACTGTCAGTACAATGATAATTTTGCAGATATCGAATGTCAACCAACCTTCCAAATAAACGCGGGAGGCAATATGTCCATTTGTAAACATATTATTTATTCTTGGTTTATTCTCAAGTATAATTTTATACCTAGTTTACTTGTCAGGCCGTTTATGTTTTACAAATATATCATCATTTAACTCACCGTAACACAATACGTTATTGTATATTGTATCTATATAACATATATACCAAAATAACATTATTTAACTCTTTTGTACGGTCCATCTTAGAATACTGCAGCGTAGTTTGGAGTCCACAGTATGATATATTTATTAGGCGTATTAAGAGTGTGCAAAGACGCTTTATGTATCATATATCTTATAATGACTTCTTAGCGAAAAAGAACTCAAGCTACCAAAAAACGCTAAAACATTACGGTGTGATCCCACTGGCTGATAGAAGGATAGTGTTAGATCTTTTGTTTTAACACAATAATTTTAGCGGTAAAATAGATTCTCCATAATTGCTATCCAAATTCAAAATAAACGTTCCTCCAAAATTAATAAGAAAAAATGCCTATTCGTTGTTTGTAGTACCACAATCTAGCACTAATCTGTGTCAAAACGCAACTATTTTTAGGCTCTGTAGGTCATATAATTCACTGGCCAATTCGCAGAACATTGATTTATTCATTCCGCTTGCTCAATATTAAAAGAAAATACTTAATTTACACATGTGACTTAGAAACCTTGTTTTCATATTTTCATTTTTATTTTAAATAATATATTACAATATTTTTAGATTTTTGTTAATAAATTGTTAAAATTACTGTCCTATAAGCGTAGTAAAAATTATGAATGCTGTGGTAGCTTATAAGTGAATTAACTCTTATTCATATTATTATTATATTTTAAGTTTAAGCATGTAAAGAGTGTAATTTGTTAGTTGCCCAAATACAGGGTGGACCAAAAGTCTGTTTATAATTCGAATGATGATTAAAAAAAAACTAATTACAGTAGATTAAAATTGTTTATTGTTTTCGATAGTAAACAAAAGGGGAATTTATTTCTTAAAAGTCACATCATTCATATGCAATCCTTCATTATTCTGGCATTGCTGCAATCTAGAGCGGAAATTTTCGATAACAGCTTTACATGTTTCTGTTGAAATGTTTTGAATTTCTGTGCGAATACGATCCTTTAATTTGTCAAGAGTTACTGGGTTGGTTGGCTGGAATGCAGGGGTTTTTGATCACCATGACATAGTGTCACTCCAATAACGACAATTTTGTCTATTAACATGCCCATTTAGGTGGAAGTGTGCCTTGTTGAGAAAAAAATGTTTGTAAAACTGGTGAATCGCTCTACCATTTCGTTCGCAAACTGCAACCTAGTGGCATGGTCCTGAGGCCTTAATTCCTGCACCATTTGGATTTTATAGGAATGTAGACTTAAATCTTTCTTGAGAATGCGGTTTAATACATCATTATCTTGGCACGTTAAGGACAGCAGACCGCTTTCGAGTTGAAAGTCCAAGTTGGTCACGAACAGACCATTTTACTCGCTCCACGTTTTCGGGGTCCCTCGACGTTCTAGGCCGGCCAGATCGAGGTAAATCCATTGTTAAACCCGTCTTCTCAAACTTGAGCACCCATTTTTTAATTAACACACCTGATGGAGCTTGATTTTTGTGTCGTATCTTGTAATGATTGCAAAACTTTCGTTGAGCTAAGGTCGCAGAATCGTTGTTTCGATAGTACTCGCGTACACAAAACGCACGTTGACTACCGCTGAACGACGCCATGGTACTAAATTCCTATTGGCCGCTCTTGCAATGCGTAACCCCTCCACCCCGCTCCGCCGCCGCTGCTAGACGCGGCAACCGATTCAAATGTAAAGAGACTTTTGGTCCACCCTGTATATAAATATTTCACCAATACGTCACTCCATCTGAATTCTTGATATGTCTTATCAGAAACAATAATCTATCTCTAATCGATCTGCCTCATAATATAGTCAGTCGTCAAGTAAGTAATTCCATGTACAACTTGTGCGGTGTTTCTAGGACGATACGACATAGGTACTACGGTTTCTAAAAGGTTGGCAAAACTTACGAAACTCTTATTCGTAGTATTTACATCAGCTTTGATTCTCTTTCACGTCTCAGACATGCCATCTATTTTAACATAGTTTAGGCTAACTAGAAATATTATAAGAGATACTCTGTCTATTAATTTCCCTTCTTATATTTGAAGTCGTTATCAGTTTTATTTAAAGTTTGTTCCTTTCAGGAGATTGTCCCCAAAATGAGGAGTATCTTCTTTGTGGTTCAGCCTGCCCCTTTAATTGCACCAACCCTGCAGGACCTGTGAACTGCATCGACGATTGTGTCGAAGGGTGTTTCTGCAAATCTGGTTACCTGAGAAACGAAAACGGTACTTGTGTCACGACCGATCAATGTATCGCTGGTAAGTCCTTACTTAAACTAATAATACCTGGGTGATCGAGCTCTGCAATATATCCTCCAGTGAATGTAAAGGGTTTGGGGTCAATTGACTGCTACATATAAAAGATTGAACCACGACATTGAATAAATATAATGAAAAACGGTGAAGCTGTTAATACTTAAAAAAGATGTGTGCCCATTACCCCTTTCACATTAACCCCCTTATTCATAATGGTCCGCTAACTTAAAACAGCCGCTAAAGAGTGGTTTTTCTCATTCTGACTTAGGTCAATAGAAGAAGACAGAGTGAGAATTAGCAATGCTTAAGTTAGCAGACTATTATGAATAAGGGGGTAAATCTCTACATTTCCCAAGCGGTTGTAATTTTTCATTTTTTTTTGTTGAAAAATCTAAAACTGTATACAAAATATCGATCGGAGACAAAATTTTTGTTTGAATTTGTAAAATTTTAATATTTCTAGGTATTTATGAATATGCCATGTAACACAGGTTTCAATGAATATTTTTGATATTTTAGTGTTCCAAGTACAAATTAAGTCAGTCCTTAGAGCCTGAATGAAATTCAGTACATTATTATGTCACTGTTTTTGGAGGCATTGAATTACTGAATGACTAAATTTAAGTTGATATCACTAGTCACATGATATTATTACCAGGAAAAATGACAAGACAAGCTAATCGTTCACTTGGTTAGTGATACACCTGTATAACGCAGTACTACTCATCATCTTCATCATCAGGAAGACGTCCACTGCTGGACAAAGGCCTCTACGTTCTGCGTTGCCCTCACCCAACGTATTCCTGCGATCTTGACCAGATCATCAGGCCATCTTGTGGGGGGCCTACTCAGGAATCTTAAAATTTTGCTAGCCACGGTACCCTTCAAACAAAAACACAATAATGCTTACACATTTCTGCTTGACAACAAATAAAGGTGCCATTATGGTACCCTTACTTAGCTGGCATCCTGGGTAAGTCAGCCTGGGTTTTCAGTGAGAGAGATGAGAGCTTATTGCATCGAAATAGATATCACAAGATCTGGAAGACGACACTTGTAAAAATAAACTATGCTTTCCTAACTAAGTTAGTGAAATAAAGTGTTTTCTTAGTGATAAATTGATATCGGGTTCGATTTCTCTTGCTCGAACAACGATATGTCATTGACTTAGAGTGAATTTTAAATTATTCTACTTCTTAATATATTTACAACTACAGCAAACAACACATCTGTATGTGGCGCAAACGAAGAGTTCCTCTCCTGTGGTTCTCCTTGTCCTGCCACCTGCTCCAACCCTGAACCTGAATGTGTGGGTGCCTGCAGTATGGGCTGCTTCTGCAAATCAGGCTTTGTCAGAGATGAGGTGCAGAACAAATGTGTTGTAATCAGCAACTGCACTGCTGGTAAGAATTACACAATTATTTTTAGTTCGTAGTCTATCCGTAGTCATAGCGGACCGCGTTACAAAGGAATCCCTTTAAAAACAGGTAAACAGGAATAAACCCTTCTAACTATTGTCCAATTAGCCTGTACCCGTCCTTAGGCATGGTACTTACACCCATTTATAATATCTGATACTCAAATTTAAATATTTTTCTTCAAAATAGCAATCCTAATTCAAAATCACTTATTGAACGTCAAAAACTACCACCTTACCTGAGGAGAACGGGCGCAAGAAACTCAGCGGCCTTTTATTTTTAATAAAAATATGGATTAAAATGTAATCTCTTTGGTAACTTACTAATTATTGAACAGTTATTCAGTTTGAGAACGAAGTATTCCACTGTGTGTAATTATTCCAATAGTTGACTAGAGAAGTTAAATTGCTGAGATGAGTACATTTCACATAACCTAAGACTCCGTAAATCAACAAGTATAATTTTTTAAGGCTGTTAAACCCTTTATGTTTTGCTTTCACTGATTCCTGATACAAGTGCAAATGTTCAAGTGAATCAGATATTATCGTAAAGTTGGTGAAAATAATTTTCAAACACTACATACAGGACCTGCTATCCTTTCCTGGACGGGAAGTATCAAAACGTCTGACCAATAAAATAGTATAAACAAACAAATAAATTCAAATACAATTAATGATCTAATTTTTTTATACTTAAATCATTGACTTTTTTCAAAACAAGTTTTTAACATAGTTTCCATGACCTTCAAGGTTAATGAAGCGTAAATCGCCGATTACTTAAGTAAGTGTGACTTTTCATTGAGTCTTTTCCGATAGGGAATTGAAAAGTCAAGATTTAATTCTAATTAAGAAGTGATTTTTTTTATAGTCGGGCTTTGAAATTCTGATTCGCTATCTTTATGTGACGCTCGTCCAGGAATAATCGACTAAGGAAGTGCGCTAACGTAAAATTAAACAGAGTAATTTATAAACAATTATAATTCTATATATTGTAAACAATATTACTCTATGATTATGGAACAGAAAAGTTGTGGGTGTACTTATCTACCTGACGTTAAAGGAAAAAAAAACTTTAGTAGTTAAAGCTATAAAAAGATCGAAGAAAAACTCTCATGTTAAGTCTCATTAGCCCAGTAATTTTACTAGCTACGGCGTCCTTCATACCGGAACTCAAACAATACTTGTACGTTTACTTTCAAATTACTTTTACTTTCAACAATTAATTCGTGACGGTAGGTACAGGCGCCGCTATGGTACTCACGTAGCCGGCATCCTATGAAAAAAGCCTCCCACTGGTTGTTTCATGTTTCAGGGTTTTTAACTTCTATGTTTCAGAGCCATTAGAACCTTGCTTCAACGAGGATGAGGTTTACGATATTTGCAACGCGTTGTGCGAGCCGACCTGTGACGACCCGGAGCCGATCTGCACCAAGTCTTGTAACGGGGGCTGTGTGTGTGCCCCTGGCCTGCTCCGAGATAGCAACGGCACTTGTCTCACCGTTGACAAATGTCCGCTCACCAACGGGACAACACCAGGTCCATTAAGGAAGTACTTGAACGAAATTAGCAAGATTCTACATTTGACGATCGCTTGAAGAGAATTTTAACTGTGGGCCTTGTAAAAGTCACTTCAACCGAAAATTTTGGTACTAAAACTGTTAATAGTAAAAAATTTGTATACATTATTCCTCCTTAAACTATTCGGATTAGTTCACAGAAGCAATTGGTATGTTATACTAACTAATTGAACAAAAAATTAAAACTCACCAATTGCTTTTCTGTATCGCAAAAATGTATTATTTAATTTAGGTAATTGTTTATAAATATTAGAAAACAAAGGTTGTTTAGTTGTTAAATACATACTTAAGGAGAAATAATAATCTAGTTTAGGTAAACAAATTAAAATTTGAAAACAAAATTTATGAACGATGCGGGACTCGAACCCGTGATTAAAAAAATAAGTTGTCTACTGCAACTGATAAATGATTTCTTCCAATTTTTTAAGTATCCTAATGTCGATATCAAAAGGGTATTTTATTAATGTATTCAGCAGATACTATTAGAATAATCTATTCAGGCATAATTCGTTATACATATTTTATAAGAATGTAATATTATTAATTATTAGGTTACCTAAGAATTGAAAATTGTAAGAATAAAATTATTTAAATCAAATTTATTTGTTTTATGATATACATTAAAAATAAATAATATGGTATATTCATTGATGACAGCAGTTGGGAACCGGCGTTTTTCATAGGAACCGATATTATGTTGGCGAGCTGAAAAGTAAAAAGACAGAATTATTTATAACAGGCCATCTAGCGACATTATTGAAGATTATGAAGCTTCACAAACTTTAACATGGACAAGGTTATACTACAAGTATTGCGGTGTTGGAGTTCCCGTATTCTACACTAGATGGCGTTGATACATACATTGTGTCTTTTGTTCATACAAATAATAATTAATTCATTTCCGGACACAACTGGACATCGGCAAATATAATCATAGTATCTGATAGCCTTTCTTGATGAAACTGAAATAAATCTACCTGCATGTAAACGCTCTGTGGTTCCTCACGGCTCTGGTGTTGCTATGCCAATGTGAGCGGCGGATATTAGAACTATCGGGTGACCCGTTATCTCTTTTTTTCTCCATAAAAATCTTCATCATATATTTTCTGCAGTAATTAATGTTAGTTCCTATAGAAACCTCAATAAGAAGTTAATAGAAACAAATATGCATACATTGCTGCGTACGCTTAAAAAACTCTCGATATTGAGGAACTTGTGCAGCAATGGTGTGAAAGGTGACGCTTTTACAAATAAAGAATCTCATAATCAGAACTTAAATGACTGAAACTGAAATGATCGCTTTATATTTTATTAAAAACCTTTAAGCTATGAAAAGACTTACCAATTAAATAAATAATTGGTATCAATGCACTATGCTATATTATTTACGCGTTCTTTTACTTTTGCTGTTCCGATTAATAATTTATCACTACTAACCCGCTAGGGTTACCATTTATTAATTTGAAAAGGCTTTAAAATAGTCTGACATTTCGATAACAGTTCGGGACTCTTTAGTTGATCTCGTTAAGATTTCGTTTCTCGTAAATATTAGACTTATTTGATATTTGTTAATCTGTTGTTTTATTATTATATTCCATCGAAGGTATTATATTATATAACTTTGAGGCGACATGTATTCGCGGGAGACAATTCTAGTATCTTCTTATTTAGATTTCTATAAAATTTGAATAAAATCTATCAACAAACCTAAACAAAGGATTTGAGGCGCTCATCACCTTTTTATACTCCTCGTCCCTGATGCCGTAGGTCAGGTAGTCGTACTTTAGGAAGTCACTGTTGTTGGATGCCAGGTGGAAGGAGATACTCCTGGATCCTGTTCCTCCGCGGAGCACGGAGAAGGTCACATTACCGGAGGATAGAGTTGTGGCTGATACCTCGATGTAAGATATCACGTAGCCATCCTGAAACATTTTAAAGTTTTATCAAAGAATATGTAATAGTACAAGTACAGAAGTCTCACTCTGCAAAATCAATTAAAGAAATAGGGACTCTTGCGGCCATATAATAAGGTGTAATTCAGATCGCACAGCGCTATTAACCCACATTATTTACCTAGAAATTGCCTCTATTACCTATTCTGACGACATGACGGTTGTCTTCAGGTCATCTTTAAAAAATTCCTTAGTTTTTTCTATAATATAAATAAGTATGTAATCGTAAAGAATATTGTTTTAGAAGAATTTTAAATTTTAAACGCCTACTGTGTAGAGGCCGCCGCACGCGGAGTTAGACAGGCCTGCGGGCCTGCCATGAACTCTTATTGCGATTCAATTGACAACCTAAAATGAACTGTTTTTGCTATTTCGTACCACGACGTGATTAGAGCTATCTAATTTGGGTTGACGTCAAATCAACTGATTAAATCGCAATGATATCAACTGAATGTCAAAAATGATGTCAATTGAATCACAAACTGATTTAGTTCGTTCATTCATTCGTACCATGAGGTAATATTTCAACCTAAACTGGATAGCTTATGTGGCAAAGTGAGCGTGAGAGGAAAGCCAATCGTGTTATTAATAACTTTTAAAAATAGTGAAAACATACAGAAAAGGAAAATTTTATTGATGAAAGATGAGATGAGAATACTTTAATGGACTTTATTGTAAAAAAAAAATACCAAAAATGAAAATACTAAAGACGAGGCAGTAAGGGCCCGGGCTATAGCCTGTTCGCAAGAACGAATTAAAAAAAAAGTACTCTTTGGTCCTGTCAAATCAAACATTAATGGAGGTGCGTTTATAACTCGTTATTTTTACCAAAACACCTAAGCAAACATTTAATTTGTAATTCAAAGAACTATATTTATTTATATTACTATTATTTAATAAGTACAAAAAAGGGCTTAATGGTTTATAATTTGACGCTGTAAAGCGCAATTTTAAAATGTATTTTTAGTATTTTCTACGCAAAAAAACCGCTATAATCATATCATTTTAGGTTTCGAAACGCAACGCATATGTTCGAGTAAGAGAGACAAACTTATGCAACGACTGTAGAGCGTCATCTCACACCGCGGACCTCTCAGCTCAGACAAATTTATTTCGTTCATTCTTCATAAGCGATCCAAACGCCATTCAGAAAAAGACACTTCATGGTACGAATATTAGTGATTTAGTTTCGGTACCTAAACTGAACTGTGTCGCAATCGCATCGCTTATTAACTGTTGATGGTAGGCCGTCAGGGTTTTATCAAATTTTATTGGATAGTGTTTTTAATTTTACATTACGACATAGTTCGTACCTACAGTCCGCTTACATTAAATTATTTTACCTCTCGCTTTACAGTTATCTTGTTATCTATATTCTGTGGCCTTATCTTTATATTGCCATATTTGCTTTCATACCATTCTTCCTTGCTATTCAATAATTATGTATAAGTTTAGTATACGAATTAAAAATTAAACAAAATAATATTGTTTATGTCAATGATGCAAAGTCATAAGTATAAATAGGTTTTACTTAATGTAGCTCTTTTATTTGATACTAGGGTTTACACGCGACTTCGTTCGCTTGCAATAGTTAGTATGGGCAGCATTTTTAATTTTTTTAAATACTCACTTTGCAATTAATACACATAGAAACTGATGTGGTTAATACATTTTAATAAAAGCTACAAACTATAGAACATTCATCCCCCTTTTTCAACCCCAAACAGGTGTAAATTTTAATAAAGCTAGAAAAAATATTTATTTATTTTTAATCAAGTGCTTAAATACAACGTTTCATGGCATTATATTCGATGATGACGAATACAAACTTCCACCCTTATTTCAACCCCGCCAAGACATTGATTCACGATAAAAGTGAGCCTATATCGTTCCTAAGCTCTTGTCTATCTCTGTACCAGTGGGAGGCTCCTTTGTACAGGATGCCGGCTAGATTATGGGTACGACAACGGCGCCTTTTTCTGCCGTGAAGGAGTAATGTGTAAGCATTACAGTTTCGGATTGAAGGGCGCCGTAGCTACGTGAAATTACTGGGCAATTTAGACTTAACATCTTATGTCTCAAGGTAATGATCGCAGTTGTAGTGCCGCTCTGAATTTTTGGATATTTTAAGAATCCTGAGCGGCCCGGCAATGTAATGGACAAGGCGTATCAATTACCATCAGCTGAACGTCCTGCTCGTCTCGTATCTTATTGTCATTAAAAAAAAACTAATCAATCTTCATTTATAATATTAAGTAGGGATAACTAATGATTATTCAATGATTTTTTTTTGTGAATAATTATTAGGTAGTGCCCCAGAGTGTGCGAATATCTCTGATTAATTATAAGTTAACCTGTTGATAAATTATAATAAAATAAAACATTATGACTGTAGTAGCTATGTATCGGACGTGGGGAATTGGGTTTTTAAATAACAATTTACACAATATTTAACGCTACTTTGTCTTTTTATGAAAATAAGGGACGAGATAACGTTCAGCTGATGGTAATTGATACGCCCTGCCTATTACAATGCAGTGCCACTCAGGATTCTTGAAAAAACCTCAAAAATTCTGATCACCTTGAGACACAAGATGTTAAGTTTCACTTGCAGAGTAATTTCAATAGCTACAGCGCCCTTCAGATCGATACACAATAATGTTTACGCATTACTGCTTCAAGGCAGAAATAAGCGCCGTTGTGGTACCCATAATCTAGCATCCTGTGCAAAGGAACCTCCCACTGGAAACTTACTTCTATGATAATTAGTACAAGACTAACTAAACTTATAATAATTAAAGTGAAGACAGTTACAAGACAATGGATGCACATTCGAGACTAAGTTTCGGTACGGGGTGACTATGCATGCAGGTTTACGGCCGTTTTCAATAACCTATCTATCCTTAGTTTAACTTACTAGAGGAGGTAGACTTACTTAGAGGTAGACAAATCATCTTTTTACGCTTACTTACATTTCAATAACCTATTGACAGGTAGCATTGGACTATAACTATATTGGACATAACTATGGATAGATAAGATCTGGTCATCAAACGGTGACAGTAATGTATCGGTTATTGAAAACGGCCGTTAGCCGAGTTGGGTCTCGCTTTTACTATAATTTCTTTCAAATATAGATGAAATAATAAAACCAAATCTTAGATCATTTACGGCCGTTTCAGTCTATCTCTTACTTGAGATAAAAATCGTATCTATCATCGACTTTTCTGTCCCATTAAACTTGGTAACTCACCTTATCCGTGGATGCTGTCTGTCAATGGGACGACTTATAGCTTACCAGCAATATAAAGTTTGTATGGAAATTGCAATTCACGCGTCCCTATAAGGCAATAAAAATGACTTTTCGGGTATATTGGGACAGCTTCAGATTATTGACAGCTGATTACTGACAGTAGTAGACATAGTACTTTATCTCTATTTGTAGATTGTATATTGGGAACAGCCGTTATACGTCTAGATCATAGTTTCTCAACCTTATTTTGCTCACCGCCCACTTTGAGAATATGTTTTTTTCTAGAGTATTTTCGCGTATTTTTTTGCCTTTTTAGACTATATTTTTTAATCTACCCACGCCCCATATGCACCATCTCCATCCCCCATATTTTTCTCTGGGTCTTCTACTGCCCCCCCGAAAGTCTCAAACGCCCACAAGGGGGTGTTATCACCCACGTTGAAAACCTATGGTCTAGATAGAATATGACAGCTGTGAAATCGTCGAAAAATATAAACTTTAGGACTTATCTCTATTTTGAGCAATTCACGCACACCAACTCAAAGTGTCATACAAATCGCGAGTGTAAGACGTAACTTGTCACGCACACTAAACTAATATTAGTGGTATGTTTTTATCGGTTGTCTAACAGCAAAAGACTCTATGTAGTATGTGTCTAGATGTATAAATTATCTTAGAGCTAAATGATAAATTTTTTTAAACTATCGAAGAAGCTTTATAGGTTTTAATAAATACTATTAAAAAGAATACCTGTCCCTTCATAAATTTGTATCATACATTTATCATTTTAATGTTAACACCAGGAACAGAAAAAAACTTATCATGCCTACTACTCGGCTAAGTCGAAGTAAGTAAGTCTTTGTGGGGCGATGTATATGACTTTACAACAAGATCCCAGAAAATGTTCAAAACAAAAGTATAACGGTATTCAAAAGAATTGCTAAAAAACGTTTGTGTGGTAAACCACATGGATACCACAGATTGGGAACGGAGCGACCACCCTCAGGCTATTAAATAATTACTTTAATTGTACAATATTACTTTGTAAACATATTATTTGATGGAGAAAAAAGCTCGCTGTGTTTGTTACGCCCATTCTTCTCAGTTCTCAGGCATTCTTTTTGAAATGGGTGGTAGTTTTTGACTTTCAATAAGTGATGTCACATCCTATTTTGAATAAAAATATTTGAATTTGAATAGCAAATCTTAGTGGTGTATAATTCAAACTAAAATCTCAACAATTCCAGCCGTCTATAGTGTGAACGGTATTTTAACACTACACACTAACTGATGCGGGAAAAGTCAAGTGTGGGTAAGCCCATTTCACACACCTGGTAGCTTTTTTTTCACTCAAATAACGTGCGGATAGCACTATTTTTCTGCCACATTTTCTTACACGGAAAATAAATGTACAAAGGTCATAGGCGAAATAACTGTGAACAGACTGTGATACTTGGTGACACTAGCCACCAATTTATGTGTTTGTGTGGAAAAAATACAAAATACAGCTGCAGCAGTCGCCATCTTGAAAAAGTAATTTTGTCATCATTTTGTTTTCTAGTGAAAAGTACATATAAAATACCGATATCTCTTAAAAGTGATGCGCGGCTAATTATTTTAAATATTTTAACATTTTGGCAATACCAAATTTTCAACTAGCGATGCTGAACTGGTAAGCTTGAGGCACTATAACTGTTAACAGTAGGAGGCTCCTTTGTACAGGATGCCGGCTAGATTATGGGTACCACAACGGCGCCTATTTCTGCCGTGAAGCAGCAATGTGTAACTATTACTGGGTTTCGATCTGAAGAGCGCCGTAGCTAGTGAAATTCCTGGACGAAAGGGTTCCACAACGGCGCCTATTTCTGCCGTGAAGCAGCAATGTGTAACCATTACTGGGTTTCGGTATGAAGAGCGCCGTAGCTAGTGAAATTCTTGGACAAATGTGACTTAACATTTTATGTCTCAAGAATCCTGAGCGGCACTACATTGTAATAGGCAGGGCGAATCAATTACCATCAGCTGAACGTCCTTCTAGTATCGTCCCTTATTGTCATAAAAAAATGTTTATGATATCCAAAGGTTAGATATACAGGTATTAACAGAAATACAGTGTTAGATACAATGCCCCTAGGGTAACATATTTATTTATTTATTTAATTTAGGTACAAAAACGATTACAAAGTAAAACTTGTGAAATATAAAATAAAAATAAAGATCTTATCACTATAAAATTGTAAATCTAAATATTGTACACAGCGTTATATTATTTGCAATCACATTGAAAATATGTTAGTACAACTAATATTTGAGTTCTATGGTACAGTGCTTTTTAATTGTTATTTTAAAATTATAATGTAATATAAATATAACCCCCCTGTTTGTTGGGCAATTATTTATAGTTTTGGTTATATTCCTTTTTAATATTTATTCATTCCTAAGCGGATTCTTCTGATTTTAATTCATTTCCATCTACGAAGCTACATCAGTTTGTAAAAAGGCTTTGATATCGGGAAAAGCATATCTTTTAAGAATAAGAAACTCCCAGCCCATCTTTTAAATCATAAAAAAACAAAAAAAGCCTGCGCAAAACCAGTCACCAAGACCAATAATACCTCAATATTTATTTATAAGCTCTGATCATACGCCGATATATTAGGATTCGTATTCCCTAGCGTTTATGTTGTAATAAAGTAATGAATGATTGGCGAGGCGAGGTTACAAATAGCAAATAGAATCACCGCAGCTAAAATAAAACAGCTTCAGACGAACTTGTAGTCGAAGAGATGATGTAAACAAAGCTTATATTGAAAATAATAATAAAAAGTGTGTGTGTACTTATGTATGCATGCAAGAAGATATACTTCTTTGGCCTAAGAAAGCAAAAATCCTTAAAATTATTTATTCCTCGTCCTATTCTATGTTTATAGAGTGAACAATATTGTAAAAATCTTGCAACAATGGCTTTGGCATTTAATTATTAAATAACGAAGACGGCTGGACGGATTTGACCCGAAGAAACCAAAAAAAAAAAATAACGAATGTCGCAAACGTCAGAAAATTTTGAGGAACCAACTTCACCCTGTTTCTGTCACTTTTGTGAAACAGTGATGCGCGCGCATCTTAAAATTGTGTTCTCATATATTTTTTTAACGCGCCTAAAGAAGTATATCTTAAAAAATATGCAATATTGACTGTACTATTTTTATAATAACAATATCTCTTACAGTAGCCTTTATATGGAATGGGAGTGGATTTTCATCAGGTTAAAATAAGTGATCACCGATGCCCACTTTCTATTTCAGAGGAAAAAATAGAGTTTTAAAGAGGAATTGATGAAGCGAATAAAACATATTATATGCAATCCCGGAAGATTTGCAGATTAACACATGTTATTTTAATGCAATTTAATTGAGAAAACGTTGCATGCTAGGCGAGGGCATTGATCAATATTCTTTTGGGTCTCTGTTATCGCTCACCTGCAGATGATGCTTATAATACCATCTCTATGTCGAACGTAGCACCTAATTGTATCAAAATTTGTCGTTATCAAAATCTGATACGAATACATACGAACACATGCGAATGAAGAGAGAGAGAGAGAGAGTTTGTATATCTAATCCAAGTTTTAGAAATTATGTGCAAGTTAGTTATAATCATTGGTATAAGTTAACAGACTTCAAAAATGCAGGATGTTCTCAATGCGTATGTTTTGTTAACTCTAACTTAACTTTCGACTGGGTGAACCGATTTTAATAATTCTTTTTTTATTTGAATGCTGGTGCTTCCCATGTAGTCCAAATTGGTCCAGATCTGACAATGGCAACCATTAGAAAACCATAAAATCTTAATTTTGCTATTAGTTAGTGCGTGACAAATTTACGAATAACTCAATATCGCGCTAACCGATTTCGATTATTATTTTTTTATTGGAAAAGATATACTTCAAAGATATGCTTATATAAAATAGTTACGTTCTGATTATGGGATCCATTACAATGTAACGGAACTCTTAAATTTTTAGGAGCCAATTAACGATACTAGGCCGATTATTTCTTATGTTATCCGTATATAAGTCAATTACCAACATAGTTATGGTCAAGTAATTGTCGTAGTCGAAAATGATGATCAATCTCCTTAACGACTTACAGTAAGGGTGCGATCTGTGACAGAATTTCGTACTGTCTGTTATCAAATTGCAAAGCGCTTACGTTCATTGCTGCATTGAAAAATTTAGTATATCTACACATATTTGGAAAAATTTTTAGTTAGTGTACTTCAAATTTATTAAAAATCTAAAAATAACAATAAAACAACCGACTTCAAGAACACTATTTCAAAACAATAGATATAATTTTAGATTTTTTTTCGTAGAAATATTAAGGTTTTACTTATGACTATAAAGAAGCTTTTTAGGATTCTTGAATGAAAGAAATAAAAGTGTCTCTTTGTCTATGCTGAGGGTTTCCACAAATGGGCAGAGTAATTGGTAGTTTTACGTCGTCAGAATCGAGGGGGCCCTTAATGTTACAGTGAAAAGAGAATAAACAGCTTCCGTTCATTAGTTCATTAGATTCTTTTACTTAGTACCACTTTATTGTTTCTAACCGAATCCATTTTCTTAAATTCCATCGACTCTTTATTCTAATACACATTAATCATGTATGACTACTAAAAAATCTAGAAATAAAATGACCTCGTGAAATTGATCGCACTATGTTCATAAAAGTGCAAAAAATAAGTACAAAAAACAAATGCGTCTACCTTTTAACTCAATTTCTGAAACTTAAATGGATAAAGGTGAGGCACGTAGCAGAGTATATTGTTTAGTCTATGGGAAATAATATGCATATCAGCAAAATCATTACTTGTACTGTAATTTTTTGAAAGAAATATAAGGCTTTATAATTTTTTACTTTATAAAAGGCATAAGGGGTATTTTCTTAAAAATTAATACCTTTAGAATTCTTTTCGATGTCATTTCTAATATACTAGATACTACTACCGCTTCGGAAACAAATGGCGCTCTGAGAAAGAAGAAACAGCGCAAGAAACTCTGCCAGCATTCTTTTTTTGTGCTGTTTTTAATGAAATATAAAATATTATAATGTCATTGCTATTGCTATTAATCTAGTCCCAGGCTGTCGGATCACTTAGATATTCAGCTGTCGAGTATTAGGATTTACTACAAAGCCATTTTTTAATAAAACTTAAACTTTTTTATAGATAATGCCTGAACAGTGGCTAGGACTTTATTATAAACGCATATATATTTACCCTTAAAGCTAGTATGTATCTTATGAAGCCTACAAGAATTAGTTTCGAGCAGTCCCTTATGTCTGGTGTTATAATAATGAAAATGTATTTATAATTATTATATTATTGAGCAATCTCTAAGCTTAGATTAAATTACTACCAGGACAGTAGGCTCAACACGAAATTCTGGCTAGAGGCGCCTTTTTTTTACTCTAAGCAGTAGTAGCCTAAAGACAGCGCCTCGCACTAATTGGTCCGGGCGTTATACCATCATATTATGTACATGGAAAATCTGATATACCATCGAATATATCGCATTGTCCATTGGCGTTGTCCAAATCCGACCATCTGTTTAGGCTACAAGTGTCCAAGGTCCAAACAACATTTACGTTTCAGTTTGGTAGGCGCCGTTAGTAGTAAAATTACCCGGTTGCAGAGACTTTACATATAATGTGTTAAGATTTTAGGTGACGAGCGCTATCATAGTGCAACTCACAATAATTTTGCTAATCAATAGAGCGGCACTGCGTTGTAACAGCAGGGCGTATCAATTTCCATCTGACAAACGTCTTGCATGTCTCGTATATTAAAAAATACTGATAGGTGTTAATACATTCCAATTCTGCTATTTACATCAATTCTGCTATTGATGAATAATTTACAGTTTATAATTAAGTTATACTCGTAACTGCAAAGAAACTTGAACAAAAAATGATTTAAATACTATAAGAATTGTTTAAAATAATTCTGTATAATATTATTTTGTTAATATAAATTATTTGCTGCATGCTATTAGTGGTATGTAACAGCAAACAGCTACTTTTTTTAAATGAAAATAAGTGACGAGGTGATCAGGATTGCTGCAGATAGTAAGTGATACGCCCTGCTCATTACAATGCAGTGCCGGGATTAGGATCAGTCACCTTGAGACATAAGATGTTAAGTCTCATTTGCACAGTAATTTCACTAGCTACGGCGCCCTTCAAACCGAAACACAGTAATGCTTACACATAACTGCTTCACGGCAGAAATAGGCTCCGTTATGGTACCCATAATCAAGCCGTTATCCGATGCAAAGGAGCCTCCCACTGGTATTCATGTAACAAATGACAACAACTAACCAAGGGGTTGATGAAACTTTCTTGCCACATTGACACAAATTGATTTGATAATTTGCATCGTTGTAGTTTTCTTACCTTGGCTTTTGCTGTGACAGTTACAAAGAACGGATCGAAGTTGTTCCTGTGACGTAGCCTGTCAGAGCCGCCGCTCATCGGTAAAGATCCTGGAAAAAAAATGTAATTATTATTAATAGTACAGTCCTCTTTTCCCTATCCACTTTTAACGTCTTTTTTGCTAGGAGTACGACTATGAAATGAAATAAAATTATTTATTTTGCTTTAGAATAGGGTATGTCCAGATCTTAAATATTACAATGTGTTCTTTATCAAGCTTATGTTAAAAGCATGCAAAAACTTAACACTTATTTACATATTCATTAATACTAAAACAATTTTTTTCAAGCAGCTATTTATAGATTCTTGGTATAAATTATATATAAATAAAATATAAATTTATAGATTATTTGACAGTATCTTCAAATCCTCAGGCAATTTGCTATATAATTTTATACACATGTTATGGCTTTTATTCTTATAGGACAATGTTTCAATACAAGTCTATGCGGCTATCTTGTTACACTAGTATTCACCTCAACAGCGGACGTGAAAAGATGTCTGTGGTTACGCACAAATTTGCAAGCCTCGAAAATGTTTCTGAGTGACTTATCCAAGGCTCGAAGAAACGAGAAAATAAGGGTTGGTGGTCACAACTTTCAAATAGGACATCACATAATATTTTTAGCATTACTCTTGAACTGTAGCTCATTTCACGTAATGGGTAGGCCACTTTCAAAATTAACATAGTAAACACATTCTGGGACAGGCCACTTCTAGGCGTTATTGTAATCTCGATATTTGACAGTACAGCTAAGGGCTCTCACTTTTATTGTATCACAAATTCAAATTCAAATATTTTTATTCAAAATAGGATGTGACATCACTTATTGAAAGTCAAAAAAAACTACACCCATTCTACTTCACTACTACCACCCAAGAAGAATGGGCGCAACAAACTCAGCGGGCTTTTTTTTTCATCAAAAATACGTTTTACAATTAAAGTAACATTTACAAAGTAACATTGTACAATTAAACTTATTATTTAATAGCCTGAGGGCGGTCGCTCCATTCCCAATCTGTGGTATTATTATTATTACCTTTTTTTAACAATTCTTTTGAATAACGTAATACTTTTGTTTTGAACATTTTCTGGGATCCTGTTGTAATAGCATATACATCGCCCCACAAAAGACTTGCTTACTCGACTTAGCCGAGTAGTAGGCATTATAAGCTTATGTCTGTTCCTGGTGTTAACATTATGGTTATGACAGTTTTTCGCAAATTCACTTATGTGCCTATACATCTGGCAAGTTGTTGAATTCTGTTAGTTATGCCTGTCAATACTATGAAGCCAGTGATCTAGTGTCATATGACGCATCTGTGTTTGGTGATAGATACCACGGTATGCTCTCTTCTTCTTCTTCGGCGTTACACTCTTGTCAGAGTGGTCGTGGTCGTCACGTCGAGATTAGTGGCCTGTTTCACAATGCGACGCCACTCGTCGCGAACTGCCGCTCTTCTCGTGCATTCATGCAGAGTACCGTCGACAGCTTGCCTCACTTGGTCCGTCCACCTCATCGGGGACCTGCCTCTTGGTCTAGTGCCCTCGACTTTACCCTGCACTATTAAGCGTTCTATGGAGTCGCTTCCACGTCGCGATACATGCCCGAAGAAAGTGAGAATGCGAGCTTGTACGGTAGTGGACAGTCTCTGTTCGATGCCGAGCTCCCGAAGAATGGACTCATTGGTTCGGAATTCGGTCCACGTATATCGTGGACCGAATGCTCGGTATACCGAGCATTCTTCTCCAGCACCACATCTCAAGAGCATTGATCTTTTTCTTCTCACTTTCTCGTAGGGTCCATGTCTCAGCAGCGTAGAGGAATATGGGGAATATGAGAGCCCTTACAAGTCGTATTTTTTGGTTTTTGTGATATTGCGATCCTTCCATATTTTCCTCAATTTATCCATTGCCGATCTGGAGATTGCCATGCGTCGTTTGATTTCGTCTATGCAGCCGCCATTATTTGAAATCAGTGCCCCCAGGTATATGTAAGTAGGCACTACCTCGCAATTTGCTACTTTCTTAACCTATGCTCTATTCGAGCTATTTTTAACCGACTTCAAAAAAAGCCGAGGTTCTCGATTCACTGGTATGATTTTTTTATTCTTTGTTACATCAGAATTTTCCACTGCGTCAACCGATTTTGATATTTATTGTTTTATTTAAAAAAAAGTGCTTCTTTTTTTTATGGAATAGGAGGACAAACGAGCGTACGGGTCACCTGGTGTTAAGTGATCACCGCCACCCACACTCTCCTGCAACACCAGAGGAATCACAAGAGCGTTGCCGGCTTAAGGAAGGTGTACGCGCAACGTGTACAAATCTTTTATGCCTTTTGCCTTTTTATGCCTTTATTTTTGAAAACCAGAAAAAAAGGAACTGTTTATTAATGACACCAGTGCAATCTAGTTTGCTCGTTGGAATTTTAAAATGAATATTATGTAATTTGTACTATAGTTATCTCATGTTACTGAAGAACAAACTAACCTGCTTACGAAAGTTTGATAAAATAATTTAACAACATTTTATTATGCAAGTCATGATGTGTAAGTAGATTAATTACAAATCGTCCCTTACATATTAAATTTAGCAGATGCCGTCTAAACGGAAAAAGACCTGTGCATTTTACACAATCGATATCTTTTTATCTGATACGGAGGAATACGACCACGACTTGTTCAGTGATGTTGTTTAGTGCGGATCAGACAAAAACTGTGACCCAGCTCAAGGAGGTAATATAATTACGTATAGGCACAGCATACAGCTTTGATAAGGGTAACTGAGAGTCCAAGCTGGTTCCTAGAAGACTTAGCTGATTACTGATCGTAAGTACCATATCGCATAAATAAATAATATCTGGACCCAATGTCCCATCTGAACTATTATAGTCTTGTATATAGTGGTGAAATTTACCTTTGTATTCTAATGTTATTGTAGCTGTTTCTCATTAAAACAAGGATCAAACTACATTCTTTAAATTCAACCTAGCTAGATCGATTTCTCGCCCCCGAAACTACCTGCATACTAAATTTCATTAAAATCGTTGGAGCCGTTTCCGAGACTCAGATTATATATATACAAGAACTAGCCGTTCACGCCCGCTTCGTTAGGCGAATTTTAAAAGAATGTAGGAACGTTGTTGTTCGAAAAATAATCTATAGTAATCTACAATTTTGCATCGAATGGTGGTAGGGTCATGTCGATACGATAAGTGGTTTAGGCTTGAAAGAGCCTTAAACACAGACCATTTTCATAGATTGCTTGTTTAAAGGTATAAGTGCTAACAATGACATCATACCTTCTGCAATCTAATTCCAGTATAAAAGCGATACATTTCCGCGAAACATTGATTGATGGACGACTGATACGGGGATCGGAAAGTGAAGCATTATGACGTAACACATGTTTATCATTGCAATATGTTAAGCGTCAATCCTCTCGTTATAAATTTCTATTATTGGGTTTTTATTTTTAAGATTGTGTATTTTGACTGGTGAGACTAAATCAGGAGCAATTCCAACCAACTCATCAAATAGGCGTTGAGTTTGAGAAGCCTTGAAACTTTGTTCAGATGTTTTAAGAGAGTTAATAATATCCTTCGCATTCTTAAGTTCTTCGGAGACGTCTCCCGGCGCTAGAGTGAGACCAAAGAGCGCCTTATCGTGTAGGGCAAAGTGGAGGGCACCAGAGGGCGAGGAAGGTCGCCCATGCGATGGACCGCCCACAGCAGACTTGATTTGGTGTTGATTGAATGAGTGTACCAGACTGTCGGCCAGCAGGGAAAAGTGGCGAATACTCGTGAGGCGAATCACATCTGCCGCAAAAGGTGTCACCTTGTGATGACCCCAACCGCTCTGTCAAGAGTGTAACGAAGAAGAAAAATAATAATATCCTCAGCCTCATATAGCTAGGATTTTAGTTTTACCACCAGATCTAAGGTTTCCTCGTATTCTCATCTATGCTGCTCGATCCCATTGACCATTGCACGCAAGTTTTTGTTTTCCTCTAATAACTTCGAGGTTTCTATGTGCAATTGACATAGATCAGTTTTTAAATTTTTATTTATAAAGTCTACAACCTCAATATCGTTGTCGTCCCTTTCTTTAAGAAGCTGTTCGTATTGTCTCTTGCATTTTTTTAGCTCCATGAGGGTTAGTTGGAGCTGTTCTACAGTTTGGCGGGCTTTGTTTCCTCGGGTCATTTTTATAACAGCTGACGGATCACGGGAAAGGCACAATTACCAAAGTTATATAAAATAATACACAATAACACTCTTGTCAAAGTCAAAGATATTTTATTAACATAAAATCAAAAGATTGCTCGTCAACGTCAATCACCAAAAATACAATTCGAATACATGTTAATTACACGAAAGTTTTAACATATACATTGTTGTTTACTTATAAACTGAGTTTTTAAGAATATATTTTACTTAATGCATCACTATTAATGCTAGATTAAATGATTTAACAATTAAAGTTAATTGGGACAAATTCAATTTAGAACTATGCCTTAGGGTTGTCACAGCAAAAAAAAAAAAGATATGATCATTGAATAGTAATATAGTCGGTAATAATTGTAGGATTTTAGCATCTTTTTTCTCAATTTAAGTGCAGTATACCTCTAAGAGAAAAGTAGAAAGGAAATATCAAGCTGAAAGGAATATTAAACTGCGGCCCCTTAAAGCTTCTAAATCAATCCAATCAAAAGATACCACTTTGTAAGCCTAATATTTTATCAGTTTGTTGCTAAAGCAATACCTATAGGGTAATTTGCATTAGAAACAACCCTCACCAGAGTTTGTAGACTTCGTTAACAGGCCATCGCCAATCTGCTCCTGGGCAGCTACCAGATGGAGTTCATAACCATATATAAACAGACAGGAGAATACTGCGAAGTCACAGGTTTCCTTCCTGGTCATTGAAATCTGGATGGGCACCGAGCCAAAATAAGTGAAAATGAATCGATCCTGTGTAGTGCTGAAGTGAAAGGACTGGAGATCCTTAGAACATCTTGGAGGATTTTATCGTCATAGATAGTGCAAGCATTGGAGTTCTTACACTCCCTACAGAGGAGGATATACTCATCCTCCCCTTGAAGATTCAATGCCATATGGATTGTTGATAAGCAGTACAATGAAAAATGTGTGGAATGAATTTTCTTACGTAGTGCTCTCAGTTGCATACCAACTTAAAATAATCGCATATGGGCGGCATTGGTCACAAACCATGAGGTACGTGTGTTTGTTCTTCTATTGCGTTTTTTTTTATATGAGAGGGGGCAAACGGGCAAGAGGCTCACGGGATGGGGAAGGTGAGGCAACCGCCCATGGACATCCGCAACAACAGGTGTGTCAAGAAATGCGTTGCCGGCCTTTAAGGTGGTAGTATGTGTGAGTTCGGGAAGACCGCTGCCGGTAGTTGATTCCACAAAGTGGCTGTGCGATGCAAGAAATTTCGAACAAAACGCGCGGTTGTGGAATGCCAGACGTCTTCCAATGTAATGAAAGTTCTCTGAAAATTGCTCATTTATATAACGCTATGTGGCGTAGCATAATTCGGATAGTGATGCAGGAAGCAGGCAGAAATAGCTTCCGAATTTAAGATATTCTAGATAATGTCCTATGTTCATAAGCACATTGAGGAATTTGCTAGAAACTGTGACAATCATAATGTTAACACGATGAGCAAACATGCTATGCCTATTACTTGGTTAAGTCGAGTTAGTAAGTCTTTTATTGGACGATGTATATGCTTTTACAATATGATCCCAGAAAATGTACAAAACAAATGTGTTAGGAATTTTAAAAGAATTGTTAAAAATCGTTTGTGTGGGAAAGGTTACTATAGCATAAACGATTTTCTTAATTCCCACAGACTGGCAATGAAGCGAACACCCTCAGGCTCTTTAATTATAAATGTTTATCGTACGTTAAATTACATTGTAATCCATATGTTTCTTAAAAGAGCACGCTGAGTTTCTTGCGCCCATTCTTCTCAGGTGTGAGGCAGTCTATTTTGAATGGGTAGTAGTTTTTGACGTTCGTTAGAGATTTTGAATGATATTTTGAATAAAAATATTTGAATTTGAATTCAATAGAAACAAAGCTATATGTACTTACGGTCATATTCAATCCCGACTTTGAAATGTTGCGTCTCATAATACTGCGGGTAGCTCAACACAAACACACACAGAAATAAACAAAATAATGTTTGCACGTACATTGTGCTTGTCATGATCTCTTAGTTATTTTTGACTGTAAACTGTATGGATTGAGATAAATCATTTGCTATTGTGCTAGGGACACACCGAATAATCCGCTTACATCACATTCAACATTAACTTTAAAGTAATCTTTAACTGCTTTGATTTTTGATTTTTTTTTTATGAAAATAAGGGACGAGACGAGCAGGACGTTCAGCTGATGGTAATAGATACGCCATACCCATTACAATGCAGCGCCGCTCTGGATTCTTGAAAAACCCAAAAATTATGAACGGCACTACAATTGCGCTTGTCACCTTGGGATATAAGATGTTAAGTCTCATTTGTCCAGTAATTTCACTAGCTACGGCACCCTTCAGAACGAAACACAGTAATGTTTACACATTACAGCTTTACGGCAAAAACAAACGAGAGAAACGAAACAGAGAAACATTGTGGTACCCCATAGTCTAGCCGGCTTCGTGTACAAAGGAGCCTCCCACTTGTAATAATAAACTGAACACACTGTTAGTATAGCATTGCATATGAAAGCTATGGTTTTTATATATAAGCATATAACTATAAAAATATAATAAGAAATATTGTCTTATTGGCATAGACGTCACTTTGAGAAATTGTCAATGGCAACGAACAGATGTACTTAATTACCTTTTGTATATCTTAAATTTCTGGGGCGATATCCATATAAACTTATTCCAAATAGAAGAAAACAAAGGCAACTTAAGATAACTAGCTTTTCTCTGTTTCAGCTAGCTGAGAGCATAAACCACTAACCAACCGCTGCATGCCTTTATATTATTATAAACGGTCAGACTGTGCCAATAGAAGAGGGAATGGCTGTTCATATGGAAGTGAGAGTTGGGTATGGCAGAAGAAGCATTAAAGCAGAATTAACGCAATTGAGATGCGATCACTGCGTAGTATGTGTGGGGTAAGACTGACTGATAGAATTCCGAATGCGGTAATACGAGCGCGCTGTAGTTTGAAAGAGGATGTTGTGACAAGGACTGAAAAAGGAATGCTGAAATGGTTTGGACACGTGGAGCGAATGAGTGAAGAAAAAATGACGCATCAAATATATAAGGCAAGTGTGTATGGGCAAGTCGGTCGCGGGAGACCTCGTAGAACATTCGTCGATCAAATTGGGGACGTTTTGAGAAAAAGAGAGGTCCGAAGCACCCGCAACCGGCGAGCATGCATGAAAAGAGTAATGAATGTAGAGGAAGCGCGTGAGGTTTGTAAGGATAGAAGCAAATGGCATTCTATTGTCTCTGCCTACCCCGATGGGAACAAGGCGTGAGTTAGTGAGTATGTATGTATGTATAAACCAAGAATATGTGAAATGTATACAAATAGATATTTTGCTTACGAATTATTTATTCGGACGTATAACGTTTCCCGCGTTTATTTTCAAGGCAGCTTGTCATTTAGAAAACTTCAGAATAGTCATTCTATTGACAGTGTTGTCAACGATATTGTAAACATTTTGCATATTCTACGTTTATCATCAGTTGTAACTTTATATCAAGGTTATTTGTAAGGCCGTAAGAGACTACGTAATCTTTTATTTTTAACCTGACGTTAGGCGTATTCAAATTCAAATTATCGTGCTACCAGTAGATTTACTTTAATATCAAAAAGGTTTGGCGTATTGTTATATTTTTTTTGTGGCTAATCATAGAGGGTGTAAGTCTTTACTTTCATCCTTTATTTTATCCTTTTCCCATCTTTGCTATTGTTATAATAATACCATATCTTTGTCTAAAAAGTTGGTTATTTTAAAAAGCAATAATACTATGTTGTGAGTTTATTACGCCCATTCTTCTCAGGTCTGAGGCATTCATTTTGGAATGGGTGGTAGTTTTTGACTTTCAATAAGTGATGTCACAACCTATTTTGAATAAAAATATTTGATTTTGAATTTGAATTTATGTGCTCACAGATTCTGACTTCCTTTATGGAGTTATTGTGGTTTGTGTGTTATTAATTATTGTGGTCTTATAAAGTACAACAAATGTTCAATATAAAGAGTAAAGAAACTTTCCGAACATAAAAAATGTGATCCCGTGAAAAATCCCTAGTGTGTCCGTAGCTTAGAGATAAAACTTTTAGATAATTTAGTAATGTACAGCAAGAAGTGGAAACAGTTTCGAAATGTCGATAACTTATCTTTGCAACTATATTCAAGGTGTTTTGTCTTGCTTATCTTGTCTGCTGCTGTTACTCTGTACTGTTTCGTAAATATCTTGCCTCCAATTCATTTCATCTGATGCTTTAAGCTATTTTTGCGAGGAAAGGTTGTTTTATTTAAAATTTTTTATCTTTAACAGTCTTCTGTTTGAAAATTTTAGCAATGTTTGATATATCTAATGTTGCACTTATAACTGCGATAAAATATTATATATTTCTTGATTCTTTTGATTTGATTTGAAAGGATTTGTGATGTGAACATAACTAAAGAGTATGGTTTTCGTAGGTTTGTTTAGCCACATTTTTTTACATTTTACACAAACACTTTTACACAAATTATCTCGCCCCAAACTAGGCATAGCCTGTACTATGGGTACAAGACAAGGACATATTTAATACAATATCCTTACCGGGATTCGAACCCGGGACCTCTAGCTCAGTAGGCAGGGTCACTATCCACTGGGTTATAGGGGTCGTCGTTTACATTTTCTTTGAATTCACTTGACAAAGTAACCTTCTAGGAAGTTTGTATAATAAAGTTTGGAGAAAAAAAAGAGCAAAAGAAGAAGAATGTATTTGGAGCGCGCAGCCCCCAGTCAGTAGTACGCCTTCCTTACCAACGTGCTGTCGCGATGTTGACATCGCACCTACGATCATATCTTCGCTGATATCAAATCTATAAGACACGTCATGTAAACTGCTGTAACTCTGTAACACCTTTTATTAAAAAGCCACTAATCATATTTATTCTACCACTATTATCATACTTACACACCAAAAAACAATGTCATCTAAATATGAATTAGTAATTTGACTTACATTAAAAAAAAATATTATTTTTATATTATATTAATTTACCAGTGGAAGGCTCCATTGCACATGATGCCGGCTAGAGTATGGATACCACAACGGTGCCTATTTCTGCTGTGAAGCATTAACATTACTGTGTTTCAGACTGAAGGGCGCGGTAGCTAGTGAAATTACTGGGAAAATGAGACTTAACATCTTATGTCTCAAGGAGACGAGCGCAATTGTAGTGCCGCTCGGAGATTTTGGGTTTTTCAATAATCCTGAGGAGCACTGCATTGTAATGGGCAGGGCGTGTATCAATTACCATCAGATGAACGTCCTGCTCATCTTGTCCCTAAATACCATAAATAAATTTAATCAATTGTGGCAGATTAAATGAAAATTAATTAATTTGATATTTTATTATAAAGTTATTTTTATTTAAAAACTCAGAAGTGTGTCAGTTTAGAGTCCTCTGCTCCCACCGCACCGTCTCTTCCCACTTGTGTCACTTATATATCGCGAATATGTTCCACTGATAGATTTTTTACTTATTCAACTGATGAGGTAAGGGCCAATTTTATTCTGGGGAAGTAATGACCTGTCTTCACAGGTTGTTAATCATTCGGCTATTCAATTACTTTGCATAACCCGCAGAACTCTTCAAGAATAGATTTTTTTATTTCGTCCACCAATCAGGACAAACATACAATATATACATAAAGACAATACGTAAATACAGTGTTTTCGCTATAAACGGTGGGCATGACACTCAAATAAACAGAAGGTATTTTATATTTTTGTATATCAGTAGATAAGGTACACGTAACATTCATTATGTTTATTAAATCATATTATAGCCTTAATTTTGACTTAAGCTGAGGCGAGAGACCTAGATATAGAGCTAAATATACACCTAGAGAATAACGGATGCGAATAGTGTAGTTAGTGCAAAATCTTCTGGCTTGGAAGTTTTAGAATAACAAACATTACTAAATTACTAGAATTGCCAAACCGCTTTCTCTACAATATCCCTTTCTAACAAGCAAAAACTCAGTCCAAAAAGTTGCTTCAATGTTGGCTTGATAAACATATTGACTTGAAAACGGATCCAGTTATAATTAAAACTAAATATGAACTGGAACTATTAAAATTTAAGCCAGGCCATTCAACAAAGCTCAGTAATTTAACTTTAGCCCTTAGGACAGATGCTGTCATATATCAACAATGAGCCTTGTTTGGAAACTTATTAAGATAACTGAACCTATGTTTCGTGTCAATCAATCAAAGTAGATTTGTTCATTAAGGTTGATAAATGACACTTATTATAAATATCAAAACTTATACATTTGAAATGATTTTTTTTTATGAAATGATATTTTTTTTTCCTTGGAATAGGGTATGTCCAGATCTTAAATATTACAATGTTGCCACTATCCAGCTAAAATTAAAACCATTCCAAAACTTAAAATCTCTTTAAATATAAGTATACACACACAATGGCGCCTATTTTTGCCGTGAAGCAGTAATGTGTAAGTATTATTTTGTATCGGTCTGAAGGACGCCGCAGCTAGTGAAATTACTGGGCAAACGAGACTTAACCGAAGACGAGCGTAATTGTGGTGCCGATCAGAATTTTTGGGATTCTTAAGAATCCTGCGTGGTACTACATTGTAGGGCAAGGCGTATACATTACCAAAACATGAACGTCTTGCTCGTCTCGTCCCTTATTGCTATAAAAAAATATATATGAAACAACTGAAATTACACTAAAATTTCGGATTCATCTGCCTTATTTCATAATTGTACTTTACTGCCATTCTAATCTTTAAAGATGAGTAATTCTAGTGGCGCGATAATTTATATTAATTAGTCGCAAGAATTAACCTAATCAAAGGTTTGGAGTTTATTATTGCCATAATGTTATAGATTCATTATCACTTATTAGTTTTTTTTAATGTATCAGACATACAGGCAAGTGGTTAACGCGATGTTTAGTATGAATCCATGAACATCAATTGCAATATCAGCATTTTTTTCTTTTATAGGGAACATAATAATATAATTATTATAATGTTGCTCCACTTATATTACACTCTAGCCTCAACTTAGGCTAATAAGTAATTGTACTTTAACTTAAACTGTTAGATAGCTTTAACTGAGAATGTGTCCATTAACACTTTTCTTAGTATCTCTATTAAGGGGAATACTATTAATTGAGGAAAAAATACTGATTTATACGAGAGATCTTTCTAATTTAATCATTCACGACCACATTCAATAAATTATTTGTCATGAGAAAAAGTGGCAAGAATCATTGTTACTTTTGTATATCATCACTTGCAGCCTCAGTTAAAATATTTTATCAAGCTATTTCAAAACACAAATTCGGGTAACCGCAACCTATATTTTCTTGCAACACTAATGGAATTGTTTATTTGAAGATCTCATTTTATATCGATCTGGAAATATCGAGCAAGGATGCTCAATCCACAGTCTGTTCGTTACATTTTTTCAACCGAAAAAATGTGACGAACCCTTAGTATTATAAGTTAGTAACTGTCAAGCGACGTATAGGTAGTTCGATCGCCGCCGGTATAATTTCATTTTTTAATAAACCATAAAAAATATATAAATTTTTAATATTGACACACTTTTACATAAATTGTCTTGCCCCAAAGTGGCTACAAACTGTATTATGGGTACAAGACAACGATATATTTTATACAATAAACAAAAGAGGATGTAAATACTATGTAATAAGAGACGGGACTTGAATTAAAATTTAGTTTAGTATGAAACGTGCTGTGAGAAAACATAAGTTTGAAATAGTAAATTACAATTGGGCGACGAAGTAGGTATATTCCGGCTATGTTTGAAAGCGAACAGTTGCTTAAAACGTAGTGGATTGCTGCTATCTCCGTTTCTTACAAGATTATAGCCGTCATCTGTCAATCTATCAATGACATCCATGACTCGGAAACAAACAGCTATATTCATCATATAAATCTTTGCATCTACCGGGGTTTGAAACCGGGACCTCTAGCTTAGTAGGCAGGGTATCCAACCACTTGTCTGTTTGTTTCGTTAATCAATCGATCAATCAAACAAGATGTAGAAATCGAAGGATAAAGTACCATTCGTCCGTTTCAGAAAAGTCGAAAAGTCAAGCTGGACTGAATGTATGAGGAGGTTTAACAATGACCAAACTTCAAAACTCATTAAGGTTTAAAGGCAATTATTTAACAACAAATTAAGTCACATTTGCCCAGTAATTTTACTAGCTACGTTCCCTTCAGACCGAAATACAGTAATGCTTACACATTACTGTTTCACGGCAAAAATAGGCGTCGTTGTGGTACCCATAATATAGCTTGCATCCGGTGCAAAGGAGGCTCCCTCTGGTAGAACGTTACGTAAATTATACAAACCAAAATTATTTCCTAAAAATAAAAATTAAATATATTGCTTTAATCTAACTTATACAGTTAATAAGCGGATCTATCTCAATAAAAAAAATAATGTAATTTTAATTAATTTCTCAATCAAAATTTATTGCGTAGCATGGTGAGAATATACAAAAACACGTAGCTCGCGTCGTAGCCAATTAGTAGTATTATAAGTAATAAAGGGACAGTTTACGTAGCCCGGCGTAGCAACCGTAGTACGAGTAGTGATAGGAAATAATAATTACAATACAACTCACATACAATATTTCGAGCGTGCGGCCCTTTCTTATATTGCTCAACAAACAGGCCTTTCCGAAGTCTAAAGCTGCGTAAATCCGCTTAAAGCCTAAACTGTCTCGCTAAACAGTCACGTAGAGTAACTCAAAAGGCGCAAGGGTGACTGCAGTGCGTTCGGTCTACAGGTGGAGGGAGCTTGGAGCAGTGCCACCCCGGGATAAGTTTCATCTGCCACCCAGCATCCGGAGCTCAGTATCATTCGCGCCACCGACCAGTGCGCACGTCTCGGTTCGCGCTGTGAACTACGAAACGATGTGATTCTCAGTGACGGTACGATTGTATGAGCAGGGATGGATGGAGAAAATAGGATCATTTTAAACGTTGGAGGCATTCGGTACGTCAATCTACAAAATTCTTAAATGCGTCTAAATCCAACGTATGATACTTAAACTATTATATGTTTAAAAAAAAGAGTTATTCGTAGCGTTTTAATTATTACACTTGTGAAAAAACAACAGATATTAGTAGGCTGTAAGGACAATACGTTAAAAAAAAGGCATTTATTTTTTCAAAATTGATTCTATATACAAGATACTACTACCGCTTCGGAAACAAATGGCGCTCTGAGAGAGAAGAAGCGGTGCAAGAAACTCTCCCAGCATTCTTTTTTTGCGCTCTTTTCAATAAAAATATACAAAATTGTACAGTCATTTATATTGCTATAAAATAAACATAATCTAGTCCCAGGCTGTCCGATCAATTAGATATCAGCTGTGCAGTAATAGGATTTACGACAGAGCCATTTTTTTATAAAACATTTTAATTTATTTATAGATAATGCCTGAACAGTGGCTGGGACTTTATTATAAATGTGTATACATTTACCCTTAAAGCTATTATGTATCTTATGAGGCCTACTAGAATTAGTTACAAGCAATCCCTTATTTCTAGTGTTATTAACGTTAATTTTTTATTTCAATATACGTATTTCTGAGTCTTGTAAATCAATTTATTCAACTTATAATTTGTATTGGGAGAATCTAGCGAAAAAAATGAAGTACAACTTCACCTCAACTTATGCAGGGCCTTTGTCATTTAATAATCTAAAGCCTGACTCTGTATGACAATAAATATTCTTATCGAAATTAACTTATTATTGTGATATCTCAAAATATTGTCTGAGAGAGATCACTATATCTTTTTAATTATATTATTATCTGTATGTATAGGATTCCATATAATTAATATTATGATGAAATTTCAGGAAATTTCAGGTTTGTATTTAGTGTTGTAGAAAGCTTAAATTTTTAAAAATAATCCTCGAAAATATTACGTTTCGATATGATAGTTACCAGTGTGAGGATCCTTTGCACAGTATACCGGCTAGATTATGGGTGCCACAACGGCACCAATTTCTGCCGTGAAGCAGTAATGTGTAAGCTTTACTGTGTTTCGGTCTGAAGGTCGCTGTAGCTAGTGAAATTACTGAGCAAATGAGACTTAACATCTTATGTCTCAAGATGTCGAGCGCAGTTGTAGTGCCGCTCAGAATTTCCTGGTTTTTCAAGAATCCTGAGTGACTTTGCATTGTAATAGGCAGGGCGTTTCAATGACAATCAGCTGAACGTCCTGCACGTCTAGTCCCTTAATGTCATAAAAAAACATCACCATTATTACTAGACTTAATGTGGTGAAATTATTGTAATGTTTCTAATTATGTCTCCATATCATGATTATTATCAATATGTATAATTTTTTTTTCGTATCACTACACTGTAGAACGCCGATTAATAGTCTGAATTCAACCTTCGCTCGACACCTACCATCTGGATGTGTGGCGGTCCTCCACAGTGCGGTTTTCAAGGAGCTTTATTCCTCGTACTACGAAGCCGTGGAATGATCTTCCTTGTGCGGTGTTTCCGGGACGATACGACATGGGTACCTTCAAAAAAAGCGCGTACACCTTCCTGAAAGGCCGGCACCGCTCTTGTGATTCTTCTGGTGTTGCAAGAGAATGTGAGCGGCGGTGATCACTTAACACCAGGTGACCCGTACGCTCGTTTGTCCTCCTATTCCATAAAAAAAAGAAAAAAAGAAACACATTTTTTTTCTCCGGAGTGGTAACATTGTATACGATAGAGGGTATTATAGTTGTAGGAGGTTCAACAAACGATTATGAATAAAAAAAATCCAACGATTAATAGGCTCCACGTTGTAATATAGGTTTATACCATCGATAATCGTTTTAGTGTGAATAAGGTGGGTTAACTCCATCATAAAGGTTAACTTAATAGCTAAACTAAAAGTCAATGTGACAGTTGAAATTGATTTTACTACAAAAAATATTGGGTTATATACGTACTTAGATTAAGAATTGGTCTCCACTGCGCCACATCTAGATACCGCACTACCTAAGGACAATAGCTTCTTTATTGCGGCTTGTGTGCGTGGCGTCTTGACACTCAATGACATCTTCAAATTACGGTTCTTGTTATTTTACATTGAAATTGATAAAATTCAAAATAATTTTTGATGATATGTGATCCCAGTGTCTTTCTTATTTATTGTAGTATTATTTTACAAAGTTTTACTACGCAACCTGGCATTTTAGTTTCAATTAATTAGCAAAGCTTAGCAGAACATGTGGCACGTCAACGTCACACATTGTTCGAGATTGACGAGTAAGCCCATTTGGGCGTAGTAAAAGTTGCCGCACTTTGCGACTATGCCTGCGGTATCTAGTATGAGCGCAGCGGAGACTAATCCTTAATCGAAAAATTAAGTTTTATTTTTATTCAAAAAAGTCCATATTATATTTTTTTTTGTTTTCTATTGAATCACTTAATACAACGGATAACTGGCCACAATACTTCAATGAAAACCGCATTAAAATTGGCTCTACTATTTCTGAGCTTTTTGCGCACAAACGCTCTGTGCGTTTTACAAACCGACATTTTGTCCAAAAAATATTTATTCCTCAATAACATTAAGGAATATTTTAGAATATATCGTTACGATTTTAATATTTTATAGACATAAGTTTAAATACGAATTAATTTATTATATTATGATTATAATATGTATGTTTATTACTAAACAGAATCACTGCTCTCTAAAAAAGTTGTGATATTAAGGCGGGCGCGGCTCCGAGTGTTAAATTATCTATGATCTATAATACGTCTATACTCTATGATATTACGTCTCCACTAAACTATTTAAGTCTTCAATACCTTTTAATGGTATAACAAGTATTTTATCCTTTTCCACAAAAACACTTCCTTCAATTTTATTTCCAGGTTTTCCAAAAAGCGCACACACCCAACTTAGAATTCAAATAAGTTCTTTTGATTCCTCTGGTATTTTTAATATTGGAATACATAATTATTATCATTGTTCAAATTCATCATTCTCAATCATCATCTCAATTTCTCATCAAGCAAAGAGATTCATGAGTAAATATTAAACAGCTCACTGTTTCCTCAAGTTTCCAAATTAAACACAAATATTATAATTTATACTATAAAAACAACTGATTTGAGATTTTTTCAATTCAAAAAATTTTCTAATGTGTTCTTAACCAAGGTAATTTCTAGTTAGATCTAGCATTATTTCTAAGATTTTCGCTATATATCAGCTTGGTTATAGACAGTCTCTAAAAGAAAAAGATTAGACTAGATTATGATTATTTTATAGCAAGAACAATGATGTAAGTACAGTATTGTATACTTCATTAAAAAGAGCGCAAAAAAAAGAATGCTGTGAGAGTTTCTTGCACGGCTTCTTTCTTTCTCTCTCAAAGCGCCATTTGTTTCCGAAGCGGTAGTAGTGTCTAGTATATTAGAAATGACATCAAAAAGAATTCTAATTCGATTCTCAAGGAATCAATTTTGAGAAAATAAATGCCTTTTAAGATGTTTTATAATCTGTGCGTATTACTACTTTCCTTAGAATAAATATATCATTTATTGTAATGTACGCTAGTAATAATAATAATTTTTAATTGGTGTTTGTGTAAAGCACGTGGTTTAGTGCAACAAGACCATTTCTTGTTTGAATCGCTGATGTATGTCAAGTTGTAACTGGTTGGTTCGCTTGACATGTGAATGTAACATGAATTTAATTAGCTATGCATCATTGTCGTATTGTGTAAAGGCTTCAATAAGTTTGTAAATTAGCCTTTTCTATTTTATAATGTCAAGGGACTCGTTCTTTTCATCGGGTAAAGTTACGGTAGGTTCTTACTATCGCCGGTTTGATTGCGACTTAATATTTTATTGTTTTATTCATTTATTTGGATCTTTAACATTAGGGGAACCTCTTGTACCTAGGACAGTTTTTTAGATATCTATTTTTTATTTGTATTTGACTAACTGTACTCAAGCCATTTTTGCATATTTTGAAAGGTTATAATTTATTATTTGAGTATTCAGCACCAAAATATCAAAAATGTATATTCATACTTACATGTGTCTTAATAATAAAAACGAAAACAAGGTACATACCCTATTTACCTTGGCCAGGTGTACCCAGGACACATTGTGGAATTGGGGGTAATTTATGGAAAATATAAACATTCTTAACTAAAACCGTTTTATTCGCTTAAATAACATATTAACCCACAAATTCTGAACAAAATCAAAATGATATTCATAGTTTCTTTTCTCTAATGAGACAGAGCTTTTATATATATTTCATTAGGAATATTATATTACGTGACTGTGAAATAATTTAAGAAAATATTCTCCGGGCCAAAGTACAACATCTAAAAGTTTATACTTGTACGTGGTGGTAAGCGACTACTTTCAAATTGAGTAGCCTGTAGTGACGTACAGAATATACTAGACACTAGAATTTAACATCGCGGGAATTTTTGAAAGCAGCCCAATGGCACAGTAGACATCTACTGTGCTAATGGCCTAGGTCAGGGGTCGGCAGACTTACCATCCAAATGAGTCAAATATCAAGTTCGTAGATTTTCCCATGCCTTCAAAGAGCCGCAACATGAATTTTATTAGTCCAATAATTAGTCTAATTTGCTTATACTAAACGTATTTCTTGACACACCTGTTGTTGCGGATGTCCATGGGCGGTTGCCTCACCTCTCCCCATCCCGTGAGCCTCTACCCCGTTTGCCCCCTCTCATATAAAAAAAAATACTGCAAAATTTAATTAAAATATTTACTATTAGACATTTGTAAAAATAACAATCTTATCAATTACATTATATTTTATTTTTAGTTGGTGTCCTTGCATTGCTTTCGAAAGCTTGCTTATGTCTCGCAAGTAATTACTCGTTCTTAATTTAAGGCACTACTGCTAATTGTCATCGGTTAATTTGCTTCTTAATTTGATTCATAAACGAAAAAGTTTGCTCACATAAATATCTAGAGCCGAAGATTGATATAATATAGCAAATGCTAGTTTTATTCTTGTTTTTTTTGAAGGCTATTCCATGTATCAAATACGATTTGCTCTATTTTGGGTAATTGTTTTACAGCCGTCCACTTATTTTCAGAAATCAAGTTTGATTTCTCTCTCTCGTTCTCTGCCAAACGGCTTATATGGGCTGGGAACTTACTGCTCCACAGTTCTTTGTTGTTGATATCAATGAGTTGGCAGTTGAGTTGCAATTGAGTTGGAGTTGTGTACCTGCCCTAGGTACACATAGTGCCAAGGTACAACAGGTTACCCTACATATATTTAACATTTCTACAAACTAATGCTAGATACAATTCTGAAATATGTAACAATCAAGATGAACACATCTATCAAATGGAAGCAGTTATAGAATTAATAACATATAATATAATTATCATCAATTAATTCATTTATAGAAAAAGTGCGTGTTATGGAGAGTCGAACTATCCCAAACACGCCAGGGATAGAAAACGCTTAAACGTCATCACAGATCTATGTATATTGTTATAAGTAAAAGCTAAAGTGCCTTTTAATAATTCATCTTATTATTTATTTGACATAGGAAGTTGCTTTACTCACAGCCAATATTTAATGTTTGCAGATGACAAAAAAATCTTCCTCAAAATACGTGACATTGACGACTGTTACAAGTTGCAAACAGACCTGAATGCTTTGTCTGAATATTATAGTAATAATAGGATTGTCGTTAACGTTAAAAAATGCCACTACATAACATTGACACGTAAAGTAAAATCCATAATATTCGATTATAAAAAAAATAAAAATATTATTATTATATAAACGGCGTATCACTATCTAAAGTGAGCTCAGTTAGAGACTTGGGAGTCAAAATTGATACTAAGCTTTCTATGAACGACCAGGTTAATATCGTAGCAGATAAAGCATATAAGCAGCTGGGATTCATCAAACGCACAACAAGTTATTTCAACAACATAGAGTGCATAAAAAGTCTGTACTTCAGTTATGTTCGCAGTGCACTTGAGTATGCAAGTAACATCTGGTCACCTTACTATATCATACACACACAAAGGATTCAATCCATACAAAAGCAATTCCTAAAGTATCTAGCGTTCAAGCAATTTAAAAACTTTTCATGCTATGAAGAAGCTTGTAAGCACTACGAAATTGATCAAAATTGATGATGAATCCTAAATGGTAAAATTGATTGTCCCTCCTTATTAGCGAGTTTTTCATTGAACGTCCCATCACTTAGAACTCGTCACACGCACCTTCTGGCTGTACCAAAAGCTAAGACGAACTACACACAAAACTCTGTTCTGCAACGTCTGGCTCTCACCTACAATAAAGCTTATTTTAATTTAGATATGTTTTGCTTGTCCAAAGTACAGCTAAAAAAAGAAATAAGAAATATACATCGACTGCAATGATTATCTAAACACACACACACACACATGCTACATACACCCTCAAATACACTACACACAACCTTACATACACCCTCAAATACACTACACACAACCTTACATACACGCACACACACTCCTGTAACCTTATTTTGTAAAGTTTACCTTCTAAGTAGCTTATTATAGTAATTGCAAATATTTTGTTATCTTATTCTGGCTTGTTTAAATCATAAAATGTTACATCTTTTGTTTAATACCTATATACTGTAATCAGCCTTATTTTTCTACTTTATATTATAATTATAATGTATATAAATTGTGACGCTGTAGATTACATGCAAATAAATAAATAAATAAATTTGTAATTACAAATTAATAAGCTTATATTGATGTTTTTTTTTTATGAAAATTAGGGACGAGACGATCAAGACGTTCAGCTCATGGTTGATGGCTCACGCCCTGCCCATTACAATGCAGTAACACTCAGGATTCTTGATAAACCCAAAAATTCTGAGCGGCGTTACAATTGCACTCGTCACCTTGAGACGTTAGATGTTACGTCTCATTTGTCCAGTAATTTCACAAGCAACGGCGCCCTTCAGTCACCTCTATGTTACCCATAATCTAGCCGGCTTCCTATACAAGGGAGCCTCCCACTGGTCAATGTTTGTTTGTAACCGACTTATTTGGGCGCGATTTTGACCCACTTTAAACGGCCATATTACGTTCAAACTTCGTAGATTTATCTAGGACCGATGACAATAAATTAGTTTGATAAAATTATTCTATGTTTCAATTTACAAAATAAGTTTTTTGTTAATTAATAATTTTTATTGCAATAAGGCTCAATTGATGTTAATTTTATATTTAAAAATAAATTTTCTATTTTTTAGTTCTTTTTTTGTTCGGTTTTCTATAAATAGCGTGTTTTTTAGTTTTTTTTAACCACAATTTATTTAAATGGGTGACAGTGGTGTTCATCGAATGACATTGGCTCATTGTTTTGATACGCGGTTGGTATCAAAAACAATATTTCAGGAGACACAAATATTTGCAAAGTTCAAATGTGGATAACATTTTATTCCCAGACGAAGTATATTAATTATTTTTTTGCAATGAAACAGGTGTGACGGCGGAGGTATCCTCGAGATTATCGCGATGAGATTTGACAGCTCATAATATAATATTCATGCTTTTATCATTGCAAGTGTTTTGTAACGAAAATGAACATAAATATTCAATGAGTTTAATAAAGGAATTACGTAAGGGACGAGATAAGCAGGACTGTTGTCAGCTGTTGGTAATTGATACGCGCTGCCCATTACAATGCAGTGCCGCTCCGGATTCTTGAGTAACCCAAAAATTCTGAGCGGCACTACAACTGCGATCGTCACCTCGAGACATAAGATGTTAAGTCTCATTTACTCAGTAATTTCATTAGCTACGGCGCCCTTCAGATCGAAACACAGTAATGGTTACACATTACTGCTTCACAGCACAAATAGGCGGCGTTGTGGTACCCATAATCTAGCTGGCATCCTGTGCAAAGGAGCCTCCCACTGGTGGTGATTTGACACGTTATATACATATGTTGAGTTAGTAGATAGAAGATGAACACTAGATACGCTGTCAGCGTATGTAAATGAGATAGCAATAATCTGTGACGTGTGTTATGTTTTCATTTCGTTCTGAACGATTTGTGTAACGTGATAGACAACAACGTCGCATTATTTAATAATAACTTTAAAAATTCACACCAAATCAATTACGTATTGAAAATCAGAATTAATTCAATTCGAATTTATTTTTAATAGTATTTTTCCACGGCAGCCATTGTTTGTTGCGAGTCAATGAGTTGGGTCCAAGCAAAAAAATCGCATAGGTACGCGAAAGGGAAGGCGGATATGGTAGTGTATCTCGCTTACTCTCAACACCAATCTAATTTATGTGTCTCTGTCACATTATAATTGATATTTTACTGACGTATCTATTGTTCATCTTCTATCTACGGTTGAACTTGATCGAACAGACGAGGAATCTGTCAGTTGTCCTCACAACAAACGTCTAACCCTTGTTAGACGTGTTTCACTTACAGTGATTGATTGTTCTCCAAAAAGGAATTCGCAAGACAAAACAATCCCCCGACATTTAGAGCGTTTTTCACTGAGACGTAATCGACCGGAAACAGAGACCTATTCAGTCTGAATATATAAAAAAATATTTTTAACTTGTAATTCAAACATAAATATTTTACTACGTGGAAAATAATCTTTGCTCACTGCGGGGACAGACTGCGACCCCGTGAGATAATAAGTATGGGTAGTACTTTACTAACGCACCATTTTTTTTTATGAAAATAAGGGACGAAACGAGCAGGACTTTCAGCTCATGGTAATTGATACACCCTGCGCATTACATTGCAGTGCCGCTCAAGAATCTTGAAAAACCATAACAAAAAAAATGTTAAGTCTCATTTGCCCACTAATTTCACTAGCTACGGCGTCCTTCAGACCGAAACGCAGTAATGTTTACACATTACTGCTTCACGGCAGAAATAGGCATCGTTGTGGTACCCATAATCTAGCCGGCAGTCTGTGCAAAGGAGCCTCCCACTGATTCTGTGCTTAAATAAAAGTGTTAAGACTGTGTTGTCGCTACACTATTTATTTTTTATTTTGAATACATCTCCATTAATCAACAGTTTCTTTCATGGAATAATTATTAGTCTGTATTTTTCTTCTGTTTTTATACATAAATTGATGTTATTATCGTAGCGATCCTGCTTATGATATAAGATAACAACGTAGACGGTATTTTTGTCACCGGGCCATACGTGCGCTAAGTTTTGAGCAACGCACGAATTGTTGTAGATCCATTGCTCTGTGAATGGCTAGATCATTTAGCGATGCGCAGAGTCGACGCAATGTCTACTAACGCATTTATCACGGGGAGTGTTCCGAAGAGCTGTTCTACCTGCTCCCAGCCGCCGAATTCAACCTTCACCTGAGACGCTAGAAATTAGGATATCAACTCCACCATCTGGATGTGTGGTAACACCACAGTCTCTCCGCACTCTGGAAGAACACCTCCAGAGTGCGGTTTTCAAAGAACTTTCTTTCATACCATGAAGCTGTGGGATGAGATTCTTTGTGCAGTGTTTCCTGACAATACGACATGGCCACCTTCGAAAGAGCGCGTACACCTTCCTTGAAGGCCGTTAACGCTCATGTGATCCTCTGATGTTGCAACAGAATGTGGGCGGATATGATCGCTTAACACCATTCTACCTTTTCTATAAACAAAAAATAGTAAACAGGACGTCTTAAAGTAAATGAAAATCAAGTTCAAAATTTTTTTTAGCTACGTAGATACATACTCCACGCGAATATAATAATTCATTACAATATAATATAAGCGATTTATTTAAGTAAATATATTTCATGAATCTCTGAAATGTCTTCAACGTATTTACTACAAATGTTTTTAACTATTTGCTCAGTTTTCGTGCCCGTTTTCTCTGTTTTCTAATCCAGCTTCACCATTTTCGTTGTTTAGGGTCAACGTTTCTTATGTAGCAAAAAACTCACGAAGCTCCTTTATATACCGAACAGAGTGTCGTAACCCAGGGTAATTTAATATAAATACCTGCAGATATAACCTCTGGAAAAATAAATACTAGTGTTTTAACAAAAAGTATTTTCCTTACCAGAGTTTTATGTCTCTGTAATAAGGTTTCAACTGGAACTCGACTGCTCTTATATAAAACTATTCTGAACGAGTTGACAGATTAGTCTAGCACTTTCCACGCAAATTGGGAGGTTTCTGTTACTTTATCTGGCACTCTACAACTGCCACTAAAACTTATGTAAGAGTGGAGGGCTACAGCGGAAACACTGTTATTTTTTAATAATTATATTATGTATCTTTTGAAGTTATAAATACATGTATGAAATGACACCCCTATAGCCCAGTGGTTAGTGACCCTGCCCACTGAGCTAGAGGTCCCGGGTTCAAATCCCGGCAGGTGCAACCATTTAAATGATGAATATGAAAGTTTGTTTCCGAGTCATGGGTGCTAATTTGTATTTAAGTATGTTTAAGTAAGTATATTGTATTAAATATATCGTTGTCTTGCACCCATAGTACAGGCTATGCCTAGTTTGGGGCAAGATACTTTGTGTAAGAGTGTGTGAATATTATTATTATCTGTATATAGAAATAATTTTCTACAAAAAAAAATACATTTCCGAAGTGTAACTCATAACTTGAAATCTAAAACAAGTAACCCACCCACATGCTATGTGAACTTATCGTTTTTTTTTCTGTTTTTGATTTATATACGGATAGGTGGCGCATTAGGAACAAGTATTAACTCTCACTCCGTATTACACGGTTGTATCCTCTTCCGCCAATTTTTTTCGGTTTTTGAATGCACGTGTACGTTTAAGGCCGGAACGCATTACTGCGGCTCTGTGCAGCGCTGCACCGCGCGGCACTAAGTGTCAAAATATGATTTCAATCATTTTGTTAGCATTTCGCACTGCTCGTCGCAACATATCTACCAGCGGGAGGCTCCTTTTCTGAATACCAAATTTTTTTGTTTTTCTGAATCGCTTTACTCGATTTCACACTTAATTCAGAATGTCGAAGACAAAATTCTATAAACTTAACAATTATTAACAGTATGCATAATGAAGCGACGCGCCGCTTGCTGTGTCGTCCTAAGCGTTGCTCAAATAATGCGTTATTAGGCGCCTTTGTGTTACCCATAATCTAACCGGCATCCGCTGCAAAGGAGCCTCCCACTGGTGTTATAACAGATTATGGGCGGTAGTGATCCGAACAACCAACAAGGGACCCGTACCGTATATTATTATTTTCGATAAAAATATTTATACATCTGGGACTTTATTTATATAACCAGGTCATATTATATTTCTAGGTCATTTCAGACAAGTGCGGTCTTTTTTGAAGCAAATCCTCCTCCATCGATTCCATTCACTCTAGTCTTAATGCTTTAGGTTGCTAGGTTTCGTTAGGCTCGTCCTGCCAAACAAAACAAATTAATTCAAAACTTTACTTACAAATATTAAAGTTTTTAATATTCATATAATCCGCCATTTGAAAAAATTTGATGAAAAGCAGTGGTAAAAAACTTGTCCAACTCTCTTTCAAACCATCAAATATTTACAACTTTAAAAGTTTATGCAAAATATAACATAAACTTACGTCTTTTATTTTTTAATTAATACAAATAATAACATATAAAAACTTCATAATAATTAATGTAAGTGACACCTTAATTGGTTTTTAGCGTTAAATTTGATAACGCCCTTTTTTACTTATTTATTTAGGTAATCCAAACGGATTACAATAATTTCTAACCTGAAGTCTTAATTAAATTACATTAGAATCTTATTGCAATCCTATAGGGTCGCACAGCTTGAATAAGATTTTAAACTACAAAATTCCTAATCTACTTAATTATTTCACTTAGTTTATTAAAAAAAACGAAAGTCTATCTTATCAGAAGTATATTTCTTCCCTATATTCCATTGTAATACTAAAAAGAATACGTTCGCATTTTACTATGAAAATCTACTTCCACCAATATAATATTATATTCCACACACAAATATTATAGTGGAATAAACTACCAAATTTGATTTTTAGATTTCATTACGCTCGTAAATCGCTCCATTAATCGTGGTAAATGATCCTTCTAAGCAAAAAAGTAAAAAAAAGTAGTTGGATTTACAGAAAACTAATTAAAATTGTAGTTTACACAGAATTGCATATTCTGGAAAAAATATATTCGTAAAACAAGTTAGTTACCCGTTAACACTTTCATAAGTTCTCGTAGTTCCGGAACGAGCGAATAAGTTTCTAACTTTGTTTTTCTGAAGGGAACCTACTTACTTAATATTTATACATAGTCTGGCCAATACTGTTACAATTAAAAATTAACAAAATATTTTACATTTGAATTTGGAATCTGACATTTTTATATGATTGTTCTCTAATACGAAAAATTCTAATAAGAACTCAATAGTTCTTTTCTCATTTTGGCGCTAATACATTGTAAAATATTTTGCGAATAAAATGGAGTGGGGTGATAAAGAAAAACGCTGTGATTGCATTACACATTACACGAATTAGGTATGGAGCCAAAAGCAATTTATAAAACTCCCCATATGCTTGGTATTAGTAAAATGTTTGTGTCCCGGGCTATTAATAGGTACAATGAGACCTCCTCTGTTTGTGACAGAATAAGATCTGGCCGTCCACGTAGTGTTAGTATTGTATATCAATTATTATTAATATTAGTATTATTTAACAAATTTTGCAGCTTTACAAACCTCATATACGTCGTTTGAGGGATATATTATTACACCTCCTTCTCATGAGCTTACTAATTTGTGTTACTCAAACTTACTATTTACAATTAACAAGTCAATGTAACCCATGCATTTTAAATGGTGACATAGAGATCTCACCACAAAACCAGCTATCCGCCTATTTGTTTTATATTCACGAGATTGGTTTTCTTCTAAGTTATCTATAATATAACCGTCACTCTCATTCTCATTTGCATCATCAGTCCGTGAAAATGGAGCAGTTAATACAACTGCTCCATCTTCACACATCATCATCACATCTTCAATATAATATTGTTTTGCATTAGCGTAATCATTACCACCACGCATACGAATAGCCCAAATTAATAATTTTGCACGGCGGCCATCTTGGATTTAATAAATGGTCCCAAGTTCGTTCTCTGCACCCTTGAGAACGGCACGGTTAATTTGGCACGGCGAAAATAACGGTTTTATAAATGATAGCTAGCAACGGCATCTCTATCGTCTTGCTTTTTCGTTTCATTGAGTTTCAAATGACAATGATTCTAAAGAATATTCACTTTAATAAATACCTACATATGAGATATGACGAGGAAAGAACCTCTGTATTGTTTTTAAAAGGTGTGACGGCATTACTGTTGACATCACAATTGCTATCTTGCTGAAGATCACTCATTGGTTCTTCTAAAGAAAACTACACGAGTTGGTATTTTATTACTTTCGTTTATACAACGGGCAGCGTTACGACGTCCCAGAGTGGTCCGTACCGTACGACAGCCCGAGCACGACTGACTCAAGTGTCGACTGTGCGGCTGTATTTATAGGACCCGGCGCACGTACTACTCCACGTGTTTTGAAATGCGGCCGTATTTATGACGCTCGGTGCACATGCACGTGTTTTCAATTCGTGTTGTAGTATTTGCGCCGATACGGCCATTCTGACAGGCGGTGCGCGCTCTGCACCAGCCTGGTTGGTATTTGTAAGTTGTGGTGGATTCTTATAGATTCTCGTTAGTTCTTATCGACTGTTATTGGAACCGTAGGTTGTCGAAGGTTCTTAAAGATTCTCGTAAAGTTCTCGAAGATTCCCGTAGAGGATTGAGTGTTCTCGTAGATTTCTCAAAGATGTTCGTAGAGAATTGGGAGGCTCTCGGATATTCTCGCAGAGGATTGGTAGTTTTTCGCAGAGTTCTCGGAGATTCTCGTAGAGGATTCGGAGGTTCTCATAGAGGTTTCGGAAGTTCTCGCAGAGTCCTCGCAGATTCTCGTAGGTTCTTGTTGACCTGCAAGTATAGAAAGTTTTTCTGAGTAGTGCATCTGTTATCAACTTGAGTTGCTTTGTTGTAGTTACATAAACACAAATGCTATAATTATAACTGAGGGTTCTCAGTGATTCTCGCAGAGTTCTCGTTGAATTGCAAAAATATAAAGTTTTAAGAGGCTTTTCGGAGGTTCTCGAGGAGTTCTCGGAAGTTCTCGTAGAGTTCTCGGAGGGTCTTGTAAAGTTCTCGGAGGGTCTCGTAGAGTTCTCGGACGGTCTCGTAGAGTTCTCGTTGAACTGTGAAAATATAAAATTTTTAAGATGCTTTTCGGAGGTTCTCGAAGAGTTCTCGGAGGGTCTCGTAGAGTTCTCGTAGATTAATAAAAGGTTTTCATCAGGATGTTTTGAATTATAGAATAAAACTGTTCACATTGTGTTTCCATCAAGAGTCCGTGGTTAGCACAAGTGGGAAACATGAGTAGGTCAGAGGTAACACGCTCCAGACACTCGTATGGATCTGTGGTGTGTACGTGTCTAATCACAATTCCACAAGGCTTCCTAACGGTATCTCCATGGTTCTCTTATGGATACATCATGGGTCCGTGGTTATCAAAGTTTATGACATGATTAGCTTAGAGGTACCACTCTGTAGATATTCATACGGATCTGTGGTGTGTACGTGTCTTATCACAATTCCACAAGGCTTCCCAACGGTATCTCCATGGTTCTCTTATGGATACATCATGGGTCCGTGGTTATCCAAGTTTATGACATGATTAGCTCAGAGGTACCACTCTCCAGACACTCGTATGGATCTGTGGTGTGTACGTGTCTAATCACAATTTCACAAGTCTTCCCAACGGTATCTCCATGGTTCTCTTATGGATACATCATGGGTCCGTGGTTTTCCAAGTTTATGACATGATTAGCTCAGAGGTACCAATCTCCAGATATTCATACGGATCTGTGGCGTCTACGAGTCTACTCACGATTCCACAAGGCGTCCCAACGGTATCTCTGATGGATACATCAAGCAAACGTGGTTATCACAAATGTATGACGTTGTTAACCTGATCTACCACCGCCAGAGGTACCACGTTTCAGGCACTTTTCTCGTAGGACTCCCTCGTGGATTTATAAAAGATATTCATCTGGTTGTTTGAATTGTTGAATAGAGGTACTTCCCTTTACACTGATTATCCTCACACTGAGTCTTAGTGTGACTGCAGCCTTTCTTATATGATTGATGGAATGGGCTGGGTGTGTTGCGCAATAGGATCTCGGTGAGTGGGTACTTCGTTTTCCGCCGATACAGTCTCAGGGACATTGGTCTTCCAGCCCTTAAGCGTCGCTGTATCATGCGAATACTGCGCAAGGTATTATGTAACATCACACGTCGTTCTGCACTACGCATTGCAGCGCACTCGTTACAGTCAAATTAAGTAGACTAGAATCCTTTATCTTCACTTCGGTAGATAAAGCACATAAGTGCACCGACATTTTCTGCATCGTCTCCATCATTTGCATCAAGAAATGACTTGGTATCGGTCCCTTCTGCTGGATGTTGGTTGGTTGCAATTGATGAGGTCGTATCCCACTTCTGATGATGAGGAACGAACCTCTGTATTGTTTTTAAAAGGTGTGACGTCATTACTGTTGACAAAACAATTGCTATCTTGCTGTAGATCACTCATTGGTTCTTCTAAAGAAAACTTCACGAGTAGGTATTTTATTACTCTCGTTTATTCAACGGGCAGCGTTACGACGTCCCAGAGAGGTCCGTACCGTACGACAGCCCGAGCACGACTGACTCAAGTGTCGTCGAGTTTTCTTCTCACCCTGTGTGTGAGGGCGGAAGGAGGGTGTCAGGGCGGGGCCTTATACCCTGGCACTTCTTCTCCCAAGACGTTGGGAGAGTCAGTTGGTTAAAGTTGGAGTCGTCGCTACTTGCTTGGGGCACAACGATTATTTTTTTGTGTTTGTTTTTATTTTTTTGATGATATTTTTTGTTTTTTTTTTTTTTTTTTGTTTCTTAGCTCGTAGCTTAGTCGGTCAGTCTGTCAGTTTTCGCCTTTTCCGGGGTCTTGTGGAGTTTTCATCCTCCTCTTCATTTACGCAGTCCCTTGAGTACGCCTTCATTTTTCGTCTACCCTCCTCGTCTGGGGGTCTTGCATGTAGCGGGGCAATTCCCACCAGATGAGGGTGTGACGAGGCGTCTGTTCGCCGGTACATGTCTGTTGTTATCATTCTTACGAGGGCGTCTAAATTTTCAACTTTCAAGTCTTTGGAGATTGTTGCGTTTCGTACGTATCGCGGTGCCCCCACTATGGCACGCAACGCGAGGTTTTCTTGTGATTGCAGGCGATCCCGGTTCCACGCTGTGAGATACGGGTACCAAGCTGCTGCTGCATAGGTCAGCCTGGACCGTATGTATGTTTTGTAAATCATTAATTTGGTTCCTAGTGGCAGCTTGGACCGTAGGATGGGCTGGAGCTTGGCGCGAGCACCCCTCGCCATCCCGATGGTGTTGTCAATGTGCCTCTTGAAGCTGAGATTCCGGTCAATGGTAACTCCCAGGTATTTGACGTCCTGCCTCCATGGGAGTTCCTCCGACATCAGCTTCAAGGGTGAGGGTAGTTTTGTATTTCCGGTGATGATCGCCTGCGTTTTCGTTACGTTCACAACTAATCGCCATTTCTTCAACCATTCTGGTAGCGCTTCTAGTGTTGGTTGGTCTTTTCACTGTAAACTCAGGTCTGTAGGAGGATGCGTAGAAAGCTGCATCATCCGCGTATAGTGCTAGCTTAGCCTGCCCAACGACCGGGATATCGTCAGTATACCAGGCATAGCAGTGCGGAGAGAGACAGCTTCCTTGAGGTACTCCGGCTCTCACTGGCCTAACACTCGATTGGCAATCCTCCACACAGACAAGGAATCTTCTGTTTGTGAGAAATGCAGCTAATATTTTGATTATTTGCACTGGCATCTCAGTTTTGATCATCTTGTACAGCAACCACTCGTGCCATACGCGATCGAAGGCCTTCTCCATATCTAGCAGTACGGCTGCGACATGTTCCTTCTTGTTGTGGCTCACGGCCATCTCGTTTACCATTCGTGTGATTTGCAAGGTGGTGGAGTGTTCCGCTCTAAACCCGAATTGCTCCTCTCTCGGTATTGTGTATGGCGTTACATGTTTCAGTAAGACTCTCTCGAACAGTTTGGAGAGAGTGCTTAGCAATGTGATGGGTCTGTAACTTTCCGGTTTGCGGGCGTCCTTCCCTGGTTTTAGAAGCATCACACCTTGCCTGTTTTCCAGGCGTCTGGAAAATGGCCGGAGCGGAATATGCCGTTAAAGATGCGAGTGAGCGCGACCACACTCTTCCCTGGCATGTTCCTCAGTGCTTCATTGGTAATTTGGTCCAGACCAGGTGCTTTTCTTGTAGGTAGGCGTTTGATAAGCCTCGACACCTGGCCTGGAGTCACGAACAGCTGGTCTTGGTCGTTTGTGGTCTCTCTTCCTGCTAGATATGCCTCCACAAGTTCCTCCACCCTTCTGGTGTGCTGGGGATCCAAGTCTGGATTTGGTGCGAACTGTCGCTCCAGACTGTCGGCCAGGATTTCCGCCCTGTCTGCCGCTGCGAACTTCAGAAGGCCTTCGCGGTCCAAAAGTGGTTGGACTGGTTTGGGGCTGCTGGAGAGCTGTTTGCATAGCTTGTGGACTGAGGGTACTTTGTCATTTATTTTTAAAATGTGACTTTCCCACCCCATGGCTGCGTACTCGTCCAAAGCTATGCGTACTTGCTCTATGAGATGGTTGAGGCGACGTTTGATTGTAGGACATCTTGTGTTTTGCCACAGTTTCCTTGTCTCTCTCTTATCGTTTATTAGTATCCGTATCTTCGCCGGGAGCTGTTCTTGCTTTTTCCCCGGCTTAGAGGTGCGCGTTGCTGACTTGAGAGAGAGCTGGATGGCGTTCGTGAGTGCCTCGGTTTCATTTTCTACGTCTTTGCTTGTAGTTACAAGCCCTGTTGTGCTTCTTGTATGCAATTCGTTTCGGAACACTTCCCAGTTGATTTTCCGTCTCGCAGGGGGATGTGAGACCCTACTGGGAAGGAATTCCAGAGTGAGCAGTACCGGTCTGTGGTCAGAGTCGAGTTTGTGCAGTACGCTCAACTCTGGAATTGCGGTGTCGAGTCCTTTGTGTAGTACCAGGTCGATCACGTCACCGCTTCCATCAGGCATATAGTGGGTCTACGATGTAGGGCCTGCGACTTCATATCTCTCCTCAACCATCTCCTTGTACAGAATGCGCCCCGTCGTGCATATCTTGCTTGAGTGCCAGGCGGGGTATTTGGAGTTAAGGTCGCCTGCCACTATCGTTGGAATGTTCCCGTCGAATAATGACCTTAACTCCATCTTATCTAGGCTTGTTCCGGGTGGCCTGTAAATTGAATGAATACGCATTATTTTATCCGCCACGTTGATAAGAATTCCCAATGCTTGGAATGTTCCGTATTCAGTGGCGGGTATCAACTGGTGTATCACCCTCCGTTGCACTAATCCTGCTAGTCGGTACACCTGTCCCGACGGCGATACCTCATCTTTTCTATATATGTGATAGTTAGGTATTTTAAATTTATCACTAGGCCGCAGGTGTGTTTCGCTGACTAGCAGTATGTCAGCTCGATAATCTTGTAAAAATGCATTCACCCGTCGTGCTTTACCTCTGAGGGTACTTGCGTTCCAATATATTATTTTTAGTTTACCCTCCATTTCCATTTCATTGAATCAGCTGGCTCAAGCCTTTAAGGGTGTTCCTGTCCTCGTCAGTTAGCGACTGGAGCAGCTTCATCATGTTTTTCAAGACATTGACGTTCTGCCCCATCTCCGCCGATTTTGCTGGTAACTCTGCGTTTGGTTTTGACCTTGTCTTTTTGCCCCGCTTCTTCTTATCAACTGAGCCGCCGTATGGATTTGCTGGGGCCATTAGGGAAGTCGGAGCCGTTTCTTCCACCGTCGATAGCACGGTCAGTACAGTGCCCTTTCTCCTCCGAGGTTGACTTGTTTCGGGTACCGTACCGCCGTGCTTGTTTTTCATCTCCTTCACAAATACCGGGCAGGCTTAATAGTTTGCCGGGTGCGGTCCGCCACAGTTCCTGCACGTGGCGGCCTCGTCCTTTGGGCGAGGGTATTCACTGGCCCTGTGAGGCTCTCCACAGCGCACACACTGTGGCGAAACTTTTGGCATCTGTGACATTGCGAAGGGCCCTTCTTGCCTCGCCAAGCTTCAATGGTGATCCCCAGCATATTTAATAATTCAGTCACCCCGTATATCGACTGTATATTTTGTGTCTTTCTAAGTGACACGTAAAATATACTGCCGGGACGTGATTGTCTGCCTTTAATGTTCTTAATATGCTCAACGTCAAACTGCTTTGCATTTAAGGCTTCAGTGATCTCTTCGGTAGAAGTCTCCGTTGGCAGCCCTCGGATCGCCACCTTTACACTTTTCTCTTCGGGTGGTGAGTATGAATGCCACTCCAGCCCTGTCTCTTTCTCGAGATCCGAGAAATAGGCCTGCAGCATTCTGTACTCATTCTCGTCGTCCGGCAGGAATCGGAATCCGTTTTTATACGGGCGGCCGTTTGGCGGTCGATTCAGTTTTCCCACCAGTATCTTGAAGTGGCTAGACCAGTTTTCCAGCCTTTCGATCACTACTGGCGGGTACCGAGGCTTCTTGGGTTGCGTTTCTGAAGCGGGTGGCGTAGGAAACGCATAGTTGGGCTGTGATGGGCGGGTTGCCGCTATCGGTGCTTGCCCGGCGCCCTTGGATGGCGCAAGTCTGGTGACATTGAGCGGTGCCGGACGAGCGGCTCTTGGCGGCGCTGGACGGGTAACGTAGGGTTGCGTGGGGCGTGCAGCGGTCGCCTTGGCGAAAGTCATCCTCTGTGGTTTCGGTGTTTCTGTGTACGGTCGAGACGAAACCGGAGACACGTCGGTTTTTGTCTGCTTCCCGCGGGTTGGCTGCGCTGGTGATGTCGAGCGTCGCAGAGGTCGCTTGCGAGACGTTTGGTTGTTGTCGTCGATTATTTGCATCGGCGACGTTTTGGCAGCTACTGGCGGCAGTGTAAGGATAGACTTCTGCGCGAACTCAAGTGCGACCTGGTCGTCTACTGAAAGCTCCGTACCTTCTTGTTCGGCCTTCTGGATGTGCAGATACATGGCCATCCAACTCAGCATACCGTCCGACAGCACCTCAGTTAGCATTAACTGAGAGAGCGTGAGGATATCACGCTCATAAAGTGCTGTCGGCGATAATTGGTGCGGTATGGCGTTCTCGGCGCGGATGTCAGCGGCGGGTGTGCTAGGGGGGGGGGGCACTTTTTATGAAGTACCCTCAACATCGATTTGCGTCTTCATGATTTCCTCATCTTCTGTTGTTAGGCCTTGTGACGGGCCAGGTGGTGGTTCCTCGAGAGGATCCATCGTAGCTTCTTCTTTCGACGTATGCGTGTGACCTTGGGGGCCTAACCATGCGTGATGTTAGGTCAGGCTTCGGCTTGCACAGACACTCCCCTCCGGTGCCTCAACAACGGGTGCTTCTATGCAGAGATTTTCTCAGAAAACTTGAACACAAAAGCGATTCGCGACTTAACAATAGGTCCGTACACTATGCGAGCATTCGTGACATTCCCTAACTCAAGTGTCGACCGTGCGGCTGTATTTATAGGACCCGGCGCACGTACTACTCCACGTGTTTTGAAATGCGGCCGTATTTATGAGGCTCGGTGCACGTGCACGTGATTTCAATTCGTGTTGTAGTATTTGCGCAGATAGATATATATATATATATATAATTAAGTGTATAATTACCCTGATAAGTTTTGCTGTGTTTGATGGCCTCGGTCGACTCGAGCAGATTTCACTCGAACAGCGTTACATATTCGAGCATGTGGTGGCATAATCCATCGTGTGGTGACTCCGAGCTCTACTTGAACAGTTTTTCATTGATCTTTTTGAAACAGCGTCATTTATAAAAGTTATTATTAATAATTATTTATTTATTTCCGTGCAAAGTTATGAAAGTAAAAGTTATACTTTACCATTACCGTTACATACAATAGAAGTTGTGTTTCAATTTTGTACTTTTCCACAAAGTATCAAATATCAATGCAAGATGATTCAGGTATATTTTGTAGTGGCACAATTTGAATAAAAAATAAATATATTATGTAAATCATAAAAAATATGTGCTAATATTATGTATTTTTTGTTCTTATGTAACATTCCTTGTGCGCTACTTACTGTAAAATTTTTATTTTAGACGCCAAGACGATAAAAGTTATGAGTCGTAAAATCTCGTTTTCTTATCATGATATTTATTTTAGTTCCAACATTCGTACTTTGTCAGAACTCTTTCTAATGTCTTATTACGCCAGGGAGCTCCAGTTTTAAAAAAATAAATAATAGTTTAAAAAAAGAAACTAAAATAACACGCTTTTTATAGAATACAGAACTAAAATAAATAAAATTTTGTTTTAAATTTAAAATTAACATCAATTGCTAATTATAGATGAGTGATGAAAATTATATAAATTACCAAAATCTTATTTTGCAAATTGAAAAATGGAATAATTTTATGAAATTATTGTATTTTCATCGGTCCTCGATAAATCTACGAAGTTCTGCCTCTTTACAGAGCCAGATTTAACAGACAAAATTACGCCCAAATGCGTCGGCTAAAAACAAACATACATACAAGTGAAGCTAATAAAAAGCGTGTTAATAACCAAGACGTATAATAAGAATATTTAATAAGGAACGCTCATTAATACTAAATAAAACCAATATTGTGGTCTGAATTCTAAAAACTATCACGGAAGAAAAAAATTGTGCGTTAAGAGCGAAATAACACAAAAAAAACACACACGAAAACCGAAATAATACATTTGTAGAGATACATATTATATCTCTGAATTATTTTTACCTCATTTTATACACCGTTATTATATAATTATAAATAACTGATTCATTCATTCAGTTCGTCCAGTTAATATCATAACACAATATTATGAGAAAATACAGTGTCAAAAAATTAAATAAAAATAGTAAATGATTCACAAATTTCGCTAAATTCACAATTGACGTCATAAATACAGGATGGCGCAGAACGAGCTATTTGGTTTAAATAGCTTATAACTTTTTTATTTATGCGATTATTATATTTTTTTTTAAATACAGTATATTATTGGGGATTTTTTTTGCAATTAAATTTGAAAAATGATATCCTGTAAGTGATGTCCATTTTCTGCTTCCCATATACGTGCTCTTTTTAGCATTTCGAATGTTGGATTTAAGTTGGAGTATGGTTCTTGGTTTGTTAACGTACACTCTTTCTTTCAAAAAGAAAACTGTCAGGAGCTGTTAAATCTGGTGAACGTGGAGGCCAGTTAAAATCGCTTGTGCGCGAAATAATGCGTTCGCAGAATATGTGCCTTAACAAAGCCATTAAGGCACCTGCAGTATGTGCTGTGGCTCCATCTTGTTGAAACCACAAGTTTGGATGGTTTTCCACAGCCGCCCTAACAAAATTTTCCAACATCGTCCGATATGCACCACCGCTGACAGATATTAAGACACCACTTTCATTTTCAAAAAAATAGGGGCCAATTATCCTTTCGGAGGATACACCGCACCAAACAGTACACTGAAGTGGGTGTTATTGTCACTGTTGAACTGCTCTTGGATTTTTCGTAGCCCAAATCCTGCAGTTTTGCTTGTTGACATACCTATTTAATAGGGACTTCATCGCTCATTAGCAAATTGTGAATAAAGTCTGCATTTCACGGAAACGATTGGCATATTCAAGACGTTACTTGTCGTCTTTAATTCTTGCACAAGTTGAACTTTATATGGGAACAAGTCTATATATAGTCCAAGTTGTGTTGAACGCCTCCTTGTTGATGTTGATGGAAAATGCTGCACGCTCTCCCGTGTACGTTCAATATTTTGCCCAGTGTGCACGGTAGGTGTTCTTCCGGCACCAGGAAGGGTTCTTACAGATCCATGTTGACGAAAATTTCCAATTAAAAAGTTTATTGCTGACGCTGTGGGTGCAATGCGCACATTAAAATGCGCCACGATATGCACGCAATGTCAACACAAGAGACTGTTGGTTTGAAAAATAAAGTTCAATTATTTTTATACTTTGTTCGATCGTGTAAAGACTCGTAATTAATTCCCCAAGTCTTCTTCACAAAATGCTGAAAAACAACAAAGAAAGAATAATAATTAAAAAAAACATTGTGTGGTTTTATGAAACCACGGTAAAAGTGAAACTTTTTTTCACATTATAGACATGTAACTAAAAATAGCGTGGAGCACTGGCACAAATGAGTAATAGCCCATACACTACAGGGTCAGCTACTGCGAATTATAGGCGCCTCCCGACCGTCACGCGACATGCAACACACAGACGAAGTTTGAGACGATGTAATAAAAGTTTCACTTAAAAAATTTATAAAGAATTCAAACTATATAGCTCATTCTGCGCCGCTGATAGTTACTCATCTACTACAGGCTCTCCGCCCCTGAAAGGATACTTCCATTAGTAAATATGTCAAATATAGGCATGATTATAAAAATAAGTGATACGTAATATTTGTGTTATTTTCCTGGCCAAAAATAATGACTGCGTTATTATGAACTCTATAATATTTTACAAATACAAGTAATATTAATGGCCATCTTTCAAAAATTGTCCAAATTAATTGTTTGCCATTCCGAGAACCATGGAAATGATTCTGTTTCTTATATCTTATGGACCATTGCTGTGTTGACCTGACCTAACATAAGTATGCAGTCCCTCAGGATCTCTTAAGAAATTAAAGATATAATTTACTGACAACGTGTATGATAATATATTGAGTAGTTTCGATCGATTGGGTGACTTAAAGTGTCGCAATAATACTAATAATAATTATAATGTCGAAATACCTCGCATATGTCAATTAAACCAATATAAAGCTAGTCTTAAATACTGATATTTTTATTTAGACCATGTAAAAGGATCATTAAATTGAGGGTCCAATAGGATAATCGGTCTCTTCTTAAGGATTGTAATTAAAATAGTAGACACCGCTGAACTGTTCTGTCAATGAAGCCGAAAGGTTAAAACTTCTTACAGAACCATGATTCTCAGCAATATTTGAGCTTATTTTTATGAAACGTCATGAAACGCGCTACCCACATTCAGATTCCAAATATTTTTATTGAAAATAGGATATGAAATGACTTACTGAACGTCAAAACTATGCCTCAAAAAAAAAATTTATGCCTCAGAGCTGAGAAGAACTAATTTAATCAGCTCTAACATTAAAACAACACGTCGATCGCTACCAAGCCGGTCAAATTCTGTTGATTCGCTCGTGAATTATCGTCGACGTTTTCGACGTAAAAAAGTCGTGACATTTTCGGAATTCCGAGTTCGATCAATTGAAGCTCAAAGATTCTCTATGAGGCTCATAAAATTGCGTAAAAGTAGGTTTATTCAAAAGTTATTGCAAAAAAATAGTTTTTTTTTAATTTCATGAGACTTTTGAGCTCGAAGAGCTCCCAATTTTTTTTGATAAAATTTCTTTATACTCAAATTTATAATTTAAACAGCTCCATTCCTAATATGTGGTATTGTTCGTTGCTTAAAAAAGTAAATTAAAATTCTTTATACAACGATAAAATTCACTTAACATTAAGGAACGTAAATAATAAGTTAATCTTTTCTAAAATCTTATACAACACTAAATTAGACTATTAGCATTACATTGTACGGTAATTGTATGTTTACCAAAATATTCTTGATGTCAGTATTTTTAGATATACATAAATAATAAACATTTTATACGACAAAACAAGAGATTTCACTTTAATTGTGATTATATACTAAACAAGAGTTTCATGATGAAGCCATGCGTAAAGTACTCTCGTCATAATATAAGCCGAACTTAACATTTTCACAGTTTGAGTATTGTAAAATATTCACAAGGAACATACATTATATGGAACTATGTTATATTATGTGGATTCAACAACCTCTGTACTATTATACGGTCTATATTTATTGGTACTTGTTTTGTAACAACGAAAAGGTTTGAGGTAATTTTTTTTATCAGATTCTATTGTAACTGTATGTATTTATTATATTATTATCATTAACATCATATAACATTACAAGCTGACCCAGCAATGACGTTGTATTGCCATACATAGATATAAAAAGAAAGTTTTGGGGTATAAAAAATTAACTGATTCTCAGACCTACCAAATATCCAGCCATCTTGCAACCCTATAGCGGATTTGTGGATGGCACAGAATTGTATAAAAATGGCGATACAAAAATAGTTGTAGATCGTAGAAGGGCGAAAATTTGATGTTATAAGTATTTTTCAATGCTGAATCATAATAAAATAAAAAAGAAAAAAATATATTCAGGGGTTAGTCACCCTTATCATTTAGGGGTATGAAAAATAGATGTTGGCCGATTCTCAGACCTACCCGATATGCAAAAAAAAAACACGTTTCAGCCGTTTTCGAGGAGTTTGGTAACAAACACCCTTTGATTGATTTTATTACGATCTTATTTCGAAGATGTTATACAGTTTACATTTCCGCACTAGGGCAGTTATAAGAATTTTAAGATATTCCAGTTGAGTTTGTGTCTTATTGAAAGTTATAAAATAAAATTATTAAATATACCAAAAATACTTAATTTCAATCCTTACAAATAATTGTTTAGTAGCTTTATTCAAGATAATGTTTTAAGTACACATTCTAATAAATGTCTAGATAAACTTCACAAATTAAATAAGAAAACAGAACGGTTGGCTCAGTGGAAGAGCGCTCGCACGGAACGTGAGAGGACGCGTCAATGCGAGGCGGATCTATTTTGTTTTCAAATTTTATTTGTGTAATTAATCTCAGAAGTGAGGGTTATCACTTTAAAAAATAACAAATTGCTTAGATAAACTTCCTTCATTAATTAAAATCAATAAAACGTGAGTAATTATTACCGTTATTCACTGGTTAGTTGATAATTATTATTATATTATAATTATTCTTAACTATAATTAAAAAGTGTGTGAATACATCATGACACTCTAGGTTCCCTTATCGTACTCCCTTTGTTCGGGCGTGTAATAACTCCTCGAGCGTAGGACCAGTATAGCACACACTTTCATAATCTACATTTATTGTAATAAAAAACAAAATATTGTTTTTCCTAATTATTACAAATTGGCCAACAGATGTTGGCCAATCTCTATAAATATAATTCATCTGTACGTGTATTGACAGTCAACTCCTCCTGGCTGGGCCGATAAATCAATTTTTTTGTGTGTGTTCAAGTGGATTCGAGGATGGATTAGATTCACAATTGAACTTCCTCCTAAACGGCTGGACCGATTTTGATGATTTTTTTTGTGTGTTACAGTGAATTTGAGAATGGCTTAGTTTCTCAATTCATATATAATACTCCTACCCATGTAAGTGAACTCCTCCTAACAGCTGGACTGATTTTTCAAACTTAAGACGTGTTTACAGGACAACGTCTGTCTATATTATATAAAATACTAGTGAATACCACTAGTATTGTATATAATATAACCTAGTTAATAAGTATTTATACACAATTAATAAAAACACCTTTACTGGCCTCCGCACGTTGTTGTTTGAAAATTATGTTTTCCAATAAATACTTTAGAATTTATAACGCTTACGGCAGTGTTTTTAAGCCTTTACAAACGTGGATCATTTACAAGTATAAAGAATATTAATATTTAAATTAAATAAACATTCTCTGTTGAAGTTTAGCCACAATCAATAACAATGATGTTGCGGTGAAAATTCGAAAAATTGCAATTCTACAATATTTAAATAAATGTTTCCACATTGATACATTGTTTGATTGAATGAAATCAGGCAAGGGCTCTACCTGTACTAAGGAAATCAATATGTATCACTTACAATGATTGATTGCCTGACGGAAAAAGCTTCGTCAGACAAAATAATCCCCAGAAGACACAAAGCCTTTTTACTTTCTCAACAGAATTGAGATAAGAGACTTTTAAAAATATGTGAGCATAATATCTTAATCAAGTACACAATACAGTTTTGGAACTTTTAAATATTATTTACAATGATTTTGGAATGTAAAATGTAAATTTATTATCCGAATGTTGTGATATTTATTCGTTAACTAGCTGAACCAGCAAACGTTGCATTGCCATACAAATCATTAAAAAAAAGAAGAAAAAGAAATGGGTTATAAAAAATAAGGGTCATTATCATTTATTAGTAGTATTATTATTTATGTAAGGTTTCGTCACAATTGTCAATGTACAAAATTGTAAAAGGTTTTCATGGATTTTTCCTGTACTTTAAAAATTTTTAATGATTAGTGCACGTCAACTTTTAAGAGAGAAATATCTCGGAGCACTTTTTAAAAGTATTATGTCAGTTCACTGAAATATTTCAATTAATTTAGTTCTATACACCAGTGGGAGGCTCCCTTGCACAGGATGACGGCTAGATTATGGGTACCACAACGGCGCCTATTTCTGCCGTGAAGCAGTCATGTGTAAACATTATTGTGTTTCGCTCTGAAGGGCGCCGTAGCTTGTGAAATTACTGGGCAAATGAGACTTAACATCTTATGTCTCAAGGTGACGAGCGCAATTGTAGGTCCACTCATAATTTTTGGGTTTTTCAAGAATCCTGAGCGGCACTGCATTGTAATGGGCAAGCCGTATCCAGTATCAATTACCATCAGCTAAGCGTCTTGATCGTAACGTCCCTTATTTTCATTAAAAAAAAACACAAAAAATATGTTTAGAATTGCATCGTTTAATTAGAATATCAATTAGCTAAATAGCTGACGGTACATCCTACTTCCCTTAATTTTGTATTCACTTTGACACAGGTGCTCCAGAGTCAGCGTTTAATGTTCTTTTTGTGGAACGCGACATGTTTTACAAATGTATGGGAGATATTCATTAAAACTTATTGTTTTATTGTAATTGTTCTGTACTCGCTACTTTTTGATTATTTATTTAATTGGCGGTTAAAAGGTCACAGTATGTATTTCTTATTGTGTAATAAAAATGGCTGACGTACTTTTGCAGAAATTCTGACCTTTAAGAAATAATATCCGGACGACGGAGCCTTGCTCGGAATTTTAAGAATGTACAAAACTTGAACCCAAAAAAAAAGCTTATAGGACTGTGGATGGAATGGACTATGGAACGTGGATTGAAACCGGGGTCTTCTGCTTTCCAGATCACTAATGTCCCATCTGAGCTATTATAGTTTTGTATATAGTAGCGAAATTTACCTTTGTATAGTAACCTAGCTAGATCGATTTATCGCCCCCGAAATCCCCTGTATACTAAATTTTATGAAAATCTTTGGAGCCGTTTCCGAGATTCAGATTATATATATACAAAAACTACTCGTTTAAAGATATAAGATAGTATAGTTACCCGTTACCGAGTTCCGCATCGTCCATGTTTTTTGGTAGAAATTAAATTTATATATTTAATCCCAGAAGTGAGGGAGGTCAAGAGCGGCATCTAAACTCAATTTCCTAATATGCAATTATTGGGGCTGAGTAGGTTATCAACTGTAATGGAGATCCTGGAGATGAAGCCACCACCTGAGAGTTGAATAAGACTTTCTAAAATTTAATTAAACTGTAGAGCGTTCGGACGGAACCTGAGAGGTGCGGGTTTAAGTCCCACATCGTCCATGAATTTTTGTACAAATTATATTTGTATAACATAATTTTGTACTAGTATAGTCTAGTATCCACTCGGAATGACATAATGAATCTGTAGGAGAGAGACGATGTAGCGTATTGCATTAATTCAATATTATAGTGATTGGATATCAAAGAGAAATAATTACAAATTAAGCTAACTTTTTACCAGTTGGAGGCACCTTTGCACAGGATGCCGGCTAGATAATGGGTACCACAACGGCGCCTATTTCTGACGTGAAGTACTAATGTGTAAGCATTATACAAGAAGACTCGAGTTTGCGCGTTTACTACTAAAAAAACCCCATTTGTCGTATCACCGCTCTTCGAGAACACTTCTCTTAAAGCCGCGCCTAGTATCGGATTACTGGGTCTCGAAATCTCGAGCGATTGATAATTCCGTGGCCATCTGGAGGGCAAAGCCAAATTGGCTTCGAAGAAACTGGGCGTCATCAATAGAGCACGGCAATACTTCAAGCCGGCCCACATTCTAGTGCTCTACAAAGCGCAGGTCCGGCCACACATGGAGTATTGCTGTCATCTCTGGTCTGGCTCACCCCAGTATCTGCTCGATCCATTTGACCGCGTGCAACGTAGAGAAATCATATCAAAGAGAAATAATTATCACTACAAAGCTGTGGAATGAGCTTCCTTGTGCGGTGTTTCAGGGACGATACGACATGGGTACCTTCAAAAAAAGCGCGTACACCTTCCTTAAAGGCCGGCAACGCTCCTGTGATTCCTCTGGTGTTGCAAGAGAATGTGGGCGGCGGTGATCACTTAACACCAGGTGACCTGTACGCTCGTTTGTCCTCCTATTCCATAAAAAAAAAATATTGTGTTTCCGTCTGAAGGGCGTCGTATCTAGTTAAATTACTGGGCAAATGAGACTTACCATTTTATGTCTCAAGGTGATAAGCGCAGTTGTAGTGCCGCTCAGACTTTTTGGGTTTTTCAAGAAACCTGAGCGACACTGCATTGTAATGGACAGGACGTATATATTAAAGCGAAAAGCTTCATTCTGGTACGACAGTAGTCATTCCAGTGACTGCAGTGGTAAAATTGATCCTAGTATTTTTTTAACTCCTTTAGGCGTGCAGTTAACATTATTATCTGGGTGTCAAATGAGGCTGATAAATCTACAATAAATATATATGAATCAGATCTTTATTTCTTAAAGAAATTCCATTACATGCCTTTCATCACCGAATAGTTACATGATACCAATTTGGTATCAAATGAATTTGGTATCTTTAGAACCCACAATTTTCATTGAATATTTAGGTAGTTGGTTATGATCGTTTTACTGCCTTCTAGCCACTTGTGAAATACTCATCACTGCAAAGTTATGAGTCACTCATCCCGTTGGCAATATAAGTGGTGTTTTCATCAGTGTTTTTAACACGAAATTATACTTCTGTATAAAACTGCCTCATTTATTATTGAAAAAAGCTATATGTGTACTTATGAAGTTCTCCAAATAACTCCTGAATTACATCATCGATCATCAATAAATTTTATAATCAATCCAAGTTCAAATTGAAATATTTTTAGTCAAAATAGGATTTAAAATTACCTAATGAACGTCAAAAACTACCTACCACCCATTCGAAATAGTATGCCTCAGGCCTGAGAAGAATTTTCTTCTCAGGACTGAGGCAAGTATCTCAGCGGGTATTTTTTTAAATTTCGTTACAACATTATGTAATATAGTACAATAAAATTTACAATAATATAGCCTGAGTGCGTTCGGTCCATTCCCAGTCTGTGGCATCATTAAGAAAATCATTAATGTTATTGTATCCTTTACCACACAAACGTTTTCTAATAATTCTTTTGAATTTAGTAACCATTTTCTGGGAATATGATGTAAAAGCATATACATCGCCCAATAAAGGACTAACTCGACTTAACAGAGTAGTAGGCATAACAAGTATTTGTTTGTTCCTCGTGTTAAAATCAGATTTGTGTGAAGTATACCTTTGAAGACGAAAAATAGAATTCCAAAACGGTCCAATAACCACGTAGATCTGAGCTAACAAACAAAACAAAAAAAAAAACATTTAATTTTACAACATTCTTCTTTTTTAAATTTTTTTAAATTTAAACAACAATTCATTAATTCCATGCGCTTGTGTATTTATTTAGTAGCTTGTTCAGGAATCTCCATAAAATCCTTTCGTCCTAAATACCACAGTGTCTGAAGACGAACGTTTTCAACCAGTGTGTTGCCAGTGATGACTTACGGTACGCAGACGTGGTCGCTATTAGCCTGATGGGAATGGTCATGTTAGCTCAGAGGGCAATGGAGAGGGCTATGCTCAAAGTCTCCCTGTGAGATCGAATCAGAACTGAGGAGATCCGTAGGAGAACCAAAGTTACCGAAATAGCCCCGATGATTGCGAAACTGATGTGGCAGTGGGCAGGGCACATAGTTCCACGAACAGATGGCCGTTGGGGTAATAAAGTCCTCGACCACGTACCGGAAGACGCAGTGTTGGTAGGCCCCCCACAAGATGGACCGACAATCTGGTCAAGAGCGCCGGAATACGTTGGATGAGGGCGGCGCAGGACCGATCGTCGTGGAAATCTTTAGGGGAGGCCTTTGTCCAACAGTGGGTTCTTCTGGCTGATAATGATGATGCGAATGTATTTTTACTTAATAAATGTAGGACTTTTCATTTTCATTATGAAAAATATCCGCTTGTGATATTACATCTGTTACTTTAATCATAAGTACCAGTAGTCTAGTAATATCATTCAAAATGAAAAATATCTATATCACAATAATACAAGGTAGTAAATTGATGAACCTAATCAGAGTTCTAGGAATATTCATAACTTCCTGAATTGTATGAGAGAAAATTGTATCATGTTGAATACTTACTCTTATTCGACGTTGAGGAAAATGAAAATGTAATAATATGATAGGGTACATATTTTCAACAGTACCTTTTTTCCTGTTGCATGCTAGTTTATCATAAACATACTTGATTAGATAAGTATAATAAAATATTGTAGGTTTGTTAAGTAAACAGGTTAATAAGTATTCAAATGATTTGAGTTTTCTTTAGTGTTAATTCCGCCAATATTTGTCTTTAAATAATTCGACACGTGTTTCGCCTCTACACGAGGCATCCTCAGGACATGTTGAGTCGCCATAATCTTGCACGAGACTGAAACAAATGAGTTTTTTTTTTTTTGCGCCCAGACAAAGGGAAAGGGCTACCCTCCGGGATTACGAAGGGAGGGAGGTGGTGAATGCATACCAACGCAGCCTAAGGCTGCGTTGGTATGCATGAGCATTGTGTTATGTGGGACTCACGTAAAGAACCTAAGTGCCTACCCACTAAACACCACCTGAGGTTGGCTTTGGGCAGTGTGCCCTCTAAGCCTTCATCGTAGGCGACCATCTCTCGGGGAAGAGAGGCGCAAGCGGCACACCCTAGGGAGTGTTCGCTGGGAATGCACAGAAGGTGCTGTCTAATAGAGACTTGGCGACATCAGAAGGATGATCACAAACGGGAGGTGAGGCTACATGTATCTGGTACCTGTCAATCCAGGTCAGACGAAAGATTGAAAGAGGAGAAAAAATTAAAAATAGTGATTTGGTTAGATCGAGTGATACGCCCCTAGGCTTCACTTCACTCGTACCGCACTATGTGGTAAGCGTTAAGCGCTTTAGGTATTACAAGGAGGCCACCAAATGGTGCTGCTCCGCCAGCGCAAAGAGGCGCTCCTTGGAGGACTTAGCCGTCGTGAGTTTCCGTGCCAGGACGGATATTTCGTGGATGTCGACTTCGCCTAGTGAGGCGTAGATCTCTTCCAGGTCTTTCAGGGTGCTTTGCACCTGTGATTGAGCCTGGGGAGGTACTGCCCGCCTGGGGCCACTGAAGGTGGCCGGGGCGGGGCGGGAGTAGACACTGAATGCCTGAGAGGGAGGGGCTCATTGTCTCCATGAGGTGGAGAGTTGGGGCCCGACAGTTTTATTCCTCATATGAGGAAAATGGGATTGGGTGTTAGAGGCCAGAGGTGGCCTTTGTTTTGGCGGCCTGGAAGTCTGCTTATTAGCAGCCTTCGGGGCGGAACGAGGGGCACAAGGGCATCCGCGATAATTCGCGGTATGGCCCTCCTGCCCGCAGAGCACGCATGCGGGAGTTGTTACCTCGTCGCGAGTGCGTTTGCACTCTTTGGTGCTGTGGGGTTCGAGGCACTTTACGCACCTGGGTGGGGCAGAGCAGTTTGCCGCTGCGTGACCATACATCTGGCAGCGGTGACATTGACCGGGGAACCCCCGCTTGTGTGGGGCTTCCACACGTATGTTGGAGAGCCCACATACGGTGAACTCTCCTTTGAAAAGTTCCCTGAAAAGCCGGCTAGATAATGGGTATCACAACGGCTCCTATTTTTGCCGTGATGCAGTAATGTGTAAACATTACTGTTTCGGTCTGAAGGGCGCCGTATCTAGTGAAATTACTGGGTAAATGAGACTTAAACTCTTATCTCTCAAGGTACGGGCGCAAATGTAGTGCCGCTCAGAATTTTAGGGTTTTTCAAGAATCATGAGCGGCACTACATTGTAATGGGTAGGGCGTATCAATTACCATCAGCTGAACGTCCTGCTCGTCTCGTCCCTAATTTTCATTAAAAAAAACCAATTAACTCCCACATATTGAGATTTGAAGAAATCGTATTAATTCCTGTATTTTTTATTTCACGTTCAAAACAATTTGGTATACATAAACATGAATATAGTGTTCAAGACATAGATGACTCCGCTCTAGTTTTACTTCAATAAAGAGATTGTCATGTGCTCTGTTCCTGCTTATTTAGCGAGAGCTTTTGATGTTGCTGCCTTTGTGAACTGATGAACATAAAAGAGATTCTTTTAATCACAAGAAATGCTTTATTGTAAGATTTATAGCTGATACATTGGGTATTGTTCCGCAACTTTGTTAATTTATAAATACTCTCTATATTTATTGCCGTTCATTAATTTTTCGTGCGGTATTTTTTATATTTTAGGTTGGTTGACTAAGTTTTACATTATTGATCATTTGTTTTTATAAGTAAAACATTCTAGAGGTATACGGAGGGAATATGTGGTGGTTTTTTTGTTATGACTTATCTATAACTTATCCCAAGCCCATGGGTGTCGTAAGAGGCGACTAAGGGCTTTTTAGAAGTGGGAGAGTCACGCTGCCGTCTTTTGTCGTCAGCACAATCAGGCCAGACAAGTCCGGGTTCATTACCACACTCGCACAGAATACGGGCGTGAAGTAGCGGCCTAGTGCCGCTATATTTCGCATGGGTTAGTGTCGAGGACCGATGGCCGTCGTTGTTGACAATCGAATTTTAATCCTATGTTCTTATACCGAAAGTTAAATTTCCCCAAATGTATCCATATTTTTTAACACTGTGTGTAGCGATACATCTAGTGCTTTGAATGTAGCTATGTTTATGATGTCCCGATATATTTGTCTACTTTGGATGACGCTATCTATTTGGTTATTTTCGGTGAATCTATTTATACCAGACGATTTATTACACAAGATGACGAGCGCAGTTGTAATGTCGCTCAGACTTTTTGGGGATTTGCATTAATCCTTAGCGGCACTGCATGGTAATGGGCAAGGCGTATCAATTACCTTCAGCTGAACGTCCTGCTCGTCTTTTCCCTTATTTTCATAAAAAAAATATAGTAAGAATGGTGGTGTTGCCATGTTTTTGAATACAATGGGTGCCGCTATCTTTTTGATGCAGACTGTACATTTTATTATGTGTTACGCAAAATACGTAAGATCAAAATGTGTTCTTGGAATGCCGTGAAGGGTCGCCAAAAACGAAATGACCCGACATAATATCAGGATAATAAGTTTATGTTGGGTCAGAGGAAATATTTTGAGGGTTTATCTCGGATAACATAGAGTAAAACAGCTATAGATCCTCGCATAATGTAAATACGAATGGTCAACAAACACGCTGAAGCTAAAATGGGAAATTTAACCAAAATGTTTTGAATAAAAAATACACTCGTGAGCAAAATCGACTCAGGAACCACGCTCGGTTAAAGTCTCTAGCAAAAAATTTGAAGGTTATATTCTATTTTTGGTTTTTTAACATTGCAAACTTGTTAGTTTTTTTTAGCTTTAAAATGAGTAGTAAAATGAGGAGGAGTCTTAAACAATGAAAACCAGTAATAATTATAATATTACATCCACTCCCACCCGACATCAGAGGGGAGGGGATGGCTGAAAAACCGCGCTGCATGAAAATATGAATCCACGATTCATCCGGGCAAGTTCATCGCTTATTTATGCATTTTATTTCTGTTATGTTCTGTGTGGCAGTATAGAATTTATCTAAAATTAACAGTAGAAAAATACAAGCTGAAATTCGTCAAATTATTAATTTAATTGAAATTAACTTACAATATTTAGTGTTTCAGTGTGAGTGTTTGAGCAGTTTCATCACTTCTTTTGTCCATTTACAGGTAGGATTCGTGCATGTTGATTACGGAGATGAAATAATGAATGATCAATGAATGATTTATTTCTTCAATAAAATGCAGGTATAATTGGTCGAAAATAATTTCTGATGAGCCTTATACATTTTACCCGCTCAACTGGTGTTTGTGTCCAAAATCAAATAATTGTCAATAACTTTAAAATGTCCTTAACCGTTAGGTACTCGTAGTTCTTGGTTTAACATAAGATTGTCACTAAGAATTAAGAAATATTATAATAGCATTTGTTTATAACCAACTCGTGAGTTTTCCTTTTAAACTGATTAAAAGTACTGCTTTTATACTCGTCGGGAAATGTATTGTACATAGTTATTGCCACGTAGTGTGTACTCTTTCCAAACATCTGTAGCCTTTTAAGAGTTGCTTCGATCAATAATAGAAATAATTGCTATGTATTGACGTTTGACAGTTAACTGTTGAGGGTGGGTCAGGTATATGTATAACCTTTAATATATGTCAGTAACGCTTAATTAGCACTATAATAATTGTACACAGGCGTAAGAAGGGTGGTTACCGATCACAACATATTGCTGGGTTGGGTGAGCAAGAAAAATTCAATTTTTTTTTAAATTAAATTAGTAAAAAGCTGCCATTTGAAGGACAATATTGTATACAAGGCAAAGGCCTGAAGACTGCCTCATTCTTAGCATATGAAAGCCGCCTCGACGCCCTGATACATGGATGTATAGATCTCTTGTGCAGAGCAAACACTATCAATGTCAGCAGCATGACCTCACAGCAAAATACCGTACGTCATGATGCTGTGAAAATATCTGAAGTACACTTATCTAGTGGTTGCAACATTCGTGTACTCTCTAATCTTTCTAACGGCGCGCGTATGCCGCAGAGCTAAGGCTATCTGCTAGTTTGGCAGAATGTGGACCTGACCTCACTGAAGCTTTTTATCTATCGTGATACCCAAGAAGACATTAGTGTTCACAAGTTCCTATCTACCATCTACCATAAACGGTAAATCGTTAATATATTATAAATACTAACGAAACAAGAAAGGACCGAGAATAGAACCCTGCGGTACACCTATTCTTACAGGTTTACCAGAATTAATATGTTTTTAACAAATTTCAGGGTGTACAGTACAGTAGTGTGTACTCTTATACTCTCAGGTTGCTTAAATTCGTTGAAAGTTTAGGAAAATTAAATATTTATTGAGGGTTAGGTACTAAAATTGTAAATGTTTGATGGAATGAAAAGTGGCTGCTTGTTAATTGTTATTTCTTCATGTAAGCTTTTCTATCTTAAAGTTATGGTTTACTTTACTTAAATAATGTTTTAGTATCATGGAGTTACCCCTTTAGTTAGTCATAATATCATGTCTTTATCACCACATATAAATGAAATATTTGAGACAATTTTAATAGGTAGTAATTAAAGTATCGATCATTTTATAGTTATTTATAGGCGAGTTAACAACCGTATTTATGAAGGGTGTAAACTGGAGCGTAAGGGTGGTTAAAAGTTCTGAAGCGATCATTTAGCGTCCAAGACGGTAAATTTCTTTTGTTCATCTTTTTTGGCCTATCTATGAGGTAATGTTAGGAAATTATTGGACACCTTAGCAGCAGACAGCAACTTCAATTAAGTTTACTATTATTTATAATTTTTTACTTCCATTTTTTTTTATTATACGCATTTGTCATATAATTTTAAGTAAACTATTTTTATGGGATTCTCTGAGAGTGTGAGTTTAATAACAAATATCGTACTATGATAATATGAGAGAAGATAATAAAATGTAAATGGTATGATGACATGGCTTACTTGTGAATATAATAATAAGAAGGATTAACATAGAATATTAACATGATAATCTTAAACAAGAATTCTAGAAATTTCCTCTATCTAAATTTACAGCCGAAGATTATTATGATGAGTACTCATTTTATCAATTTGGTGTCGATATTGCGATCCAATTGCATGAATCGCTGTCGCGGAGAGAGAGGAGAACTGCGGAGGCGGCGAGAAACTCTTGACACATTGACATTTGACACTAATAGTACATCAATCTGTCCAAGTGGCGCCTAATTCGTTTTGATCTTTGATTCCCTTATTCACGACTCACACTATTAGTAGTGTCCATACTTTCAATCAGCTCTAATATCATCATATTACCGGGGAAGTTAGTGCACTCCAATGGTCCACCTTAGTAAAAGTCATTCAATATGCTCAGCTGATGCTAGCAGTGGCAGTTAGCGCAATGATCACAATGCGAAAGGGATACTACAAACTGAGACTATTTACGGGTAAACGCACTTTTCCCCAGCGCTTATGGGTTTAAGTCGGAGCATGTACCATTGATAACGACTTGGATCAGCCAAAAAGCATGGCAGCATCACTAAAAGCGCTTTCTGACACACTCGATCGAAGGCTTTCACTATCTTGAATTTTCTTTTAAAGCCATTTATTCTGTGAGTCCTTAATTCTGTTCTCATGCCCTGCTATAACGCCGGTCTACGTTCAAGGTCAAGAACAAAGCGCTATCAGTCAAAGCTTATTTTACCAGAGTAATTTATACAGATTTAAAATTAGATTATACTAGCTGACCCGACAGACGGCTCCGTTCTGTGCATAGTAAATAAATACTGATTTTTTATGAATTTGTTAATAATATTTCGTAACATCAAGAATTATTTCGTAAAATATGCTCTCTGTAGTTATAACGAAATTGTTTCAGAGCAGAACTGTCAAACCGTGCATCAATAAATAATTTCTCTCACAGAAAATATGTCCATACAAAACATATATTAGAAATAAAAATAATTATGGGTCCCAAATCGAAATAAAAACTATCCTATCTCTCAAATTGGACTAAACTGCACTCCACGAAGGAATCCCCATTAAAATCCGTGATTAGTTTTGGAGTTCACTGGAAATAAATATTAGGACACTGGATTTATATATATTATTTTATGAACATAAATGAAATAAATAGTTGTATTTCGTATAGTCAACATCGACTTCGCGATGATTAGTTCACTTTAGTCGTGTGTTCTTCAGCACTCGACGTCATCTTATATCTTTAAACGAGCAATTCTTGTATATAAATATATATATAATCTGATCTCGGAAACGGCTCAAACGATTTGCTTGAAATTTAGTATACAGGGGATTTCGGGAGCGATAAATCGATCTAGTTAGGTTTCAATTTTAAAAAAATGTAGTTTTATCCGTGTTTTAACGAGAAACAGCTACAATAACACGAGAATACAAAGGTAAATTTCGCCACTATAGACAAGACTATAATAGCTCAGATGGGACATTAGGTGATCCGGAAAGTAGAAGACTCCGGTTCGAATTCCAGATGTCCTATTTTTTTTTGTTCAAGTTTTGTACATTCTTAAAAATCTGAGCAAGGCGCGGTCGTCCAGATATTTTTTAATTAATAAAGTGTGAGATTGTGAAAACTGTGTAACAATAAAATGCAATGTAAACGAAATAACATTTAACTACATTTCATTGCAAAATTTAACTGCACGTTCTTCTACACTACATTATATACATTCAAACGATTACTTATTCTATTATTCTCTAATCCTGGGTAGTTAGGAACAAAGAAAATAGTAGCATATTTTAAAACGGGAAACATTGTAAAGAAGTAGTTCTACAACTTCATAGTTAAGTATTATTCTTATAAATCCTTTTACAATTTTTCTAACAAGCGAAGTTTTATGAAAAAAGCAAAGAATATTTTCAAGCAGAGTTGTTTTAAATTTTAATTGACCCCTACTAGGATCTAGTTCTTGATTGAGACATTGAAATAAATCTATGTGATAGTCTCTTATATTTTTTAAGGAGCCTGTAAAAGTTAAGAATTCATAATTTATCTGGATGGCAAAGCCAAACTGGCTTCGAAGAAACTGGGCGACATTAATAGAGCACGGCAATACTTCAAGCCGGCCCATATTCTAGCGCTCTACAAAGCGCAGGTCCCGGCCACACATGGAATATTGCTGTCATCTCTGGTCTGGCGCATCCCAGTATCAGCTCGATCCATTTGACCGCGTGCAACGCAGACCAGAACGAACCGTCGGGGACCCAGTGCTCTGTGAACGGCTAGATCACTTGGCGTTGCGTAGAGACGTCGCTTCATTGTGTGTCTTCTACCGCATTTATCACGGGGAGTGTTCCGAAGAGCTGTTTCACCTGATTCCTGCCGCCGAATTCTACTTTCGCACGACACGCCACAAGTTAGTATATCATCCCGACCATCTGGATGTGTGGCGGTCCTCCACAGTGCGGTTTTCAAGGAGCTTTCTTCCACATACTACAAAGCTATGGAATGAACTTCCTCGTGCGGTGTTTCCGGGACGATACGACATGGGTACCTTCAAAAAAAGTGCGCACACTATCCTTAAAAGCTGGCATCACTCCTATGATTCATCTGATGTTGCAAGAGAATGTGGGCGGCGGTGATTACTTAACACCACACCCGTACGCTCGTTTGTCCTCCTTTTTCCATAAAAAAAACTAGTTCTTGATTGAGACATTGAAATAAATGTGTGTGATCCTTGTAACTAGCAGTATATATACTCATATATTTTTAAAGGTCCTTGTAAAGGTTAAGAAAAAAAATGAACTGTGCAGCGCGTGATTCCCTGCTAAAAAGAGCTGACTCAGTACATCGTTAATCAGTACCGAAGACACCAACACAACACTGGTTTTCAGCAGCCCCTCGTGACCTTTGCTGTAGTATTTCCCACTGTATTTTTTTTTTTTCAAAGGTAATGAATGAATATCATATGTTGATTTTGATGTTGAATATTATTGTTGACTTATAAAATATAAATATAAATAAATAATTGCTGCTGCTAAGCTTTTATTTAAGTGATATATTTGTATTAATCATCAGATACTAATATTATTGCAATACAGCAGGCTCGAAATATTCTTGACCTAATCTTTTAAGTGTAAACAATCCACTGAAATTCATTCAGACAATATTTACGTGTCAATTAAGTTTCTTCAAAGACTTGTCATTATGTCAGTCTTAGTATGAACACCACCAGACTATTAATAAAACAATCTTTGGTAAATATATTTTGCAGAATATTTAAAGTGAAACTTTTGTTATATCGCCGTAAATTTTTTCGCCCATCTATCGCATGTCGCATTACAATCGTCGATTGTTTTTTTTAAAGTTTTGTGTAAGATCTGAATGAGTTCAGTTTATTATTTTTATTTCAAAATCAACCATCCTCTCTTACTCACGATTGATACGAATATTCAGAAAGCTATCGATCGCTTTTCAGGGTCTAATTTCGGTAGTTGCACATAATTCAACGATGAAGCATAGACTATTAAGTGATATAGAGCCGGCACTTGTCAAACAATTGAACTGTGCTGCAGTCTCCATTCCGGTTCCCTATTATTATTATTAGCACCAGTGGGAGGCACCTTTGCACAGAATGCCGGCTAGATTATGGGTACCACAACGGCGCCTATTTCTGCCGTGAACCAGTAATGTGTAAGCATTATTGTGTTTTGGTCTGAAGGGCGCCATAGCTAGTGAAATTACTGGGCAAATGAGACTTAACATCTTATGTCTCAAGGCAATTATTGCAGTGCCGCTCAGAAGTTTTGGGTTTTTCAAGAATCCTGAGCGGAATTGGATTGTAATGGGCAGGGCGTATCAATCATCATCAGTTGAACGTCCTGGTCATCTCGTCCCTTATTTTAACAAAAAAAAACCTAATGTTAAATGATCAACGCCGCCTACATTCTCTTGCAACACCAAAGGAATCACAGGAGCGTTGCCAGCCTCTTAGAAAGTGTATGCTATGACTTATTGTACGAATTGAATATATTATAGAACTGTTACAATAACAAATATATTGTTTAAATTATAATAATGTATTTAAACATTTTTAATGTTTTTCTTTCATTGCTATTGAGAACCTCTTGCTAGCAGTGGTCTATCTAGCGATTATTCTCCCATAGCGGAAACGGCTTCCTACAACTAGACTCACTTTCTTGAGATTTTTAATAGACTGTGAGATGACTGGTTGTTTCTGAGTCATGGATGCATCAGTATATCAGCTATTAAAGCAGACTAAAATTAAGATTGAGACTACAAGTCTCGAAAACTTAGTTGTTATTCTCTACTCCTTATTTATTTTTATGAAAATAAGGGAAGAGACGAGCAGGATGTTAAGCTGATGGTAATTGATAGGCCCTGCCCATTAAAATGCAGTGCCGCTCAGGTTTCTTGAAAACCCAAAAATTCTGAGCGACACCACAATTGTGCTCGTCACCTTGAGACATAAGATGTTAAGTCTCATTTTCTCAGTAAATTCACTAGCTACGGCGCCCTTCAGACCGAAACACAATAATGTTTACACCTGACTGCTTCACGGCAGAAAGAGGCGCCATTGTGGTTCCCATAATCTAGCCGGCATCCTGTGCAAAGGAGCTTCCCACTGGTAAATAACTTTCTACGAGGAAGAGTGGCACGTAATATTATGTAATGAAGCTTATTTCGAAACTTTTAAAACCGTCAAGAGTTTAATCTCGAAAGTGGAGCATACATACATAGATACTCTAGAGTAGATAATAACAGAGTGAGGCCGCTTATTTTATAACTCGTCTCAACCGATTGATGCAGACTTATATACATTCTAGTGTTTATTATTTATACCAACGCTGCATTTTTCAGTCTATGGATTGATCATTATAGCTACACCAAGTGCCACAAAAACATATTTTATAGCAAGTGTTTTTACTCTTGATTTTATTGTAAAAGTTTAGACTTTTAATATTTACTATTTGTCTCATAATATATTTTTAAACATTGTTTAGTTTGAACGGGTACGTAAAGTAGAACAACTGCTCGTTAACATTAAAAACAATCATTACAAAATTTATATTATTTATTTAAATAGATCGCAAAAGTAACTTACTTAAATGTATGTAGACTTCAATGCTGCTAAGATTTATCTTTGGATTTTCAAGACTCATATTTATCAACAAGGACATAAACATAGAAGGAATAAAAAACTAATTAATTTGTGTGTTATCCGTCAATTCGGGGATTTTATTTGGAATTTAATATGTTGAGCAAGACTATTTTTTTTACAAAAAGTTTTCCATTTTGAATATCGCAGTATTAGTAAAAACAGTGGTAGGATTTAAGAAAGTTGCTCTGGAAATATCTAATCTGTACAGTTGGATGTTCCGGTCAAGGCTGTATCAGCTATTGAAGGCAGCTCGCTTGTACAATCGAAGTTTTGTTGTGTTGTTCAATAGAATATCGTGGAATGGTCAATTAACGGTGGTAGACTATACCAATGCTCTAAGCGATTGGTGTATTTTTAAGTGCCCAATGAACTAAGATGACTACTTTCCTGAAGTTTAATCTCATTTTCCTTTTTTGAAATAATTGGAGCAAAGGAGCTTGAGGGTTATCCTTTGTGTATTTCTTATAGCTTTATATCTCCGAAGTGAATCTCCTCAGTGTAAATGAAGAACGCCGCCGATGTACTTTTATAATGACATAGAAGCTGTAGGAACATTGTCCGCCTTTGAGGAAGATATTTACTACGAGTAAAGAATTTATATAAGAGGATAGAGACTCCACAAACCAGATGACAAGAGCAACGGCCTGCCCACCACAGTGCAGTGCTACTCAGAATTCTTGAAGCCCTACATTCTACCGCGGTTGCGATCGTCACTATGAGACATTAGATGTTAAGTCGTAGTAGCTACGGCGCCAAGTCGCAACAATTAGCGCTTGAACACTACTTCCTTAACAGCAGTAAAGTACAAGTACGAGTACGGAAGACTCACTCCGCAAAATCAAAAGGAAAAGGGACTCTTGCGATCATACAATAAGGTGTAATTCAGACCGCACAGCGCTACTAACCTACATTTTTATTCACCTAGAAGTTGCCTCTCTTTCTATCGCGTGACTCTTACCTCTTCTGACGACATTAGGGTTGACTTCTATGTCTAAAACTGTATCTACCCAGTATAAGGTCAACTTATAAAAATAGCTCAGTTTTTCTATAATATAAATAGGTATGTAATCGTAATTTAAAATCAATATTATTTCATTGTTAAACCTACATTAGCTGCAGATAGTAATTTATACGTTGGACGACTACGACATAGTCAAACCTACTTAGTTTAAATGAAATAAGTAGGTAGCTATTATGAATGGTAATTTGATTATAATAATAATAATTAATAAATATGCATTGCTTTATTTATGTTTATTCATTATTAAAATATCAGTCGGAAGTGAGTCCCTACTGGCTGGCTTACTCTGTAGAGGCCGCCGCATGTACTTACGATTTGGATGTGTAAGTACATAGGGACAGACGGGGTGAGACAGGCCTGATACGAATAGCGACCCGTGTGTTTATTTAGTGTCATCATTGTAGCGTCACGCTGAATAAATAAAACGTAGGTACATAGTGAAATAGTATTGAACATAAAAATATATTATGGAAGTAATTTTGTGTTTGCTTCACAAATTTTAAATATATATTTTCAAGAGCGCTGCGAATCTAAAATTGAAATTTAAAATGCATTGTCAATATGGCAGTCTTGTTGTAAATTATGTTCAAAGTGTTTCGGAGTGAACGGAACATTTCATATTGAATATTTAATCGAACAATAACCCTTAGAAGCATCGAACAACAACGTACCAAAAATGAAAAGATTTTTTTTAATTTGAATTGATTCTACGCAAATATTTTGTAGAAGTAAAAAATACAACAAATTTTAATTGGAAAGCACGAGATTATCTGACTTAAAAAAAATCACAAATGTACGAGTGGTTACTAATTTGCCTATGGTTGGTATGTTTAGAAAGGCATAAAATTTACTAATGATAGTGGCAATCCTCAGAATTTATTTTTGTCTGAGGGGTGGATCTTTAATGAGCTATTTTATATTGTAATATTTTTGGTGGACTGTATATTAATTAGGAGCAAATTCAGCTCAGATCCACACTACCAGTCCAGGGTAGTCCACGCCAGCCCACTGATTTTCTCAAGGTTCACAAAAACACTTTACACAGCAGGCCTGCTAAATTTCACGGTATCTCACATAATTTATAATATTTTAAATTAGAATCGTACTATATTTTAAGTTTTTATTATTGTTTATATTAGTGTTTAGTATTATATGTATATGTATCGCGTCACACGAGGGCGGCCATTAGGGTTTTGTCAGACACCAAAACACCGGTGTGTCTTATTTAGCAGCTCGCGACGTTCTAACTGTCCAAAGGAGGGGGAATGAACAAGGAAATGCAAAAAAGGCGACGCATAGACAGCATATTCACTTTCTGTGATTCGCGCGATATTTGAATGAAACTCAACAACAAGAAAGTGTTTTAATTTTTTGTCTGTCTGTCCGTTTGGTTTTGGGTAGCTGTAGTTTTATGACTGACAACAGTATTTAAGCATTGTAATGTTATCCAATTTCAAAAGCTACATTGTCACATCGAACTAAATAAATAAAAATAAATTATGCAATGACAGTGACAATTATTTTCATTTCAGATACGAAACCTACAAGGCGACATTGAAGAAGATCCCAGCGACGAGGCTGTCACGGTTGACGGAGGCGTTAGCCAACTACGACCCGGTCCTCAACGAGTACTTCTTTGACAGACATCCCGGGGTCTTCGCGCAGGTCCTCAACTATTACAGGTAACTACGACCCGGTCCTCAACGAGTATTTCTGTGGCAGACATTACCCGGGGACTTCGCGCAGGTCCTCAATTATAACAGGAAATTATGACCCGGCATTCAAGGAGTACTTCTTTGCCAGTCATCCCAGGGGTCTTCGCGCAGGTCCTCAATTATCACAGGTAACTATGACCCGGTCCTCAACGAGTACTTCTTTGACAGACATCCCGGGGTATTTGCGCAGGTCCTCACCCATTACAGGTAACTAGGTCGAAGATCCTCTTGTCTAATTCTCATTCATCGTACTATGTAAACGTATTATGTATGTAAAAGTTAGGTCCAGCCAACTTATCTTTAATCAGAAGTGCAAAAGTCCTCTTATAGTTCTAACATTCAGAAATCTATAATTACAATTATGTATATTTAAATATTTCATCTCTATCTTAAGTCAGTTGTAAGTGAAATATAATACAAATGATTTAAGTTTTCTTTAGTGTTAATTTCGCCAATATTTGTTTTTAAAACAATTCGACACGTGTTTCGCCTCTACACGAGGCATCCTCAGGACGTGTTGTCTCGCCAAAATCTGGCACGAGACTCATGCCAGAGTCTCTGGCAGGCGGGATGTAGAATGTATGTATGAATGTGGCGGGGTTCCGTGAACCATCTGTAAGGCAACTGTCGCTGTAACATTATACGGTTTCCTCGCATACCCGCCATAGATCACTCTCATCTTTTGCATTAGTAATATGTCAAATACATCTCGAATATTCTCGATACATTGATCTACTTAGGTCCAAAATAAATAGATGGAGCCGCATTCTGTATGTTAATAAAATTAAATATAAAAAATCTATTGAATTGTTATGTTTGTTTTTATAAATGATGACAATATTATTGACAAATTAAAAGATTTTAACTAAATAAATTTATAATGTCTTATCAAGTTATCAATTTATATTAAATTTATCACGGGGAGTGTTCCAAAGAGCTATTGCACCTGAGTCTTGCCGCTGAATTCCTCCTTCGTACGACACGCCACAAGTTAGGATATCATCCCCACCATCTGGATGTGTGGCGGTCCTCCACAGTGCGGTTTTCAAGGAGCTTTCTTCCACGTACTACAAAGCTGTGGAATGAACTTCCTTGAGCGGTGTTTCCGGGACAATATCACATGGGTACCTTCAAAAAAGCGCGTACACCTTCCGTGCGCGCCACCAAGGCCGGCGACGTTCCTGTGATTCCTCTGGTGTTGCAAGAGAATATGGGGGCGGTGATCACTTAACTACAGGTGACCTGTATGCTCGTTTGTCTTCCTTTTCCATAAAAAAAAATAAAAAAAGTAATGATTCTTAATTATACCAGAAAATCATGTTAAAACATCTATCTGTTCTAGCTAATATCCAAAATGCTTGGATCTATTTTGATGGTATATTGCTCATGTTGTTGGACATAGCCATAAGATAGTGAGGAAGAACTTATAGTACATAGTAGACAGGGTTTTTAGAATTCTTATGCCAAAATCTCCACAACATTTCTACAACAGCTATACAATTATATTTGATTATGTATATATTTCATAGTTTATATTTGACTATGTATTTGCTAACATCACTTTATAAAGGCCCAACTGTTCCCTCGCTACCTTAAAGTATCAAAATCCTTTAGAACTGTCAAATTTGCCGATGTTATTGTTACAATTATATGAAATTGTATATTATTATATCAAAGCATTATGCGTATTTTATACTAAAAGAATTACATTACATAATTAAATAATAATAAACGACAAAACAACCTTTCAGAGTTGTTGAGATAGGACACGATATCCATGTGCTTCGTTCCTACTATACTATTCGGGTCTTTTTTTATGAAAATAAGGGACGAGACGAGCAGGACGTTCAGCTGATGGTAAAAGATACGCCCTGCCCATTACAATGCAGGGCGGCTCAAGATTATTGGCCCTCAAAAATTCTGAGCGGCATTAGAACTGCGCTACTCACCTTGAGACATAAGATGTCAAGTCTCATTTGCCCAGTAATTTTTTGGGCTTCATCTTTTTCACTTTCACCAACCCCTTAATGCAAGAGTTATATAGTAGTTAGAGAATATACAACTTTATCAAATAATATCTTACAAATTCAATTACAAAAGTATTTATTCATAAAAAGACAAACCACAAAAGGACTTGCAATGGACCTCACACTGAGTCAGACTCTATCTCGGAATTCCTAAACTAAGTTAACAAAATATATGATTGCACACTTGAAGTATTGAGTGGTATGTAAGTAATAAAAATATATGAGCCACACATACTTATTATGTATAAAATAAATACAATGGCCAATACTTTAACGTTAGTTCATATCCTGTGAAGTAAATGAACTTTCACCAACATTTTAAAACAAAATTTTATGAACGATCCGGGACTCGAACCCACGACCTCTCGTGCTCCATACGAGTGCGCTCCCAACTGAGCTAACTGTTCGAATGACGTATCGTCGTAAAATCATGTATGATTTGTTCAACTCTCAGGTTGTGGCTTCATCTACAGGATCTACTTTACAGTTGATAAAATCAACGAGCCCCGCATAGTTAATAAAATTTTGTTTTCAATTTATGTGTGTAACAGAAACTTATATAAATCAATAACAATAAACCAAAGAATGAAAGAAACCTTTTCAAATTTAACTGTTTCGCTAGTTATTTACGCAGTCCATAAAAGCATACTGAGATATTTTACCACGTCCGATCGTTGGCTGAGGTTGGACCATAATCAAGACAGATATGACCACATGTTTATTGAGCTCTTATTGTTCTGACCATTTTAAAGACCATAAACTAGTACCTACATATTTGTTCGAAATTCAATAATATAGTGTCAGCAAGTTTAATAGTGCCAATGTACACTTTGTCGTGTGCAATGCTCTGTCTACTTATTTTATATCAAAATTATATTTCTTGGAATATTCTCGAAATAATCATGTTAAATATTCAGTACATACAATTCAAGTGACCTTCTATCTAACTCCGATGTAGACGCAAACATGTTGTATTTTTATATCGTTTTACTGAATGTGTTGAAACTATAAAATGACGGAATAATCTGATTTATTGGTGCACGGAACGTACGAGATGTATCGACTATCGATTCTGTATTTTTAGTTTATTTTAAAAGAAAAGTTTGTGAAACATTAAACGTTAACAACACTTTCATTAATTTGAAATTGAAACCTTTTTCTATGTCAGTCAATAAGGGACAAATTCAGTAATGACATTACGTCATGTGCCGCCAATTAGTTTTTATTTTAAGGTTGGCAACCCTGGAACAAAAAATTTGGAAAACAGGTTGACCCTATAGGCCATACCTGCAACTTCCCGCTTATTCCATACCTAAAAACTTCAAATTGTATTTATGACGATTTTGAGCTCTTCGAGCACAACGAGTTAACTGTTCTATATTATTGAGCTTTTCGAGTTCAAAAGTCTGGTAAAAGTTTAATAAAACACAATATTTTTGAATTTTCAAACGGCAATAACTTTTGAATGAATAAACCGATTTTCACGTGATTGGCGGCATTCGACGCAGTTTTTTTTATTAATATTACGTTCATAAAGAATCTTTGACTTTCTATTGATCGAACCCGGACTTTTTTCGGTTGTCTTTCGTCAACGATAACTCACGAACGAATCAACCGATTTTGACCAGCTTTGGAGTTTTTGAAATCGTTCTATTTTCACGTTGAGATCGGAAACTTTTCAGATCACCCGGGTATTGTGTGATACAATATGAAAAAGTAAACAATAATAATAGAAAAAAGTTGTATAAAAACTTTTACAATAATATTTTATTGTTTGACGAAACAACATTAAATATTTAATGTTTTCCATTGGCTTTGTCGTTTGATGTGTAATAAGAACCTTTTTATGACGCCATTTGTAATTTCCTGCTCATTTTCAGAGTAGATGCGGATTCATAATACTTACTGTTTTAGAAAATGCTCGATACAATATTTTCTTAAGTCATTTTTGTAATCTATATATATAAAAATGAATTGCTGTTCGTTAGTCTCGCTAAAACTCGAGAACGGCTGGACCGATTTGGCTAATTTTGGTCTTGACTTATTTGTGGAAGTCCAGGGATGGTTTAAAAGATGAATAAATATGAAAGTGTTCGGAATTAAATAAAAACAACAATTTTGTTTTTCCTTTGATGTGTCCCCCGTCATCCGATATTTGTTTTGTATGGACATATTATTTTCTATGAGAGAAGTTATGGACGCACGGTTTGACAGTTCTGTTGTGAAACAATTTCATTACAACAACAGGGTGCATATTTTACGAAATAATTCTTGATGTTATAATATATCATATATTATTGACAAATAAATAAAAAATATTATTTTTTTTATTATATACAGAACAACGTCTATCGGGTCAACTAGTTACTAAATAAATCACATTTTACACGAGGGATGTGTGTATGGACTTGAGTAAATGTCATTAGTCACTCCATCTGCACTTGGACTTTTTTCAGCCTTGAGTTTATCTATTGCGAAATCTATTACGCTTTTCAACAAGGGTAGGGCTGGATATAGTGATGTACACAGTGTCAATACTCGAAACAAACATTAACTCGCAATTCCATCTACTAGGCTCCGTAATATTGCTAAATATTTTAAAGTGGACTGTGTTATATTTAATAATAAACTCCCTAATGAAATTAAAATATTACCTATTAAAAATTTTAAATTTATCGTAAAAAATAAATTAACATCTGAGGCCTATTATAATGTGAAAGATTATTTGAATGATAAAGATAGTTGGAATAAATGTTCTAAATTTTGATGTTAATGAATATTGTTATACTCATTTGAATGCTATTGTAACTTTTGTACTTCATCCTGACTTGCACTAAATAACTTATAAAGTTTTACAGTGAATAAAGATTTTTTTGACTTTGACTTTGACTTGACTTGATCTTCATTACCTCTATACACGTTACAGATTTCCTCTTTATCCACTATATCTATACCCGAGCTGTTGCGTAACTATCTGCATAATGTCTTGCCTGTTTGTAGCGATTGTTTCTGATGTGTTACTTAATAACATTAATAAGTTATTAGGTATTTTCTTATCTTCCGAATGCTTTTTCCCTTCCGCCTATTTTTTCCAGAAGTTCTTGTATTGTTTATAAACTGTAGTTTTGTAAGTTTTGTTTAGTTTTCTTATTTATTTTTCTGTATAATTGAAATACTTGTGCCGATATTTTGATACCTTTTTCACAAAAATATTTTTCTGTCAAAAACAGAGGAGGTCTCATTGTACCTATTAATAGCCCGGTACACAAACATTATAACTAATATCAAGCGTATGGAGGGTTTTAAAAATTGCATTTGGATCCATACCTACTTTGTATAATGCAATCACAGCGATTCGGTTTAACTTTATCACTTCATTTTAATATCGCAAAATATTTTACAATCTACATAATATATATGTGCCAAAATGAACAATCATATAAAATGAAAGATTCGAAATTCAAATGTAATATTTTGTTTATTTTTAATTGTAACAGTATTTATGGCCAGACTAAGTATATAAATAGAGGTGTGTGTCCCTATATTTCACTTTGCAGGTTAAACTGCACGTCGCAGACGCATAGTGTTTGTATATCGAAATAGGTATAAGACTGGGAGTCTTACACTATTATATATGTATACAAGCAACCAAGTGGATACTTACGTACTACGTACGTACAAGTGGGTGTGGAAGATATGGTGGTTGAAACATGTGATTTCTAAAAATTATCTAAAATAATTTAGGATGTTGTAGTTCTAGAATGATCTTGAGATTTAAAGAATGATCTAGAATATTCCAGAACGATTTAGAAAGCTCTAAAATGGATGCCAGTGTTCTGAAAGACCAAGAATGTTGTACAAATTTCTATATTGATCTTAATTAAATTCCCAGTTTTCTGATCAATATAGAATTTTTTAGAAATTTTGTAGATTTTTGGAAACTTTATTATTCTAGAAAATCAAAGATTTCCCATTAGATTTTTAAAAATCTATTTCCACGCGGTCGAAGTCGCGGGCAACTGATGTTCTGTTATAAAATTGAACCATCTATCTCTGCTAGAAGCGCTTTAAACTTTTGATGATCTGTCAGTCAGTCAGTCAGTCAGTGGGTGACAATTAAGAAACTTTGACTGGTTATAATTCTTAAACTATTGGTTCAAATTTAATGAAACTTTAAATATACCGTGGTTATATAATATCTGCTTGCGTAATAAAATTCAGGCTTCTAATTTTATCCACAATGAAGTTATATGGGCCAGAAATGGCCTAAACTGCTTCGAGAAAAGGATAATACGGCCGTGCTCCTAGATAAAAAATAATACTGCGAAAGCACGATTTTATGAAAACTATGCATGCATATATTTTTGTAGTTTGTAGTTAGAACAATGCTGAATATTTAGCACCAATATTCATATCAGGCACGTCTTTACAGTGGTATGTTTGGCTTTGAAAGGCAATGTAGTGTGAAATTACTAACTAACGAGACTTGACATGATTGACTTAGCATAACACGTGCTCAGTTGACGTGGTAGGTGAGGAAATACACTGTATTACTGCCAGCATATATTATATTAAAAGGTAAAATTGTTGTTTGCTTGTGGTGTATTTTTATGACAATAAGGGACGAGACAAGCTGGACGTTCAGCTGATGGTAATTGATACGGCCTGCCAATTACAATGTAGTGCTGCTCAGGATTCTTGAAAATCCAAAAAATTCTGAACGGCACTACAATTGCGCTCGTCACCTTGAGACATAAGATGTTTAGTCTCATTTGCCCAGTAATTTCACTAGCTACGGCACCCATCAGACCGAAATACAGTAATGCTAAAAAATTACTGGTTCACGGCAGAAATATAGATATATATATATAGAAAGTTATTTAATCTAAATTTACTTTTTTTTGAAATTAAGGGACGAGACGAGCAGGACGTTTTGCTGATGGTATTTGATACGCCCTGCCCATTACTATGAAGGGCCGCTCAAGATAAAACCCAAAAACCAAAATTCTTGGCGGCATTACTGTTTCACGGCAGAAATAAGCGCCGTTGTGGTACCCATAATCTAGCTGGCATCCTGTACGAAGGAGCCTCCCACTGGAAGACACTCCCAGTTATGAAGACAGTGATAAAAACGCTGGTCACGGATTATATATTGAGACGACTTCTGGAATACGGACCTCATGGTTTGAATCGAGAATCAATAATGATCGACCAATAACGTTGTTCATTAGGAAGAGGGTAGAATGATTAATTATTTGTTCGTACTTAGGTCGCTTGCGCGTTACAGAGGAAATTCACTTACCGCGATTTATTTACTAATCCCAGGCTTACAAATTACGTTAAGTTAGTTAGGGCAACCTGTTGTACCTAGGAACTGTCCTAGATACAACAGGTTAGATATCTATTTTTTATTTTTATTTGACGAATTTTACTCAAACCATTTTTGCATATTTTGAATGGTCAATTATTTGAGTATTCACCACCAAAATATCAAAAATGTATATTTGATACTTATATGTCTTCTAATTATCAAAACGAAAAAAGGGATTTAAGGCTAAGATACAACATATGCTATGTAGCTCGTTCAGTACTATGGTGGACCTGGGACACGTTGAGGAATAGGGTGTAATTTATGGAATATGTAACTATTCTTAACTAAAACCATTTTTTTCGTTTAAATAACATATTTAACAAAAAATAACTCACAAATTCTGAACAAAATCAAAATGATATTCATTGTTTCTTTTTTCTAATGAGACAAATCTTTTATATTTTATTAGGAATATTATATTACGTGAAATTGAGAAAATATTCTCCTTGCCAAAGTACAACATCTAAATGTACCTTGTCCACTGACCAAGGTACAATTGATTGACAATAGGTTCTCCAACTTCAACAAAATGGTGGATTTCAAATAATTTGGGGTTACTTATCTCGTGACTTTATGATTGTTTTAATTCTAGTTAAAGAAAAAAACCAATTGCATATAAAAGTTCAGTGACTATTAAAAAACGTTTAAAACTATCAGACTTCAAAGCATATTATAAATACTTACTTTTTTCCCCAAAAACTTTTTAGCGTCGATAACACCAAACACCGGCTTAATGGCGGTAAGTGGCTATTTTCAAATTGAATAGTCAGTAGTGACGTACAGTATACACTAGACGCGGGAATTTTTGAAACCAGCCTAATGTCCTAGGTACACATAGTGCCAAGGTTCAACAGTTTCCTCTACTTACTAAACTATACAGCTGAAGTTGGATAGCTAATTTACTTAGACTTGAAAAATTTAAAACTTTAATGTTTTATTGATCTATAACTAACTACTTGCACGCGTTTTAATGCTATAAAAGGTTTTTTTATTTAGGAACTGTGCCCATTACTTCGGCAGCGTGTACTCAAATCTATCTCGGCATGTCATGTTGTTAAGATAAAATGCATTATGAAAATTTAGACCGTTTTTTTTGTTTTTAGCTGGGTAAGATGTACAGTGGATTATTATATTATATCTCAGGATTTACAGGAAGTCACATCGATTGCTTATGTATTAAAATATAAATGTCATTTCTAGAAAGGTGGGCGTAAAAGTTATTTATGACCGCTATAAGGCCACCAAAAATTAACTCACACTCAAATCTACGCTCGTAATGAAGAGTGTCTTTGAAATGGTAGGTAATGAGTTACATAAGCTCAAACTGTACCTGTGTTATTACAAAAAGTTCAACATGATTTGAACCCTTGTTTTAAAAAAGTTCTATTACAAATATGTGTCTTTCTGTTCTTTAACGTTCAGCTCATCAACATCTTTAGAAATGTCTATAATCAATGAATATAAGCAATGGCTTATATTTTAAACACGAGTCAAAGCTTGTCTAAGGTGTGCCTAATAGATAGGTCATGTTTATATTTATATTATTTGATGACAGATAGATGACATCTGTCAAAAATTGCATTCCGTGCCTTAATTTGTCCCTGTTTACTTCAGTTTGATGTGCTTAACGAAGTTTTAGTTAAATAAAAGGGTAACACTATTTCGTTATAGAAAAAGATAAACTCCATTTTAGACATCCTCATTGTTAGGTCTCTGACGTTTTAACTAGTTTAAGTGTAGTCTAACAAAACACGTGTCTAAGCCATGTTTAAATATTTTTCTTACACCGTACATGTTTAAAATAATAGGAATATACAAGCAATAAGGTAAATTGAGGTTTAAATTAAAAATTAATTATCTGTAGCGTGCAAAGTGCTAAAATATCCATTCCTCTTGACTTTCAATCTGACAGAATGGCATTGCTTGCGGTGGCGTCGTGTGCCAGGTGGTCTCTTTCCCTCAAATATGTGCGAAGGGAACGATGGCTGTTCCATGCGTCAACTCATGAACGGGTACTGCTTGTGGTACCAGGTCGACCTGTTATAGTTAATTAATCATTGTATTTGTTGGATGCAATTACTAATAGTGTAATAATATTAATATAGTCATGTTCACGAAGCATTGTTACACAAACAATGAGTTCAACCTGTAAAGGTTGATGCATCCAATTTACGATAATTTATATTAAAACATTTAATTCTTTATTACTTTCCATGAAATAATTTATATTAATTCAGTACGACTCATATAATATTTGATGCGGCACCTTACAAACAATTTTTTTATGTATATTACAGCCACTGTAAAATGATCTATTGAAAAGATTGGCCGCTGAGTTCCTTATATTATATTCTTCTCACAAGCTCAACTTTTTACGAACATATTATGGTAAATTCGGTAATTTAAAAGATATATTTGTAGTGACGATTCAAAAGCGCTTAGTGTAAACCTATTTGAATAAAGTTTATCTGACTGTGACTTAGAATGCGTTTATAAACTATTGGGAACTTTAACTGTGCTGAAAGTTGTCTCGCTATATTATATACCCGAAATGTTGAACTGATTACTGACTTGTCTTAAATTAAAAACAAATTCAATTTTATGAAAAGTTACATTGATATTTTCAATCGTTCGCATAAAAAACCCAACACCCACTTTGTTTACTTTTATAATAAACAAAAAGATTAAAAGACAGATCTGGTTCAGAGAAAATAATAATAAGATAAATAACGTAAAACCACGTATTGTAATGATGACTATAGCAACCCAAAATAAAGAATACAAAATGTATATCTTATAATTACCAACAGCATGTAATATATTCTAAAATTTACGTAATTACATGTTCTTCTACACAAAAATTATTAATGTTTTTGTTATTTTCCAAGACGCTGAAATTTATGTCTTATATTTATGATAAGTGTTGGTAGGCCCCCTACAAGATGGACCGACAATCTAGTCAAGATCACTGGAATACGAAGGTTGAGGCCAGCGCAGGACCGATCGTCATGGAAATATTTGGGAGAGGCCTTTGTCCAGCAGTGGACGTCTTCCAGCTGATGATGATGATTTATGATAAGTAGCGGACACAGCTCTCTTTTCCTAGACCTATTGTTATGGGCGTACAAACAATAATAGTAACAGTGCATAACAGAATGCAAATTTTACATACACACCATAGGTAAGAAGAGTTTAAGATCCCAAAATTTCTCAAAGATGAGCGATTATGAACTAAATGCAGATTTTCTGTCGGCCAGAATATAATCATCATTTATAGCAAATCTATTAGCCAATCAGATGATCTAAATACACTCTAACTTTCAAGAGGATATGCAGATAGACAAACACAAAGATTTCAAAAAGCGGCCAAGTGCGAGTCGGATTCGCCCATAAAGGGTAACATCAAGTAAAATAATATAAAAGTTATATATAAAAGAAAATGATACTAAATTATTTAAATGGCAAAAGGCAGAAAATACTTACTAAACCTCGTTCAAACTACTTTTTACTACAAGTTTGAATGGTAATGTACATTATGTTTTTTTTTTTAAGTTTTATCATTCTCTTATTTTAGAAGTTACAGGGGGGGGGGGGGCACACGTTTTACTACTTTGGTAGTGTCTCTCGTGCAAACTATACAGTTTAGAAAAAAAAATAATATTAGAAACCTCACCTATCATTTTTGAAGACCTATCCATGTATAGGTGTGATGAAAAAATATGTTTGAGTTTCAGTTCTAACTATGGGGAACCCCCAAAATGTACTGTTTCTTTTCTATTTTTGTATGACAATGCTAATTCGGTTCACAGAATACACCTTCTTACCAAGTTTCAACAGTATAGTTCTTATAGTTTTGAAAAAAAGTGGCTGTGACATAAACGGACAGACAGACAGATATGAGGGTTCGGTTGTTTGCCATTTGGCTACGGAACCCTAAAAATTTGTAGAATTCGTGTCAATTAGATATAAAAATTCCACTAAAAATACGTAATAATTACAAACAGAAGTACAGGTTAGTTTATGTAGTATAGATGAAAATTGTTTAATTCACTTAAATAATGCATGTTGAGTGACCTTCTCTATTACTGATGAAGATGGAGAGATTGAAGATTATAAACGTGAAGAATATATTAGAAGAATAGAAATATTTATATTTACTATATATAGGCTAGATTACGGGTTCCACAACGGCGCCTATTTCTGCCGCGAAACAGTAATGTGTAAGCATTACTGTGTTTCGGTCTGAAGCGCGCCGTAGCTAGTGAAATTACTGGGCAAATGAGACTTTACATCTTATGTCTCAAGCTGACCAGCGTAGTTGTAGTGACACTCAGAATTTTTTCGGTTTCTCAAGAATCCTGAGCGGCTCTGCATTGTAATGGGCAGGGCGTATCCATTACCATCAGCTGAACGTACTGCTCGTCTCGTCCCTTATTTCAAACTGAATCTTTCAAACTGAAACACAGTAACGCTTACACATTACTGCTTCTCGGCAGAAATAGGCGCCGCAGAAATACCCATAATCTAGCCGGCATCCTATGCAAAGGAGCCTCCCACTGGTACAGCTTGATAGCTGGGGTATTATTATAAATGTACCGAATAACTTTGAAAGATGTATTTTAATATTCTACACTAACGAGTGTGTGTGGTAATTAACTAAGAACTGGAGTTACAAATTTAGATCGCATGCAATCTGTATACCAATCATATAACAATCGCTAAGGACGGTTGCACAGTAAGCGATTTCCGGAACGTACAACAATAAAGTTGTGGTGACCACAGTATAGAAATAACAGTTATTAACAAACCACCAATGGTTAAAATGTCAACATTTTCTTCTTGTTTTGTAATTACATTTCTATTAATGTGTATTACTTTTATTAATAAAACTACGTAAACTATTATTGTAAATTATTCTTTTTGTTTCTAAGTGATTCTTCTTTTCTTGATTCTATTATCCCATGAAATTAATGAATGAAATGAAATTATTTATTTTGCTTGGGTATGTCCAGATCTTAAATTGTACAATGTATTCTCTAACCAGCTTAAATCAAAAGCATCTTAAAACTTAACCCATATTTTAATATTCAATAATATTATAAAAAATATTTTCAAGCAGCCATTTAAAGTCTTTAACTTCTTACTAAATTCTTAGATAATTTATACATCTACATAGACTGTGACAGCTGTAAACAAGTCACAAAAAATAGAGGGCAATAGTTGTTTTTTATTTTCAGCAATGCACGCACGCACAAACAAAAAGACTTATGTATCGCGAGTGAAGTAGCTGTCATGCACATTACAGTGATAAACATGGCCTGATGTCATGCGATGCCCAATAGCAAGAGACTCTATCTGGAGGTATAAATTATCTACAACTTAAATATATAAAAAAAAAAACACCAAACCTCATTAATTTGAATGGCCCATTTTTTTTTTATATAAGCTGACCCAACAGATGTTCTGTTCATAATAAAAAAGATTCAATGGAATCCAAAACGTAAGCAAAGAATATATTATTCTACAAGTACGAAAGTCTCACTATTATCTATTAAAGAAATAGGGACTCTTGCAGTCATACAATAAGATGTAATTTAGATTGCACAGCGCTACTAACCTACATTTTTATTCACCTAGGTCCTAGACCATTCTCCTAGAAGTTGCCTCTCTTTCTATCGCGTGACTCTTACCTCTTCTGACGAAATACCAGTGTGAGGCTCCCTTGCACAGGATGCCGGCTAGATTATGGGTACCACAACGGTGCCTATATCTGCCGTGAAGCAGTTATGTGTAAACATTACTGTGTTTCGGTCTGAAGGGCGCCGTACCTAGTGAAATTACTCGGCAAATGTGACTCAACATCTTATGTATCAAGACGGCGAGCGCAACCGTACTGCCGCTCAGAATTTTTGGACTTTTCCATAATCCTGAGCGGCACTGCATTGTAATGGGCAGGGCGTACAATTACCATCATCTGAACGTCCTGCTCGTCTCGTCCCGTATATTCATGAAAAAAAAAATATGGATATCTTTTTAGTTCTTTACTTAAAACTGTATGTATTTAGTATTAGGTCATCTTTTAAATATAGCTCAGTTTTTTCTATATTATAAACAGGTATGTTATCGTAATTTTAAATCAATAATCTTTCATTGTCAAACCTACATTAGTTGCATATAGTAATGTGTGCGATGGAAGACCACGACATAGTCAAACCTACTTAGTATAGAAAATAAATAGGCAGCTATCATGAATGGTAATTTCATTATAATAATAATCACTTTAAATAAGATTGTTTCAGCGTCTATAGGAAGCTTAAAAAATTTAAATGTGGGTCGCAATGACCTTTAAAATGCTTTGCTTTATTTATACTTCTCCATTTTTAAAATCAACCGAATCGGTTAAGTAGGTGACAACAAGGCTAGCGCGTACGTCATTGCTCGCTCGTGAGGCTTTACTGGTTGGCCTACTGTGTAGAGGCCGCCGCACGTAGTTACGATATTGATACCTACACGGGAAGTGAGACAAGCCTGATGTAAGTAACCTATCTACGTATAATATATACCTAGTAACTGTCTACGAAAAATTTCTGCTTTGGATGGTCGCTTGGAGATTTGGTTTTTATTTTGCTACACTGTACTTTTCTGTACTATGGTATAGTTTTTACGGTATACGGCTTCGGTAGATAAAACTAACATATAGATCGTGAAAACTATCAGTTTTACTGTAGTTTTATGTAATACTCTGTTCTGTTTAGAGTTGTTTATTTTGGCGCGTGTAAGTCCTTGACTTAATGCTAAAATAATTAGTATTCCATCGTTCGTTTACTATCAAAATTTACTCATAACCATATTAGTCTTTCATAATATTTTATTAACATTAATATACTTTTTTCTTGAGAATTTATTTTAAGGGTATCTAATCACTCTCTTTCCGTACATCCGTCTTTCTATCAAGATTCTTTCTTACGAATGTAAAAATCTATTTTTTGTTTTATGAAAATAAGGGACGAGACGAGCAGTTGATGGTAATTGATACGCCCTGCCCATTACTATGATTTGAATCACTTGGCATTGCATCGGGGTTTCTCTGTCAATGTCGGTGTTCGTTACGTGTCTTCTACCGCATTTTTTTCAGGGAATGATTCCTGTCGTTGAATCTTGCCACAACTTTTCTATCATCCTCATCATCTGAATGTGTTCCACCAAAGTGCATTTTCCAAGAAACATTCTGAATAACACAACCCAACGAAGACAAGTGTCTGTTCCTTTTTTCCAAAGATTTATCAGCTCTTTTTCGAATGTCTCAAATATTATTCCATCTAAATGGAAGAAAAACCTATTTTTGTATTTGTTTTGTACATTTTACAGTAAATATTTATATATCACTCCAATAACACTTATCTATTAGTCTTATGTGTCGACATATTATTTCATTACGAAACATTAGCAAAAATTGTTTATTCAACTGGAAATAATATGATTAGACTATTTTAGTCAGTTTAATGTTTAGACTATTGTATCGTGTGATAATGTAAACTGAAGTCAGATTGAATGTTAGATGAAATCCACGCGTATGTTTATTTTATCTTTTAAAAGTATAAAACAAATGTATAGTATTCAAATCAAGGACGTGTCTCCATGTGTACAAGCCGGCACAGGAAGTATGCTCGAAAAGAACGATACTGTTTATAATAATAAGGTTGAGCTAATCTTAAAATACCACAGTGTCTGAAGACGAAGGTTTTAAACCAGTGTGTGTTGCCAGTGTTGACTTACGGTACGCAGACGTGATCGGTAACTATGGGCCGTCATAGAAAGCTCATGGTCGCTCAGACGGCACTGGAGAGGGCTATGCTCGGAGTTTCCCTGCGAGATCGAATCAGAAATGAGGAGATCCGTAGGTGAACCAAAGTCACCGACATAGCCCAATGATTGCGAAACTGATGTGGCAGCGGGCAGGGCACATACTTCAACTGACAGATGGCCGTTGGGGCAGTAAAGTTTTCCAAAGACGACAACGTAACGACAACGGGGGGGGGGGGGGGGGGGGGGCTACCAACATTGCGTACCGGACGCAGTGTTGGTAGGCCCCCCTGAAAATGGACCGACTATCTGGTCAAGATCACCGGAATACGTTGGATGAGGACAGCACAGGACCAATCGTCGTGGAGATTTTTGGGGGAGGCCTTTGTCCAGCAGTGGACGTCTTCCGACTGATGATGATGATGATGAATCTTTAATAATAATGTACTTTTTTTTTGACAGCACATCATCGCAAACTTTCGTCTGCGATCGTAGCGGCGGTGTTTTTTTTAATTTTCACAGTTTTTTATGAAAATAAGGGACGAGACAAGCAGGACATTTAACTAATGGTAATTGATACGCCCTATCCATTACAATGCAGTGCCGCTCAGGATTCTTAAGAAACCCGAAAATTCTGAGCGGCACTACAATTGCGTTCGTAAGATGTTAAGTCTCATTTGCCCAGTAATTTCACTAGCTACGGTGCCCTTCAGATCAAAACAAAGTAATGCTTACACATTACTGCTCACGGCAAAAATAGGCGACGTTGTGGTACCCATAATCTAGCCGGCTTCTTGTGCAAAGGAGCCTCCGATTGGTATGCAAAGGAGCCTCCCACCGGAACCTCTCACCTAAAAACATATGTTTTTAATTTAAGCCCCCTTCGACGTCTGTAATCTGAATTGTGTTAATAATTCGAATATCGAAAAGTTTAAACACCAAACATCTTTGTAACAAAAGAGATTGCGATATTTTTACCATATACCTGTTTCATAGATTTTTTATCACCATTCATTCGTATCACCTGAATCTCGTTACAAAAGACATTTGAAAACTTGTAAATATTTACTATCCCGAAGATGCTCACAACTTATTTCGATCTCAAAAAGAATCAGCACCGCAAAACTCTTCGATCACAAAAATTTATTCAAAATTACGTAATCCACTGCATTGAACGGAATTCGATTCTACTTTCCAAGATTAATAGAATAGATAAGGTATATCCTAGATTCCAGCTCGTTGAACACCAGAAATAACGCCTCTTCGTATTGTCTTGAACATATTGAATACTGCGATTCTGCAGTTTTGAGTCTTGTGATAACATAGACAATTGCTTTAATGAAAGATTTGTTAAATTATCGAACTGAAGAGGTTCTCAATTCGGTGTCAGCCAAAGTAGGTTTGTAACTACATACACAGTTATAGGTGAGATGTGCTTGTGTTGCACGCGCGACGTGAGGAGGCGAGAGGCGAGAGGAGGGCTCGCGGCGGACACCGATTCCAAAAATAACAATAATCTTAACAAGAATTAGATTAATCTATATATAACATTCTCGTGTCATGGTGTTAAACTTTGAACTCCTCCGAAACGAATTGACCGATTCTCATGAAATTTTGAGTGCAAATTGATTAGGTCTGAGAATCGGACAACATCTATTTTTCATCCCCCTAAATGTTAAGGGTGGTCCACAAGATTTTTTTTTTAATTTTTTTGAGATTTTTTTTTAATTAGTTTGATTATGAGTCAGCATTAAAAATACATACAACTTCAAATTTTCACCCATCTACCTACAACAGTTAATTTCGCGTTATTTAAGTTAGTATCGGCAATACAACGTTTGCTGAGTCAGCTAGTTAGATTATATAAAAGTACGCAATTATTTTCATACTTTTTAGTGCTTGTTTCGGAATAGTTTTTTTGAAGTGGTTCTTTTTATGTTATTTTTTTTTATTAGTCATTGTTGTACTTATAGAAGAAGCGTACACTAGCCTGTGTTATAATTATAATAATTGTTTGTATTACTACACGATCTCTTTCGCTAGTTATTTAGTCTCAGACATCAAAAAGCATTTTTATCTTTGCAATCAATTTTAAATAAATTTTGGTTTCAAGAAAGCTTAAAACACTCTTTATAAATTCGTTCTGTAGCGAAGTAACGTCCACTGAGAATCTGTTTCATTATTTTAAATGAGGTGACTTTATTTCGTTACAAAATACAATCTTCATATTATTTAAAAATATTTTTGAGTTTAAATATATTTTGAGTATTGTTTTAAGATACAAATTCGTTTCTTCTTCTGTATTAAAAACCACCAAATATTTGAGAGTTACCAGTGGGAGGCTCCTTTGCACCGGTTGCCGGCTAGATTATGGGTACCACAACGGCGTCTATTTCTGCCGTGAAGCAGTTAAATGTAAGCATTACTGTGTTTCGTTCTGAAGGGCCCTAGCTGAAATTACTGGGCAATTGAGACTTAACAACTTATGTCTCAAGGTGAGCAGCGCAGTGGTAGTGCCGCTCAGAATTTTTGGGTTTTTCAATAATCCTGAGCGGCACTGCAATGGGCAGGGTGTATCAATTACCATCAGCTGAACGTCTTGCCCGTCTCGTCCTTTTTTTCATAAAAAATATATATTTGTTAATAAATTTAATCTCAACATAGCAATGGTATGTTGAATCTATAATAACAATTAGTAATATAATTAAGTTTTATAAAAAGCCACGTTTTACATATTAATAAAGACTGGGTTTATCATATCAAAGTGTGCTTACTGTTAATAAAAGTATATTTCGACTGGTATCTTGTTATACTAGTATAGATCAGATGATGTCTTCATATCTTTGTTGATAATATTATTATTGCAACATACAAGAATATTATAAAGGCGAAATTGAAAGTGAAATAATATTTGAAACTTGTAAAATATTCATGGCAATAGCCAAAGCAATTTGCAAGTTATTTCAAATACCGACATTTGGAGTAAGCCGCCACTGATTTTAGAATGAGTTTTGTTTTTAGGAGTTTCGTTATTGAAACAAACTGGCAGCAATAAGGCGACACTTGCACTGTTTGGCTCACTTCCTATTTGAAAAATAAACTTTCAATTTATAAAAGGGTTCCGTAGCCTCAGAAAATATTTTATGTTACACTAGCTGACCCGGAAAACGTTGTTTTGCCATAAAAAGTATAATTCACGCGATAGTTTAATAAGTAATAAAATATTGCCTATATTATAGCCTGTACATCATTTTGTTCTATTGTCAATAGTTTTTGCAGCGCACGCAAAAATAGGTTTTCGATTTTACACCTTGTGTTACAAAATAGCAATTTTATTACGGATCCCTAATTTTGAAAAAAAAAACATAGCCTTCCTCGATAAATGGACTACCCAACACTGAAAGAATCATTCAAATCGGACCAGTAGTACCAGAGATTAGCGCGTTCAAACAAATAAACAAACAAACACTGCAGCTTTATAATATTAGTATAGATATAATACTTTGTATTTATATGATTTGTGCCAGCAATATTATATTGATTAGTTTATGTGATAACAAGCGCTACCAACGTCATGAACTGTCATAAGATATCCCAATTAATAATTATATTTGGTAACACAAAACTGGTCACGTGATTCGTACGAGGGGCACACTGAAATGATTGGGAATAAGAAAAACCACATGCACAGTATAGGTAAATTGTATTTTATTATTTTTTTAAGTATTCTCCGTTCAACTTAATGCACTTTTTCATTCGTGCAAACCAATCATTAAAACAGTTATTCCAGTCTTAAGTTGATGTTGATAAAATGGCTGGTTTGTACACTTCCACAGCTGCTTCGGGGTCTTCAAACCGTTGACCGCGTATTAATCTTTCATTCTAGAGAATGTAAAGAAATCGTTTGGGCTCAGGTCAGGACTGTACGGAGGATGGCCCATCAGCTCAACGTTTTCCTGCTTCAAAAAATCATTTGTCTCCGAGCCGTATGGGAGCTCGCATTTTCGTGATGTAAGATGATGCGATGTTTCGGGTTATTTTTTCGGAGTTCGGCTATCATTACTGGCAAACAAACCGTGATGTACCACTCAGCGGTAACCGTTCTGCTATCCTGTAAAGGAATTGTAGCAACATGCCCCTTTTTCGAGCCAAACGTAGCGACCATTTTCTTTGACACGCCGCGGGAGCGAACCACTTTCGTTGGTTAGACCTCGTCTTCGAAGACCCAAACTTCTGACTGATGTTTTCTTTCAGGTTCGTATGAATAAATCCATGATTCGTCACTTGAGACGATACTATAAACGGCATTTGACTTTCCTCCGTTGAAGCGTTGCAGAGTATTCCGGCACCAATCTACACGAGCCGCCTTCTGCTCTTCGGACAAATTGTGGGGTACCCATCGCGAAACTAGCTTTCTTACACAAAGTTCATTATGTAATATAGACTGAATTGCACTCATTCTGATACTGATAACAGCCTGAATCTGCTCGTATATCACATGAAGGTCACCTAATACAATAGTTTGCACAGCTGCGATGTTTTCAGGCGTGACCGCTGTTCTTGGTCGACCTGCAGAAGAAACAGTGCTGAGCGATACACGACCGCGTCGGAACTCGGCATACCAGCGGTATATTGTCGTTTGACTCGGTGCTTCAACATCATAAGTCGAAACAAGTTCATTGAGACATTTATCTTGAGATAAGCCACGACGAAAATTGTGATAAATTATGGCACGAAAAAGTTCACGCGTAAGCTCCATTTCTGTCAACGACGCACGTGTCAACTTTAAACCAACGTAGTTTTTGTTTTTAAACTTTTTTTTTAATTGTACGAATGTCATTAAGGTTCTAAGAGACCAGTATTCAAATTCTAAAAAAGGTTATATTGTAACTCAATCAGAAATATTCTATTCCCGATCATTTCAGTGTGCCCCTCGTATTAACGGGGCTGACAAAAAATGGCAGTCCTACTGTCACTCTATAAATGACATCATTAGTTAGTAGCCCAACCCACATGTATGGAATACACTAATATTTATTAAACTTTAAACACAAATTCCTTAAAATGTGGTGTTTGTGGCTTGGAACGTTTTTCAGGAACTACTTCCAATTATTAGTGGAAACTGTAAAATACAGATATTTCAATCTTATTAAGAGTGTTTAAATTACCAACCCCTTCTACATTTGTGTAGGTACATTATTATTAATTATAGCAGCAATAATTAATAAAGCAAGTTAATACAATTTTCAGCTAATTTGCGTTTTATAAGATACCAATCTCTGAGAGATAGAGCGACAGACAAACGAACGTATGGTCAGTAGATCAGTGATCTATGCTTTCATGAGTAGTAAATTAAGTTGAGAATGTTGTATCGGCTTAAATTGAGATAAAAATGATAGCATTATTTGGAATTTTATTCAAATATTTTGGTAATTATTATAAGCCAAAAGAGTGGCAAAAGGGGGGCTAAAAAATAACACAACGTTTTATTTATTTCATCTTTTTAACTAATTGTTGAGTGGAATTAAACGTTAGAATTGTTACCACATGGTACAGTAGGAATCAGAACTGTACAATTCTTTCATTGTTTAATTTTACCGGATGCTCTACATCTAAGAATTACATCAGTGTTTTCGCTTCTAATGATTTATGGTACTTGTGAATTTATAGAGCTTAACAAGAAAATTGGAAAATTTGTGCGTCACCACGCATAGAACGTAATTGGTCACCACAGATATCTTTTCACGTCAGCCGTTGAGATGAATTCTAGAGTAACAAGACGGCCGCATAGACTGATGTCCTAAAACAACAGTTTTTCTTAAAAATAGATATAACATGACGTATACAATTATATAACAAATTGCCTGAGGACTTGAATATAATGTCAAATAAAATGTTTATACAAAGACTCTTTAAATGGCTGCTTGAAAATATTTTTTAAAGTAATAATGAATATTTAAATAAATGTTAAGATTTTGCATGTTTTTAATTTAAGCTGGATAGAGAACATATTGTAATATTTAAGATCCGGACATACCCTATTCCGAGAAAAATAAAATTTTTCATTTCAACTCTTACTGTTATTTTAATGTAGGTAACACGCTTTTTTAACTTCATCCTAAGAAAATTGAAACTTTTTAATGATTTGGGAAGTTATTGGTTTCACCCTGTTTTTCGAAAATCGAGTTTTCATCAGATCTCGACGTTATGAATCTAGAAAGCTTCCCTGACTATTCCCGCGATGTAGTCCCTACGTCCGTATTTATATGTGTGTGTGTGTGTGTTTGTGTGTATGTATGGATGTATGTTATCCCCTTATAACTTTTGAATGGCTCGTCCGATATCATCGCTGCTGATGCCATTCAAAAGGGCTCGGCCAAATTTAGATTTTGCATACAATTTGGAGCGATTCGGATTTGTAGATTTTGTAATCTCAAAAAAAACACTAAATGGAATTTTATCATATGTGTTTTTTTTTAATTAGTCTTAAACGTCTTACCGATCGATTCCAAAAACTAATCAGCTCTTAGCATCAAAAAACAACGTCAATCACCACCAAGCTGGGTGAAAATCGGTGAAAACGTTCGTGAGTTATCGTTGACAAAAGAAAACCGAAAAAAGTGTTTTTCTGATTTTTTCGAAAATTCGAGTTCGATCCATTGAAACTCAAAGAATTTTTATGAGGCTCAAAAAATGTCCTTGAATGCTGCCAACCGCGTCAAAATTGGTTTATTCATTCAAAAGTTATTATAAAATAGGGTTTTATTCAATTTTTATCAGACTTTTGAGTTAGAAGAGCTCAATATCGTCATAATAAGTAGCAATTTGAAGCGTTTAGATATGGAATTAGCGGGAAGTTGCAGGGATGGCCTTTAGGGTCAGCTGATTCTCATTTTTTTAAGGTCCCCGTGTCTTTTCGTCCTGGGAACCCCATGCAAAGATGTGCAACCAAACTGTGGAATTAATAGTTTGGTTGTTCGTTATAAATTTATCTAATTATAATTCATATGATTTTTTTAGTGATTGATTTAAATTATCATAGCCGGATGAAGAATCAATATCTAAAAAAAATCTTCACTATTTTTCTTTATGAAATAAGGGACGAGACGAGCAGTATGTTCACCTGATGGTAATTGATACCTCCTGCCCATTACAATGCAGTACCGCTCAGGATACTTGAAAAATCCCAAAAATTCTGAGTGGCACTACAACTGTGCACGTCACATTGAGACATAAGGTGTTAAGTCTCATTTGCCCAGTAATTTCACTAGCTACGGCGCCCTTCAAATCGAAACACAGTAATGCTTACACATTACAGCTTCACGTCAGAAATAGGCGCCTCACTCTTGAAGTGATATATGAAAACTGTTTATCTAACAACACAAACCACACACTTGGAACTTTATAAACTGTATAAAGCTTAGATGTAGAGCTGACATTATCGCTTCGAGCACTTTCCTATGAAACTAACTAAACAGTAACTAGTTAGTTATTTTAGACATGAAATAAGGGATTGCTTGTAACTAATTCTAGTAGGCTTTATAAGATACATAATAGCCTTAAGGGTACACTTTTATAATAAAGTCTCAGCCACTGTTCAGGCATTACCTATAAATATAATTCAAATGTATTAATAAAAATGGCTCTGTCGTAAATCCTACTACTCCACAGCTGAATATCTATGTGATCGGATAGCCTGGGACTAGATTATGATTATTTTATATCAATAGCAATGTATATACAATATTGTATATTTGATTAAAAAGAGCGCAAAAAAAAGAATGTTGTGAGAGTTTCTTGCGCCACTTTCTTTTCTCTCAGAGCGCCATTTGTTTGCGAAGCGGTGGGAGTGTCTAGTATATTAGAAATGACATCAAAAAGAATCCTAACTTCGCAATGTCACCTAAACAAGCAACTCAGTGTGTTCGGAATCAAAAACGATAAAACACACAGATTTTGCCTTGAGACTGATGAAACGCCTCTTCATCTCCTCTGCGTTTGCGGCCCACTAATGCATGAGTGTAACACCATCCTTGGTGACAACACCCTGCTCCCAGATGCTGTTTGTAATACTCGTGTCAAGAAGATACTGCGGTTCGTAAAGGCGGCAGGGCTTAACGACGAGCTATAAGTATGAGTGGCGAACACAATAGTTCAATTTTGGACGCGGTGTTACTAGCACTCATCAGGACTAGTCAAATAGCAACCCTCTTCAAATAATAATAACCACATCCAACAAATACAATGATTAACAACGAACATACCCAGGTTTATCATCAATTTAGCGATTAAAAGCTTTGGAGGCGGTTTCTCTAGAAACACAGGTTTCGAATTTCACTACGACCAGTAAATTAAAAATAGAATTAAATGACTTAGGAATAAGAAATTGTTCATATTACTATAACTTAAATGTATTCGTTGTATATGTGGAATTGGTGCGATCGATATTCATGTACAGACTTATTAAAAAAGTTTAATATTTTGACGTTGCCCAATATGTATGTATATATTTGAAGCGTGTAAATTTATAAAACAAAATAATCATTTATTTAAAAGTGCTCTTGAATTGAATTCTCGTTCCACCCGATTACCTACCGGATAGATTGGTTTATGACCACTGTCCCAGAACAACATTATATCTAAATAGTAGCTACGCAATGTGTATAAAATTATTTAATCATCTACCTCTAGAATATAAAAACTTACCACAGAAACGAATTACTGGACTATTGTTTAAATTGTAAATGGACAAAATTTTTCATAGTGTTAGGGATTTTTTAAATTTTAAGTAAACTTTTTGCATGCTAATTTAAATCAGCAGAATAGAATACACTACAATAAATTTAAGATCTATATTATAAACCTATATTTGACGCAATAAATAAATTTCATTTCAATGGCATTTCCCTGACAAAAATATTTGAGATTATAAACAAGTTGGACCCATAGTCCCTTTACGTAAAATACAGCTAAAATGATTAAGTTCGTTTTCCTATTCTGAAGCCTACTTACTAGCTTACATTTACTGCTTTGTCTCAATACTTCGCGGAATAGATAACGGTATATGTTGAAGGTCCGGTCTGAAGGGCGCCGTAGCTAGTGAAATTACTGGGCAAATGAGACTTTACATCTTATGTTTCAAGGTGACAAGCGCAAATTGTAGTGCCACCCAGAAGTTTTGGAATTTTGAAGAATCCTGAGCGGCACTGCATTGTATTGAAGCTGAACGTCCTGATCATTGCCCTTATTTTCATAAAATAAAGAAAAAAATTGGCAATTGTATGAGTGATGTACAAACGACTGAATGACAAATCAATAATCCATGTTTTCGTACTATGGACACACCTGAAAAATAAAAGGAGATACTCTCCTTTTAAGAGAGAAGAATAAAAGGACAAAAATAATATTGGATATTATTACTATTGGTTATATAATTATCTTTTATGATAAACTAAACTTAAACTAAATGCAAGCTTATCTAGAAAAAGTGGACTATATCTCCACTGAAAACCTTCTACACTATAGTAACTGAGAGCACAATACACTCACACACTCACACACACATTAAATTGCTAGTAATTTACAAGTTTGAAGTAATCTAGTACTATTTTTAATGCTTCTTTAGCTACTAGTAAAGATGTATTATATTTTATTAATTGTGATCCTTATATTTAGGGGTGAGGTCCTGGTGATCTATAATACAGGTACGACCTACTTCAGACACCAGATACTCATAAAATGCCAGCTGTTAAAAATGTAACCCTATATGTTTCGTTGACACGTAAATGTTTTGTTGACGTCTGACATTCGCCAATCCGCGCGTTTTGCAAGAATTTTCTTGCCTGCGAGGCCACGTTGTGGAATCAATTATCCCAATCCCGAACAGATACGACTTAGGGGCCTTCATGAAAAAAGCATACTCCTAGTTGTTGCGGATGTCCATGGGCGGTTGGCTCACCTCTCCCCATCCCATGAGCCTCTTGCCCGTTTGCCCCCTCTTATATAAAAAAAACTAGTGTATTTTTTTAGCTTTAAGATCTTTGTGAGGAGAAAACAAATAGATATTTATTTTCATTATTTGTTTAAAAGATAGTACTGATTACCGCAGACGAAACTGTATCTATGTATGTGTATGTATGTGTTATCGCTTCACTCAGGCCGCTGGGTTTCGTATATCGGAGTTCACAATTTATTGAAAAGTTTCCGATCCGATTTACAACAGAGCTCGACTTTCAGCGGTTTTGGTCCCACAAGCCACTTGTGTAGTTCAAGTTTTGTTTTACTTTTTAGCCGTATCAGGCGTCACGACATCATTAATGAAGTCATCCGCATAGAATTTGCCGCTCTTAATATAGCTGTTTTAGAGCCAAATGGTATTATCCGCTGCTATGGCAAGCGTCCTGATGGAATGACGCTGGTGGCTTGGGCACGGGGAAGGGCGCTGGTGTGGGACGCGACTTGAGTCGACACTCTGGCTCCTTCTCATGTCCAAGTTACGTGAGTTGCTGCTGGGGCTGCTGCTTCGACTGCCGAGGACAGCAAGCGTCGCAAATATGTCGGTCTCAGTGAGTCTTACATCTTTGTGCCTTTTGGTGTCAAGACACTTGGCCCGTTGGCCCCAGAGGCACGGAGAACGAACAAAGTAGTCGCGCCTCAATAAGGCAACTGGAATCCCAAGCGCTGGCAGCTATTTCGGTCAACTGATCAGCCTAGCTATTTATAAAATATATTTATACGGGAGAAAAGTTATCACTGCCTACATATCTTCGTCACATAATTTACATATAGATACAAAGTTTTAGAGTTATTTTTGTTTTGCCAAAGAAGAATAGATATTTAAACATTTATCTTACTGAACATGAAATCTTCATTTAAAAGGTATTTAAACTAATGGCTGGAGCTAACAATTTAACCCGTGTCATTGCAACAGAGATGTCTCTCACTTCGTAACACGAAGGCTGTACCCTCGTCAACACTTATTATTTAACTTAGTTGATTACTTGCATCTTTTAGGAGAACACGTTAAAACATTATGTACATAATTTCCTTTCATATGGTTAAATCGGACACTATCCTTTCTGTCAGGGTTATATTATAACTATATACCAAACCTTAACCCCTATAACCAATTTAAATATCCTTATTCTACAGACAAAGTTTTAATTAAAGTTAATAAAACAATTTTTTTAACTATATTCATGAAAGCGAAGATTACTAATTCGTCTTGCTTATAATATAAATTGTATTATTATATATTTATAGTAAATATAAAAGTTTTGGAGCTATTTTTGTTTTCCTATACCGATTATCAATAACTTTCAACAACTTACGACTAATATATATAATCTATAAGTACCTCGTTGTAATAATGAAATAAAGCTTTTTATTAGAAAAATGTAAACGTGCACTGACATTAAAGAAGAAGAATCTAAAATCATCATGCATAATAAATATGTCCATTCTTACCATTGAATGATGGAAACTGTGGTAAGCCTAAACATAATAGCCCTTAGAAATAAACTATAAATAATGTTATTATACTTGAGAATAATCCAAGGATATGCAAAATGTTGACTATATTCAAATTCAAATTCAAAAACACTTTATTCATGTAGGTCATGGAAATGACACTTATGAATGTCAAAAAAAATAAAAATAGTTTTATGTGTGTGTTTGTTTCACATATACCGTAAATAAATAGAGGCATTATGTGAGCATTTCATAAAATAAAATATATAATAACTTTAACTTTAAAGGAAATAATAATAAAAAAAACACATCAAGCAGACCTCCCGGTAACAAGATCATCCAGCCACCGTATATCGCTGACAACACTGTCAATACAATGATAATTCTGCTGTTTTCCGAATGTCAAGCAGCCTCGCAAATAAACGCGGGAAACGCTATACGTCCAAATAAATCAATCATAAGCAAAATATATATTTGTAAACAATTTTCATATTCTTGGATTATCCTCAGGTATATCCTTATACCAAGTTTATTTGTAAGGCTGTTAAATGTATTCAGCTATTAATAACTTAATACTTTCTTCGAGTTTTAGTTAGTAAAGCTTATTAGAACTAGGAAAGTTGAGAATACGTTAAGTACAATATTTGTATGAAGGACAATACATGAACCTTTGAAGAGTATGGTGCCTGTAGGTTCCTAAATATTGCTGGTAATAAATCTGTATTATTACTTGCAGATGAGTCTTACGACGTCCTTACTTATGGAGCAAATGTTTGCAGTAAGTTATTAAGTAACACAAACAATAGAAATAAGTTTCCCCGCGAACTCCCGGAGCCAATCATATAAATGCAATCAGAGTGACCCAACTCGACATCTAACAATATTACACGAGCTGTTTTTCTTTTCTTGACATCTGCTATTGTATTAATATCTTATCGTGTTGCTTTCTTTGTTTCCAAATGATTAATTATTGAGGTGATTTGTTACTTTATGATACAGCGAGAACAAAAACAATGCATCTAATAACAATTTGCTCTTTTTTGTTTGTACTTTTGTGGCGCAAAATAACACTTACAAATTTAAAAAAAAGTTAAAATAAATACATATATTGGTATATTATGTTTACATATACAAATACTGTATTTATATATGTTAATTTAATTATTTTTTCAATAAATATATTATATGGGAATGGTACCAATGACTTCTTTGCACAGGATGCCGGCTAGATTATGGGTACCACAACGGCGCCTAATTTTGCCGTGAAGCAGTGTATGTGTAAGCATTATTGTGTTTCGGTGTGAAGGGTAGTACCGTGTTTCGGTGTGAACCGTAGCTAGTGAAATTACTAGGCAAATGAGACTTAACATCTTATGTCTCAAAGTGACTGAATTTTTACTGAAAAATTAAAACATTTTACGATAGTTATTCATACATTTCTGCCATCTCAGGGCGGATCCAGATGTAACAATCGACGGAAAAATCGACGGCTAAGAATCTCTAGCTGTTTACTTGATTAGAGGTGATCGTGATGTGAGGACAGGTTTAAAATATCATTTTAGTCACAGATAGTTTATTAAGCCACTACACAAGTACCCGGTACAGAGTTCAATACACTTCGTTCGTGACTGGTTGCTCTTACAACAGATACCTATAACATCCTGTTACAGACTTCTTAATGGCCATAAATACTGTTACAGACTTCATCAGAGCTGAAGACTGGCCGTCGTCTAGTCCCGATCTTAATCCGCTAGATAATGATTTATGGTCTGTTTTAGAGAGTACGGCTTGCTCTAAACGCCATGTTAATTTGGAGTCCCTAAAACAATCCGTACGATTGGCAGTGAAGAATTTTCCCATGGAAAGAGTGTGTGCTTCTATTGATAACTGGCCTCAACGTTTAAAAGACTGTATTGCAGCCAATGGACACCACTTCGAATAAGCTTTTTATATTTTAAATTGTATTATATTTATGTATCAAACTAACACACAAAAAAAAAGTAAAAAGTATGAATGCAATAGAACAAGATAGAAAATAGAAGAAGTGTGTGTTGGAGATCTTTCACTGGCTTCACCATCTCAGTGAAGATGATTTTTTTTTTTATGGAATAGGAGGACAAACGAGCGTACGGGTCACCTGGTGTTAAGTGATCACCGCCGGCAACACTCTCCTGCAACATCAGAGGAATCACAAGAGCGTTGCCGGCCTTTAAGGAAGGTGTACGCGCTTTTCTTGAAGGTACCCATGTCGTATCGTCCCGGAAACACCGCACAAGGAAGCGAAGATTTCGAGACCCAGTATTCCGATACAAGGCGAGGCTTTAAGGGAAGTGTTCTCGAAGAGCGGTGATACAGCAAATGGAGTTTTTTAGTGGTAAACGCGCAAACTTGAGTCTTCTGGGGGTTAAATTGGACAAGGTTCAACTTACCCCATTCCGCGACCTTCTCGAGAGAGGACTCGATATAAGACACAAGTTTCTTCCGGCACTGGTCGACGTTTTCCCGAAAGAGACCTGCATTGCCCGTTAATACGGCATCACCAGTGCTGTCGTCTGCATAGCAATGCATGTTGGCGGTGTCCAACATATCATTGATATGCAGAAGAAACAGCGTGGGAGATAGCACACAGCCTTGGGGCACTCCAGCGTTCACGGGCTTGGGATTCGAGCAATAACCGTCGACAACGACCTGTATGCTGCGCCCAGTGAGGAAGCTGGAGGTCCACTTGCATGAGCTGTTGGGAAACCCAAATGATGGAAGTTTTGCGAGGAGCGCGGTGTGCCATACACGATCAAAGGCCTTCGCTATATCCAGACCAACTCCCTTGCTTTTAATAGCCGCCGCCCATCTATGTGTTAGGTATACCAGAAGATCGCCAGTCAACCGACCATGGCGAAAGCCGTACTGCCGGTCGTTGATCAACTGGTGACCCTCAAGGTATACCAAGAGCTGGCGGTTAATTATGCTCTCCATGATTTTGGAGAGTAGGGAGGTAATAGCAATAGGCCTGTAGTTTGCCGGATCCGAACTGTCTCCTTTTTTTGGGATCGGATGGACAAGGGGCGACTTCCATGAATCAGGGACTACGCCTTTTGAATAAGAGTGCCGGAATAAACGCGTTAGCACCGGTGTCAACTCAGGGGCACACGTTCTAAGCACGATTGGAGAAATGCCATCCAGCCCGCTCGACTTCCTGACGTCCAACGAAAACAGAGCTCGCCTAACAGTTTTCTGTCGGAACTGTACTTCAAGCATGGAGCTCTGACACCGCGGTATGGTCGGCGGTGTTTTTCCGTTGTCGTCATGAGTCGAGTTGGAGGCAAAAAGAGTGCACAGGAAATCGGCTTTCTCTTTTGCCGTATGGGCCAGGGTGTCATTCCTCACGTGCAACGGCGGCATGGACGGCTGGTTGAAGTTACCAAGAGCAGCTTTCGACAACGACCAGAACTTGCGTGTTCCGGTCGGGTAACTGGAAAGCTGCTCGCCAATTTTGACGACGTGCTTCGATTTCGCACGGGCGATTTGCCGCTTAAAAAATGTTGAGGCACGGTTATATTTCCTCTTCAGAACTTTGCAGTTCGGATCCTTTGAGCCCAGCGCCGCAACCCAAGTTCGATACGCCTGTTTTTTGCAGTCAGATGCTGCTTTAACTGACGCATCGAACCAGGGCTGTGATCTGCCACCGATCGGTACTACAGAGCTTGGTATAAAAATATCCATGCCCTGCAGTATCACATCGGCTACTGCAACGGCGCAGGCACTAGGATCATCCGAAGGGAAACAAACCCTGCCCCAAGGGTAGGATGCAAAAAAGGAACGCATCCTATCCCAATCTGCTGACTTGTAGTGCCAAACGCGGCGGTTCGCTGGTGGTCTGCGACGTTGGCGTCGGATAGGCACTACGCTCCTGACCTGTTTTGTGTTGCTTTATGAGAAGAATAATATAATAATACTAATGACACTTTAGGAAACGACATGGGTACCTTCAAAAAAAGCGCGTACACCTTCCTTAAAGTCCGGCAATGCTCCTGTAATTCCTCTGGTATTACCATAGGAAGTACGCTACTAAGTTTGCTTAGCCCACCGTCACATTAGTGTTTGTTTCTTAAAAAAAATAAGTATTTACCTTTCAGTCATCATGTCACTCATATTGCGTACTAGTTAATTATTTTTATTATTTTTATTTCAACAATTTCCTAATACGTTATTTTTCAGTAGGCGGCGTAGACGACTTTTCGGACTTTCCAAAGTAGTTTGAAATTACTTCACGAACACAAAAACGTTTGCTTTGTGACTATGTTTTTCCAGCCTGGCCTGGTGATCTCTCCCAGATATCCACTAAACTATGTCGTACAAAAACTTTTCCTAAGGATTGCCATTTCTGCTCTGGAGCTGTGTTTTTGCTTCTTCAGTCAGGCGCAAATTATTTCGCCAGACCAGTTAATTATTTATTATGATGAGTGGAATTGAAGAGACACGTTATGATTGGTTGATGATAGCTGGAAATTTTGTATAAATTTTAAATCTTTTAATTTGGATAATTTATATGTGGCAGATTTTTTAGTGTATTGCGCTATTTTATAGGGTTAGTTTCTAGCCTGAAACAACACAATGTTTATTCGTTCAAACTTTTCGTTTCTGCCGCTAGGCCTGTGACCATCACTATTCTTCGAATTTCAGAAGAACATATTATAAAGAGTAGTTTTACATAGCGTAAAGTTTTCGTATTTTAAAGGAACACACTTCTGGCATACATTATAATTAATTGGTAACTTGATGAATCAGATACTCACACATACACAAACACAAACACTTTTTGGCCTTTCACGTCATATTTGTAACCATAGAATGTAAATTGGTTGGCTACAGGACAGGCTATGCCTATTCGCTCGTCACCTAGAGCACAGTTGTGCCTTGAGACATAGGATGTCATGTCTCATTTGCCCAGTAATTGTACTAGCTGCGGCGTTCTTTAGACATTACTGCTTCACGGCAGAAATAGGCGCCGTTATGGTACCCATAATCTAGCTGGCATCCTGTGCAAAGGAGCCTCCCACTGGTGTCTGTGTATAGTAAATGAATTCTTATTTATCTTAACTTAATGCTGCAAATATTAAAAATCATGGAAAAAATTAGGCTGGAAACTACAAATTTAGTTGGCACAGGATCTGTGTATAAATTGGAAAAGTACAATAAGCTTTAATCTTTTTAGTTTTACCCTAATTTAGTGGTGACCTCGATTTAAATTATTATTTAAATAGTAATTTTAACTTTTTATTTAACGCAAACAAACCGAATTGCTGGCGGTGAGTTTATTTCAAAGTTAATATTAATAAATATCCGCGTATTTCTTGTGCCGTAAACACAGGCGAGACAATAGTTTATAGTTTGTTTAATCGTATGTTTTTCACGTTCGTATTTACGTTCATAAGTCACAAGTTCGACAGTTTTATTGTTCGGTAACTGGTTTGGTTAACCTCTCGCCGATATCATTCATTGTAATTTGTAGACTAGACTATTTTCAAATAATACTAGTGGACCCGACAGACGTTGTCCTGTGCACACGTCTTAAATTTGAAAAATCGGTCCAGTCGTTATATGGAGTTCACTAACATACACATGAGCAGGAGTGATTATATTATATGGACGGCATTGAGAATCTAAATAAATTCACTGGAACACACAAAAAAATCTTAAAAATCGGTCTTGCCGTTTAGGAGATAGTTCAATTGTGAATCTAAACCATTCTCGAATCCACCTGAAGACACACACCAAAGTCAAATTCACTGGAACACACAAAAAAAATCATCAAAATCGGTTCAACCGTTTAGGAGGTAGTTCAATTGTGAATCTAAACCATTCTCGAATCCACCTGAAGACACACACCAAACTCAAATTCACTGGAACACACAAAAAAAATCATCGAAATCGGTTCAACCGTTTAGGAGGTAGTTCAATTGTGAATCTAAACCATTCTCGAATCCACCTGAAGACACACAGAAAGTTTCATTAAAATCGGTCCAGCCGCTTAGGGGGAGTTTAGTTACAACAGACGCTCAATACAAATATATATTTTATGTTCACTTCTGTATTAGCGCGGTAGGAAAACATATGATACTAAAAATGAAAATCAGTTATGACGTAACAATAGACATACATAACTGAGATTCCGAGGAAGAGATGGTCTGCAGCTGGGGACCCGCTAATCCTCTAGGAACTCCTGGTGCTAAAGTTGCTTTACTGTCCTTCCGGCGTTTACTTTTATTCATACCCAGATTGTTTATTAAAAAAAATATAAAATCATTTATTTGGCACTTTTCATGTACAAATTAACATTTTATACTGAACCCCCACACTAGGCGTTGCCTGTCTCGTGGGGAAAATAGTACAATTAACAGAAAATAAAGATATACAAGCGGCTAGTGACAACAAGCTGATTACTAAAATTTAACTTATCATATTAAAAAATAAACTAAAAGTAATAACTATACAAGTATTAATTGTGTGTATATGTAGATGAAAGTGTGTGTATTGTATATATGTGTATGTATGTATTTTTTAGGATTGTACTTAAGAAGATTTTTAGTTTCCATATAGGATAGTTGTATTAAATATTTTGATAGAGGCTCTTTAGCCTTGAAGATGGAGTGTTCTTTAAATTTACATAGCTGGACCAGTTTATTATAAATCCGGGGGTACAAAAAGGTTGGAAGGCGACATGCAAATGCAGTTTTGACAGTAGTAGTATTAAGTACCAGTAATATAATAGTTTGGCTATTAAAACTTCTTCAGCACTTAATTATTACCAATAATATAGATTTCTATTACAAAAAAGTGTATAATACAAAGAAATCCAGATTTTATTCATTAGTACTATTTCTGTTAAAAGTGGATGTTAAATAGGTAAATTTATTCTCAGTTTTTTTAAATATAACGTATGATAGATGGATGATACAATATAGAGAAAATAAGGCGATACTAAGACTAATATTGCCATGAAGGCAGAATTTAAAATCGCTGTAATAGAATAATATATCCTAGCCATATTTTCGATCATTGAAATTATCACGAGATACACTGTGGCTATAAATAATTTAAATTATTTATATATATACTAGCTGACCCGACAGACGTTGTTCTGAACATCATAAATAAAACAAAAATACTGATGTCTTATGAATTTGTCAATAACATTTCATAGCAACAAAAATTATTTCGTAAAATATGCTCCCTGTTGTTTTAATGAAATTGTTTCACAGCAGAACTGTCAAACCTTGCGTTACTAAATTCTCTTATAGAAAATATGTCCACACAAAACAAAAATTAGAAATAAAAATAATTATGGGTCCCAAATCGAAATAAAAAGTATCCTATCTCTTAAGTTGGACTAAACTGCACTCCATGAAGTAATCCCCATTAAAATCCGTTCAGTAGTTTAGGAGTCCATCGCGGACAAACAACGTGTCAAGTAATTTATATACTCGTATATTAAAATAATGAAAATGGTCTTTGTTTGAGGCTCAATCAAGCCTAAATCACTGATCGTATGAAACTACCACCAGCTACTTATTTTTTAAATTTCAACGTTCCTTCATTAATTTATTACCTTATAAAATTCGCCCAGCTAAGCGGGCGGGAACGGCTAGTAATAGTATAGACAAATTCTCGATTGTGCCAGTCTTAATTGAACACCTGCGTGTAGATGCACGTCCGTTTATCTATTAAATTTTTATGTACCTATAATACATTATCATTCTTATAGAAACTCACGAATCTTACTTACCATGGTGTTAGGTTAGATTTTTTTATCTTCGATTTGTCAAAATTAAACTAGTAATCATTTATTTTGTAATTAGCTACTAAATATCTGTGAAAACTTGTAAATAGCCTTTTATGTAAATATTTTCCTAACTATTATTGTTTTTAGCTATGAGTTCTCCAATTACTATAAAATAAGAAATAACACTTCGAGTTCTATACCAGTGTGCACTTAATTTCCTTAGGAAAAGAAAAAAACATCTTATTAATAATAGAAATGAACCATATTCCTTTCTATTTCAAAGCTCTACAATCGCCAAAATTTCACTAAAATAATGTTGGCTACTAAAGCAATACAAAGCTGTAAGGGCTCGGGCCCTCTGGCCCGTTGACCCTTAAATTATTGGGTTCAAGTATTTAACAGTCGTGTGTGATATCAGATTCCGTTTTAATGGAATAAATAATGTACAATGTATATAAATACACTCTAATACGATAGATATACTCTTATATTTTCTTATGGTATAGTGTAGAATGGAACATAAGCTGTTTAGAGGCAACTACTTTTTAAGCTGTTCATGTCATAACGCTAATATTTTTTTTTATAAAAATCATTGATTTTTAACCGACTTCGAAAAGGAGGAGGTTCTCAATTCAATCGGTGTTTTTGAAGTGAAACTTCTTTAGAATAGTTGTGATTTCAAACAAGTAAGAGACACAAATACAAAAATGTGTATGATGTAGCCGGCAAAGAATGAGACAGAAATATGCATACTATTAAAGTGAAAACTTCTTAATCATCGTTGTGATTTGAAAGTCTATAAAACGAAAAAGCGACAATAAAAAGAGCAGTCACATCAATTCATAATATTTAACATGGGAGATAATGAGATAGAAAGCATAATACAATGTTTTGGTACCAGGCGATCATAGTTAAAGAAGAGATTGTCTTAAGTATGGCGCGAGTATACCTTAATATATTCGGACTTTGGAGCGCACGACGTATTACTAGATAGATACCAAGAGAACATATTATTATATATATTAGTGTTGGTAGGAAAGTCTTTCATAGCGGTTGAAATCATGTGTCATCCTAGCAACACGTACCAGGAATTCATATGCAGTTTAGAGGTTCATGCACCATGCAGTTTTCACTTCTGACATGTGTACTTTGTACGCACGCAATGTTTTTTATTTTTTTGTATGTATGAAATATATGTATACCGATTACGCAGAGATTTATGATTATGATTTAACTTTAATTAGATGAGGAATGTTTGTCATTTGGACCCATTAAAATTTGACATAGTTTGGCTCAGTACTTTTCATCGTATGAACATTTTATGAAATTTTTTGTTTACGAGGATGATATAATTATAGATTGTGTACTGTTTTTTTAAGGATTTTTCATTAAGGTTGATTATTTATTATTATTAAAATGTGTCCCGATAAGTGGGTCTTAGTCTACCTGTCATTCATAGCTAACAAACGTTCTTCATGGTTATTCATTATCTCACAAGAACGTGAAACACGAGTTTAGAACAACAGTTTTTCGGAGTTGATGCCTTTTTCCGATACCGTTTCTTGGAATCTATATTGTTTAAGGCTTTCGGTACCTTTCGTAGGCCTGCCAATAGTTAATAGCCATAAAGTTCTAAATAATATAAGACAATAAAAAAAACAACAAAATCTTATAGTTTACCTGATATAATATAGAAAAATCATACTGTAGTTTACAAAACAACCTGTTGCAATCACTGAAAAGTAAAAAAAAAAACTACGTGTAAAAAAACCAACTTCAAATTCTCCAGTCTATCACATCACGCCGGTCTTGAAATAAACCCTTCAGAAAGCTCTGATAGAGAAGAAACAGTGCAAGATATACTCTTACAGTTTTCTTTTTAAAAAAAATATGGTAGAGCCCTAATCTTTTGGAACCACATTTGCCGAATAAAACTGTGACTCAGGTGTCCAACTGCTTACTCAGCTCTTCCCGCAGATACTTAAATAGACCTTAAATTAAAAAAAAATAAAAGACAGTTCATCCTTGGTATACCTTGAGGGTCACCAGTTGATCAACGACCGGCAGTACGGTTTTCGCCATGGTCGGTCGATTGGTGATCTTCTGGTATACCTACCACATAGATGGGCGGCAGCTATCGAAAGCAAGAGAGAAGGCCTGGCAGTAAGACTGGATATAGCGAAGGCCTTTGATCGTGTATGGCACAAGGCGCTCCTCGCAAAACTTCCATCATTTGGCCTTCCGGAGAGCTTATGCAAGTGGACCTCCAGCTTCCTCACTGGGCGCAGCAAACAGGTCGTTGTCGACGGTTATTGCTCGAATCCCAAGCCCGTGAACGCTGGAGTGCCCCAAGGCTGTGTGCTATCTCCCACGCTGTTTCTTCTGCATATCAATGATATGTTGGACTCCAACATACATTGTTATGCAGACGACAGCACTGATGATGCCGTATTAACGGGCAATGCAGGTCTCTCTCGGGAAATCGTCAACTAGTGCCAGGAGAAACTTGTGTCTTCTATCGATCCTCTCTCGAGAAGGTCGCGGAATGGGGTAAGTTGAACTTTATCCATTTTAACCCCCAGAAGACTCAAGTTTGCACGTTTACTACTTTAAAAACCCCATTGGCCGTATCACCGCTCTTCAACAACACTTCCCTTAAAGCCTCGCCTAGTATCGGAATACTGGGTCTCGAAATCTCGTGTGATTGCCAATTCCGTGGCCATTTGAAGGGCAAAACCAAATTAGCTTCGAAGAAGCTGGGCGTCATCAATAGAGCACGGCAATACTTCATGCCGGCCCACATTCTAGCGCTCTACAAAGCGCAGGTCCGGCTGCACATGGAGTATTGCTGTCATCTCTCGTCTGGCGCACCCCAGTATCAGCTTGATCCATTTGACCGCGTGCAACGGAGAGCAGCTCGAATTGTCGGGGACCCAGTGCTCTGTGAACGGCTGGATCACTTGGCGTTGCGTAGAGACGTCGCTTCATTGTGTGTCTTCTACCGCATTTATCACGGGGAGTGTTACGCTGTTTTAACCTGATTCCTGCCGCCGAAATCCACCTTCGCACGACACGCCACAAGTTAGGATATCATCCCATCTGGATATGTGGCGGTCCTCCACAGTGCAATTTTCAAGGAGCTTTCTTCCTCGTACTACAAAGCTGTGGAATGAGCTTCCTTGTGCGGTGTTTCCGGGACGATACGACAAGGGTACCTTCAAAAAAATCGCGTACACCTTCCTTAAAGGCCGGCATCGCTCTTGTGATTCCTCTGGTGTTGCAAGAGAACGTGGGCGGCGGTGATCACTTAACACCAGGTGACCCGTACGCTCGTTTGTCCTCCTATTCCATAAAAAAAAACGACTGATTTAATAAATAAGGTCCGATGAGATTGTAATGTACAATGTGTGATACGCCACTTGAAAATGTTGAAAATGTATATATATAGGCTTTACGGCGTGGGGATTTTCAATCGACCAAACATGTTCATTGAGTGAGTTAAAACCCCCGTTCTTACATTATTTTCAAGGTAATTATGTAAAGCCCCATTCATATACTTCGTAGCGTAATAAGAACATTGAAATAAATTTGTAATAATAGAAGAAGAATTTGTTAACACTTTTCATGAATTAAATACATATACAATATTAAAGATATAACAGTAATGACGTTTTATATTTATGAAATTATAAGCAGAGAAAATATACCATTTTCATTTCCAATTACCCAAAAAATCATTTAACAAGTATTATCAGAACATACATTAAATAACACACACACACACGTAAACACTCACACGCACACACACTTACCTCTTTTTGATGAGTTTGCTAATTATGTATAATAATGTATTACCTTTCGGAAAGACCAAGCCTCTGCAACTCAGGGTATCCTACCACAGAGGGTAGGGCACAAAACATTCTGTACGATATATTATAATTCTTGAATAAATGATTATTATTATTATACCTACATCAAAAGCACTGTCTACTGACATATGTATAAAGTCAAAAGAAAGTTGTAGTTGAGGAAATATCTCATATATTTTCAACCGCTTCATAAAATATTTTCTTGATAAATATTTCTATCGGTGAAGCGCCGACGAAGAAATTTCACGTTTCGTTACACGCTAATGTCCAAGGAGTATGAAGTTTTTATGAACTATCTTGGAAATAGGTATTTTTACCGGTTTTTCTGTGTATTTTACGATGCAAGCCTAGGGCTATCACTCATTTTTGTAAATGCACATTTACAAAACATATTTCAGCCTACTGAATAGTTGTAATAAGAATTGAGAAGAATAATGCAATTCACATTTAAATAATAAGTAAAAAGTAAAAAATTGCATTTAGTACAAGGAGAGTTTTTGCACTTTTAAAAGAGGACTTGTATGCTTATTTTATTTTTAAAACTTATTTCAATCAAAATATGTCCTGATAATTATGAGTGAAACACTCTTCAAAAAGAAACCCTTACATTTTCAAAAACCTGCACTAAAGTCCCCAATTAAATGGCTTTCATAACTTGAATTTTATGTTTTTTGCTCTAGTATATTTAGATTTTTATTGAAAAATCTATCTAGTCTATCTTCTATCTCTTGAGATATTCCTACATAAAGAAGTCGAGAGGAGGTAAGGCATTGTGGCCCCTCAATATCGGAGAACAGAAAAACCAATCTGGATATTAATCATCTCTGAAACACATGTTTAGTGTTTAAATACACTGAGCTATCACCCCCTTGACTTTCTTAGTATCTCTCTTTTCGCATCGTTCCTTTCACTGACACAAAATGAAAATGACACGAAACGTAATTTTTTAGGGTTCGCATCTACAGTGTAACTTACCAGTGATAACCCTATTGTACATGCAGCGGGCTGTGTCTCATGAGTCGCCATAATTAGAGAGAAGAAATACTGAAACCTTGACAGAGTGTTTATCTTTTTAATAATTAATATTAATTAAAGTAATAAAAAATAAGATGTCGAGTCCCAAAATTTTTATTTTTTATTTATTTTATTTTTTATATTTTTATTAAAATGGGCGAAGTCTTCCGATACGACACAACACAACTAATTTGTAATTGATATATTATTAGTATTAGTAGTTAGATAATATTATCGATGCGTCTCAATAGAGCTACCGGAAGCCCAAGCGCTGGCAGATATTTCAGCCAACGGATCAGCCTAGCTATCTAAAGCGAAAATAGTGCCAGTACTCTTGGTAAACAACCTCGAAGTGATAATTTTTACTCTATGTAATCATAGTAAGTAACATTATTAGTTATAAGTATTTTTTAATGTTGTACATAAATAAAATAAAAAAAAAACATTCGTTCTACGTAAATATGAAATAGTTTGACAACCCTAGCAGTTACAATTATGTTTATATGTCTTGAGACAAGATCAGTGGAGTGTTAAACTGTGTTGAGCTGACCTTATTGCTTGAAAGCCGATTAGGGATGATTCTGTGAGTATAATAGTATCTCATGCTGTCTGGTATATGTTATCGTGTAATATCGAATCTGCATAGTGCACTCCTCAACTAAGCTCTCTTAGATACCAGAAGAAATATAAATAGGATATATGCATTAAATTATCTGTTAATACGGCTTTACTCACGTTTTTGTCGGTGTCGGTACCGACTAGTTTCGGACCATTCGGAGGTCCTTCATCAGGGTGAGTGTGGTGGGTTCGCGATAACGTCCCACCTCTTACTGCGGACATGAGCTCGGAGAGGTGACTCACGAAAGTTTTAATAATATAATTGCTAACCGATACTTCAGGATATATGCATTATTTAAAAAAATCTTAAATTTGATTATTTACATCCTCAAAGTTATAAAACACATCAAATTATTGATAAAAACATTCTTATTAAAATAAAAAATAAATATTCTTTTCGGCCAATATATTTCGGCTATTCAATCGCGCCATTTTCGGGGTTCAGTGTGTATATTATCAACAATCTATATTGTACTAATAAATTTATTGCCTATCACAAAATTACCTTACAGGTTTCATTCTTTTAAATACCGAAGAAATAAAATCTGGCTTTGAAAAATTAAAAACGCGTTATAAAATAGCATCACAAACGCGTCTATTTATAGATTATTATCTGATTGCGCTTTAACAAATCCACTTTCAGTTATTGCAAATAATAATTATACAGATCATTGAATAATAAAAAAAAACAACATAAAATTTAATATATCGCTAACCACTGAAAATAATGTCTAGGAACCATACCTTTTGTTAATCTATACTTTGACGTCACACTGTGTGGTATTGTGTTTCGATGTTATATATTTTGCGCGTATTTCATGCACTTTTATTTATTTAATATATATATTATTCAGCAAAAATTTGACAAGAATAAATGTATTTAAAATAAAGTCAATAATAAAAAATAAACAACTTTTCAACTAAATATAAGTTACATGCATACAACCTATTTAGGTGTATATTAAGTGTATGGTGCAGTCTGCTTGGTGTCGGAGCAGGGATCGGCTTGAAGTTAATACGTAACAAACGGTCATGTAGGTAAGGGTTAGTTACTTGGACTGATTGAAACGAATCAAAGATACTTGGGCGACGACTGTATTACAGCATCAAAATCGATCGGGTCATATACAGCGTCACTCTACAATGGTGTCAATAAATGAACATCCGGCAGAACTACTTAACCTTAATCTTTAAAAAAGTCTAAAAAATAAAGTAATAGTTGAAATTTTAAATAAAACATTTTATTTATTTAAAATAATTCAATAAAAAAATTCAATCACCTACTACGGCTACGGTGCAGCGTAGGACAAGTAGGTGTCAATGTTTTTTATTCTTATGAAAATAAGAGACGAGACGAGCAGGACGTTCAGCTGATGGTAATTGATATGCCCTGCCCATTACGAGTACAATTATAGTTCACTTTTTGCTTAAACGCTTCAAACATATCTGTTGGCTAGGAATTAGATCAGCTTCTAGGAAGTACCGACTTACGTAGTAGCTACGGATCCTCCAATGCAGTGCCGCTCAGGATTCTTGAAAAACCTAAAAATTCAGAGCAGCACTACAATTGCGCTCGTCTCCTTGAGACATAAGATGTTGAGTCTCATTTGCCCAGTAATTTCACTAGCTACGGCGTCCTTCAGACTGAAACACAGTGATGCTTACACAGTACTGCTTCACGGCAGATATAGGCGCCGTTGTGATACTCATAATCTAGCCGGTATCATGAGGGAAGGAGCTTCTATATATTATTAAATTAAATAGAAAAACGCTGTGTTTTAAAAACTGAGCTCGAAAACATTACAAGGAGGAAGTGCTGTTCAATTTAAAACACTGGCTTAAAAAAGTGTCATGGCTGACAATCCCCGTTCTTGTCGGACTTATGGTAGAGCGCGGTAATCCCCTTTCACTCTATGCAATCTTTAGCTAACAACCCTCGGTTGCGACCATTTTTACACAGACAGATTTGATTTAATTTGATTCATATACAAGAAATATAACGACCACTACGCAGCCAAATGCGAACATTTTAAGTTGTCTAGATACATTTCTATATAGTACGTATAATTTTTTTTATTTACTAGCCAGCCAAATTTTGCAGAAGGCCGTTAGGTCAGTAAAGTCCTTGAATGGCGACCACGTACCGGAGGACGCAGTGTTGGTAGGCCCCCCACAAGATGGACCGACGATCTGGTCAAGATCGCCCGAATACGTTTGATAGCAGGACAGCGCAGGATCGATCGTCATGGAAATCTTTGCGGGAGGCCTTTGTCCAGCTGTTGACGTCTTCCGGTTGGTGATGATGATGAAGCAAAAAATTTAATTGTAATAGACTAAATCTTGAAGGTACGAGTTTATAATATTTGATGAGCCCTTTCGCTAATTACTGACATAGAAACGAGCATTGCATTATCTAACGTTTTTACCCAATAATATATATTTTTTTATTTTGCAAAATAATTTGACGATCGTCGGACTCACTTGATAGCAGGTGATCATCATTTAGTTATTTATTCAGCGGTTGTATACAGTATTTAAGTTTTTTAGTTATTTTATTTGTGATTAAAACCAGCCAATAATTTTATGTTGTGGTCGTAATATCACCGTGACCACTCAGTTGATTGACTAAATTGTTTGCTCTGTGAATCAATAATATAAACGTATACAGTAGGTGTTACTAGCAATAACTTATCGAATGCTATATTTAAATCATCATATTTCAATTTTATATGATTCACCGTTTAAATTAATAAGCGTAACTTAATTGCCGGACTAAGTACATATCTAAGCTAGTCTCCCTTGAGGCAATTTCACTTAATTAAGACTGATTTAACATTAAGCCAAAGCGACAGACAGCCTTGCTAATAAGTTGGATATCTTCTTGATTATTCATTTAAATTTCTTCATTGACAATATAAACGTACGAAAATTTATACGTCTACTTTTATTGATATCCTTGTTCTTTACAATTACTATTTTTTCCACTTGGGAACATAATATTATAGTTATTATAATGTTGTCCCACTTGCATTACAATCTAGCCTTAACTTAGACTAATAAGTAATTCTGCTTTAACTTAAACTGCTAGATAGATTAAACAAAGAATTTATAACCTAGGTCCTAAGGAATCATTGAGAGCAAAATTCAAAGAAATTAACATCTTGACTGTTGCTTCTCAATATATTCTTGATAATGTAATGTATGTTCAAAGGCACATAAGTGAATTTGCCTGAAACTGTCATAAACATAATGGTAACACCAGGACCAGACATAAGCTTATAATGCCTACTACTCGACTAAGTAGAGTTAACAAGTCTTTTGTGGGGCGATGTATATGCTTTTACAACAGGATCCCAGAGAATGTTCAAAACAAAAGTATTACGTTATTCAAAAGAATTGTTAAAAAACGTTTGTGTGGTAAAGGTTACTATGACATAAATGACTTTCTTAATGATTCCACAGAATGGGAATGGAGCGACCGCCCTCTGGCTATTAAATAATAAGTTTAATTGTACAATGTTACTTTGTAAATGTTACTTTAATTGTAAAACATATTTTTGATGAAAAAAAAAAGCCCGCTGAGTTTGTTGCGCCCATTCAGGCCTGAAGCATTCATTTTGGAATGGGTGGTAGTTTTTTGACTTTCAATAAGTGATTCCACATCCTATTTTGAATAAAAATATTTGAATTTGAATTTGAATGGGTCCATTAACCGATTTCATAATGTCTCTATTAATTCTATCACTTTATCATGTGTCTGTTATAATATCACTATTTTATATTGTATTAAACTAATTCACTAGCACTACACTAACTCAAATGGTTTTGTTCGTTTAAGTATTCTTACTATATTAGTGTTGTCAAGGAGCTGGATTGCCTAAACGTTCACGTGATGGTGAAAGTCAAAGTCAAAGTCAAATTTGAAGAGCTTCAGTGTATTATCTCATTGATAATGACCAAACCACTGGTTATATAATAATTACACTCCTTTTGGTTTTCACCATCAGCTTGGTTTTTATTATTTATTGTCATAACGACTGGGACTAATTTCTCAATATTGGTTCGTTTAGAATTCTCTTTGATGTCATTTCTAATATACTAGACACTAATACCGCTACGAAAACAAATTGCGCTCTGAGAGAGAAGAAGTGGCGCAAGAAACTCTCTCAGCATTCTTTTTTTGCGCTCTTTTTAATAAAACATACAATACTGTATTGTAATTGCAATTGCTATAAAATAATCATAATCTAGTCACAGGCTGTCCGATCACTTAGTTATTCAGTTGTGGAGTATAGGATTTATGACGGAGACATTTTTTAATAAAATAGTTAAATGTATTTATAGATAATGCCTAAACAGTGTCTGGGACTTTATTATAAAAGTGGATACATTAACCCTTAAAGCTATTATGTACCTTATAAAGACTCCTAGGATGAGATACAAGCAATCCCTTACTTCCGGTGTTACACTATTCAAGAAACCCAAAAAAAAGTCATGGAAGCGCGATAGACCAAATTTTTGAGGGTTGAGGGGGATTATAATTGTCAAACAATTATAGCAGGGCTATTTTATAAAAAAAAGGAGGAGGTTCTCAATTCGTCAGTATGTTTTTTTTATGTTTGTAACCTCAAAACTTTTGACTGGGTGAAACGAATTTTATAATTCTTCTTTTATTTGAATGCTGGTGCTTCGCGTGTGGTCCAATTGTTATTTGGTATTTTTATACAATCTAATTAATTAATCAGATAATAAATACATAATAAATTATTATTATTAATAATCTAATTCTAGTTACAATTATTGTCATTTTTGTAATCGGTATCCTTCCGCCGCGTCTCGCTCTCGCCTCTCGCCTCCTCCCAACTCAAGCACATCTCGCCTATGACTATGTATGTAGTTAGAAACCTATCATGGATGACACCGACTCCAAAAATTACAATAATCGTAACTAGAATTACATTAATTAATTAGATTGTATAAAAATACGCAATTATTTTTATACTTTTTAGTGCACATCATATCTATTGTTTTGAAACAGTATTTTTGAAGTCGGTTGCTTTTTTGTTAATTTTTTTTTTATTTTATGATTTGAATGAATTTGAAGTAACACTAACTAACGATGACAGATGACTTAAGTATCCGGATACCATAAAAAAGATTCGGCCGAGTATCCTTACTTTGCTCCTAAGAATTGAAGAGTTCCGTAACTTTGTCATGGATTCCGTAATCAGAACTTAACCAAACTCTTACCAAACTATCTTTGAAGTATAATATCCTTTCCAATAAAAAAGGAATCATCGAAATTGGTTGGCGCGATATTGAGTTATTCGTAAATTTATCATCCACTTCGCTATACGTATGTATAGCAAATCTAAGGCTTTTTATTGTTTTATGGACCACACGGGAAGCACCTGCTTTTAAATAAAAAAAAAGAATTATCAAATTCGGTTCACGCAGTCAAAAGTTTTGAGGTAACAAACATAAAAAAAACATACTGATGAATTGAGAACCTCCTCCTTTTTTGAAGTCGGTTGAAAATAAAGGATGAAACGAACAGAACGTTGAACTGATGGTAGTTGATACGCCCTGCTCATTACAATGCAGTGCCCTCAGGATTCTTGATATACCCAAAAATCCTGAGCGGCACTAGAAATGCGCTCGTCACGTAGAGACATAAGATGTTGACTCTCATTCCCACATTTTCTATAAAATTTCATATGATTGGCAATAATATTACCATATTTCAATTGATAACCAGTTTCCAGGTTAGAAAATAAAAGTTTATTTTCTTCTTAGAATATTTATGGCAAGACTAGACAATTTATATACTTGACTGACAGCTTTACATGTTTGATTGATATAAGATACTTGTAACGTTTCTACAGCATGCTAATAATAGGCAATAAATCTCATTCTATTTTGGTAGAATGATAGAGTGATACTCTAAATCACGTTAATAGCCTTATTTTTAAAATAAAAAGCGCTTGTATCCCTAATTCTAACTCTTGAGATATAGCAGGACTAGCTTCATCCCGTGGTTTTCCTCCGTACACAATGAAGTCGTCGAGTGCTTTGACATTCTCATTCATTCAATGTTTATCACTGACCTCTACTATATACCACTTGAATGGCGGCTGTCAAATTGCTTTTGTGCTTGTTTGATATTCGTCATCTTGGCGCTGTTAGCCATGTAGCGAGAGTCTGCGGTACTAAAACTAGTGAAGACAACCTCAGCAAACATCGATAGATGATGGGAAACTATTTACAAAAAAAAGGGAACTTTATAACGTTGATCCTTGAAGTATAAATAACACGGAAAACGAACGAAATTAATTCAAAATGCAAAAATGCTGTCAGAGTATTGTACGTTCCTTCGCAGCCATTTGTATGATACGTCAAAATTAGTTCTCTACGCTCGCGAGTGGCGCTTCAAATAGGAACAAAAAATTTGATCTCAAACAATAAGGAACAGTCTGTCCAGTGGTATTTATACAGGTCAGTGATGTTTATATATAAATCGCCAGCTGTTATCGCGATGACATATCGACACCACTGAAATCCTCAAAATATAATTCAATTCAGCGTGTTTTAAAATTGATATGTTGACCTTGTGGTGAAAGATTATTGATTGAATTTTAGTTCTATTGTCATTTAACAGTATCTCAATACAGACGAAGGCATATTTTAAGCAAAACCTAGCATTAAAATGGGTGAAATCAAGGTCTGACGTCTCCACAGGTACGTAGTACAAAATATTATTAACTTAATGTGCGTATTGATATTTCATTATGAAATATATTCAGCTTAGTATTAAGAATAATTGTACAAAATTAAGTCTTTAACCATGATACCGCCAGCGCATTTCAACCAATTCAGCAGCACTTCTTTTCAGACTTATTCCACTAAAATATTTGAGTTGAGACGTGCTTCCATTTAATGCCCGTATCACAAACTAAAAGAATTAATCAGTGGATCTAGAAATAAGCACGTTCAAACAAACAAACAAACAAAAACTTCATTGACTATTCATTCAAATAATATAAATAATAATCTGCGAGATCGAATCAGAAATTAGGAGAACCAAAATCACTGACATAGCCCAGATGGTTGCGAAACTTTAGTGGCAATGGGCAGGGCACATAGTTCGACGGACAGATGGCCGGTGGGGCAGTACAGTCCTCGAATGGCGACCACGGACCGGAAGACGCAGTGTTGGTAGACGCCCCATAAGATGGACCGACGATCTGGTCAAGATCGCCGGAATACGTTGGACGAGGGCAACACAGGACCGATCGTCATGGAAATCTTTGGGGGACGCCATTGTCCAGCAGTGGACGTATTCCGGCTGATGATGATGATGATGATATAATAATTTTAATATTTATGTAATATTTTGCTAATAGTGATAGTTTTTATTTCGTGCCATCATATTAAATTATTATATATATATATATATTGGTTATAAGTATTGTTTTGTTTTGAATAATATAAATTTTCTATAGTAAGAAAAAATCACAATATCTATTACAACTCATTTTTATCCGAAAACTTCACAAAATTGTTGTTCTAGTATAAATATGGCTGCAAAAAAAATATTGCTTTCAGAACTGGGAAACTTCACTATCCCACCAATGTGTGCGGACCATTATTCGAAGAGGAGCTGGAGTTCTGGGGCCTGGACTCTAACCAGGTTGAGCCTTGCTGCTGGTCTACCTACAGCATCCACAGAGATACACAGGTAATGTATCTTCTTTACTAAAACGACCACCTCAGTAAAATATTTAATTTTATTTGAATAATTTGTTACTTTTAAAGCTATAACCACTTCTGGGATTAATTATACAAATTAAATTTCTAACCAAAATCTATGAACGAAGCGGGGCTCGAACCCGTCACAACAGAAAGTCGAACATCATATACAAAGTTTACGACCCATGCGTACTCGAACGGTGGGCTTCTTTGAAAATAGCGCTCGGACGGAACCCGAGAAGTCAAGGGTTCAAGTCATGCATCATTCATAAATTTTGCTAACTTTAATTTGTATAGTTTTGTTTCTTCCAGTCTGTTCTTAATTTTAATGTAGTTATGACATTTCAAATATCTTATTTCGCACTTTTGTCCCACTAATGTTATTCTAATTGAACCCTTTTCAAAAAGAGAATATTATATTACCACGATTTCTATCAATGCCTCACCGGAGTTTCGGAGATTACCACAATTTACATAAGACCTAGATTTGCAATTAGAGACTCCATTCCCTCGTGCTATGATTCAATTTTCTGCTTGATCTAATTTCTGGATGGTTTGCCAAGTCTGATATAGTAGAAATATGATAATTATATTATTTTGTTTAGTTTAGTTCAACCGTGGGATAGATGAAGATTTCCTTTTAAATCATTTAAGTCTCTGGAATGTTGCTTCTCAATATATTCATGATAATGTAATGTATGTTCATAGGCACATAAGTGAATTTGCTAGAAACTGTCATAACCATAATGTTAACACCAGGAACAGACATAAGCTTTTAATGCCTACTACTCGGCTAAGTCGAGTAAGTAAATCTTTTGTGGGGCGATGTATATGCTTTTATAACAAACAACAAAGGAATTGTTAAAAAACTTTTGTGTGGTAAAGGTTACTATAACATAAATGACATATATAATGACATAACTTAAGTTAAATTGTACAATTTTATTTTTGTAAACATATATTTTGATGAAAAAAAAGCCCGCTGAGTTTGTTGCGCCCATTCTTCTCAGGCCTGAGGCATTCATTTTGGAATGGGTGGTAGTTTTTTTGACTTTCAATAAGTGACGTCACATCCTATTTTGAATATGAATTTGAATGGGTAATTATTCTCTTGATGTAGTGACGATTTTTATTGAATAAAATTCAATAAACCATATCGCAGATGTTGTATTTAAAGAGATTTCAGTTGATTACGAAAATTCTGAACTTTCAGCTTCTTTCCCTTCAATTTGATGAAATGTACGGTCTATTTTGTAAGGAGTTCACGAACTTTTGATAAATCTCTCATTGATTGAACCCTCAATTACCACCGAGTATTATTCCAAAATTAGGCGAAAATGTTTTCTAAAACTAATTACTATTGAGATCCAGTAATTTCTGTATTGATTATGTTTAAATATTTTAAAATAAAAAGTATATATTTACCAGTAGGAGGATCCTTTGTACAGGCTAGATTATGGGTACCACAGCGATGCCTTTTTCTGCCGTGAAGCAGTAATGTGTTAGAATTATTAAAGTTGAAACTTTTATTACATCGTCTCAAACTTTTTCGTCTGTCTGTGTGTTGCATGTCGCGTGACGGTCGGGCGGCGCCTATAGTTCGCATATTGGATGCAATTGCGTTCGGGTGGAAGAGTAGGTTCGAACCGCGCACACTTGATAAAGGTTTTTTTTTATGAAAATGTAAAGCACAAAATATTAATTTGTTTTTCTGTATACTGATATTACAACCTATGTTATTTTGTGGAAAAAATGTTTCACTTGCATCGTGGTTTCAAAAAACCACACAATTGCTTGTTGTGTTTCTGTCTCAAGGGTCTAATTATTGAGCAAATTAGACTTAACATCTTATGTCTCAAGTTTACGAGCGCAATTGTAGTACCACTCAGAATTTTTGAGTTTTTCAAGAATCCTGAGTGGCGCAGCTTATGGTAATTGATACGCCCTGACCATGTAATGGGTCATTAGCTGAACGTCTTGCTCGTCTCACCCCTTAATTATATGAAAAAATGTGTAAAAGCAATCTAAATACACACAGATTCATGCTCGAATGACTGACAATGCAAATAAATATAAAGTGTAATTTCCCTACCCTCATATTGTAGCAAGAAATCTTAGCAGTTATCATACAAACAGTCTCGTATTAAATCTTCTTATGTTAATTCGTGAACTCATTGTTTTATGGCCCTACAATGTTTATTACTCCCATGCATTTGCAATTTTCGCTGTGCTCAACGATATTTTTATATTTGATTGCCGAATATATTCAAGAGGCGATCGAGTACACACGTGTAAAATTTTGAATAAATATGTAGGATGGGGCTTCGGAGCTTCCCTGCGAGATCATATCAGAAACGATGAGATCTGTAGGAGAACCAAAGTTACCTACATAGCCCAAAAGAAAATTGCGAAGTGGCAGTGGGCAGGGCACATAGTTCGACGGACAGATGACCGTTGGGCAGTAATGTCCTCGAATGGCGACCACGTACCGGAAGAGTTGGTAGGCGGCCCACAAGATCGACCGACGATCTGGTTAAGATCGCCGGAATACGTTTGATGAGGACAGCGCAGAACCGACCGATTTGCCTTTGTCCAGCAGTGGACGTCTTCCGGCTGATGATGATGTTGATGATGATGTGGGATGGTACGATAAAGTATAAGAACTATGTTATTTACTAAGATTATGATGTCTAAGGAAGGTGATGGATTACCCACAATATTAAAGTAAGTATATGTATATATTATTTTATCAAAGGTCCATGGCAAAACAGTTCAACAGATCGTTTATAGTAATAGAAGTAATGTCTATGCATTTGCCTCTTTGTAATTTAGCTCTATGTAACTAAAACTTATTACTAGTTCAACGCTATTCAAAAACATTTATTAAAATATATGTAAAAAAATACTCCAAGCTCTTTAAAATAGTTTGTCATGAAGCGAAAACACGTTTCATTGCAGATAAAATTAAAAACAGTAATAATAAAGTAAAAGCGACTTGGAGTGTAATTAATAATGAAACTGGTAGATCGAATTGCCGTAACACCTCTATCTGTTTAAATATTAATAATCGCGTTATAAATTCGGAAATAGAAATTGCAAATGAATTTGATAAATACTTCTCCGAAATCCCGATTGTCACGACCAAATACCTCAACTCTTCGCCAAAAGCAGCATATGATATGCTTAAATTACACGTACCAGTATCTTCTACTGACTTGAAATTTAAGTATGTTACAGGTAGCGATATAATAAAAATCTTCAAATTAATTAACCTAAAAAATACAAAAGACCTATGGGGCCATTCGACTAATATTGTTAAATACATACTTGACATTATAGCACCTGAATTAGCAATAATATTTAATGTATGCATAGATGAGGGTGTGTTCCCTGACCTCATGAAATACAGCAAAGTTATACCTTTGTTTAAATCGGGCAGTTCTTTTGACCCTGCTAATTTCAGACCTATTTCAGTGCTGCCTGTTTTTAGTAAAATTTTTGAAAAACTTTTGCTTCAACAGCTACAAATGCATTTTTGTAAATTAATGAACAAAAATCAGTTTGGTTTCACTAGGGGTTTATCAACAATTAATGCGGGTACTAGACTCATTGAGCACATCTTTGACGCCTGGGAAGAGTCACAGGATGCATTGGGCATTTTTTGTGATTTGTCAAAAGCATTTGACTGCGTCCACCATGAAACTTTACTCCTAAAACTAAAGCATTATGGAGTGAAAAATAGAGCCCTATATCTGTTAAAATCATATTTAAGCGAAAGAGTTCAGATAGTCGATGTAAATGGCAAACGGTCTTCGGGTAAACCTGTGCGAATAGGTGTTCCACAGGGTTCTATTCTCGGTCCTTTCTTGTTTCTTATATATATTAACGATCTACCGTTTGTGGTAGATGATAGCCATGAGATTGTATTGTTTGCTGATGATACTTCACTTATTTTTAAAGTGAAGCGACGTGCGGATATTGATGACGAGGTAAGCAATGCACTCTCAAAGATAGTGCGTTGGTTTGAGACGAATAATCTGCACTTAAACAGTAAAAAAACAAAGTGTTTACGGTTCATTACACCAAACACAGCGGAGGTACAAACCAACGTACTTATAAATGACCAGAGATTGGAACTTGTGGACACTACGGTCTTCCTGGGTATCACGTTAGATAAAAAGCTTCAGTGGGGTCCACATATTACCCATCTAGCAGAAAGACTCAGCTCTGCGGCATATGCAGTTAGAAAGATTAGAGAGTACACGAATGTTGCGACCGCTAGATTAGTGTACTTTAGTTATTTTCACAGCATCATGACGTACGGTATATTACTATGGGGTCATGCTGCTGACATTGATATAGTGTTTGCTCTGCAAAAGAGAGCTGTTCGTGCTATATATCAGCTTGGTTATAGACAGTCTCTCAAAGAAAAATTTAAAGAAATAAATATTATGACGGTTTATTGTCAGTACATTTATGAAAATTTAATATATGTTCACAAAAATCGTCACCTTTTTGCTCTTAATAGTGATTTTCATTATTATAACACTAGAAATAAGGGATTGCTTGTAACTAATTCTAGTAGGCTTCATAAGATACATAATAGCTTTAAGGGTAAATGTATACACTTCTACAATAAAGTCCCAGCCACTGTTCAGGCATTATCTATAAATAAATTTAAATGTTTTATAAAAAAATGGCTCTGTCGTAAATCCTATTACTCCACTGCTGAATATCTAAATGATCGGACAGCCTGGGACTAGATTGTGATTATTTTATAGCAACTGTACAATATTGTATATTTTTATTGAAAAGAGCGCAAAAAAAGAATGCTGGGAGAGTTTCTTGCGCCGCTTCTTCTCTCTCAGAGCGCCATTTGTTTCCGAAGCGGTAGTAGTATCTAGTAGTATAAGAAATGACATCAAAAAGAATTCTAAAGGAATCAATTTTGAGAAAATAAATGCCTTTTATGCCTTTTATGCCTTTTTAGGAGAAAGATATTATGAAAAAGAATAATAGTGTATGTATATTCTAGAGTTTTAAGTAAAATTTCTAGTGTGTGTGGTGTCGCACCAGAACAGCACCACCCCATCTCCTCCCGAGGATGTCGTAAGAGGCGGCTAAGGGATACAAACAAAGGAAGATGGGCAACAGCATCTTCCGTTAAGAGCACATCATCTACTGCGATCGCTAACCCGCCTGCCAAGCGTGGCGATAATGGCAAAAACTCCCAAACTTGACAGACACTAATGCCCCGGCCCGCAGTTCCCCGGCGGCCCCGCTCGTGGTGACCACGGTAGCAGCCACATATGCGACGTGGCAGGGGTGCTAAGAATCCCCGGGTTTGGCAAAGCTACCATAAACGAAGACTATTGGCCTTGGCGAAATACATTGCCAAGACACTGCGGACCGACGAGAAGTTGGACGAACTAGAGAAATCGGAACAGATTACGATGGGATGTCGTGGGGTTACTCGATAATCCTATATAATTTCTCCTCGTTCACAAGTCTCTCGTCAACAACGTAACTGAGTTAGGGAGCGTGTTGACTAGGGTAGCGTACATAATACTCAAAATATATTGAAAGAAATATATTGAATGAAATCAGACTTATAACCTTATGCGTTCTTAATAATATTAGTATGAAATAAAAGTAATCCTACATGACACATACGTGCGTAAAGTCTTGGAAATATTGGCAGTAACTTTGAGATTTAGGCTAGACGTATCTCTTGTATTAGTTGGATATTGAATCTTCCAATATTGACAACACAACACACAGAATACGTACGGTTTTGCGATACTAATAATAACAAAAACAAAACAATCGCTACTGTCACACAAAAAAACCATTTCACTGTATATAATAGAAATTATAAAGAAATTCAAAATAAGCTTAGTGGCTTTTATTTAAAAGCTATTTTTGTCAAATACTTTGTGTACCATGGATTATTAAAATTGTTTTTATCATTTTTGTTATTGTACGACTATAGGTACAGGTATTTTAAAATTTCAGTCTAAGCTTCGAATATCTATAAAGTTGACAAGTAATTCAAACCAAATAATATTTTATTTTTATGATAAGCAGGGAGAGACCTACAAACGTTACAAACCCAAAAGAACAAGGGAAAGAAGATTTTTAGACTTATAGCTTTCATAATTTTTAAATAGTATTATGTACTTTTGTGTATTTCAATTCTGCGCACTATTTTGTGCTCTCGATATAGACCTTATTCGGATTCATAGATCACAATTTTTTAACTAAAAATTCGTATCATTCCGTAAACATTCTTTTCGAACTTGTTATAAAGGTTTGTAAAATGTATCCTCAGTCAAAAGGACTCGAGGTTAAATAATGATGATTACCGCAAGTCATAACGCCGCGCCGCCGTGTGTCTGGGGAAGCCATAATTTCCTAGTCAACCGTAACACAGCGTTGTATTTCACGAGAACATCTGTTTGTGTAATGTGTAAGCATTTTTCATGACGAATTTTTATTGTTTGCTCATAAGCTAAGTGCAAAATGTACGTATGAAGGAATTTTAATTAATAAATAAAATTCCTTACATATATGTTAATTATTGTATATCCAAGCATTGATATTATAATTTACCGGTTGATTGTCAATCGACTTAATTTCTTCTTCGAATATGTCATCCGATCATGAAATCTATTGTTCGATATATTCGAGAGTTCTGTTCAGAGAGACAAAAGCTTCTTACGCACGGGTGCAAATGGCCGCGGCAGCCAGCACACGATGCGGACATCTAATGAATTCTGGGATATGAATGCACAGCACAGCACGCACTGACCGCTGAGTGTGTTGGCTCTCTAAATAAAAGCTTGTAAAAGAGCTGAAACACGAAAAGTCAGACAGCGAAATTCCTATAATGATTCCTTTTAACGTCCTCTGTACGTTCCTTTAAAATCACACTTTTTACAAAGTGATACACTATTATGCCTTTAAAAACAATTTAGAAATATTTGGACAAAAGAGTTTTGAGAGAACAAACGACCGTACGGGTATTAAGTGATCACCGCCGCCCACGTTCTCCTGCAACATCAGAGGAATCACAGGGGCTTTTCCGGCCTTTAAGTGTTTATTAATAAATAAATTACTTTTAAAATACTACTATTTGATCCACTTAAATCCAACGAGCAGACAACTATACTCACATTATATTAATGAACAATTTTCGGCTCGGATACTCGCAACTGACTTGGAATTACCCAAAGTAAGGGTAAAGATTTGCTTTATTGTTGGTTGGGGATTTATATACCTGTTGAAGTGATTGATGGCTAAATATTGTAAGTGATCGAAAGAATTATATGAATTTTTTAATGAACGAGGAGGACAAATGAGCAGACGTGTCACCTGATGTTAAGTGATCACCACCGCAAACATTCTGTTGCAACACGAGAGAAATTACTCGAGCTTTGCCGGCCCTTAAGGCTATCCCGAGACATCGTCAAAATAGCACATAGCTGCGACCATTTCTTGACGGTTTATATAAAACTTATATTTCTGCAAAAATAGTTATTTGTTCAACAAGAGAGCAAGTTATTTTTTGCTGCGAATGCTGACTTTAAATCACGAATTGGCGAAGTAGTCTAGAATTGAATCACGAGCGTAGCAAATGATTTTAATATAGACTACTGAGGTAGTGATTTAAAGGCACGAGACAAAAAAAAATTGCTCTCATGTGAAACATACAACTTTTCACCTCGGCTTACGAGAAAAGTGTTATAGGTTATATGCGAGAGAAACAATTAAGATAATGTTTAACAATGTTTATTATAAATATCATTACTAGTATTTATATTAAATATTGTCTTTAAAAAGGCAATAGCAAAATTTATAAATCTCAATTTCGATAAGATAAAATCACTTTGCTTCACGCTCGCAGCAAATAGCGTTTTTGCTGCGAGTTTTCACGTAGCAATAATATTATGTCTACTGAATGTGAGAATACAATTCATTTATTTTTTACAGTCAGAACGAAAAAAAATCACCAAAATACCTCTAACTTTGACAGTTGGAGCCATCCTAATCATTCAATCTTAAATTGTACCGAAATTTATTAATTGTACACCAAATTAACCTGACAAATTTTTGTTAGTTTTGTAAAGAAAACTGTATTATTTATTTATTTATTAAGAAAACTTACAGCTATTTATAACTATGTTGACATCTAGTTGTGTAACTAAAAGCCATTAACTAGTTTTCACATATATGATTCTAAATTGTTTTAAAAATTACTAGAGAAAATTATGTATGTATTTATTACAATAAAAAAGCTTCTAATTCCAAATTAAAAGTATGGCCATCTTGTGCTAGAGAGGTAACCTAGCTCTGCTCGATTCCTCACGCGCTTTTTTGAAGGAACCGTCGCGTCCTTTCGTCCCAGAAACACCGCATAACTTTCATAGTTTTCCATATGGTAAAGCCGCAGAATTTTATTTCTAAATAAGGTTATATGTTCATGTATTTTTGTTTTAAGTGGTGATACCACACTATATTATATTGTGATTATTCTATTATTTTAAATATGATAGTACTGTAATCAATCAATCAATCAAATTCTTTATTTAGTAAAGAACCAAAACATGTGTTATTAATTAATTTTCAGTTCAGTTCAGTGTCATTAGTTATTAAGAAAATATTTTTTTATTAATTTAACGTTACAATTATGTAAGTCAAACTTTTAACTAACACAAAATTTCGAAATGTATTTTTTTACTATATTTAATATACTATACTTCATTTAATATATATACTTAACCTCATTAAATTGAAGTTAACTTTATTCGTCCGATTATTTATTAAGAATCTATTCGGTTAGAAAAATACACCGAAATATATAATAAGGCAGACGGCCCGATTACTTACTCCCTCTATTTAGGCCTCAGAATTTGGTGGTCTGCTGTACCTGTACTAAAAATTTCTTACCAGATAATATATTCGTCCATTCTAAAAACTCTTTCTTATTTTAGAAGTTACAGGGGGAGGGGGGGGCACATTTTACCATTTTGGAAGTGTCTGTCGCGCAAATTATTCGGTGTAGAAAAAAATGATATTGGATCATTTTTGAAGACCTAACCATAAATCCAAAAAAAACCAGCACGTACGGGCTTAAAACACTTTTGAGTTTCAGTTCTAAGTATTGCAGTACCCCCAAAATTTATTGTATTTTCTTTTTTTTATGTGAAAATCTTTATGCCGTTCACAGAATATATCTTGTTACCAAGTTTCAACAGTATAGTTCTTATAGTTTCGGAAAAAAGTGCATGTGACATACCGACGGGCAGTCGACAGTCGGACATGACGAATGTATAAGGGTTCCGCTTCCGTTTTTGTCATTTGGCTACAAAACCCTAAGAATTAATAAAATAAAAGACTTTAGATTGAGTATAGCATTAGGCACTTTTCTCGGAACATTCATGATTTGGAGTTCCCAAGAGTTTTTTTCAAATAGACCACCAGCTTACTCACTGGGCGCAACATACAGGTCGTTTTAAAACGATATTGATCGAACTCAAACCGCCATGCACGCTGGAGTTCTCCAGGGCTATCTCTTGGTTCTATGGTTGCAGAACCTTACTTGCGCGTTGTTGCCAGTATGACTCGACACTAAAAATAGTATAAAAAGGGTAAACCTAAAAGGCCAAACGTCCATTTTTCCTTCTCTCTCTTCCATAAAAACTTACACTAATATTATACTAGCTTTTACTCGCGACTTCGTTCACGTGGAATAGTTACTTTGGGCAGCATTTTCATTTTAAGGATACTTTTCAAATAATACACACACAAACTGCTCCTTCCTCTGCTGGTGGTGCTCTTTTATGATACAGCGGATATCCTTTGTCATTGTGGAGTCTCTTTATTAGTATTTATCTAATGTAATACCCTCTTTCATCCCCATGTAGGTCGAAGTTTCAAAAATGCTCGAACAAATGTTTATAAATTACTACATATCAAATGCCTAAATGCAAAGTTTCTGCTTTATCTCAAAAAATGACGAATTCCCATACAAACTTCCATCCCATATTTAAACCTATACATGTAATTCCATAATCAAACGTAGTATATGTCCTATCCAAGCTCTAGTCTATCTCTGTATTAAATTTCATCAAAATCGATTCAGTGGTTTACGCGTGAAAGTGTAACAATGAAACTTACATTCATATTTATAACATTACTTGAGAAGTTATATCAGAATGTGGCCATATTTTCTAGTGATTACTAAAAAATACATTGGAGCTACGTTGATTTATTACAATCTATTTATATTTAATACAATTCATGAACGAAACTAAGCGAGACAATAAAATAAAAGCTTAATTCGTATCCATTAAGCCAGTATTAACTAAAGTTGTATCACTACTTTTCTTGCTTCTCTTCTATCGAATATTTTTTGTGTAGGAAAGTTCATTTTGTTTTCGAAATTTCTTAAATGTTCATTTTGAAGGAGTACATTTATACGCTATAGAAACTACAATATTTTAAATATCATACACTTTAAAATCATGAATGTCCTTCAGCTTGGCTTCTATTAAGTGTTTTAAGTCTTACTTGCTTTGTATCATTATGTATATTTAAGCGGCGAATCGCCCGTGCGAATTCTAGAGTCAAAATCGGCAAGCAGCTTTTAAACTCCCCGACTGGAACTCTTAAGTTCTGGGCGTTGTCAAAAATGCTCTTGGTAACTTCAACCAGCCGTCCCTACCACTGCACATGAGTTATGACACCCTGGCCTATACGGCAAAAGAGAATACAATTTTTAATAAAAATATTAACATAAAACCATGTATAATATCCTAACTAGTTCAATTATAAAATGAATATTTACGAGGAAATAAAGAATATTTTGACATCATCACTTCATATTATAAAATAAAGTCCTCCGTCACGTCAATCTGTTCGCGATGAACTCAAAAACTACTCAACCGATACTCACGCTGTTTTCACTAATGGATAGCGTGGTTCTCGAGGAAGGTTTTAGTATATAATTTGTTATGTTTACAATACAAGTATGTATGCAATAATGATATTTGTTGGAGGTGTCGCAAAAAATAAGCTGTCTGGGAGCTTTCAACGATAACGCTGCCTAAACACTTAAATGAAATAACAAAGTAATGTATTGTGGAATTGTGTATCTTATAAAGGTCCTCAGAAAAGTCCGCGGTGGCATATGTCTACCTCTTAAGGATAATATATTATATCCCTTTTAAAATTGTATTTATTTATTAATTTATTTATTGTTAACAAGAACGGCCTATAACCAATTACACTTATTAACACAGAATATAATATTGTTTACAAATAAAATTAAAAATAACATTAAATTCAATTAACAATAAAATTTAAACAATGTCAAAAGTAATAAGAAAATTTTAACACAGATGTTGATACAACACACGAATCAAAGTCGTCTCAACCGTTGTCAATCGTCGTCTTAAAAAAAATAAGATAATGGATTAGTCAAATAGAACAATTCTTAATAATAATAGCAGAAAAATAATAATAAAATGATAATAACAATAATAATTCCTATTTGTAACATCGTAAATGTAGTCAAAGTGTCTCACTGAACCTCAGGCGAACATTCAAGACTTCCTTCCATGCATCCGCAAATAAGTCAAAGTCAGGAAAGGCTTCCAGGAGCGCATTGAGGGAAGTGAGGGTGCGCGGAATGGGGGAGCTGTCCCGTGCAACTGTCCGACAGAAAGGGACAGCAAGGAGACTGTGCTTCCGGGATCGGCAATAGTTGTCTGGAGTATAGAGCCTGGCCAGCTCATCATGTAGTTGCGGAGCATCAGTCAGACCTCGGATTATTTTGCATGCCATGACTAATTGATCATTCACTCTCCTGGTCTTAAGCGAGTTGTAACTAAGGCAGCCCAGGAGGAATGCTGAAGTTTTTTGGACCTTTTCAAGTAGCCTGTCATAGGTGGAATAATGGGGGTTCCAAACACATGAGCTTGCTTCTAATTTACTGCGAACTAGAACATCTATATAGAAGGCGAAAGACACATTCTGTTTTAAAATTGCGTGCATTTCTCAAGACAAATCCCAACCGCTGGAAGGATTCCTTTGCAACGGTTGTTATATGATCTTTAAAGGTGAGCTGTTGGTCAAATGTGACACCCAGATCTTTCATTATTAAAGTTCTGGCAAGTGAAGTGTTCCCAATTGTGTAGTTAAATAAAATCGGGTATCTCAGTATCCAAAACTCATTATGTAACATTTAGATATGTTAAATTCCATGTCATTTGCTGTACTCCATTCATGTATCGCACGAACATCCTCCTGGATCGCCATGCAGTCTGCTTCTGATCGAACTTCAGTGTATAACTTAAGATCGTCTGCGTAAAGGAGATACTGTGCATGCCCAAGAACTGTCGGTAAGTCGTTCACCATAAGAAGAAACAGCAAAGGACCGAGTATCGAACCCTGACTTACTCCCGAGCGCGTGTGGTAAGGTTCATAAATACCCAACCTATCGAACTGCCTGTCTCGCATGTAGTCTGCTAGGAGTTTTAAAAGCTCAGGTGCAAAACTAATGTTACTAAGCTTCTTCAGTAAAATGTCATTATTGACACAGTCGAAAGCTTTTTTGAAATCAAAATAAAGATCATCCACCTGAAGGCCGCGGTCCAACCGTGCAGAGATATAATTAGTGATTGTCAAAAGACTTGTGTTAACCGATCGTTTTGCTCTGAATCCGTGCTGGACATTTGAAAGATATTTTTCTACTTGTGAGTAAATTAACCTATGCAATACATTTTCGAAAACTTTTGCTGGAGACGAAAGTATAGCTATTGGCCGGTATTGTTCAACTGCAGACTTGCCAGATGATTTAGGAATTGGAGTGACTCTTGACATCTTCCATTGAGGAGGATAAATGCCTGTTCTTAGAGCTAAATTCAATATGTACCATAGTGGCTCAGATTTTTAGTCTGTTTTAAAATCACTGATGGGATGTTATCTGGTCCTATAGAACTAGTAGACTTAGAGAGTTTGTTGATACCATAAAAGATATCCGAAGTAGTGAATTTTAAGATATTGACATAATTACTGTTGAAGCTAATATCTTCACCTACCACAAGATCGAGTTTAAATTTGGTACTTTTGGCGAGAAAACGCCAACAAAAAAGCTTGCAAAGGCTTCCGCAGCTGCTACTCCAGAGAAGGGTTCACCCTGATATGTGACAATAGGCTCAAAACCTCCTTTGGATCGCAGTGCGGTGATAAAATGCCAGAATTTACGGGGACTGTCCTTTATTTCATTTTCAATTTGCTCGAGGTGGCTTTTGTAGGCCAACTCTACTCTACACTTAAATGAAGCCCTAATGTCTGAAAATTGCTTATAGATTTCATCAGATCTATTTCATATCCACTTACTGTGCAGTCTAAACTTCTGTTTTATGTCTTGAATAATGTCATGCGTGAACCAGACCGAGTAGCGGTGGTCTGTATGAAATTGACAATTGTAAAGCGATAATGTAAAAGCTGTTTACGCAAATACGATATGAATCCTAATAATTTTATAACTACATAATATTATAAAATCAGTCAAAAGTTTTTGTTTCATTTTTAACTCATTATATTTGATTACACATGTCTGATGGCTTTAGACTACATCATTCCCGAATACTTACTTGACAACAACGTCTGTCAGCTCAGATAGTTTGATAGATAGTTTGTCATAAATTCCTTTTGAAAATATCCTGTATTATTATATGGTATTGATAAGTGTGCCACGCTAGAATGAATATGAAATATTTCACAGTGAATACGAAGCAATATTAGAGCTTTATTCCTCTTCAGTTCACTCAATAAAAATATCGTAAAACGTTCGGCACTTATATATTTTGCGGAGACAAAATGTCGTGACGATAAATTATACTTTCTAAGTGCGCATTATCAAAAATGATTTAATTCTTTTGCGACCAGCTTTCAATTCAAATATTTTTATTTTACATTGGATTATTTAAATACCACAGTGTCTGAAGACGAAGGTTTTTAACCAGTGTGAGTTGCCAGTGATGACTTTCGGTACGCAGACGTGGTCGCTTACTATTGGTTTGATGAGAAAGCTGATGGTCGCTCGGAGGGCAATGGAGAGGGCTATGCTCGGAGTTTCCATGCGAGATCGAATCAGAATTGAGGAGATCCGTAGGAGAGCCAAAGCTACCGACATAGTCCAAATGATTGTGAAACTGAAGTGGCATTTGGCAGGGCACATAGTTCAACGGACAGATCGCCGTTGGAGCAGTAAAGTCCTCGAATGGCGACCACGTACTGGAAAACGCAGTGTTGGTAGGCCTCCCATAAGATTGGCCGACGATCTGGTCAAGATCGCCGGAATACATTGAATGAGGGCAGCGCAGGACCGATCGTCGTGGAAATCTATGGCCGAGACCTTTGTCCAGCAGTGGACGTCTTCCGGCTGATGATTATTGGTTTATTTATAGGAAGTCACAGTCTACTCCCAAATTTGAAAATAATGCCACGCCTGATTCGAAGAAGAGAGCGTACCATTCTTATGGAGTGTTTTTTTTTCAATATTGTATTGTATTACTTATTAAAATTGAGAATATACTAAAATAAATGCCTCAGACTTTATACAAGCGCAAGCACTTAGCGGTTTTTTTAAAGATATGAGTTAGGCTGATAGGCTGGTCGCCCCATACCTATATGTTTTACTACTATTTAACCCAACGACATTTTCTAACAATTCTTATAAATTCTGTACATTTACTGAGATCCTGTTATACAAACAATATCTACTCTTTCCGACAAATAATGTTTTTTTCTGGTACGTATTAATATTGTGAATATTTCTATTATTGGGATGTTATTTAAGCTAAGTATAGAAATTATATTGTCCAGAATATATTGTGAAGCAACGGTTAAAATGTTCATTTATTTATAGTCTCGCAATGATTATCTAGGTTCATTATAAATATTTCGCGAATCCCTCTTCTGCACCACGAAAGTCGTATTAATACCGTTTGCCTTGCATAGAATTATTTGTGAAAGGCAACTGTTAGGTACTGCGAAAATTAAGTTTTCTTATGGAAATAGAAATTCTTTTTTCTCTAGTTATTTTCATAGCATTATGTCCTATTATGTTATGGAGCAGTGCAGCCGATATAAATACTATCTTTGTGCTGCAGAAGAGGGCTATTTGGGTTATTTATAACCTAGGTCCCAAATAATCATTAAGAGAAAAATTTAAAGAAAGAAACATTTTGACTGGTGCATCTCAATATATTCTGGATAATGTTCTGTTCATAAACACATTGCGGAATTTGCTAGAAACTGTGACAATCATAATGTTGACACGAGGAACAAACATAAACTTTTTATGCCTACTAGTCGGTTAAACTGAGTTAGTAAGTAAATATGATCCCAGAAAATGTACAAAACAAATGTGTTACGAAATTTAAAATAATTGTTAAAATACGTTTGTTATTATAACATAAATGATTTTCTTAATGATACCACAGACTGGGAATGGAGTGGACACCCCGAGGCTCTTTAATTATAAATATTTAATGAACGATATTATATTGTTAAACATATTTAGTATAAAAAGGCCCGCTGAGTTTCTTGTGACCGTTCTTCTCAGGTTTGAATGGGTGGTAGTTTTGAAGTTCAATAAGTGATTTTGAACCCTATTTTTAATAAAAATATTTGAATTTTAATTTGAGTATATTTTTCATTATTTTAAAACCTAAACATAATTAGAGTTAATTGAACTAGAAGAATGGAGTAAAATAATGTGTCAGTGTAAAACATGTGCAACTATATAGTATCGACCATTTAACAATGTATTGTAGAGCAGCAATTGTAAATTAATTTAAAAACATCGTTGCTCGATCGTATCAACAATAGTCGGAAAGCTCTTAAGCACATTATCAACTTAATTGCATCGTTACTTGATTCTCGCTTCCACTGAACATAAGTTATAACTTAATGCCGTTAACAACCTACGTACGAGTACAATGTGTATAATAAAAAGTCAGATACATCGCTTGTAGGAGGCTTGCATGCTAATTTTTAAAACATTATAATATATTGGTAATTTTGGATGTTGAAGATATACATCTTATCATTTTGGATAATATAAGCTTATTGAGAAAAGTCGTAGTAGAGAAGTAGTCGTTAATTTATTGCCACTCTTGAAAAGTCAAATATATGCGACTAGATCTAAACTGCAATAAATTTTAGGGTGTACCACTTACCCCTGAAAATCTGTGTGCAATATTAAATAGTAATCGGTTTAGTAGTTAAGGCATGAAAGCGTTACAAGCAAAGAAAGAAAATTCGACCTTATAATATTACACTATGAAGCTTAAAGTTATTTTTAACGACCTATTATTAATATGAATTAAGTATTTTTTATATGACGAAGGCAGGAGCTCTTATAAAAAGACTTATTTTTTGTATGTTATTTTGAGTATTTACCACTTCAGTTTATGGCGGGTCTTCTGGGCGAATAGATTATGTGTATGCCTTCCAAAACATTTATTTAAATATTTATTTTGTTTAAAATTTAACTTTTTCATTTTAAAGTTTTTATATAAATAATTAAGTTTGCAATTCTTCTTTGGACTAGTATTACTTATATTCAGATTATTTATTCATATATTGGAGTCCATTCTTCATATAAATGCGTAACTAAAAATTTGTATCTGTACTGATTCTGACTTTGTGTGGAGCTAAACAGGATAGTCACTCCAAGCTATGCATATCATAACTTGCAGCAAATTGGTAGCAAATTCTAATTTCAGTTTCTAGATTTGACACACGAATACTAAAGAAATAACTATCAGGGCAAATAAAACACATACTTGTCAAAAGTGTATTTGTACATCTCTCCTTAAAGCGACACAAAATGCCAGCGACCTTGAGCGATATGAGTTCACGGCTGCCGGCCCGCCATCTATATATCAAAGCCAATATTTTCAAAATTCTTGGGTGGAAAACAGTTTATATTCTTACAATCCTTGTTATTCACCACTACTCTTAATAAATGAACCAACACAAAATAGTACAAGCTATAAGAATAACTTTTCTGAGAGAAGTACCAAAAAAATGCGTCACGCCATGCCAAAAAACTTGTTTAACTTCAAAGAAAAGTGGTAGTTCAAAAAGGCTTGGCAGTGTTAACTATAACCAACAGCAAGCATTAGCAACCTACAAATAAGACTTAAGGATATGTGTAACAGGATTAAGTAGTGTTCATAGCTCCAAATACTTTCACCACAAAACTTGTCTAAAAACACCATGTTTGCGTGTTTTCTGCTTACTCTTCGCCTTAAGGCCGGTAATGCTCTTGCAATTCCTCTAGCGTTGTGAGTCTTAAAATGAGTATAGACGCCTCATATGTTCCCATCGCGTTCCTTTTGTCCTCATATTTCAAATAAATACAACATGCTATTATTAACATCTCTATACACGATCAATCAAAAATTGATCAAGTTACGCAATCAACACACCATCCCAAAACACAATCATACTTTGATATGTTGGCGATGTGTTGTGTACTCAATAGTCAATCATGTCACGTAAGTAATATTTAGACAGAGCGAGAAATAAAGTCTATTTTGTTGGACTTCTTGATTAAATAACAATACGGCTTATTTTTTCTTCAAACTTAGAAAAAAGGAAGAGTTTCCAAAGTCAACTTGATTTTTTTTGAGGAGAAACTTTTTTTGCATCGGTGTAATTGTATTTTTAACCGAGATCAAAAAAGAAGGAGGTTCTCAATGCGTCGTATATTTGTTTTATGTTTATAATCTCAGAACTTTCGATTGGGTGGACATTTCATAATTCTTTCTTATTTGGAAGCTGGTGCTTCCCGTGTGGATCCATTGCAATTTGGTCGAGATCTGCCAATCGCAATCCATGGGAAAACCGATTTCGATCATTCTTTTTTATTGGAACGAATATGATTCAGAGGTGGTTTGGTGACAGTTTGGTTAGATTCTGATACTGGGATTCATGAACGGAACTTTTCAATTCTTAGGAGCAAATTAACGATTCTCGGCCGTATCTTTTCTATGCTATCCGGATATATGAGTGACCTACCGTAAGGTCGTTATATTCGAGTAAATATTGTAGTCAAATATGATGTTCAATGGAACTCCTTAACGACTTACAGTAAGGGTGTCATCTGTGGCAGAATTTCTAACTGTCGGTTAATCAAATTGCAATGCGCTTCTGTTTATTGCTGTTACATACATAGTGTAGGTGTGATGTGCTTGAGTCGCACGCGCGACGTGATGAGACGAGAGCCGAGAGCGGGGCAGTGGCGGGCCATACACTACATCAATTCCGAAAATAACAATAATCGGTACTTGAATTAGATTAATTAATTTGATTATATAAAAATATGCAACATATTTATACTTTTTACTGCATATTATATCTATTGTTTTGGTATAGTGTTTTTGAAGTCGGTTGTTATTTTGTTAATTTTTTTTTATGAAATGAAAACGTCTATCTAAAAAGAGACCACTATAGATGTATGTCTAGGGCTCAAGCTGTGAAGGAATGAGGTAAAACGCTATAAATGTACTGAGGTTCCTAGCGTCCCTACTACTCTACCGTTATACGGGCCCATACACGGACTCTGCATATAATGGAGAATAGTCTACTAAATTTTTAATATACTCGAAATATATGAAGAAGAGAAAGAGCCGTTGGAATTTAGGTATAGAATTTTTCAGTTGTGCTGAGCATTTTATTTTGTATGAAATGAGACTGAGCAGTGATCATTCTCGACTATATAAAGTTCGGTTATGTAAAGTCGGGTCAAGTCAACTAAGGGAGATTTGTCTTGATGAAGTTGTCACTTCTCTCATTGTGGTGTCAAAGGCAAAGACTTTTGTTTTATATGTGTTGACAACTCCTTTCTTGTGTCTATGTTTAAAATTAGAGTGCCTGGATGTCCACGTAAACCTGTGAACTTATTTGAAAAATCTTCTTGCAGAACTATTTTGGGGATCAATTCACCTGTGCCGCGATTATGCATAATTATAAAAGATGTTTGGTACCTTTATCGTGACATGTTTGGTAGATTTTGTTAATTTCCTAATTTATTTATATCATAGAATAGTTGTTTTATAACTTATACTTATTTTATATAACTATTTCACACATATATTCGCATGCGGTTTCACCTTAAAAGGAAATGCATTTACTAATAAGACCTTTGTAAATTAGCATTAGTTATAAATGTACTATTGTAATTACCAATGTTTGTGACCTTGTACATTGATGGATTTAAAAATAAATCTTATTTTAAGTTGTTCCCTCAAATTGATTTCATGGTAATAAATATTTGTCGATGAAATCACTAACGCCGTTTATTGACAGATAGCATTGGATATAACTATGGATAGATAAGATCTTTACATTAAACGGTGACAATCCTTAAGTTAAACTAAGGGTAGATAGGTTATTGAGAACGGCCGTAAATGAATATGGTGTTTCTGGGTTTTTGAACAGCACAACACAATAATAATTAATAAATTGAATACAGAAAGTCTTATTTGTAGATGTGGAACCGATATCATATGGCCAACAGATATGTTATGTAGTATTTAACGTGTGGACATTATAGTTGAGCTACTTTAGTCAACCAAATTGAAAAGGAATTAATGTTGGTTCATTTCCTTTTAAGTTTAGATCTGGTGATGAAGCTGGAAGCTACAACAATGCAAATACAACTTTAATAGATCTATGTATCCTAGCCGTGTTTGGGCTTATTAAAATTGTCATGAGACGTTCGTACTTTTTAAATATTATATTCATATAATATTTAAAAATATATAAATAAATAATCATACTTATTAATAAAAAAAATTTCATATAATATATGAAACCCCCTTTTTTACATAGTATTGGTATTTTCCCCTTTTATGATTATTACTTGTTCGTGCCACTTGTAGTATGTAGGAACTGCTATTAGAAACCATTAGTCACCTGACCTTGCTCCAACGGACAACCTTTTTTTTCGTGGTTTGGACAATTTTCTACGACTAAAAAAACTTCTTTTCAAGAGGCAGTACAAAATGCTTTCACAAAGTTTATCGAATCTAGATCATCACAGTTCTATAGCAAAGGCATAAATGACCTTCCTATTAGATGGTAGCAAGGTATCGATAATAACGGTAATTATTTTGATTAAATAAATATGTTACTATAAAAATACGAATTTCAATTTTTCAGTACAAATCGGTAATTTCATACTTTAACATTTATTTAATCATTTTGTGGAGCACGACTCCACACATGCACAAAGTATAAAACTATGACGTAAAAAATATTTACTCTTCATAACGAAAATCAATTAAAATAACTACTCCTCATTATTTTGAATTTGGTAATTTTGACCTGAAACCAATATTGTAATTATATATTTCTACAGTTGCTTTTGCTTTTGTTCAGATTTAAAAAAAAATATACATGTCGAGATGCTCCTTCTATATATTCATGCATCTACTCTAATATACTTCAATAACAAAGGGTCTATCTACTTTACTAGAAGTAGGCGACCATTGTGCGAACCTTTTGTCACGAATAAATATTATCTAGTTAGTTTTTTAAAAAAGCTGCCGAAACTGTGAGATCATAAAACATGTGATAAGACGTATGTTTTAAATAAAAATGTGACTAATCCCTAAATATCTTCTACATTTTTTATAATAGGAACTTATTGGTGAAATAATGGGTTTCCAGGGAAGACCAGCGTTGTGGATTCTATCGAAACCATAACTATGCTGAGTTGGGGGCCCATTGGCGTCATTAGATCATAACTAGAATAGTATAACTTTAAGAACTATTATCAGAATGTGTAATGACGTCAATAAACATTTTTTCTCTCTTTCTTTCTTTCTCTTATAATCTTAGAATGAATGAGAATGTTTTTCTTTTTTACCAATCCTTGACCAGGTCTTAGTCCAGCAGTGCATATCTTCCGGCTGATGATGATGATGATGTGTTTCTTTTTATTCTAGAGGAGGCCATACAAGCGTAGGTAGCAAGTAAGTCTTTGCTTAACCTAGGAGTCACAAGAGCAATGCCCATGCATTCATTTCTGTACGTGGTATAAATTTTATTAATTATATAATTAAAAATTAGATACAACGTAATGTCGTCAAATATTTCAACCTCAAAGTTTTGCTCGCATAATATTTTTTACTTACTTTCAATTTCTTCTTTATGTTCTGCCGGAAATTTCTTAAGGATTTGTGACAATAGCTCCCGGATGAAGATAACTAGAATTATGGAAGGTATATTATATTAATCTTCTAAATTTATTCATACATACATTGTTTTCTCATCATACGGAATGCTAACTGAAAAATGTATTACAGGCAATAAGGACAATACAAATTAATTCAAATACTTCGTAGACAGGTTATTCTTTACTGTATGATAAGTGCGATCAATTATTCATTAGAATTTAGCGTTAAAATTGGAGACTAAATTAGTCATACGCCGTTCAAAAAACAAATTATTTTCTGTATATAGCTTAGGAAATAACTTCTCTTTTATTATTACACGCTTTTTATTAGCTTCGCCTGTATGTATGTTTGTTTATAACCGACTCATTTGGGCTCGATTTCAACCCACTTTAAACGGCCAAATTTCGTTAAATTTTCCGTAGTTTTATTAAGGACCGATGACAATACATTAATTTAATAAAATTATTCAATTTGTAAAATAAGATTTTTGTTAATTTATTTAATTTTCATCTATAAGGCAGCAATTGATATTAATTTTATTTTTCTACCATTATCTTGAACCGATTTATCCAAAGAGAATTTTAAATTCAACAATGGAAAATAATAGTTTAAACACGCTTTTATAAATAAACCAAACTAAAAAGTAGGAAAAAATTTCTATTTTTTAGTTCGTATCCATTATAATTTTGATAATTATGTCTCTCAAGTCAATAATACGTTTTAATACACAAAGCCTGTAAATAAAGAAATAGTGCAAATCCCAATATTTTTAAATATCCGAGACAGGTATATTTGTCGAATAAAATTTTATTAGAGTGGGTCAACAAATTATCTATGCGAATCATAGCATCAATTGAGAAATAATTGTTATATCTGCTAAAGTCTAAACTATATCCTGTGTCTTTAAGGTAGCTGCTATGCGGCTTAAAAAATCTGCAACTAAAACTGTTCCTCTGAGGACTTCTCTAGAGAATTCACTACCTAATAAGTAATACAAAACGCTACATAGAACGTGTTTTCAAACTCAATCCTGTTCAAATTTTGGCTCACAACCAGAAGGGATCTTGAACTAAGTGGACTTTCAGATAACTTTCGCGATACTTCAAGCAAACTGTAAGACGTTGGCGTTGTATTTATATATGAAAAATGGGTTCCTCATGATTTGATAGTTTAGCAGAAAGACGCGTGTTGACTCTTATGTTGCCTTGTTGAATCGATACAGAAATAAAGTAATATAGTGACATGCGATAAAAAGTGGATTCTTTACGATAACCGTAAGCTAAAAATGCATTGCATTTTTGACCCCATTTCTGACCCCAGGTCAAACACCACAACAGTGTCCGAAAGCAAAGCTTACCAATAAAAAGGTAATGGTAACCGTTTGGTCGTCTCAGCATGGTGTTATTCACTATAGCTTTCTCCGATCTGGACAAGCAATTACCGCAAATGTCTACTGTGAACAACGATAGCAAAACTAGCAGTGAAATAGCCCCGACTCATGAATCGATCTTTACCATTATTGCTCCATGATAACGCGAGACCTCATACAGTATGAGAAACCGTTTTAACTCTACAGAACGTGCAATTAGAAACCATTCGTCACCCTCCGTATTCGCCATACCTTGATCCAACAGACTACCATTTTATTTGTGATTTGGACAATTTTCTACGTGATAATAAGTTTTCTTAGTATGAGGAAGTACATAATGCTTTCACACAGTTTGTCGAATCTAGATCACCGCAGTTCTATCGCAAAGACATAAATGACCTTTCTTTTAGATGGCAGCAATGTATAGATAGCAATGGTAATTATTTTGATTAAATAAATATATTAAATTAAAAAAAAAAACAAATTCAAATTTTTAGTACAAATCGGCCATTTCATACTTTAACACGTAATATTAAATTAATTTTGAATTGTCTCGTATCTTTTGGGTACTAACTTTTCGAGCAAAGAAAAATCTTTTGCTCAGCATCAAATGCTATGTGCTATATATAGTGTACTCAATAATCGGTGGAGCTTATTACGAGCCTTTAAATGAGCTTTTAGAGCTTATTCATAAAGATTTCAAATATGCCAGTTATTATTGCCACATTTAGCAATAATTTTCAGCGATGATTATTAACTACCTAAAAGCCTAAAAATAAGTTTTTGGTTGGGACCTCACAAGCATTGAATAAAAATATGATAACTGAAATTTATGATGTAATAAACTTGAGATCAATTTGGACTTTAACTAATGAAACGTCATGTCATAAGTTATGTTACATTTGCATTGCCTTTCATATTATATTTGTTTATTTATTTTATTTCTAATTGACAAATTACATATTATAGATATCAAAATTCTTGTACATCCATAAACTCATTTGAGTTTTACCGTGTACAAAAGGTCGTTGGAATACGTAGTATTATTTAAATTTGAAGTGTAATACTTTATTAATTATAAAAGAAAAAGGAAAAAATTTAAAACTACATACAAATATTAAATATGTAGAAAAAAAAATAAAAGAAAACAAAAGCATAAACATTTAGATGCTATGATATTTTATGAACAACATTACAAAACTAAATAATTTACAAATACCCTCAATATTAACACTAAAAGTATTGTTGCTTTTTTACAAAGTGATTTCTTTATTAACAAACAAAATAACACTACAAGAACGACGAGGAGGGTCAAAAATAAATATTTTATATCTATATGAATTAAAATATTGATGATGATGATGATGTCCTCCCAGACGTATCCGTCGACGGCGACACCCTTAGCTCGTCTTCGCCTGGGCTCTTGCATGAGCGCGAGCATGACTCGCAAAACCAAATTTTGTTTTGTAGGTCCTATTGCAAGAAGCGCAGTAAAGAGACCCGAAGTAAAGAATGAATTAAAATATTAATTGAGTTTTGACAGAAAATAGGACACCAATAGTTTTTTTAATATATATGGCCGTAATCAATGGAATTATGCTCTATTTCTATTGAAAATTTAGCCACTGCTTACTGTGGTTATTTCTTACAAGAAGTAAATACTTTTTTCTAAGACTCTGTAGGGTTCAGATCATGGCTAGGGTAATAATTATTGTTAAGATCATTCGGTTTTATGAAAAAGTTCAATCCTGCTGGAATGTCTATGATATTTGGTATATTTTAATGGGTCGTCTATCTTTCCTGTCGCTTTCCCGAATACAACTTTATTCCTTTATTGCCAGGCGATAACTTCTATTTATTTGCTATACAGGTGGTTTTTTTGAGAAGGGCAGTGATGGCCAAGTCGGAAACTACGAGTATTAGAGAAAAGTCGTGAAAGGGGCCATGCCCTCAATTTATAAGAAAACAATTACTGCATATTTAGTTTTTTAAAATTTCTTGACATTTGATGCAAATCGAACCGAATGATTTTTCAAAAAAAAAAAATACATTTTTGCAGCACATCATTGATATGCAGAAGAAACAGCGTAGGGTGTAGCATGCAGCCTTGGGGGACACTGGTGTTTATGGGTTTTGGGTCAGAGTATGCACCATCGGTAGCGACATTGATGCTCAGAACAGCCTAGAAGCTAGGTCACTAGCTTCTTGGCTGTTCGGAACAATCTCTCGGGAAGCCTATGGATGGCAATCTTGCTATAAACGCTTGGATTACAAACAAAAAACAAATACATAATTCTGGTGTCGCCACGTATGTTACCAAACTCCTCGGCTAGCAGCTAAACCGATTTGTATGAAATTTTGTGTAAATATCGGGTAGGTCTGAGAAACGGCCAACATTTCAAATTCAAAAATTTTAGTCAAAATTGGATGTGACATCACTTATTGAAAGTCAAAAACTACCACCCATTACAAAACGAATTCCTCAGAACTGAGAAGAACGAGCGCAACAAACTCAGCGGGCTTTTTTTTTCATCGAAAAAATTTCTTTACAAATTAATACTATACAATTAAACTTAATATTTAGCAGCCTGAGGGCGGTCGCTCCACTCACAATCTGTGGTATCATTAAGAAAGTCATTTATGCTATAGTAACCTTTACTACATAAACATTTTTTAACAATTCTTTTGAATAACGTAATAATTTTGTTTTCAACATTTTCTGGGATCTTGTTGTAAAGGCATATACATCGCCCCATAAAAGACTTACTAACTCGACTTAGGCGAGTAGTAGGCATTATAAGTTTATGTCTGTTCCTGGTATTAACATTATGGTTACGACAATGTCTAGCAAATTTACTTATGTGCCTATGCATATACATTACATTATCAAGAATATATTGAGAAGCAAAATTCAAGATGTTAATTTCTTTGAATTCTGCTCTTAATGATTCTTTAGGATCTAGGTTATAAATAGCGCTAATAGCCGCGTATATAATAATATCGGCAGCGTTGCACCATAGCAATATACCATTGGACATAATACTATGGAAATAAATAAAGTAAACTAGTCACGCCGTATCTATGTCAGTTTATTGTGTAATCTTTTTAACCGCGTATGCTGAAGAACTAAGTCTAATTGCCAATCCTTTAATATGGGGGCACCATTATAATATGGAATCCAGAGTAATACATATAATATAGCAGATTCTACCGGTTTTACCACCTCTCTGCTTAACAAAACACTTAAATCTACATGTTTGACAGTTGGTATGGTAAATTTTATATATTTCGTTTTCTTGCTATTAAATAATAGGTCATTAGCGCTAAACAAGTACACGATGTCAGATAAAATATCGTTCACTTCGTCATACATAGCTTGGTTTCTTTTCACTTTGAAAATTAGTGAGGAGTCGTCTGCAAACAATGTTATGTTTTTCTCTTTAAGATTAGGAAGATAAGAGAGAGGAACGGTCCAAGAGTAGATCCTTGTGGTACCCTCATACTGATAGTAGTCCCAGGAGCCATCTCCTGCCATTCACGTCGACCTTCTGAATTCTATTATTTAGATGTGAAGTCAGAAGATCGAGCGCAGTTCTTTTTATGTCATAATGACATAGCTTCCTGACCAGCGTTGAATGTTGAACACAATCAAAAGCCTTAGATAAATCACAGAAGATGCCAAGTGCATTCTGCGATTCCTCCCAGGCATCAAAAATATTCTTGATTAGCTGCTCAACACCTGCATCCGTTGTTGAACGTCCCCTAGTAAAGCCAAATTGTTTCAAATGAAGTAACTTATGAGAGTTAAAATAAGTAAGCATTTGACTTAAAATTATTCTTTCAAAAATTTTACCAAAGTTCGGCAAAGACGACACAGAACGATAGTTATTCGGGTCAGAAGAACAACCCGACTTAAATATTGGTGTAATTTTACAATGTTTCAGAAGATCAGGAAACACACCACGATTAATACAATTATTAAAGAATATTGCAAGATATGGTGCTATTTATATTTCATACCTATTTATGACAAGGGTAACCCCCCCTAAATATGTTTTTTTATTTTTTTTGTTATGGTTCAGTATTAAAAAATACATACTCGTACTATTTCAAATTTTCACCCGTCTACGATCAATACTAATATTTTTGTATTATATGTCCCATCCACAAATCCGCTATAGGGTTGGAAGATAGTAATCGAATAAAATGATTATTGCAGTACGACATATTTTGTAGGTCTGAGAATCGGTCGTTATTTATTTTTTATACCCTACAAATTCTTTATATTGAATATTTTTCTTATTACTTTGTATTACAACGTTTGCTGGGTCAGCTAGTATAAAATAGGATTAGAATTAAGTGTTTGTCTTCCCATTTATTCAAGCAAAACAAATCTTATAACTATGTTAACAATACTATGACTACGTAAAATTAAAACTATCATTACGTGGAGGTCTACCAAGAATACTGGCAGCATTTCCGCGTTGGACAGCTAGGCTGATCGGTTGACTTAAATAGATGCCAGCGCTTAGGTTTCCAGTAGCTTTATTGAGGCGCGAAAACAGGCCTAGTGTCTCAACACCAAACGGCACAAAGATGTAAGACTCATTGAGACTGACATAATTGCGACGCTTGCCGTCTTCGGCATTCGAAGCAGCAGTCCCAACGTTTTTGTGGTTTAGATAACCACTCATACCCCACTGATTGTACAAAACGTTAATGACATTATGCATTAAAAACTATGAAATAATTTCATTACGACGTAATATCAAAATCATAACGTTATTGCTTACAAATCGTAATAATTTTACTGGCAATCTCGTCGGTTTTACGATCTAGCTCTTAATTACTTGGTTGCTTTATGATAATGTGCTCGAAATTAATAAACAGTTGAATGAGTTTTCAAGAACATTTCAATTTATCGAAGAGCTTTGAGATGACAATTTATTATTCATAATAAATTTCAAGAAACTACAGTAACTCAGGGATTTTGAATATTCATGCAAAGTTTGACAAATATAACACCGTAATAATCTAATTTAGATTTAAAATACTCTTTTTTTAATAAGTATATTGATATTTTAAAATCATACTCATAACCATAATAATTAATTACGAATGCGAGGCTCTTTTGCACAGGCTGCCGGCTAAATTATGGGTACTTCAACGGCACCTATTTCTGCGGTGAAGCAGTAATGTGTTTCGGTTTGAAGGGCACCGCAGCTAGTGAAATTACTGGGAAAATGAGACTAAATATCTCATGTCTCAAGGTGACGAGCGCAATTGTGGTGCCGCTCAGAATTTTTGGGTTTTCCATGAATCCTGAGCGGTACTTCATTGTAATGGGTAGGGCGTATCAATTACCATCAACTAAACGTCCTGCTCGTCTCGTCCCTTATTGTCATAAAAAAGATTCAAGAAATCAACATGACGTTTCATTTTAATGAATTAGTAGCACGGTTGACTGGCTCAAGTCGTAAAAAGCATGTTAAAAACGACTACTTGACTACAACTGAATTTGTGTTCAAAGTCCAAAGATGAAAGGAAAGCTCTTAGCTTAGCTTAGCTTTAGGTTTCTCTACATGAACATTACTACCACCAACACAACTGCCTACAGTAGCACAGACTACAGTCACAAAACGAACTAAAAAATTTACTTATTTATGCACGCAAGAAGTTATACTTCTTTGGCCCAACGAAGCAAAAATCATTAAAAGAACAATATTGTAAAAATCATGCAACGATAGCTTTGACAATTAATTATTAAAAAACGAATACGGCTGTACGGGCTTGAACCTTTTGTCTATCCTAAAAATGGACGAAGAAACCAAAAAAAAAAAAAAATAACGTGTGATGAAAACGTCAGAAAATTTTAGTAACCAACTTCACTCTGTGACTTTCACGCGCGCATCGTAAAACTTCATTCTCATATTTTTTTCATAACGCGCCTAATGAAGTATAACATCAAAAAAAAACTATTTTTAGAACGAATCTCGACAATAATGAACGGATATTCAGAAAGAAATTCACGGTGGCTATGCATAAAGAATTTTGTCCAAATAATGACCGCATAAGCACAATTATAATTAATGTGAATTTACTTTGGTGAAATACAACAATGTTATCAATTGAAATTGGTTCTCATATTTTACAAGGCTTATTTTGCCTTATTAGTATTTATTCAAATATTGAATTATAACTTTAAAACTTGATTAATTGATAGGTTAGCATTCACATAATGTTAATACTTGTAACCACATAATATAATTAACCAGATACTCCCACACACACACACGTATACATTGAATATATGTATAAATAAATAAAATAAACATTTATGCATATAAACAGAATTTTAAATTGGATTTTGGAATGACTCATTAATATTATTATGCCTAATCATTCAATTAGCCATTCAATTAAAAACTTTTAAATTATAATTTCGAGAGCAGAAGACACGGAATAAAATAAAATGATATAAATATTTATGACAAGACCAGGCATTGTAAAACGGTCTACAAAAACAATTTTAAAGTTTATTAGCCAAAGTTTTCTCAACGCAACAACTGTTGCTTCGGGCTGTGTGGTTTGGCCCAAGTTTCATTTTTTATTGATAATTATATTTCTTCCGTCTGTAAAACATCTACCAATTTCAACTTGCGGCAACTATTAGAGCTATACGTCGTCCCATTGACAGACAGCGTGTACGGATAAGGTTACCGTCGATAAGTTTATTGGGACAGAAAAGTCAACGATAGTTACGATTTTTATCTCAAGTAAGAGATGGACTGAATATTGGGAACGGCCGTAAGGCAGCACTGTAAGTCTCTATTATAGTCAATTTTATTTATTATGATAGTCTATTTTATTTAGAGCTTGATTTCCTTACATCTATACATTTAGGTATTTATTTATAAATTGTATTTATTATTATGTGTTGATATTTCACTATTTTAAATAAAATAATTTTAATGTCTTATTATTTATTATTTTCGATATAGGGCCGGTAAAAGCCTCCTCCATTAATTTAGACTTTACCTCTTGCAATTCTTATCCACATCTTTCCTACTGTTTCTACTATGTCATCGCTCTATCTCTTATTAGCACTGCCTTGATTTCATTTCCTATTCATAGGGTACCAGTTCATTACTACTTTGGACTTTTTATCTTCTCTTCTTTGTATATGTCCAGGCCAAATCCATTTTAAACCTGGAACAGATAAAGCTACATATTTTGCTTTGGCTTTCTTTCTTATTGTGATATTACTAATTTTGTCTCTTAGTCTTAGCCCCATATAACTTCTCTCAATTCCTCTCTGACAAACTTTAATTTTTTCTAAGTTTCTATAGGTAAGAGGCCATGTCTGACAAGCGTAAGTGATATATCAAATCAAATCAAATCTAGAGCCTAAAAGCCTTGTTTCGTATCACTAAGAGAAAATTTCAGTTCTCTCATTCACCACCGTTCTTAAATCTAAAAGATTAATTATAATAACATAATACATGCACATAGTAATTAATAGAAACCTTCAGAATCTCCAGGCAATAAATCGCTGCCACCCGCTCTACAAATCTCCGCACTGATTCTAACTAACCCACAAATTTACGACTCTGTAAACTTTCATTTCATGCGTCAGCACTCAAAGGGCTGATTTGCTTGATAGAACAATAAATATTGTTTTGCATTTCAAGTTATATGTTCCTGTGATGTTTCGTTTCACAATTGACTTTGTTTTTGTTGCAAATGTGAGTTTGTTTATTTGTTAACCACGATTTCACGGCTTAACAACTACATTACCGATCATTATGAAAATTTGCACTTACGTTGTCACGCGTACACAAAACGATAAAGGGGAATTTATGAGTTTTAAAGAGTTCCCAAGGAACCATATTACAGCTTACAGATGTGATCCCAAATTTGAAATATAGAAGAACTCTTATTACTCTTTTTTACTCTTAATAGTGATTTCCATTATTGTAATACTAGAAAAATAATAGATAATAGATTTAAGGGTAATGGGTAAACTTTTATAATAAAGTCCCAGCCACTGTTCAGGCATTATCTATAAATCAAATTAAATATTTTATTAAAAAATGTCTCTGTCGTAAATCCTACTACTCCAAAGCTGAATATCTGAGTGATCGGACAGCCTGGGACTAGATTATGATTACTTTATAGCAATAGCAATGACAGTACATTATTGTATATTTTATTAAAAAGAGCACAAAAAAAGAATGCTGGGAGAGTTTCTTGCGCCGCTTCTTCTCTCCATTTGTTTCCGAAGCGGTAGTGGTGTCTAGTATATTACAAAAGACATCAAAAATAATTCTAAAGGAATCAGTTTTGAGAAAATTATTTATGCCTTTTTACAAATTATATCAAATTACACTGGCATGCAAAAGTAAGTATTACACTTTTCAAATTTTTTTTTTCTTAACTATAGAAGGTAGAGATTTAAGATTAAAAAAGTTTTATTGCAAATTTTATAGACTTTAATTCTTAGAAACTAAAATTATACATTAGTAACATTTTTAACTTAAAAAAGATAAAACAATGAAAATAGACATTTTTAGTTTAGTGTAAAAAAATTCAACTAAAATGTATTACATGTTATTTAATTTTTAATAACTGGTATTGCCTGCTCGAGCTCTGATTACAGCTTCGAGCCGGTTTGGCATACTGAACACTAGGTTTCGGAGCCGATGTTGGGGAATATTCTCCCATTCTTCTACCAGGGCCTGCTTTAGTGCCCTGAGGGTAGTAGGTGGTGGTCTGCGATTACTGACTAGCCTCCCAAGCTCATCCCAGGCGTGTTCAATCGGGTTGAGGTCAGGACTTCTTGATGGCCAAGCCATCACGCTGATACCGACCTCCTGAATATACTCTTGTACAATATGAGCCGTGTGTGGCCGGGCATTATCATTAATCAGCATCGATCCATCACCCATATTTGCTAAATACGGCCCTGCATACTTATTGAGAATCTCTTGAGCATATCTTTGCCCAGTGAGGGTGCCATTTTCTATGGCTACTAGCTCTGTGTGACCTTCTGAAGATATGCCAGCCCATACATGTACACTGCCTCCACCGTATTGGACTCTTTCTGAGATGCAGGCTTGAAGGTATCGCTCATCAGGTCGCCTGTAAACACTTCGCCTTCCATCAGAAGTGTAAAGGGAGAATCGAGACTCATTTGCAAACAAAATTCTTGACCATTCTTCTTCATCTCACTGCATGTGTTTACGGGCGTATCGCAGTCTCGCTACTCGATGCTGTCTCTCGAGTTTTGGGCCACTCGCTGGTATTCGGGATTTCGTTCGTACCGTCACACCCACCATTCTTGCAGTGCGACGCATACTGATGCCTAATTCCAGAAAAGCCATGATCCTAGCGCATTCTTCAACTGAAAGAGGCATGATAAATAAATGTTATGTGCTTTTTAGCATAAATTTTTAAAACAAGACCCATCGATCTTGAAAAAAATTTAAAACAGAAAGAAAAATGTGAATGGTAAAATTGTAATTCAGAAACGTCCACTTTGAAAAAGAAATGGTATTGTTTTTGAAGTATTTTTTCAGCCAATTCTTAAAAGAAGGTTACCGACTATAAAGTTTTTATGTACAAAAATAAATTCTCTTTGGAGTCCTTTTTATTTTGAAAGTATATCTTGTGAAATTAAAACGTTATCCCAATTTTAAAAGTGTGATACTTACTTTTGAAGGCCAGTGTAATAATGCATGGTTCCTGTCTGGTTCTGAGCTAAGTTTTTGTTCTAGTTTTATAATAAGTCAAAGTAATTTTGTTATTATATATTCAACTTAAAAGATGTACACAGAGTTCCTTATTAGTTTTTCTCCCCTTGTCAAAGCCTCATTACGAACTGATGTAAATTTATGACGTTTATTTAAAAAGTGCTGTTACGGTATGATATTATCACTCCCAATGATAGATTTATTTCTAATGGCTATTGGCTAACCCTGTGATCTTTCATAAGCACTAAAATCAATGATGTTGGTTGCTTGCACACTACGCTTGATGACAGAAAGCGGCGCTGCAGTGATTTCCACTAAGGCGGCTTTTTGTTTCTTCCTCCGGTATACTTCTTCTTTGATCCCTCTCATTTTGAGTGGGGTCGGCTTATCGGGTTGTGGAGGCTGGTCATGATGGTTTATCATGTACATGAAGGGTCTGTATTTTTATGAAAATAAGGGACGACACGAGCAGGACGTTCAGCTGATGGTAATTGATACGCCTTGCCCATTACAATGCAGTGCCGCTCAGGATTCTTGATAAACCAAATATTCTGAGCGGCACTACAATTGCGGTCACCTTGAGATTTAAGATGTTAAGTCTCATTTGCCCAGTGATTCACTAGCTACGGCGCCTTTCATATCGAAACACGATAATGTTTATACATTACTGCTTCACGGTAGAAATAGGCACCGTTGTGATACCCATAATCTAGCCGGCATCCTATGCAAAGGAGCCTCCCACTGGTCATGATGGTGTATCATGTGCATGAAGGGCGTCTGTTTAAGCTACCAGTGGTGTAATGATTTAAAATAAGTAGGATGGTTGCTCGTAAAAGAGTGCTTGTAGGTGGAAGTGTTAGGTAAGGTCTACGATCATATCAGGGTTGTACTAAAAGGTAGCAGAATAAAAGTTTGTGTGAAAGTTTTGATACAGTGGAAAGTCCAAAATACACCTAAGAATTACAGATGTATGGGTTTTGTATTTCCATACGATTTATCAGCGTATTATACCGAATCTCTGTAGTCAAGCAAAATAACTCCACCATTATATGTTAATACGAGTTGATAATTACATTTGATTGTATTGAGGGTTCAACTGAAGAGCCTGGCAATTACAATAAAACAACAGTTTGGGCTTGTGTAGATTTGAGATGATTATTACTTGGTTGTGGAATGAATTTATGTATGAGTTATATTCCTAGAAGATGGGAAACATAATATGAAATAATACGGCGCTGATATTTCGCAGCGTTATTTAATTAATGCAGAAATGAAAATTACCGCAACTTTAAAACAACTCGCTTGATTGAAATTAAAATATATTGTATTTTATATGTTATAGGCTGGGTTAGACTTTGTTAATACTTTATTTACGTAAAACTTACCTGAGTGTAAGCTAATCATAATCTTAAATTCCTTTTTATAGTCATTTGACAGCTGAAATTATGCGGAGCTTAAGCTAAGGCATCCTAATGCAAAAGTCAAGATCGCATTTTATCACACTCCTCATCAATGAATCACATCCTCGCAAATGAGACTTAACATCTTATGTCTCAAGGTGAAGAGCGCAGTTGTAGTTCCGCTCAGAATTATTGAGGTTTTTCAAGAATCCTGAGCGGCACTACCTTGTAATGGGCAGGGCGTATCAGTTATTTTCAGCTGAACATCCTGCTCGTCTCGTCCCTTATTTTCATAAATAAAACTCAGGTAAGTTTTACGAAAGTTAAGTCTGAGGTAATTCTAACGGTGAAATCTATCGTTAGACTTGATGCTTGCTTTAAACTTACAAGTTACATAAAAGATTAAGCAATATAATATTCACCTCTCATCTAAAATATAATTAAAAAAATCATTGTTTGTCCTCAGAATACCTTGGCGATTTTGGACAAATTGGATATTGATAGCGAAAAACCTTCAGAGGAAGAAATTGCCAGACTCTTCGGCTATGAAGAAGCATACTTCTCTGGAGAACTGGGACCTTGGCAAAGGATTAAGCCGAAAGTCTGGGCATTGTTTGACGAGCCTTCAAGTTCACCAGCCGCAAAGGTAAGTTCTCATATGCAATTAAGATGATGTTAACCTTGACTTGGGGATCAAAATTTTATTGACATAGAAACTACTGATATGGATTTGCTGTCTGATTTGAGAATTTGGTAAATTTGGTATTTTGGTCGAATCTGGTTGGTACTAAAAGGAATAAAAAAACTAAAAGTAAAAAATAAAGGTAAAAAATAAATAAAAATTGGACTGAAATTACCGGTAGGTTAAGTTCATATGGTGAAATTACAATTTTTATTGATATATTGATATTTTATAGTTATATTTTCTACCAGGCTTAAGCACACGAGACTTGCATTACGTAGTGTCAAAATAAAGTTTTACAAATGAATTCCTGCTACTTCAAGCGCAAAAACATACGAGTAGTAAGTGCTATTTAATGGTTATTATGAAATACAACTGTATAGAATTTGCAGATCTTAAATTAAAATGGAAATTGAGACAACCGTTTGACCATTATAATTTCATCCAAATGTTGACTAATAAAGCTATGTAGCATATATAAACCAGCGCAAATTTCGAACTGTCATTGAACGCGCAGAAGTCAGAAGTAGGATATCTCCGGCTGGTACTGGCAAAAGGCGTGGGCAATTCAAATTCGAATACAAATATTTTTATTCAAAATAGGATGTGACAAGACTTATTGAAAGTCAAAAACTACCTCCAATTACAAAACGAATGCCTCAGAACTGAGAAAAATGGGCGCAACAAACTCAGCGGGTTTTTCTTTCATCAAAAAAATATGATTACAAAGTAATATTGTGCAATCAAAGTCATTATTTAATAGCCTGAGGGCGGTCGCTCCATTCGCAATCTGTGGTATTATAAGAGTCATTATGTTATAGTAATCTTAACCACACAACCGTTTTTAACAATTCTTTTGAATAACATAATACTTTTGTTTTGAACATTTTCTGGAATCTTGTTGTAAAAACATATAATATATACAACTTCCCACAAAAGACTTACTAACTCTACTTAGCCGAGTAGTAGGTATTATAAGTTTATGTCTGTTTCTGGTGTTAACATTTATGGTTATGATACTTACTAGCAAATTCGCTTATGTGCCTATGAAGATACAATACATTTTCAAGTATAATTTATTTAAATTTTGCTCTCAATAATTCTTTTGAACCTCGGTTATAAATAGCACGAATAGCACCAATATTGTATTAATATCGGCAGCGTTGCCCTAAAGCAATATACCATTGGACATAATACTATGGAAATAACTAAAGTATACTAGTCGCGCCGTATCTATGTCAGTTAATTGTCTAATATTTTTAACCGCATATGCTGCAGAACTGAGTCTGTTCGCAAATCCTTCAAAATGGGGGCCCCATTGTAATTTGGAATTCGGAGTAATGCCAAGAAATATAGCAGATTCTACCGGTTTTACCACCTCTCCGCTTAACAAAACACTTGCATCTACATTTTTGACATTTGGAACTGTAAATGATAACTACTTCCCAAACATCTCTAATTACCTTCTTCTGGCTAGTATCAGGCACTTGTATACACACAACTGCTTATTGATAGTCTGTGTGATAAGCGAGACACAAAGGATGCGATCACGTGACACTTTGGTACCAGTGCTACCGCCAGTCGAAGATTCGCTTTGGCCTCAAATGACCACCACCAATAGCCTCCCACAGGAAGCCGGCTAGATTATGGGTACCACAACGGCGCCTATTTCTGCTGTGAAGCGGTAATGTATAAGCAATACTGTGTTTCGGTCTGAAGGGCGCCGTAGCTAGTGAAATTACTGGGCAAATGAGGCTTAACATCTCATGTCTCAAGGTGACGAGCGCAATAATTGTAGTGCCGCTCAGAATTTTTGGGTTTTTTGAAAATCCTGAGCGGCACTGCGTTGTAATGGGCATGGCGTATCAATTACCATTAGCTGCACGTCCTGCTCGTCCCGTCCCTTATTATCATTAAAAATAAAATTAATTTGGAAAACTATCAGATGTTGAGAGGACAGCTAATGTGCCTAGTAATCATATTTAGAACTCAAATTTATTGTTTTTTTATGTTTCCAAGTGCTTGTGAATCTCATTAGTCATTACATTATTACTAGCTGACCCAGAAAACGTTGTATTGCTATGGCAATGAAGTAGTAAAAAAAAAAACAATAATTAAAATTGTTGGGGTATAAAAAATAGATGCAGACCGATTCTCAGACCTACCAAATATATCGTACTACTACTATAGCGATTTTGTGGATGGAACAGAATAGTATAATTACAAAAATAGTTGTAGATCGATGTATTTTTTAATGCTAAATTATAATACAATAAAAATTAAAAAAAAATAAAAAAAATAAGGAAAATATATTTAGGGGTGGGTCTTATCGTTTAGGGGTATGAAAAATAGATATTGGCTGATTCTCAGACTTTGTTAACAAACACCGGGACACGAAATCTTTATATTATACTAGCTGACGCAGCAAACGTTGTATTGCCGATATTAAAATCGCGATACAAAAGTAACTGTTGATCGTAGATGGGTGAAAATTTGAAGTTGTATGTATTTATTAATGCTGACTCATAATCAAACAAATTTAAAAAAAATGTCAAATAAAATAAAAAAAAAATCGTGTGGACCACCCTTAACATTTAGGGGTATGAAAAATAGATGTTGGCCCATTCTCAGACCTACTTTATATGCTCACAAAATTTCATGAGAATCGGTCAAGCCGTTTCGGAGGAGTACGGGAACGAACATTGTGACACGAGAATTTTATACATATATAAGATAAGATTGTACTGCATGCACGTAAACTACAATATGAGTAAATTTTATTTGAAACATATTTTTAAGTATTATGCCTACCGTATCTGTACCGGAAGACGCATTGTTGGTAGGTCCCCACAAGATGGACTGACGATCTGGTCATAATGGCCGGCCGAGACGAACAGGACGTTCAGCTGATGGTAATTGATACGCTATGCCCATTACAATGCAGTACCTACGGCTCAGGATTTTTGAAAAACCAAAAAATTCTGAGTGGCACTACAGTTGCGCTCGTCACCTTGAGACATATTCAATTCAAATTCAAATTCAAATATTTTTATTTAACTAAGCAAAAAAATAAGCCCTTTAGACCGAAACACAGTACTGTTTACACATTACTGCTTCACGGCAGAAATAGTTGCCGATAGAAATAGGTTGGATAAGGGCAGCACAGGACCGATCGTCATGGTTATATTTGGGGGAGGCCTTTATTCATATTTCATATTTATTTATTAAAAAACACAATGTTACATTATAGATTAAATCCAAAGCGTTACAAAGATACTAATGAAAGAAAACAATCAAAGTATAAAATTAGGTATTTTATTTTATAGAGCTTACAGGCATCATACTCTCAAATCTTTTCTTAAATTATTTGACCAAACATCCCATAGAGCATAGGCAAATAACACTGTGGTGCTACCCCAAGTACTTTATCCAGCAGTGGATGTCTTCCGGCTGAAATGATGATGATTTTTAAGTACTTTCGAATTCTAACTCACTAAAAATCTACTTTATATTCTACTCAAACTACTTTAAAAATCATTATATTCCTTCACGTAAATGCTCTCCGACGTTTGGTCAAGCGGCGTTGAGTAAGAGTTAAGTATGTTAGTCCGAAAGGATACACCTTCCTTAAAGGCCTGCGACGCTCCTGTGATTCCTCTGGTGTTGCAAGAGAATGTGGGCGGCGGTGATCACTTAACACCAGGTGACCCGTACGCTCGCTTGTCCTCCTTTTTCAATACAAAAAAGGATAAAATATGTAAAATTTCACAAAGGGCGGCGATTAAGTGCAATTTGGCACTAAAATGGTAATTTCTTTTAAAACCAACCCTAAAATATTTGATCATGTGGTTAAGCTGCAAATGGGCATTTATTTTACTGATTTTCTTTTGTTTATTCAAAATTTACGTATTAAATTGAAAAATTGTTTGGTTTAAGGTTTAGAAAAGTACTAATTCTATTAAATTCTTTAAAATAAGAATGTGGTTATATTGAATATTCGGAGGTTTTTGACTCCAAAGTTTATTTTTGGGAAGCAACTGCCAAATTTTTTATTGGATATATCAAATTATATATATATATATATATATATTCTATTCAGTTCAAAATTTTCTTTAATTCGTTCTTTGTGCACTGTATTTTTTACGTCGGAATATTTTCATTGCGTTATGTTGTAATTGACTCTCTAAGAAACCAATTTTTGTGAATATTGAGGTATGACCGCGCCTTAACTTGTATCATTCAATTGAATGAATAGCTTATGTTCATTTATATTACAACATAACAGAATTTCTTATATTTAAAGCTACAATAATTATATGAATCCCAATATGAGGGTTAATCCCACTCATACCAGTGTTTCATTATAAAACTGTTGTTTAAAGCTAGGGCGATGTGTGGAACGGGTGAAAAATCAACATTGAAAGTATGTCGTGAAAAACGCTTTTAATTAAAAATGAAAAGCGGTCCTACGTGTGTTGAAAAACATTAACAAAAGCAAAGGAACACTTTATTATTATTAAAGTTTCACATTGAGGCTTTTGCTTGGCAGAAAACTCATGACAAATACTCGCAAGTTAAAATATTATTTTTTGAAAATAACTCGTAAATTTAAACTAATATTTTAAAAAGAAATTTTAAAATATCGATATAATTGATTTCAATATTCACTCTCCAAAATGACTAAAACATTTTTTTAAGCTCTTTACTGACTTTGAGCTTGACTCTCAGCAAGTTATATGTAAAATTTATTCAAAAAAGTATAGATTTCTATGAAATAACATTAATGCAATTTTAAGTTATTATGGAGCGTGCCATGTTTTAACTTGTTTACTGATAGATAAAATACTGTATGTTTATGTGATAATATAATCCTCGAATGAATAATAATCAATTCATGACTAAGAGATTATAAAGAGATCAAAATCTATTGCTGAGCTAAGCTTTCTATCGAGTTTCGTTTTATTATTAACATTATTTAATCAAAATCAATTCAATGTTTGGATATTCCTTTAAATTTTGGATTTACATTTAGTAGTCGTGTATTGGATTCACAAAGACTGGTTTTGAAGACGGCATTGCTCGGAGGACAGCGGACAAACACACGTGGGCGGGCAGTATTTTTTTCAAATAACAGAATTTTGTAATCATGTTTGTCATGTCATTTTATAAAAAAATTAAAAATTATAATATTGACTTAATTATCCAAAAGAACTTATATTTTACCAATGAGAGGCTCCTTTGCACCAGATGCCGTCTAGATAGTGAGTACCACAACGGCGCCTATTTCTGCGTAGCTAGTGAAATTACTGGGCAAATGAGACTTAACATCTTATGTCTCAAGGTGACGAGCGCAGTTGTAGTGCCGCTCAGGATTTTTGGGTTTTTCAATAATCTTGAGCGGCACTGCATTGTAATGGGCAGGTGGTATCAATTACCATCAGCTGAACGTCCTGCTTTCTCTATCATCCCTTATTTTCCATAAAATATATATATATATATATATATATATATATATATATATATATATATATATATCTTTACTTGCAAAATGCTTATCATACAACAACAACCAAAATATTAAGTTAAATTTTGCAATTTAGGAACTTTACCTGAATTAATTTTCAACTGAAGCTATTCCGTTTACCATCACATATTCAAACCCTTAGGGACGAACAAACAATAAATCTTTCTAGTTAGTTCAAGGCAGGCACGTTTTATTAGTTTCAGGTGTTAATAAATATATAAAGATAACCCATATTATACAATACAGTACATGTTATTTCTGATGATATTAACAAGAATGTCGTAGCGATCTCATGTTTTTTTTATTATGAAAATAAGGGACGAGACGAGTAGGATGTTCACCTGATTGTAATTGATACGCCCTGCCCATCACGATGTAGCGCCGCTCAGGATTCTTGAAAAACCCAAAATTTTGAGCGGCACTACAATTGCGCTCGTCACCTTGAGACAGATGTTAAGTCTCATTTGCCCAGTAATTTCACTAGCTACGACGCCCTTCAGACCGAAACACAGATTACTGTGTGTGCCGGCTAGATTATGGGTACCACAACGGCGACTATTTCTGCCGTGAACCAGTAATGCGTAAGCATTATCCTGTACAAAGGAGCCTCCCACTGGTCATATACTTACATGTTTTGTGATTAGACACACCATATTTCAATATTGACAAAATTAACCACTATTGTTAAGTTCGTCTTGAATCTTTCTGTTTCACCACAAAATCTCTCAATAACATATTATGATGATAAGGTATCATATTACAAAGCAAGCAACACGTAAACTCATATTTCATACACTCACATTAATAAATTAAGGTAAATTTGAAATACCCATGGTACGAAACTACTATAGAGATAGAAAGTTGAAAAAACGAGTTATTACTCAATAGTTTACCCGAGTACATAAGACGTGAGCCTACACTTACTAAATTTAAAAGTTTATTAAAAAACACTTGTTAAATACATTGTAAACATTTACGTAAATTTATTGTATTAATATAACCTAATTTATTAATTTATAAGCTGCAGTCAAAATGGGTAAGTAGTTTTGCGGGGCATGGTTTAAATGAAAGTGTAACTTTTTATGAATTAATACCTTACATACATACATTAACTAATAACTTTATCAAAATTACTTCAACCGCAAAACAAGATAACTCCATAAGCCACACGTTTCAATTATCTCTTATCATATGGAATACTATAAAGGTAGAGGTGTTCTATAGAGCAAACGTTATCTTTCATATTCATAAGTAATTATTTCAGTAAAACTGAACAACAATTAATACTTATAAATAATTTTTTAATTAAAAATATACTACGTTTAAAAAAACCGACTTAAAAACTGAACAGTATCAAAATTTAATATAATACACCTCTTATCCAAACCTTTACCTTTAATATAAATAAAATACTTTTATTTGTACGTGCTACATATTGATAGCTTTGAAGTCAGTGCCAAGCCAAATGTAATAAAGGTACCTACACAAATCATAAATCTCAGAGTAATCGGTGTACATACATAAAAAAAAAAATACCGATCGAATTGATAACTTTTTGAAGTCGGTTGATAAAAAACTTGTACTTTGCATCGTCACACTTTAATGCGAAATGCCGTATCTAGTGACATTACTGGTCAAATGAGACTTAACATCTATGTCTCAAGGTGACGAGCCCAGTCGTAGTAGTGCCATTCAGAATTTTTGGGGATTTTCAAGAATCCTGAGCGGCACTGCATTGTAATGGGCAGGACGTATCAAGTACCGTCAGCTGAACGTCGGGCTCGTCTTGTCTCTTATTTGCATTGAAAAAAATGCGACAGGATGGTTGACAGAAATAACCCAGTTTAGCACCATGGTATTTAGTCACACGTACACACATACAGCATGCAAATATCAGGATAAATAATATAATTAGTGTAAATATTTAATGACACGTATCAAATCAAATCAAATCAAAATCAATTTATTCGTGTACGTCAAGGAAATTGCACTTATGTATGTCAAAAGTTTTCATTTATTTTTATATTTACCTCCACTTTGGAAAGGGTTGAGCTTTAATGAGAAATGCCAAGACACCCATTGCCACTCTTTAAAATCAACATTTACAACTTCATCTTTTTACACATCTACTCAATTACTTATTTACTTTATTGGAGACAAAAACAGAAACAAATGATTAAATTATAACTAACTAAAATTATTACAATTGTTCCCTTGGAACGTCTCACTCAGAACATAGATGTTAAAGATAAAAGCGACATCTACTTAGGTGCAAGCGTGCACGTACAATCTACAATAAAAGTTAATCGCAGCATAGGTATGTAAATCTTGGTAAAAGTAAACTTTTTAATTATAAAACTAGAATGTAGAAAACAGAAATAATAAGACTTAAGTTTCATTAGAACTGAATATTTGTTTAAGATTAGTTTTATAGGTAAAAATGGAGCACGAAAACATATCAATGTTATTCAACGTGAGATTATGCAGTCTATATATTCTATGAAGTGGTGCACGTTTACCAATATTGGTCCTAGTTTTAGAGATGTGGAATAATTTTGTGATCTAGTGGCTATAGATGGTACACGGAAATTAATCTCAGATAACAATTGGGATGACTTAATCTCACCATTACAAATTTTATACAGCGTCACTGCATCAATTAACTGTCTATGGTTACTCAAGGATAGGGTATTATGTTTAGCTAACAGTTCATTGTAAGAGCAGCGGGGTATACGCATACGGTAATTAAGTGTTCTTAGGATTTTTTATTGAATCATTACAAATTTTTTAATGTAGATTGCATTAAACGGATTCCAGATTGGTGACACATATTCTAAATGTGATCTAACAAGACTATTAAGAAGGCAGGTAAACGTGTCTTTCCGCTTAAAGCGTTTAGTATTTCTTTTTATGAAACCTAGCATTCGGTAAGCTTTATTAAGTACATTTTCTACATGCACATCAAGAGTAAGTTTTGTATCTAGATACACACAAAGGTCTCTTTTTTCTGAGTTAAGAATGTAGCCACCTAGTTGAAAACTCGTAGTTAATATATTAAAATTTCTTGTGAATGTCATATGAATACATTTGCTACGGGCCAAAAAAGGTTTATTAATTTAAGAATATTCTTCAAATCTTATTAAATCAGACTGTATTAATTTTAAATAATTTTGATCGCAAACACAGGAGTTTATCTTTTAGTCATCCGCATATAAAGGAAATTTCAATGTTTGAAGCAAGATGAGATATCATTTATGAATAGTACAAATAGAAATGGTCCTAGGATAGATCCTTGAGGGACGTCCGATGAGGCTACGACAGGGGCAGAAGTATAAATTAATACGTTAAAACAAGAGTTATTGAGTACAGTAGATGCATCAATCCACACACACCGTAGATAAATAAAGGTATTTCGCGAGCATTTTATTAGCGATTATAAAAAAGTTTAATAACTTTTATTTTTAAAAACATGACGTATTTAAATGTATTTTATATAAATATGTAATTATGTGACGTGTGCATTGTGGTACTTATTTCTTTTGCAAAACATTTTGGCCCATCTTGATAAAATTATATGACTACACTCATAAAGTGGTAAAATATATGCTAATAAAAATTAAAACAAGGTCTATAAATTTTTACATGGTTTTACAACGCAACCCGGTATTTTAGTTTCAATTATTAGCAAAGTTCAACAGTACATGTGACAGGTCAATGTAACACATTGTTCGAGACTGGCTCGAGTACGCCCACTTGGGCGTAGTATTAGTTGCCGTACTCTGCAACTACACCTGCAGTATCTAGTTGGAGCGCAGTGGAGACCAATCCTTAATCTAAAGCTTGCAAATTATTGTATGACGGCAGAAAAAGGCACCGCTGTGGTAAATATCCGACAACCTTCCTGGGTCCGGGAATTATTCGAGACACTCTTCAGTAACGAGATTCATATAACCGATTCCCAGAACAGTGAGTTTTTTTGCACGGTTGCGAAGTTTGGGCATACTTTACATAGCATCGAAATGCGTATGCTGAGTTGCGCAAAAAGAGTAACACTCAAGGACAAAGTACAAAATAAATATATAAGTTTGAAGCTTTAAAGTTGCACCCATAACCAACAAAATATCAGATCGTAGGCTCCGATGGTACGGAGACGTAATGTGTAGACCCGACGATTATGTGGTGAAAAAAAAGAAAGAGGGGCAGGGGAATACCTCAAACTACCTAATTGACAAATGTCCAAAAAGACATGAAACGCCTTAGCCTCAGTGACGAAAATCTTGATGGCCCCGCATGACGGGATAAGATAAGAAGAAGAAGAAAGAAGATTTATAAGTGACTACCATAGGTATCATCACATAACCTTAACGCTTTATTTTATTGCAAGACTTAGAGAGTGATGTGAAAATGGAAAATAAAAAGATAATATATACCAATGATAGAGATTAGTTACGAAAGAAGTACCAAATTATCGGAAAAAAAAAGTTTTTCTAAAATTTTCGAAATTTTTTTTTTTTATGGAATAGGAGGACAAACGAGCGTACGGGTCACCTGTTGTTAAGTGATCACCGCCGCCCACAATCTCTTGCAACACCAGAGGAATCACAGGGGCGTTGCCGGCCTATAAGGAAGGTGTACGCGCTTTTTTTGAAGGTACCCATGTCGTATCGTCCCGGAAACACCGCACAAGGAAGCTCATTCCACAGCTTTGTAGTACGTGGAAGAAAGCTCCTTGAAAACCGCACTGTGGAGGACCGCCACACATCCAGATAGTGAGGATGATATCCTAACTTGTGGCGTGTCGTGCGAAGGTGGAATTCGGCGGCAGGAATCAGGTTAAACAGCTCTTCGGAACACTCCCCGAGATAAATGCGGTAGAAGACACACAATGAAGCGACGTCTCCACGCAACGCCAAGTGATCCACCATTCACAGAGCACTGGGACCCCGACAATTCGAGCTGCTCTGCGTTGCACGCGGTCAAATGGATCGAGCTGATACTGGGGTGCGCCAGACCAGAGATGACAGCAATACTCCATGTGTGGCCGGACCTGCGCTTTGTAGAGCGCTAGTATGTGGGCCGGCTTGAAGTATTGCCGTGCTCTTTTGATGACGCCCAGCTTCTTCGAAGCCAATTTGGCTTTGCCCTCCAGATGGCCACGAAATTGGCAATCGCTCGAGATTTCGAGACCCAGTAATCCGATACTAGGCGCGGCTTGGGGTTTTTTAGTGGTAAACGCGCAAACTTGAGTCTTCTGGGGGTTAAATTAGACAAGGTTCAATTTACCCCATTCCGCGACCTTCTCGAGAGAGGACTCGATAGAAGACACTAGTTTCTCCCGGCACTGGTCGACGATTTCCCGAGAGAGACTTGCATGGCCCGTGTATACGGCATCACCAGTGCTGTCGTCCGCATAGCAATGTATGTTGGAGGTGTCCAACATTTCATTGATATGCAGAAGAAACAGCGTAGGAGATAGCACACAGCCTTGGGGCACTCCAGCATTCACGGGCTTCGGGTTCGAGCAATATCCGTCGACAACGACCTGTATGCTACGCCCAGTGAGGAAGCTGGAGGTCCACTTGCACAAGCTCTCGGGAAGCCCAAATGATGGAAGTTTTGAGAGGAGCGCCTTGTGCCATACACGATCAAAGGCCTTCGCTATATCCAAGCTAACTGCCAGGCCTTCCCCCTTGCTTTCAATAGCCGCCGCCCATCTATGTGTTAGGTATACCAGAAGATCACCTGCCGACCGTCCATGGCGAAAGCCGTACTGTCGGTCGTTGATCAACTGGTGACCCTCTAGGTATACTAAAAGCTGGCGGCTAATTATGCTCTCCATGAAAATTGTTTGAATAGTTTTCTGGACAGCCTCAATTTATATTTAGATTTGGTTGTTATTGCTGCGATGGAACTCTTAAAAACATTCTCATAATTTTTTGGCGCAAAAAGTTATCATAGTTTTTTTTACATGTTACGATCGGAGGTTCTTTTCATGTTGAGGTCTAAGGTTCCAGGTTATATCTTGTACTATTCGAAGATTAGACGAGCCATAATATCTTCACATATAATAAAATTGTCTGTACATTCAAAATAATTCAACAAACGAATTAATTTACAATAATAGAATAATCGCATTATCGAAGACGCAATGTTGGTAGGCGCTTCACAAGATGGACCGACGATCAATGTTCAAGATCGCCGGAATACGTTGGATATCGTCGTGGAGATCTTTGGGGGAGGCCTTTATCCAGCAGTGGACGTCTTCCAGCTGATGATGACGTTGATCATGATGAATATAATTATCATATTATCACACTTTTTACACAACTTATCTTAACCCAAACTAGATATAGCATATATATATACTTTCACTATCCGGATTTCAGTAGGTACGGTGCTCTTCAAACCAAAACACAATAATGCTTGCACCTTAGATTAAGGATTGGTCTACGCTCCGCTCCAACTAGATACCGCTCTACTGAAGAACAATAGCTTTTTTATTACGGAAACAATTAGATGCTTGTGTGCGTGGCATCTTGACACTCAATGGCATCTTTCAAATTTTGTAACATAAGCTTTGTGTTGTTTTACATTGAAATAAATAAAATACAAAATACTTACTGATGAAATGTGATCCCAGTGTCTTTCTTATTTCTTGTAGCATTATTTTTACAAAGTGGCGCAACCCGGCGTTTTAATTTCAATTATTAGCAAAGTTTAACAGTACATGCGGCAGGTCAACGTCACACATTATTCGAGACTGGCTCGAGTACACTTGGGCGTAGTATTAGCTGCCGTACTTTGCGAATACGCCTGCGGTATCTAGTTGGAGCGTAGCAGAGACCAATCCTAAACCTAAGGCTTGTACGTTATTATATTACAGCAGAAAAAGGCACCACTGTGGTAGCCATATGCTGTGTAGAGAAGCCTCCCTCTGGGTCCAGGAATTATTCAATATTCTCTTCAGTAACAAGATTCATATAACCGATTGCCAGAACGTTGAGTTGGGCCAGACTGTTGAACAATATATTGTACTCTCTAATAAAGCAATTCAATTCACAAATCACAGCTGCGACGGGATCATAAATTATTGAGTCCCTCTATTTACGACGTACGGTCGACTTACTGATTAATTGAATTGGATGTGACACGATCAAATATAACTGATAGGCTGCAGGAGATTTTGGAATATAACATTTGTAATATTATGTATTTTTTCTGTACCATAATTATACAAATGATTTGAGTTATCTTTAGTGTTAATTCCGCCAATATTTGTCTTTAAACAATTCAACACGTGTTTCGCATCTACACGAGGCATCCTCAGGACGTGTTGTCTTGCCAAAATCTGGCACGAGACTTTCAATAAATTTTCTCTACCATAATATTTATTTCTTAATTAATATTTATGCATATTTCGATACCTACATGGGGAGTGAGACAGGCCTGGTATTACTATTAGTGTAATACCTAAGTAAACATTTAGTTTGATAGTAACTTAAATATTCAGTCGAATAAAATGAAATGAAATAGATCTCTTTACGTAATTATCACCACCATTTTCACACCATTTTTTTTTGGAGTGGGTAAAAAAAATCACGTTAAATAATTGTGTTTCATATTCATATATAGATAGGGCGAAGCTAATGTAAATCTTATTATATATATTTTTAAACATATCTTTAGGTCTTCGGAAAATTATAATATTTCTTAGCCTGATACGAACTTTATTTCAATTGAAACAATGTGTTCAGCCGTAAATCCTTTAATGGAAAGTTTTAATTGACTAAACAGAGCATGATCCTAAATAAATTTTGAGTGATAAGCATATTAAATTAAAATGAGAGTTGACAAAATATTTCAGAATAGAATTGTAAACATTCTTGTTACTGGATAATGTCCAGTAATAATTTTCTACCAAATTCAAAAAGGAGAAATTTCAAAAATTTTCTGTATTGTATTTTCTGAGCTTAACTCGGAGTTTCCCTGAGGGATCGAATCACAAATAAGGAGATCCGAAGGTGAACCAAAGTCACTGACATAGCCCAAATGATTGCGAAACTGAAGTGGCAGTGGGCAGGGCACATAGTTCCACGGACAGATGGCCGTTGGGGCAGTAAAGTCCTCTTATGGCGACCACGTACCGGAGGATGCAGTGTTGGCAGGTCCCCCAAAAGATGGACCGACGATCTGGTCAAGAATGCCGGAATACGTTGGATGAGGGCAGCGCTGGACCGATCGTCTTGGAAATCTTTGGGGGAGGATTTTATTCATCAGTGGACGTCTTTCGGCATATGATGATGATGAACTCTTTTCTTGATTTTCCTTGCGATAAAAACAAGCGGGTTATTAATATCTTTGCAAGTTATGAAATGATGTTGATCAGTTTCTTTGTTTTATGGGTGCTAGTTACATTAAATAAATGATACATAAGTATTTAAATTTTAATTGAATTGGTTTTAAATATAATATTACTTGAAGTTGATTTTAAAGTCTATTCCGGTTTGATAGTGTAGTAAATATGACGGTAGTGGTGTAAATATAATTCTCAGGGTGTCTCCATATAACTGAGATCTACCAGTGAAACTTCTATAGCCGGAGCAAACAGAAAAATATTTTAAGTAATACATTACCGCCATATTTCTCATGTACCTCATATAAATATTAATTTAAATTTGTTAAAAGGTGTAATTTAAATTAACTGTTAGTTATTTATTAGAGAAACCTCAAGCAAAAACATTTAATGGTCATATGTGCATGGTAAGCACCCTCACTTCAAATATTACCCCATCATAACGCTACCCTACCCAACTTTAAATTATTATTATAATTTAAATATTACTTACTAACATAAATTCAAAACCTTCCAAACACTTCTTCCTCCGCAAAAGCAAGCAAATTTCATAAGCCATGCATTTCAATTATCTCTCATCGCATGTAATGTTCTAGAAGTTATTTGAAGTGGAAAACTTTAGCTATACTATCTTCGTACTCAACACTTCATTTTCTCCCCCTGCGTTGGAAAATATAACCTATAGCTATTTCTGTTAGATTGAATTTTACTTAATTGGTGTCGCTTGTAATGCACATTATTTAGTGTTCTTGTACACAAGAATGTTTTCTATAGGTATTAAACCTAATTTAATATGCCAGCGAGTCGGGACTCACGAGCGAGCAGGCGTTTTGTTTTGCGATATTTTAAAAATGAAGAAACATAAATAAAGCAATGCATATTAAAGGTCATTGCGATAGAAATTAAACTTTTAACGCTTCCTCAAGACGCTGAAACAATTTAATTAAATGTGATTATTATTGTAATGAAATTACCATTAATGATAGCTCTCTATTTATTTATTTATGTAGGTTTGACAACGAAAGGATATTGAATTTAAACAAGTACCAAAAAAGACTAGTGGAAGTGGCAATACCCTTACGCCACTACTGTGTACAATATACCTACTCGAGACCAGTCATATTTTGATGTCAAGTGAAGGATGATTATCTTTTAAAAAAATACAAATATGCCTTTTTGCGCCATTTTGGAATGTAAAAATCATAGCCGCAATAAAAATATTTGCAATGAAGGGATTTCCTATCATCGGTAATCATAATTTTCCGATTTAAATGCAATTAATATTTTTATGTGTAATGCAAAATATACAATTAAATATGAACCATAATATTACGACGTATGATTCATTTACCTTTACGTTTAATCGATGTAGCTTATGATAGAATAATTAATGTAAACAATAAAAATAGCTTGCTACTCAACAAGTACATGCATGGACATATCGATATAATTTTATCGAAATAAATGTTTTCTTTATAGATAATTGTAATCGACTATTGCTCTTTTCAATGCACCATGCGATAAGGGTGTGAGTAAGCAAAAAGTTATAATATGGTTGTGGTAATTGTGTACAAGAGAGACTACGATAAATTCAAATTAATAGTTTTAATTGTCTCTTAGGTACAGCTAATTATTATTTAACGAATAAGTGTAAGATTTCAGTGAAACTACTTAAGCCTCACTTTTTAAATATAGACAAACAAGTTTTTTAATTAAATTTTAATATATTGAGGTTTCACCGATAAGGTTGAGTCGAGGTGGATTATAAGAAAAACCTCATCAAATCATGGAGTAGAGGAAATTCGTCATAGAATTGTACAAAAATAGATCGAAAACCATGAATTAGTAATATACTTCATCAACCCTGATTACATCATTTCTAGTTTTCACTAACTTATCGATATGTTTATTAATTTTCGTACAACACTAGGTATTTTGACTGAAGTCAAATCTATGGTTACAGAGTTCCTGATTCTTCAAGTTTTTATAATATGTTATTTTTTGCAATTTAAGAAAAAGTTCCGAGGTTGTCATTATCACTCTAAGAATATGAGATTAGCGTAATGGTACTAAGATCGAAATTGATGTAAATAAATGTGTAGTTATGTCTTTTCGTGATTGTGAATTAAGGCCTATCACAAAGCAGGAATTAAGTGTGTGTATTACATATTTAATAGATAAATGTGTGAGTTTTGCAACGTGGGTTCCCATAGTAAAATGACATGATGCCACTTCTACTAGTTTTTTCTGTTCTGTGATTTTAAATCACGATTACATACCTATAATTATCATTCTTATTTTGTCAGAATAGGTAAGAGCCACGCGTACTGTAATGATTATTATAAATACTAATGGCTATGGCAATTATGAGTGGTCGCGTCAATGGTCAGACACGTATTGAAATGGTTATTAATAATACAAATGGTTATTGTTAATTCTGACCGACCTGGTCAATAATTAGACGCGTACTGTAAAGGTTATTGTTCATTCTGACCGGCATGTTCAATGGTTAGACGTGTGATGTGCCTAAGATTAAAAGTTATAAAAAGGTCATGATGGCAAAAATATAACTCACTCACCAGGTGAAACTCATTTATAATATCTTTATTTTAAATTTGATAGACCTTAAGAAATATACTAATGAATTTTGTCATTATCTCAGAATTCAATGCTTAATATTCAACGTTGTTCATTCAGAAAGAAGGACAAAAGATATTCCGAGTAAAGTTTTCGACTTTAGCGAAACGGAGATGATTGATTATAAAAGCTACATAAATTTTGGCTTTATTTGTTCAAACAGATCTAATTCTGCCACTTTTGTTGGTAGATTTGGTCGTATTTATTCTCGTACTTTGATGATGTCAGAACTATCAAACAATAATAAACACATTATCAGTTTTAGTGCTTGTATATTTTTTTGAGAGATTGCCCCATTTTCAAAAGCATAATAAATATCCAAAAGATTATCCGAAATGAGTAAGTCGGATTTAACAGTATTGAATGGTAAAGGTTTATGCTTGAGTTAATTTCGCCCAAGATTTATAAAATCCGTACGTTAGTCAGTGATTATTTCATTTACAAGTAAGATAATTTTTAAATTATCATTTCCAAAGACATCCTTGGAGATCTTCGTGGTGAATGAATGCGTTATACCGAGTACTTTTGCGATGCGATTAAGCCGTTGACCACTGATGAATGAATATGCGTTTGTACCAGTGGGAGGCTCCTTTGCACAGGATGTCGGCTAGATTATGGGTACCACAACGGCATCTATTTCTGCCGTGAAGTAGTAATGTGCAAGCATTACTCTGTTTCGGCCTGAAGGGCGCCGTAGCTAGTGAAATTACTGGTCAAATAAGACTTAACATATTCATATCTCAAGGTAACAAGCGCAATTGTAGTGCTGATCAGAATTATTGGGATTTTCAAGAATCCTCAGCGGCACTACATTATATTGAGCAGGGTGTATCAATTACCATCAGATGAATGTCCTACTCGTCTCGTCCTTATTGTCATAAAAAAAAGTGGCGCCCGGTGACAATTGGTTATTAACCGGCGCGAGAGTCAATTATGTCCATAGTTATCTCTCTATTATCTACAGGAATCTATCTGCACTATAGTTTGCCATATAAGAAATTACAACAACAATATTAAACAATTGCGACACCAATACAAACCTTCAACAAAAAGTTGAATCAAAATGTCCACAATGAATTTTTTGCCGCTTTACATAGCATTCGTCGACTAATCCAAAGCATTTGATTCCATTATATATAATTTACACAAATTTTGTTTCTATACAGAGATTCAATTAATAGTTATGCGCACAAAATTTCTGTTACAAAATTTGTTCAGCAATAAGGTAATCCTCAAAGTGTTAGTAGGTTATTTTTTTCAAATTCAAATAGTTTATTTCTCAAAATAGGATAACCGCATCACTTTTTGAAGTCAAGAAAATATACAAATAATAGAATAATACAGTCCTACTGCTAAATTATTATAATATTATTTACATTGCTTTAATCCCATGCACTTTTATCTGTTATATAATCTTTAATTGTATAATAAGCTTTTTTAAAAAGTTTCTGTTTAACAAATATTTTAAACTTTTTTAATTGTAGTTTGCAAATTTCTTCAGGGATTTTATTATAAAAACGACACATTGTCCTCTGAATGATTTGTCTATTTTCGTTAGCCTTGTATGAATCAGAGCAAGATTATGTTTATTTCTAGTATTGCAGTTATGAATGTCACTGTTTTTTTAAAACTATCTATATTTTTATGCACAAATATTAGGTTTTCAAATATGTATTGACATGGTACTGTTAATATGTTGATCTCCTTAAATTTATCTCTCAACGAATGTCTACAGGACAGATTGTAGATTGCTCGAACAGCTCTTTTCTGCAGTGCAAAAATCGTTTGAATATCACTAACGTGTCCCCACAATAATATACCGTAAGACATAACAGTATGGAAATAATAACAGTTTAAATTTGAAAACAGAGGCAAAGGGCACACGAGTCTCGTATACTATTTTTCCTATTAAGTTGCGCAAAGTTTGACCACTACAATTATTTTGAATAATTGCAACGTAATAGATTGGCGGCGTTGACAATCGTTTTGACAGGTCCATTCCAGACGACAAACAAAGTAAACAAACCGGCACGAGTAAGAGCGCTCGGGCTCGGGGAGACAGTGTCAGAGTGCCAGAATGACGCGCGCGTATACACCTTGGAATCGCTCGTATACTCTTATACATTTCCGCACGCTCAACTACATTCCCACACGCTCTTGTCAACGTGTACGTGGTACTTTGCGAACGCAAATGCATGCGCAAAATCGAACTTTGCGCACGATAATAGGAAAATAAAATAGTATTAAACATTACGTACCTTAGATCTCTGAATATTTAAAAACATAATCAAATCCCTACTAATATAATTATAAATGTTAATGTAAGTTTGTTGGAGCTAATGAACCGATTTTGATGAAATTTGGTACAACGATAGACTAGAGCTTGGGAGAGGACATAGGCTACATTTTATCTATGGTTCCCGCGGGATTTGTGATATTCACGTCTATGAGCTATTACTATACCAATACTAGGTTTAATTTGCCATAGCAATCTTCCTCGAAATAAGATTCATATAATATGTTGGGAACAGGAGCGAAAACGGGAACCGGAACTGGAATAGGACATGGGATAATCTTCAATTCCAAACTTGCTTATTATTTTTAAAAAGCCTTTATATACGCGGATGAAGTCGCGGCATCAGCTAGTATCTAATAAAGGACAACCGAATTAACGAAAGCTGGATAAACAGTAAATGAAATTTATTATTATTTAGTGGCCAGTCAAAGAAACGCGAACCTAAAAAGCATATTTGTATAAAATTTGCCGCCGAGAAACCTTACAAAAATATATTTGAATGTTTCCTTTGTGTAAGAAAATAAAACACTTTGTAACAAGGAAAACCCATTTGTACTTACCAATAAAGAGGACAAATTGTTGTTGGCTGTTATTAAATATATTATTCTATTGGATTAATTCTTTTTTGTTCGTTTCGTTTTTTGGATAGTTGGTCAGTTGTACAGAAATATACTTACGACAATTTGTAGTAGTAAAAACATTACATAAACAACTATTTCATTGTTCTCCGTTCTTCTAATAATATAAAGTCACTAGCTGACCCGGCAAACGTTGTTTTGCCATATAAAGTATAATTCACGCGATAGTTTTATAAGTAATAAAATATTGCATATATATATTGTACATCATATTGTCAATAGTTTTTGCAGCGCACGCAAAAATAGGTTTTCGATTTTACACCTTGTGTTACAAAATAGCAATTTTATTACGGATCCCTAATTTTGAAAAAAAAACATAGCCTATACACTTCCTCGATAAATGGACTACCCAAGACTGAAAGAATCATTCAAATCGGACCAGTAGTACCAGAGATTAGCGCGTTCAAACAAACAAACACTGCAGCTTTATAATATTAGTATAGATAACACATAGCAGAACTGCCGCTGCGTCAAAAACTTTATCATATAAATATTCATTAAAAAAAGAAAATATGAAATTATAAATGATAGTAAAAATGTAAGAAATATGCTTTAATAGGAAACCAAACTAAAAAGAAGTAGCTAAATAGTTTTCAAAAAGTTTAAAATGGGAATAGTGTGATTAGCAAAAAAAATGATGTTAATTGCTTTAAATATTTCATTGACAGAACAGACAAGGATCGTGACACGAGATTTTCAAATACAGATACTACACCACCAGTGGGAGCTCCGTTGCACTGGATGCCGGCTAGATTATGGGTACCACAACGGTGCCTATTACTGCCGTGAAGCAGTAGTAATGTGTAAGCATTAATGTCTTTCGGTCTGAAGGGCGCCGTAGCTAGTGAGATTTTTGGGCAAATGAGACTTGACATCTTTTGTCTCAAAGTGACGAGCGCAGTTGTAGTACCGCTCAGAATTTTTGGGTTTTTCAATAATCTTGAGCGGCACTGCATTGTAATGGGCAGGGCGTATCAATTACCATCAGATGCTTGTCTCGTCCCTTAGTTTCATAAAAAAAGTTACCCCTCGTTTACACCAAGAAATAAGTCAAAAACTTGTTTTAAACAAAACTTGCAGAATACTTGTCAAAACATAAGTATTTGTTTTAAACATCTATTTCAATTGTCTGAAACAAACTTCCGTTCACACTGTGTTGCGAACAAGTCTTTATACAAGTATAAAACACATCTGTGTTAACGTATAGGTCTGAGACATGATTGATCCAGTCTGATACATTGACATACATGTTTTTTTTACAAGTAATGTTAATTTTATTGAAGTTTATGTATAATATTTATTTAAAACAAGTTGTATACTCCATCAATGCTTGCTGGATAAAGTTTTAAACATTTACCGGTCAGACCGCATTTTTTTTTGAATGCGATAAAACGAAGAAAAATGGGGTGGTCAAAGAAACAAACTTTATTAGACATACAAAACCTGATCTTAGGAACCATGTCATCGATTTTACTGACAAGAAAAACTGCATTCATCGATAAAAAAGAAACCAATACTCCGTCTGGGAATGGAGCCCGGAAGCCTTGAACAATAATACGTACATTATTTATTTAGATATCGATTGTGAAGGTTTTAAGCAGTAAATGTTTACTATGAAAATGGATATATAAAATGAATATATAAGATATATCTTATATATACAGAAACAAATAAGTCGGACCGAATTGTATAAATTAAAAGTGTGTTTGTCAGCTACGACGCACGACTGGGGTTTACTCCTCAAGAACGATTGTCTTTGAACAAGTACTAAACAAAATCAAGTCCAATAGAGTCGGTTACAAACATTTTTCTCATACCGAGCGCCTTATATGAAAATTGATTCTTAAAGAGTAAGCTCAAAAAATACTTAAGAAAGTGAGGAAATAAAGTTCATTTGATCGGAAACCTAATACATATTTAAAGTGCTCATTTGGAACAAATAAACATTATTGATGTATTTTGTTGTTTTGCTCACGTTGTTTTTCGAATACAACGTTTTCAAGGGTGACTAAGGTTGACAAGAGCCGAAAAGTAATTTATGTAGCTTCGAATGTTGTATATTAAGCTGTAAATGGATTGTTTGTTTCAAAATTATCAAAGCTCTTCTTTTTTTCATATGAACTTATATTTATTCAAACAAATCAAACCTTATAACTATATTTACAATACTATGATTACATAAAATTAAAACAACCATTACGGGGAAGCGTACCAAGAATACTGGCAGTATTTCCACGTTGGATAGCTAGGTTGATCTGTTGCCCGAAATAGCTGCCAACGCTTGAGTTGCCAGTAGCCCTGTTGAGGCGAGAAGATAGTACTTTGTACATTCTCCGCACCTCTGGGCCCCATGGGCGAAGTGTCTCGACACCAAGCAGCACAAAGTTGTATGACTCACTGAGACCGACAACTTTGCGACGCTTGCTGTCTTCGGTAGTCAAAACAGCAGCCCTCGCACCAACTGATGTTAAAGAAATTAAAGTTTGCAGGGAAATAGTATTAAAGATAAAAGCTAGCATATATATAAGAATGATGTTTGTAGAATCTTGCAGCTACCTTATTTCTAAATTGCATTTTTAAGCATTAATCATTCCATTCCTTTAATCAAAATAACGAATAAACAATTTTTTTCCTATCACTGCATTGGACGAGTGTATTTAATTCGCTTCATGTAGTTTTTCTGAATCTATAATTTCCTCCCAATTTTTTGTTGAAAATGTAGAAAGAAAAACCTTTCAGAAATCCAATGTTATCCTTGGCCTATAAATTTTTAGTATTTTGTTAAAGACATCTAAAGTAAATGATGAGTGAACATCTAGCATGATGAAAGCACAAAACCTAAAGTGACATCGGTGCAAGTGAGAAGATTAAGCGAGTAAATAATTAAATATACATATTTAGCTTTATTAACTTACAATAACAATTGATGGAACAAAATAATATTGTGCCTGATACTAAGCGGCATTAGTTTAAAACAGAAACATTATGATCCCAAAAAAAATTATTGAATTAGGCGTTACTTTGCGGAAATCCATAATTATACAAATGATTAAAGTTTTCTTTAGTGTTAATTCCGCCAATATTTGTTTTTAAAACAATTCGACACGTGTTTCGCCTCTACACGAGGCACTGAGACTGCTTTAAAAACAAATATTAGCGGAATTAACACTAAAGAAAACTTAAATCATTTGTATTATGATCCCACTCGAAACTCAATATAAATAAATAGACATAAAATATGTCATAGTGCTCACATAGTCTGTCACCCTGCAACTAATCAAAGTGATGTCATGTGTTTCAGCCGCATTTCTGTGTTCTGCGTTGAACCCCGACCATAAATCTATAAAAAAGAATGAATCATTAGAGATGCAATGCAATGTTACACTTTAAGTACGTGTGGTGCAAGTACAAAGGATATATTGTGTAAGTGCATTAATTAAAAAAAAATATCTAGTTACAAAATTACAGAATATGATATTTTAAGCAATTCCCATCACCTCTGGGATACATTATAATACATATTAATGTGTCTATTTCCAAAAATTTTTGGTCGATGCAGGATTCGAACCCGCACATCTCGGGCTACCCAAGTATGACATTATATGATAGACGTATAAGATATGATAATTTGTTAAGAATGTCTTTTTAAAATATTATATATTTTAAGTTTATTTTTTTAAATTGAAAAAACCCTTGCTCGTATTTACTTTTGAGCCTGTCAATCAGTAAAATACATTATCTTGAAAATGGATATCCTTCCATCCTTTCTCACTAACATGCAAAAATATACATTAAAGAAGTTTAAATTTAAAAAATTTTCGTTTAGCGTTTCAAATAACTGTTGGATATTCGCCCATTGAAGATTTTGAATACGCTTGTGCTTATAGCTTGTACTGAATTAAGAAAAATGTGAACTGTCGCAGAATAATGCAATAATTTATGACGCACTTCCCGTCCGCGAAAGCCGATTTTCCTCAAAGGGAAATCCGGTGATTTTCTAAATATATTTTATATTTTATAATATTGTTCCAAACATGAAAAAAAGAAATTGGTAAGTATTTAAATTATCACTGTGTACTGTGTTTGCAGAGGCCAAGTAGACCTTGTTTTCAAGGGGTACAACTTTTAATTCTACCGAAAGGACATGGAATTATTAGTAACTAGCTTTAACCCGCGACATCGTGCGCGTGCAAAGGTTACTTTGGACAGCATTTTTACATGCATTTATGCAGAAAAGCTTTAAATAATTGGCTAACTTGTCTTGCTTATGATGAAGTGGAAAATCTTCTGATCAGACTGACATGACAAGCACACGCATTGTATAGATGGACCCAATTAAAGGTCCAATTCAAACCCACATGCACACACTCACTCACACACACACGCACACACACAATTAATAGTAAATTGTAAAATTTGGTTCTTAATCATTTCTGTTTATTTCTATATTGTTTACTAAATAAAATGTATCTGCTAAGGAAGTTGCGAGATATTCCCAATACAAGTGTTCTAAGACAACTTACTGGGAAGTCTCAACCACTAAAATATGTATACGTAATCTTTGAAATAAACGAAATTTATTAATATTATTTATTATTTTTTATAATTTTTATTTTTTTTATAATACTGAATTTGTAAATAATACACTACAAACCAGCTGTGGTTAATACATTTTTAAAAGCTACCAAGTATAGAACTGTCACTCCCCTTTTCCAGCCCCACACAGATCTAAATTTTAAAAATGCTAGAACAATTACGCATTAATTTATTTTTAAAAACATAAATATAAATTCGATAATGACGGAGTTTTTCAAACTTCCAACCCCTACTTCAACCCTGTCAAGCATTTTATTCGCAATAAAAGATGAAGTCCTTTCCCAAGCTCTTGTCTATCTGTGTACTAAATTTCATCATAATCGGTTCAGTGGTTTAGGCGTGAAAGCGTAATAAACAAACTTATATTATTAGTACGGATTCAGGCGCTGTTATTGACATTTGAGGATACGCCGTACTCGTACACAAATGAAACAATGATCTACTTTTGCTTAAAATAGTATAAATTTTTGGTTTGATGACTTCTTAAGGCAGTTTGTATTAGGTACGAGATAAATATAAAGCACGTACACCTTTAAAGGTCGGCAACGCTCTTGTGATTCCTAGGTGTTGCAAGATATTGTGGGCGGCGGTGATCACTTAACACCAGGTGACCCGTATGCTCGTTTGTTCTCCTATTCCATAAAAAAAAATTGTGGATTCTCCAACTCGGCCGAGGTGGCGTCTACACCGGGTTGCGTTGTAACATACTTACGTTAAAATGTTTAAAATATTATAAGGAAATAGTTGACGAATAATTTAGGTATTGTTGAAATTATTTAGATGAATCATGACTGAAATTTATGTTAATACTTAAAGTGCCTAAATAATATAAGTGTAAATTAACTATTATAAATGAGCCGAGCGATACTTCGCACGCAATATACGGTAATAGTGAAATAATCTAAATAAATACGAAAAAAGAAAGTGCACCCTAAAGTCGTCTATGCGCATCATCCTAAATTAGTAAAAAGAAAACAAAAAACTTCAATTATTTGTTATTGTCAAATGTATAATTTTATAAATATTCTATTTAAACATTTTTCTATTATTCAATCATCAATTTTATTGGAAATTTTACAATCGTATTTAAGTCATTCAATATACTGAAGAATTATGGAAATTATGGCGTTCCTACAAAAAACAAGCAACCTTTGAGAAATATTGTAGCGAGAAAAAAAATATTGAGTTGGAGTTTGAGGAGTTCGTATGAAAAGTTAATAATTTTGAAATTTTTAACAATCCATTTAATAATTCTCACCAATTCAATTATCCCAATGACTCCCTTTTTTATTATTTATTACCCTTAACAAACGAACAGGACTATTCATATCTTGACGAGGGTTGCTGGGTTGATTTTCGCTTGATATATTACAAATTTTTCTACGTTTGGGTATATGTATTGTTACCCGAGTAACTAGATATGTCAATGTCAAAGAATCAACAGCTTCATACCGTCAGTTACTAGAAATTAAAGCGAAAAGAACTCGATTGACGGTGCATTATTAATACTGTAAGAATGTGAATGAGATAAACTACGTAAGCTCCAAGCTCATGGTCCTTTTTTTTTATTCTTTTCTTAAAATGTCTGTGCTGTTAACCGTTGAGGAATTCCCTCTACAAGCAATCGGAAACAGGCTTTAAAATTTGGATAGGAAATCAATTCCGTCTCGGTACTGTTGATCAAATAAGTGTAATTTTACGTGTTAATCATCCTGGATATCATCATAGTTCATGGTGATCGAAACTCCATTAATATGTTGGATTCGTATGTTATAGTCATCGTTTCACAATAACAGAGTAAAACTCAGTTACAAAATATCACGCACAACATGTTAACAAACTGCCTTATAACTAATACAAAAAATAAAATAAAAACTTCTGAAAACAAGGTCAAATTTAAAATAAACAAAATTAAAATCAACAACTAAACAATCTTTATGAATTACTTTATCTAAAGTGTGTTTTTTTTTTTCAGGTGATATCAGCTATATCAGTGTTCTTCATCTGCATATCGGTGCTATGTTTTTGTCTCAAGACCCACCCCGACCTTCGTGTGATAGAACCCTTGCCAGAAGTGGAGAACCTCACAGAGAACATAACACTGATGGGCCTCTGGGAGGACAACGGGCAGCCTCACGTAGCGTTCTTCTACATCGAGCTAGTCTGCAACGTGTGGTTCACAATTGAGCTGCTTGTTAGATCCGTGGTGAGTTGTTTTATCATCATCATCAGCAGGAAGATATCCACTGCTGGACAAAGATCACCACGACGGTCAGACCTGCGCTGCCCTCAACCAACGTATTCCGGCGATTTTGACCAGATCGTCGGTCCATCTTATGGGGGGCCTACCAACACTTCGTCTTCCGGTACGTGATCGTCATTCCAGGACTTTTCTGCCCCTATCCGTCGAACTATGTGCCCTGCCCACTGCCACTTCAGTTTCGCAATCATTTGGGCTATGTCGGTGACTTTGATTCTCCTACGGATCTTCTCATTTCTGATTTGATCTCACAGGGAAATTCCGAGCATAGCCCTCTCCATTGCCCACTGAGCTTGACCATTAGCTTTCTCATCAGACCCATAGTTAGCGACCACGTCTGCGTACAGTAAGTCATCACTGACAACACACACTGGTTGAAAACCTTCGTCTTCAGACACTGTGGTGTTTATTTTCAGTAGTTGTTCGATAGTTATTTTATAATCAGACTTAATTCAATCTGATGTTACTTTACGGAACTCTATTATAGCGAGTACAACCACCAAAAAGACTGCCAATGCTTCTGTAATTCTTCTGGAGTTTTCAAAGAGTGCAGAAGCGGCAATTCAAATTTAAATATTTTTATTCAAAATAGGATTGAAAATCACTTATTGAACGTCAAAAACTACCACTCATTCAAAGTAGACTGTCTCAGACCTGGAAAGAACGGGCGAAAGAAACTCAGCGTGTTAATAAAAATATGGATAACAATGTAATATCGTACAATAAACATTTATAATTAAAGAGGCTGAGGGCACAGTAGAGATATGTGTCTACTGTGCTGAGGGTGCTCGCTTTATTACCAGTCTGTGGTATCATTAAGAAAATCGTTTATGCTATAGTAACCATTCCCACACAAACGTTTTCGTAACATGTTTGTTTTGTAAATGTTTTGGGATCATATTGTAAAAGCATATACATCGAATCCCAATAAAAGACTTACTAACTCGACTTAACCGAGTAGTAGGCATAACAAGCTTATGTTTGTTCCTCGTGTTAACATTAATATGATTTAAACAGTTTCTAGCAAATTCCTCAATGTGCTTATGAACATATAGAACATTATCAAGAATATATTGAGAAGCAACAGTCAAAATTTTTATTTCTTTAAATTTTTCTCTTAATGATTCTTTAAGACCTATATCTTCACATTAAAGACACGTACGCTCGTTTATTGTCCTTTTCATTAAAAACAGTGTGTGATAATTAAAAATGATTTCTCGCCCCTTCCATGAAAATGGTCGAAAGAGGGGAGGCTGGTTAAATATTACATGCTCGTCTCGTCACTTACTGTCATAAAAAAATACTAATATTATAATGAGTTAAAGTGTATGAGGTTGTACGGGGTATCTTTGGATCTACTGAAGCAATTTTTAAAATTCCAATTCTAATTCAAATTTAAATATTTAATTTAAATAATAAAAACTACCACAGATTCGAATAACTATGCCTCAAACCTGAGTACAACAAGCGCAAGATACTCGACTTTTTATATTAAGCACACAAACGTTTTTAACAATTATTTTGCATTTTGTAATAAATTTAACATCTTATTACACAAATAAAATTTAAAAACAAAATTTTATGAACGATGCGGGATTCGAACCCACGACCTCCGGCGATCCGTGCCGGTGCTCTAACCAACTGAGCTAACCGTTCGAGTACCGCCTCGTTATAAAATTCTGATTGCTTTGTTCAACTCTCAGGTTCAAATTTTATTTGTGTATTAATCCTAGAAGTGAGGGTTATCACTTTAAAAAAAACATAACATATTGTTAATATCTTATTTCTCAACAAAACGGGCGCAGTTGTAGTGCCCCTCAGAATTTTTGGATTTTGTAAAAATCCTGGAGGCAGGGTGTTACAATTACCATTATCTGAACGTCCTGCACGTCTTGTCCCTTATTGTCATAAAAAAAACTTTTGTTTTGAACATTTTCTTGGATCTTGTTGTAAAAGCAAAATAGAAAGCCATAGTATTTGTGAAAGTCATAAGTCTATATTATAGTATTTGATATAAACCCGAAAAATGAAAAAAAATTTCGTGGTAGTTATATAAGATTTGCTAAATAAGTCGGTAAAAAAAAAGAATGAACGAAAACGTTTCTAACTAGCTGTCTTAAGTCTAAGCGATGATTGTTTTGTGCATTAATACATGGAACAATAACTAATAACGTTACATTGGTAACTACGGACGAAGTCGAAGTCAACAGCTAGTGTTTTAAGTAATTATATATTCAAAAACATATTTTTTAAATATCTTTATCATATCTTCATACCTTGAAGATTGATCGTTGTAGAATTTTAAAAGAAAATTGGAAAGAAAGTAAGTTGAAACAAGTTAATAAGCAACTCGAACCCAGTGTAAGATGTTGATTTAACTTTCTGGTGTTCGAACTCCTTAAGAAATCCGATTCCAATTTGCCCTCTTGTCCGACAGAGTATCGTGTCAACAAGTATTGTACGTGACTTGACATACAAGTTGAACGGTATCACAATGACAAACTACTACATTAGTATTTAAGTTGCTCTTAGATGGAAATAGTGGCAGAATAACATCTTCTTATTATTAACTTAAGACTAATACACATTATATAATATCAGTAGCGGACCCGACAGACGTTGTTCTGTAGACATTACCAGTGGGAGGCTCCTTTGCACAGGATGCCGGATAGATTACGGTTAGCAGTAATGTGTAAACATTACTGTGTTTCGGTCTGAAGGGTGCAGCAGCTAATGAAATTACCGGGCAAATGAGACTTAACATCCTATGTCTCAAGGTGACGATTGCAGTTGTAGTGCCGCTCAGAATTTATGGATTATTCAAGAATCCTGAGCGGCACTGCATTGTAATGGGCAAATCAATGGGCGTATCAATTACCAACAGCTTAACGTCCTGCTCGTCTCATCTCTTATTATCATAAAATAAAGACATTGAAAAATAGGTCCATCCGATAGGAGAAGTTCACTTACATACATATGGGCAGGAGTATTATTTATGGACTGATTTGAGAATCTAAACCAATCATAAAAAAATTATCAATATCGGTCCGGCCGTTTAAGAGGTAGTTCAATTGTGAATCTAAATATCCTCGAATCCACTTGAACACACACACGTACAGAAGAATTATATATATAAAGACTAGCTGACCTGACAGACTTTGTTCTGTAGATAATGAAAAAAATACTGTTTTATAGGAATTTGCAAATTATATTGCAAAACATCAATAATTATTTCGTTAAAAAAGCTCCTAGTTGTTATAATGAAATTGTTTCACAGTGTCAAACTGTCAAACCGTGCGTCACTAAATTCTCTCATAGAAAATATGTCCGATACAAACAAATATTGAAAATCTCTGAAGTTGGACTAAACTGCACTCCATGACGTAATCCCCATTAAAATCCGTTCATTAGTTTAGGAGTCCATCGCGGAGAAACAACGTGTCACGTAATTTATATATTTTAAGATAATAATGTGGCACAGAAGTTAAGCATTTAATATGTACTCGATTATTTATACCTACACTTGCCTGGGCTGTAGATTACTCTGAGTTCCTAACGAGGTCTCTACCAGACGAGCGTTTACAACCACGTAATTTTTCGCGCGGCCAATCAAATCAAATAAAATCAAAAATATTTCATTTCGTATGTAAATTGCATTACACTTGAAATATGTAATTTTTTCATACAGCTCATTCGGAAGGCAGATTTTCTTTGAGAACAAGCAAGAAACTTTCAGGTAGCTCTTTTCAAAACAGAATGGTATTACAAGTTCTTATTTTCAATTAAATTTACAAATCATTTCAATTACAATATATGCAAAGTGATGCAACAAAAATATTCAAACGTCAAATGCTTAATGCCTTACACAAGTAAGTCAAAAAAATGTAATGTACTCAATACAGTTGATGCATCAAATCACACATACCGTAAATAAAATAAAGGCATTATGCGAGCACTTTATTTAAAAATGTAAAATAAATATAATTTAAAAAAATAAAGAAATAAAAAATAACATACTTCCCGGTGAGAGCATTATCCAGCCACCACAAGTATCGCCCGTTCACAAGCTTGACTCATGGACCAGCCATCGCCTCCCTCGACCATATTTTAGGGTAAGGAACAACCCGCCCCACGTCACCGCCACAAGCAGTGGCAATAAGCGACGCATGCCGATGCCTGTCACGAGAACTCTACCAAATAATAAAAGATAATGGTCATCTATATATGCTAGTGATAGTGACTGTACTTTGATTATTCTTAATACAATATACATATTATTATTATATAAATACTAGCTGACCCATCAAACGTTGTATTGCCGATATTAAAATCGCGATACAGAAGTAACTGTTGATCGTAGATGGGTGAAAATTTGAAGTTGTATGTATTTTTTAATGCTGACTCATAATCACACAAATTAAAAAAAATGTCAAAAAAATTCAAAAAACTATTTGGCGTGGACCACCCTTAGCATTTAGGGGGATGAAAAATAGATGTTGTCCGATTCTCAGACCCACCCAATATGCACTCAAAATTTCATGAGAATCGGTCATGCCGTTTCGGAGGAGTTCAAAGTTTAACACCATGACACGAGAATTTTATATATTAGATAAAAACATTCATGAACTATGGGGTCATAGGTCAGGATCAGAATCTGCTATCCTAACTTTACTTTATATGAGCCCCTCTCATATAAATTAAATTTATTGTTTTTTTTTCTATTTTTGTATTTAAAATTTTAATGCGGTTCACAGAATACATCTACTTACCAGGTTTCAACAGTATAGTTCTTATAGTTTTGTAAAAAAGTGGCTGCGACATACACGGACAGACAGACAGACAGACATGACGGATCTATAAGGGTTCCGTGTTTTGCCATTTGGTTACGGAGCCCTAAAAATTTTTGAAAATAGAATGTAGTAGTATATGTATTTCTAGCTTAATAATTCTAATTTACTATGGAAATAGAACACATAATTTGAGGGTTCTTCAAATTTCCTGGAGTTTTATACCAGACTTATTTTCATGCATTTTATTTCTAATGCACCTCGCTTTTTGCAATGGTGGCTCTAGTTATTCCTAAGAAACAAGAATCAGACATCCATTACCAAAGTTGTTTCATTTATTACTTAAACGGGCACCTGGCCAAATTGGGGCGGTTTCGAAAGATTCACTTCTACCAAAATTGGACATGGGCCAAGCCATAGTTTTACATCTTAGCTTAAAGCGACACGAATTTGGGGTTTTCGTCGATTAGAAAATGTTTAAAGTACTTTGCATGGTTTATGCTAGGAAATGTTGCTTAAATTCGGCAGCTGTCATCAACTCACAGTCTATTGTCTACGAGCGTTTGAAACAAATATGCGCATTTGAGTGCTAGGTTATAGAAATGACACTTCTTTTTTTTAATTCGGAAAACCAACAGCTTTTAGCTATCTTATATTAAATAAAACAAATCTTATAACTATATTTACAATACTACGACTACATAAAATTAAAACTATCATTACGTGGAAGCGTACCAAGAATACTGGCAGCATTACCGCGTTGGATATCAAGGCTGATCCGTTGACCGAAAAAGCTGCCAGCGCTTGAGTTTCCAGTAGCCTTATTGAGGCGCGAAGACAGTATTTTGAACATTCTCCGCGCCTATGGGCACCACGGGCTAAGTGTCTCGACCCCAAACGGCACAAAGATGTATGACTCACTGAGACCAACATATTTGCGACGCTTGCTGTCTTCGGCAGTTGAAGCAGCAGCCCCAGCACCAACTGACGTAACTTGGACATGAGAAGGAGCCAGAGTGTCGACGCAACGCCCGAAACTTTGCGAGTACCCAAACCACCAAACCGTATCGGTAAAGAGGCTTTAGACCATGCACGATCTGTAAACACGCAATTCAAAATGGTTTCTAAAATATTTTTAAGTGAAATATCAAGCAAATTTGGAAATTTCCATAACGGGCTAGACCTTAAGAGGTACGTAAATTTTGGAACAAATAAACAAGACTGAATAATAGTTAAGGCCATATGAGAATTAATTTTCAATAATCTGTCCGAAACGTTATTAAATTTTTTAATGTGGTCGTTTAAGATCGTTGGAATTGAAACAGGAAATAATGGAGCTCCAAGAAGGTGAAGTGAATTCTTATCCAAAACATTAATATTGGGGGCCAGAACATGAAATTTATTGGTAATATCAACCCGGTCTGAAATTTGGAAATTTTCGCCGATAAAAAGCTCGCATTTCGAAAAATTTAACTCAAGGCCGATTGAGCTAAAACTTTCTGTTACAACTTTCAAATCATCTAAAACAAAGTCCACTTCACCACCCAAAGTACCATCATCCAAGTACCAAACATTAAATTTTGATTTTAGTTTTGTTATGGCGGAATGAATGGCAAGGCTAAATATTGCTGGATCAAGAGGGTCGCCTTGCTGACAGCCAACGAAAGACCAAATATTATGATTTTTGAATAATAATTTGGATGGTTTACTATAACATTGCCAAATGTAATGATAGATTGAAGGAATTGAATTTTTAACTTCTCTCAGCAGAGCTCCCCTATCAACAGAGTTAAAAGAATTTTTCACATCTAATTTTAGAAAGACATCACCAGAGTTCCTCTCCAAAAAAGTTCTTGCAGCGTGGACTGCAGCTTCGCAACCACTTTTTAGCTATCTTATATATTAATTTACATTAATCCACATTCAGCTTAATATGAATATGGAGACGGTAGTTAAATTTTTCTTGAACATTCTTCGAATTTGCCTTTTTGATTGAATTTGTCACCGATGCTACACGCATTGCCTTTAAATATCCCAAATTGAAAGGGTGAAAGTCGTGTTGAGTCCATTTTTAAATTGTCCCCCTTTACTTGAAATTGCACCCCCACCTTTGGGGCGTGGGCCTCACGTAAGGAACACTGCTCTACGTAAAAGTGTTCTAGCGCTACGTGCTTATACTGACTGGTTAGAGTATAAATTAAGGCTTTAGCGCTGCAGCGAAGGTTTGGGCATAACGAGGAATAATATAAATACATTATAATATGCCTCTTATAAATAAGAAAATACATAATTTTGTATTTACAAGAAATATTAAGATGTATTTCATTAAAGAATATAATGTAAGAGGCATATTTAAATAATAGTTAAGGTAATTAGGCTACTTCATGCAAATACAGGTGACGAATGTTATGAATTCCATCATGAATAATTTGCATTAATAATAAAATTTTCGTTGAATTTATTTATGATTTTGGAAACAGCTCTGAATATTGATACAATTCGAAAAAATAGGGCATGCTATTTTTATATAATGCTTTTAATTATTTTTATACGAGATTTATTCAAAGTTATGCCATGCAATGATTGCTTAGAGGGTTGTTTCAACGTTAGTTTCAATGTGTGTAATTGCTCGAATAAACGGTATTCATGCAAGTCAAGTGTGCTTCAGAAGCGTGTATGGATTGTGCATTCAATAGAATTTTATTGGTCGGTATTTTAACTGAACATATTGGCAAATTTAACTGCAATGCGTGCAAAGTTTAAAATGGCTTTAATATTTAATTATTAAAATAACAAATACATAATTATAATCTAGGAAAAAAGATCAAAAGGGGTGTTTTTATAACAAATCTTAATACTACCTACTAAAAATTCACAAGCAAGCTAACATCTAAATATTTACTGTAACATTAGATAAAACGTTAAAGAACTTTAAAAGAAACAAACTTCTAAGAATTAATTACGAATAATGACACAATGACTTATATTCGAACAGTAATCGGGCAGAGTAACGCCCTAACTCATCAACGGTTTCAGCGAAAGTGTGTCAACGCTTTTTTTTCGAGAGGAGGAAAATAAATTTACTTATTGAAGACCCCGGAACGGGGCCCATACGTCGGGCCCTACCGAATAAAAACCTCCTTTATGCTGCCAGCCCTGAAGGCTTTTACAGCGACGGACGTTTTTTAGGACGTGGGCCATGGAGGCCGCAAAGACTACGCAACAACAGTCGCGCGGCGTCTCCTAAGGAGATTCGGACCTTGGACCGGCTGTGTGCTTGTGGGAAAGAAATGAAGATGAAAAAAAAATGGGAAGAACACACTCGCCGGCGAGTGTGGTAATGTATTGTGTAATGTATGTTAGTGTGTATGTATGTAAGTAGTGTTAATGTTTGTGTTTGTGGAGTGTGATTGAGATTGTGTAAGCGGTGTATGTCAGTCCGTCAGTCAGTGTGTCAACGGAAGAGAAGCATCGCCTTTTACAGACATATTCAACCTGTCCACTGTCACTGTCAACATGGCCTTTCCTGACAGCAGGCCGTCCTCGGGCTCCTTAATCTTCTAACTCTGGAGATCTGTTTCCAGAGTTGGCAACGACCTCTGTGTTCCGCCATCACGTCATCAGGCAGCTCCACAGCAGAAGGTTGGATGACACTCGGACCGGTAGACTCTTCATTCTCATTGTCAGTCTCTGTAATGATAATAACTACAACACTAAACGGTATACAAAAATAAAATAAATCATTTAATTTGTTGGATACAATTACTAATTATGACAGTAATCACACAGCATCTTTGACTGTGACTTTGAGACGCGCCGGCAAATCCTGACTATGTACGAGTAGGATCCGGGACTTTAAAATAACCTTCGTCGAGTAACTGACCTCACCGGTGATAGGGACGAATTAAAAAAAACCTTTAAGACAAAACTAAAAGAAGAAGATTTTAAAAGTTAACTAATTACAGTGCAGTACCGCTGAGAATTTTTGATTAAACCTTAAATTAGAAGTGAATTCGTAATTTCACAATTCGCAAGACAAAAGATACTATACTATCCAGCACTAGCTATGGCGTCCTTTATACAAAACATAATATTAATAAAGGTAGTAGAAGTACAAAAATATCCGCATTTGTAGTAATTGTGGCTAAAATGTGGTCAAGACGTGGTCAGACAATGGAGAGGTATATGAATATAAAGATACTTTAAGTGTATGTAACAAGAATACTAAATATGAACAAAATAGAATTCGGAAAACAAAGATTAGGAAAGTTTAGTTGATTTTTACTTGCACACTAAGCAAGTTATTCACAAGTTGAACGATGTTACGAACGTTCTCAAATGTAACGGACATGAAACTTTAACAGCTACTAGTTCTTAGTTTCTAGCTGATATAACTGAATATATCATCCGTAACCAATTAATCCCAATTTCATATGTACCGGCTTACCATCATGTCTTACCGGCTTATGTAAATAAAAATACTTATCTGCCTAATCTTTAAAATCCAAAAAATTTTTTTTTCTCTTTTGTAATTTAAAATTAATTACTTGTTTGATGTACAAAACGAAAGGGTATTTCATATAACCCTGGCTAAATTAAATTTTTTGTGTTATCTTTTTTGTTTCATCGTGTAACCTTTTCAGTATCAACATTAACAACTTTTCGTATATCCCAAACACGTTTTATTGGGTTTATAATTAATAATGCTCTACAACCGAACACGTATCAATTAATTTCTCAACATTTACAGGAGCGCAGTCGGCTGATCGTACATACATATTATCTATATATATGTAATAATGTTATAAATAAACAAAATACATAACTAGTAACTTGTTTTTCATATTCTATCCAATAATTAATTATTAATTCTTTAACGTCGCAAGTATGTCGGCCTCAGTGAGTCATACACCTTTGTGCCGTCTGGTGTTGAGACATTTCACCGTAATGATAGTTTAATTTAATATAGGTAGTCATGTGTCATGTTTAATATAGGTATCATCAAAGATCTAATATTATTATAAATGCGAATGTGAGTTTGTTTATTTTTTTCGGTTTCACGCCTCAACCAATCATCATGAAGTTTTGCACACACCTTGTACAGAAAGGTGTATAAGGATTTATTGTACCCAAAAATCTTCAAAAAAGCGTGATCTTTTTTGAAGATTTTTGGGTACAATAAATGGGAAAGTGAAATGAATTAATCTTTGGCCCACTTACCGGAATAAACAGACTAACAGAGAGAAGGGCACAAATAAAAAAAAAATTGTAGTGTTAACATCATTTAGTAATAGCTTCAATTTTATTTACCTATCTAATCTAATCTAATTTTTCTTTGCAAATCTATACAGAAAGCCCTTATTTATCTGTGTAATGTCTTCGTGATGACTTTCATTATGAACTAAAGCCATAAATTTGCGTCAGAAACGCTTGAGAGAATTATTATTCTCTTTCTGCCCAATTACAAGCACTTAATGTTCTGACGTGTCTATTTCTTTCCTAACTGCGGCTATACTTGTAACAAAGAAATTCTCTTGTTGAGTTAATTTTAGCTAAATGGATCAAGGATCTTAAACATTTCCTTTGTTGCAAACACTCATGGTTGCATCAATCTTGGTCATAGCAGATCTAGAAATATTGGCTACATGTATATATAATCAGTTTACTAGTGGGGGGTTCCTTTGCACAGGATGCCGGCTAGATATGGCTACATTACTGTGTTTTGGTCTGAAAGGCGCCGTAGCTAGTGAAATTACTGGGCAAATGAGACTTAACATCTTATGTCTCAAGGTGACGAGCGCAATGGTAGAATCGCGAGAACGCTCAGAATTTTTGGGGTTTTCAAGAATCCTGAGCGACACTGCATTTGTAATGGGCAGGGCGTATCGATTAGCATCAGCTGAATGTGCTGCTCGTCTCGCCCCTTATTTCCATAAAAAAATATAATCGAGAGTTTGATTTTTCTTGGTACGGGTGATATTTTGTTTCCAACCTATATGGTTATCATGGTATCACAACTTGCTGATAATTAGTCAGTATTTTTTAGCATTTTGTGAGGTTATAGTTTCTATCTGATACTTTTGAAACCTCTCATTAATACTCACTTTCTTGTATAAAAAAAGAAAGTTTTTCACAAAAATAGAAGCGTTGAGATGGAGTTTTTAAGTTGCAGGTTAAGCCGAGGCAGCTAAACAAATTTAATTCAATTCCACACCGAGTCTGCATGCCACAGTTAACAAATTCCATTACCTCGCTACATTCAGAACAGATTATAGACGCTTTGACAAATTACAGAGATCTCTTTTAACAATTTTAAATTTCTTTTATGGTATTACTGTTTATACGTAGTTGGGGTGTGAGCGATTTTTGCATTATTTTTATTGGGATTATGTTACAATTAGCAACTGAATACAATGCTTATGATTTATGTCTTTTAAAAGATGCCGATTGCCTCTCAACCAGGAAATAGTTTGTACAATAACAACCCATTGACTATAGAAAATTATTCAAACTAAAAATATCATTTGAAATAGACAGTAATAGATCAATTTAAAAGTCAAAAGGGATATGTCCGATGGCTTAAAACCTTTTAAATATGGTGTTATTGAAAATGTAAATGGATTCTGAGAATTTCATGGAGATATTGGAACCAGTGGAAGGCTCCTTTGCACAGGATGCCGGCTAGCCGTGCCGTGAAGCAGTAATGTGTACACATTATTGTGTTTCAGGCTGAAGGGCACCCTAGCTAGTGAAATTATTGGGAAAATGAGATTTAACATCATATCTCAAGGTGACGAGCGCAATTGTAGTGCCGCTCAGAATATTTGGATTTTTCAAGAATCCTGAGCGGCAATGCATTGTAGGGGGTAGGGCGTATCAATAACATCATTAGCTGAACGTCCTGCTCGTCTCGTCCCTTACTGTCATAAAACTATAGTATGAGACGGCTCCGGTTACGAAACTTGAAGCGATCAGAGAAATTAGCCAAACAAAAATGCAATACTTTGACCATACCATGCTTGATGATAAATAATAGCTGCTGGAACACATGGAGAGATGAGGTCCAAGGAAAACGAAGACCAGGTAGATGGCGGACATCATGACTGGAAAACCTAAGGGAGTGGATTAACTTGAGCTCTGGATCCCTGTTTTGTGCAGCTGCGTGCAATGTGAAAATAGCGATGTAGATCACCAAACTTCTCTGAAGAAACAGCACACGAAGCATAATAATTGGACTATGGATATAATAAAAGACCACCCATCAGGGTATAGATTTTATTAAAAATTGTATATTTAAGGAGCAACAATATGTCTTGACTTATAATAATAGCCTTTATTGCTGTATTACAATGTTTCAAATTCTTACAATATATGAAAATTTATTGAAGAAGGCGTTACTTTGCGGAAATCCATAATTATACAAATGATTTGAGTTTTCAATTCAATTCGACACGTGTTTCACCTCTACACGAGGCATCCTCAGGACGTGTTGTTTCGCCAAAATCTGGCACGGGACTGAATTAAATGAGCCGGAAACCGCTCTTTTATACCCACGTCCCATGAAATGACGCGCTGTGATTGGTCGGCTGTTGTGACGTATTACCCCCGGAAGATACGTAACAAAGATGATCGGACTAAATTTGTTTGTTCATTCAACAATGTAAACATGTTATTTTTGATGTTTTATTGATACCGGTCACTCACTCGGAAACAATTATAATTTTAATGTTTTACATACATGTGAAAAAGGATTCCGCTTAAATGTGTTAGAGCAATTAGAAATAATAAAACAACAACAACAAGCGAAACACGTGTCGAATTGTCTAAAGACAAATATTTGCGGTATTAACACTAAATAAAACTGAAATCATTTGTATCTTACAATATAATTTGGCAACCAGTTTGCTTGTCCTTGGACATAGGCTTCCTCTAGCATCTTCCACTCCTTTCTATGTCGAGTCATTCGTAGTCACAAGGGGCCAGCTATACTACGTACATCATCCTCCCATCTTTAAAACTGTCTTCCTTTTTTTGTTAAGTGGTATACACTCTGTAACTTTCTTTGTCCATTTGTCCCCTGTATCTCTAAGTATGTGTCCTATCCATTTCCATTTTTGTCTCTTGCTAAAATTAATGGCATTTCTAATTTGCTTTTGCTTTTTATTTTGGTGTTATTTTATTCTGTTCTTTAATCGAATAACTAAAACACTTCTTTCTATAATGTTTTGACATACATACATTGTTTTTGTTGTTTTTCAGCAAATGCCCAGGTCTGGCAAGCATAAATCATACACGCATCATATACTTTCCTTTTATGATACATTTTTAAGTTTTTGTTTTTCATAACTTTTTATAGTGACCAGTATATTTTCTAAGTATTTGTATAACTGCGTCCCAGCTCTTTAGCCAAGCATTATTTATTAGCTATTATGTGTCCTACATATACATATTCGTTTACATAATGTACTTCAACTGTGTACTTATTTTAATTGATACTTATATTGAATTTGTCATAACTTTAGTATTAGAAATTATATCTCAACTTATGTGTCGACAAATGAAGCAGTTAATTTAGATATCTATATAATATATAAATAATATCAAAAGGTTTCTAAGTCTGAATCACTCCGAATCTGTTTTATTTATTGCTCTTAAAACAATTTTATCTAATGAAATTTGGTACCTAGTAACTTATTACTAGTATTAAAGTTGATAAAGTTATAAAATAGGCTAAAATAATATAAATGATGGCAAAATACAATAGTAAAAAAATAATATTTTAGTTGATATTCTATCGAGGACAGTTTCAAGATTTTAATAGAATGGATTTAGTTTTGCATAAAGCCATCAAATTGTTTAGATAAAAGCATTACTTGGCCTCATCTCATTTCTATGCTAATGTCATTTGAAACGTTTTCGGTCTGAGAAATCTTCATACTGAGTAACATAATCACAGAGTCGTTAGCCTTTTCCGTTTGTCTTCATTTATTTTTGTACAATGTTAAACGATTTAGTTACGCAGAAATCTCATTGATCTTTTTGATTTTTAGCGATTTCAACGTTATGTTGTGGTATTAAGTTTTGTATTTGTGTGATGTTTTCGAGTCCCTTTGATGAAACTTATAATTGGGATAAGTTAGAACTCATGACTTCTTATGGGCTCTTTGAATTGTTATGTAAAGTGAACGTCAAATATTTTTATTCAAAAAGATTTGGAAAAATACTTTTATATATATATTTTTATGAAAATAAGGGACGCAACGAGCAGAATGTTCAGCTAATTGATAGGCCCTGCCCGTAACAGTGCAGTGAAGCTCAGAATTCTTGAAAACCCAAAAATTCTGAGCGGCACTACAATTGCGCTCGTCACCTTGAGACGTAAGATGTCAAGTCTCATTTGCCCAGTAATTTCACTAGCTACGGCGCCCTTCAGACTGAACCACAGTTATGTTAACACATTACTGCTTCACGGCAGAAATAGGCGCTGTTGTGGTACCCATAATCTAATCGGCATCCAGTGCAAAGGAGCCTCCTTCTGGTTAATATAGGTTCAGTTATTCTTTTACATTAAAATTGATAAGTTAATCTGCTTATGTTACGTTAAAAATTGCTTTAAAAATATTAATAATATAATACAAGTTATACTGTACACCAGCACAAAACACACGTATGCCAGTGTCACAGCACAAGCAATAGTATCAAGTGTAAAACACTAGGGGATAGACATTATTCTGTTACAAAAAAAAATGCGGATGTAATTTTGTAAAATCCGTCTCTACTCGGCGAAAGGAATATTCCAACCAAATTTCAAAGACCATTTTCTATGTATATAAAATTTAGATTGACATAGATATAATTGAGTGAATAGCCGTCTTATTCGCATTTTAGTCACGAAAAAGTAAGACGCGGCCAGTGGAACAATAATTGTGGTGAGCTGCCCAGTGTTTTAAATCACTTTTGTATTTTAGAAATCACGCTCGCAAGTCACGACTCACAAATTAAACCTTGTACGAATTATTACCCTGTTCCGAAATACATTTTTTGGTTCCGAAAAAAATAAAATAAGGTTTGATATGTAGTATATATTATGAGTTTAAATTATTGTTATGACAAGAAAAAAAATCATTAAATTGCCGTTTGGAACCCGTTTTTGAATGGTTTTAGTCCAGGATATATAGTTATATAGTGGTGTAAGTGAAAAGATAATTTATATAATGTATGTATAAGAGATTTCAAACGATATGCTCAAATGAAATTCAATAATGTACTCTGCACGATACAACGTAGTAGGGAAGATGTTTTACTTACCTAGAAGCTGCGCGACAAACCTGCATGATACCACGCTACTAGACATGATGTTCTACTTACCAAAGGCCGCGCGTTAAACCTGCACGATACAATGTTAGTAGGGAAGATGTTCTACTTAGTAGTGGCCGCGCACGTCTACGTAGTACTTAGTAGAGGGATATAAGTGGGATGTTTTGCAGTGGAATCTTGCAGAATACTACCGATCGATCTGCATCGCAGATGGTGGATTCTGTCTACATTATAAACATTCCATAAATCTGTTCACTGGTGGCTCCAAGTAGCTGTTGTGCATGCAGCGGCCGTATCCCGGTAAACCGTGTCGATCCACGGGCTAAATCCAGTGAAGGGGACTGAGTTTCACAAACTTAGTTTAATGGGCTGATTCCCCCATAAATTGCATAAAGTCTGCATCGGCTCGGAAGGCGGACACCGTCAGTATGGCTTCAAACCCGGCGACCGTGGCGCTGCAGCACTGTGATATGCCTGATAGGGCGTATGTCGGGATCCAAGCGATATGCGGCCAGTCACTGCATCTTCTAGTGCTAATCAGTCGTAGCGGACTTCCGCCCCACTGGTAATAAGGACTGGAAGACGAGAGAGTGGGTTCGTGTATGCGCAAATGCTTACCCACTTTAATATATTCCCGCGCTGATGACCCCTGGCTCTGGACGGAGAGTGCAAGTCCTGCGGCGATGAGGACTGGCGGTGGGCACTGAGCAGGTGAGTTTGGTCCCTAGCTAGATCTTTGCACGTACGGTGGTTGGGTGGTGATGGTCGTATTGGAACTCACTAGAGGCGAGAGAACTGGTACGGCAGCTCACCCGACCACAAAGCAGCCCTATTTAGGGATCGCACTACTTTCCCCAATCCGGGGAGGGGCCTAGAAAAGGTGGCCTAAGCAAAGCTCGCCTCAATGCAACCCAGGTAGCTAACCGCGGTCATCTGGTCACCAATTAAAAGCGGTCGAAAGAAACAAATTTAATGCATTCTTAAATTTAGCTGCGTGGAACGTAAGAACGCTACTGGACAATGAAAACAACCTCTGTCCTGAGAGGAAAACTGCACTCATATCGCGTGAATTGTCCCGCTATAACATCGACATAGCTGCACTCAGTGAGGCTCATTTAGCGGATAGCGGTGAGCTCTGTGCGGAATTGGGTGGATATACGTATTATTGGGAGGGTAAACCTGCAAATGAACGAGCCGCAAATGGTGTTGGATTTGCGATCCGAAACAACATCGCTAGATCGCTAGTGGAGCCTCCAAAAGGGATCAATGACAGGCTCATGACACTACGACTCCACATGGCTCCCAGGAAATACCTACATCTTGTAAGCGTGTATGCGTCTACTATGACAACACTTGATGAGGATAAACTTCAATTTTATGAGAATCTGCGTAATGTTTTGCTGGGGATTCCAGATTGTGACAAGTTGATTCTGCTGGGTGACTTTAATGCGCGTGTTGGCACAGAATATATCGCCTGGAAGAACGTACTGGGGAGACATGGAGTAGGTAAGTGCAACACCAATGGTGTTGCTCTCCTGACGTTATGCTCCGAATTCAACCTCAGCATAACAAACACATTCTTCAGGCTACCCGATAAATACAAGACATCTTGGATGCACCCACGCTCTGGGCACTGGCATCTTCTTGATTACATCATTGTACGCCGGCGAGACCTGAGAGATGTACTTATTACAAGAGCAATGCGTGGTGCCCAAGGCTGGACTGACCATCGTCTTATTAGATCCAGGATGAGGCTTTACTACAAGCCTCCGCGTAGAGCAGAACACAGGGTTCCAGCTCGACTTACTTGTGCGCGTTTGGTGCGTGATGAAGGACTGTGTCGTGAGCTAGATGCGGAATTTGAGGCAGCAATGCCCAGCACTGATGATATTACCTCAGTGGATGCCAGGTGGTGTACATATTCCAAGGCTCTCTATGGTGTTTCTCAGCGAGTTATTGGCACACCACATAAAAAACATCAAGACTGGTTCGATGATTCTGATGTGGAAATACGGCAGCTTGTTGAAAACTATCGTCTCGCTCTAAGAGGAGTCATCAGTGCAGGGCAGCGCAAGTCTCTTCAGCAGGATCTTAAAGCAAAGATCCGAGAACAAAAGGATAGTTGGTGGCGCCGTAAAGCCGAAGAACTACAATGGTTAGTTGACACTAGCCAAACAGCAAAATTTTTCGAAGGGCTAAAATCCGTTTACGGACCCCGCGCTAAAAGGACTGCCCCTGTTTACTCGCGAGATAAAGCTAAGAAGTTGACAGATCCAAATGAGGTTCTTCTTCGTTGGGCTGAACACTTTAATGAAGTGCTCAATCCCGGTAGTCAAGGAGCAGATCAGTCTTACATTAATTCACTTGAGAGCTTGCCATCTGCTTCGGGCTTGGATGACCTGCCTTCGTACGCCGAGTTCGTTACTGCGATCAACCGTTTAAAAAATGGTAAATCACCTGGTTCGGACAGTCTGTCTTTTCAGTCTTTTAATTTTCAAATACGGTGGACCGAGTATCAGGTCCAGACTTTTTGAACTTATCAAACTGATTTGGGATGTTGAGATGGTTCCACAGGACTGGAAGGATGCTTCTATTAGCAAGCTGTATAAAGGCAAAGGGGACCTCTCTGATTGTGGCTCGTTTAGAGGCATTGCATTGCTTTCCACAGCTGGCAAAATTCTGGCGCACATCATCAATAGTCGCCTTAGTAATTTAGCTGAATGCTTCCTTCCGGAGACCCAGTGCGGGTTCAGACCTAAAAGAGGTACGGTTGATGCCATCTTTGTAGTCAAGCAACTTCAAGAAAAAAGTTTTGAACAACACCGCGACCTCTATTTATGTTTTGTGGACCTGGAAAAGGCCTTTGACCGTGTTTCTAGGACCGCCCTCTGGATTGTTCTAGAAAAATGTGGCTGTCCTGCAAAGTTCGTCAATTTAGTGCGCCAGTTCCACGAAGGCATGAAAGCCCGTGTGCGTCACGAATACAACTTTACAGACCAGTTCCCGGTCACTAGCGGTGTCAAGCAAGGCTGTGTAATGGCTCCGACCCTTTTCGCTATCTACTTCGCTGCAGTAATGAATGACGCTCTTAAAAGCTGTAATGACAAGATTACCATAAATGTCCGCATGGACAAAAGCGTTTTCGACCTCGCACGTCTCAGAGCAAAACGCAAAATAGACTCTGTTTCAGTAATAGATGTTCTGTATGCCGACGATGTCTGCCTTATGGCTGACAGTTTGAACGACTTACAGAGTTTTTTGGACAAATTAGATGAGTCCTGTCGTAAATTCGGCTTAGTAATCAGTGCTTCTAAGACCCAGATTCTAAAACAACCTGCGAAAGGTAAATCTGCGGACGATGGTGTTGTTTACCTACGAGGAACACCACTGCCAGAAGTAGGTACCTTCCGGTACCTTGGAACTATTTTGCGCAGTGGTAATCGTCTAGAGTCTGAGATCTCTGCGCGAGTCGCCAAAGCAGCTGCAGCTTTCGGTGGTCTTAATCGACGAGTTTGGAAATCACATGACCTGAAACTCCATACAAAACTCGCTGTCTACAGGGCCATAATCTTACCATTGTTGCTCTATGCCTCGGAGACCTGGTGTCTTTACAAGGGAGATATCAGACGCCTTGATACCTTCTACATGAAGTGTCTTCGGGCGATTCTTCGGGTGAGATGGCAGGATCGTGTCCGAAACTCGGAGGTTCTACGTCGAGCTAAGCTCGCTGGAATGGAGTGTATGCTAATGAAAGGCCAACTACGCTGGTGTGGATACCTTGTACGCATGGAGTCTTCCAGATTACCAAAAAAGGTATTTTACTCCGAGCTTAGCCCCGGTAAACGAAAGCCTGGAGGACAGTTTCTGCGTTACAGGGATGTCTTAAAACGTCACTTGACTGCTATTGGCATGTCTAGAGAGTCATGAGAGGAGCTTGCAACGCAGTGGTCGGAGTGGCGAACTGCTGTCAACACGGGTATAGAAAACTTTGAGCGTTCCCGTCTTGAAGACCTTGACGCCAAACGCCTGATCCGAAAAACTCGACCCAAGCCTTCCTACAACTATACTCACAATTCAAGTGGGTCTCTTTACTGCGCTTCTTGCAATAGGACCTTCAAAACAAAATTTGGTTTTGCGAGTCATGCTCGCGCTCATGCAAGAGCCCAGACGAAGACGAGCTAAGGGTGTCACCGTCGACGGATACGTCTGGGAGGACATCATCAGTGGCCGCGCGGTAAACTTGCACGATACAATGCTAGTTAGGAAGATGTTCTACTTACTCGCGGTCGAGCGCTAAGCCTGCTTGATACAATACTTGTAGGGTAGATGTCCTACGTATTAGTGGCCGAGCGATAAACCTTCACGATACAACGCTATTAGGGAAGATGTTCTACTTACTAGCAGCGCTATGTGCTTCATGCTACGTTCGCCCTATCTCACTCTCTCTCAATCGATCTCATTTTTTTATCAATGCAGTAATATAAAATCTTGACCCACGTAAACTTAATAAGTTTGGTTAGGTATTTTTCATTTAAATAGACATTAATTTTTATCTACCAACGCTAATTACTGCATATATATTTTATTTTTATATTTGAGTATTTCTTATGCTAATGTATGTGTGTGTAATGTATTGCCCCGTAACCCCGACATTTGAAACAACATTGAAAAATTGGAGAGTTAAAAAATTTTACAATAATGTTAAACATACTTTTAGCTGTCTACCAAGAGTTAATATCTTAATAATATGTCTCCAGATGAGGAACGTAATTGCGATGTTTGATAGTTTTAAGAAACCTGATCGGTATTACATTGCAATGGAGAGGACGTAAAGACATTTATTTTCTCAAAACTGATTCCATTAGAATTCTCTTTGATGTCATTTCTAATATACTATGTAGATACTACTATCGCTTTCGAAACAAATGGAGCTCTGAGAGAGAAGAGAAACTCTCCCAGCATTCTTTTTTTATGCGCTCTTTTTAATAAAAATATGCAATAATTATTGTACCGTCATTGCTATTGCTATAAAATAATCATAATCTAATCCCAGACTGTCGGATCTCTTAGATATTCAGCTATGGAGTAATAGGATTGATATATAATGCCTAAACAGTGGCTGGGACTTTATTATAAAAGTGTATACATTTACCTTTAAAGTTATTATGTATCTTGCAAAATTTTGTAAATTGGTAGTAGAATTTATAATATTTTCGCTAGCTTCAAATTTTAGAAGAACAAGGTCACAGTACAAACAATAGCGTAAAATATAAAACATTGACATAGATATTTTTGAGTGAATAGCTGAACTTGTTCGCATTTCGGTCACGAAAATGCGAGACCCGGCAAGAGGAACAATTGCGATGAACAAAGTCTATGTTTTAAATCACTCTTGTATTTAAGAAATCGCGATCGCAAGTCACGATTAACAGATTAATATTTTATATGGAATATTTTAATAACTTCGCCGTATTGAAATACTGTCGTCTGTTGTGTACGAAGAGAAGCAAATGATATTGGATCAACAAATGATATTGATTCCGAGATTAAATCATTATCATTATCATCATCAGCCGGCAGACGTCCACTGCTGGTTAATGATCCCCGAAGGTCTCCACGACGATCGGTCCTGCGCTGCCCTCATCCAACGTATTCCGGCGATCTTAACCAGATCGTAGGTCTTGTGGGGGCCTACCAACACTGCATTGCATTCCGGGACGTGGTCGAATGGTCGTCGTCGAATTTGGCAGATATACGGCTTTTTTTTATGGAATAGGAGGACAAACGAGCGTACGGGTCACCTGGTGTTAAGTGTCACCGCCGCCCACATTCTCTTGCAACACCAGAGGAATCAGAAGAGCGTTGCCGGCCTTTAAGGAAGGTGTACGCGCTTTTTTTGAAGGTACCCATGTCGTATTGTCCCGGAAACACCGAACAAGGAAGATCATTCCACAGCTTCGTAGTACGTGGAAGAAAGCTCCTTGAAAACCGCACTGTGGAGGACCGCCACACATCCAGATGGTGAGGATGATATCCTAACTTGTGGCGTGTCGTGCGAAGGTGGAATTCGGCGGCAGGAATCAGGTTAAACAGCTCTTCGGAACACTCCCCGTGATAAATGCGGTAGAAGACACAAAATGAAGCGACGTCTCTACGCAACGCAAAGTGATCCAGCCGTTCACAGAGCACTGGGTCCCCGACAATTCGAGTTGCTCTGCGTTGCACGCGGTCAAATGGATCGAGCTGATACTGGGGTGCGCCAGACCAGAGATGACAGCAATACTCCATGTGTGGTTGGACCTGCGCTTTGTAGAGCACTAGAATATGGGCCGGCTTGAAGTATTGCCGTGCTCCGTGGCCTTACAAATAAACTAGGTATATAGTTATGAGAATAAACCAAGAATATGCCAAATATTGACTACATCTGAATTATTCTGAAGTATTCCAAATAAATCATTAACAATTACAAAATTGTTAAATGCGTGTTTGGAACCCGTTTTTCGAGTGGTTTTTGTCCAAGATAGATTGTTGTGTCAGTGACAAGATAGTACACATTATGTTAAAAAACCCTGTGCGATATTTGACACGGATATGTAGTTGAATTTGGAGACACCACTATAAATTCAATAAAAAATCAAAACAACTTAGATTAAATGCTACGATAAAAAGAACATTTCTTAATAAATGTTTTCAAAAATCTTGAGAACTCCTGGATTATTTATTATACCAGTAAACTAAGGACATCGTCCTGACCTAAATCCAATGGTGTAAAACTAGCATCAGCTGCGCGGCGCGACGACTCAAACGAAAAAGGCGGGCGATGTTAATTATATATACAAATCTTTCGTTATTGACTTTGACTTATGAATTTTTTATCATAACGCGTAAGAGGCTAACCTGATGGATTACCTTTAAACATAGAATAAAGTGTAGTAGTATTGAAGATTCAATTCGTAACATCCCTTGAAGAAAGAACTATTTTAATTGACCCCAAATAAGAACCGTGTGAAGTCGTCCTCAGTCCACAGCTACTCACAATATATCGATAAATTGGTTTACGCACACTACGATATACTCAAACTTACCCCCTCAAGTAACTTAGCTATATGTGGTTGAAAGTTTGAGGGCCAATCTGACAAAGCCAAATCTTCCTTATAACTCGAACAATGACAGAGTAAAGAATTACGTAAGTACATAATATACTTTGCTTACTTGTAATGTACCTAGGTCTAATTTTTATGTTGGTTTTGTTTGTCTAAAACTATTTTTATGCTTCGGTATGCTGGAGTAGACTTCTAATCAAAAAAAAGTTCCTTAGACATCTGTATAAGAGGCAATATGGATACTATCCATTTATGTAGCCACCCCTTTTTTACAAGGACATCTGGGCGTTGATTCACTGCAGTTACGCAGGTAGCTCTTACGAAAGTTGTTCTCAAAATAAATCGTGACAGAGTGGACTGCACATCCTTATTAAAACGTTTGCTGCATTTCTTTGTCACCGCACATACATACATACGCACGGTGACACACACTTTTAGCGCAGCCGCCTGCCCGCACTCAAGTGCATAAGCCCACGCCTGTAATACGAGCCATCTGTCTTCTAAACTCTGTACTTGAGGTAGCACCACAGTGTTATTTGCGAGCTCGATGGGATGTTTGGTCAAAGAATGTAAGAAAAGATTTGAGAGTATGATGCTTGTAAGCTCTATAAAATAAGATAACTAGTTTACAATTTTGATTATTTTCTTTCTTTAGGATATTATCTTGATTTTTTCTGAAATGTTACACTGTATTTTAATAAATAAATAAATAAATAACTCGATCAAATAAGAATTACAAAGAAAAGAAAATATGTATTAATTACTGGAATAAAAGCGGCAATGAGTCGCGATGAGGTGAGATGAGGATTCCGCTCTCGTGTAAATATTATGTTTTCGTACCTAAAGTGCAGAACGACACGCGCCTCCACTAAAGTTCTAAAGGTTTATATGCTCTGAGTCTAAAGCGGCCTAAGTCATATTTCTGACGCAACGGGGCTGTGTGAGGCAAAAAGTTTCTTGTGAAATGTAATGCATTAGAATTTAGCATTTTGACGTAATGTCCGGTAGTGAAATTCGACTGCTGGTTGTTAACTTGTCCATTTATTCCAAAACTGCGCGACCGATGTTTCCGGGATTATTACGGGCAGATAGTTTATATTAAAAGGCGTAACTTAATGTTAAACAACATATTCTGTAAGTGTATTTCTCCAATGGTTTTTCAAGAACTCGGTATGTATATTATGTTTGTTCAAAGTTCTAGGCAATCTATTGATTCAGACAGTCTGAAAATTAGCCTAGCGATTGATCTGGAAGCAATAGAATCAATATTTAATTATATTTTGGTTACTATATGCTATAAGAATGAACCACAGTTAAGCGTGGCTGGCAGAAGCTAATATTAGTTCGGGTATAATGTATTTTCTTACTTTTTTGACTTACTCGTAAGGCATTGACTTTTTGACATTTGAGTATGTTTGACGCATAACTCTACATTTATTGTAATTGTAATGATTTGAAAAACGGTGAAAATGTAAATCTTGATTTAAAAGATTGGCACTGAGTTTCTTGCTATTTCTCCTCATTACCTTAACCCTTTACGAATTAGTGGTTGTAGATTCAACAAGAAAAAATATTCTTATTCGACATTCATAAGTGTCATTTCCGTGACTGACATGAATAAAGTGATATTATATTGATTTGATTTAATTTCTTATTTTATAAGTAAATTGTAGTCAAACCTCTTCAGTTGCAATATCTGTCTTGACGTCTGATAACGCCAGACGAAACACAAGTTTAGTCTGGAAGTCTTAATACATCTTGATCTTACAGGCTTAGGTTTTTACCTGTTTCGGTCTCACCAGAGTTATATAGGTAGTGTTACTTTAACATCTAAGTAAAAGTATGTGCCTAAATTAATGGCAAGACATGTTAGTGAATGAAATAGCATATAACATAGTTAATATATAATATAAATAATCATTTTTTTTTAATAAGAAAAAAGATTTCCAAGTACCTATTGTTTAATATATTGAGACTATTTCTAATGGTAGATATCAGAAAGATATATTTGTATTTTTTTATTTATAAAATAGAAATTATCTAAGACATTTTTAAACCTGTGGTTCAACTTATTAGAAATAGAGAGCCAGTAAGGGCTGTCACAATAAAGTGAAATCATAGGATTCTGAAATAAGGTTTTTGGATCAGCAAAAATTATAATTTCATAATATGCATTATGATCTACTAAAGTTAAGCCGCCAACCAGTTTAATGTAAGCTTGAGATTTAATTTGAGACTTGAGGAGTAACAGAAATACGTTTATATTAGCAAGTTGGGAGACTAATGTATTTCCCATTCCAAAAATTGTTCAATGTGTCTATAGAAGTATTTACTTAGCACTTTTATGCATTAGCGGCTAACCGTGGGGACCACTAACAGTTTTCCAGTTTCAGCCGCGGCGGTTGAATGGAGAGCTGGCTGCCATCTTGTTGATTTATTTTCTCGAGTCTTCGATGAGTTTGAATTACGCAATCACGAACTTCGATACTGCGAAATTCTTTGTTGAAATTCAACATCAAGAAGCTATTTGGAATGATAAGAATAGCATTTTAAGTTCATAAAAACACTTCATCAAAACCTGTGAACTGGCCAAATTCGTTGCATGTTTCTAGTAAAGGATGAATTAGTATCTTTCTTGTTGTTTTCTGAAAGGCTAGTGGGTAGAGGCCTCTATAAAACCTATAATTTACGTGTAAGTCTGTATTATAAAGATAAACAAAGCATTGATAATGAATATTCATTGTATTTTCTTTTGTTTCAGGTAGCTCCAAACATAATAGAATTCGTGAAGTCCCCAGTGAACCTAATAGACTTTATAGCTACACTTAGTTTTTATATGGACGTGGTCGTTGAACTCGCAGTGATCAGAAGAAACTTAGATAGGGCTGACATCTTAGAGTTTATTTCAATTATTAAAATATTAAGACTGTTCAAACTGACGAGGCACAGCCCTGGTCTGAAGATACTGGTGCACACCTTCAAGGCGTCCGCGAAGGAGCTGACACTTCTGGTGTTCTTTCTAGTGCTGGGGATTGTGATATTTGCAAGTCTGGTGTATTATGCTGAGAAGTCTCAGGTGTGTATTGATATTTATTCATAACAGGGAATGCATGTTACCCATTTTCACTGATATTTATGCATTATCTTTAAATAAATTTAAATGTTTTATAAAAAAATGGCTCAGTCGTAAATTCTACAACTCCACAGCTGAATATCTAAGTGATCGGACAGCCTAGATATTCCATTTCAATTCCAAAGGAATTAATTTTGAGAAAATATACTAAAAGTTTTGCACTTCTAGCTAATCGGAACTATTGGAAATTCGAATGTTATATTTTTTGAAACGTTGCAACCTTCTTAGTAATAAAAAAACCATTGGCGGGAAATCATTTGTCAATTGTTTTTTATCACACATCAAAGTTCTACGTACGCAACGAAAACGGAATTATGTCGAGAAGATTTTAGAGCGATTATTTTTTATGATTTTAAAAGTTCTCTCTCTCCGAAAGACTGTGCCGCTCGTTTTCAAAATGTGAGAGAAGCACTTGCTTAAGCAGCATGAGGCGATGGTTTGCTGAATTTGAAAGAGGATGGGTTTCCTCACATAACGAATTTCGTGAAGGGCGGCCTTCAAGTGCCGTCAACGGAAATAATGTAACTTCTGTTAAGCGGCTAATTGAAGAAAACCCGCGGATTACCTATGAGACAATTCGAGGACTATTAGGGATTGGTATGAGCCAAATTCAGAAAATTTTACGAAGAATTGTAAATTCGGAAACTTTTTGTCGTTAGATCCCTCATGAACTGACAGCGGAGCAGAAGCGTGGTGAGCAGAATGGTGCTCACAGATGCTAATGAAGTACGACCAAGGACATTCTAGTGCCGTTTATGGCATTGTCTCAGGAGATGAAACGTGAATTTATTGTTTTAAACTCGAAAAAAGTGTACAGCGCATTGTGTCCAAAAAACCTCCCTCCCCATGCCTCACTCCCCGCTCAGTCCTTCCAACGCTCCATACATTACCGCTTTTAGGGCTTATTTAATAAATTAAATATTTTGATAAAATGATTTGTAAATGTGCTAGTAGCAGTTGAAATGTGACCCCATATGATTTTTGCAAGTGAGAACGACACTCAAGGACGTAATGGTATCAAAACTAACAACTGCAACTAGTTCTGAACAGTACGCGAGTCGGCCACTGCTGATTGCCAAGTTAACAAACTACGCCTTTCCGGCGTAGCTTACACTGTCTTACTATTGAGCGCGTTGACGGTTTCTCGTTTTTTCTGTATTCTGATACATTAATCTTACTGATAGGCTTATATATAGGCTTCAACTGAAATTGTGTTAGCAATTTACTGAATTTTCCTGTTAATATGTAAAGACTTATTATTTGAAACACCAGTGCAACTCTTTGATATACAGTTTTTTATTGTTTGCCCTTATTAATCATTAAATTTTTGATTTAGAAAGGGTTTTCGGCGTTCATTTTCTATCTAGTTTTTATCTGGAAATCCCGCAATCACATAAAATGAAACGCTTTCATTGAAGAAATATGTATTTCGTAGGTTCTAGAGAGAATAAATTATAGGGGTTTTTCAAATGGTCATTCAGATTCATTGAATGCGTACCAATATATAAATTACCAGCTGTCACCGGGAAAATGCGTCGTCAGTTTTTTTAATCGACAAATATAAGTCAATCAAGTGTGTTTTGTATTTTGTTAAACTCAGTGGTGAAAAGTCTCTCCTTGTGGGTGCGGGTGAGGAAAGATAAACAGGGACGGAAGGAACTGACCTGGTAAATGCTGGTACTCCTCTTCAGCCCCCGGGGGATACAATTGGTATAAAAACCAATCAGATCCTTTCTTCTTCATTTAATTTGTGTTTGGTGTTTAGGTCACTTAATGACTGAATATTAATAAATTAGATAAATTAAGAAAATACGCGGGTTGCAAAGCGCTGCGCAAGCGCGTGAGCGCGTGATCTACCGACGATAGAGTGTAGGGCGAGGCAGGGGTAGAGGGAACGGGGAGCGGAAAGAGGGATGAACGGAAGGAGTAGAAACGAGAACTTGGCAAGTGACGTTGACTCTGACAGTTACAAGTTCGTTCCTAAATGAGCAATGAAATTTGGCGCAGACACATTGACTTCTGCGAGTTATTAAAACATTAAAAAAATATTTTACACAAAACCCAGCACTGACATGCGTGTTTTACCAGAAACGTTTACTGAATCAGTTGACTACAGCTGACTAAAATCTGTGCTTCTTTCTTATTTCTTCAATTATTTTTGTTCGGGCCTTTTCTTCGTCTTCATTTGAACCGTAGGACGTCCACTGCTGGACAAAAGCCTCCTCCTGCGCTATTGGATCATCCAATCTATTCCGGCGATCTTGACCAGATCGTCGTCCATCTTATGGGGGGGCCTACCAACACTACGCCTTCCGGTACGTGGTCGCCATTCGAGGACCTTACTGCCCCAGCGGCCGTTCTGTCCGACGAGGTATGTCCCTGCTCACTGCCACTTCAGTTTCGTTTCAATCTCGCGGGGAAACTCGGAGCATAGCCCTCTCCATTGCCCGCTGAGCAACAGTAAGCTTCCTCATAAGGCCTATAGTTAGCGACCACGTCTGTGTTCCGTATGTCATCACTGGCAACACACTTTGGTTAAAAACATTCGTCTTCAGACACTGTGGTATTTTGCACGAGAAGATTTTACGGAAGCTCCTTACGCTGCTTATCCGATTCGTCGAGTTACCTCTTTCCCGAAATTGGACCTGCCTCCCTGGATCATTTGTCCAAGGTAAAGGTATTCGTCAACAATTTTGAGAGTACAGTTCCCAACTGTTACGAGAGTAGGTGCGACATGGCTTGAGCATATGGCTTAGTTCTTAGGCACTTGATAAATAATAATTTATAAACATTTGTTCGAGCATTTTTGAAATTTTTACCTGCATGGGGATGAAATAGGACATTAAAGTTCACAGGGAAATACTATTTTAAAGAGACTATCCACAATGACAAGGGATATGCGTTGTATCATAGAAAAGCGCTGCCAGCAGCGGAAAGAGCAGTTTGTATGTGTATTATTTGAAAAGATCCGAAAAAATAAAAAGAATGCCCAAAGTAACTTTTCAACGCGGACGAAATCGTGGGTAAAAGCTAGTTTATTATAAGTTAATACTAAAAAGATTGCTGTGAATTGTACTACCTGAGCGACAGCATTTATAAGATACAGACACGAAGCAAGCCTTTTATATTTAATTGACTGTAATATTAGATTCCTATTCATAGTTTACAAACCGACGGGCAAGTAATGGAAGTAAAAAAGCAAATGATATTTGTAAAGAATTGTAGAAGCAAGGAAAGTTTCTTGATGACAAGTTATGGTCGAATATAATTTACTATTCAAGTCCCAAGACTGATTATGTAAATGCAATTATTTTATATTATAAAAACATCTATTACCACTTTGGAAATATTAATCTTAAGTGAGAATAAATGGTGAGAAACGTGTTTCCATTCTTATATAGCGCCAGATATTTTTGACAGGATTATTAAAATAAGCCAATATCTAGTCTTAAAGATCTGATGGGAACCTAGGAAACTGAAAAAGAATATCCATCCAAATTTTATTGAAAAACTATTGACCATCGTGTATACAAATGAAAAAGTAATAAAAGATCATAGAATCATCATACAATTTACATAATTACATAGTATTAACAAGCTTATGCGATAAATATTGATTTATTAATTTAAAACCATCGTAATGAACGTATTTGCATGTTTAATAAAGTGCTATAAGCCGTCCAAAATCCTGTGTAAATTTACATACTTTGCGACTTTGTACAGAATAATAAATTCAAGGAAACTATTCGAATTACTTTTTACAATAATAATACAAATTCACTAACTGAGACAATACATATCTCTAGTAATTAAAATGTTTTACATAAATTAATATTCATAATTACTATAATAATAAAACCCTTTATTTCAGACATTTACAAATAATCTTGGTCACAGTTATCATAAAGACAATTTCATTGATCTCTGTTCGTTCTGTGACGTAGGCCTACTCTATCTGATTTCGTTCTATAATTTTAAAGGATATTCTTTGCATTTTTCTATATTCTTAATAGGTTTGTTTGTTTCATTGTTTTTTTTTCCTATGTCTTGGACTATACCTAGTATACCATTATGGTTTCCATTTCTCATTTTCTCGTACAAATTATCTTTACCATAACGCCTTTTATTCTCGTCATTGCATAAAATATCTACGTTCATTTCCTACTTTGACTCACTTGGCCGGCTTAAACTAGTAATAAAAAGTATTTTCTTTGATTAACGCAAGAGTTACACATTTAATTAAAATCTTTTAAAGGATTAAAACGGGTGTAATTGTAACTGTTTTTTCATTAGATTTTTGCGTAAAAGTTACATTTTTATTTTAGTTAACCCGACGTTTCCAGATCTCGTTTTTAGGGATAGTGTAATACCGGATGTAGTGGTTAGTTTTGGTAAAAGAGAATAGATTTCTCCCAAGACTGGTACGTAAAGCCATCGAAATTAAAAAACATCCAAATTTCAATAGAGAAGACGGTCTAAAATTATCTTACACCTGAGATCCAATAATCTCAAAATTTAAACCCTCAACTACACATACCAAAAAAGAAGTGGACACTGTCAGTAAATTTTGCCAAAAAACATCGGTCTATAGTAAATACCACCTCCGAGGCAATAAATGGCGCTAAACTTCATAATGAGAACTATGACAAATACTATCTTTGACTCATTTCATCTGCAGTCCCCCTGAAAAAGAGATCTGGAAAGGTCCTGAAATGTAACTTTTACGCAAAAATGTAATGTAAAAAGAAAGTTACAATTACACGCGTTTTAATCATATAAAAGACTTTTATTTAAAAGCAATATAAAATTTGCTCGAGTACAGTTAACTCCTTGCACCGTGTACCAGATCGATACGACATGAGTATCTTCAAGGAAAGCGAGACCACTACTTGATACAACGGCAACGCTCCTGTAATTCCTCTGGTGTTGCAAGAGACTTTGGGAGGCAGTGATTACTTTTCATCATCTTACAAAATTTCAAAGCTCTTATAATAAAGTCCTAGCAGATGTTAAAAAGAATATCTATAAATAAAGGAACATGGCGAAATCGTACCCTATTCCAAGACTTATGAGTTCTCAGGATTCCGTACGTTTGAATGAAAAGCTATGGTAAGAGTTAACGCTGTAGGGTCACTCGTGTTGCTGTCTATATGACACAGGAATCCCGCTTCGAATGTAGGAATCGATGCGGGACTCGACCCACGAACTCTCGCGTTCCGTGCGAGTGCTCTCCCAACTGAGCTAAACGTTCAAGTGACGTATCATCATAAAATCTTGTATGCCTTGTTCAACTCTCAGATTGTGGAACGCAAGATTTGTTTTCAAATTCTATTTGTGTATCAATCCGAGAAGTGAGGGTTATCACTTTTAAAAACTTAACAAATTGCACCGATTAAACTTTGAGGCTTGTTTGCACAGGATAGCGGCTAGGTGGTCATCACAGCGGTGCCATTTTGGTTTGAAGGATACAATACCTAGTGACAATTAAAATCTTATAGCTGAAAGCGAGGAGCGATGCCACTTGATGAATCACATGACCGTTTCCGACCCTATAAAGTGTCGATTAAACACATTTGTATAGAGATAAAACATAATGTTATTTTACGGAAACAACCAATTACACATTTCTAGGTTATAAGCCTTAGAGAATATTCTATTTATATCATGAGTAACTGAATTACGCAATGGCATACTTATATATTAACGAAACGTCAATGATTTTTTTTTTATGATAACAAGGGACGAGACGAGTAGGACGTTTAGCTGATACTAACTGATACGCCATGCACATTACAATGCAGTGCCGCTCAGGATTCTTGAAAATACAAAAATTCTAAGCAGCACTACAATTGCGATCGTCACCTTGAGACATAAGATGATATGTCTCATTTGCCCGATAATTTCACTAGCCACGGTGCCATTCAGTCCAAAACACATCAATGCATATACATTACTGTTTCACGGCAGAAATGGGCGCCATTGTGGTACCAATAATCTAGCTGGCATCCTGTGCAAAGGAGCCTCGCACTGGTTAAAAGTAGACACAAAAAAGTTAGTTCTCAAATTATGGATATAATTAATTATGTATAGAACGTCATTGTCAACTTATTTCAATTTTCTTTATTTTGAATTTATATATCATCTTAATTTTTTTTATTAAACATTTGACAATCAATCACAATGTTATTGTTGACTCTTATCATATTTTCTCATATGTTGCCAACAGGATAATCCTGATAACCAGTTCAAATCGATTCCTCTGGGGTTGTGGTGGGCGATCGTAACCATGACAACCGTGGGCTATGGTGACATGGCTCCCAAGACATATCTGGGCATGTTCGTCGGGGCTCTGTGCGCGCTCGCTGGCGTGCTGACCATCGCTCTACCAGTTCCTGTCATTGTCTCCAACTTCTCCATGTTCTACTCGCACACTCAGGTGATATAGTATTACAGTAGCTTTAAATCATTATTTTTAAATTTCAACATCATCATCATCAGCCGGAAGCCGTCCACTGCTGGACAAAGGCCTCCCCTAAAGATTTCCACGACGAACAGTCCTGCGCTGCCCTCATCCAACGTATACCAGCGATCTTGAACAGATCGTCGGTCCATCTTGTGGGGGCCTACCAATACCGCGTCTGCTGGTACGTGGTCGCCATTCGAGGTCTTTACTGCCCTAACGGCCATCTGTCCATCGGGCTATGTGCCCTAGTCGTTAGAATTGATAGTTAAACACATTATACAAGAAATAAAAGTAATTGTACAAATAGTTGTTAAACATAAGTTAATTATATAATTAGTTTTTTTTATGGAAAAGGAGGACATACGAGCGTACGGGTCACCTGGTGTTAAGTGATCACCACCGCCCACATTCTCTTGCAACACCAGAGGAATCACAGGAGCGTTGCCGGCCTGTAAGGCAGGTGTACGCACTTTTTTTGAACGTACCCATGTCGTATTGTCCCGGAAACAACGTACAAAGAAGCTCGTTCAAATATAATCTTTATCACCCTTACCTGTTTTAATGTCGTTATGCAATTTGGGAATAGGAGCTGATGATGATACACATTTATTGATTCATAGCTAAAAAATAGAATTGGTGAAATAAAAGGCAAAAACATATTAGAATTATAAAATATTTTGGTACTTTGATGAACTTTGTTGATGTACATACCGCTTATCCTGAAGATACTGGTAAGGGTAATTGGACAAAATAAGTTTCATCCCGCAATGTTGAAGGTATGTTAAGTTCACTCATAACTCAAATGATTAGTTACATTTAACGAAAGTTCGTTAGCGAAATTATGTTCTGTGATCCTTATTCGAAATGTCTAAGCGGAAATTGTAGGATTATATCAAACCAAAGTCAAGCAAAAAGGAAACAAAATTTTAATTAAATAAGAACCGACTTTAAAAACTCTATTCCAAAACAATAGATAGCTATATAATGTACTAAAAAGAATAAAAATAATTGCGTAATCTAATTAATTAATCTAATTCTAGTTACGATTATTGTTATTTTTTGAATCTGTGTCCTCCAGCCCGCTCTCGCGCGTTACATTACAATTACAATAACACGAGAAGCACCCGCTTTCAAATAAAAAAGAATGATCAAAATCGGTTCACCCAGTCGAAAGTTCTGAGGTAACAAACATAAAAAAACATACCGACGAATTAAGAAACTCCTTTTTTGAAGTCGGTTTAAAAATATCAATCGAAAAAACTAAAATGATTGCCAGATTTAAATTTGTGTAATAGTGACACAGCATAATGCAGTAAAAATCAAGCAAAATATATTGTAAGAGAGTTTTCATTTGAATGTATTATTAACTGTTCAGAACTTTTAAGTAACTCCGCCCCGTCCTTCGTGTATAGAAATGACGTAGTTTTAAAAGCAAAATAAAAATAAACTTCGTTGAGGCTTGTTTCTTTGATTACTTCATTTTATTGGCATACTTGGATTACATTTCGGACTACATTTGCTGGTATTATGAGTTTTCAGGATTCTGTACGACCGAATCTAAAAATATGGGAAGCCTATAGGATCTCTAGGTGTGTTTATACATCTGTCATAGCACATTCCATTTGATGCCTCTTTTTTCCAAACTATGATATCTAATTTGGTATCATATTGGCTTTTGTCTGCCGTGAAGAAGAAATGTGTGAGAAATATTGTCTCTTGGTTTGCAGAGTACTAGGGTAACTAAACTTAACACGTTATGTCTTCAAGTGAAAAGCGCAATTATCATACTATTAGAAGTATCACTCTTGTCGACCTTTTAAATCGTCGACTAAACGCACTCGAATATAGATAAAATAGTTATTTTTATTAAACAACCAATAACAAAATTTTGTTGTTATCATACGCCTTTTAGAACATTATTTAAAATATTATGTTGGATTCTTGCCTTACTCAAACAACATACTACTTAAGTAATATTTTGCATTATTGAGTTAATTAGTAGCTGGTACATATATCCCTAAAATCATTGCATTTTATTGAAAAAACCATAAAGTGATCATAATTCAACCCAATTTTGACAGCCCTGTTATTTTCCTCTATTATTTGCCTAATTTTTTGCCGCAAACACAAAGACCGGAGACGAGACATTACTCTAAAAGATAATCAACTGAGATTAAAAAAGTTTGCATAATAAAATTTTTATCCATAAGTAAATAAAAAGTCACTATTGTAGATTAGTCGTCCTTTTTAAACATTTCTTAATCATGGTTAGATAATGACCGTTTAAAACTTTACCAACGGTAATCTAAGACGGATTCTAAATTAATGAAGCGAACGAACCAGCCAACCGGGAAACTGAAGCCAGGCTAAGAACTTATAGTAAGAAGGAATATAAACGTTAATAAGTAACAATAAAGTTGAATTTCCTAATGTCTTGAAGATGTCTACGGGATAATTGGGATGAAATTTGAAATATTTCCTTTATTAGAAGACTAAGTAATTAATTGCTTTTAAATGTACGAATTTATGTTATGCTTAAGCTAACGACTGGTAATTATAAAATAGGTCTTATGTTAATTGGTGGCTTAATAAAATTATTGTAGTTGTTCTATTATGTATTTAGTAATTTGATGCACTTTAATCGCAGAATGATATTTTGGTTTTAAATCTTTTTCAAATTGCCTTAACGCAAAAACAGGCTCAGATTCAAGTCCCATAGGAGATACATTTAGCGCCCCAGCCCTGTTCACTGCAAGTTTTTATTGTATTACCAGCCATTAAATCCATAAAAAACCGGAAAAGTGCAAGACAGACCCGCCCACCGTGGATTCCGTACATATTATTAGGTATAAACCTATATTTGTAAAAAAGGAAATGGTTTTTTTTTTTCATTTTTCGTCATAAATCATAAAAATAATGACTATGCCAATAAAGCCCTTTCATACGATACCCCATATGACTCGGTTATCTTAATTCAAACTTTGGACCGCTGTTCCTTGCAGAAAGTTTTTTATTATTTAACTTACAAATGTATAGTTGTCAAACTTTTCCCTATACTTGTAGTATTATTTTGGTATTTCTTCTCAAATTTCATAGTTCTAAGTCTACGGAAAGTACCAATTAAATTTAGGTTTCCTCGAGAGTGTCGATATTCACGTTTTTTGCAGCATAGACGCCCAATTTTTTTTGAATTAACCTAGAAGCATGATTTTTTCACAGCTTTAAGAACTGTTGACTAACCTATACCTATATATATGTAGATTTGAATATATCGTTTTAATATGAACTCGATATCTACACGCGTTTCCGAGGTTCTAAAGAGGTCCTATTATTGTTCCGGTTTTTCCTTTTGAGGTAGGAAATCCTAAAAAAGAGTAATTGAGACGTTCAGTTGGTCAATGCGCTGCCACTACGAAAATTTGATTGAACTCAAAATTCTGAGCAGCATTGCAATTGTGCTCAAACTAAACTAGCTATGGCATCCTACAGACCCAAACACAATAAAGTTTGCACATTACTACGTCACGACAGAAAAAGGCGCCCTCTATCAGCTAGCCAGAATTAAAGTCAAAGTCTGTGCAATTATTCAAGCTACATCGGAAGAATAATAGGAACTGCCGGCCTTTAATTGTGAGCATGTGTGTATTCCGAAGAGCTGTTTCACCTGATTCCTGCCGCCGAATAACATCTTCGCACGACACGCCACAAATTACGATATCATCCCCACCATCTGGATGTTTGGCGGTCCTCCACATTCGATTTTCAAGGAGCTTTCTTCCACGTACAACAAAGCTGTGGAATAAATGTGATGTGATGATAAGACATGGAGACCTTCAAAAAGAGTGCGTACACCTTCCTTAAAGGCCGACAACGGTTCTATGAATCCTCTGGTGTTGCAAGAGGATGTGGGCGGCGGTGATCACGAAACGCTCGTTTGTCCTTCTTTATCTTCAGAAAAAATTGCCCAAATCGCGGAAGCTTAAACGCCTGTTTCTCTCTGTCGGTTCACATTGAGGATGCGGGTGATATTTGATAGAAAAATTCTTAGAGAACCCTATTATAGATTAACACTACACACTCTAATGGCCTGGCTGTCTGTTAAAAATAGTTTGTACGGTAAAGTACGCGTTCATTGCTAATTATATGCATTTTCTGTCGGTAAAACTATTTGTGTGTTGATTTATGCTTTAGTATTGTTCTAGGCAGACGCCTTTCTCCAGCAGTGGTCATCTTCCAGCTGATATCATGATGATAATAAATGTTTCTATGCACTTACTCAAGAATATATGAAGAGGCTTCAGTTAAAATGAAATAATATTATTTCTCTAAGACCTAATTTTTAATTTGCGTCAAATTAAGACTCGGTTTAAAACTTCGAGTGATGATATTTCATGACCCACATTTAATTTAAAATTAAATATAAAAAGCTGACACCAATCCGACAATATTGCTCGAAGAATAATAGACTGACCTTTTAGTCCCAATAATAGTATTGGGGTCAACCGAACTTGTCTAATTTATGTCTGCATTTCTATAAATCGAAAATGAACAGATCATGACATTATTTGCAATATTATAAAGTTTCTGTACTTGCATTTAGTCATATAATGGTTTAACTATATAGAATAAAAATGGAGAAAATTGTGGAATAAGAAAAATTATATAAAATTATACATATCTGCGCTTCCGCAGTTGATGCCTGTTGCACTAGCCAGTGGAGCGCTTAACTAATCGTCCTTATGACGCATCATAATATGCAAATCTTGTTGATTTTTACGAATGTCACTACGAATTTTCGCGTGTATGACTCATTTCGTTGAGTACATATTGGTGTTAGGGAATGTCGACCGTATGCCTTGCGTAGTAACGTCGAGTATGACATAGCTCGCTCTTACATTATCAACATGTTTACTTGTTTATTATTTCTTGTTGATTCTGTATAAAAACTAGAATGTCAATTTATTCATTTATTCAATGACTGAGCGTTCCTGAAAAACATTCGGCGCGATTCTAACCAGCGATAAATGTGTTAGTGTGTTCCGAACTATGTAGTTCTGAAACGGTATATGTGTTCAACTCTATAGCTGTGGCTTGAGTATTGTGGAGTTAAATAAGATGAAATTAATCACTTACGAGGGTGTGTTAAGGAGTGATCATAGAGTAGAAGAGATATAGAGTTGAAATAGAATGAATGCACTAAATACGGCAAATGTAATGGGAAGTTTTGGGAAAGGTACGGTGTTATAGTGTTTCTATAAGACAATTTTTGTTGGGGATATTGATGGGAGTATAATAAGCAAGGCAAATATTTAAAAACCAAGGCGAGTGGTAAATCTGAATCTCCTTTATACGCTATAGGAGATAGTTCTAAGTATGACGTGGGAATGTGAGTGTTAGTTTAAATTGTATGATGATTTCACATGCCTTGAACCGTACACCTTCAATTTACGTATTGGCACTAAATTGGCACGGTAATGTAATCTAACAGTATTCTATTCACCCAAACGCCTTCAACACAAGTTATAACCACGTGGCTAAAGTTTGGTAGACACTCTGTTCACCAGACAGAATTATAACATTACCGTGATATTTATTGGTGATCGATGAGTGTGCGAAAGTTAATATGGTTTCGGATGAATCACCTGGAGAGTCACCGCACCGAGCGGGGTTTGTGTCATCTGTATGGAAAAGGCGTTTATTTTCTCAAAATTGATTCCTTTAGAACTCTTTTTGATGTCATTTCTTATATTCTCATGCATTTCCGGCTACTATGACGAGAAATAATGTCGAAGTTTCCGGTACCAGTAACATTTGCAACACATTTGGTTCACATTTTTAATGATACATAGCTTACATGTTTCGTGACGCTAATACAAACTGTGTTCTATCATACATTCAACTAAATAAACACGAAATTTTAAAGAAATTGCAGAACCTAGATTATGCAATTTCGCATAAAGGAGCAGGACCGGACGATATACCACCAGTTTATTTAATGAACTGTGCATCATCTCTTGCTGAACCTCTAAGAATAATTTATAATGCATCACTAAGTACTAAGTATTTACACATTTCCAATTAAGTGGAAGATGGCAAAAGTTGTTCCCATTTTTAAAAGTGGTAAGAGTGAAAAAGAAAGAGAACTACAGGCCAATATCTATTCTTTCAGTGTTCGGAAAAAAAATTGAGACTTTAATTTATCCATACATATATGCTCAGTTTAAGGGTTGTGTTAGTCAGCATCAAAACGGTATTATAACAGGGAGATATACCAACACCAATTTAGTTACCTATACTGAAATTTTAATCGACTCTGTTGACAAGAGAAGAAGCGTTGATGAAGTCTATACAGACTTTAGCAAGGCATTTGATCTGGTTCCCATTTCACTTCTCCTTATAAAATTATCAGCATATGGTAACAACATACTGGAACTATATTGGACTGGTTAAAATCTTAGCTCAATAATCGGTGTTTCTATGTTGTTGCAAATGGTTATGACTCTATAAAGTTTAACATAACATCTGGAGTACCTCAAGGCTCGCACCTAGGTCCTTTACTTTTTAATACCTTCATTAATGACCTGTCAAATAGTTTTCAACACTCAACACCCTTCATGTATGCTGATGACCTTAAGATCATTGAGGACTTTGAAGACGCTAAACACTTACAGGAAGATCTAAATCTATTGTATCATTGGTGTAAAGTTAACGGAATGGCACTTAACATAGAAAAATGTTCTTGTATATCGTTTACTCGGAATAATCCTGAAGTAGAACCCAATTATAACCCTTACGTCATTGCTAATGTTCCTTTAAAACGCCTAAATATCATCAGGGATCTTGGTGTGGTCCTTGATGAGAAGCTAACATTAATCATACACATAAATAATATAGTCAGTAAAGCCTCAAAGATGTTGGGTTTTGTCCTGAGGAACAGCAAAGTATTCCGAAATGTACACACCAAAATACTTTTATATAACAGCTTGGTAAGAAGAGCACTAGAGTATGGTAGTGTCATATGGAAGCCACATTATGCAACACACTGCCTTAGAATTGAGAGGATACAAAGGCGTTTTCTCTCTCATCTAGCTTTCTCTCAATTAAAAGCTAAAGTACTTTCTTCGTACAAAGAAAGGTTAACATATTTTAATATACATAGCTTGAGCCAAAGAAGAGATTTGTTGGATTTGATGTTTCTATATAAGAGTCTTAACAACATCTATGATAATCCAGATTAAGTTTCCAAGATTAAATTTGATGTTCCCTTTCGATATCCCCGCAAAGCAATTTCACGACACTTCTTCAAAGACCTTTTCGAAAAACTGTTTTCGGAAATAACTCACCAATTTCCAGGATGTCTAAAATACTAAACGATAGTTGCAAATATTTGGATCCTTTCGGGGACTCACACAAAACATTCCGAAGTAAAATTTTATTAAGTGATAAATTAAATAATTTGTAATATTAACAAAATATATTTAACTGATTTCAATTTAGCGAACTACTCGTACCTAGAACTATTTCATTGTGATTTCTTTTTTGGTAATAAGTTAATACGTTTTTTAAATTATGTATAAGTACTTCATCTATATATATATATATAAATGAATTGCTGTTCGTTAGTCACGCTAAAACTCGAGAACGGCTGGACCAATTTGGCTAATTTTGGTCTTGAATTATTTGTGGAAGTCCAGAGAAAGTTAAATAGGAAAATGCTGCTAAATTAAATAAAAACAACAATTTTGTTTTTCCTTTGATGTGTCCATACATAATTTCTATGAGAGAATTTATTGACGCACGGTTTGACAGTTCTGCTGTGAAACAATTTCATTACGACAGCAGGGTGCATATTTTTCGAAGTAATTTTTGATGTTATGATATATTATTGACAAATTCATATAAAAACTTTATTTTATTTATTATATACAGAACAACGTCTGTCGGGTCAGCTAGTTTGATATAAATATTTGTAAGCTTCATAATAATTGCATGCTGTATCTACCTTAAACGATAATGCATTTAGAATTAACTTTAGGTTAAATATTTTATTGTTGCTTGAATTAATGTAATTATCACTGGTGGACCGAATAAATAAATAAATATTCTAGATACTACTACCGCTTTGGAAACAAATAGCGCTCTGAGACAGAAGAAGCGGCGCAAGAAACCCAGCATTCTTTTTTGCGCTCTTTTAAATGAAATACCAAGGTAACACTGAAAATGTTTCGAAAATGAAAAACGGCTAGATATAGAAAGTTGCCAATACTTTAATTGTTTTTCGAAGTAATCTCCGTTCCCCTCTTCACATCGTCGCATTCGATGGAACCACTGACACTAGCAGTGGGCCCATTCTTTCTTAGGGGTCTTTTCTATGGCATTTTCGTACGCTTTCACGTCGTCGTGCTGAAGGAGGATACCGCTTCGAGGGCGCTGCTGTCGAATTTTTTCCAAGACAACAGGCAAACAGCGATTGAAATACCAGTCTGCAATAACTGTCCTTCCATCTTCTATCGCACCTGTCGCGAAATGACCTTTCCGACCAAAGAATGAGGCAATCATCTTTTTTCCTTGACTTCTTCCTTTCTTTACCTTAGTTGGCCGATCCTCGAAATGAACACCCACTGAGCTGATTGTCTTTTGGTTTCTATCCAGCTTTCATCACCTGTGACGATGTCAAATACAGCATTTGAGTCACCACCGTTGAACTTGTCTAACATTTCGCGACATCAGTCTATGCGAAGGTGTTTCTGGTAGTCGGTTAAAGTATGCGGAATCCGTCTGGTAGAAAGCTTCCTGACGCCTAAATGTTGCCCGTATCTGCTGATAGGTCACTCTCTTATCTTCCTCTATCATGCATCGCTCGTTAAACCAATTGTAAATAGTGGCACGAGTAGTTTCATTAAGAAATGCTAATCGCAGCCTATCATAGCTTTGTTGTTGAATAAGCCCACGATGAAAGTCATAATAAATCATTCACAGAAAATTTTCTCGCGTTAGGTTCATTTTCACGTGTAACAAGTGTTTTTGATTTTCTGCCAATTCACAAAAACGAATGACAGATGAATGCAATATACTACATTAGGTTATCAAAGAGTGCTAAAATTGAAATTCAAAAAAGTTTTCATTAGCAATGTTTCTAACTGGCCAATTTTAAACATTTTCAGTGTTAATAAATTAGATATATAATATTGTACTGTCATTTATTGCAATAAAATTAGATATTTAGCTGCGGACTAGTAGAAATTACGACAGAGCCATTTTTTAATAAAACATTTAAATTTATTTATAGATAATGCCTGAACAGTGGCTGGGACTTTATTATAAAAGTGTATACATTTACCCTCAAAGCTATTATGTACCTTATGAAGCCTTAACGTAAATACGGTACTTTAATACGATCACAAAGTAACATAAAAACTGAAGTTGACTTCAGTTAATATTTGCCAAATTTTAGTTACTCCTTTGCAAAGTCAATAGCGTATGAATTTATTTGGATAGCTCGTATGACTGTTTCAATTAATTAAAAACTACTCAACGAATTGCTAGGGGATCATATTTCACGAAACACTGGGCTTCCATCTATTTCACTGTTTTTTTTCTGATAAAATATTCTCGTGAAATGAGTAAATGTACTTAGTTATTTCAAGATTCGTAATAATATGATATTGGTAACAAAAATGAGTCGATATTTAGCTGATGGTAGTAGGTGAATTCGCGCAGTGGCACCATAATATGATTTGTGATAACACAAATAAAATTTGAAAAAAAAAAATTATGATGATGCTGGATTTGAACCCGTGACCTCTCGCGAATATTGGAGTTGAGCAGGTTATCACCTGTAAAGTAGATCCTGTAAATGAAGCCACAACCTGAGAGTTGAGCAAAGCATACACGATTTTATCAACGATACGTCACTCTAACGGTGAGCGCAGTTGGAAAGAGCGCAGAAGTCGCGGGTTCGAGTCCCGCTTCGTTCATAAAATTTTGTTTACCAATTTTATTTGTGCAATTTATGCTAGAAGTGAGGGCTATCAATTTAAAACATAACAAAATGTTTATGATTTGTGGTGTTCACCCTCACAGCGTTTCTCAGCAGTCTTTCACTCACGTACAATCAAACGATGATTCCTCTAGAATTGTAGGTAATCATTTACCATTACTCAAAAACGGGTATCTTCACGACACTGCTTTGTAAACCGCTGGATCACTTGGCATTGCGTTGAGACGTGGCTTCATTCTGATCAGCTGATTCCTGACAAATTAGAATATCATCCCTATAATCTGGATGTGTGGCGGTCCTCCACTGTCCGCTTTTCAATGAGCTTTCTTTCACGTACCACAAAGCTGTGGAATGAGCTTCCTTGTGCGGTGTTTCCCAACGATACGACATGGGTACCTTCAAAATAAGCGCGTACACCTTCCTTAAAGGCCGGCAACGCTCCTGTGATTCCTCTGGTGTTTCAAGAGAATGTGGGTGGCGATGATCACTTAACACCAGGTGACCCGTACGCTTGTTTGTCTTCCTTTTCCATAAAAAAAAGTATAAAAACACCGTCAACTATATACTCACATATGGACAAACAAAACCTGCCAGAGAAGAACCTCTCTAACGAAGATTCGGCAAGGTAGAAAAAGTAAGCAATTGTTACTGTAGCCGGTTTTTATTTACAAGTTGTAAACAGTCAGCCGCGCTTTACATTAGCTTTTTAGTATTAAATCAACATACATACATACATACATACATAAAATCACGCCTCTTTCCCGTAGGAGTAGGCATATATAGCATAGTATCCTTACATACTTGTTTCGATTCGTCCACTTTCATTATTCCTTTCATACATGCTCTCCGGTTAGGGTACTCTTGACCTGGCCTTTTTTTACTATCTTAAATTAAATTATATTAAATCAAATCAAAATCACTTTATTCATGTAGGTCACGGAAAAGACACTGATTTCTAAATGAATCTAATGCTACTTCTTAAAGGGTTGACTTAATGAGAACAAGTAGCAATAAACTCATTGCTACATTATGAATATTAAAACATTGGTTAACGCACCCATTGTCCAATACGATTGGTCACCCACGATCGGACTGTCACATCGTCTAGGTGGTACCTTAAATCTAAGTCTATGTCGTCGACCATCCCGTGGAGTTGGAACTCTATGCCTGAACTCAATTTTACTTATGACACGAGTACCAGCCTAGCGAAACTCTCTAAGAAAATAGCGATTGTATGAAACGTGCAGTCATTGATAAATTGACAGATAACGGCTATAATCTTGCAATAAACGGAGATAGCCGAAATCCACTATGTCTTAAGCAACTGTTCGCTTTCAAACTTAGCTGTATTATACTTCGTCGTCATATTGTAATTACTACTATTTCAAACTTATGTCAAATGACTACACGTTTCATACTAAATTAAATTTTAATTTTTACTTAGTCAGTCCCGCCACTTATTACATAGTATTTACATCCTCTATAAACAAAACAAAAAAACATGTTGATTAAATAACCGCAAATTGTTGAGAACTGAAATAAAATTTATTGAAATCCCAATTATCTGTATGTTGAAATCCTGCACACTTTGCTCTAATGAGTTGTCAACAACAATGCTGAAACCGGACTGGGATTAACCGGATTAATTATGTTCACCTGCCCGACCGTAAATTTAATACAATATGTTTATCTTATAGAATATATAGAATTGATAAACTTTTTATGTCTGATAGTAGGATGACGATTAAGTTTTATTTCAAGTATAAATATACAACCTGAGGCAGGATCTTGGAATCCCACTATATAGAAATCCTTATGTTATTGCAGTTATTATGTTACAAGTTTTAAAGGCGCTGCAGACTAATCGATTTAAAGACGACCATCGATGAGTCTGTAAGCCCTAATGCTCCCTAAACCTGTGTCATACCCAATTACATGAGCTGTCATACTTCAAGGTATTGATAATTTCGACAGCTCTGTCAACAATACTCGTAGCTCAGCGGAAAAGTGTTTACTTCAGACGGTGGAGATCCGGGTACGATACACCTACCAGACCAAGGATATTTTTTTGAGTTTTGTTAAATTAAATTAATGTTGTAGTTCAAATTAAATTGAAAGATTGATTGGAATAGAAACATTTTGAAAATAGAACAGATCCGGGCGTATATATACCGTGCTAGCGTGGCCTACGGCAGTTCTAGTTTAGACTCAAAAATGAAAAGGAAAGGAAGGAAGAGAAGAAGAAGTAGTGAAAAGTGGAAAGTGATTCAGGAGAAGAAGAAGAAGTGTGAAGGCAGACAGGCGAAGTGTAACTTCGGAAAAGTGAACGCAAATAAAGAATCGTTTCTTTTTATTTCCAATCCCTGACCCACTCTCGTGAAAATATGTTGGATAACTCTAATATGCAAATAGTATTAAACATATTGTAAGGATACAATATGTATTGAAATGCGAAGCAGAGCTCTCTCGAGAATTCGACAACAATTATATTTTATCAGCGGGAAGTTTATACAACAAATATTGTAATGAACGCGCTGTTAAACTGCAAGAACAGCAGAAAATACCGCCAACAAAACAGTTGAGTATGCTTTATAGTTTGTCGAAGCGAAGTATGTGACATATTAATGGGTCAATGACTCTTTGATTGTTGTACTTGCACCAACTATCTGAAATGTTCAACTCGATCCATTTGACCGCGTGCAACGGAGAGCAGCTCGAATTATCGGGGATCCAGTGCTCTGTGAATGGCTGGATTACCTAGCGTTGCGTAGAGACGTCGCTTCATTGTGCGTCTTCTACCGCATTTATCACGGGGAGTGTTCCAAAGAGCTGTTTAACCTGATTCCTGACACCGAATTCCACCTTCGCACGACACCCCACTAATTAGAAAATCATTCACACCATCTGTATATCGGGCGTTCTACTACAGTGCGGTTTTCATGTGACTTTCTTCCACGTACTACAAAGCTGTAGAATGAGCTTCCCAGTGCGGTGTTTCCGGGACGATACGACATGGGTACCTTCAAAAAAAGCGCGTACACCTTCTTTAAGGGCCGGCAACGCTCCTGCTATTCCTCTGGTGTTGCAAGGAAATGTGGGCGGCGGTGATCACTTAACACAAGGTGGGCCACCTTTTTTTTCCATAAAAAAAAGTGTCTTTCAACATTTACTAACGTAACAAAATTAAACACTCACGGAAATGAGAGTTGCATATTTCACTCGGAGTTTTAATGTGAATTTCAGAACTTCCCCATTACTGTACCAGTATTTCAAATTTAATATAATGTTAATTTTACTCAGTTGAAATTTTACGTCAAATGCAGGTGATTTATCCCTCTTCAGGGCATTTTCGATACTATTACATTCTAAACGAGGGTGTGATGGGCTCAATATAGGTAGCTTTAGATTTATTACACTGTATTTTTCTGGCGGTCACTTAAATTTAAACTTTTTGATTTAAAAATAATGTGAAGTAGATTTTCGCAAATATATTATAATTACTCATACGCCAGAGTACACATTTAACTAGGTCTAAGTAACTCGTTACTCAGTTGGTATTACTGATTACCAAAAACTCACTAATGGTTGTATCGCATGTTATAGGTATGGCGCTTAGCCTTCCAAAATCGGGAAGTTCATTAAGTCACTAGACTTTTCAGATACACCAAAATTGGAAGTGCCGTACGGCACACTACGCTCTGGTCAAGTTCTGTTTACTACATAGTTGGTTTTTACTAGATGGACTATGGCAGCTGTGAAAACGTCGAATAAAATAGACTTTAGATCTAACCTGAATTTTGAGCAATTCACGCACACTAACACAAAGTGTCATACAAATCGCGAGTGTAAGACAAAGCTTGTCCTGCACACTAATCTAATATTCCTGGCCTGTTTTTATCGGTTTTCTAACTTCACTTCATCGCTCAGTTACTGAATGACCCAATAATTAATCAAATGTCCCTCTATACCGTAAGGATTATTCTCAAATAATGTCGAATAGTATCACAATTAAAAAGTACACACAATAAACAAGATGTTTACAAAATAGCTGGGTATGTTAATGCCAAGATATGTGGTAGGTTCTTATCGAATTCTATAACTCTTCGGCATTTTCAAAATAATAAAATAATTAACATCACTTTATTCTTATGACACTTATGAAAGTCAAAAAAAAAACTCATTGCCACTCTTTTAAATCAAGATTTACATTTTCATCGTTTTACAAATCATTTCAATTACAATATAATATGTAAAGTGATGCAACAAACATACTCAAACGTCAAATAGTCAATGCCTTACACGAGTAACTAAAAAAGTAAATGATAATTCATACAAACCAAAAGTTATGGAGTACAGCTACATCATCCACACTCTCGACTTCCAACATGACCTTCGTAACAATAGTTCGTGGAAGATTCCGGAAACTATTAATTAATTTAGTAGAACATAATTGATAAATAAAATAGACTTGACTAATCTTGAAGGAAATAAAGAAAAACAGGCAGAAAGTTCATGCTGTACAAAATAACTAAAACTGTTATAGTTATTTATTCAACTGTTGTGAAATAAGGGGTAATGTGGTCTTATGATAATAGTGTTAAACATAAGTGTTTTAATACCTAATTATCAACAGTTGCATACAAGACTTTAGCTACACCCATAATATGAATCCTCTTAAAGATTCTGAAAAAGTTAGCTTACTGTTAACATTAAAAAAGCCAGTCCTAGTAAACATAATAATCATACAAAGGAGTGTTATTATGAAAACTGATGTTATAATGTTGTACTGAATTTCATTACAACACTGGTTTGGATGATGTAATGGTTATTAGGATATTGGGTGTTTTAATGTTGGCAATAACCTAACTGTTTTCGAATCTTTAATAGAGGATTTAAAGCATGGGTGTAGATAAAGTATAATTACTTTTACTGTACTGCCTGTCAAATGAATCAAACTACTATAAATTATATAAATAACAGAAAGTCTGATTGCAAACTCACAACAAATAAAATTCCAAAACTAAGAGAAACTTCATCGAAATGTCTCGTCAATATTATCTTTATCTAATTATAACAAAGAAAATACATTTTACATTATACTCATTTTCAAACCTTAAATACAGCGCCAGCCAATAAAAGATGGCCACTTTACCCTCCCACGGCGTCGATTGTGATCTGGGCTTTTTAGAATAGCTGTGAAAAATGTACCTCACCTGTCGTTTATTGTTCGTTTCACTGCGGTTCGTTTGATTTGCGGTGTGTGATAGAGGAAATGTCAAAAGGTTAATGATATTGTGAATATTTATACAAAAATTACCTAAATTCATTATAATATCGTTTAATTTAGTGTAAGTAATAATAACTTAGCAATAATAATTATTATACTATACCTGCTTACAATGTCTTATTACCAAAGACACACGAATACAATTAATATTTTAATACTAATTCAAAGGATATGCTTAATGTTCCTCATATAAGGAACAACGAATTAAAAATTAATGGTATTGATTAAAATAAATGTAACACAATATGTTAAATACAAATTTATATACAAAAAAATAAATAAAGTAAAAACAATATATTGTTGAAGATAGTAAAAATCTTTATTTTTATTCAAGCATACTGTTTCAAATTTAGAACCTCCACATATTTTACTAAAGACATTAAATCAGTGAAATCTGGTTTTGTAGCAAGATTGATACAATTATAAGTAGTCCTGCTTTGTACATCAATATTTCACATTACATTAATTACTATTGCATATAAAAAGTTATTTTAATGATTTAAATATACTCTGCCACGTACTTCATTTATCACGTGTTGGGTTCTTAAACTTTACGACGTGCAAACTTTAACGATTACATTAGCTACCTCTCAACTCTTAGAAAATTTATGTAAGTATTATTAAATGTACCCTCTATATGTAGTCACAGACTTACAATTATTTAACTTTGTTTTATTAGGGGTACCTTCAAAAAAAGCGCGTACACCTTCCTTAAAGGCCGGCAACGCTCCTGTGATTCCTCTGGTGTTGCAAGAGAATATGGGCGGCGGTGATCACTTAATAGCAGGTGACTCGTACGCTCGTTTACCCTCGTTTACTATAAAAATAAAACGTTGTTTTATTATATATCTATATATACATACACAAAATATATCGATATCCAAAATATGTTTTGAGTTTTCTTTAGTGTTAATTCCGCCAATATTTGTTTTCAAACAATTCAATACGTGTTTCACCTCTACACGAGGCATCCTCAGGACATGTTGACTTGCCAAACTCTGGCACGAGACGTGTCGAACTGTTTAGAAACAAATAAATTCAAAACATTTGGATAGTTATGGATTTATGCAAAGTAACGCCAACTTCAATAAAAATATATCAAATGAAATCAATATCATTTCATTTAGGTCAAAAAATGACACTTATGAAATCAAGCAAAGAGATAATTTCTCGAGTGACATAAGATACATATATCTTCATACTCCTCCAAACCAAGTGCGGTGGTTACTGGTGTACACGAATTTCTCATAATCAATAATAGAAAATAGCTACGCCTTGTGAACTTAATTAAATCACATGATCGTCTGTTGGCGTCAATATACGATAAGACCTTTTCAAAACGCTATCTTTAAGTCACCGAGGTTCTGCACAGCATTTAGCTTGCCTTTTTCACTTTTCATCTTTGTGAACAGTAACTTGATTCAATCTGCTCATACCGCAGTACGGGGGGAAATACAACAAGAAATAAAACGTTTAAATTAATTCCCGACGCTCGCTAGCTTCCTGGCATCCCATTAGACCGCATTGAAATACGTATTAAACTGTGGAATATATTATATTTTATTCAGTTGAAAGCATTCTGTATTATTATTTCGAATATCGTTTAATATTTACTTATTAAGGTACTTCGATATTTTTTAAACTTATATTATCAAGAGCGTTAAAATTTTAAAAGTACATTTAATTAAAAGTGTACACCACATAACATTATGTTAGATAACTTTCTAAATATTTCGCATATTTTATTGAGGTACTGGAAAAGAAACAAGAAATATTCAAAAATTTTAATTTAATTCTGTAAATGAACTTCGAAAAGGGCGGTTTAGTTATAAGCCATGTTTTCTGACGACTGTTTGGAGGATTTGTTCAGGTGCACAGCACGCTGAGTCCGGTAAAATATTACTTCACGTTTTAAAGAATCTGTTTGCTTTGCACAGCATCTGCCGGCTATTAAGGAATTTCAAGCCTAGCGCATAACGTACGTGCATTCGCATTCTTACCGAAAAAATCGGTGTACATCTGGAAAAACCAGTAAATATGTTAATTCAATGTTATAAAAATAAGGAATTCACAACATCTGTGCGTTATATAATATATTTTAGTCTCTTACCATCAAAGCGTCCAGAATTAACATTACTATATTTTTTTAATGGAAAACGAGGACAAACGAGCGTACGGGCACCTAGTGTTAAGTGATTCTCGTGCAACACCAGAGGAATCATAGGAGCGTTGCTGGCCTTTAAGGAAGGTGTACGCGCTTTTTTTGTACCCATGTCGGTCATAGTCCCAGAAACACCGCACAAGGAAGCTTTCCACAGCTTTGTAGTATGTGAACGAAAGCTCTTTGAAAATCTCACTGTGGAGGATCGCAGGACACATCCAGATGGTGCGAAGGTGGAATTCGGCGGCAGAAATCAGATGAAATAGCTCTTTGGAATACTGCCTGTGATAAATGCGGTACAAGTCATACAATGAAGCAACGGCTCTACGCAACGCCAAGTGATCCACCCTTTCACAGAGCACTGGGCCTCGACAATTGACAATTAACGAGCTGCTCTGCATTACACGCGGTCAAATGGATCGAGCTGATACTGAGGTGCACCAGACCAGAGATGACAGCATTACTCCATAATATGTGGCTGGACCTGCGCTTTGTAGACCGCTAGAATGTGGGCCGGCTTGAACTATTGCCGTGCTCTACCTATGACACCCAGCTTCTTCGAAGCCAATTTGGCTTTGCCCTCCAGATGACCACGGAATTTGCAATCACTCCAGATTTTGGGACCCATTATTCTGATATTAGGCGAGGCTTTAAGGGAAGTGTTGTCGAAGAGCGGTGATATTATTACAACTAGAATAGAAGAAAACTTATGAAAATCTGTTTTCAAAAAATTATATCTTCCAAGTTTCATTTCTACGCTCAGTTACAAGTACAGTTAAGAAGTTGAAATTACACTTGGCATTTCATTCAATTACGTTTGAGTGTTCTTTATCAAGATATTATTGTTACTTCTTAGTATCACCGAGGTTCTAGTTCTCTGGGAAATAGAAAGAATTGTGTTTGAAATTTATTTTACGAAAAATTAAATGTAATTAGATCAATAACATAGGATTCATTTTGTCTTTTATATGACCTATTACTATTTTACAGTACTAAGATTTTTTATGAAAAACCCGCGACGAGACGAGCACGCCGTTCAGCTGATGATAATTGATACGCCCTGCCCATTACAATGCAGTGGCGCTTAGGAGTCTTCTCTCTAGATTTCTGAGCGGCACTACAATTGCGCTCGTCACTTTGAGATATAAGATGTCAAGTCTCATTTGCCCAGTAATTTCACTAGCTACGGTGCCCTTCAGACCGAAACACAGTAATGCTTACACATTAATGCTTTACGGTCAAAATAGGCGCCGTTGTGGTATGCATAATCAAGCCGGCTTCCAGTGCAAAGGAGCCCCCACTGGTAAAAATTCTAGCTAAAACGCAATCACCAAGTGAAACCTATACGCTATTGGGAGACATTATTTATAATACACTGGCCTGCAAAAGTAAGTATCACACTTTTAAAATTGGGATAACGTTTTAAGTTCACAAGATATACTTTCGAAATAAAAAGGACTCCAAAGACAATTTAATTATGTACATAAAAACTTTATAGTCGGTAACCTTCTTTTAAGAATTGGCTGAAAAAAAACTTCAAAAACAAAACCATTCCTTTTTCAAAGTGGACGTTTCCGAATTACAATTTTACCATTCACATTTTTCTTTCTGTTTTAAATTTTTTTCAAGATCGATGGGTCTTGTTTTAAAAATTTATGCTAAAAAGCACATAACATTTATTTATCATGCCTCTTTCAGTTGAAGAATGTGCTAGGATCATGGCTTTTCTGGAACTAGGCATCAGTATGCGTCGCACTGCAAGAATGGTGGGTGTGACGGTACGAACGGTCAGGAAGGCAAAGCGAAGGTACGAAGAGACTGGACACCATCTGAGCAGACCTTGTAATGGCAGACCCAGGTGTACCAGTGCCCGAGAAGATCATTATATTATTTCCACTGTGTTAAGAAATCGCCACCAAAATGCAGTTGAAGTCCTTACTTACTTACTTTTGAAGGCCAGTGTATAATAGTAATGAAAGGGCCGGGAAATTAATCAGCCAATAAAGCTATTTTGTTCATTTTCAAACTATTCGTAAACAATTGGGTAGATAGACGAATTTTACCTGACTGGGACAAAGAGACGTAAACATCTTCATAAATCTTAAAAACATTTGCGACAAATAGGCTACGTCTTACAGACACAATAATTTATATAACATCCAATTTTCTGATTAACTTGATTTATATGCCATTTACATTTTTTTCTAGATATTATTAAAATATATGGCGGTATTTTGAATTGTGTAATTGTTTTTTCTTTGCGTTATTTTATTTTGTTTCCGAATGAATTTAAGTTGAGTATTCTCCTAAATCATGGACAAACTGAAACATTAGGTTTTTATCCCTCGCATTTTCATATCATATGTTAAAATAAATAATACTTAATGTTTTCTCATTTGCTATCTCTCTACTAATTGCATATAAATAGAACGATGTAATATCCGGCAATACAATATTGCACTTCAGTCATATATGATATAATATGGACAGTTAATGTATTTCTACTATTTCTGCCCATCGTTACGTTAGTGTAAACGTAACAATATAAATAAACCTGCTATATTTTCTAATGAAAATAAGGAACGAGACGAGCTGGATGCTGATGGTAATTGATACGCCCTGCCCATTACAATTCAGCGTCGCTCAAGATTATTGAAAATCGACGTGATAAATATACCCACGACTTCACTGGTATATATATATACCTACAAAAATAATATTTCATTGTATCCTAAGACATGCTACACCGCGATATAGCCATGTTTTATATCTATCAAGGACACTACTGTTTTGAGACAAACATTTTCGCTACATATAAAAAATAACAAAAAAACAACCGACTTAAAAAACACTATTCCATAAAAAAAGATATAAATGCACTAAAAAGTATAAAAAATATTGCGTATTTTTATACAATCTAATTTATTAATCTAATTCTAGTAACGATTATTGTTATTTTGGTGTGGACCACACGGGAAGCACCAAATTTCAAATAAAAAAGGAATTATTAAAATCGGTTCACCCAGTCGAAAGTTCTGATGTAACAGACATAAAAAATAATATAACGACGAATTGAGAACCTCCTCCTTTTTTGAAGACGGTTAATAAATTTTTAACATTACATATTACTTCAAATCTCTTACACGTTGTAACTAATATTAGTTACCGAGTCCGAACATTTTTATATCTGTTGTGCATGATAATCTATGAAATTGATTTCTCTGATGTGTTGTGGCAAGCAACCCGTTACATTTATGTTAAGTCATGTAATACTCATACATCACCTCGTGTTTGTGTCATTCCAATTGTAAATTAATTTCATTCATTAGTATTGCCTTTACCATGTTTGTTTGTTTCTACAAGTTTTATAGCTTAATTAAAGGATGCAATATGATGCTTGAGAGCTGGACGGAACATTCCAGATAGTAAAGCTTATAATTGTAAACAATTTGTTATGTTTTAAAGTGATAACCCTCACTTCTGGGATTAATACACAAATATATAAAAATGAATTGCTTTTCGTTATACTCGCTAAAACTCGAGAAAGGCTGGACCGGACTGGAAGATTTGGCTAATTTTGGTTTCCAATTATTTGTGGAAGTCCAGAGAAGGTTTAAAAGGTGAGCTGCTAAATTAAATAAAAACAACACATTTGTTTTTCCTTTGATGTGTCCATACATAATTTCTATGAGAGAATTTATTAACGCACGGTTTGACAGTTCTGCTGTGAAACAATTTCATTACGACAGCAGGCTGCATATTATACGAAGTAATTTTTGATGTTATGATATATTATTGACGAATTCATATAAAAACATTATTTTATTTATTATATACAGAACAACGTCTGTCGGGTCAGCTAGTACACAAATAAAATTTGTAAACAAAATTTTACGAACGATGCGGGGAGCCAACCCCCGACCTCTAGCGTTCCGTGCGAGCACTCTTTCTAATTGATCCAACCGTTCGAGTGCGGTATCGTCGATAAAATCCTGTATGATTTCTTCAACTCTCATGCTGTGGCTTCATCTACAGGATCTACATTACAGTTTATAACATGCTCAACCATATACTGGTCTATATATATTAGAAATTTGTATGTTCATTAAAAAACATGGTGAACTTTTTAAACCAGCAAAGGACTATTCCATATTAGGATTAAGAGATCCAACTCGCCTTCTGATGCCATACTGTAGAACAGCGCTTCATCAAAATAACGCAAATGTTATGTGTATTAGGGTATTTAACCACCTTCCAAAGAATATTAGAGAGATGCCTAAAACATTAATGCATAAAAAATTAAAATTATGGCTAATAGATAAATGCTTTTATAGTTTAAAAGAATTCTTTAGCCAAAAATAATAGTATTCAAATGTAATTTTTGAGAGGTACCTACAAACTAATGTTTATTTTATATTATCTCATTGAATTAAAGCTATGTAATGTGTATTAAGAACGTATAAGTATAAATTAAATATGATATTCCAATATTGACAATCAAATATTTGTATGCCGATATATTGGCGAATTGTGCTGTGCACCATTTAATTGTTAACAACTATGTTACCACGATTCATACAAATAAATCATTTCATTTCATTTCATTTCATTTCATTTCATTTCACAATATTTGCATATTAGGAAAGTGACTTGAGATGTATGGCTCTTGTAAATCTAAACAATTTTCTTATGATTTAAAGTGATAACCCTCATTTCCGGGATTAATACACAATTAAAATTTGAAAACAAAATTTTATGAACGATGCGGGACTCGAACCCCCGATCTCTCGTGTTCCGTGCGAGCACTCTTTCGTATCGCCATAAAATATTGTATGCTTTGTTCAACTTTCAGGTTGTGGCTTCATCACTCTACAGGATCTACTTTACAGTGGATAACCTGCTCGATATAAGCTTATAATTGCGTGAATTATGTGATGACGTATATAACGGTTGGGTTATAAATGATTATTTTTGGAATAACATTCCAACAAATACCCAAGCCTTAGCGTTTTACCACTTACATTATAGTGAATTGTTTTCAGATGATTCGGTTAGATTTATAGCTGTTTGTTACGTCGTACTGTAAAATAATAGTTATTGTTGAATTTATCTGTATTGCTACGAATGGCGTAAACAACTTTATAGGATCGAATATTCACACGCAATCGTATGGCGCAATCTTGGAGGGATAGCGGGAAATTAAGTAATATTTTAATGAACTTTGGTCAGTCATGATCACTTGAGTAAGACGCGACTTATGCGGACACTAGCACTCTCTGGTTTTATAGTAACAATCAGCGGCAGGTACTACAAAAGCTACTGAAAATTTAAAGTGGAATAAATATAACTTGGTGATCAGCATTATGTATCGGAGTAGGTAAAAGCGTTCCACCATGCACTTTTTATTAGATTTGTCCAGGTATCTATAAGATTCTCAGGTATCGTACTATTTGTTTCAGAGGGAATATCATATAGGCATCCTTATGAACAACGGCTACGCTTTTTCAGAATGCAATCCCTGAGGTCCCATGTGACAATGACAGGAAAATTAACTGCATAGACATACAAAATAAAATATCTCTTTCAGTTCAAAATCCCAAGACAACTGATGACTATCATTTTTCATACCCCCTACTGAAGAAATAATATTGGGTTTAACTCTCTTCTTGTTGGCAGGTAGGTAGCACTAAATTACATCTAGACATATTTTATGAATCAGAAAATAGTTTAAAAACAAGATATTGTCACCATTCATTTCTTAAGTGTTTGTTTTAAATGTCAACTCTAATATTTAAGATGCACTTTTACTCATTTTTATATTATTTCTTTAATACTTCTTTTAAAATAAAAATGGCTAATTTGTAGCTTTATTTATAACTTTATAAAAAACTTTTACTTTTGTTGTTCTCATAACCATTATTGTTACTTTGTTGTATGTTTTTGGTATTAAATTTTATTTATGAACCAAAGTGAGTGATCTTTTATAGTGTATATTCCTTTATAAAGTAAGACTTATTGATTATTAAAATATATAACATGATGTTGATGTTTACGTTGCGTATAAATAAATAAGAATTCGAGAGTTGAAATGTAAGCACCCTGTGTCAGAGAAAGAGTTCGATCTTTCTAACAATCGTTGATCCATCTTATTGTCTTACCTGATGATGAGTTTACACATTTATAAAAAGAAAATTATTTAATGTTAAAAGTTGAAATGTTAAAAGTTAATTTTAATATTTGTCTGCCATCTTGTGTCACAACAAAGTATGTTTACACAAAATTTACATACGCACATTCATCCATCGTCACTTTGTAAGCCGAAAACAAACTTATCTTTGTAACAATAAACTTGAGCCACAGTCTGTTTAATATTTACATCTCTCCTAATGGCTTGTAAACACTCATAAAATTTCATAAGCTTTCAAGGAAGTATTTTAAAATAATTCTATCAGCGAATACATTGTTAGACTGAGAGTATTTTTGCGATGCAAAATTTATCAGCATTTTATTACAATACCGTCATAAAGCGCTTCTTACAACATGTTATATTCTTAGAAATAAGATACATCGACTTTATATGTGCGATTGGCATTTAAAAGTAATGACGATTTTAAGGTTTGATCTATTCGAGGCAAAAGTAAGGATTTCAATGTAAAATGTCATTATATTTTATTAATGCCTACGAACTTTAAATATCTCGGTAATAGATATATTTAATTTTGCATGCGTCAACCTTAAGCTTATATAACGTGTTACAAAATACCCGTAAATAATATAATTAATTATCAAAGGCAAAAATTTTGTCACGCACCTATTTTACCTAATAATTGGTTACTACAATAGTTTTTCTATTTTTCATTCATAAATGTTTGCTACCTCAATACAAGGATGTCATTTTCCTCAAGTACTGGCTTCAAAAAATGTCAACTTGGAAAAAATGGTTATGTGAAGGACAGGATGTATTTCTCCGAATGCCCAAAGGTTGCCGAGATGGAATAGCGTGTTGGATCGGTTTTCGCATCAATAGCACCGACAATGGTGCAAAATGCCACACAAGCCATATCCCGACGAGCGAGGTTGTGTATTGAGCAAGGCGGAGCATACTTTGAGCTGTTTCTGTAAATTTGACGTTTATTATGAGAAAGTTAGTGTTCGTTTAGGTAGTTTCGTTAGGTTAGGTCTTTTAAAATTTTTGTCTTTACGCGAATTAGGTAGAAATGTAGATAGTAGTTTACTCTTTAATTTTACTGAAATAAGGTTTGCAAATCAGTGAAAATAGTAATATTTTTTTTAGTTTTTTGGGATAATATGTTATACAGCATTACTACGGTTCTTAAATATCGTGAATGGACTCGCTATAAGGCCCCATTTATGCTTCTTTCGGCTTTACTTTAGCTTTGAACACTCTGTAGGTAAATAATATATTAATTAACATTCTTAATTTTGAAAACAGAAAAAAATTAATGGTGTTTTGTGACTTATCATTGCAATGGTTTTGTTAAGCGTTTACGTTACGTTTTTAATTTTATTTAAATTTTTTAATATTTACTTTATTTTTTTAAGCTATAATATATCAGATATTTCTTTCAAGAAAATTGAAACAGCAGTTGGGATTGCAATCTCATGTAAAATTGCAACAAAAACATACATCGGTTTTATTGAAGGGCTACGAGTACCAGTATTTTCATCGTTGAACTTGAAATAGCTTTAGTAATTCCGCAATACTTTTTAATGTCAAATTTGTGTTAGTATAGATAAGGCTTTAAACTTGCTCGTAATAATTATGTTGGTGTAGTTAATTCATGTTGATTTAATACGGAATCGTTTCCAGTAACAGAGTTGACATAAAAAATGATTTGTTTATAATTAGAAAGTGTCTTAACTCGTTCCTTAAGAGGACTTAGCGGCCATCTTTCTACACAATCTTCTTGATTGTTGACCTTAGATCAAATTTATTTTCAAAGAAGATTAATATCTGTGTCTCTCTGCTTTGATATTTTTGTTATTGTAAATGCCAGAGTACTTAAAGTGATTAAAACGGCTTCATTCTATAGGCTGGTCAAAGCCCTACGATACAAATCCAACAACAATAAGCGAAAATAACACGATTCATATATTGTATTACAAACTAATTTGTTATGTATATTACAGCCATTGTATTATTTGATTAGCCGTTCAGTTTCTTGTATGTTCTTCTCACGAGCTTTACTTTTTTACGACCATACATTCGGTAATATAAAATAAATATTTGTAGTGACGATTCAAAAGCGCTTAGCTTAAGCCTATTTGAATAAAGTTTATTTGACTTTGAATCGAAATATAATATTATATGTCAGACACATAATTTTTCTTAATTCTTCCCATTCGATTTTTTCCATAATTTCGTAGCGATTGGTTAATCTCTGTAGGAGGAATTTGTCGAAAATTAAACCTTGATTTTTGAATATTTTACTAACGATTTTAAATCGCACCGATGGTTTTCTCGCTCACGTTAGCCAGTATATTGTTTTTGAAATTCTTAAATCTAATGAAAACTACTGAGAAAACTAAAGAAGCGTAATCGGTGTACAAACATAAAAAATATACCAATTAAATTGAGAACCTCCTCTTTGTTCTCCTCTTCCTCGAAGTCGGTTAAAGAAGACCTAAGCTCACGTGTCCTTTTAAGCAACATTCTATTTTCATATTTTCGTCATACCCAAATTCAAAAATACTGATTTTAAGATTTAAACTTTGTTTAGTTAACTAATTGTTCAGATTTCCTTTCACGAAAGAGCATGAATGAAAGTTAGTCCTATTATAAAAAAATAAGATAGTGTCTTCCTCTAACTGTATAGACATTACCAGCTATTTCTTATTTCCTGAACACTCAAAACCTTATAATTATATCAATATTTAGTATAGCAAGACAAAAGAGCATAAACGGCTCGCAAATATCACCAGACCTGCTCTTTTGAAATACATGGATTATAAGGGAACTTTCCATTCTTATATCAGCAAAAACGGGAACAAAATTATTTAAATTCAGGAACGGCTCTGCAAGTCTTATTAAATAACAAAATACGGGGCTTTGATGTAAATGCAGTTACGTACTCCTAGGTGCTCTATTGTATAATTTAACCCATTTCAATTAAATACGTCCAAATGCAATTAAATTCCTCGTACGATAAGCTGGTTGGTCCATATTTTAAGCTTATTAATATTTTTAATTATTAAATTGTATTCTATGTTTTTCTTCTCTTTGAAGTAGCGAAAATACGTAATAGTTTATCAAGGTGTGAGTATAGAGAAAAGAAAAGAAAGAAAAATGTATAATTGAGACGTTAAAGTACAGTATATCTAAATACAAAAGACTTAAAAATTAAACGTAAACAAAAGGAGAAGGTTGAGGAATATTATTTTCTATTTTCACAAAGTGGTCCCAACTCAGCATGTTTGCTGGTTTCCAACCAGGGCTGGTCTTCCGTTGGGCTATTTGGTGACGACGACATATAAAAAATAACTTATATATAAAATTCTCGTGTCACATTGTTAGTTCCCGTACTCTTCCGAAACGGCTTCACCGATTCTCATAAAATTTTGTGAGCATATTGAGTAGGTCTGAGAATCGCCAACATGTATTTTTCATCCCCCTAAATGTTAAGGGTGGTCCACACGATTTTTTTTTTAATTTTTTTGATTTTTTTTTAAATTTGTCTGATTATGAGTCGGCATTAAAAAATACATACAACTTCAAATTTTCACCCATCTACGATCAACAGTTACTTTTGTATCGCGATTTTAATATCGGCAATACAACGTTTGCTGGGTCAGCTAGTATAATATAAAATAATAGCTAATTATTGGTTGTAACCTAAGACTATTGAAAAGCAAAAAAAAAAGTGAATTAATCAAAAAATAAAGAGAACCTTACACGCAATTAACTTAATTATATTAAATACCGCAGTGTATCTCGGTCTGTGACAACGAGTGGTCTAATTTCGATTTTAGATTTAGTGCTGGTTTACTCTGTTAATTTTGATAAATGGCAAAAAAGTACTGACTGACAACTCTGTCAATCTGAGTTTGGACATTAAACTTTAAAGTAACTCCAACCTGAAATTCCTCAAAAACCTTGGTTCTCAAAATGTAGGATACATAATAAAGCAATAATCTCAACTATATGCCACTTACGCTTAAACCACGCCTGCACTCCACTGTTTTCCTAGCTAAACTTAGAATTAGAGATCATTCCCTATGTGATTGTGGCCTAGATGAGGGAAACATGGATCATTTGTTCTTCAGTTGTCCAGAAGTGCTTAGTAATACAAAGGTGACTATTAGGTTCTAGCTAAATAAAAAGAAGGAAATTTTTGTACAAAGATCCGTAACTGGAATCATCTAAAAATTTACTTATCAAATAAGCAAAAATATATCAGTGGCTAAAATAATAATTACTACCATAAGATTCAATTTTCCATCAAGTTATTAGTATATCTAGTAAACCAAGGGGACAACATAATAAAAAAAACGTTTTAGCCGCAGCTGTACTTTCGTGTAAGGCGTTTAGTATTTGATTTGAGTATTTTTGTTGCATCACTTTACATAATATTATAATTATTGAAATGATTTGTAAAAAGATGAAGCTGTTAATGTTGATTTAAAAGAGTGGCAATGTATTTATTGCCACTTCATCTGATTAGCTCAACCCTTTACGAAGTGGCGGTAAATTCAATAAGAAAAGTAATTTTTTGATATTCATAAGTGTCATTTCCGTGACCTACTATAAAGTGATTTTTATTTGATTTTATTTTAGTTAGTAATTTACGGTATGTATGGATTGATGTATTTACTATACTCAATAACTCTTGTGTTATAATTTACCTTTTTTGACTTACTCGTGTAAGACTTTTAGTTTTTGACGTTTGAGTATATTTGTTGCGTCACTTTGCATATATTGTAAGTGAAATGATTTGTAAATTGCATTAAAAATAAGACATTATAACACGTATCTGTTTTGAAAAGAGCACCCTTAGAGTTTCTTGCTCATTCTTCTCTGAGGAAATCTGCCTTCCGAATGAGCTGTATGAAAAAAATGACATATATCAAGTGTATGATTTACCTACGAAATAAAAATATTTTTGATTTAATTTGATTAACTTTTAAATTATAATGTTTTAAAATATTAAATCTCTTCAGCTTGCATCATAGACCAATTTCGTCGTTAATATACTTGTTGGCAACGATTTCTCAATAACATAACTAACACTAGGCTAGAATAGGGCCATCCCACTTCTCAGCTAATGATATGACTGCAGAGATAATTTCAACAGCCAAATTATCTATTTGTCTGTATTCTGACGCAAAGCTCACAAGGATTGCTTTAATACACAGATTGTTATTTACAAATTCAGCATTTCGAGTAAATGTATTGTATGAATTCACATGAAATTATTTTCGTCTACCTATTACGTAGTAATTCGAGGTAAAAGTGCTACAAGTAAACTATGCACATAGTATTAATATTTAAGGAGCAATGGAAAAGGAGGGTTTTAATAGGTTCAACTGTTTTATATTTTTATCCTCCTCCTCCTCGCGTCTTATGCCTCATTGCTGAGGGTCGTGATTTCTCTGAGGATCCAACCTTTTGACAATAGCTCGCTATCTGTGTCTGTCTATGGCTACGTCCGGTATCCATAGATGTGCGGATTTGATCAGACCATCTTATAGGGCTACGACCTCTAGGTCGTCGTCTGTCTACCTTCCCAGTAACCATCAGTTGTCCGAGGTTGTAGCCATCTTTTCTGGCAATATGTCCAAAGTACTCTAAGATTCTATAGAGGCAGTTATTAGGATGTGAGTCTGGTTTTTAACACCTGAGTGTGAAGGATATATTGGTTAGTGCGCAATGCTGTCCAATGTTTTTTAGTGTCCATGTCTCAGCCCCATAGCTGAAGATGGAAAAAAATTGATAACATTTTTAAAGGTACCGAATAACTTCAAACATAAAACTTACAAAAGTTATTACGGAATATAGGTACTAATTAACAAATTAAATTCAATTATTAATATAACCCTATGGTATAATTATTCTTTCCTACTAATATTATAAATTTGAATGTAAGTTTGTAATAGAAATTTAGTACAGAAATATGCTAGAGCTTGGAAAAGGACATAGGCTACTTTTTATTGCGAAAAAATATATGGAGGGGTTGGGATAGGGCATGGAAGTTTGTATAGAAGTTCGTCATCATAACACCATCATAAAACTTTGTGTTTAGGTATTTGATAAGAAGTAATTTATAAGTATTTGATCGAGCATTCTTAAAACTTTGACCTACATGGGGATGAAATAGGAGATTAAAGTTCACAGGAAAATACTATTAAAGAGACAGTCCACAATGACAGGGGATATCCGCTGTATCATAGAAGAGCGCCACTAGCAGAGGAAAGTGCAGATTGTATGTGTATTATTTGCAAAGTGTCAAAAAAAAAACTGCCCATAGTAACTATTCCACGCAGACAAAGTTGTGATTAAAAGCTAGTATTATTATTAAAATGTTTATTATTTTATATTGCAGCTTACTAATATTATCTCAATGTGGTTATTATTTTAAAAAAATAAAAGTTTTTAGTATGAAATAATTCAATGTTAGTTTTCTCGTGATATGAATACCGTGTGGTTCTAAAGCGTTAATAATTAAGTTAATACAAAGAGGCTGGTTTTATCAACATCAGATGCTGGTACACATGAGCCTCTTGTTTAGTTAGGTTCATTAGCTTAAAAACCTACCTACCTGATACCTCATTGGAGTAGAAATATGTAAAATATATAAGATAAGATAAGATCATTTATTTGTTTATCATTTATATCTTTAACTTCAGTGGTCATCAGGTGGCAAGTGCGTTTAGCAGAGAAAAAGCTACACGTGGCGGCTCTCTTATTCTTGTAAGTAAATTATTTAAATTCAAAGAACGAGAAGATATTGTGGGCCTCTCTGTTGAACGTACAATTGAATTAGCCTGTGCAGAGCTCAAGTGCGCCATTATTGTTAGTAAATACAAACCCCAAGATGTTAAAGTCAAGTTCTCCATTCCTTGCCCGCATGCTGTGGCGTACAAATAGTAATTAATAACAAGTCAAACAAATATATTTATACACAATGACAGTTAATTGATGTACATATCAATAATTGAATATTTTGAAATAACATATAACAAGTGAAATTGGTAAAAAGAAATTAAATTAAGTAATATGATATTTAAAAAATGTTAATTGAGTGTTGTATCTGAAAAGAAGTCTTTTATGGAATAGTACGATTTTGTCACTAGCACATTAAATAGTTTCTTTTTAAAACACGTCAACTTAAGTTCTATCGAATAATATGTTGTATCGCTTCGTTTACCTGACAATCTGAGCATTGGAATCAATTTTTTTCGCAATTATGAAATGAAAATAAGTTAGAAGCTATAATAAATATAATAAAGCTGTCTCTAATGAAAATTCTGTAAAATGATCCAAATTCATCTTCGATTAGCCGGAACGAACAAATAAACAAAACTTAAAATATGGTTTTCTTATAAAAGTACAGTGGGTTCTGTATTTGTAAAAAAAAATTAACATTAATATTAAAAATTACTCCAAAACAATAGATAGATAGATAGTTAGACATACTTTTTAGTGCATATTATATACACTAAAACGCAATTATTTTCATACTTTTTAGCAAATTAAAGCCTTATTCTGAGCGGCACTTTACAAATATTTATTTGGTTTAATCAAAAATTACACAGTAAATAGTCATTTAAATCTCAGTCTTAGAATTATTTATAACATCATTAGTTATATTATAATAATATCAGAGACCAAGTTAATAAGCTAATACGGGTGTATTATCTTTTAAATTTTTCATGTTTACCGTCTGGACTTACATTGAAAAATTGTTTTCCCTTGTTCTTATGACTAATTAAAACGAAGCCTTATAACAATGTTTTGTTTCAGAGTGAAAGCAAATATAACTAAGTGTATTATATTTATCCAGCTTTATATTTCTTTTTTATTATAAAACGTTAATCTATTAATAACTGGACGAGTGTCCTCGATAATGTGAAGTGCTTTGAACGTACGCAGTAGGGTCATTATAAATATTAAAGGCTGCGTTGCTAGTGATATGAGTATATTTGGGCGAACAGAAGGCTGTGGACGTTATAATATAGAATTTATGAAACCCCAAAAATACTAGTAGCATCGTGTAACATTATGTATAAGTAATAAATTCAAATTCTAATATTTTTATTCAAAATAGGATTAAATTCATTTATTGAACCTCATAAACTATATATAACTATATAGCTTTAATACAAAGATGTGACATCTCAATAGCTTAGAAATTTCAGTAACTACAGCGTCCTTCACATCGATACAAAAAATAATACTTTATTTTTATTTATTTATTCATAAATATACAGTTTATTCTTAAAATAATACAAAGTCCTGTAAAACTGTTTACAGAGTTTGTCTACAGGATCGAGCGAGTCTCATAAAATAAATCTTAAAGCCTATTTTACAAATGTTACTGCAACAATAAATATTAATTCAATAGTTTTTTAAATTCGCCGCTAAGGAGTGTTTTTTCTCATTCTGACTTAGATCAATAGAAGAAGACAGAGTGAGAATTAGCAATGCTTAAGTTAGCAGACTATTATGAAGAAGGGGGAAAGACTTCTCTCTAAAGAATCTTGGCGCTCGTTGTTGCGGTTGAAATAGAGCCGTTTGCCCATTTTAAAATCACGTGCGAGCATTGAGTCCGAAAAGTTATCGCATGCAAATTATACTTGGCACTCGCAAATTTAGATAAAATTGCTAAAATAATAACAAAAATTAACACAAAACTGAATAATTGAGATTGACTCAGCTGACAGTTTAACAAATAAAATATAATTTAAGTTACAGAAGTTTATAAACGAATATGGAGTCGGAAATAATACATAAATCGTCGCATTTGTAATATAAAATAGTATGTGCAAGTTGTCGATTACCCTCTACAACTTGTCGCACGAGTTGCACGATTTTGACACATCGAGGTTCGACATATAGACATACGTACGTCGCATTATATTCATGAAGTATCCGTCAACAAGTCTCACGCTATACTCTAGACTAGCTTCCCTCCTCGTAGACAGACATGTCTCGTCTGAACCAGCTAGATTGGCGACACAAATCACTCGTAAGGCGACAAATTAAATCGGATGTCTCGCAAATTGGCAGCCATCTGCAAATTTACGATGCAATACTGTCGTACTTGTGCTAAACACTACAGGTATAAACCTTTTAATATAAATTAAACTGGATGGATTAAGAATCATTGTCATTGAAAAACTTGATCACGCCATCTAGAAGAGATTTCAATTCGTGAGGATGGTTTCTCTAATGATATTCGATCTTAAGTGTTAAAGTAAAACAGTAGAAATATCAATAAAAAAATATAATTTTCAAACTTTCGAAATACTTAAGATAGTTTATAATTATTAGTAATTACTTTTTAGTTCTAGTTTCTTGGTGGTATAAAATTTTAAACAATACCTCCCTTTTTGTATACGTTTAACATATTAGGTATAACATGTATCTTGCAATTATGAAAGGGTATATCACAAGTCTTAACACTTGTAAAGACTAAGATATTTACGTGCAAAGCAAAGCTACTCGATTTTTTTATGAAAGTGAAGGACCAACGTATACTAACTACTAGTCACCTAATTGTATGTGATATCCGTACTCTTTATCGCAAACAAAGAGTGTTTCCAACCTTAAAACATCGAATAAACAAACATGAACTTTAAGAACGAAAACACATCGGCGAGTCAACTATTCTGCCTACACTGCAACTACGCTTGCAACTGTCATAGATTAGTGCTGAAGCCTTTGAAAATGATAAAAAGTGAAAAAACAATAGTAGGATGAAACCTACTGGAATCGGAAGAGAATATAACAAAAAATAAAAGAAAAATAAATTACGGACGATCTGAGGTCGGGAAGTGGAAAAGGGAAAGGGCCCCTCCTTTTCCCCTTTTCCTTGTTTTAGAGTAAAAAACGGTTTATCTCGATTTCCGGTAAAACTGCAAGTCCTATGGAAAAAAGTTAAATGGCCATGGTGCTAGGTAATAAAAAGATCTACAAATTTTGTTTTTACACTTTTTTCACATAACCTCAAATTTTATGTGAAAAATTAAAAAAAAAAATCGATTATCTATAAATGTAAAAAGGATAATTGATTAATTGTAATTCATATTTTTGCTGCTACGAAATAATTTATTTTACCTTTCTTTTTGATTATTTTCTCTTCATCATACTTTTATTTTTTTTGGTTTCAAAAATCTGTAAATCGTTCTATACATTAGCGTTGTGTAGACCGATATTCAATCTGCATTTTCTACCGCATCTATCATGGAGTGTGTTTCGAAGAGCTATTGAATTAGAAACTAAAGATGCCAGATTCCAACACCTTACAACAAATATTCTTAGGGCGTTTTTCCTCTCATGCGGAATTTCATCTGCGTGCGGATCTAGTCCACGTGCGGACTACCTATTATTTTATAGATGTGTTTCCTATCAGGCGTGCTGCACGTGCGAGCAACGCGGATTGGTTGCGGGTGGGACATTGCCTTGCGTGTGGACAGAAGCTCCGCACTCGGATCGAAATCAGCGTGACAAGAAAACCATTGTACTTACCAAGGAACATTCTTTTAAGTGAAGCGAAATGAAATGAATTTTCTATAAGTCAGGTAACATTTTAGTGGCTCGTCTATACAAAAGCATAGGCTGCGAGATCATTTGCCTCACTCTTTTGTTCTTTTCGGTGCTTCTTTACCTGATCGGTGTATTTCATATCAATGTTTCATTATTAAAACAAAGTCAATGACGATGAAATGAGAGAGAAAAAAGTATTAATAGTCTATAAAAAAAATTACGTGCGCACATAGTACACAATGTAGGTTTCACTTCTGACATGTCATGTCATGCATTGTGCATAAACCTCTAAACTGCATATAAAGGCCTGGTACATGCTGCTAGGATGACACATCATTTCAACCGCTATGAAAGACATTACTATCCCCGCTACCATATTTATGTTCTCCTTGTGTCTATGTAGTAATACGTCATATGCATGACGTCATGATATATTAATGTATACTCCAAACTGTGTAATGCTTCCTATCTCGTTTTTTCTGTCTGTCTCTTTTTACTGTCATGCTTTTTCGTTTCATTGACTTTCAAATCACAACGACGCTGAAGACGTTTTGACTTCAATAAATTTAAATTTCGTTGATTGCTTACTTACTGATATTGTCACACTACACAGGAAATATTCAAATAAAAAAGTTTCATGCTACGAATACGAAGTTATATTTACTGCATGAAAATTTTAACTATATCAAGATTTTAATTTAAGAGTTTAGATAAAAAGTCCTCAAAGTAAAGTTTAAGGTTAAATTAAATTTTAAAATATTTATGGTCAAACAACTTCCTCTAAGAAACAAGTACTAATTACGTGCTTATATGTGATACTGCTTCAAGATCAATATTACGAATTCTACCCATGTAAGAAAGTTTCATCGGGGGCGCTTAGCTTTGAACCCTACTTACTTTACAACATATCTGGGTCCTCATTTTAATTAAATTCTTGGCTGTTTATTCACTACGGAGAATACTTGGACATATAGGCATCTGAATATAATAATTATTAAATAATAAATCATAAAATATTATAGCATGTAGATGATCATTGGCGTACGTCCCATATCAACATCTCTTCCATATTGGCATTCGGCATTTCACACGAATACACATCGGATTAAAACCACCAGTACATTCAAATAAAGCCTGTAAACTTTTGTAACGGGAGGCAATACTTTTCATTACTCTGATTTTTATGTAAAAGGCATCAAAGGCATTTATTTTCTCAAAATTGCTTTCTTTAGAATTCTTTTTGATGTAATTTCTTATATACTAGATTATTATAGCTAGAAAAACCTTAAGTGACTATTTATAAAACATTCACCAACAAGTGATACCATGCCAATTTGTTCGCCAACTCCAAAAAAAACATATCTTTATGGTCCGGTGTTAGTTGGCAATTTTTTCTACAAATACATTTCACAAATGTACATTTCGGCGAAGCTTCGAGTGTGACGTTCAAAGAAATAGCTTTCACTTAAATTAGGTTTATGTTGAGCGCCAGTATTGCAAATTGTATACACGCTGTTATCAAGGCTTTGCCTAAATTACTTTCAATGGTATAGCCTATTTGTTGATACCTTTATAATGCTTCTTGTCTTTCTGCGGGCAGTTTTATATCTGAAATAGAGGCACTATATTTAGCTACAGGATCATAAGCTCCCAATTGCCTATTAAAAGTTCATCAAAAATTTCCAAGCGGCGTTGTATACATCTATACAAAAACTTATTAAGACATTCATTCAAATTAGCACCTTATCTTGTGGTAGTACTGTGTAATGTCTATTGTATACGCTCATTAGAAGAAGAAAAACTTCACGCGCTAGGCAAACGTGAGCAGGAGACAAAATTGAGAGAAAGAGTTGGTTACAAAATTTTGTTGATCTTAAGGGGCACTTACCTGAAATACGACAATCCACTTTTTTTTAGTTTGGAAATGCGTCATTTTGGAACGTTTTTCACTGAACACTTTGTCATTGCGTGGCGTTGTATTCAAAGCGCAGTCGAAACACAACTGAACGAAAACTTTGCTTAATAGACGCGTTCGCACAGTTTTGCGTCAGACAATTTTCAGCAAAATTCTAAGCGGAGTTTGGTACGCTCTCATCGTGTTTGTCATAACTATTTAAATATTTTGCGGGTGATATGACTGTTTAACAATAAATTTCGAGATAGCAAGCGCTGAAAAACGTAAATAACAAAAGATTTTTTTTTCATGGAATTTATGGACAAAATGAATATAATATATTGTAGTGAAAATATAATCCAAGTCGTTACACGAAACGACTTACCCTCTTATTCATAATAGTCTGCTAACTTAAAGCACTGCTAATTCTCACTCTGTCTTCTTCTATTGACCTAAGTTAGAATGAGAAAAAACACTCCTTAGCGGCTGTTTAAAGTGAGCGGACCATTATTAATAAGGGGGTTAGGGCATAATGATAAGTTTGCACTTCGCACGTCAACCTGAGTTAAAAGTTGCAATATTATCGTGATTTTGTAATCTCAGTAAGCGCTATGTCGTTGATACCTCTCATAAGAACACGCTGCCTATGTTGATAAAAGTCAAACAGCTTAATTATTGTAAGGCCGCAGTTCGTTTACGTTACGCGCGCCGTTTCGTTATAATTATGATTTTTTTCTTTGCCAATTTTCAAATCAATGTCTGGTTCATAGACCACTGCAGTAGTATGAACATGAATATAACAAAAATGAAAGGAAAAATAAATTATGGGCTCTCTATGGTCGGGAAGTGGAAAAGAGTGGGGGGGTTTTAGGGTAAAAACTATTTTCGGCAAAACTACAAGACCTATGGAAAAAAGTTAAAAAGCAAAGTTGTGGGTAGTAAAAAGATCTTAAACTTTTGTATTTACACTTTTTTCACATAACCTCAAAATAAGAAAAATTAAAAAAAAATGTATTATGTATCTATTTATGCTATTTTCGTCTAATCTATACTCTATAATCTATTGGAATGACCCGTCACGCTATTTATATTTGTTCGGGTGATATCAGCTTTAGTCGTCTAGGGGGCACAAGTTTTCACTTCATCGGCAGTTCTTTTGGCTCCCTGTTTTATTAGAACAGAAGTAAAGTTCACTTTATGCTTTCACTCCCGCTGTATATATAATAAGAGTGGCACCACAGATCTATGTTGACTTCTATTGTGGGGAGATTCTTAAACTGTGGTAAAATCGACGTGTAATTCGCACCCTATGGCCCTTATATTAGTAAAGATTAGTTCGGCGAAGTCAAAATTCAATGGTTAAATAGTAAGGCTACGTTTATTTCATGGATGAGAACAAATCCACGATATATGCGATAGTAAACCTTGATATTTGAGGAAAAAAAATTAATACAACTCGATACTATGGCATTATTTATGAGGTCGTAATAAAGACATTTCTTTTGAATAGAAAATAAGTAGTATGGTGCATTAACGTCCTGTAAGAATTGTATGAAATTCTATAATTTTTGCTAACAACGCCATCTATCGACAGGCACGCTCAAAACTTCCTAAGAAGAGACGTCGAGTTCTGCCTGTAGAACAACCCCGACGTAAGCGTGATGCAGGTGCTTCGAACCGACGCGTGAATGCTTTGAAACAACATCCTGTCGTTTTGAAAGAGCTTCAAGCTGGAAATAAGTATGGTATGTAAGTTAGTTTTGTAAATTTTCAACAGATGGTGTTTGTTGCTAGCTACGAGAAGAACGTACACAAAATATTATAACAACAAAAAAAAAAATATTTTATTTAATTATGATTAATGTTCATTATTAAACATAATATAGATATTCTAACGAAGAACTAAGTGATAATCTACCTACTAAGGCACTATATGATTTCTTGTACCACTATTAAATTGCGTTAGTGATACTCATTTTTTTTTTATTACGCTAATCCAAATGTTTTGTTATTAATTATGTATAAAATAATTATTGTAAAATAGAATGTCATCATTCTAGTAAATTTTTGAGAATTAGAATATTCAATTCATTTTATGTATATTTACTTAAAAGGCACTGTATAATCACTCTGTAGGTCGTATTAAAATTTTCTTTTAACAAAATTCAGTAGAGACATCATTGTAAGTTCAATAAATTACAGGAAAGATATTTAAATAGAACTTTTACTTTTTTCATGACATTGAAAGTTTATTTTACTAATAATCTTAGTCTTTCTTAAAACTCTGTTTGCACAGCGATGGATACAACTCGTGTTATCTAGTGTTAAGTTGTAGACTTTTAAATACGTAATTTATTAATAATTTGTATCGCATATTTCAAGCATATTGCGTGGGAGCTTGTGATTTGATATTGTGAAAGCTCTAAATATCAAAAAAATATCAAGACGACTAGAATAGGTAAAAGATCTTATTTTTATCACAAAATTAATATATTCTAATTTTGTTTTTAGAGAAAATCCTATAAAGATTGTCGTGTTTTCCATCACATATAATATATAAAGTTATAAATTAATAATAAATTGTTAATAGGTGTCAACGGCATGAACATGATAAGTCTTGCACTTCAAGGACCATCTAATCTGCTTCGACCTCCTCAGACTGCACAGCCGTTACAGGCCAGAGCTCCAATAGGTATATTTTTATCTACACATTAAGTTATTATACTGATTAATCTGAGCAATTTAATCATCATTAATTTATATACGTAACATATATATAACGGATGGGGATGTCTTGAATTATTAGTTTTGTGGATATACAAAAGTGTTTCATAAACTTTCACGCAACTCGAAAAAAACGGAGAATACAGAATTCTGTTTTGACAGCATCAAAATCAAAATGACATCTGTCATTTTGATCACATACATACCCTTTGTCTATGTATGTTACTTTATTCCATTGAACAATTGCTAAATTAGTTGTAACCTCTAAAACAATAATTAAAATGAGGTTCATGGATCCAATAGTTTTTTTTTTAATTTTCAAAATCCGATACTCACTGTTACCACCACGTTTTGCAGTAATGTTTTTATTTTCTCACATGATGTTTTCTAATTAAAATAATTAATTTACTTACAAGGCAAAGTTTTGTTTTTTTGCTGAAGGATGTCTGAAGGACCTGGCTCATCTTATGTAACGATTGGCGACCAATCACCTTCTAGTGTATTTGATGTTATATGTATATTAAATATATTTAGTAGCAAACAACACTGTCAGTTCGTTACCATAGATAACTATGGTAACCATGACGTCCAAATATAAAACATATCAAACTTTTGAATTCAAAAAGTTTAAATTCTTTTAAAAAAAATAGTCGTTTTTGTTTTGTTATGCTAAAGAAGTACAACTTGTTAATTGAGCACACAAGTAACATATCATGATGTACATAATTGTATATCAAATACAATACGCGGTAGATGTAAAATGTAGTAATAGTTCTATTCCTAGTGGAACCCCAAGATAATATTTCTATTTAGAATACCCTAATGCATTAACTTTATTTCAGTGGAGAGTCCAATCATAAACACACAAAGTGGGGCGATCTCTTTAGCATCACTGCAGCCACCATTAATCACCGCACCACCTTTACAACCACGCCCTGCAACTACTGGAGCCCTTGACCTAATGCTACCTTTACAACCAAAATTATTACCTGGATACAACCTGCAGTCGTCATTCTTATCTAGCACCTTATCCACAGTACGCCCGCCAGACTTAGACAAAAAACTCGAATATAAACCCATTGTAGATGTTATTATAGAGAAATGTGATTCTAGTAACTCATTAAATGTAGATAATTGTAAAGAATTGTGTGAATTAGATAGAAATGAAATTATAGAGAAGAACGATAATGTTATTAACGATAATAATCCTACGAAATTCGAAATTAACTCCAATGTTGTTGATACTAAGACAGATTCACCTGTAATAAGAAACCCAAATGATAAAAGTTCTAATAATAACATGGAGTAAATATTATAATATTTCATTTTATTTCATTCTAGATTTAAATTTAATATAAAAAGAGAAATTGACCTAAAAAGAAATTAAAAATGAAATATTTTTTCTAGACCAAAGTATAGGACGTAGGGTTTTGTGTAAATTAGCGATATTATTATGTTCAAGTATATTTTGTAAATGAAAGACGTAACAGTGAAGTTATTGTAAAGTTTGTTAATAAGTGGAAATAAATTTAAACCAAATGAAGTGGCGGAAGATATAAGAAATGTATCACATAAAATAAATAAAAAAAATAGCATTGCTCAGCTGTGGTGAAATGTAACTATGTGTTATTAAATTATTAATCAAGTTGAATTTGGGTACAATAATAACAAAGTGGCATTTTAAGGCGTAGATATTTCATAAATAGAGCTAGATAATATAACGTATTTAACAATAAAGTAGAGTAATTGATAAAATTTCATCCTAAAACTATTTGGTATTATTAATAATTGTAAAGATAAATTAATCAAAAATAACAAGTCGATTTAAAATAATCTTGTTTGAAAAAGAGTTGTTAGACTCCGTTGTATCTAAAATAGGTCACAAGGGTGATCGTTACCGCGACACACTGTACTGATTGTACTGATAACAAAATATTTATATTTGCCTTAAGTGTTGATGATATTGTATTTTCGTTGAACAACTTGAGTATCCTATATGTAAATAAAATGATGGATTTAAACACGCGAAATCGATACTGAAATTTTGCAACAGGTTTTTGTATAAAACAATTTCACAAGTCGGGTTTTAAAACTAGCCTTACGCTTCATTGCATTTATAGTTCAAGATTTGAATTAAAAAGCATTTTATTTACGTTAAGATATAATTTCTAATATCAACTAATTTAAATTAATTCTTCAACTGATGATTATTGCTCATGATATATATATATATATATCGTTAAATATTTGAATATTATATTAATTTACATAGCTTACACTATGATTAATTCCCAAGCAAAATATTTTATGTTGAAGATTACGGAATTTCAACTTTATATAAAAATAATTAATATAAGATATTATTAAAACGAAAGTCTAACATCTCTATAGAAGCATTTATATTCTACCGCCAATATGGTGGGAAATATTCGTTATTTTAAAGCCATGCCAAATTTCAATGTTACATTTTAATCTTAATATTTTTTTTAATGTTATGAACTTATTATTCTTATCAAAAAAAAAAATTGCACTTTTGTTATTATAAAAGTGTGTTATTATAAAAGATTGTCATCAATAAATGATTAATGTGTATTTTTGTTTTATTGTAAAGACGTGCACATGTCATGGGAGTATTACCGATACTCATAGTCATAGTAGTCATTACATTACATTACCTACATGTTAAATAGTGATACATCAAAAATATATATCAGACTTTTTAAATTGCAATACCTTTTACTTACACAAGGCATACTTTCGAAATAAAAGTAATCAAAAAAAGTTTATATAATAGTTTGTATATAAAATAGTCTATAAAATAAAAATAATCCTTTTCGAATGACAATTTTAGCATTCAGCTTATTTTTGTATTTGGTTGCAATTTTTCTATAAAGCTAAGTTGCACAGCACATACTTATTATTAATCATGCCTCCTTCACCTGAAATATGTGCTAGGTGTATGAGTGTCTGGGAAGACTCGTACAAAGGTTATATTATTTCAACTGTGTTGAGAAATTGCCACCTTAGTGCAATTGAAGTCTGACAACAGCTTCTTCAGGCTCGATAGGATTACGTTAGGGACAGTACAATGAGATGATGACTTGCTGAAGCAAATCTTCAGATTCAGGGGCTTCAGCCCTTTGGTCTTCGAATAGCAAGAGAGAGCATCGAGTAGCAAGCCTGCGATAGGCAAGTGAAGACTAACAGTGAGATGAAGAAGTATAATAATAAGTTTATATTAGGACTTTTTAATGGTACACAAGTCTTAGTGTGTCGTGATCTCCATTTGAAAATCACCAGAACTGGATAAAATATTTCGTTCCCATCCTAAAACTTTTATTATTTAAAATCAATCTAAAGTCCAGTCAAAGAAATCAGTGATTCATAGCAATCCCTTTCAGCACACAATTTTCTTTTACATCTCAAAGAATTTAATTATTTCACCCCAAAATTTTGACGTGAAATCAATCTTATTCTCATTAAGTCAAATATTTACTTACAAAATGAACTTTTTGATAGTTCTTGTAAATCGTATTGAAAGAAACATTTTTTATTAATATTCTTCTTGAAAGTCGTTCACTTATTGTCTATTAGTAGCGATCATCTGGTACCTTGTTTATTATACTAGGAAAACAATGCTTAAGGGAAGACATATTAAGATTTACGAACCATACGTCACTCGAACGGTTCGCTCAGTTGGTAAGAGCGCTCGGGCGGTACCCGAGACGTCGCGTGTTCGTGTCCTGCATCATTCATAAATTTAGGTTATAAATTTAATTCGTATAATTAATAATTAACAAAATGAGTAATCTAAACAATTTCTTATCTTTTTAAAGCGATAACTCTCACTTTTGGAATTAATAAACGAATAAAATTGGAAAACTAAATATTATGAACGATGTCGGACCCGAACCCATCATGGCTCTCGATTTGCTATAAAATTCGTCTCATAGTTTCACTTCAAAAATTGAATTATTCCCAATAGTGATCACCTAAACCGTGATCACTTCGTTTGGCTGGTTATCACTGAAATAGCTTTATAATAGTTCATTAATTATTGCACTGATCGACAGGCCTTTATGAGATCTGATGAAATTATCATCGGGCGAGTAAGGAAATGAGAAATAAATAGAGCAAGGAGGGATTAATTAATTCGGAGCGAGCGCTCTATTATCGTTCAGTAAATATTGATTCTGGTGCGATATTGGTTTTATATTGCGTTATATTCACATTCGTGAAATTTATTTTATTATTTCTATTACTGAGTTATTTATTAATGTTGTAATATTACGGAAGTCATGATGGAATGATCTATTGATGGTGATCTACCTGATCTTAAGCGGTATCATCTACATATAATATAAAAATCTCGGAAGTCAATACTGTCAATACAATTTTTATTGGAAGAGGAGGACAAACGAGGGTACGGGTCACCTGCTGTGAAGTGATCACCTACCCCCCAAATGGTCCTACAACACCAGAAGAAATACAGGAGCGTTGCCAGCTGGACGGTCAGTTCTAGATTTTTTTTTCTTTGTACTTATGTTACGAGGTTTAAAAAAACTTTTAAGAAATTTTTGCCTGTTTGGGCATTTGTGCACGCTAAGCTCAGAAACGATAACACCGCTTTTAATGCGGTTTTCATTAATGTGTTGTTGCAAATTTCCCGTTATATTTTATGTGACTTGATGCTGAAATTTATGCAGTTGAAGCGGGCTCTCTCTCCTCTTGACACATATGTATGATCTGAGTCTGAATGTGAGTCTTAAGATAGATTTTTTTTGTTACTGTACCCACATCCACTAAGCTGGAACACAAAATAACGAATATTCTTTTTATTATTTTGCTAAGAAAAATGTGTGTGTGTGAGTGCCTGAACGATCACAGCACATACAAATAACTCTACAGTTAGTAAAACGTGTAGGATACTCCTCACTACAGTACTTCCGGAACAAGACCAAATAAAAATTAAATTAGATTTACAGCATGTAAATACAGGGGTCTAGGCTCCGAATATGATTTTGTCCCATTCGGGGTCGAGACCCTTGGTCCGTGGGGTCCTAGCGTTATAAGGCTTTTTAAGGAAATAGCAAGAAGGTTAGTAGACATTACCGGAGACCGAAGAGCTACAAAGAATTAGTCTAGCTATTCAAATGGGGAACGCTGCCAGTATCTTCGGAACCTTGCCTAAAGGGACTCCTTTTTTTATCATACCTCAAAAATTTTTAACCAACCTTTTCAGTAGAGCAAGGCTGTAGAGGTATGATAAAGGTGATAAGGACTTCAAATCCTAAAACCTAAAAAAAAGTTTCAACTTTCATGATCCAAGACTAAGCTAGATATGGGGTTTTTAAAATGCGCCAAAGTGCTTCTGGAAAAAGAAGGTAGTGCAAAATATAAAAACAACAAACGTACATATTTATCAAGTTTGCTTACAGTGTAACGCCGACACACACTTGACCAGTTTTTATAATAATTTTCTCCTTGAAGGAATCTTAGCTTAAGAAACACAATTACAACTCTTGGGTACTTGCTAATATTATTACTTGTTGCCTTCGCCGCCTAATTAACAAAGAAAATGTTTCTGTGAAAACCTTTCTGTGTATTTGGATTCATTTAGGATAAATATCTATTTTCTTTTCTTTATTGAAGGAGTATGGTGTTTTTAATTTGTTTTAGCTTATGCTTCTTTTCTTCTTAAGATGTAATAAGATAACATTAACCTATGCTTGAAAAACATATCTGAATGGTTCAGGGAAATAATTTGTCTCTGGATGCCATTAAAATAAAATGTATTGAATTCTCCTTACCTAGTGTTAAAAAGTATAATATTAAATGAGTAGGGTTAAATAGGGAACCTTTAAAACTTGTAGATTCTATTACGTTTCTTGGAATAGTATAAGATTAAAAACTTCAATGGGGCGCTCATATTGAGGTAATCTCAAGTAAGCTCCGTGCTGTGCATTTACTAGTGGGAGGCTCCTTTGCACAGGATGCTGGCTAGATTATACGGACCACAACGACGGCTATTTCTGCCGTGAAGGAGTAATGTGTAAGCATTACTGTCTTTCGGTATCAAGGGCGCCGTAGTTAGTGAACTTATGTCTCAGGGTGATGAGCGCAATTATTGTAGTGCCGCTCAGAAATTTTGGGTTTTTCAAGAATCTTGAGCGGCACTGCAATGTAATGGACAGGGAGTATCAATTACCATAAGCTGAAAGTCCTGATCGTCTCGTCCCTTATTTTCATAGATATTATTACATTATATTATATAAAAAAAAATGGTTCATTAACTAAGAGATTGACATATTATAAATATTTTTGTATACTACCACTTGAGTATTATCTTCACAAAACAAAATTTATAATATGACTTAATATTAAATGTTAAGAATTATTAAATTTTAATCATAATATTATTTTATTTATAGCATCTCGATTCCCAATATGGGAGAGCAGAATAGATGCTTTTAGAGGGGGTGATTACCCTCTAAGAGCTGGGCGAATCTGTTAGAACGCGCAGATATATTTTTATTATATAAGACTCTTAACAATTCATACGTCCTAGAGCTACTCAATTATGAAAGAGATGCACGTATGCAAGAAATGTCAAGAAAAAGAGAAACAGGTGCACATTAACATATTTTTCAACTTCGTACGCACCTTATTTACTCAACATGCGATAATAACCTTTATTTTTTACATGAAAAGTACGAGAGTGGAAAGGCAGTTTCAGTTCATTACGAAATATTATATATACCTGAGTATTAAGGTCTTAATCGACAGAAGAACCAGCTTGCAACAGATAAAATTTATAGAAATAAATATTTGTTTATTAAACATTGGCTTAAAGTTCAGGTTGCAATAAAATACATTAAAACCTATAGAAGGACAATTTTCAACTCAATGTGTAAGCAATTCATATATATGTCACATAAATTAATCCTCGACAATTTTACTTTTTGTTGAAATATAAGGCCTTATCGTATTGACTAGGAAATACCGTCCAATGAATTTCACCCTGAAATTTCAGCGCGTTAAATTTTACTTCAGATTTACAAAGTTAATTAACGCATTATTTGGCATCTAGTCAGTAGTACATATTTATATATCAGTGACGATTCGTTATAGATAACCCAATATTTTGATGGCTAAATCTTGACAGAGTGTGTGTATTGCTGTTGCCAAGTAACAAAATAACACAAACTAATATGGCAGATTCCAAATTTGCGTATGTTTGCATATTGCCAAAGCACCTTCTTTCTTCCACAAAGATATTTTATAGTATTCGCAGTGTTTGTTTTATTTTATATGTTGTTTTCGTGACACCTTTTTTTATACTTCACTCATGGTTCCGCCGTTGCTGGCATGATATATATATATTTATGTCCACAGCCTTATTGATAACGACTTGTATAACCTATAAATATAATACCAAATCCTATATTTTGGTTTTGAACTGAAAAAAAAAAACAAAAAAACAAGCGACTTATAAAACACTATTCTAAAACAAAGGGTTTTATCTGCACTTAAAAGTATAAAAATAATTGCGTATTTTTGTACAATCCATTTAATTCTAATTCTAATTCTAATTCTAATAGTCTAATTCTAGTTACGATTATTGTTATTTTTGGAATCGCGTAGACATACTTATAGCAAATATTAGACTTTTATAGTTTTTTCATGGATGCCATTGTAAGATCTCAACCAAATCACAATGGGACCACACGGGAAGCACCAGCTTTCAAATAAAAAATTATCAAAATCGGTTCACCCAGTCGAAAGTTCTGAGGTAACAAATATAAAACAACATACCGGCCAATTGAGAAACTTCTCCTTTTTTGAAATCGGCTAAAAAGGAAACTTATTATTGTCCGTACAACTCTTACAAATTATAAAATCATGTTAAGTATTTAAAGTATTACATGTGTCTTGCCATAGTACGAGTATCAAGGGACTTATGAGATTATAAATTGCTTGATACTAACCTGAATGATTGTTGTACGCATATTTAAACAACAATTTCAGGTAGATGATCTTGGGCGTCACGGGTTATCCTGCCTAAAATTGGCAGGCCGTATCAGTCGTCACGCCACCATTAATGAAGTCATCCGCAGGGCATTGCCGGTCTTAATATAACAGCTGTTTTAGATCCAAATGGTATTATCCGTCGCGATGGCAAGCGCGCTGATGGAAGGGCGCTGGTGTGGGACGTAACTTGCGTCGACACTCTGGCTTCTTCTCATGTGCAAGTTACGTCAGTTCGTGCTGGGGCTGCTGCTTCGACTGTCGAAGACAACAAGCGTCCAAATATGTCGGTCTCAGTGAGTCGTACATCTTTTGTGCCGTTTGGTGACGAGACACTTGGCCCGTGGGGCCCAGGGGCGCGGAGAATGTTCAAAGTACTATCTTCGCGCCTCAATAAGGCTACTGGAAACCCAACGCTGGAAGCTATTTTGGTCAACGGATCACCTGAAATGCTGCCAGTATTTTTGGTACGCTTCAACGTAATAAAATTATTAATTTTATGTAGTCTTAGTATTTTAAATATAGTTATAAGTTTTGTTTTGTTTGAATAAAATAAAGAACGTGAAACATGTTTAGCCAACAAAGCAAAGCTCGTCCGTCGATCAGAACCTTAACACTATTAGAACACTTTTACCGCCGCGCATGCGTTCAACTAAACGCAGAAACGTCAGTGCCGAGACGAAAGCCGTGGAAGGCGCGCGCGGTCAACCGCCGCGACCGCCGGCTTTATTCTAAATTTGAAATTCGAATAGTTGAATTGAAAAAGAATTGTATAGCATACCTATTAATTTATACAGTTAGCTACTCTGTGTTTTTTTTTTTAATTTTCTTCACAGTGCTGCAGTGGCGTGTTTCTGTGAGTGAAAACTGCGTTCATTTAATTTTGATACAGGTTCGTAAATTAAATTGCTTGGTTGCGTGTGCCTAGAAACAAAGTAGTTAAGTTAAGTAACAATTTTAATGCGTTCCTATTTCTAAACGTGAACTGTATATATGTCCTTAAAAATGGAAATTAATTTTCATCATAAATTAGCACTGCCTTGAAATATTTTTAATTGAAAATTATCAAGGCTTAGTACAGTTTGCCTTAGTAAGGGAAATAAAATACAAAATAGAATTTTGTTTTTTTTTTAATATAAAAATAAATTTAAATAATGATACTCCATCGCTGGATAAGATACAAACTGTATTAAAAAGGTGGTCTTACTGGCTACATACGGCTTCTTATAGATAAATATGTATTTGAATTTGCAAAAGCATGGTATTAATTAATGCTAGCCTATTCAGATAATCTGATTAAATTATATAATTAAGTAATTAGCTAATCAAAATAGTACTACTGAAAGATTTAAAAAAAAGTTAACCTGCTGAAAAAAAATAATTTAAGGAAGCTTGGATATATTTACGTTATGGTATTACGGTCATTTTATTATTCAATATTTTGTAAATACGTCTTGCTCGCATAAAGTTATTGCTATGCAGACGACAGCTGCACTCGTGATGCCGTATACACAGACCATGCAGTCTATCTCGGGAAATCGTCGACCAGTGCCAGGAGAAACTTGTGTCTTGTATCGAGTCCTCTCTTGAGAAGGTTGCGGAATGGGGTAAATTGAACCTTGACCAATTTAACCCCCAGAAGACTCAAGATTGCACGTTTACCACAAAAAAAGCCCCATTTATCATCACCGCTCTTTGACAACACTTCCCTTAAAGGCTTGCCTAGTATCGGAATACTGGGTCGTGAAATCTCGAGTGGTTCCTATTCTGCGGTCATCTGGAGCGCAAAGCCAAATTGGCTTCAAAGAAGCTGAAATAGAGCACGGCAATACTTCAAGCCGGCCCACATTCTAGCACTCTACAAAGCGAAGGTCCAGTTACATTTGGAGTATTGCTGTCATCTCTGGTCTGGTGCCTTCACAGAATCAGCTCAATCCACTTGACTGCGTGCAAGAGCAGCTCGAATTATCGGCGATCCAGTGCTCTGTGAACGGTTGGATCACTTGACGTTGCGTATAGACGTCGCTTCATTGTGTGTGTTCTACCGCATTTATCACGGGGAGTATTCCGAAGAGCTGTTTCACTTGATTCCTGCGGCCGAATTCTAACATCGCACGACACTCTTCAAATTAGGATATCATCCCCATTAACTGGATGTGGCGGTCCTCCACAGTGTGGTCTTCAAGGAGCTTTTATCCACGTACTACAAACCTGTGGAATGTGGTTCCCTTGTGCGGTGTTTCCGGGACGATACGACATGGGTACCATCAAAAAAAGCGCGTACACCTTCTTTAAAAGCCGGGAACGCTCCTGTGATTTCTCTGGTGTTGCAAGAGAATGAGGACGTTGGTGATCGCTTAACACTAGGTAACCTGTACGCTCATTTGTCCACTTTCCGATAAAAAAAACTTTTGTTTTATACTGATAAGAAAAGTACCACAGCAACATTGACACTACATTGATGGTACAAAAGAAAATCTACGGGCTGTAGTACTCAATAAAACATTTTTGTTAAATAAAATTTATATAGTATGTTTTATTTTTTATTAATATTATTAAAAGAGTATTTTGAGAGTTGTGTTTTGTGATTTTACGGTAAACTTAAATTCAAATAAAAGTAGCCTTAGTTCTGAAAAAATATTCCAGCCGTTTCGACGTTTATTTGGTCCTGACAGACGCACAATATAATTCTAGTATAAGTCCTATGCATGCATTAAGTAAATTATATCGGTACCATTTTATGCAAGGGCTACGTGCGTGCTACGTCGCTACTATACGTAGGCCCCGTAGCGACGTGATGGTTACGCATTTTATCAATATCGCATAACTAGCATTGCGTAGCAACACATAGAAGAAAGAGAAGAAAAGTGGTATTTGTTTGATGTACAAGCAATAGAAATATGTAAGATAAAACAAAATGGGATGAAAAATGGAAAAAAAACTACGTTTGAAAAACCGACTTCAGAAACTTAAAAGTATAAAATTACTTAATAAAGTTTTAATTTAATACACCTCTTATGCAAACCTAATTAATTCCTTGAATATTAATAAAATACTATTATTTGCATGTGGTGCGTTTTGCTATCGATAGGTTTAAAGTCGGTGCCTATGGTATCGATGGTAACTATTCCGCATCAAACTAAAGAAGAATCCCGTAAATCGGTTCATAAATCACAGCGTAATTGGTGTAATTGCATAAAAAATACCAATCGAATTGATAACCTCCTCCTTTTTGAAGTCGGTTAATAAACTGGTAGTATTAAATAATTATTTTATGCTCCAATCTCTTGACTGTGTAGTTCCTAACATTCGTAACCTTATAAATTTATATCACAAAATTGTCCCAGCTAAGCATGTTTGCTCTAGCGCTGGATTTCAAATCAGTTTCTTGTTGGACTATTTTATGCTGTGGCTAAAAGTAAAACATAAAATTAAATAATCAATTTGAATCGTCAAGGATTTTATATATAATAGATATATTTATTCAATCGAAATGCCGTACCAAGTGTCTAACAATGAGCTATTTTGTAAAATCTTGTTTACTCTGTGGTCTCTAAGGTATTATCCACATAATGCAAATACACTTTGTGGTCTGGTCTGACATCGATTACAAGCATTGCATGTTATGTTTAACAAGCACATTTCAGATATTAGGGGTTAAATTATGAAATTACTGTTTTTGTACTGAAAATTGAAATTAGTCTTTTTTTATTTAAATTATTTATTTAATCCAAATATAGAATCCACATTTCATCGCAAGTCATTTGATCCAATATTCCTTCATTTCTGTATCGATTCAACAAGGCAACACAAGTTCCAACACGCGTTTCTTTCTGCAGATCAGTCAAATCATGAGACACCCAATTTTATATATTTTTTTTAATTTATTGATTTGACGTAAATGAGTCAATATTGTTGGTAAGGTGACGTCAAACCATGCCGCTAATTCCTGGGTAGTTTGGCTCGGATCGGCTTCCACCATCTCTTTCAATTCATTGTTTTTCACCTGTGTAACGGGCGGTCTGCCACGTGGTTCGTTCTTCAAATTAAAGTTTCCATCACGAAAGCGTTAAAAACCAAAATCGCAAGATGCGTTCATTACCAGACCCCTCTCCAAATGCAACATTGCTATTGCGAGTGGTTTCTGCCGTACTAGGGACGCATCGGCACTCGTTTTCAAAAATCACTCGAATTTTCGAAGTATCCATCTTTCTTGTCTAAGCTGAGTAAAAAAACAATTGAAAGTCGATAATCGTATGTTGTACATTTCTTAAAAGAAGAACTACATAGGTACATGTCAATTCGAAGTTAAATTTAAAGGGAAATTTCATACCCTAACCCCTTTTATTTAAAAAGGGGGGTCTAACCAAGAATTGTGTTTTGCCCATAAACCTAACGGAGGTTCTTATTAAAATAAAAGGCATTTATTTTTCTCAAAATTGATTCCTTTAGAATTCTTTTGATCTTATTTCTACCACTACCACCGCTTCGGAAACAATTAATGGCGCTCTGAGAGAGGAGAAGTGGCGCTCTTTTTCATAAAATATACAATATTGTACTTTTAATGCTATTGCTATAAAATTATACACTTAGATATTCATCTGTGGAGTAATAGGATTTACGTCAGAGCAATTTTTTTAAAAAACTTTTAAATTTCTTTATAGATAATGCCTGAACAGTGGCTGGGACTTTATTATAAAAGTGTATACATTTACCCTTAAAGCTATTATGTATCTTATGAAGCCTACTAGAATTAGTTACAAGCAATCCCCTATTTCTAGTGTTAGTAATGAAAATCACTATTTAGTGCAGAACTGCAAAAAATTGTAATGAGTACAGTATCCAATGAAAATTATTTCAATTTTATTCAACACAATAGAATTGCTTGTTATGTTAATACCAGGGTTGCTACGAATAAAATTCCAAATTAAACCAAAGCTAATTTTTTTAGAGTTTGACCTCTGACCATGATGACCATGTTAAATAGGTAGGTAATATTATGTTTATGGTTTGAGTTAAGCTTAACTTGAGATAATATTAATTCATTTTCTGTAGTATATTGTTTTATAGGTTGAAATCTTGTTTAATAGTAAGTGACCAATTATTTACCGAAGCACCGACGATCGAGATTATTTTAAAATTAAACAATTCCATTCACTAATTCAGTTTAAAATAATTAGCAAATACGACCCGGCCCATACGTTTAACAGTGGTGAATATTAAACACCACCAAAACACACAGGGATATTATGTTCAAAGATTATATTAATTATTTATTATATGGAAGAGGTAATCAAACGAGCATACATTTGAGGCCCGTACTCTTTTCCGATACCAGTGAACCAAATTTACCAGTGGGAAGCTCCTTTGCACCGGATGCCGGCTAGATTATGGGTATTATGATTATGATTTTGGCACAACGGCGTGCTATTTCTGATTTCTGCCGTGAAGCAGTAAAGTACAAGCATTACTGTTTCTGTGTTTCGGTCTGAAGGGCGCCGTAGCTAGTGAAACTATTGGGCAAATGATACTTGACATCTTATGTCTCAAGGTGACGAGCGCAGTTGTAGTGCCGCTGAGAATTTTCGGGTTTTTGAATAATCCTGAGCGGCACTGCTTTGTTGTCGTCCTCATCAACGTCATCCTGCTCGTCTCGTTGCTCATTTACATTAAAAAGAAAATTGAAAGTTGAAAGTTGAATAATAAACGTAGATATTAATTCGAAAACTTAAACCGCATTGGTGCCGGGGGCAATATTATGTTATGCTGTTATAGTAAGAGCCTTCGAGTTGATGATATAACTTGGCCGACACTAAGTAATTTATTTCGAACAAACATGCAGGCTAAAATGTTGTTTGAAAATCTATTTGTAACGCGTGGTTCAGCGGACAGAAAAATATATGAAAGACCATTTGTTATGTGTTTTTCATTTGATTTTTGTTTGGCTTTGAATATTTTAGGGGAAATCGAAACTAGCCAGTAACAATTTATACACAAGGGTCGTTCGTCCGATCAATTTGTGATATTTATATCTCAATTTTTTTGATATAATAAATATATTATTTTGATCATAGGTTAAGGTCTTTATCACCTGGCAGAAAGTGTGATTTGTTAATACTCTACTACAGAATGTTTTAAAGCCCTCTAGTCCACCTCATGGTTACGAACTCATGCTCTTAGGAATCACTAACATTATCTTCTGAAAAAAATATACTTTAGTGGTCATACATACATACGTGTACTCCAATTCAAATTTAAATATTTTTATTCAAAATAGGCTGTGATATCACTCATTGGATGTCAATAGCTATCACTATGTTCCTGGTGTTAACATGTTATGAAAGTTTCTAGCAAATTCACTTATGTGCCTATATACAAACATAAAAGTATCAGGTTGAATGAACAAACTTGACCAATTGTTCCAAAGTCCACTGTGACACAGCAAGAGCACCACACGCCCCTCGGTGTGTCTTCTACCACATTTATCATAGAATTTCCGAAGGGCTTATTGGCCTGAATAATATTTAAGTTCTTAAGTAGTCACAAAAGTTTGCATTTTACAAAACGATTGTGGATCTGCAGGGCGCAGCTTCTCATAAATATAAAAATATTTTTATTATATTATTGTATTAGGGCGTGCTTTTAAAAACATATGATATGATTAAAATTGCAAATCAGTTATGGCTAAATAATATGCCGAGTTACTTGAGATTCCGAGGCGCTATGGTCAGCAGCTGAGGGCCCCCGCTATTCCTATAGGAACTCCTGGTGTTCAGGTGCGTGTTGCTTCCTCTCGGCGTGTGTAGGAAATGGATTTATGCGTTGCGATAACACCGAGAACTTAATGTGAGGCGATTAGATCGTTGATCACTGATGAAGCCTCAATTTACTATTATTATATTAAGCGTATATTGCGAACTGTGTTGCTCGGTGACAATGTTGGTTATATTCGGCGCAAGAGAAAACTGACCTTTGATTAGCCAATCAGATGGCAATGAGTCTGTTGTCTTTGGTATCTCTCTATGTATTCTTTCTACAAGAAACCGTCTGCACTATAATTTGCCATAAAAAAATTTGAAAAAAAAGCACAGATAATTGAGGCGCATCCAATAATTTTTTGCATAATTTTGAAAATTTAACATTCATTTCTAGTTCCAACATTTTGCGCCTCAACTGCATCATTTTAACAATTAAATAATAATGAAACAACATCAAAATAAGACCATCAATCACCTTAATGAAGCAATTATAAAGTTGTGATTAATTTCCATTCAATCTGAATCAACAGCGGCACTGGTGATCAATCAAGGTCTCTGAAATTATATTTTAGCTCAACTATAAGTTTCAATCATAAAGTTAGAATGAGATATAATTCCTTCTATTTCAGAATCTTATTAACTTCTAATCGAAAAACACAGCCCAACGTAAAATTGAATTCTTTTTTAAAGTTATAACCCTCACTTTTGGGATTAATTACACAAATCGACTCTAATTCACTTAATTCAATTGAAAGTTATGTTTTCAATATGCAAATATTGGGGTTAACCAGGTTATCAACTGTAAAGTAGATCCTGTAGATGAAGCGAAGCGATCAACAATACGTCACTCGAACGGTTGGCTCAATTGGAAAGAGCGCTCGCACGGAATGCGAGTTCATAAATTTTGTTTTTAAATTTAATTCGTGAAATAAGATTCTTTTAATAATCTATGTATAATTATTAAATTTAATTAAAAAAAGAAGCAGGTTTTTATAATTTGTATAAACTTAATCAATTATTAATCACGAGATTACACGTAAGGAGACGAATTAATGAGTTATCACGGCGTTGACAAGTCCAATACTAGTTCAATACTAATTAAGTAATTACTCCTCGCGGAACGAAACTATCAGCTGCGCTCGCGCTACACCGAAAGTGGGAGGGATAGGGTGCAGGTAGGAAATGAAGGAATTAGTGCAACTCTTTTGCACCCACAATATTTAATTTATTAATAAATTAATTAATGCGATGACTGTTTCACTATTTATAAAAACCCTTTAGGCATATTTGGCCTAAACAACTGCTTAAAATAATGATTGCAAATTAATTCAATGACTAATTTGTTTATTTTATAGAAATTACTATGTAGGAATAATTCCAGAGGAGAGATTGATGCAGCTATAGAAACCAAATGTTTCTATGACATATTATATATATACACTGGCCTTCAAAAGTAAGTATCACACTTTTAAAATTGGGATAGCGTTTTAAGTTCACAAGATATACTTTCGAAATAAAAGGGACTCCAAAGAGAGTTTAATTTTGTACATAAAAACTTTATAGTCGGTAACCTTCTTTTAAGAATTGGCTGAAAAAAAACTTCAAAAACAAAACCATTTCTTTTTCAAAGTGGACGTTTCCGAATTACAATTTTACCATTCACATTTTTCTTTCTGTTCTAAATTTTATTCAAGATCGATGGGTCTTGTTTTAAAAATTTATGCTAAAAAGCACATAACATTTATTTATCATGCCTCTTTCAGTTGAAGAATGTGCTAGGATCATCTAGGCTTTTCTGGAACTAGGCATCAGTGTGCGTAGCACTGCAAGAATGGTGGGTGTGACGGTACGAACGGTCCAGAAGGTAAAGCGAAGGTACGAAGGGACTGGACACCATCTGAGGAGACCTTGTAATGGCAGACCCAGGTGTACCAGTGCCCGAGAAGATCGTTATATTATTTCCACTGTGTTAAGAAATCGCCACCAAAATGCAGTTGAAGTCCAGCAACAGCTACTTCAGACCCGGAGGGACTACATTAGTGACAGTACAGTGAGAAGAAGACTTGCTGAAGCAAATTTGAAACCCCGAAGACCAGCGAGTGGCCCAAAACTCGAGAGACAGCATCGAGTAGCGAGACTGCGATACGCCCGTGAACACATGCAGTGGGATGAAGGAGAATGGTCAAGAATTTTGTTTGCAGATGAGTCTCGATTCTCCCTTTACACTTCTGATGGAAGGCGAAGTGTTTACAGGCGACCTGGTGAGCGATACCTTCAAGCCTGCATCTCAGAAAGAGTCTAATACGGTGGAGGCAGTGTACATGTATGGGCTGGCATATCTTCAGAAGGTCGCACAGAGCTAGTAGCCATAGAAAATGGCACCCTCACTGAACAAAGATATGCTCAAGAGATTCTCAATGAGTATGCAGGGCCGTATTTAGCAAATATGGGTGATGGATCGATGCTGATGCATGATAATGCCCGGCCACACACGGCTCATATCGTACAAGAGTGTATTCAGGAGGTCGGTATCAGCGTGATGGCTTGGCCATCAAGAAGTCCTGATCTCAACCCGATTGAACACGCCTGGGATGAGCTTGGGAGGCTAGTCAGAAATCGCAGACCATCACCTACTACCCTCAGGGCACTAAAGCAGGCCCTGGTAGAAGAATGGGAGAATATTCCCCAACATCGGCTCCGAAACCTAGTGTTCAGTATGCCAAACCGGCTCGAAGCTGTAATCAGAGCTCGAGGAGGCAATACCAGTTATTAAAAATTAAATAACATGTAATACATTTTAGTTAATTTTTTTTACACTAAACTAAAAATGTCTATTTTCATTGTTTTATCTTTTTTAAGTTAAAAATGTTACTAATGTATAATTTTAGTTTCTAAGAATTAAAGCCTATAAAATTTGCAACAAAACGTTTTTAATCTTAAATCTCTACCTTCTATAGTTAAGAAAAACAATTAATTTGAAAAGTGTGATACTTACTTTTGCAGGCCAGTGTATATATATATTGAGTATATATAAACTAGTGGACCCGACAGACGTTGTCCTGTACACACATCTTAAATTTGAAAAATCGGTACAGCCGTTAGGAGGAGTTCACTAACATACACATGAGCAGGAGAATTATATTATATGGACGTAATTGAGAATCTAAACCAATCTCAAAAACACTGGAACACACGAAAATATCATGAAAATCGGTCCAGCCGCTTAGGTGGTAGTTCAATTGTGAATCTGGAACCGTAAGGCGTAGGGAATTGAAATTTGTTAGGATTATACCTTTCGTCAAGAAATTCCATCCGCAAGAGCTTTTCTTTTATAACAGATCAACGTCTGTCGGGTCTGCTAGTATGTATGTAAAATACAGCCATGTTTCCCAGAGATAGTTAGGTTAGGTTAGGAAATCATGGACTACCACTGACGTACTACTTCTGGAGTACTTCTAATTCATCTCAAGAACATCAACACTTTAATACAAAGTCTTTCAATTTTTTCTATAAATTTTCATAGTAATTAATATCCAATATTATTTCAATCTACTCATCTTAGTAACTCAGAAGTGGTTAAGTTAAAAGTTAATTTGGTACATTATTGTACTCTTGAATACGCTATCTTTTCCTGTCTGTACTTTAGTCACTCCTCTCTTGGACTAAACCATTTCAAGAATGTAAGCCTATCTAACTATAATATTTTCTAAATCTAATCTACAATATTTTCGATTTATGTTGGCTACTACTCTACGGGAAGTTGGAAACATCGACATCGACACATGAAGAATATGGGCTACGGTAATCATATACCATCAGTTGACCCAAATTAATGTTCCCTTTTCTTCCTTTTCAATAAAAAACACATGTTTTTGTATCAACTTTCTAGTCTTCATCGCCATACGCTATTAACCGTCGGAAGCCATTTTAATATTATATCAATAAAATCGAATATACTACATTACTGACGTAATAAAATATTATATACCGCAAAAAGCTAACAACAATGTAAAGCAAAAATGTTCACAGAACTTTTCGCAAAATACGAAATACGAACAGATCAAAATCACATTAGAAGTAAAATGAAACAAGAATACAGCAAGCTACGCGAGACGCGATAAATATGATGGATTGTTCTGTTTATTTGTCCGTGAAAGCGGGAATATCATTGCGGGCTGTTTATTTATATCTACAGCGAGATAACAATGTAGGATATCTGATGTAATATTTTATTTGCCAGTCTTAAGGTTTGAGTAGTTTGTCTGTTTTGCTTGCAACAAGTCTTCGGAGAAAAATCCGCAGAGGCTGGGAGCGTATTTGTACATGTGACTTCATGGATGTTTTTGCCATTATTTATTGCTGATTGGAACAGTAGCTGATTGGAACAGTAGAAAAGAACTCAAAAACTTCTGCTCCATTTTATAAAAGTGATTCACAGAGAAGAGATAGATAACATAGTTATACTTTATACGTAATTATATCTTAACAATACCTGACTAACTCTAGCTGCGAGTTGAACAAAGCATACAAGATTTTATAAACGATACGTCACTCGAACGGTTGGCTTTAATGGAAAGAGCGCTTGCACGGAACGCGAGATGTCGCGGGTTTGAGTCCCGCATAGTTCATAAAAAAATCAGTTCTATTTGCGTAAGTATATCGTTGAACATAGTCTGTGATGCTAAAGTACGATACAATTTAGCAACAACAAGGTATTTACGTTACAATTTTTGATAGAAGATTCAGCCACTGACTCGCCTGGGAAAGTATTGTACTTTGCAGTGGCAAGTGGTGTATCAAAACTTTGAATTTGGATGACAAATGTAGCTACTATCTTCAAAATACTGGAGTACCTTCCACTATTAAAGCAATTTAAAAGACGTATTCATGCAAAAAAGACATCAGCAAAGTGGGAGAAACTATTTGAAAAAGTTTCCTGTCCTTTTCGTAAACATCTTGTCGTCTAGTCCTAGTTCGAATATCGAACTTCCATACATTTCATATTGAGAGCTAATTTAAATTGATAGTTCGTCTGCATGCATCAAAATATAGACATATTTTTTGGCAATCGTTGAAAATATCTAAAGGCCATCTCGGCGAAGTTTCGACACTAAAACTAGAAAGTCATTGGAGTGAAAACTTCTTTAGCTTTGAACTGGCGCACACTCGCAGCAACATACTGTAGTACCACCAACTTATTTTCAAATGAAAACTACTTTAGGTGCACTCAGTGATTAATTTGTGGCTTTTGAATGCTGGAGTCACCTAAGGGAGATTTATTTATTTGATACATTACAAAATCCACAGAACTTAAGTTAGGTTATAAATAATGCTATCGTAGAACTTACTTATAATTGATTTACAATATATATATAATAAGATGTGGTGTGAGTGCGTCTGTGTGTGTGTGTTTGTGAATTACTTTTAATTTATACCTTCCTTTAGATTTCGTGTTGTTAACCTTACCTTGAAAAAAGATTTGATTTTTGTCGTAAGATCATTTTTTATTAAAAGAGGTGCAAACAAAATTATTGGCACGTCATCTGACGTTAATTAATGAAGTGAAATGCCGCCCATATTATAACCCTGCAGAACCAGAGGAACAGAAGGTAAAGAAGAAAGAGCCTATGTCGTTTCATCTTAGAAACGCTGCGCAGGAAGCTCATTCTATAGTTTGATTATACTAAGGAGAAAGAAAATTTATTGAAATTGGCGTTATTTTTCGGAATATATAACCATAACTATCTCAGAATTTATAGCGAGTCAACATCTCCTGAGTATACATCATATAGAGGTACCTAAACTCGCGTCGAAATGGTTGGAAACATTTTTATTATCATATTCAAATTTCAAATTCAAATTCAAATATTTTTATTCAAAATAGGATTCAAAATCACTTATTGAACGTCAAAAACTACCACCCATTCAAAAGAGACTGCCTCAGACCTGAGAAGAATGGGCGCAAGAAACTCAGCGGGCTTTTTTTTAATATAAAAATATGGATTCAATGTGAATCATACAATAAACATTTATAATTAAAGAGCCTGAGGGTGTTCGCTTTCCGTTGTGTCATTAAGAAAATCGTTTATGCTATAGTAACCTTTCCCACACAAACGTTTTTTAACAATTCTTTTAAATTTCGTCACACATTTGTTTTGAACATTTTCTGGGATCATATTGTAGAAGCATATACATCGCCCAACAAAAGACTTACTAACTCGACCCAACCGAGTAGTAGGCATAAGAAGTTAATGTTTGTTCCTCGTGTTAACATTATGAATGTCACAGTTTCTAGAAATATCCTCAATGTGCTCATGAACATACAGAACATTATCAAAAATGTATTGAGAAGCAACAGTTTAAATGTTTTTTTCTTTAAACATAATGTTTGCATACATAGAAGAAAGCTTGGGTCGTGTCTGGCGATGATGATAAATTTGGAAGAAGACATATATTTAATGAGATGTCTATACTGCCTCTATGTAGCCATCTATCTCCAATAATGCAAGCAGCTCTGCGGTGCATACGGTGAAATGGTTAGAGCTTTTAACGGGTGCACATGGCTTGAAGTCTTGCTCTATTAGTTTATATAGTTGTCCAGATCCGAGCTGTTACCTTTTTTTGGAGGTCAGACGGACGAGAGTTGTCTTCTTATAGTTTTTTACTCGAACTGTCCTCATCTTTCGGCATAGAGCTGAGACACCGCGGAATGACCAGTGGTGTCTTTTCATTGTCCAGAAGATCGGCTTTCTCATCTCAAATGGGCAAAAATGTCATTACCTATATGCATGCCTGAAGTTATCAAGAGCCACTGTCGACAACGCCCAGAACTTGCCTGTTCGTGAACATGTTGAAATCTGCCCGCTGATTTTGTCAACGTCTTTACCTATATATTTCGTACATGCGATTTGCCGGTAAAATAATCTAGGGTTGTTAACCTGTTTTTAGCCGTTGTTTTTTTTTAATGAAAATAAGGGACGAGACGAGCAGGACGTAAATCTGATGGTAATTGATACGCTCTGCCCATTACAATGCGTGGCTGCTCATAATGATTGAAAAACCCAAAAATTATGAGCGGCACTCCAACTGCGCTCGTCACCTTGAGACATAAGATGTCAAGTCTCATTTGCCCAGTAATTTCACTAGCTACGGCGCCCTTCATACCGAAACATAGTAATGCTTACGAATTACTGCTTCACGGCAGAAATAGGCGCCGTTCTGATACCGATAATCTAGCCGGCAACCGTTGTTTTGACTTAGCGTATTAAGCAATATTAAAATTTTGAAACGAATTTGTTTCAGAGACAGCAAAATGACTCAAACACAACACAGTTGAAGTCTAAGGAACTAATTATTTCCTGTGATATTCGTTCTCGAAATTCGTGACGGTGTTACGGTATCACAGATCAATACCGTGTTTATTTAGCGTAAGTTCACTGTGTGAATATCAAATCGTTATTTACACCAGTGACCTGGAAAGTTCGAGGAAGACTGGAGCGTTTCATTATTACATTATCAGTCTTTACATAGGATGTTAGCATGCGCTGATTGTATGAACAGTTTTATTTACGGGTGTCCGCCATTTTACCCGCGATGAATTCGGCGGATAGCAATGAAACAATGAATGCTGCAAAGAGTTTGCCGTTAAGTTATATCAGAAATTAGCTTCCACGAACTATTGGACCGACAGACGTACAAAATTTCCAATATTTAAGTTCTCTTGGCATATGTACTATTATTATTATGTTTGACGGATTGTAACACTTATTATCTATTACCATATAACACACCACCTGCCGCCTTCCACCTAAATGACGCCAAAATTTAAGATCTAGTATCCTTAAAACAAGCATTCCTGAAAGGCCAGCTTATCTAATGTGTCATTTATAAGCGAACAACTGCCAACAAATGATTGTAATAAAATACAATCAACTTACTTGAATGGAATTACTTACTAGTCGAAAGACATGGGCACTATCAGGCTGGCTGTATCCCTTCTTTGGTTTCTTTTTCCTTCTTGCACCGCTTCTTCTGTCTCAGAGCACCATTTGTTTCTGAAGCGGTAGTAGTATCTAGTATATTAGAAAAGACATCAAAAAGAATTCTAAAGGAATCAAATTTGAGAAAATAAATGCCCGTAAATATATAAATAATAACTCTGTTATTTCCGGTGCTCTTGACCTAATGTTTTTCCCGTATATCATCGACACTGCCCACATTTTCATTCGCTTATAAAATTTGTGCACTTAACTTATAATTTTAATTAATATTTATTGCACCAAAACGCGTTGACAAAATATATTTTTTATTGTATTTTAGTGATTATATTGAAGTGACTGTATTGTAGCTTGTAATAATTTGTGGAATCAATTTATCTTTTTATATTGTTTTTATATGTTATCGTTTGGGACTTCAATTTACTTTTATATAACTACTAGCTGACCCAACAGACGTTGTTCTGTACATAATAGTTAAAATACTGTTTTTTTTTATGAAAACTGCAATGATATTTCACAATATCAAGAATTATTTCGTAAAATATGTTCCGTGTTGTTATAATGAAATTGTTTCACAGCAGAACTGTCAAACCGTGCGTCAATCAAGTCTCTCATAGAAAATATTTCCATACAAAACAAATATTGGAAATAAAAATAATTATGGCTCCCCAATCGAAATAAAAACTATCCTATCTCGCAAGTTGGACTAAACTGCACTCCATGAAGTAATTAATCTACATTAAAATCCGTTCATTAGTTTAGGAGTCCATCGCGGACAAACAACGTGTCACTTAATTTATATATATTAAGATGAACTGAATTGTTTGTATGTTTATGTGCATGATGTGTTCACCTGTAATTGCAGGAACACGTTTTTTGGACATTTTATTATAGTTTTATTGAATAAATAAATAAATCTTTCACTCTACATAACCTGCAAGTTTTTTAACCGCAAACAGTTAAATAAATGTATTATTTTCTTTGTATTCGCTTACCTTTCGTGACCGTTGCAATAGCGTACATCAATGTCGTATCGTATTATGTTTGTTCAAAGCTAGAAGCATGGATAACACATTGCACATAATATACCAAGTGACCTGGAAAGCTAAGAACAATTTAACACGAATGTTGATCTTAGTTCCATAAATCCATAAATGTCGTTATTTATGTTTAACTCTAAAGTTGTGCCTGCGGATTTGAATCCCGCATCGTTCATAAATTATGTTAAACGTGTATATTTCGTTTTAAAATATAAGGAAAACACATACAAATAATAATTGTTTACATTAATGAATATTTTGTTATGTTTAGAAATAGAAATAGGCATCATCGTTGAAGTTACAAGAAAGTTAAAAAGAAAGGAAAGTATATTTAACGTAAGGGGCAATCATCGAAGTCATCACCAATCGATTTCATTGGTCCCAGAGTTGACACCAATTTTTTTGTAGGTATTTGAGGCCATGAGTAGATTTACCTTTTTTTTTATTGACAGGGCTAGATTATGGTTACTATAACGACGCCTATTTCTGCCGTGAACCAGTAATGTGTAAAACATTATGTTTCGGTCTTATGGGCGCCGTAGCTAGTGAAATTACTGGGCAAATGAGACTTAATATCTTTTGTCTGAAGGTGACGAGCTCAACTGTAGTGCCACTCAGCATTGTTGGGTTTTTCAAAAATCCTGAGTGGCACTGCTTTGTAATGGGCATGGCGTATCAATTACCATCAGCTGAACGTCCTGCATGTCTCGTCCCTTATTTCTTAATTCCATACCTCTCCTTTTATACACCAACTCGGAGCTGCAGACCTGGCTGGTGAGCAACGGCGCTAAATAAAACCCCTTAAGAATTGAAAATATAATTTTTGTTTTTCCAAAAATATGTTAGTGGCAATATGCAATTTATATATGTTGTTAGTTTTATGTTTAAAGAATATAACAAAAAACAAGCCAGACGATTTATTCGGGGCTTTAACATTGCCAGACGCGTGCAAAAATATTTTGCAAAAAATATAAAAAATGTATTTGAGGCAACTTGAAATTTTAGTATTATTATTATTATAAACTCAAAACATTTGGATAATTATGGATTTCCCCAAAATAACGGATACTTCAATATTTTTTTTCTTAAATTTTTTTCATGAATCCAGTCCATATTAATATATTGAGTATATATATATATTATATATCCATATATTGAGTTAGTTAAAAATTGAAAAGATTTTTAGGTTGTTTCAAACCATTAATTTGTAAAATTCACTTCTCTTATACACAATTATTTTTTGTTTTTAATTAGGCAACGGCAAAATAATTTCCACTTATTTCAACGGGATAATGACCAATAAGGAAACAAAGACTGGGATAAACTAGTCTATTCAAACTATATTCTTTTCGAAGACATAACGAGATATTTCACCTCATAATACTTAAAATGAATCCATGCTTCGCTAGCAGCGACTGCTAACTTTTGACTCTTGACTTAGTTGAAGAGACTCGTGTGGAGAGCTCAAGAAGTAATGGACGACATCATTAAAGACATGTAGGCTAAGGATGGCTGTACACATGGAAACATTCGTTTTTCATGATTTTGTAAAGGATTTTCTCAGCGAGAGATTTATCTCCGTGATTTATAAAGCACTCGTGCTGTATGTAGATGATGAATCATTATTTATTAACATTAAGTACAAAAAATCGCTTCGTTCATAAATTTTATTTCTGTAATTAATCCCAGAAGTGGGGGTTATTACTTTAAAATATAACAAATAGTTTAGATTTGAAAGATTTATATAAAGGTTCAGATCTTTAGAGGTTATCAACTGTAAAGTAAATCCTGTAGATGAAGCCACAACCTGAGTGTTGAACAAAGCATACAAGATTTATCAACAATACGTCACTCGAACGGTTGGCTCAGCTGAAAGAGTGCTCGCACGGAACCTGAGAGGTCGTGGATTCGAGTGTCACATCGTTCATAAATGTTGTTTTCAACTTTTATTTATGTGACATTATGTAAGTCTAAAAAATTTTAACATTTAATAAAATTTTATTGTCTTTTTGTTATATTAAAAATAAACAGCTATGCATAACCATTCTGTGAGTAGTATTTCATTGTTCACTTATATTCGTGCTTACTGTGAATCACTCACTTTTTCAGCAATCTTTTGATAAACTTGACACAAAAGGTCGCCCGCTTGACAAATAGTGTACGTACTTTAGAATGTGACCTGCTTCGTACGGTGGCTTGCCTGTAATTAATTATAACTTCTGATAATTTAAATATAGAACAATGAGTCTATGGTTTAGCTACACTTTTATTAGTTTATACCATAAAAAAATTATCGTCATAAATACTCAAAACAACTAAGCATTTCTAAGTATAATTATTATTATTGTTATATTTTATATTATAGCATGTATGTTTAGTGCTACCAAATTCAATTCACAAGAACACGATGTCTTCATGTATACGGAGTGTAAGAAGAAACGCTTAAGACATTCTAAGTAATATTGTATAAATTTAACTAAATATGTATATAATATGTACAATGACGCAATCAAAATATAATCTACAGTTACGATACGGACCCTATCACATCGCTCTGGGCTCGTCACTCTGAGACTTAGATGGAATATAAATATATCACCAGTGGGAGGCTCTTTTGCACAAGAAGCCGGCTAGATTTTGGGTACCACAACGGCGCCTATTTCCGCCGTGGGGCAGTAATGTGTAATCATTATTGTGTTTCGGTCTGAAGGGCGACGTAGCAAGTGAAATTACTGGGCAAATAAGACTTAATATCTTATGTCTCAAGGTGTCGAGCGCAGGTGTAGTACCGCTCAGAAATTTTGGAATTATGCAATAATCCTGAGTGGCACTGCATTGCAATGTGCAGGACGTATCAATCACCATCCGTTGAACATTCTACTCGTCTCGTCCCTTATTTTCGTGAAAAAATCTTAGGTGCTCTTCTCACTTACTGTTGCTACCGTCAACCCTGAATGAAAGAGTTCAAGTGAGAAAAGAGGAGACCATTAGAGTGCTAGGTAGCCATTATCATCACGTGGTTACTGAGCGCGATAGTATCCGCCGCTGAAGGACACTTAACATGATAAATGATTGATATGGTGGAATACGTTGAATAAAATCAATATTTGAGTACGTATTCGGAGTTCAATGTATTCACTTGTTCTCTGTTCAGTAACTAACTATATATTTTTTGTTATTGTTTTAGGCAACAAGTTAAAAGATTTCAGAATGAACAAATTGAATGAAAATGCAAATGTATAAAAAGCATAATTTGAAATACACAAATAGAATTTGAAAACAAAACTTTAGTGTCCTAGAAGTGAGGGTTATCACTTTAAAAACATACCAGATTGCTTAGATTTGCAAGAGCGACATCTCAAGTCAATTTCCTAATATGCAAATTTTGGGGTTGAGCAGTTTATCAACTGTAAAGTAGATCCTGTAGATGAAGCCACAACCGGAGAGTTGAACAAAGATAGTTTAAAATTTTAAATAAATCCCAATGTCTCGGTAACTTAGCAAGACCGCTTTAATAACAACTTAATTTTTAAAAAAAAAAAAAAAATCGATATCTTTTCATGTAGGAAATAACATTACAGCAATGAATGTCAGTGCGCTGCGGTAGGCTTGTATTATTGAGTACAGTGAAGTCATCATATAAACGTTTGCATCTATTAGGCGCGGAGAATATACAAAGTACTATCTTCTCGCCTGAATAGGGCTATAACTGGCAACTCAAACGCTGGCAGTTATTTCGGTCAACGGATCAGCCTAGCTATCCAACGTGGAAATGCTGCCAGTATTCTTGGTACTCTTCCCCGTAGTGAAAGTTTTAATTTTATGTAATCATAGTATTGTAAATATAGTTATAAGATTTGTTTTGTTTCAATAAATATACTTTAAAGCTTAAACTATTTAAACGTTTTTTTTTAACAATATAAGGAGGGTTCTTCGTAATAGGATCATCCAGCCACCATTAAATGTGCCCATGTTAGTCGAATAAAAAGAAACATAACAAGAATAAAAAATACATTTAAACTCAGAAAAATCGAAGTAAATACTGGAATATTTGATTTGATCCCAATATTTAAAATATTGAAGTTGAGCCTACTCAATTGTGTCCCAAAATTACAAATGCGTTAACAGATGGTCTCGACATCGGACATCGATCAACAAACATTTTAGACATAATACGGAATATGCACTAACTAAAGCCAAAATGTTCATTTCTTAATTCAAATATAATATGTATGATGATAATGATAATGTATGCACTTGTAATAGTGATGGATCTGTACCTTGCAAGTGCGACTTTGTCCTGTGACGTTAAGTGACCACCGCCGCTCACACTTACACTTTCTAAATTGAAAAATTTGTGTGAGAGACACTTTCAAAATGGTGAAACGTGAGACCCCCCCTGTAACTTCTAAAATAATAGAATGATGAAAGTAAGAAAAATATAATATGATGTACATCCATGCAAACTTCCACCGAAAATTAGTTTGAACGAGAATTAGTAATTAAGTAGATTTTTTTAATACATATAAATGATTATATCTCATTTTCACTGTATGATTTTGAGCAAAGCTTTTTTGCCTCTTCTATTTAAATAATTTAATATCGTTTCTTTTCTATATAACTTTTAAATTATGTTAATTGCTGCTAGGGAACCCTTCATGGGCGAGTCGGACTGGCACTTGGCTGCTTTCTTTTCTATTTTTACGGAGTGATTTTTTATTCTTGGAGTTGGTGCATTACTATGTGTGATAATTTTATAAATTGATATGTGTATCCTGGTGTGGGTTGACCCTTAAGTAAATAAATTAATAAATCATTTCGTATTGTCCTGGAAACATTTTACAAGGAAGCCTTTTCGTAAAACATTGAAAGAGCCGTATTAATACTATTAGTAACACATTGTGGCGATAATTAACTTACTAACTATCAATTGAAACTCTGCCAAGAAAATATTCATTACATGGCGATAAAAATATATAATAAGTTACCCGACCATTTAAAAGACATGACATGTAATCAACTTCAGAATAGATTAAAAACATGGCTAATTAATATTTTTTTTATTTAATAAATGACTATTTAAATTTATGGAATTGCTTAGTTTATATGTGGTATGTAATAAACACTTACCCCCATATTCAAAATGGTCCGCTAACTTAAAACAGCCGCTAAGGAGTGTTTTTTCTCATTCTGACTTAGGTCAATAGAAGAAGACAGAGTGAGAATTAACAATGCTTTAAGTTAGCAGACTATAATGAATAAGTAATGTTAATGGTTAGGTTTAATTTTGTATAAAATAAAAATTTATAATACATATATTTACATGCCTTGTAAGTAGAATAAGAGAAACGTAATCTAAATAAAATAAGACTGATTATAAAACTGACCATATTCAAATGCAAATAAAGATTATTATTATTATAATCACCCGAAAGAATATTCAAAATCGCTAATATATCAGGTGACCCGTTAAAATTTCAGATAATTGTTTTAAATTATCTCTTAAGCCCGAGTTGTTGAAAGCAAAACACAAAGCTTACACCGATTTAGGTAAAACAAAACCGCTTTTGTTTACATGACAAATAAACTGTCTGTTGATGTTGTATTGGGGTTTACGAAACATAAAAACTTTTGTGTTTGTGGTTTAGGATTAAAAATAACTTCGACTGTTTCAACCTCGCGGTATATCTGTCTCTCATAATGTGATTAAAATCTGATGTCATGTCACAAAATATTAACGGATTCAGTTGTTAAATAAAATGAAACTTTTTGAGTGTTCGGAAACGGGTGCCATATAGTTTGGTATATTTATTTTAACATTATTAGTTTGTTACTGTATTAATCTTTTTTTTTATGAAAATGGGACGAGACGAGCAGGACGTTGAGCTAATAATTATACAATGTAGTGCTGCTCAGGATTCTTGAAAAGCCCAAAAATTCTGAGCGGCACTACTATTTCGCTCGTCACCTTTAGACATAGGATGTTATGTCTCATTTGCCCAGTAATTTCACTAGCTACAGCGCCCTTCAGACCGAAACACAGTAATGCTTACACATTACTGCATCACGGCAGAAATAGACGCCGTTGTGGTACCCATAATCTAGCCGGCATCCGGTGCAAAGGGCCTCCCACTGGTACTTCTATTGTATCCATTAAAATAATAATAATAATACTGACACACCCTCACACAAATTATTTGGCCCCAAGCTAGGCATATGTGGGTCTATGGGTGCAAGATAATGATATATTTAAAACAATTTACTTACTTAAACATACAAAAATACACATAAACATCCATGACTCGGAAACAAACATTCATATTCATCATATAAACGTTTGCATTTACTAGGATTCGAACACGGGACCTCTAGCTCAGTAGGCAGGGGCACTAACCACTGGGCTAAAGGGATCGTCAAATATTTTGTATCCAATTATTATCCAAAATAGCTACACAGCACTATTCAAAACAACTATAAATTTAGATACATTAATCCAGAACTCTAATCCCGAAGCTAGCGTTTTACTCACGCAGTAATTATGCAAAGATGACCCTTTCTGTGTAAGCAGGGGTTGAGAAAACCTTCGCATTGCATTATTATTAATAACTTGCTCGAGTGTGGTTCTTGAAACTGTACATATTGTTTGTGTATATACGTACTCAGACCTCCTTTGAAAAGACTTATGAAATAATAATATGAGGCTTTGTATTACGGCTGTATTACACCGGGACACCGAAACCAACAAAATATTTAAGGCTGTAAAGTTACTCACCTGGTGACCGTTTTGGTACCAACCAATTTAGTAGCGAAACCAGCTCAGACGCGTCCATGACTCTGGTGTCTAACTTGGTAGTTTACGGACCTTTGAAATATAGCCCTAACTAGTTGTTATATAAAGACATAATTTTAAACAAAAATGACGTGTTCCATTTTATTTTTGTTTATTTATTTTTATTTTATTTTATTGGGAATAACGAACAATTACGGACATCTTACTTAATAAATACAATTCATATAATCAATATTAATAAATACATGTATAATCAACTACGTTATCCACATTCGAAAAAGCTGGGCGTCATTAATAGAGCATGGCAATACTTCAACCCGGCCCACATTCTAGCGCTCTTCAAAGCGCAGGTCCGGCCTCATATAAAGGATTGCTGTCACATCTGGTCTGGTACACCCCAGTATCAGCTCGAACCATTTGACAACCCGTGCAACACCGGGCTGCTTGAATTGGCGGGGACCCAGTGCTCTGTGAACGATTCGATCAACTGGCGTTCCTAGAAACGTATCTTCATTGTTTCAAGAGAGCTCGGATGATTTGTAGATAAATCTCCATGCGAGAAATCAGGTGGCAGTGGCAGCTACGTTGTCGCGTTTCGATTGGTCAGTGAGAGTCCCAGAGGTTCACTACCTTTACCTCCACCACAGTCCCGTAGGTCTACCCCCTTTTCCTCCCCCAGAGCCCCGTAACCATAACCAGTGGAATCTGCTATATTTCTTGGCATTACTCTTGATTCCAAATTGCAGTGGGGACCCCATATTGAAGGATTGGCGAATAGGCTTAGTTCTGCAGCATATGCGGTTAAGAAAATTAGACGGTTAACTGACATAGATACGGCGAGATTAGTATACTTTAGTTATTTTCGTAGTATTATGTCCTATGGTATATTGTTATGGGGCAGTGCGGCCGATATTAATACTACCTTTTTGCTTCAGAAGAGGGCTATTCGCGCGATTTATAACCTAGGTCCTAAAGAATCATTAAGAGAAAAATTAAAAGAAATAAACATTTCGACTGTTGCTTCTCAATACAATTTTGATAATGTTTTGTATGTTAAGCACATTGAGGAATTTTCTAGAAACTGTGACATTCATAATGTTAACACGAGGAACAAACATAAACTTGTTATGCCTACTACTCGGTTGGGTCGAGTAACTAAGTCTTTTGTTGAGCGATGTATATGCTTCTTCAATATGATCCCAGAAAATGTACAAAACAAATGTGTTACGAAATTTAAAAGAATTGTTAAAAAACGTTTGTGTGGGAAAGGTTATTATAGCATAAACGATTTTCTTAATGACACCACGGACTGGGAATAAAGCGAACACCCTCAGGCTCTTTAATTATAAATATTTATTGTACGATATTACATTGTAATCCATATTTTAGATTAAAAAAAAAAAAGCCCGATGAGTTTCTTGCGCCCATTCTTCTCAGGTCTGAGGCAGTCTCTTTTGAATGGGTGGTAGATTTTGACGTTCAATAAGTGATTTTAAATCCTATTTTGAATAAAAATATTTGAATTTGAACTTGAATTTTAATGCAGTTTTCCATGGGCGGCAGTGATCACTTTCCATCAAGTAATCCTCATGCCCATCTGCCCTCTTATTCCACAAAAAAATCATTATTTCTATTGAAATAGTACGTTTTTCTTAAAATATACTTCTATTTCGACGTCAGTTAATGAGTGATTTGGCTCTGACGCGTCATGACTCTGGTGTCTGTATGGTATTTAGTTTGGTAGGTTACGGACCTATGAAATATAGCCCTAGCTAGTTGTTATGTAAAGATGATACGACATGGGTACTTTCAAAAAATGATTTGTGGTATTTTTCTACTTTTTTACAAAAAAAGCGAATCCAAATATGCATCAATTTTAGATGAAAAAACACTTTTTTAAAGGATTAAAAAGCGTGTAATTGTGACTGCTTTAACAAAGTTTAAAAAAGTGATTAATTAGATTTTGTTAAATTAAATTTTTATTATTATTTTCGTTAACCCGACGTTTCGTGACTCTTCCAAATCTGCAACAATCGACACAACCGTGTCGGTGAAGTGAAGGTCAGAAAACCTAATATAAATGCACAGTTCCTCTTTAAAAAGTGTTTTATTTAACAGCGTAACTCACGCGCTAGTCAAAAAAACAACTATGGTATCAGCATATCTTAATATATATATTTATTTTGTGCGTCTGTTGTAACTGAACTATTCCTAAACGGCTGGACCGATTCTAATGAAACTTTCTGTGTGTCTTCAGGTGGATTCGAGAATGGTTTACATTCACAATTGAACTACCTCCTAAACGGCTGGAACGATTTTGATGATTTCTTTGTGTGTTCTAGTGAATTTGAGATTGGTGTTTGTCTTCAGGTAGATTCAAGAATGGTTTACATTCACAATTGAGCTACTTCCTAAACGGCTCGACCAATTTTGATGATTTTTTTTGTATGATCCAGTGAATTTGGGATTGGTTTAGATTCTCAATTCCATCCATATACTAAAATTCTCCTGCTCATGTGTATGTTAGTGAACTCCTTCTAACGGCTGGACCGATTTTTCAAATTTAAGACGTGTCAGTTCAACGTCTGTTGGGTCCACTAGCTTCATATAACATTAAAAGTAAAAATATACAAATATTGAATGTTGTATATATATTTTAACAATGTACTTGCTCTTACATGAACATGAACCTCCGCATCTGTGTCACCAATCCATAATTAATTATGCGGAAATGATCTTTCCTGGTTGAAGGATATGAAATTTTAATAACATTCGGGATCGATACGTTTACAAGTTTTCCTTTCTGTGTGTCGCTTTGTGGCCCATAACAAACATATTATTACTGTTTAATAAATATGTGTAATGTACCCTCTGTAATTTAAATATTTAATTATGAATGAGCCCCTGACATAAATTTTACTGTTTTTAGGGTTCCGTTGCCAAATGGCAAAAAACGGATTCCTTATAGATTCGTCATGTATGTCTGTCTGTCCGTGTATGTCACAGCCATTTTTTTCCAAAACTATAAGAACTATACTATTGAAACTTGGAAAGTTAGATGTATTCTGTGAAACACATTAACATTTTCACATAAAAATAGAATAAAAACTTAAATTTTGGGGGTTCCCCATACTTAAAACTGAAACTCAAACATTTTTTTTCATCAAACCTTATTAAAATAGACTTCTATTTCGAGGTTACGGACCTATGAAATATAGCCCTAGCTAGTTGTTAAGTAAAGATGATACGACATGGGTACTTTAAAATAAAGATTAGTGGTATTTTCTACTTTTTTAAAGGATTAAAAAGCGTGTAATTGTGACTGCTTTTACATTAGATTTTGTTAAATTAAATTTTTATTATTATTTTCGCTAACCCGACGTTTCTAAAATAAAGTGTGGGGTCTTGGTCTTATGTTATCTATGGTCTTTAAAATTGATATTGGGGTTTCTAATATCATTTTTCTAAGTGGTAAAATGTGTGAAACTGATAAAAATATATGATGTACATTAATGGAAACTTTCACCGAAATTTGGTTTAAACGAGATCTAGTAAGTACATTTTTTTAAAACGTATAAATGATGAGAGGTCATTTGCACTATATGTTTTAGTTCAAAGATTTTTGCCTTTTCCATTTAAATAATTTAATATCATTTTCCTTTCCGGAACCCTTTCATGGGTGAGTTCGACTTGCACTTAGCCGCATTTTTATTATATTTATATATAATCTAAATTCCTTTCTGTCTGTTGAACTTGATCGATATAGATTATAATTAAAACAAAGTCAAAACATAAATATTGCAAAGGATAAGATAATATAATTTATAGATCGCATATCGATGTCAATGTTGATCAGCCGCGACCTTTGCTTCATACATAAAAAACCCGACTCAAACACCAGATTTGGTGACATATGGTGCACTCCGGTATCAGCTATTTTTTTACGACAATAAGGGATGAGACGAGCAGTACGTTCAGCTGATGGTAATTGATGCGTCCTGCCCATTACAATGCAGTGCCGCTCAGGATTCTTGAAATACCCAAAAATTCCGAGTGGCACCACAACTGCGCTCGTCACCTTGAGACATAAGATGTCAAGTCTCATTTTCCCAGTAATTTTACTAGCTACGGCATCCTTCAGACCGACACATTACTGCTTCACGGCAGAAATAGGCGCCGTTACGGTACCCATAATCTTGCTGGCATCCTGTGCACAGGAGCCTCCCACTGGTATTAAGTAGCTAGAATTGGTCACACAAGATATAACCTGGATAACTGTTATCACCCCTAAACGCAGATTGTCTTATCTGTTATAAATCGTTTCTTCAGTTACACAGTCTAAGCCGACCATAACAATCTGTGCTAATTGAGTTAAATCAATAACGGTCAATTTTGTGAGCCGTTAACCGACTGTTAATCAGAAGATCGGCGACGATTGGCTGCCTCAGTTATTGATGTGGACCGAGATATTTTAATCGTATTAGCATAGCTAGGCTAGATGGATTACCGTTGAGAATACCAGCTGTCAAACTATACACTTGATTAATGTGTAACTATTTAGTTGTACATACATAAATTACTCAATTATTTCGTTTTTCCCATCCAGTCAAATATTTTTATATATAGCTATCACGGACGAGTAAAAAAAGAAGGACTCCGCGCCGTGCTATTAGCAAGTGAAGCACCGTTACTTTAGTGTGTTTGCGGTTACGGCGGATACTAGTTACACAATTTTTTCTCTCTTAAATAATCATATATCCACAAATACTTTTATAGTGTCGTTTTTAAACTTATCACAAAGCACGACGGCATTTTTAAAATCTTTTATTGAGACGCAAACTGATCTGTCACAGACGATGACAATTCTCATAATGGCCATTGTGCGTGGGGCTACGAGTATGTATTTACACGCAAATTGGTTTGTTTTGGTGCTACACTGTTATCTAAGGTTACACAGAGTCCTTATTTTTTACTAGTCCTTGATAACTATTTAATTAATTTATATATTTGTCTTAGGGAGTGACCATAATATTATTACTACAACACTTCGTAAACCCGTGAAGCTACATCGGTTCGTAAAAAAGACCTTTGTTATGAAGAGAATAACTGACAGTGAAGACACAGCTTATTTTTTAAATCACATAATAACAAAATTGCCTAGCCTTCTATAAAGAAAAGTATACAATTTTATGTGGTCTGCGAAGAACAAGACAAGAACCATGCTTATATGTATTATTGTATATCATTTACTTCTTTGCCAAAGAAACTTTTATATATTTCTTGAAATTGTCGGGTATTTTATTGTAAAAATGAATACAAGGTCTGTAAAGGAGCCCTTAACCCTAGCTACCCTATAATATTTCTAATGCTGTTCCGAACCGAACTATTATTATGAGTGCGAATGTGACTATTTGTAAGTATACCTTCACGCCTTATATCTATACTAATATTATAAAGCTGCAGTGTTTGTTTGTTTGTTTGAACGCGCTAATCTCTGGTACTACTGGTCCGATTTGAATGATTCTTTCAGTGTTGGGTAGTCCATTTATCGAGGAAGGCTATAGGCTATGTTTTTTTTTCAAAATTAGGGATCCGTAATAAAATTGCTATTTTGTAACACAAGGTGTAAAATCGAAAACCTATTTTTGCGTGCGCTGCAAAAACTATTGACAATAGAACAAAATGATGTACAGGCTATAATATAGGCAATATTTTACTACTTATAAAACTATCGCGTGAATTATACTTTATATGGCAAAACAACGTTTGCCGGGTCAGATAGTGATAAATAAAACCAGTTCAAGTGTCATATTGCATCGTAAACGTATTCTGTGCGAGTAACTCGCGGGAACCTTGTCGTAGTACAACAAATAGATGCTGGCTTTTAACCCTAACATTACGACATTGCACATAATATTATGTATTATATATTATGTATTCGAATGACATTTTTAAATAAATCTGTAGTTTTAAACCTGGTTTATCGTACTAATATACGTTTACGACATGTTTTCTTTATTTTCTTATCTTATATCTAATGAAGAAAATTACCTCTATAGTTTTTCTCAAGACAACATAAATAAAACTCTATATCATCATCATCATCAGAACTGTCATCATCAGGCCCTGTGCTGCCCTCATCCAACGTATTCCGGCGATCTTGACCAGATCGTCGGTCCATCTTGTGGCGGGCCTACCAACACTGCGTCTTCCGGTACGTGGTCACCATTCGAGGAATTTACTGCCCCAACGGCCATCTGTCCGTCGAACTATGTGCCCTGCCCACTGCCACTTCAGTTTCGCAATCATTGGGCTATGTTGGTCGCTTTGGTTCTCCTACGGATCTCCTCATTTCTGATTCAATCTCGCAGGGAAACTCGGAGCATAACCTACTTCATTGCCCTCTGATCGACCATGAGCTTTCTCATAAGGCCCATAGTTAGCGACCACGTCTGCCTACCGTCACCAGTCATCATTGACAACACACACTGGTTGAAAACCTTCGTCTTCAGATACTGGGTAAACGTGGTTTATCGTATTTTTATACGTTAACGACAGCATTTCCTGATTTTCTTATCTTATATTTCTTCATTACCTCTATTTTTACTCAAGAAAAATTAAATAAAATTCTACATACAACATCGAAAATCCTTCTTAACCACAGCGATTATGACTATAACACATGTCATTATTTCCTTTAGTTTATGTCTCTCTTACCGGAACATGATAATGGCTCGTCTTTTCGTCGGAAATGCATGCCCGACATACTTAGCAAGATGTCCAACAAAAGAGTGTTTCAATTAAACGAGGAATGGTTGATATGTAAGAATTTTATTAAGTCCGGCCATAAGATCTTAATAAAATTGATAATTATTTAATTATTATTATGATATATTATATTTATATCATATTATGTAACATTATTATATTAATTAATATTATATTCCAATTAGCTTCTTTCTACCAATTACCACTACCAGGGAGGCTCCTTTGTACAGGATGCCGGCTAGATTATGGGTATTAACGGCGCCTTTTTCTGCCGTGAAGCAGTAATGTGTAAACATTATTGTGTTTCGGTCTGAAGGGCGCCGTAGCTAGTGAAATAAGTGGGCAAATGAAACTTAGCATCTTAAGTCTCAGGGTGACGAGCATAATTGTAGTGCCGCTCAGAGTTTTTGGGTTTTTCAAGAATCCTGAGTGGCACTGCATTATAATGGGCAGGGCGTATCAACTACCATCAGTTGAACGTCCTGCTCGTATCGTCCCGTATTGGCATAAAAAATAGCTTAATTTAGCTTTTGACCTTTTTATTTGAAACTAGCTGACCCGGCAAACGTTGTTTTGCCATATAAACTATAATTCACGCGATAGTTTTATAAGTTATAAAATATTGCCTATATATATATTGTACATAATTTTGTTCTATTGTCAATAGTTTTTGCAGCGCACGCAAAAATAGGTTTTCGATTTTACACCTTGTGTTACAAAATAGCAATTTTATTACGGATCCCTAATTTTGAAAAAAAAAACAACATAGCCTATAACCTTCCTCGATAAATGGACTACCCAACACTGAAAGAATCATTCAAATCGGACCAGTAGTACCAGAGATTAGCGCGTTCACACAAACAAACAAACACTGCAGCTTTATAATATTATTAGTATAGATTACACTGTTTCTATGGAAAAGTAAGCAACTGCATTTTATTGGGATTTGTTATGAGACTCGATATCGGTTCGACAATTATAGCATTGTCTTCGAAAAGTTACCAAGATTTTAAGTCCAAAATGTTTCAAAATCTGCTATAGATGAGGGCCGACTTTAGCAGGCCGCACATAACTTAGCCGGACAGCAAGATATTTACTCAGGATTATTTCAGATACCCATGCGGTGCAGACGTGACTGAAGAACACACGACTGAATAGAAACTGGGTCAAATGTTTATTTATTTCCACAGGATTTCACATCTTTCAAAATACGACAATGTGCAATTCGTGCTATAAGGCTAGAATCAACTAGACCTGAGAAAGGCCAAATAGTTAGTTAAGCAGATTCTTTATATCATGGCGGAAAAATTATTGTATTTGCGTATATATACAAAATAGGACATAATGTAATATATTAATCTCAAATAAATATCTGAAATATTTGAAGTGAGCATGCAACAATAAAATATATTTAGAGGGCGTACTTTATCACATCTAATCGGGATTACGTCACAGAAAAGTACTTAATATCCAAATATCTGACCTATATTTAGATAATACCATTCATAGGAGTATCCTTATCTCAAATATAGGGTTGGGTTTCGATAAAGTTTTACGATAGCCCTTAAAATAAGTGCCTAAAGCTATGTTAGTGAGGCACGCTATCGAGACAGGTCGGAGGGTAAATGTTGATTGAAGGTGATTCTCTAAATAGTGCGATCAAATTGATAGTGATGATAGCTTAGCGGTAATTCAGACCCTTATCCGGGAGGATTCTATTTAACTTTGACATTATACGCACGCGGGTATATTTATTTATCTACTTACTACCCATGCTTTAAATCCTCTATTAAAGATTCTGAAACAGTTACCTTATTGCCAACATTAAAACACCTAGTTCTAATAACCACTACATCATCCAAAAGAGTGTTGTAATGTTGTACTGAATTTCATAACAACACTCCTATGTTTTTTTTTATCTCTTCATTCATCATATTCCCCGCCATTTTTCTTCGATATTTTTATTGTTTTGTTTACAAAAAATGAGCGATTCATTTTAAACACTGCAAAAGACCATTATATTCGAGTGAATTTTAATTATTTCACTATACAAAATGTAAATTACTACTAAAATAAATATTTTTTTTATTAATACTTAGTATATTTGTATATAATCAGTAATGAATGATATTAGGTTACTACTAGGACTGGTGTTTTAATATTAGCAGTAAGCTAACTTTTCCAGAATCTTTTAGAGGATTCATATTCTGGGTGAAGATAAAGTCTTGTATGCAACTGTTGATAATTAGGTATTAAAACACTCATGTGATCGGCTTCGCCTCGTGTGATAAATCCACATTCGTGTTTTAATACCCCTTATCACACAACAGTTGCATAAATAACTATTAATCCCACACAATTTATGTTAATGTGGTTCACCTTTCATCAATTAAACAGAATAAGTTTTTAAGATTCCATACCCAAAGGGTAACCAACGAGGACCTATTATTTTTAGTAGACTTCTCCGTGGGCTGTCTGTCAGCGTGCTATTTCTCATAAGGTGCAATAGCGTGTATCAGTAATACCGGTATGGTAACAGATAATAAAAAACAAAGATGGTATTTAAAAAAATCAATGAAATAAATGTTTCTTTTGCAAAAGTACACACGTGCTATATCTAGTACTATTGGTTGAAATTGAAACATTGAAATTGAATTCCTTCTGAATTTACTTTTTTTTAAATTTACGCCAAAACATAGATATTATTATTAAAAGACATAAAAAGCACTTATTTTCTCAAAATTGATTCCTTTAGAATTCTTTTCGATGTCATTTCTAATATACTAGATACTACTACCGCTTCGGAAACAAATAGCGCTCTGAGATAGAAGAAGCGGTGCAAGAAACTCTCACAGCATTTTTTTTTTGCGCTCTTTTTAATGAAATATACTGTCATTGCTATTGCTATAAAATAATTATAATCTATTCCCAGGCTGTCCGATCACTTAGATATTCAGCTGTGGAGTAGTAGGATTTACGACAGAGTCATTTATTAAGTAGGAGAGTCATTATATATACAAGTAGGGTGCTGGCAAGACTAAATCGCGTTTTGAAGAACTCCATAGCTAGTGGATTTACTAAGCTACTGCAGTAACTTGTTTTATTATCTGGTTAACGAATGTCGCTCAGTATTTTGGTCCTTCAAGAGTCCTCGGTGGGACCACAACTTACCACTAGGGTAGTCTTGCTCGTGACGTCACTATTTATCGTAAAAGAAGCCGTAAGTCACGGACGAATAAAATAAGAAGGAATGCCTGTCACCTTACATAACAGTGACGTACCAAAACAAGCCGGTAAACGTGTAAATACATAGCCCCACGCATACTCTTACACTAATACAAGCCGATCGGCCGCCATTATGAGATTTGCCATCGTCTGTGACAGATCAGTTTGCGTCGCAATAAAATATATTAAAAATGCCGTCGTGCGTTGTGTAAAAGTGTAATAACAATACTTTAAAAGTATTTATGGATAAATGATTATTTAAGGGAGAAAAAATTGTGTATATGGTATATCCCGTAACCGCACACACACTAGCATAAAGGTGCTTCACTTGCTAATATCACGGCGCGGAGTCCTTCTTTTTTTATAAGTCCGTATCGTAAGTAAGTGGGAAGAAACTCCAATACATACATGTGTGGATTTCTAAAAACTGTATTCCTACGGACTTCTATGCAGACAAGGCCACACGTAACAGAGATATAAATACAGATCGATTAGAAGTAACCACAACGAAAAACCGTATCGTGTAAATAAATACATTATCATCAGATTCCATTAAATTTACGATCGGAGCCGACTAATCGCGTTGTCTAAACAAAATCCCACAACTATCGGGATTGGGTAAATATTTACATAAACCTTGTAAACATTTGCAATGATACAGTTGATTTTTTATTATTTTAGTCGTAAGAGAAACGTTGCTAGGAGATGATGACTGAGTTTTCAATTTTTTTTACGGGTCACCTGGTGTTAAGTTATCTCCGCCTTCCACATTCTCTTGCAACACCAGAAGAATCACAGGAGCGTTGACGGCCTTTACGGAAGGTGTACGACAAATAATGCATAAAAATTATAAAATATGGCTAATAAAGTATATTAATGACGTATAAATATAAAAATTCCAATATTGACAATCAAATATTTGTATGCCGACATATTGGTGAATTGTGTTGTGCATCTACCAATTGCTAAGAACTGTGTTACCACGATTGAAACAAATAAATTAATTTCATCATTTAAATTTTTTTCATGGTAGCCATTTCTTATCGTCCCGGTAACTCGCCAAAGAAAATTGAAAAAGTGTGAAATCGCACATCCAGATGGTAGGCATGACATACTAATTTGAGAAATACGAAGGTGGAACTCGGCGGCAGGAAACAGGTGAAACAGCTCTGTGTAACACACACCGTGATAAATGCGGTAGAAGACTCTTCGCAATGCCAAGTGACCGAGCCGTTAATATCGAGTGATTATATCACATTTGTGGTGGTAGAAATTACATTTCTATCACATACTCGTATTATGTGCAGAGACGAAATTACAAAAAATAAACATAAACAAGGGCATGAAAATTAATGTCAGCCTCATTCCTCAAGGGACTTGATGAACCACTCGTTATGGTCAACTGTAAGCAACATTGATTTATTGAGACCATTCGATAGAAAAGCACCTTTCCCTTATTTTTATTTAATTTTAAAACGCAATATTACATTCTATAATAATTAAGCAAACTTACTAATGAAGTGAAAGATATTATTTAATGTTTAAGAAAAAGTAGGGCTAGCACCTAAATTCAGACAATAAATAACAAAAAAGTTGCAATTAAAAGATAATCCCACACAATGTTGGTTGTCTTCTTTGTTAATAAACATTGTTGACTTTTATCATAGTCCATAGACAAAAAAAAATCATAAAATAAAAAAAAAATAACAAAAAAACAACCGACTTCAAAAACACTATTTTAAAACAATGGATATAATATGCTCTAAAAAGTATAAAAATAATTGCGTATTTTTATACAATCTAATTAATTAATCTAATTCTAGTTACGACTATTGTCATTTTTGGAATCAGTGTCCTTCCGCCGCGACTCGCTGTCGCCTCTTCACAACTCAAGCACTTCACAACTATAACTGTATGTACGTATGTCGTAGTTACAAAACTATCTTGGATGACACTGACTGCAAAAATTACAATAATCGTAACTAGAATTATATTAATTAATTAGATTGTATTTTTAAAAATACGCAATTATTTTTATACTTTTTAGTGCATATTATATCTATTGTTTTTGAAATCGGTTGTTTTTTTGTTATTTTTTTTTATTTTATGATTTTTAGTGAATTTGAAGTACACTAACTAACAATTTGGGTAAATTGTTTAGATATACAAAATTTTTCAATGCAGCAATGAACGTAAACGCTTCGCAATTTGATTACAGACGTTAAGGAATTCTGCCATAAATTACCCTTACCGTTAGTCGTTAAGGAGTCCCATTGATCATCATATTCGACTTCGACAATTACTTGGCCATAAATATGTTTTGGTGACTTACATATCCGGATACCATAAAAAGATTCGGCTGAGTATCGCTAATTTGCTCCTAAGAATTGAAGAGTTCCGTAACTTTGTCATGGATTTCGTGATCAAAATCTAACCAAACTCCACCAAACTATATTTAAATTATATCCTTTCCAATAAAAAAAGAATCAACGAAATCGGTTGGCGCGATATTGAGTTATACGTAAATTTATCATGCACTTTGCTATACGTATGAATAGCAAATTTAAGACTTTTATGGTTTTCTCATGAATGCCACTGTCAGATCTAAACCAAATTACAATAAAACTACACGGGAAGCACCAGCTCTAAAAGAATTATCAAATTCAGTTCACCCAATCGAAAGTTTTGAGGTAACAAACATAAAATAAAAGAACATACCGATGAATTGAGAACCTCCTCCTCTTTTGAAGTCGGTTACAAAGTATTTATTATTTGTGTAAATTCTTTTTTTGAGTATTCTTATAATATTATTGAGACTTGTGTGGCTGTAACTGCATGGCAATTGATAACGTTTAATCTTGCTTTGGTTTTTTTTTCACGTATTTAAAACGCGAACTCATGCAAACCATCAAGAACAAGAGGCACGAGAGGTACGAACTTCTACAACTCTGTATTATAACTACCGCCGCTTTTTTACTTTAAAAAGAGAAACATTTCAGTGGAATTTATAATATTGCAGAACACGGCGTAGGAGTTCTCAAGAGTCTTCTACTATGTTCGAGTTTGTTTTTGGATATGAAAGTTTTTCGATGAACTAGATCACGTTTATAAGGAGTTATAAAACTAGCGACCACACGTGACTTCCCACATGTCGTGGCAAAATCAAAAGTTAGTTCTGGCTGATCTAATTTATCAAAAATAAATCATATATTTTTCTGATAATTCACTAGTGACGTCACTGTTTTATGCTAATGCACTTATTTGATTTATAAATAGAAAAATATTGTTTAATACAAGGAAGGCAGTTCCATGGAAGAAGTAGTAACTGCTTTTTTTGGAGTACTTTAATTATAATTTTCTAATCGAAAAGCCAAATGAGTATCAACTTATTTTAGTGGCTGAGATCATTTATACGTCTAGTTAGACTATGACAGCTGTGAAAGCGTCGAAAAAAATTGAGTTTAAAACTAACCTCTATTTTGAGCAATTCACGAACACTAACACAAAGTGTCATACAAATCGCGAGTGTAAGACGTAGCTTGTCACGAACACTAAACTAATATTCCTGGCCTGTTTTTATCGGTTGTAACATCAAGAGACTATCTAGACTTATAAATTATCTAAGGGAAGAGGATAACATACCAGAATACTTAAGGGTCACCTGATGGTATGTGATCAGCGCACAAATCTCTCATAACACAGTGAGGTGTAGTTACAAGAGTATTACCGACCTCATATAGTGGTCTTATAAACGGACATTGGTATTCAATAACCAAAAACTCATTGACGAGCATCGAACCGGGGAACTTCAGTCAGAGTCAAAGGTTCTAACTTTAGTATCACAGACAGTTAAAAAAGCATCAGCTTCTCGGAAACTTAAACAAAGTCAAGTTGTCAATTCAAGTTACTATATATTATAAGACGTGGTCGCTAACTATGGGCCTTACTTATTATTATGAAAGCTCACAATCGCACAGAGGGCAATGGAGAGGGCTATGCTCGGAGTTTCCCTGCGAGATCGAATTAGGAATGCGGAGATAAAAAAAACCAAAGTCACTGACATAGCCCAAATGATTGCGAAACTGAAGATGGAGTGGGCAGGGCACATAATTCGCCGTAATAATAAAGGGCCGTTGGGGCAGTAAAGTCCTCGAATGGCGACCACCGGAGCCTACCGGAAGACTCAGTGTTGGTATGCCCCCCACACGATGAACCGACGATCTGATCAAGATTGCAAGAATACGTTGGATGAGGGCAGCGCAGGACCGATCGTGGTGGAGATCTTTGGGGGAGGCCTTTATCCAGTCGTGGACGTCTTCTGATAAATGATGAGTTGGCACAGCTATTAACCAATATTTCTTACGACTTAACGAACTGGCTTGTCAACAAAAATAGCTACTAACGTAAATTAGAAGAATCATTTACAAAATTGGCAAGCATTAGAAACGATACACTAGATAAATTGTGCCGTACCGTTTGGGAAATGTCGAGGAAAAGGTTGACTGCTTTTTATGTGCGTCGCGTTCAGGGACTAAATATAGCCTTTACTTTAGGGTAAGTCATGCTTCGCTATAAGACGTATATGATAAAATTTATTCTGATTCCAACTTAACTATAAGGATAGAAGTATGTTTCTGTGTTTATTATAACTTGAACCATTGCAACTATTTGGAGGGTACTTCATCACATTTACTTAATGTAACATAATAAATAGGTTTAATTAAAGGAATTCTGCCACAAATTACCCTTACCGTTAGTCGTTAAGGAGTCCCATTGATCATATTCGACTTCGACAATTAGATTCGGCTGAGTATCGCTAATTTGCTCCTAAGAATTGAAGAGTTCCGTAACTTTGTCATGGATTTCGTGATCAAAATCTAACCAAACTCTCACCAAACTATCTTTGAATTATATCCTTTCCAATAAAAAAAGAATCAACGAAATCGGTTGGCGCGATATTGAGTTATACGTAAATTTATCATGCACTTTGCTATACGTATGAATAGCAAATTTAAGACTTTTATGGTTTTCTCATAAATGCCACTGTCCGATCTAGACCAAATTACAATAAGACTACACGGGAAGCACCAGCTTTCAAATAAAAAAAGAATTATCAAATTCAGTTCACCCAATCGAAAGTTTTGAGGTTACAAACATAAAATAAAAGAACATACCGATGAATTGAGAACCTCCTCCTCTTTTGAAGTCGGTTACAAAGTAATTATTATTTGTGTAAATTCTTTTTTGAGTATTCTTATAATATTATTGAGACTTGTGTGGCTATAACTGCATGGCAATTGATAACGTTTATTTTTGCTTTGGTTTTTTTTTCACGTATCAAAAACGCGAACTCATGCAAACCATCAAGAACAAGAGGCACGAGAGGTACGAACTCCTACAGCTCTGTATTATAACTACCACCGCTTTTTTACTTAAATTATTACATATAAATATAAATTATTATATATTAGGTTTAATTAAATTATTATTAGTTTTTATAATATTTATTTTGTATGTATTAAGATTTGTTCGAATAGTCAACTATAGCCGCCTATAGGCGCTTTATAACTGTAAATTTCTTTTTTTAGATTTTATATTTTATTTTTATATAATTACTTTATGACTAACACAAAAAGATAGTTTTGCATCCCTCGCTTTGATAAATTATTCACATCTGTCCTGATATCTTAGATCACAGAGTTTTTTAATACAATAATAATATATATTGCATTAAAATACGAAGACTGTTTTAATCTGATTCTAAGAGGATTAATTATAGAGTTTCATATCCAAGCAGATTTACTACTAGCGAATAGTGTTAGAAAAATAGTCGATAATTCAAAAGTGCTTTATAAACCTACATGAATAATAATATTTACTTTGACTTTGAAAGGCATGTAATCATGTGATTTATAACAACTCATGTCATATTGTCACTTTTTGGGGCTAATTTTTGCTACAGTATTTTGCAATTATAACTAGAATGGTGTATGGCATATTATGTCATTTTATTATATTATCATAATTTTAGCAACAGGAATATTGTTTTCTAAGCCTCCTATTCTGCTAAGTCAATTTATTAAGTCTTATTGTAAAATTCAAAAGAACTGTTAATAACTTTTGGGTAGTAAAAAAAACTAAAGCAGAAATTGTCTCTCAATTCATTTGAAGCTTTGAACATTCTTTTAAAGTTTCCAGTCTATGCTCAAAATATAGTTGCCGTAATTGAAAATTGTTACAAAACACAAAAATTCTTCCTTAGTCTGATATATAACATACTAATTAACAGAGTTATATTGAAGTAATAGGTTCACATCTTAGATGATTTATACGTCTAGATAGACTATGACAGTTGTGAAAACCTCGAAAAAAAAAAGAATATAGAACTAACCTCTATATTGAGCAATTCATGCACACTAACACAAAGTGTCAAACAAATCGCGAATGTATGACGTAGTTTGTCACGCACACTAAAGTAATATTGCGTGCCTATTTTTATCGGTTGTCTAACAGCAAGAGACTATACCTAAACGTATAAACTACCTAAAACCTACCTTGACCGCTAGATTAGTGTACTTCAGTTATTTTCACAGCATCATGACGTACGGTATATTACTATGGGGTCATGCTGCTGACATTGATATAGTGTTTACTCTGCAAAAGAGAGCTGTTCGTACTATATATCAGCTTGGTTATAGATAGTCTCTCAAAGAAAAATTTAAAGAAATAAATATTATGACTGTTCATTGTCAGTACATTTATGAAAATTTAATATATGTTCACAAAAATCGTCACCTTTTTCCTCTTAATAGTGATTTTCATTATTATAACACTAGAAATAAGGGATTGCTTGTAACTAGTTCTACTAGGTTTCATAAGATACATAATAGCTTTAAGGGTAAACGTATACACTTCTATAATAAAGTTCCAGCCACTGTTAGGCTTATTATGTTTAAAAAAAATGGCTCTGTCGTAAATCCTATTACTCCACTGCTGAATATCTAAATGGTCGGACAGCCTGGGATTAGATTGTGATTATTTTATAGCGATAGATGACTGTACAATTTTGTATACTTTTATTGAAAAGAGCGCAAAAAAAGAATGCTGGGAGAGTTTCTTGCGCCGCTTCTTCTCTCTCAGAGCGCCATTTGTTTCCGAAGCGGTAGTAATAATCGGCCAATTGTACTAGCCTTAAAAATTTATTTCAAAGTTTTAATTTGTTCAATGTATTTTGGGAACCTACTAGAATCACTTCTACAACAGCAACCTGTTTAGATAATATTTATACAGATGTTACTATTACTAGTAAACTCATAATTAATAATCTTCAGTCCGACCATAGTGGGCAACTTATAAAAGTAAATACAAGATTGGACAATGTCAGACCAAAAAAGGTGACGATTATACAAGTTACGGGTAGCCGTCTTGAGAGGTTTAGAAATAATTTGGTAAATACGATACCATTTTTACACTGTGGTGAAACTGCTAATTTTCACTATAACTTAGTCTTCAATTCCTTCTGTGAGGAATTTGACAGGATTTTTACTCCAGTAACGGTGACAGTAAACAACAAACATAGTTTTAATGATTGGGCAACAATGGGTATCCACAAAAGTCGTAAACGCTTATGGTTTATGGTTTAATTAACGCTTATGGCTTATATGACCTTTATTATGAGAAACATTACAATAATAGTGAAGAATTTAAAATATATGTAAAAAAATACTCCAAGCTTTTTAAAATAGTTTGTCATGAAGCGAAAACACGTTTCATTGCAGATAAAATTAAAAACAGTAATAATAAAGTAAAAGCGACTTGGAGTGTAATTAACAATGAAACTGGTAGATCGAATTGCCGTAACACCTCTATCTGTTTAAATATTAATAATCGCGTTATAAATTCGGAAATAGAAATTGCAAATGAATTTGATAAATACTTCTCCGAAATCCCGATTGTCACGACCAAATACCTTAACGCTTCGCCAAAAGCAGCATATGATATGCTTAAATTACACGTACCAGTATCTTCTACTGACTTGAAATTTAAGTATGTTACAGGTAGCGATATAATAAAAATCTTCAAATTAATTAACCTAAAAAATACAAAAGACCTATGGGGCCATTCGACTAATATTGTTAAATACATACTTGACATTATAGCACCTGAATTAGCAATAATATTTAATGAATGCATAGATGAGGGTGTGTTCCCTGACCTCATGAAATACAGCAAAGTTATACCTTTGTTTAAATCGGGCAGTTCTTTTGACCCTGCTAATTTCAGACCTATTTCAGTGCTGCCTGTTTTTAGTAAAATTTTTGAAAAACTTTTGCTTCAACAGCTACAAATGCATTTTTGTAAATTAATGAACAAAAATCAGTTTGGTTTCACTAGGGGTTTATCAACAATTAATGCGGGTACTAGACTCATTGAGCACATCTTTGACGCCTGGGAAGAGTCACAGGATGCATTGGGCATTTTTTGTGATTTGTCAAAAGCATTTGACTGCGTCCACCATGAAACTTTACTCCTAAAACTAAAGCATTATGGAGTGAAAAATAGAGCCCTAAATCTGTTAAAATCATATTTAAGCGAAAGAGTTCAGATAGTCGATGTAAATGGCAAACGGTCTTCGGGTAAACCTGTGCGAATAGGTGTTCCACAGGGTTCTATTCTCGGTCCTTTCTTGTTTCTTATATATATTAACGATCTACCGTTTGTGGTAGATGATAGCCATGAGATTGTATTGTTTGCTGATGATACTTCACTTATTTTTAAAGTGAAGCGACGTGCGGATATTGATGACGAGGTAAGCAATGCACTCTCAAAGATAGTGCGTTGGTTTGAGACGAATAATCTGCACTTAAACAGTAAAAAAACAAAGTGTTTACGGTTCATTACACCAAACACAGCGGAGGTACAAACCAACGTACTTATAAATGACCAGAGATTGGAACTTGTGGACACTACGGTCTTCCTGGGTATCACGTTAGATAAAAAGCTTCAGTGGGGTCCACATATTACCCATCTAGCAGATAGACTCAGCTCTGCGGCATATGCAGTTAGAAAGATTAGAGAGTACACGAATGTTGCGACCGCTAGATTAGTGTACTTTAGTTATTTTCACAGCATCATGACGTACGGTATATTACTATGGGGTCATGCTGCTGACATTGATATAGTGTTTGCTCTGCAAAAGAGAGCTGTTCGTGCTATATATCAGCTTGGTTATAGACAGTCTCTCAAAGAAAAATTTGAAGAAATAAATATTATGACTGTTTATTGTCAGTACATTTATGAAAATTTAATATATGTTCACAAAAATCGTCACCTTTTTGCTCTTAATAGTGATTTTCATTATTATAACACTAGAAATAAGGGATTGCTTGTAACTAATTCTAGTAGGCTTCATAAGATACATAATAGCTTTAAGGGTAAATGTATACACTTCTACAATAAAGTCCCAGCCACTGTTCAGGCATTGTCTATAAATAAATTTAAATGTTTTATAAAAAAATGGCTCTGTCGTAAATCCTATTACTCCACTGCTGAATATCTAAATGATTGGACAGCCTGGGACTAGATTGTGATTATTTTATAGCAACTGTACAATATTGTATATTTTTATTGAAAAGAGCGCAAAAAAAAAGAATGCTGGGAGAGTTTCTTGCGCCGCTTCTTCTCTCTCAGAGCGCCATTTGTTTCCGAAGTGGTAGTAGTATCTAGTAGTATAAGAAATGACATCAAAAAGAATTCTAAAGGAATCAATTTTGAGAAAATAAATGCCTTTTATGCCTTTTATGCCTTTTTTAATATCTAGTAGTATAAGAAATGACATCAAAAAGAATTCTAAAGGAATCAATTTTGAGAAAAAAAAATGCCTTTTATGCCTTTTAAGGTTCAAAGCATAAAATAAAAAAAAATGCTAAAAGTTGAATACTTTTGTTTGAATTACTTTGAATACTTACTGCATTGAGTCAAAAACATTTGATTCATTCACGAATGGAGCTCGAACAGTGGTGTAGAAGTAACTTTGTATTTCACAAGCTATTTATAAAGCTATCTGTTTATATAACATTCAGCAAGGATGTGATCTTACACAGAGCTTGTATTTATTTTATTCACACCGTTTGTTTACATCTCGCCTCACGAATTCAACTTCCCGACTATTTTTGTTTACTATATAATAAGTTATTCGACTGCTATGTGTACTGGACAACATTTATCTGCTTTCAGTGAATTGTAAAACAAAATAAGCAGAGGTCAGAAAATGCATAAAACAAATGGATTTGTTTAATTTAAATAATATTTGCAATAGACGAGATCTTTGCCCAGCCTTGTCCCCTTTATAATATTTGTGTCAGCTTGACATGTTAACAAGCGCTACCAACGTCATGAACTACCATAAGATATCCCATTTAATAAATACATTTTTTTAACCACTGTTAATATTTACGTACTACATATTTAATATAATTATTACTATGATTAAAAATAACCATAATTGCATACAATATTTAGATCTTTAGTTAACTTGATTCGTGTATGTTAGTTGGCACTACATCAGTGCTAACTAACAGTTGGTAGGATCATCACGGTAGACGGTCGAGCCCTATATAAGCCAGAGCGCTAAGTTCGAGGAGGCATTCATAGCAAATAGCCAGGTTTTCCCAGTTTCCTGGATTCCCCCCCCCCCCCCCCCACAAATGTCATGTATTAGTTTTTAAGAATAATAAAGTTTTATCCCCCAACTCGTAGATAGGGTTGTAGAAATAAGTTTTCTGATACCTACATATATAAGGCTTAATTGTAATTTGCTTTAATAAGTAGATTTAACTAATTTTGTATATATATTTTAATATCAGATATAGAAATTTGAAATTTTTTTTTTTCGAAGAGGCATTACTTATTGTGATTTGTAAGGGGACACTATGCCCTAATTGTCTTTAAATTTTTAATAATAAGTGTATATTGTAATTCTAAGTGTGGTAACAGATGTAACAGTTTAATTATGTGTGTAAGTTAAGTAATTAAGTGTAAGTTTTATTATGTTTAAATTACCATCACCTTGGCAGATAAAATATAAAAAAAAAACAATTACATATTTATATACTAGCTGTCCGGCAACGTTGTTTTGCCATATAAAGTATAATTCACGCGATAGTTTTATAAGTAATAAAATATTGCCTATATTATAGCCTGTACATCATTTTGTTCTATTGTCAATAGTTTTTGCAGCGCACGCAAAAATAGGTTTTCGATTTTACACCTTGTGTTACAAAATAGCAATTTTATTACGGATCCCTAATTTTGAAAAAAAAAATCATAGCCTTCCTCGATAAATGGACTACTCAACACTGAAAGAGTCATTCAAATCGGACCAATAGTACCAGAGATTAGCGCGTTCAAACAAACAAACAAACACTGCAGCTTTATAATATTAGTATAGATATAATCAAATATTAATGTTTATAATAGTCCAATAGTTGCCCGCCATTAATACTTTTTTTTTTCGAGGCTAATGTTAAATCACAATAATTGGATCTAAACGACATAACCGCGACACGATCTCGCGAAATGTAGAATAAGCAGTGACAAAACATCCCAAGGAAACGCATATATCCATATACTAATGGACGGACAGATTAAAGAACAGCATTAATTTCAATATTTAATTTTAAAAAAGAATTTCAAATTCAAATATTCTTATTCAAAATGGGATGTGACCTCACTTATTGAAAGTCAAAAACTACCACCCATTCCAAAACGAATGCCTCAGACCTGAGAAGAATGGGCGCAACAAACTCAGCGTGCTTTTCTTTTTCATCGAAAAAATAGTTTACAAAGTAATATTGTACAATTAAATTTATTATTTAATAGCCTGAGGGCGGTCTCTCCTTTCCCAATCAGTGGTATCATTAAGAAAGTCATTTATGTTATGTTAACCTTTACCATACAAACGTTTTTATACGCTTTATATTTATGCTTCACGTGTATGTTTGTAACCGACTTCTTTGGGCGCGATTTACACCCACTTTAAACGGCTAGATTTCGTTCAAACTGGACCGAGGACATTACACTAATTTAATATTTGAAAATTATTAAATTTTTCAATTTGCAAAATATGATTTTTGTTAATTTATATAATTTTCATCTATAGTCGATAAGGCAGGAATTGATGTTAATGTACTTAATAGTTTTAAAAATACGCTTTTAAAGAAAATTTAACTAAAAAATGAAAAATAAATAAAAATAAGCGTGGGGTGTAGAAGAATTATTATTTTAATAATATCTTAAAAAGCACCCCAGCATTTTTTTACTATAAAATATATTTTTTTTACAATATTTTCAATTTAAATTTATTTTCTATTTTTTAGTTCAATTTTATATTATAAAGCGTGCTTTTTAGTTTTTTTTAAATATTATTTATTTAAAAATTCTTTTGAATAACGTAAATACTTTTGTTTTGAACAATTTCCTGGATCTTGTTGTATATGCATATATATACATCGCCTCAAAAAAGACTTACAAACTGGACTTAAGGAAATCATAAATACACAATCTTTCTACCGAATATTTACGAGTCTTCATCATCGCCATGTATATATATATGTAGCATCCATCAACAGTGCGATTTTCCAGGTACTTTCTTCCACGAACAACTAAGCTGTGGAATGAGCTGCCTTATGCGATATTTCCGGTACCACATAACATCGGTACCTTAAAAAAACGGGCGTACACTTAAAAAAAACACTAGAAAATGTCACTTACGTTTCACCTGTCGTGCCAAAAAGTAGCTTTCAATATTTCGACAGTGTTGCGATCTCAATGAAACGAGTCATAAAAGTGAACGTAACAAAGACGTATGAGGGTAGGCAGATATTTTTACTTTTATTAGCAATATTAATTTAATATCCACAAGCAGTCGCTTGTCAACCTGCGCTCACAGAAGGTACTTGTAAGGCGGTCGGATTTATCCATTTTAAGGGTTCCGTAGCCAAATGGCAAAAAACGGAACCCTTATAGATTCGTCATATCTGTCTGTCTGTCTGTCCGTCCGTATGTTACAGGTCACAGCCACTTTTTTCCGAAACTATAAGAACTATTGAGACTTGGTTAGTAGATGTATTCTGTGAACCGAATTAATATTATACACTTAGAACTGAAACTCATTTTTTTTTCATTAAACCAATACTTTCTTTCTTTAAAAATGATATTGAGGTTTCTAATATAATTTTTTTCTAAACTGAATAGTTTGCGCGAGAGACACTTCCAAAGTGGTGAAATGTGCCCCCTCCCCCTGTAACTTCTATAATAATAGAATGATAAAACTAAAAAAATATATGATGTACATTAATTACCATCTTTGCGAACTTCCACCAAAAATTGGTTTGAACGAGATGTTTATCTATGTAAGTACTTTTTTTTTACCTTTCATTCAATGTTACTCGCTGCTACGGAACCCTTCATGGGTGAGTCTAACTCGCACTTGGCCGCTTTTTTAATATTTCGTTATGTTGAAAATGGTTATTTAAAAGGAAAGAATAACTGTGAACGCTAAAACATTGAATTACAATAAATACCCAATAAGTAAATTAAATATATCATAAAACTAAAATATTTTGCTTAAATTTTGTCCCAATTCCAATCGACTCCTCGTGAACCGTTTTCAATAAAGTATCAATTGAATACGTTTTTATTACATCAAGCTCGACTGAAGTTAAGAGACACTTTAGCTTTGTAGACACTTAGATATCTCAAGTTTAAAAAGAGACAATCAACATTGGAAGCTCTCCAAGTACGAGATTGATACCCTTACTTACTTACTTTGCTACCCGATGTAGCTATCGAAACATCAAACATGCTTTGATAATGAATAATAACTTTCCAAGTTTTTAACCCACTTCAAAAAAGGAGGAGGTTCTGAGTTTCAACACTTTCTTTGAGCTCAAAACTTTCGACTGGGTGAACCAATTTTGATAATCCTTTTTTTATCTGAAAGCTGGTGCTTTCCCTGTAGTCCCATTGTTATTGGTCCAGATCTGACGATGGCATCCATTAGAAAACCATAAAAGTCTTAAATTTGATATACGTGTTTGGACGACAAATTTACGAAGAACTCAATATCGCGCCAACCGATTTGGATGATTCTTTTTTTATTAAAAAGGATATACTTCAAAGATAAACTATCTTTTGGTTTGGATTACGGGATCCATGACAAAATAACAGAACTCTTTAATTCTTAGGAGCAAATTAACGATACTCGGGGGAATATTTTTCATACTAGTAGGATAATGGTCAAGTAATTGTCGTAGTCGAATATGATGATCAATGGAACTCGTGAATGACACGTAAGGATGCGATCTGTGGAAGAATTTCTAACTGTCTGTAATAAAATTGCAAAGTGCTTACGTTCATTGGTGCATTGAAAAATTTAGTATATCTACACATATTTAGACAATACATATTTTTTTGTAATTTTTTTTTTTCACGTACTAGAATCTTATACTAGCAAAATAACGACTTTTATATATATGATAAAACTAATTTGACACAATTTGATTATATTATTAACAGAAGCTATCTAAAGTTACAAGAAAATAACACACACAGAGTGAGTTCAAGATCAAGCTTTTTTTTGCAGTTAAAACTTCTTAAAGTATTTTTGTGCACATATGTGATAAGGTTACTTTCTACGCAGAGAGCTATGGAAAGAAGCATTCTGAAAAAAAAAAACAAAAAATGAAAAATTAGTCCATACGACAAAATATAGAAGTTTCAGATGCACTGACACGAGCCCTGAAGGCAGGACATATTTCACGATACACTGATAATCGATGGACAATCCTAACCACAAGATGGAATGGACCAACATTAGGCAAACGAAGAGTCGGCAGACCAACCAAACGGTGGACAGATGACTTAATAGAGATAGCAGGAAAAGACTGGATGCATAAAAGCTAAAATCGAACACTTTGAAAGAAACTGGAGGAGGCCTTTACTCACGAGATTCACAACTCAAATAAATAGAAGCATAAACAACTAATCTTACTAACACCAAACTATTAGAATTATATCTTACCTACTAATAATTCGCTTTGTGTAAAAAGAGTTATGAAATAAATGAGGCTTTAATATTATTATTATTATTATTATGGATTAAGGATTAAGCACGAAATTCGCAAGGCCATCACGAATTTGAAATTGGACAGGTCTTCGACAATTTACGGTCCTTTTCAATAACCTACTTTACATTTTAACTTACTACAGATAGAAAAATCTATCCTTTTACGCTTACTAACATTTCAAGAACCTATCGACATAAAGCATTGGACTATAACTACATTGGACATAACTATGGATAGATAAGATCTTGTCATTAAACGTTGACAGCAATGTATCCGTAAGTTGATATACTTTATTAAAAATGGACGTTAATCAAAATTATTCCATTCCCATTTTCGTTAACACAAACTCGTTAGAATCAGATGTTGAATATGATGATAACAATAATGATAGCTGTTAAAATAATGTATTAAAATTGTTGAAAATTCAAATTGATTAAACACAATTTATTACGTGTATTTAAAATTTATGGCGTATTATATAAGATGAGCCGTTGATAAAACTAATTTCGAATTGTAATTCGAAATTATTATTTTGTACTTCACAAAATATTTATAAACAACCCAAAAAAATTTTTACAAGTTTCAGAACATAAACAGTTTTCATACTGACGTGCACTCTCTACGACTGGCTATTTTAAAAGTATTTAACTAAAAATGTTATTAAAATAAATGTAATACAATGTTGAATATAATCTTAACAATATGTTATGTTTTTAAAGTGATAACCCTCACTTCTAGGATTAATACACAAATATGAAGCCACAACCTGAGAGTTGAACAAAGTAAACAGAATTTTATAACGAGGCGGTACTCGTACTGTTCGCTCATCGAACATACAGCTGTTAGAACATCGGCACGGAACGCCGGAGTTCGTGGGTTCGAATCCCGCATCGTTCATAAGATTTTGTTTTTCAAATTTTATTTATGTATTAATCTTAGAAGTGAGGGTTATCACTTTAAAAACATAACATATGGTTTAGATTTACAAGAGCGACATCTCAAGTCAATTTCCTAATATGCAAATATTGGGGTTGAGCAGGTTATCAACTGTAAAGTAGATCCTGTAGATGAAGCCACAACCTGAGAGTTGAACAAAGTAAACAGAATCTTATAACGAGGCGGTACTCGAACGGTTAGTTCAGTTGGTTAGAGCATCGGCACGGAACGCCGGAGGACGTGGGTTCGAATCCCGCATCGTTCATAAAATTCTGTTTTTTAAATTTCATTTGTGAATATAATCTTAATTAAAGTTGCAAAACAACAAGTTAATATTCCTGAAAATGCTCGTAAATCTAATCTAGAGTAAACTTATACAAATAAAGGTAGTAAAGTCCTCTAGATAAAGTGGAGCTTTTACGTTGTAAGCTCGGATAAAAGTGCGTGACATATTGCTAGGTATTACGGATATATTCTTATCAGGGCACTGTGAAATTGCTTTCAATATTTTCGTGGATCGTTTTACGCAGACTTACTCTACGCATACGCATGCTATTAACTTTAATTGGATGTTTTATTTTATCTGTAACAGAGGTGCTCGAGACACAATATATTTTTAGTGTTTTTTTCGTCTCATTTTCCTTTCACAGTACCTACTGTCCTTTCACACACGATCTAGATGTTATTGGTAGATCACATGCAGATGTCATTAAGTTTATCTAATATATAAAATTCTCGTGTCACGGTGTGCGGGACCGAACTCCTCCGAAACGGCTTGACCGATTCTCATGAAATTTTGAGTGCATATTGAGTAGGTCTGAGAATCGGACAACAACTATTTTTCATCCCCCTAAATGTTGAGGATGTTTTTTTTTGACATTTTTTTTTTAAATTTGTTTACAACTTCAAATTTTCACCCATCTACGATCAACTTTTGTATCGCGATTTTAATATCGGCAATACCACGTTTGCTCGGTCAGCTGGTTCTATTATATTTTAATGATATAAAGTTAAAGTTATTATATATTTTATTTTATGAAATGCTCATATAATGCCTCTTTTTATTTACGGTATGTGTGGATTCATGCATATACTATACTCAATAACTCTTGTGTTTATAAGTATTAATTTACTTTTTTTGACTTACTCGTAAAAGCCTTTCAGTTTTTCAGTTTTTGAGTATTGTTGTTGCGTTACTTTGCATTTATTGTAATTGAAATGATTTGTAAAACAATTAAAATGTAAATCTTGACTTAAAAAGAGTGGCAATGAGTTTCTTGCTACTTCTTCTCATTACCTCAACCCTTTACGAAGTAGCGGTAAATTCACAATATTTTAATTTTTTTTGACATTCAAAAATGTCATTTCCGTTACCTACATGAATAAAGTGTTTTTGAATTTGAATTTGAATTTGAAACATGAAATTAAACTATATAACAAATGAACGGTTGATTAAAACTTGAAGTTCAATAAGTACATCAATACACTAACAGCCGTTCCCAATACAATATCTACAGATAGAGATAAATTACTACCTTCTACTATCAGTAATTAGCTATCATTAATCTGAAGCTGTCCCAATATACCGGATAAGTCGTTCTTATCGCCTTATATTGGGACGCGTGAATTGCAATTTCCATACAAATTTCTATCGCTGGTAAGCTATACGACCTCCCATTGACAGACAGCGTGTACGGATAAGGTGAGTTACCGTCGATAAGTTTATTGGGACAGAAAAGTCAACGATAGTTACGATTTTTATCTCATGTAGGCCACAACCGGAGATAGAACCTGAATATTGGGAACAGCCGTAAGTGAATTTGCTAGTAATTGTCATAACCATAATGTTAACACCAGGAACAGAATTAAACTTATAATGCCTACTATTCGGCTAAGACGAGTTTAAGATCCCAGAAAACGTTAAAATAAATCTATTACGAAATTCAAATAAAAAACATTTGTGTGGTAAAGGTGAATCACTTTCTTAATTAAACCACAGATTGCGAATGACGCGACCGCCCTCAGACTAATAAAATTAATAAGTTTTATTGTACGATATAACATTGTAACAATATTTTTTATATAAAAAAGAATCCTGCTGAGTTTGTTGTACCCGTTCTTCTCTGATCTAAGGTATACTTTTTGGAATAGGTAGTTTTTTACTTTCAAAATGTGATATCACATCCTATTTTGAATAAAAATATTTGAATTTGATATTCGCAATGTGAAAATATTATAAAATTTAAGGTACTACAAATACTGAAATGTGTTTGAGATTGGAGTCCACAAAAGAAGTACTTAATGTAATGTATGTTCATAGGCACATAAGTGAATTTGCCAGAAACTGTCATAACCATAATGTTAACACCAGGGACAGACATAAACTTATGATGCCTACTACTCGGCTAAGTCGAGTTAGTAAGTCTTTTGTGGGTCGATGTATATGCTTTTACAACAAGATCCCAGAAAATGTTCAAAACAAAAGTGTTACCTTATTCAATAGAATTGTTACAAATCTTTGTGTGGTATAGGTTACAATAACATAAATGACTTTCTTAATGATACCACAGATTGGGAGTGACCGCCCTCAGGCTATTAAATAATAAGTTTAATTGTACAATATTACTTTGTAAACATATTTATTCTATGAAAAAAAAGCCCGCTGAGTTTGTTGCGCCTATTCTTCTCAGGTCTGTGGCATTCATTTTGGAATGGATGGTAGTTTTTTTGGCTTTCAATAAGTGATGTCACATCCTATTTTAAATAAAAATATTTGAATTGATGAATAACAAAGGCAGAATATTAACATTATTTTCATATTCGTTATCATTACAGATAAATGTAACGTTAACAAGGTTCACAGACAATAGATATATCTATATAATGTGCTGTCACTCGCCTTTAAGGTGAAAAATTGAAAAAACAACGAAGGCAACTGATGTTATTTTTCTCCGAACGTTATAGCAATTTAGGGAGATTATTTTGGAGAATTTGTTATGTTAAGGTGATAACCATTTATTGCTGTTTTTTTATGAAAATAAGGGACGAGACGAGCAGGGTGTTTAGCTGATGGTAATTAATACGCCCTGCCCATTGCAATGCAGAAGGCTCAGAGTTATTGAAAACTCCCAAAAATTCAGGGCGGCACTACAGCTGCGCTCGTCACCTTGAGACATAAGATGTTAAGTATCATTTGCCTTTTAATTTCACTAGCTACGGCGCCCTTCAGACCGAGACACAGTAATGCTTACAAATTCAAATTCAAATTCAAATATTTTTATTCAAAATAGGATTTTAAATCACTTATTAAGAAGCACCCATTCAGAAGAGACTGCCTAAGACCTGAGAAGAATGGGCGCAAGAAACTCAGCGGGCTTTTTTTTTAATATAAAATATGGATTACAATGTGATATCGTACAATAAACATTTATAATTAAAGAGCCTGAGGGTGTTCGCTTTATTCCCAGTCCGTGGTGTCATTAAGAAAATCGTTTATGCTAAAATAACCTTTCCCACAGAAACGTTTCTTAACAATTCTATTATATTTCGTAAAACATTTGTTTTGTACATTTTCTGGGATCATATTGTAGAAGCATATACATCGCCCAATAAAAGACTTACTAACTCGACCCAACCGAGTAGTAGGCATAACAAGTTAATGTTTGTTCCTCGTGTTAACATTATGAATGTCACAGTTTCTTGAAAATTCCTCAATGTGCTTATGTACATACAGAACATTATCAAAAATGTATTGAGAAGCAACAGTCAAAATGTTTATTTCTTTAAATTTTTCTCTTAATTATTATTTAGGACCTAGGTTATAAATCGCGCGAATAGCCCTCTTCTGCAGCACAAAGATAGTATTAATATCGGCTGCACTGCCGCATAACAATATACCATAGGTCATAATACTATGAAAATAACTAAAGTATACTAATCTCGCCGTATCTATGTCAGTTAACCGTCTAATTTTCTTAACCGCATATGCTGCAGAACTAAGCCTATTCGCCAATCCTTCAATATGGGGGCCCCAATGCAATTTGGAATCAAGAGTAATGCCAAGAAATACAGCAGATTCCACTGGTTTTACCACCTCTCCATTTAATAAAATATTTGTATCTACATTTTTGACATTTGGCGTGGTGAATTTAATATATTTGGTTTTATGACTATTTAACAATAAGTTATTGGCGCTAAACCAGTACACGATGTCAGATAGAGCATTGTTTACTTCGTCATATAAAACTATATGACTAACTATATACACATTACTGCTTCACGGCAGAAATTGGCACCGTTGTGGTACCCATAATCTAGCCGGCATCCTGTACATAGGAGCTTTCTAGTGGTTATTAACAACTCTTATATCAAAACATGAAATATGCAATTTTTGTTTCTCTAAAACCGCATTATTCACGGTTTGTAGCCATTTTAGACAGATAAAGCTTATAATAAATATCTCATAAAAGTGGAACAACAGAAATTGCATACTAATGAAAATTAAGTTTAACATGAAAGTATTAATCGTAAACTTCCAATTTCTTACGACAAGCCACAAGTTAGGATATCCATCCCCACCATCTGAAGTTTTATTATTTATTTATACTATTAATCATTTACAGAAAGAATCTTAAAAGTTAACATAGTCCCGCAAAACTGTTTGGACAGTTTGTCTGCAGGATCAAGTCTCTTGTTATACATTAATGCTTATTAGAACATTGATTTTATACTAGTGTAATTAACAAATATTGATAAAAAATATAATAAAAAAATCTAATTTTAATTTTAAGGCAGTGTTGACAGTAAATATTTCTTAAGTATAGTTTTAAACTTTCTTTTACTGGTTTCTAGTCGGATGTCCTCAGGCAAGCTGTTTAATAGATAAGGTAGACGTTTTTTCAAAGTTTTATCTCCGTAGTAGTTATTGATTCTAGGAACCTCGAACTTACCAGAGGACATCAACCGAGTATCGTGATTGTGCATAATTGGGTTATGTTCTTGATTGCCATGATTGTTAATGGCTAATAAGTACTTATGTTTTAAGCTTACTGGCAATACTTTACATATTTTAAATAATTTTCTGTAATCATTTTTACAATTATTTTTAACTTTTTTGGTGATTTTAAAAATCGCATTTGAAGTGATTCGAGTGTATCGATATATTATGTTTTAAAAGTAAGCCCATAGCTATCAAGCGCATAATCAATTATGGATTCCACCAAAGAAAAGTATATGCACTTTTGGGTACTAATGGGTATTCTAAGACTAAGGTGGTAAAATTTTCCTAGTAGAATTCTTAATTTGCTACAAATAAAGTCAACATAGTCAATACCTAAGTATGTTACAAATTTAACTTTTTCTATAGGATTAGATAAGCAATTACTTAAATTATTATGAAAGCAGTTAAAACTGTGTGCATACAAGAAAGGCGGTGAACCTGTAGAACGAAGAAAAGGCGAGCCAATCACTAAACGTTTTGTTTTATCTGCATTTAACATAATACCATTGTTGTGTGACCATTTGACTACGGAGTCAATATCCTGTTGAACCAAGCGACACGTCACAGCGAGGTCGGTGCCGGCACGAAGAGTACATAGGCGAACATACATCCGCGAACATGTATGCTGAACAGCGGCGTAGTACACCACATAAGCTATTAAAGTACATGAGATAGCATACTGGCCCACACCCCGAACCCTGAGGTACACCATACTGTACCTTCACCTCCCCACTGAGGGAATCGCCTACCTTCACACGATATGTACGAGATGTGAGAAACTCACGGAAAAAATGTGTGGCGGTCCTCCACAGTGCGATTTTCAAGGAGCTTTCTTCCACGTACTACAAAGCTGTGGAATGAACTTCCTTGTGCGGTGTTTCGGGGACGATACAACATGGGTACCTTCAAAAAATGCATACGTATACTGCGTACACTTTCCTTAGAGGCCGGCAACGTTCCTGTGATTCCTCTGGTGTTATAAGAGAATGTGGGCCGGTGGTGATCACTTAACACCAGGACCTGTACGCTCGTTTGTCCTCCTTTACCTTTTCCATAAAAAAATACTAGCTAGTTTTTAGAGTATTTTAAACAAATTTACATTTATATGAAATATATCAAAATCAGCACACACTTCATTAAATTCTCTACAAATTCTCATAATCGGGTTATTATGCTATTACCAGTTATAAATGCGTGTATCCCAGTATTTGTTCAGAACCGCATTACCAATACTAACATCAACCAGCTTAACATTAAATATGAAACATCTGATGCCAACATCAAAGAACAGAATTAAACTTGATAATATTACACTTGAGAACCGCTGCGGCGTCTGGTAATATTAAGATAAACACGGTCTTAGATGTTGCCAACCACTTTGTGGCCACTGTTTAATTGAATGTGGCAATTCATCACGCTAAATAGAAGACCTAGTTTCGAGAGTTTAGATGAAATTACGAGAATTATTATAAGATTAGATTATTACGTTTGAGTGTTATTTATCGACGTGTTTATGTACTTGAATGAATTAGGAATTGAATTCAAATTCTAAAATACCTTTTTAAGTAGATTTAAAGACATTTTTTTATAGAAGTGGAGGACAAAAGAGCGTACGGGTCTTCTGATTCTCTAGGAATACTAGGAATTACAGGAGAGTTGCTGGCCTTTTAGAAAAGTGTACGCAGTATACGTACGCTTTTTTTGAAGTTACCCATGTCGTATCGTCCCGGAAACACCGCACAAGGAAGTTCATTCCACAGCTTTGTAGTACGTGGAAGAAAGCTCCTTGAAAACTGCACTGTGGAGGACCGCCACACATCCAGATGGTGGGGCTGATATCCTAACTTGTGGCGTGTCGTACGAAATTGGAAGTTTACGTTAAATACTTTCATGTTAAACTTAATTTTCATTAGTTTGCAAATTCTGTTGTGTCCACTTTTTTTTAATTTTTTGTATTTTTTTTATTTTGTTCACAATAGTATTTATTTACCATTATTTTTACACGCTATTTATTACCTTCACCTGTATGTATGTTTGTTTTTAACCGACTCATTTGGGCTCGAATTTGAACCACTTAAACGGCCAGTTCTCTTTGTCCAGCAGTAGACGTCTTCCAGATGATGATGATGATGAGTAACCTACTGTATTAGTATTATTCGGACTCACAGGGCAAAAACCCAACTATCTTCGATTATAATTTTGAGAATAGATCGTTCTAAGCAATATTTTGTACGAGAAATTTATAAAAGGCATATAATGTCTTCTAAAAATTATTCCTTGACAATTCTTCTTGATGTCAGTTCAAACACTATCATAGCTTCGGAAACAAATGCCGCTCTGTGAGAGAAGGAACGGCGCAAGACACTCTCGCAGCGTTCTTTTATGCGCTCTATAAAATATACAATTATCACAAAATATATTGATACAAAACAATCAAGATCTAGTCCCAGGCTCTTCAATAGTTCACAATAGCTGTTATTATCATTACTTTCAAAAGCTTTACCACCGTTTTGTGGTAGTAATGAGATTTCAGCCGGTAAATGACTTCTCAATTATATATTTATAAAATCTTATTATTTTCTCGAGTAACACGTTATGAAGCGTGTCTGTCACCTAGATCGGTTCATGTCAAGGGAATATAGTCTTGATATATATCGTGTTAGGTCTCCAATTGGCTCGCACAGACGTGATCCGATTAGAATGATGGAAATCGCTCGAGAAAAGCCAGTTTTCTCGATTGGATAAGGTGAGTCTTATTGGCTATACGTTATTCAATATCTAAATCAGATTAGAAGAGGATAACTTCATAGAAAAGACTTCTACTCTTTTGTTATTGACTTAAGACAATTGTGACGAATAATAACTGTCAGCTTGATGTATTTGTAAGCGCTGCCAATCTAATGAACTGCCATATGATATCCCAATTAATAATTACATTTATTTAACTAACTCATTTCTGTGTTAGTAATGTTATTTTAAATAATTATTACTGATTAGAAATAAATCATAGCGTATAATATTCTGATCTTTAGTTAAATTGATTTGTGTAAGTTAGTTGGCACTACAGCAGTGCCAACTGATAGTTGGCAGGCAATATAAAGTATCAAAATGCCAAATTTTATTAAATTATATGCATAAGTTGTTATGCACATAATAAACCTTAATATAATAATAAACGTTATAGTTAGAACCGATGCTTTGGTAGGCAGACTACACAAGAGAACATATCCATAAAAACATCCAACCATCTGTACTACCATTTAATAAATCCGTAGCATTAACTCTTTTGTTTGTGTGTTTGTTATTTCGCTATTGTTATTTTCTTTTTAGACGGATACCCCATAATAACTCTTTATTACAAATATTTCTTCAAATAAGTCTTTTCAACTAGTTGACAATCAGTTCTTTATCTATTTATTATAACTTAGCGTCTCAGTATCAAAGACACCACGCCATCTGTCACGCCGCAGAGCCCGGTTCTATTCACTTGAATTAAAATATAGACTATTCCATTTCCTTACAATAACCTCGATTCAAGTTTTATTCTATTGTAGAGACGAGAGAAATTTACTTCGAGAAATGTTCAATTTTAGGCTTGAAATAGGTTAGAGATTTGTGAATTTATTTCTTAGAGGGAAATGAAATTATATCAATTTTTACAAGGTAATGTTGTTTTATTACAGTAATGGAATTGTATTTTCTTACGATACTATTTGGTTTTATTTTAACTTTATTTACGGACTTTTCTTTTTATTTAAGCATTAACATTTATTTGAAATAAAAAATATTGTTGAGGAAAATTAAGGATTACTATTAAAAAAAAATCTGATGATGTGAAAGGTATGAAAAGACTCCTTAAATATCATAGAAATACCTATATAAGACATAATCATTGAAATGTTTATTATGGTAATTTCTTATTATATTTCATTTTCCACGAATCTAAGTTACTTTACCATTCATTTCCGTTACTAATAAGTAAAATAAAATGGCTTCTTCCTAAAAAAAGCTGACGGCAAATATAAGTTTAAGAAAAACTACGTTTAAAAACCCGACATCAAAAAATCAAAAGTATAAAATAACCTTATACAGATTTAATTAAGTACAAATCTTATGCAAATCTTATACTTAAATATTATAAGCATTTAAAATTAATAAAATACTATTATTTGAATGTGCCACCTATTGATATGGTTTAGGTCGGTAGTGGCCGGTTGGGTTGTTTGGTTCTAGACGATCTGCTATTATATATAACGTTTGGCTTGGCATCGATTATCCATTAATAATTAATAGTTTGTATATATTATTATACTTAATAGTTGTATTATATTATATTACACTAGCTGACCCGACAGACGTTGTTCTATTCATAATAAAAAAAAGCTCTTGCGGATGGAATTTTGGAAAATCCGTTCTTAGCTGACCTCTACTCGGTGAAAAGAATATTCCTACCAAATTTCAAGTCTTGGTGTAAACACACGTACAGAGGCTAAGCTTCATTCATTCTCTCTTTATCTCCAATCCAAAAGTAACCTACATGCCTAGAGAATTTTTCACTACAAAAATAAAAAAGTTCTAATTAGTAGCCATTCTGGCCATATCTTCATCATCAGCATAATCAGCCGGAAGACGATCCTCGGTCCTGCGATGCCCTCATTCAACATATCTTGACCAGCTCATTGGTCCATCTTATGGAGGTACACTGCGTCTTTCGGTACTTCTCTCTTCTGGCCATTTTTAAACTACCAATTCATATAAACAACGAGCTTCAATCTAATTTATCAATTATTTTGTCAAACGGTTATTATCATGTTTATCAAGAACATCAAACATGCTCGTAAGCATCATTATTAAAAACACGCTGCATATCTTAACCACCATTCATAAATTTTCGGTAAATATATTTGGTAATATTTTACATTCTATCTTAGTATTTCATTTATGTTTATGCAACTTTTTTGCTCATCTTAAACTTAAACGTAATGAAATCAATTTAGTAGTTTATTTTTAATATGCTGAAGTTATCACAAAAGTTTGTTTTCTGAAGCAAACATTTTTAAAGGAAAGCATTTTTGGCAAACGTTTCATAAAATAGACTCAATCTTTAAATATTGGAACTTGCCATATATCTATTGAATGTCAACACCAGATGGATGACAAATAATATTTATTGTGTGTGTAAAAGTCACATAGTGTAGTGGATATTTTAGAATAGCCACAAAATTGGTAGTTATTGCAGTTGTTTAATATTTGCGAACCGATTTTTATAAAGTTAAAACCTGTTTGGTGAAAAAAGTCATGGGTTGGCGTTACCAACTTTTTTATATATATGAGCAAAGGTGCGAGTCGCTAAGCTGTTGGAAAGAAAACACAGCCGCCCAAAGATATTTACAATATTAGATATCAAGAGATGCGTTGCTGGCCTTTGAATTTAGAGTATGCTATGTATGTAAGTCGTAGCGGACCAAGACTATGCTGTACATTACCCTGTACTTTTCCCGGGGCGTAAAAAGAATTAAAAGAATTTTCCCGGGAGTCCCAGGCCCATGGGTGTCGTAAGAGGTGACTAAGGGCTTTTTTAGAAGTGGGAGAGTCACGCTGCCGTCTTTTGACGTCAGCACAATCGGGCCAGACTCATCCGGGTTAATTACCACACTCACACAGAATACCGGCGTGAAGTAGCGGCCCAGTGCCGCTATGTTTCGCATAGGTTAGTGTCGAGGACCGGAGGCCAATATGTGTGTACGTTAGGGAGGATATCTGCTGTCGCCGTCTCGGCAATTTTGAGGGTAGGGACCTGTCCACTCTCTGGCTCCGCGTAGATTTAGAGGACCGCGTCCGCATCTATGCGTGTGTCTACAGGTCCCATAGTGGTAACGCAGAAACCGATCATCTCCTGGGCTGCGTTCAAGCGGCAATTGACGACGTGCTTGCACAGATCCCCTCCGCTGAAATCGTAGTCTTGGGTGATTTCAACGGGCACAATGCCGAATGGCTTGGATCACGTACCACAGACTACGCAGGGCGATCTGTGCATAATTTTGCATAGGCGTACGATCTGTCCCAATTGGTTGAGTCGCCAACGCGGCTCCCGGATGTGGATAGCCACATGCCGTCCTTATTGGATCTTCTGCTGACTACACATCCCGATGGTTACCAGGTCATTGTCGACGCCCCTCTCGGAACGTCCGACCATTGCCTGGTCAGGAGTGTAGTGCCTATACGACGCCCACGTCGCAGACCACCAGCGACCCGCCGCGTTTGGCACTACAAGTCAGCAGATTGGGATAGGATGCGTTCCTTTTTTGCATCCTACCCTTGGAGCAGGTTTTGTTTCCCTCCGGATGATCCTAGTGCCTGCGCCGTTGCAGTAGCCCATGTGATACTACAGGGCATGGATATTTTTATACCAAGCTCTGTAGTACCGATCGGTGGCAGATCACAGCCCTGGTTCGATGCGTCAGTTAAAGCAGCATCTGACTGCAAAAAACAGGCGTATCGAACTTGGGTTGCGGCGCTGGGCACAAAGGATCCGAACTGCATAGTTCTAAAGAGGAAATACAACCGTGCTTCCAGATTTTTTAAGCGGCAAATCGCCCGTGCAAAGTCAAAACACGTCGTCAAAATCGGCGAGCAGCTTTCCAGTTACCCGACCGGAACACGCAAGTTCTGGTCGTTGTCGATAGTTGCTCTTGGTAACTTCAGCCAGCCGTCCATGCCGCCGTTGCACATGAGGAATGACACCCTGGCCCATACGGCAAAAGAGAAAGCCGATCTCCTGTGCGCTCTTTTCGCCTCCAACTCGACTCTTGACGACAACGGAAAAACACCGCCGACCATCCCGCGGTGTCAGAGCTCTATGCCTGAAGTACAGTTCAGACAGAAAACTGTTAGGCGAGCTCTGTTTTCGTTGGACGTCAGGAAGTCGAGCGGGCCGGATGACATTTCTCCAATCGTGCTTAGAACGTGTGCCCCTGAGTTGACGCCGGTGCTAACGCGTTTATTCCGGCACTCTTATTCTAAAGGTCGCAGTCCCTGACTCTTGGAAGTCAGCCCTTGTCTATTCGATCCAAAAAATAGGAGACAGTTCGGATCCGGCAAACTACAGGCCTATTGCTATTACCTCCCTGCTCTCCAAAATCATGGAGAGCATAATTAGCCGTCAGCTCTTGGTATACCTAGAGGGTCACCAGTTGATCAACGACCGACAATACGGGTTTTGCCATGGTCGGTCGGCAGGTGATCTTCTGATATACCTAACACATAGATGGGCTGCGGCTATTGAAAGCAAGGGGGAAGGCCTGGCAGTTAGCCTGGATATAGCGAAGGCCTTTGATCGTGTATGGCACAAGGCGCTCCTCTCCAAACTTCCATCATTTGGGCTTCCCGAGAGCTTGTGCAAGAGGACCTCCAGCTTCCTCACTGGGCGCAGCATACAGGTCGTTGTCGACGGATATTGCTCGAACCCGAAGCCCGTGAATGCTGGAGTGCCCCAAGGCTGTGTGCTGTCTCCCACGCTGTTTCTTCTGCATATCAATGATATGGACACCTCCAACATTCATTGCTATGCGGATGACAGCACTGGTGATGGTGATTTGACCGCGTGCAACGCAAAGCAGCTTGAATTGTCGGGGTCCCAGTGCTCTGTGAACGGCTGGATCACTTGGCGTTGCGTAGAGACGGCGCTTCATTGTGTGTCTTCTACCGCATTTATCACGGGGAGTGTTCCGAAGAGCTGTTTAACCTGATTCCTGTCGCCGAATTCCACCTTCGCATGACACGCCACAAGTTAGGATATCATCCTCACCATCTGGATGTGTGGCGGTCCTCCACAGTGCGGTTTTCAAGGAGCTTTCTTCCACGTACTACAAAGCTGTGGAATGAGCTTCCTTGTGCGGTGTTTCCGGGACGATACGACATGGGTACCTTCAAAAAAAGCGCGTACACCTTCCTTAAAGGTCGGCAACGCTCCTGTGATTCCTCTGGTGTTGCAAGAGATTATGGGCGGCGGTGATCACTTAACAACAGGTGACCCGTACGCTCGTTTGTCCTCCTATTCGATAAAAAAAAACATGCCGATGTGATGATGTGTGAATACACGAGTAAATTTAAGAATAAGTACACAAAGGTGTTTATCACATTATTTCAACTCTAATGAAGACAGCAACACCTTTTTAAATAGTAAGCGAAATCTTTTGGGGATAATAAATCTTAACATTTTTGGTATTTCAAAAAGACAGAAAGAAATAGTTTTCATTCGATACGTATGGTATCGCGATGGGTGGAGGGGAGGGTGTTATACCAAGTTTCGAAGAATCGTTTTCTACTTACCTACATTCACCTGCAAAATCAGAGAAATCACAGTAGCGTTGCCGGTATTTAAAAAAAATTTACTTGATTTATTGAAAGGTATACATATCGTATCACTCTGGAAACACCGCGCAAGGAAACTTATTTCATAGTTCAGTTGTACGTGGATGAATGTTCCTTAAAAACCGCACTGTAGAAGAACGCACATCCAGATGGTGCGGAACACGCGAAGATGATATCTTAGTTTGTGGTTTTGCGGTCAGCGACTGCTTAACTCTACTTGTAGCCTATCAGCTTCCAAGAGTAAAAAAATTAAATCGAAAATGAGTAAAATCAAGGCCTCATCATCATTATCATCCGGAAGACGTCCACTGCTGGCCAAAGGCCTCCATGACGATTTCCACAAAGATTGGTCCTGTCCTTCCCTTATCCAACGCATTCCAGCGATATTGACCAGATCGTCGATCCATCTCTTACCAACACTGCGTCTTCCGGCAGACCACGACAACTTTCAAAATTATCAAATATTTGTTTTTATAAGCAGCACAATTACGAAGATTACTTGATGCTAAGCGATCAGATATAAACATAATCTATACTAAAGCTGTACCTTTTTTGCTATTAATAGCTATATTCTATGTATAATCCACACGATCTTTTTCTAACAGACTAATAAATTTAAATTTATGTAGTCTCTATAAAGTTAAAAATAGACAATGCTTTATTATGGCCCGTGGCCGCTATAAACGCGAAGTGTTTATAATAACAAGTTGGGTTAACCTCGCCGGAGCCAAAGTAATCATGATCGATTCGATATTAATTATTACAATACCGCTCACGGGAAGATAAATTTAATCATTATTTAAAGAAAGAAGCCGTCTTTGTATTGTTTTATGTCGTTTTTGTTATATAGAAATAGAAGAAGCTTCAAAAAGGGCTTTGAAGATAATGTCATATTATGTCATTATATGTTTGCGACATTCGTTATTTGTTTTTGTTTCTTTGTCCATTATTACGACAGGCAAATGGTTCAAGCCCATACAGCCGTCTTCGTTATTTGAAAATTAGTTGTCAAAGCCATCTTTCAAAGATTTCTACAAAATGTAGAATAGCAGGAGGAATAACTAATTTTAAGGATATTTGCCTTTTTTACGCCAAAGAAGTATAACTTCTTGTGTGCATACATAAGTACACACACATTTTTTCAAGGCGAGTCTCACCGATTTTTATGATGACAATTTGTAAGTTCACATTATTTTAACCGTTTCCTAACAGGAAATAACTAAACAGTTTGAATCTGCTTGCGAGTGCAACAAGTTGAAGATAATGTCGTGATTTACGAATTGCTTCACAAAAAGATCCATTATGTTTAGTGAGACGCGAGCGTTATCAGACCTGTTGATCCTTGGCAGCATCCCAATACATTAATTCTATGAACAGCAGTATCGTTTGCTAATTATTTCTATACTTACTGACTTATGTTTGTCCTTTGTTTTATTTATATTACTTCTTCTCTACTCTTCTCTTTTCCTTTTAAGTTTGGATTGTAAACGTTTAGGCCTTACTTAGCTGGCCCCATGTAATAATATATTTGGCTACATGAAACCAGTTCACCCCATAAACCTCCTCTTGGACCCTTTTTCTCCCCAGGTTGCCAGTGATGTATAGTTGTACATTAGGAATTTTCCTTTTTCGCGACGTGACTCTCCCATTACCATTCCAGACAAATACATATCAAATGCATGAGCCAATTTGCTCTTTCCTTTAAACTTGTATTAGTTTTAAGACGACGGAGTGTAAATATTGTCACTTTTTTCTAATGTATTCTAAACAACTACAGTTTTTAAACGATGCGGGACTCGAACCCACGACCTCTCGCTAAAATTAAAATTTGAAACAAAGTTTTCCCGCATAATTTTTAGCTAAGTTAAGAAAGTTAGCTAACAACTGAACTAAGCTTGGCGAAGAGGGCACGTTTTTCCATTAGTATTTTGAATGTCTACAAACATTTTCTAAAATCTGAATTGAAATAAACAATTAAATCTGGAATGTTACTAGGGATCCTTCGAATACACGCAAAATCGCAACATAATACCGACAGCCAATCTACTTGTCCGCCAAGTGGCTTATTAATGGCCATTTCCCTCGTACTCAAAGAGGATTACGGCCTTGCATAATCCCAACTGATAGCTTACAACGTTATGCGATTACATTAAACCGCGTTTGTCGGTACAGAATCGAAATTAATTTCAGTTTTAGTATTTTATGTTTTGGCCTAATTAGACACTTGCTTAAAAGTGACAATCTGATATATCTTATAACCCCTGCTCATATAGCATCAATACCACTCGTCGCGTTTTTTTTTTGTTTGAACTTCTCGTTCTGATTTTGAAAATTTTTTCAATACTGAGAAAATTATATTTTATTGTTAGTCCTGTCACCCGATTGATATCCAATAAAAATAAACATAATCCTTAGATTAAGGATTGGTCTCCGCTGCGCGTCAACTAGATACCGCACTTCCTGAGAACTATTAGGTACTCGTGTGCGTGGCATCTTGACACAAAATGGCATCTTTCAAATTTTGTAACATACACTTCGTGAAAAACAACACGTTTAAATTAATAAAATACAAAATACTTACTGATGATATGTGATCCCAGTGTCTTTCTGATTTCTTGTAGCATTATTTTTACAAAGTTTAACTAGGCAACCCGGCATTTTAGTTTCAATTATTGGAAAAGTTTAACAGAGACATGTGGCACGTCAACGTCACACATTGTTCAAGACTGGCTCGAGTACGCCTACTTGGTCGTAGTATTATTTGCAGCACTTTGCAACTACGCCTACGGTATCTAGTTAGAGTGCAGTGGAGACCAATCCTTAATCTAACACATAATCATAGTTTCGTTCATTAGACCCCAGCGGATATCAACCTGTGTCCCATCACTCCAAAAAAAAATCAACCAAAGAGCTTCTCTTTAACTTTTGATTAATTTTGTCTTTTATTATAACTGCACTTTTAGTGAGCTAAGTACAATGTACTTATGATGCCTTCAGTGACCTCATCGTAGATCATATTATGATCTTTTGTTTCAGAGCAGAATAATCAATATATTTATAATATGATTATCACTAATCAATCTCTTCCGACCTCAAAAAAAAACAATACAAGATTGAGTGGCCTTGCAACAGTTCCTGACAATTTAAATATTGTATTTTATTATATTATATTAATATCTAGTATGCAACTAATAATAAACTTACATAAAACTATCGATATTCTTGTAACACATCTATTGATTTTAAGATAGAAAGACGGAGAGATTTTCTACGTAGTCTGTTCAACCATTCGGTAATGATATAAATAAGGAGTGACTGTTTTCCTCAGTGCTTACATTTTCTCCTATACTTTATTTAATAACGATTCATAAATGCAGATGCGTATAACTTTGAAATTGTTCTGAAACAAAAATAGAGAATTCTGACTTTATTTGGAGTTTTTGGAGTATTTTGTATCTCATAAATAATTACATGTTAAAATCGGAAAAAACTTCTAGGACGACAACTCGCGACTTTTATGAATACGTAATTGGATGTTGAAATAAAAAACTTATAAGCATCTGGAAAGTGTTTTCGTATTGAAATCACAACTGGCTGAAATGGAATCATTTATTTCTAACAAAAATAAGAGCCAACTTATAAGCCAATATTTTTTAATGAAAACGATACTGGTTATTTGATACTGGCCACTTGGTGAACAATGAAGGGTTAAGGGTGTTTTATTTTTGTGGATTATAGGCGCCTATTTTCCGTGCCAGGAGAATGCTTTGAATTTGATCAAGTTGGCCCATTATTGTTGTCCTTCTGAAATAGTTGCAAGAATCGTCTGCATTGAATTCTTTTACTATTTGTAAATTTCTGTTATTTCTGGTGAATTTAAGTCCGTTTTTACTAAATGCACTATGTTTTTCTTTGTCTCCTTTTTATATTCTTAAACAAATAGGTACCAGCTGTTTATATTAGAACTTAACTGTCTTTATTAAACGTAATGGGTATGGTATACCTTAATTGAGTGTGCAGTTACTCCAAACGGCCCAGCTCCTTCCAGTAGCTCAGAACATTTAAGACAGTTCAGATTATTCTGATACTTCGCAAACCACCCTCGTATGTTCAAAGGCTTTAGCCCTACTTACTTAATATTTGTACAAGAAACGCAAATTAAAAAGTAAAAGATATTGATTAGAGTTAAACTAGTGCTGATTTTTTAAATATCTTAATGAACTTAATACCAGTTTAGTCCTCATACAAAACATTACTCGGAATTATTCAAAATAAATTTATACCTAGTTCGATAGCAGTATAGTAATACGTAAATACCAAGAAATAGCTCTTCCAATAAGTTTATTACGGTAAGGAATCTTATTTCATACATTTTTCTTGCCAAACAATTTCGTACTGAAACACATCGGAATAGAGTTTGTTGTTCTAAGACAGCTGGCGAAATTTTGTATAAAAGTAGAACCTACATCGGAGTGAATTGATTGTTAGTGCGTTGTTTTCACTTGGCAACATCTGGCCTTTGATCGTGCAAATAATGTTTTCTTGTACATTGTAAGGATATGTTTTGCGCTACATTTAACTAACCGCTGGCATCTAAGTAAGTACAGGATCATAAAAACTTTACTTACCATGGTTCTTTCTTTTTGAGGACTCTTAACAATCACCTGATGCAAGCAGTATTTTAATTTTTATACCTTAGGGACCATTTACTCCTAATAACAGTTTACAATATTACTGACGGCTCATGTTGACTTGACACAAAAAAATTTAAATTACAATATATAACTTATTGTAAAGTGATGCAACAAAATACTCGAACATCAAATAAACAATGCATTAAGGCATTTATTTTCTCAAAATTGATTTCTTTAGAATTCTTTTTGATGTCATTTCTAACACTACCACAGCTTCGGAAACATTTTATAAACATTTTTTTACTGTTTAAGTGCAGATAATTCGTCTCAAACCAACGCACAATCCTTTACATTTACCTCGTCATCAATATTTGCACATGGCTTTACTTTAAAAATAAGTGAAGTATCATCAGCCAACAATGCAATCCCATGACTATCATCTACCACAAAAGGTAAATCGATAATATATACAAGAACCAAGAAAGGACCGAGAATAGAACCCTGCGGAACACCTATTCCTACAGGTCTACCCGAAGTAAGTCATAAAAATAAATGTAAATAAATAATAATAATAATAATAATAATAAATAAATTAAATTATTAATAATAAATAAACTCAAGAGTTATTGAGTACAACAATCCACAGATACCTACTGTAAATTAATAAAGGTATTGTGCGAGCGTTTTACTAGCGATTATAAAATATAACTATATTAAATTACTTTAATTTTAAGAATATTTGGCAGAGTTCCTGGTAACTGATGAGGATCATCCAGTTACCACAAGTAGCGCCTGTATGGGCAACCAGCATAACGTATGGACAAGCCATCGCCTCCCTCGAGATTCTATTCTTCCTACTGTAGCTTCTGTGGAAGGTATACCCCAAGTAAGCTTATGTCATGTTAAAGTAGACCACCACGCTTAGAGTATTTGTATTCTAATTTTAATGGTAGTGATCGGTGCTAAAGATTGAAATAAGTTATATTTTCTTATTTTAGTTTAGTTGCTTCTCAATATATTCTTGATAATGTAATGTATGTTCATAGGTGCATAAGTGAATTTGCTAGAAACTGTCATAATCATAATGTTAACACTAGGAACAGACATAATTACGAGTAAGTAAGTCTTTTGTGGGGCGATGTATATGGTTTTACAACAAGATCCCTGAAAATGTTCAAAACAAAAGGATTACGTTATTCAAAAAAAATTGTAAAAAAAAACGTTTGTGTGGTAAAGCTATAACAGTAATGACTTCCTCAATGATACTACAGATTGGGAATAGAGCCACCGCCCTCAGGCTATTAAATAATAATTTTAATTGTACAATATTACTTTGCCCGCCGAGTTTGTTGCGCCCATTCTTCTTAGGCATGAGGCATTCGTTTTGGGATGGGTGGTACTTTATGACTTTCAATAAATAAAAAAAATTAATAAGTGATGACACATCCTATTTTGAATAAAAACATTTGAATTTGAAAGGCCAAACACAATTATAATTACATAAATTAATAAAATAAGTATATTTACAACTTAATCTTATTCTTTTTAATATATGTACACAAAATATTTACAAAAGGAGTGAAAACTAGGGAGAGGAGACATTTAAAGGAAGTTGGGCGAGTAGCTTTCGCAGGTATAAAATTTTACAAAGAAGATTGCATTAAAGGACAATTCAACAAATGATCCACATTTCCTTCATCTAGGCCACAATCACAAAGGGAGTTGTCTCAGAAGTGCCAGGCCCCTATTTAACCAATCTCACATTTGACAGTGATACGTGTCTGCTGACAATCCGACCAATGTCAAGTGACAATTATTCGATTTGTAGGTATTTCTACTCATATTTTATAATATTTGCAAAATATTTAGCAAATTTTACAATAGACCGTATCTTAGTTTAGATTATTTATACGTCTCGATATACTATGACAGTTGTGAAAACGTCGAAAAAATTGAGTTTAGAACTAAACTCTATTTTGAGCAATTCACGCACACAAACACAAAGTGTCATGCAAATTCCGAGTGTAAGACGTAGTTTGTCACGCACACTACACTAATATTCCTGTTTTTATCGATTGTCTAACAGCAAGACCCTTTCTACAGCCGTTTTCAATAACGTATCTCTTACGGATAGTTAGTTACGGATACATTGCTGTCACCGTTTAATGACAAGATCTTTTCTATCCATTGTTATGTCCAATATAGTTATAGTCCAATACTTTATGTCGAAATTATTCGTCGGTTATTGAAATGTGAGTAAGCGTAAAAGGATAGATTTTTCTACCACCGGTAAGTTAAACTAAGGATAGATAGGTTATTGAAAACGGCTGCTAGACGTATTATCTAAGTACCTAAGCTAAATGGTAATTATATTGTGAAACAGCATTTTTTTATTTCAAGTTGGCATATTTGTACTGAAATTACTGACATGAGATTTGTCCTATATCAGGCCTACGTTACAGTTGCAGTGATTTCATTGTTAGTAACAAAAATGGCTCTCCACAAATGCAGTACTAATGACTAATGTTAACCTATGCTGCAAACGATTCACTGTCCTCAGTTAAAATCTTGAGTTGAATTAAGATCCTGTATCCCTTTTAGAGGGCAATTTGAATTCAATCGATAAACCGTTCGTTGTGCTTGATTCTTCAATTTCTGACACGTCGCTCTTGAGACATGTAGGTATGCAACTGAAGAGTTTTTTTCTGACAGCCTGTATGCCTATAGGAAGTGGCAAGAAGGTAAATTACTTCATTAATTAAGTTAGCTGCTAACTAAAACATATTTTCACCCAACGAAACGTACATCCATACAAGGATCTAAGTTGGAGTTTGTGAAACCAAACGTGAAAACAGTGCTTACGTTCGCTAACAACTGGAACGGAACAGTTATAAACTTTAATATACAGAACTAAACATTTGTAAATTGTTTCCATCAATTTGAAATAACTTTTTGCGAAACACAGTGAAGCTTTTTTGAAACCTGATGAGGAAGTTTTATATTAAAATTTCTCAAATTTGGAAATCAGCTTATATTACACCAATACACCAAAAAGGTTCTAAAACGGATGTATTAAACTACAGACCTATATCTAAGCTATGCTAATAGCCAAAGTCTTTGAGAAGATAATACACACCCAGGTTTACGACTCATTAAAAAACTCCTTCCACCCATCTCAACATGGATTCCTCAAAGGTAGATCTACTGTATCCAATCTTATCTTGCTCAGTGAATTTCTGACTGAAGCCACGGACAATGGTAGCCAGGTAGATGTAGTATATAGCAAAGCCTTTGACCGAATAGACCATAAGACGCTTTTATCGAAAATTCAACTTTTCGGTATTGTCGGGGACTTGCATCGGTGGTTTTCATCTTATATTGACAGAAGGTCACAAGCTGTGGTAATCAGTAACTATATCTCGAGCTGGGTAACTATTCCCAGTGGGGTTCCGCAAGGTTCGTTACTTGGTCCTTTATTATTCACCATCTTTATAAATGATATTTCCACCTGCTTTCATAACACTCGCTTGCTCTGTTTTGCTGATGATATGAAGATAATTAATACCATTGCGACTCTTAGTGATGTTGAGAACCTTCAAGCTGACCTAGACCGACTGGACAACTATTGCCAAACCAATAAGCTTGATCTCAATCCCTCCAAATGCTCTGTAGTGACTTTTACACGTAAATATAACATTATACCATCGGATTATAAATTAAAAAGTCAAACACTAACAAAAAACAACTGTTGTGCGTGATCTTGGAGTTTTATATGACTCTAAACTGTTATTTGATGATCATATTGAACATATAGTCAAGAAAGCTTCAAGCGCCCTGGGATTTGTACAACGCACATGTGCTTCGTTCAAAAACATCAAAACATTTAAAATTCTTTACTGCACATTCGTACGCAGTATACTCGAATATGCTTCCCAGGTGTGGAACCCACAAAACGACACATACATTAGACGAACTGAGAGGATACAATTAAAATTTATTAAGTATTTATGTTTTCGACTCAAAATTTCTTTTAAATCAGATAACTATTATAATCTTTGCAAACGATTTCACATACTCCCTCTCTCCATGAGAAGAGAAACAGCAGATATATCTTTCCCCTTGAAAATTACTTCCAATTTAATTGACTGTCCCGAATTACCACCAATTATATTATTACCTTTGATAAAATTTAATACCCCTGTTAGCCTTTTGCGTTTCAAACCTCTTATACATACACCATTAGTTAAAACCAAATACAGGCAAAATTCCTACTTGTGGCGAGTGAGCAGTAACTTTAATAAACTCGATAAGCGAGTAGGCTTAGACCTATTCTGCACAAGCGTAACATCGGCTAGACACATGTTGAGTAACGAATTCTTTCATTGAATTGTTAGAGCATAAGTATAAGTATGTAATTTATTATATAAGTATATCTATCACTATCGTTGACAGTATTAACTGAAGGGTTCGAAACTATTATAAACTAATATGTCGCTATCCGTGAGGACCTTTAATTGGCTTTTTGTCACTATCAGATTTTATTTAAAACTATTGTACGCTGTTGGTCTTCCTATATGAAATAAATAAATAAATAAATAAATAAATAAATAAATAAATAAATAAATAAATAAATAAATAAATAAATAAATAAATAAATAAACAAATAAATAAATAATAAATAAATAATAAATAAATAAATAATAAATAAATAAATAAATAAATAAATAAATAAATAAATAAATGAATAAATAAATAAATAAATAAATAAATAAATAAATAAATAAATAAATAAATAAATAAATAAATAAATAAATAAATAAATAAATAAATAAAAGGTTTCGTATGAAATTCGAATTGTTATGGTATTTGCTTTTTAATAATTTATGCATAGATTTATAGATTTTTTTTATAACTACCTAATGGATAAAATTGAACTTATTGTATTGAAGACTCTCTTGGGACACCATAGCGGTATTTTTTTGTTCGTTACTTCTTGCCATAATAAAATTTAAAAAAGATTGGTTGGTAGACCACTGGCAAAGGTAAAATTGCTTATGTCTTTCAGCTACAGATTTCATTTCATGCAGTTATTGTCGTTGTGTTTATTTACAATTTTGGTGACTTAAAGACAAAGCGTTACGAACCTTCGTGTTCTGCGTATGGATAGGAAAATAAAATAATATTTTGTTTCGGCTTACATGACATAAGCAGGAAATATTACAGACATACCCTACTTCTATTATCTTCGAATCTATCCGAGATTAGATGTTAACACACTAACGAAATATTTTTTTATTGAAAATAATGGACGAGACGAGCAGGACGTTCAGCTGATGGCAATTGCAACAGTAGGAGGCTCCTTTGCACAGGATGCCGGCTAGATTATGGGGACCACAACGGTGCCTTTTCTGCCGTGAAGCAGTAATGTGTAAACATTACTGTGTTTCAGTCTGAAGGGCGTCGTAGCTAGTGAAATTACTGGGCAAATGAGACTTAACATCTTATGTCAAGGTGATGAGCGCAACTGTAGTGCCGCTCAGAATTTTTGGGTTTTTCAACAATCCTGAGCGGTACTGCATTGTAATGGGCAGGGCGTATCAATTACCATCAGCTGAACGTCCTGCTCGTCTCGTCCCTTGTTTTCATTAAAAAAAAATTGGTCCACCTTGAATTCAAATTCAGCTCACGATAAAGCTACATAATCATGCCGTATAAATGTTATAATATATTTTCATCAAACATATCATTATTCATCAAAAACCAGCATTCCCCGCAACTTTTTTTTTTTTTTTTTTTTTATTATTAGGAAAAGCAAACAACTACAACTTACAAAGTAGATACATAAAGAAATAACAATTAAGTCTAATAAAATTGTAGTCAGATACGCTATCCACATCTTACTATGAAAAACTTAGAGGTATTCAACGTTAGGTACAAAAATAAATGTTTATACAATACTAATTGAAACTAAAGAGAAATACACAATGTTCTTAATATTATGGCTAGTTGGAGTAAATTAAATTTATAGAAATCAAACAATTAATAAACACAAAAAGGAAAACAAAAGAAATAATTATCTACACAAATCTACACTAAATTATGACTATATATACAATGATATTAACCTAAAGTACTTATGATGTTCAGTAGGTATTTAAAAGAATGTATGTAAATAAATCAAATATTATCCAGTATTTTTTTTTTATTTGGCACTTGAACTGGCTCTCGGATAAATGGAAAATGTCAACACTAATGAATTCTTTGTTGTAATTGTCAACTAATTGATGCAGAGGTGATCTTATTCCTGCATTAGTACGAAATTTACCTGTTGCAAAAAGTTTACGATTACACAGTCCTCGGATATGGGCTGTTCTAGGAATAACATAATTTAATTTGTTGGTCAATTCTGTACAATCAAATTTGCTATGTATAATGCCGTGCAGAAACATACATTGAAGAAGTTTGCGCCTTGATTGAAGGGATAGTAGTTTATACTTATCTATCAAATCTGCGTACGACATATTGTAATTGTCATAGCATCTGTAACTCATGGATCTTAAGAATTTACGTTGGACATTTTCTATCATTTCGTAATACTTTTTATAAAAAGGGTGCCAAATAGGAACGGCATATTCCAATTGGGAACGTACAAGGGATTTATATAAATGTAAAAAACTATAGGGCTTCTTAAAGTCAATGGATGTTCTCATGATAAATCCATACATTTTGAAAGCAGTGTTAACAATTTTGTCAATATGAAGATTTAAGTGTAATTTATTATCCAAGATAACTCCTAGGTCCCTAACAGATAAAACTTTACTCAACGTAACATTAGAAAGAGAATAATTATAACTTTTGCAGTAAATTCAATTTAGAATTAATATAGACCTGTATTCATCTTTTGCAACACCAAAGTAACATTTCAAAGAATTTTATGAACTAGCTTGCGGTACTTTTCTCGTCTCTCATATTTGAAAACAATATTTCAACACAAGAAATACTTTAGATTGAACTCGGCGACTGGAAATAGTTCAGAAAATTCGAGAAACGCTTCGGAATACTAAAGATTTCTTTTACATAGTAATATTGCATGAATGTTGCAATATTACGCTGCGTCTTTATAAGGTGCGGTATTCAGAGGTCTTTTCAAGTTTGCATTAGTAACCAGAAAAAATAGGATATCATTCCCACCATCTGGATGTGTGGCGATCCTCCACAGTGCGGTTTTCAAGGAGCTTTCTTCCACGTACTACAAAGCTGTGGAATGAGTCTTCTTCTGCGGTGTTTCCGAGACGATACTTCATGGGTACCTTCAACCTTAAAGGCTGGCAACGCTCGTGTGATTCCTCTGGTGTTGCAAGAGAATGTGGGTGGCGTTAATAACTTAACACCAGGTGACCCGTACGCTCGTTTGTCCTCCTTTTCCATAAAAAAAAATAATCAGTTATACTGCCACTAACTTTGATGCTCAGATACAAATATACTTTCAATACCTGGACACATATTTTACCAAAGATTCCTTGAGAATTGTTTGATATATAAAATAAGTCACAAATTCCTTGACAAGTAAAATTGTTTCTATCGATATTAACAAGTTGATACAGCGTGCCTTTTATGAAATTACAGTCTTGTTTGGACATCTGTTATTACTTCCTCGCGGGTTTGTTACGAACAAACAGTCTCTGATATTATTCCGCAAGTAAGTATAATAAACTTTCCTCGTTATTTCACTTGGAAAATATTTTTGTGACGGTTTGCAACGCATTGAGCAACCAGAATACTACTGAAAATATTTAATAAGACCTACCTAAAGTTTCTTGTTATATTCAGCCTACTTCGTGGTGCGGGTGACGGATAATTAATGGACATAAATGCTTACCAAGAGGAAAGAATTTGTTTGGCATCACGCTGGGAGCTTCTGACGGTAATTGGTACGCCCTGCACATTACAACGCAGTGCCGTGCAGGATTATTGAAAAACCCAAAAATTCTGAGCGGCACTACAACTGCTCTCGTCACCTTGATTCATAAGATGTCAAGTCTCATTTGCCCAGTAATTTCACTAGCTACGGCGCCCTTCAGACCGAAACACAGTAATGCTTACACAATACTGCTTCATGGCAAAGGCGTCGTTGCGGTACCCATAATCTTGCCGGCATCCGGTGCAAAGGAGCCTCACAATGGTAATTGGGAATGGGAAATGTAGCGGAGAGAAAAACAAAGGAAGTGGAAGAAACCTCCTTGAAAACCGCATTGTGGCGGACACATCCAGATGGTGGCGATGATATCTATATAAGTATATGATATGATTGAGTTGTGTATCTTATTTACGTCTACAGAAAAGTCCGCAGTGGCATCTTTTCTATCTTTGTAGGTTAACATACTATATCCATTTTAATACTTTTTTAATTTTTTTTAATTTTTAATTTTTAATTTTGGCAATTATAAAGCGGTAATGAAAAAGCTGTTTGCACAAATATCCGATATTAATCCTAATCATTTTATTGCTACATCTATATAAATAAAAATGAATATTGGTAATAGCTCAAGAATGGCTCGACCAATTCGGCTAATTTATTTTTGGATGTTCCATAAGGTCCACGGAAGGTTTGAATACTAAAAAAAAATTCGTGGATAATAGTAAAACAAAATACTTTTTTTCGCACCTGAACGTTAGCTTGCTTTTAGTAGTCCCTCGTACCAGGGATCCAAAAATCGTATCCGCACCACGTGAGATAAGTAGGATATTATAAATATTCCGCGGATGAGAATGACCTACGTTTCTCCCTAGGTGAGTAATATACTAATTTCGTATTATCAACCTCGTCTTGATAAAGTTTACACGCCTGTCGTGTGATCTTACACGCTCACTGTGTCAAAATAATAGTTTTTTTTTTTAATTTATCAGTAATTTAAGAAATATTAAATAAAAATTTAAATTTTTTAACCTTTGACAAGTAGTTTACTTTCCTCGGCGCAATTCAATTAGTAATCGTTCTATATCAATTAATATTTTAGTATTTGCAGCTAGTCTAATAATAGTATATTTATTGTAACTGTTAACGTTCAAAAATTGCTCTACAGTTGACTATTTTTAAACAATAAGCCATTCAATTATATGGCTTTCCCTCGGAAACTCATCAAACTACCGAACTCAAATTCAGATTTCTATTTGTAATTTTAATTTCATGAATGTTTTATAAACGAAATTATAAATATAAATAAATCTGTTCAAATTCCTTATTATTTATGGCTTACAGAAGTTTGGAAAACAACCCTGAAAGTATGGGGAGTGGCAGAACTTTGAAACTTCCATTGAATCTATGATAAAGGTTTTGATACGGAAATCCTTAATATCGATAATCGCTTCGTCGAACAAATTCAGCCATTTGTTCCGATCAAACTTATAATGGAGTTAACACAGGTTAATTGGATATACATTATTTGGATTGCTAACACTTCAAGCAAATCACCGGTAATTTGAGTCAACATAATTATGTTTGACAAGATCAACTTTGAGAAGATGAATTTTGGGAAGCTAATGCAGCCAAGTATAACACTTCAGAAGTATACCTATACCAAAGCCATATTTTACAGTGATTAATAATCACTCGTGTTCATAGCGTTCTGGCTAGATTGGTCAACCGAAATATTTTTTTTATGAAAATAAGGGACGAGACGAGCAGACGACGGCACGACGTTCAGCTGATGGTAATTGATACGCCTGCCCATTACAATGCAGTGCCGCTCAAGATTATCGAAAAACCCAAAAATTCTGAGCGGCACTACAACAACGCTCGTCACCTTGAGACATAAGATGTCAAGTCTCATTTGCCCAGTAATTTCGTTTTTTTTAGTTTTAGCTACGGCACCCTTCAGACCGAAACACAGTAATGCTTACACATTTCTCCTTCACGGCAGAAATATGGGCCGTTGTGGTATCCATAATCTAGCCGGCAACTGTTGCAAAGGAGCCTCCCACTGGTAAATTAAGGCAATGTATGTTAAAGCGGTAGTATTGATAGTGATTGTAGGTAAATAATATAGATTTTTTCTGGTTGAAATACAACAAAATTGATTATATGTATTTTATTATGATAAGAGTATTAAAGTAAAAATAGTACAAATATAAAAAATAATATTAAAATGTCTTATAAATAAAAATAATACAGTACTAACGACATTATGATGGTATACCTACAACAAATCATCAGTCAATATGCCTCGGCGATGTACATACTCTAAATATTATAACATCGATATTGTGAATTTATAAACTCTTTAACTCTTCCTTCCAATATTACCAGAAGAGTATTTTAAATTTTAGTTTTATTATTAAGCTTAAAACTTAATATGTGTTATTATATTGGTTGTTGTTTTATTTACTGGAATTAATACAATATAAATTTATATAAGACGATATTACATTGATAAGAAACGAGTAAACATTGATGGTGATATGTCAACAAAAATTAGATGCCATGATATTTAAGCGAGCATACATGCTAGGGACATACTCAAGAGAACAAAATACAAAGATTCCTGAGAGAGAAGATAATACTAATCTCATAGATTAGTATTATCATAACCTAATCAGCGTTCCAGTACCAAAATAGCGTTTAACATGCTTTGAGGTTTAACATACAAAGTGGCGGTAAATTTGACAGCTCTATTAGTTGACACAATGATCAAATCAAAGTACCCAATCAAAGACGATGTAAATACTACGTAAGGCGGGACTGCCTCAGTAAAAATTGAAATTGCAAAACGTGCAGTTATTCGACATAAGTTTCAAATAGTAGTAATAAACAATTTGTTGTTCTTTTAAAGTGATAACCCTCACTTCTAGAATTAATACAAAAAAAGATGTGGTGTCGTGGGACACCAGGTAGGAACGAAGTTCCTTCGGCTAATGTAGAATGGGCACAATTTGTAAAAAAAATCGTGTTCAATTTTATGTAGGTTTTCTTGATTTTTCTCTTAAATTTTGCACATTAGTTTTTATTTAAGTACAGGAAAGTATTTAGGAAATTCAGTATTTTAGGAAATAATAAATTACGTAAAATAAAAAAAAATGGTAATCCAAATTATCAATTAAAATAACAAAATATGTCTCTTTATTAATAATTAAAATTAAAATTAATTGTTTATTTTTCAAATCAGATTTCATAAAATTGTAAAAATATTTTCAAACAGAGAACGTGGCGCCATCTTACATGCCGTACTAAAGTTACGTGGTCATCGAATGCATACTACCGCCATCTCTAGAAGATACAGTTGTATCGTAATTTAAAAACCCTGCATGCAACCAAAATGTAATGTTATATAAATGTATGGAACAATTGTAGAGTTGCTATACATCTTAATTTTTTTAAGTTATATTACATCTATTACTTGATTGGCAATGACAAGATTGTCAACCCTGCTAAAATTTCTTGCACTCACATAATAAAGTCCATTAGAAAGAGAAAGGTATTATACATACTCGTTTGTGTATACGACTGTCGCGCCTGGGCACGTCTCATTTAACGGTTTTATTCCACGGACTTTTTCTTACGGTTTTACTATCACATTTTTTTCAGTTCGGTCCCGCAGCAAAATCCCTATCTCCTCCAAGCCTGCCGTAAGGAACTTCGTCCCAATAAAATTTGAAAAACAAAATTTATTTTTAGTAGTAATAATAGTATCGCGATTGGCCACTAAGTATAATCCAGCTAAGTTTGAAAGCGAATTGCTTGTAACGTAGTTCGACTATCTTCTTTTTTACAAGATTATAGCCGTCATCTGTCAATCTGTCAATGACTGCATGTTTCATAGAATCAAGTGAATCGCTTTTTTCTTAGAGAGTTTCGATAGCCTGTACCCAATTGATACTTAACAAGAGATTGTATAATTTTTTAGTAATTTTTTAACTTGCACGTAAAAAATTACAAAATTGATAATTATTAATACTGACCCGTAAAATTCGCGTGTTTGAGATATATTTTTTGTCTTAGAAACACAAAAAGTCATCATTCATCAGAAAGACCATGAGGTTTTATAATAATTTCAAAATTAATAAATATTAAAACACGTGTCAACTTCAGGCCGTCCAACAATTTGTAATTATTTGTTTCATTTAAGTATTCATTTAGCCTTCATAACATTTCATAATTATTATTTGTTCAATCACAAGTTTCAAAACATAATTAAGAATTGGCATTATAATTTAAAGTTTAAACTTCTTCATCAACCATCTTTATAGAATTGGAACAATAGTTCCTTTCGGAGCAGATGAGAAAGAGGATTTACGTACAGAGAGAGATGTATAAAATTTAAATATTTAAAATACTTAATCGTATTTCAACATCAAAGAAAAAGTTGTCGAGGAATGGGTAAATACAGCGAGAGCAGTTTCAATTATTTACAGGCTTCCAAACGTTATGCAATTAATTTGCCGGAAATGATTCTGAAACGGTAACTTTTTTGAAGTAAAATTTATAATCCACCGTAATGATTCAACTGTGTATAAATACATAAATTAATTACACAGCATAAAATTTTAAATAATAAAAGTAAAGATTAATTTTCTCATAAAACTAGCAGTGCTTTTATGAAAAGCGTGGACGGTAGATGAAATACAAAAAAATATATAACGGTCCATACCCGGAACCGTCACAAGTTTCCTCTCTTGTTTTATTTTTACCCTGAAACAAATATGATACAACAAAAGTTGTTAAGGAAATCAAACGAAAATGGTACTAATCAGTTTTACAAGATTTGACAGTTAAGATGTGCCACTGATTGAAATAAACCAATGAATGCGATGCAATGGATTAAACCTGATTTTGTCATTCATTATATTTTTTATGGAAGAGAAGGACAGACGAGTGTACGGGTCATCTGATTTGAACTGATCACCACCGACCACATTCCCTTTCAACCGTCAAGTGTTGCAAATCACACGTTTTTTTTTTAGGTACCCATGTCAAAACAACGAACAAGGAAGCTCCACAGATCGTATGTGGCAGAATGTTCCTTAAAACCACATTGGAGGATCGCCACACATCCAGATGGCGGAGATAACATTTTAATTTGTGGCGTGTCTTGCGATGGTGGAATTTGGCAGCGGTGAAAACAGCTCCTTGGAACACTCCCCGTGATGAATGCGATAGAAGACACACATTCAAGCGACGTCTCTCTGCAACGCAAACTGACAAGGCAATGTAGGTTCACGTGGGGCAATTCAAGCAGCTCAGCATTTTACGCGGTCAATTGATTCATAATCAAGATACTGGGGTGCCTTCGACCAGAGATGACAGCAGATATTACTTCATATGTGGCCGGACCTGCGCTTTTTAGAGTGCTAGAATGTGGGCTGGCGTGAAGTATTGCTGATATCTATTTATGACGCCCAGTTTCTTCGCAGTCACATCGAACCAGGGCTATGATCTGCCACCGATTCGTTCTACAAAGATTGGTAGGATAATATCCATGCCATGTAGTAACATATTGAGCACTGCAACGGCATAGGCATTGGGATAATCCAAGGGAATACAAACTATTCCCTAAGGCTAGGATGCGCAAAAGGTGTAGTGTCAAACGAGGTAGGTCGCTGGTGATCTGCGTCGTGACTGATAACTAGGCACTACAGTCCTGACCAGGCAACGGTCAAACGTTCGACTGACACCTGGTAACTATAAGGATGAGTAGTCAGTCAACGTTGGTTTTCTGTGCGAGTGTGGTACTAATCCGTTCGTGCTGAAGTCAAAGGACAGCAGTATTACTCTCCAACTTTAAAAGCATTTAGTCGCCTCATGCGACACCCTTAGGCCAGGGAGTCCCGTATTCTTTCTACGCCCTAAAAGCACTGTATAAAATCTTTTTATTGTCACATATCAATGACAATAGTGAAATATTCAATTCTTGTGGGTGAATGAAATTGCATTTTAATCTACCCTTTATTAGTTTCATCAAATGTAGGTCGCTTATCTGCGATTAAGATTATTTGGAACTATTTTTTGCCCGTCATTTCATCTGCGGAATGCTTTGCGCGACGAGAATTTTTGATTTCGTAAATAATCTAAAATTAGTTCTATACGATTCCAAGAACCTTGAAAATTCTCTTTGCTCCCATAGCTTTTTCACTATTAACTAAAATTTCTAAATTTTTGGAATAAAATGTTTGGCATCAATCAATCAATCCTGAATCTGCATATTAATATTATATCAATATTTCCAAATCCATAAAGTTACGGACAACATTCCTATAAATTGCAACGTAAAAGTATTAATACACGTAAGTATCCATCCCGACTTTGTGCTAATACTCATCCCATAAATTGATTTAAGGAGAGGGCATCTGTTAGTTTGGATATCGCTTTTTTTGGACGGCTGTATTATATAATATCAAAATTAGTATTCCAGTTCTGTCTGCACGATTTGCAATGTTTCACTTCTTATTCAATATGTATCATAGTTCTATTAGTAAATCAATCAATAGTTTATTCTGATTAGTTTGATCTCATACTATATTATCTTGGCTGTGTTCCAAGTAGCTTTTTCTTTTTGTTGCCACGGAAATTCTATCATCGTATTTAATGCCGCCATTATTTATAAATATTACCATCTGAACTTGCGGATACGGCGAACAATATGAGTTCATTTATATCCAATTCTTCCCACTGACTTGTACAATCATACCCTTAAATCATATCCCCAGTAACTCAATGCATGATCAGCATTTCTATGAATATACTAGCTGACCCAGCAAACGTTGTATTGCCGATATTAAAATCGCGATACAAAAGTAACTGTTGATCGTAGATGGGTGAAAATTTGAAGCTGTATGTATTTTTTAATGCTGACTCATAATCAAACAAATTAAAAAAAAATGTCAAAAGAATTAAAAAAAAATAAATTGGCGTGGACCACCCTTAACATTTAGGGAGATGAAAAATAGATGTTGTCCGATTCTCAGACCTACCCAATATGCACTCAAAATTTCATGAGAATCGGTCAAGCTGTTTCGGAGGAGTACGGGAACGAACATTGTGACACAAGAATTTTATATATAAGATTATAGTTACATACATAATTATTTTCTTGCTATATCGTCAAATTGATTCTCAACTTTTCTGAAATTTCTTAGTGTGAAATCTAAGTCTAATTCACTTCATAAATATCTTGATTCAATAATCTGAAATCAAATACTGACACTTAAGAACCATAAATACATACACTGACATTCAAGGCAAAAACTAAGTTCGACAAACGTTCAACAACATAAAAGACTTCATTGAAATCATTACCCATCACCTTGAACCAGTTGTTACTGCCGTTACCATGGCAATAGTAACCTAACCCACCTGACACAGCGACGCGTATCCTTCCTTTCTACAAATACTATCGTCCGTATGCAAGTTGAAAATTGGATTCGGTATCTAAACGATACCGACTTCAAAATATAGTATAGTTATTCTTTTATCTTATATTTACATTTTGGCCATATTCTGTTCTGTTACAATTGAAATGCATTTTTATAACGTAATGTAGGTAATATTAATAAAACTTTCGATCTTTTATGGTCTTCGACAGAGGATATGTTGATATGTATAACGTCTATTGATAGTATTATATACGAATATATGACCGATGATGATGAAGTATCTAGCTTGACGTACCATGAAATTGTCCGATGGCCCATACCCATTTTGTATAAGTTTTCACTGCAATTCTGTATTTTTTAATCATCCCATTCCATTATTGTGATTTTTTTTATGAAAAAAGGGACGAAACGAGAAGGACGTTCAGTTGATGATAATTGATACGCCCTGCCCATTACAATGCAGTGCCACTCAGGACTTTGATCAACACAAAAATTCTGAGCGGCACTACAATTGTCAGTTTGAGACATAAGATGTTAAGTCTCATGTGCCCAGTAATTTCACTAGCTACGACGCCCTTCTGACTGAAACAATAATACTAAAACATTTCTGTTTCATGGCAGAAATGGGCGAAAATTCAATATTATTCCAAAAAAAAAACTCAAAATTTAATTAAAAATAATAAATATTTTAAGTTATTACAATATAGGCCAGACTAATAATACTAACGTACATAAATCAGGCACAGCATCTCTTGCTCTACAAGACATATTTGTACTAATAATATTTATTGTTTTTCTTACAAACAGTAATTTTTAGTACTCACAAAGTTTATAGATTTATAGAAACCTATTGTATCCTATCCTTTAAATTATAATATTTAATTAAACAGTTAAATACTATAATTGTAAGGCAAACGAAGCCAATCTTTAATAATTTTATCATAATTTATTTTTCATATAGATTGATATGAGAAAATAAGTTTACTAGCATTTTAAATCTTATAAAAAAATCTATTCACAGTGGGAAAAGGTTTTCATTCAAGGTTTTTAGATCTACTGCCGTTGAATGGGGATAAGCCCGTGGGAAATCGAACTTTTATTGATGTATAATTTATTAATTCTTCCTTTTTCCGTACTGGAAAGTCGGTACCGAAGTACTGGCGCTACGCAAAGTACAACTTTTTTTTGGTAGCAGTTAAGTATCGTAACTAAAAATGCATTATTATATTTTAGTTTGAAGGGTTCGCCATATCTAGTGAAATTACTATTGAGATTTAAGATCATACGTCTCAAAGTGGCGTGCACAATGACGACGCTGCCCAAAATATTAGGTTCATTGAAGAATCCTGAGCGGCACTGCATTGTAACGGGAAGGACGTATCAATCCCCGTCAGATGAACGTCTTACCTCGTTTTTGTTATAAAAAAAACTCCGTTACCTTCTTCTCAATATAGGGGTATAGTACCTAGTGTAGATTGGACGTCGCTCAACGAAATTCAGTCCATCTTGAACCAATTTTAGTAGGCCATCCCTTTGTCAATCCTGGTCGATTCGCGGATGTTCTGTAACCGTGACTTCGTTCTCGATACAGCGCGTAGCTTATCTATATTGTAGTTGAAGAAGACCATAACATTTATGACAAAGGAGATATACAACCGTATCTCTCTAAAGTTATTATTGTACATACAAGATAAGTATATTATTAAACAAAACAAAACTTATAACTATATTTAGAATACTATGACTACATAATATTAAAACTATCATTACGTGGAATCGTACCAAGAATACTGGCAGCAATAACGCGTTGGGTAGCAAGGCTGATCCGTTGACCGAAATAGCTGCCTTTGGCTCTAAAACAGCATTAAGAGTGGCAAATGCCCTGCGGATGACTTCATTTGATGATCTGATCAAGATAAGTTGATGTGATAAACTCAGCACTTTATATTGTCAACCAATACCATGCAATCTGTGTTATTCAGTGTTAATGCTATTCTTTATTATTATATGAAATAACATTGTATAATCTTATTTTATCTTCTAACATTGAACAAAAATACAAGCTTTAGAAAATGTAAGCCTCTATTTTTAAAGACACGCGAACTCTCATTGCGGTGAGCGTAAATAAACAAACTATTTTTGTGTTTCACGCACATTTTATTGACTTCCAACATTTTGTTTTACCATCCATAAACAAATTATGGTTTGTGTGATTTATTGTCTTTGTTTCGCGTTTGGATTCTAATAATTCATAAGACTGTTTTTGCTATTCACTAAACATATAATTTGTTGTTATTAAATCAAATCATAATGATATATTTATGAAAAATTTAATAAAAAAGCAGTTGTCTTTAATACCATTAAAAATAATGAATCTTTATAAGTAAATAAGTTATTATTAGCAGTGTATTAATTATATATTTTAAATTATAATTTGCATGCGTGTATAATTAGTAAATTTGCACATACCTTTAAGTATGTAAATAGTAAATACTTCTAATTGTAAGCGTATGTGAAATTATATTATATCTAATTGCTAATCGTAAATAGATAAATTGTTTAAGATTTACTCGTGAGCAAAATTTAACGTTGGTAGATATATTTTTGGGATCATAATAGTTATCGTGTGTTTCGCCCCTTACAGTTTTAATCTTAGTTAGTTTCATAGTGTATATTTTATACACATATCACGGCTTACTTGAAACATTAAAAGTATTAATTAATGAGAAATTGAAGATCATCATCCCATCGAATAACCATGAGTAATTGTTTAGGCTTAAAAATTCACCTTCATCCACCCTTCCGTCTTATCCACAATGCATTTGTCAAGTATCATTCTTCAGCGTACTAACAAACTATGAGTACCCAGCACATATAATGTACAGCGTCACTTTTTTATTCCTCTACTCATTTATATTATACGAATATGGTCTCCAGATATTAATTTATGTATGACTAGCTGATGCCCGCGACTTCGTCTGCGTAGATAAAATGTTTTTTTTTAAATAATAAGCAAGTTAGGAATTTGAGAGTGTCTATGTCCTATTCTTCTTCCTTATATATATTGTCCTACTCCAGTTCTGTATGAATCTTATTTTGAGGAAGATTGCTATGGCAAACTATGCGTACTATAATTGGAATGGTTATAGCTCATCGAAGTGAATTTCAATTTTTGCAAATTCCGGGATAAAATGTAGCCTATGTCCTTTCCCAAGCTGTAGTCTATCGCTGTACCAAAATTATATTAAAACTGTTAATTTCATCAAAATTGGTTATGAGTATCATGAATTGATTCGCAAAAGCAAAACTTTTTTAATAAACATGTTACAGTAACACGCTATAAGGACAATAAGAACATCTAAGGACATTAATATTATTAAAATTTAAATTGTTCTAAAATTTATGGACGTTGCGGGATTCGGACCCGAACGTAACCCGCACCTTCCAGCACACTATCAACTAAGCCAGCCGTCGTGGTAGGTAGAGCGCTGAGACACCAAGAAGAGGATCTTCCATTAATTTTGGTACAAATTTAATTTTTATATTTAGTCCCAAAAGTGAGGAATATCACTTACAAAAACAGCAAACTGCTTAGACATTAGTATTAAGATAACTTTCTATTTCGTAATGGATCCGAAAACGATTACTTTACTTTTCAATTCAACAAGAATACTGAAACTTACACAATAATTTCAAAGTACTTCGATAGAGCTAATATGTACAAGTTTCATGTCAGTATTTTGTACGTAGTTTCAACTTTGAGTCTGTTGTAACACGGTGCCATGGAGCGTGATATTGTCGATGTGAGCCATATGTTGTAGCCGTTTACTTACCCGTTCATTTAATGTGAATCCTTTGTGTAAAAGGGTATCGTTACTTGATAAAGTACGTTTATTTATTTTTTATATTATCTATATTATGTTCTATATAGGTATTGTTAATTTTAATATATCTAGTTTAGAAATAAATTTGTTTGGGCTATGTCTATCTATCTATGTAAAGGGGATTTGTACTTTATTTTTACCACCTTCAAGACATCTGATTTGCTTTTTACCATAAGGTATGGTATAAACCATAACTATTTTAACTCGTATGTATCATAAAGATATTGGGGTAAGATGCCTTGTTACATCTTCCAAGCGAGTCTGCAGAAGGGCTAATGAACTTGTGAAGGATGAAAGAAACTCTTTCAAATCAAATACTTCCTTTGGTAGAAGACGAATTTCTTCTGTTAAGGTAATAATTTGGAAAGGCTTTGTATTGTCGTCTTTGTTTGTCCGGTCACCCTTTGATAATTGTGTCTGTTTTGTGGCATATAATCTGAGGGTAATGTTTGAGTTGTCAGCAAAAATAAAACCTCTGACAGGAGTCGATGAGTTGTTGCCACCTCATGATGACTTTAGTTTGCCGTAGTATCAACAATTACTACTGAAATCTACAATGCACGCATATTTCTGACTATGTTGGTATAGGAAAATGGGACTTTTGTGCCTGATGGTTAACAAGTTGAAATATACTTAAAAAAAGCGTATATTTTCCTAATGTAAAATACAAAAAACTAGCTCATTTTGCAATCTACAAACCGAAAAAACATTAAAATAAATAAAATCGATTAAAATGTAATCGAATGAATATTTTAATCGATTAAAATAACATTAAGATCCAGTGGTTTTATTTCAATAATATTAGTTAGGTGCATAGTTTATGTTCAAATGACTATATTATTATAAATAAAATATATTATTTTCTCAGGAAAATATATTAATTTACATAAAAAATTAATACTATTGAAATCCTTGTTCCTCAACGCTAACTTCACTTAGACAATGACAGTCTGACAGATTATTTCGTTTCTTCGTCATTGTCACTTCGTTTCTTGTTGTATTCGTTGTCTCTAGCAGTATGTTTTACAGTTCATGTATGAGCTAATGAGTATATATTATTCTTATCTGAGCAAATAAAACTATCTTTTAATTTAGGTAAGTATACTATAATATTATATCTAATTACCAATTGTCTTATATTATAATGCAAAAAAATGACGTTACAGTAGTAGATAGGTAGGAATTTTTCATCTAAAAAAAAACCAAGGTTGGTACCCATCTAATGTAAGTATGTGATTAAGCCTACTATAGATGAGCTGTCAACATATAGTTTAAGACATAGCGTCATTTTTATATCTTCGATTACTCAGCTCCTAGATTGACAAATCTTACAAAATTTTCTATTATGGATTATTTAAATGTTATCTTTTAAATGGTGCTACTTTCATCTTGTTATCACTTGGGCCCAGGAATGTATGGAAGCGTTTCAATCTCCTTTGTATTGTACCCATGGAAAATAAAATCTAAACTAATTAATTGAATTTTTATTTTGTTCGGTGATACTGCGAAAACTAAAGAACCGATAGATATTAATACTTATACCTATTATAAGTTAGTGATTACTTTTATTTATGAAAATAAGGGACGAGATGAGCAGGAAGTTCATCTGATGGTAATTGATACGCCCTACCCATTACTGACTTAACAATATAAATTTGTTATATGCTCCTTGTCATTAGATGACTGAGGAAGGAATTGATTGTAGAGGAGAATTTCTGTCTATGAAAGGTGTGAAATTGGAGTTCATGATATTTTTTCAAAAAAACGGAACCCTTATAGATTCGTCATGTCTGTCTGTCTGTCCGTGTATGTCACAGCCACTTTCTTCCAAAACTATATGAACAATATTGTTGAAACTTGGTTAGTAGATGTATTCTGTAAACCGCATTAACATTTTTACTCAAAAATAGAGAAACAATAATAAATTCATCAATCAAACCCATACGTGTGGGGTATTTATGGATACGTCTTCAAATATGAAAGGTGTCTATAATATTTTTTTTTTCTAAACTGAATAGTTTGCGAGAGAGACACTTCCAAAGTGGTAAAATGTGTGTGTACCCCCTGTAACTTCTAAAATAAGAGAATGATAAAACTTAAAAAAATATATGATGTACATTACCATGCAAACTTCCACCGAACCGGTTTGAACGAGATCTAGTAAGTAGTTTTTTATAATACGTTAAAATGATGAGAGCTCATTTGCACCGTATGATTTTGAGCAAAGGTTTTTTGCCTTTTCATTTAAATATGCTCGGAACCCTTCATGAGCAGCCTTTTTAATACAAGAAACTATGCTCGTTGCTAACGCACGTGCACCTCAGCACTCATCCATGTAGCCTGTGTAATCTTAGTAGTCAGTTATAAGTCTACGGCGCCCTTAAAATCATGATTGAACAATACAGTTTGATGGTACAAAAAGCGATTATTACCCGTGCTATAATTAACACCAATAATTTATATTACCTTAAAACGTGTGACCAGGCAGCAAGCAGGGGAAATAGTTGGTATTTAATGACACCTCGCCTGTTTCCCGACGTACGCTGTTTACTTTAGCAGCGGCCCAGGCTTACATTTCAGCCCGTTTCATTGTCCAAGTTAAGCCCTTTCCCGACAAATACACATTGAATGAAAATTGGAAACCTTGGCAGCCTTCGGACCCTAATCTTGAATAAATGGGCAATGTTGTCGCTAAAATATGACCTTTAGGACTTTATATATAATGGTATTGCATGTGAATCTTTTAGTATAATTAAAATACTTTTACTAAATAACTTTACTTTTAAGTCTTGGGTTTGAGTCCTTGTACCTACTTTCTGTTTTTTTTTATGAAAATACGGGACGAGACGAGCAGGACGTTCGGTTCATGGTAATTGATACGCCTTGCCCATTACAATGCAGTGCCGCTCCGGATTCTTGAAAAGCCCAAATATTCTGAGCGACACTACAATTGCGCTCGTCATCCTGAGACATAAGATGTTAAGTCTCATTTGCCCAGTAATTTCACTAGCTACGGTGACCTTAAGACCGAAACACAGTAATGTTTACACATTACTGCTTCACGGTAGAAATAGGCACCGTTGTGGTACCCATAATCTAGCCGGCATCCTATGCAAAGGAGCCTCCCACTGTTCCATATCATATTTACCAAAAATTAATAATAAATATGGGAAGAGAACGGTCAATTACGTAATACCAGATTACATTAACGAACTGCCCAAAGAGCTGCAAGAAATGTACATAAATACCACGAAAATCAAAACTCGCTTTAAAAGATACTTCCTGAAAAAAGAATAGAATTTGGAAAAAAAGAATTGAATGGCTAGGTACCCAGATAAACCGGTGAGGTTTTCGTGGTACTTATTTTATAAAAATATATGTTTTTGTTCTGTATTGGCCAATAAAAAAAATAAAAAAAAAATATGAAATATATGTATTATAGAATATGTGGCTAAAGTAACGATAATATTTTGTAGTCATCGCTCTATTTTTAAAAGTGTTCAATTGCAATTTCCAATTTAGTCGAGGTTTTTTTTTTTTAATTTGTGACACTCACGTTCAAAACTTCGATTACAATTATATAAACACATACAGGTGAAGCTTACTTATATAAATTGGCAAATGTTTCCTAAGCTATGAATTTGGACCAAAATTATCTAAACGGTAATACCATTTTAACATTTCTTCTAATATTTAAGTTATTTTTTACATTTATATTCAGAGATAAAATCAGCGGTACTTTATATGCAAATTGGTCACGCAAGCCACTTTAGTTCTCTCCTGGCAGTAAGCTCGCCTCATCCATCGCGAAGGTCCAAGAAAAATGGCGTTTTAAATCATTTTATGTGATTTGAAGTTGTGTGTTATAAATTTTACACATGTTTTTCTTACATAGAGATATACAACCTGAATTTTATCTATACATACCTATGAGACTTCCTTGCACAAGATGGCGGCTACAACCATTATTACTGGGTTTATAAAACTTAATTCAAGTTGAGTAATTGTGACAGTAATCACGCAAAACTTGCAATCTATCGTCAACGGTGTCGAATAAGCAGACATAATATTATAGTGAGTTTAGTTCAGTTGAGTGAATGTATTTGAATATTAGTGTAATTAAGATTGATCTATAGCCAAATTACAAAGCTAATAGGAAGCCTCTGGATCAACGAGTCTTATGTTCCTTTATATAAGTTATAGCCAGATACATGAGGAATAGGTATAGGCTACCATGCCTTAGCCTCCACCTCTAAACTAGTCATAATTAATATGTTAAAATTAGAAACGCTCCCGAAATTCTTCGAGATACTATTGATCTTTAGTACCAACATTTAAAAAACATTCAGAATATGAAAATTGATGGAAGTTATACTTCTTTAGACGCGTTATGATGAGAGTGAAATTTTAAGATGCGCGCGCATTAGTAAAAAATTGTGTTGGTTCCTAAAATTTTCTGACGTTTGTGTCATTCGTTATTTATTTTTTTTGGTTCAAGCCCCATACAGCCGTATTCATTATTTAATAATTAATTGTCAAAGCCATCTTTGCAAGATTTTTACTAAATTGTTCTTTCTAATAATGTAGCACGAGGAATAAATCATTTTAATTATTTTTGCTTCGTTAGGCCAAAGAAGTATAACTTCTTGCGTACATACATAAGTACACACACACTTTTATGCATATAAATGAGGTGAATACGCGGGGCATAGCTAGTTTTAGATTAAGCCTGAATATCAGCTGTAGCTTGCTTGCATAAATTTGCTCTATATTCTGTTTTCAACTTTCTGGAGCCCCCACAGGGATTACGCGGAAATAATTCATGAAGAAACTGCAAGCGGAGTACCTACGTTATTTGTGTCATATTTTGTTATGCTTTTAACTGCAAAAGTATATTTTGATATACGGAAAAGTGTTATTAGAGATAGTAAAGGTTCACTAAAATTGGTTGCGGCTTGACATATGCAGGTTTTTTTTATGACAGTAAGGGACGAGACGAGCAAGACGTTCTGCTGATTGATATTGATACTTCCTCTCCATAAACTGCAGTGCCGCTCAGGATTCTTAAAAAAACAAAAACTTCTGAGTGCACTACAATTGCGCTCGTCACCTTGATACATGAGATAAGTCTTATTTGCCCAGTAATTTCACTAGCTACGGCGCCCTTCAGATCGAAACACAATAATTTTTACACATTACTGCTTCACGGTATAAATAGGCGCCGTTGTCGCACCCATAATCTAGCCGGCATCCTGTGCAAAGGACCCTCCCACTGATAAGTGTTATTAGAGATAATATAGGTTCACTAACATTTGTTGCGGCTTGACGTATGCAGGTAATTATTAAATCACGTCATCAACATACTCAATAGACAAGCACAAAAACAATGGCGTGAATCGTCATATTAATGAACAATCAAAGACACGTTGCTTTTATATCTTAGGTTGCAAATGAAACTGGAGAACAAAAAGAACTCAATATTTTTCTGACTGTCAAAGCTGAGCTGTTGACGTAAGTAGCATCAACCAGCGAATTTATCGATCTGTTTAGTGGAAACAAAAGTTAGATACCCCTGGTAAGTGAAATTTCATCCACATTTTCTCAACGCTCTTTGATAATATTAATTTATGTTTCTACACAAAATATCGCTCTATCCCACGACTCCCAAAGGCGGTGTATAAATTTATCATCCCGCCTCCAAAATAAATATATTGCGTGATTTTTTCAAACACATTTTTTTGGTCCTTCGAGTATTGTCTCGCGTTCAAATTTAGGTTCATAGTGATGATAAACCTTGAGTGGATAATATATTTTTATCTGAATTATAAACATTTTTTGCAACGATTTTCTCATAAAAAACTACGCTATCGCTTTGCTTAATAAAATCACATACAAAACTATATTTCAAATTCAAATTCAAATGTTTTTATTCCAAATAGGATGTGACATCACTTATGGAAAGTCAAAAACTTCCACCCATTCCAAAATGAATGCCTCAGACCTGAGAAGAATGGGCGCAACAAACTCAGCGGGCTTTTATTTTTCATCAAAAATATGTTTACAAAGTAATATTGTACAAATATTTTTTAAAAGCTTGAGGGCGGTCGCTCCATTCAATTCGCGGAATTATTAAGAAAGTCATTTATGCTATAGTAACCTTTACCACACAAACGTTTTTTAACAATTCTTTTGAATATCTTAATTTTCTTTTTAATATTTTCTGGGATCTTGTTGTAAAAGCATATACATCGCCCCACAAAAGACTTACTAACTCGACTTAGCCGAGTAGTAGGCATAACAAGTTTATGTTTGTTCCTCTTCTTATTGTAATTGAAATCCAACGTCTTCGTATTCGTTATGCAATAAATAGAAATATATTGATTTGCAAACACAATACTTATACAATAAATCATAACAATCACAAACTAGCCAGACATGGCATTCTGAAGAATTTATCACAAATTGGTCACACTTCAGCATAATGCTGATTAACAGAGCAACCAGCGCCTATCTTCCATTGGAACCAACAAATTATAGCACACACGTCTGCTATTAGAAGTGCATGCCTTGTTTAATGGCTCACATTATAAATTTGCATAAATCAATATATATAATCATGATATCGATATTTTACTGATAGCAACAAGCTAATTAAATTACACTAGTGCTTTAATCAACAGTTCCTTATTTAAGTTTATTGAAGTTAATTTTAAGACTAGGTAAACAACGTTGGATATTCCAGACAAATTCCCATTAGCGAAACATAAAGAAAGTCTAACAAACAACACCTAAAAGAGGAATAACAACGAATACGCAACAGAATAGGTTTTTGTAACAACCTTTTAACCCGCATTCGATCGATAGTCGTTAAGGGCCATAATCGAGGAAACAGACTCAATTACCGCTGTGTCATGGCCACGTTTCTATTTAGACGCAGTGTTATTGTAATCACTCTATTGTATAGCGTAGAAAATTATTGTGATATTCAAATTATTTGTCGAAGTTATGTCGTATATTGTATTAGTTGAGTCGACGCGAAATCTCAGTTTTGAGGCATATAAGGTCAGGGAAAAAGTTTCTTCGCTTAAAGTATGTTTAAACTTGTAATAAAATGACATTAAAAGGTGATATGAAAAAATCAAATTAGTAAAATATTGCTCCAGCAGTGTTTCATTTGTTTACCATTCTGTCAAAAAGAATGAATCTAAAGAAGAAATTATATACATTTAAAATATTATTTCGTTAATAAATAAAAATGTTAATATATGTGTTTCATTTAATGATTCCAAAGATATTTGTGATTGATCGAGTCAAAGGCTTTACTATGATCGACGAAACCTATATAGTGCCATTGATTGTACTCATAACATTTTTCAATGATTTGTCTGATTACCAGTACATGGTCTACAGTAGAAAAGTTATTACGAAAGCCTCACTGTTGTCGAGGTTGAGATTATTCTAATATTTTAGTTATTCTATTTAAAAATATTTGTGTTTTAATTTAAAAAAAATAAAGATTTTTGTAGAGATTTGGCATTAAACTTATAGGTCTGTAATTTTCTATCATTTTGGTTTCTCCCTTTTTATACAGAAGTATTATTATGGTTTGTTTCCATTGATCGGGCACATGTTCACTTTCGACGATATCATTAAAAGGTTGTCTGATTGAACATCTTATAATATTAATCTGCTGATATGTAGGTAATACGCTATTTATGTACATTTCAAAAGTTGATTTTGGTTTGAAAAAATATCTTTGTTAGTTATAAAGAAATTGTATTGAGGTTCATCCTGTTCGAGCAATAAATGAATAAATTAATACTTAAATGAGCTTTTTGATAGAAACTTAATGCACCGTGTACACATTTGCGAATATTTATTGAAACGTAATGAAACCGAACCGATTTGTAGAAATTGATAATTTTCAGTGTATTTTATTTTAAAATTCAATATACCTTCTAACTTTTCTACTATACTTATTAAACAGTGAGAAATATATACACTGAGTTATTTTTAATGTAATTTGGTAATTGATAATATTACATTGGAAGATTGGCTTCGCCCTTTGAGTTGAGAGTGAATGGTTCCTCCTATCGCGCCACCGGCCCTTTTGGGTGTGTCAGATATTCCTTGTTAGCTTGTGTCAAACATGCTCAGGATCTTTTTCTAGAAGTCATATAACAAAACCAATTGCAATGAACACTCTGCATGAAGTTTCCATCTCAACTAAGCTTATTGATTGCAGGATCAACTTCTGCGTCAGAAATGCCAGAACACATGAGGATCAGCAGATTGGAGGATGATTATATAGAGACTATGTGGCGAAGAGGTCAGAGTAGATCTCCTTAGCGTTCCAGTTCCGAGGGAAGAAGGAGAGGCTGCGAGTATGTATTGTACACATAACGATGACTTTAATTTTAGCAAAGAGATATAAAATAATAAATTACCACAGAATTATATATAAAATCAAGATCTCAACAATAGCGCTACCCTCAGTCTGACGAATGTTTTAAACAATGAGGTGTTAGATTCAAAAATAAGTAACAAAATCAGCCAAGCAAAAAGTAAAATTACATATTATGCAGAAATAAATTAGATAATTATATATTAAATATTAGCTTTTTGGTACCTTTATAGCTTAAACACAAATTTTACCTCTTTCATTTCGTCTTCTTTGTACATACATTGTAAAGTTTTTCGGTTTTTTTTTTTTTCAATTTTAATTTAACCTTAATTCTGTTCCACAGAAATGAATCTTTTGAACATGGATGCGGAAAACCGCGTTGTGCTAAATGTGGGAGGGATTCGTCACGAGACGTACAAGGCGACATTGAAGAAGATCCCCGCGACGAGGCTGTCACGGTTGACGGAGGCGCTCGCCAACTACGACCCGGTCCTCAACGAGTACTTCTTTGACAGACATCCCGGGGTCTTCGCGCAGGTCCTCAACTATTACAGGTAAATACGACCCGGTCCTCGATGAATACATCTTTGTTAGACATCCCGGGGTCTTCGCGTAGGTCCTCAACTATTACAGGTAACTATGACCCGGTCTTCAACGAGTACTTCTTTGATAGACATCCCGGGGTCTTCGCGCAGGGCCTCAACTATTACAGGTAACTACGACCCGGTCCTCAACGAATACATCTTTGACAGACGTCCCAGGGTCATCGCGCAGGTCCTCAACTTTACTATTACCGGTAACTACGACCCGATCCCCGACGAATACATCTTTTTCAGACATGCCGGGGTCTTCGCGCAGGTCCTCAACTATTACAAGTAACAACAACCTGGTCCTCAACGAATACATCTTTGATAGACGTACCGGGGTCTTCGCGCAGGTCCTCAACTATTACAGGTAACTACGACCCGGTCCTCAACGAATACATCTTTGATAGACATCCCGTGTTCTTCGCGCAGGTTCTCAACTAGTACAGGTAACTTGTGTCGAAGATACTCTCAAACAGGTTTGTTATAGATATTGTATGTTCAGTTCACTCCAGTAATTCATCGAAATTGGCACGTTCTTACCGTTTATGATTTCACAGTCTAAGTATATTACACTAAGTTTAAATTTATTCAAGGAATTGTTGATCCCGCCCAGCATTGTTACCTTTGCCGTCGCTTTACATCTTCGAGATATGTACGTTTGTAAAAAAAATAAAAAAGAATTGTTTAAATCAGCTAATGATCTAAATCCGCGGAACCGACGTGATCCACAAAGACTCGTTCTACATGATGTTCCAAAAATAACTAAATATAATAAAAGTTGTGTATGTAATTGTGTTCGTGTTTATAATAAGTTACCGAGTAGCATAAAAAAATTAAATTCTAGATTATTTAAGAATAAGCTATATAGTTGGCTAAATGGTTATAATTTTTATAGTGTTAAGGAATTTATGGAAATGAAGTTCTGATATTCACTGTGGTTAATTATTTGCATGCTAGGAATAGTACTGGCAAAACATATAAGGTCATTATTATAATATTTAAACACCATTGTATACTATGTTTTTTGCAAATAAATATATTATTATTATTATTTTATAAATGTATTCAAATCAATATTAACAGTATACAAAATTGAACTGCCACTTTAGTACTTGCGTGTTTGATACACCGTATGGTTTTGCAAAGTTCAAGGCAATACTCCGTCCGTGTAGACGATAAAGTACTTGTTATGTTAAAAACTCGTAATAATAAGCAATTCACTTAATACATAGATTGTTTAATGAAGAGAGACTTATAATTTTAGTTGCCGGTTCAAGTTATATGCAATGGTTAGTTTAGTTTGTAAGATAAAGGAGGCTATACATTTTAAGCTTCGTATTTAATATAGTATAAAAAATTAGTAAAAACTGTTGACTCTTGCGGCCATCCCTGCAACTTCCTGCTTATTCCATACCTGCGGTTGATAGCATTCGACGCAATTTTTTGAACCTCATATAGAATCTTTGAGTTTTGATTGATCGAACTCGGAATTTTGAAGTAATTCCGAAAAAAACTTCCTTCGGTTTTCTTCCGTCAACGATAACTCAGGAACGAATTAACCGATTTTAACCGGCTTGTTGGCGATCGATGTGGTTTTTTGATGTTAACAGTTGATAAGCCTTGCTTTTAGAGTCGATCAGTAAAGCAATTTAAAAGTTATAAAAAAACACACAAATTTTCATGAATTTTTGAGATTTCTTAAGATCTACCGTAAATTGTATTCTAATTATAAGTTTGGTCAAGGCCTTTTTAATAGCACCAACTGCGATGAAAGTGGTCGAGCTGTTCAAAAGTTATAAGAGGTCTACATACATACACTAAAACACATCGCGGGAATAGTCGATATCTGATGAAAACAACATTTTCTTAAAGCGGGGTAAAACCAATAACTTCCCAAAATTTTCGACAATTTTTTAATTTTCTTATCGGGAACTTAAAAAAATCTTAAAAATACATAATTAGTTATACTAATACAGCGTATCAAAATATTAAAACACGTTATAAGTGTTTCCGGCAAACATACTTTTAGCAGCTTACCTATCTTTATACATAACAAACTTCTTCTTAGTCGGACTCTTGTCAGAGGGGTCGTGTTTGCGCTGATGTATATGGTGGGGTGTTCGGTGGGTCAATATCCTTTCTGAGGGTAGATCTCCTGGCAATGTGCTTCATTTCTGACGGTTAGAGGCATTGCGAGTACACTTGACTATTGTGGACTCAGTAGCCTTTGTGATGGCGTCTATCCAGCGGGTTGGCGATCGACCGCGTGCTCTCTTGCCTTCCACCTGGCCCTAAACTATCAGTCTTTCCATCGAGTTCTCATTTCTAGAGACGTGACCAAAGAACTTCAGTATTCTTACTTTATATAACAAACTATTTTGCGTTAAATATTTTGCTATTCACGTGTATTTCATACAAGGCTGTTTTCGCTTGAGTGCTTTTGAAAGGAATGTAAAGGACACCTCCGGAAAGGTAGAAAAAGGTGACTCCGGAAAACAGCTTTATTATAACGATGTTTATAACATAGTCAGGAGGGGATCAACAGTCTCTGCATATTATATGTTGTGAAAATAGTCTCTGTTTTGTTGAGAAGGTTAAAATATTATGGCAACTTTAAAATTTCATAATTTGTACTGGCGTACAGCGACGGCGGTTCATTTTTGTGTGTTTAAGATTTAAAAAAATGTTTATGGCGGCTTCAAGGGGCAGGTAAAATAAGTTCAAGAAAAGCGATGGCTGGTCCATGCTTCATGCTCGTGAACGAGCGCTACTTGCTGTAACTGGAAGATCCTGTGAATAAGAACGCTAAATATTTTTCATTTTACTTATATTTTCATTCATGTATGCATTATCACGACATTACAGTTAAAATACCAACGCACCACGACAGACAAACTTATATTAAATAGATAATATTACTTACAAACTGACCTACTATTATAAACCCATTACGCAACACATTATCAGTCACTTAAAAAGATCTCAACCATTCTCTATTCCATTCCCACCCACCTACTTAACTTTAAACCTATATGTTTTTATTTACCACAGATGTGGTCGCAAATTATGAGAAAGCTCATGGTCGCTCAGAGGGCAATGGAGAGGGCTATGCTCGGAGTTTCCCTGCGAGATCGAATCCGAAATGAGGAGATCCGTAGGAGAACCAAAGTTGCCGACATAGCCCAAATGATTGCGAAACTAAAGTGTCAGTGGGCAGGGCACATAGTCGGGGCAGTAAAGTCCTCAAATGGCGACCACGTATCAAAAGGCGCAGTCTTAGTAGGCCGCCCACAAGATTTAGAGACGATCTGGTCAAGATCGCCGGAATACGTTGGATGAGAGCAGCGCAGGACTGATCGTCGTGGATATCTTTGGGGGAGGCATTTGTCCAGCAGCGGACGTCTTCCGGCTGATGATGATGATGTGTATATTTATTTAGGTACAATGTGTGTGGACTGATACATCCACTGTAATCAATAAATAACTCCTGAGGTTTTTCTTTGTGGCTTACTAACTAGTATATATTATTGTTAATTTATTTATTTTCCACTTCAATCTGGGAGTTGAAACGTTTAAGTATTTTATTGCATTAGTAATATAATAATAATAATAAATCCATTTTATTCCGAACTAAAAAACATACATACACAAACAACACATTTGAATAACCAATAATCTTAAGCTAAAAAGTATAAACTATAAAATGTCTCTTAGTTCGGCGTGCCGATTGGCAAAGGCCTCCTCCAACGATTTCCACTCTTTTCTGTTTTGGGCAACTCTTCTCCAGTTAGGTCCTGCTGTAAATTTTATTACATCTTCCCACCTTGTTTGCTGTCTTCCTCGTTGTCTTTTGCCATCTCTTGGGTACCATTCGGTAAGTCTATTGCTCCATTTCCCCACTTTATCTCGCATCATGTGCCCTGCCCATCTCCACTTTTGTTTTGCATCAGTAATATAATGAAGCTTTAATAATTGAAAGAGTGGCAATGAGTTTCTTGCCATTTCTCATTAAACTATTCCGATGTGATGGTGAATATAAAACATTGACAATCAGATGATTGTTAATACTACAAGGTTAAGCTTGAAGATTCAAGCTTAACCTTTTTGATCTACATTACTAAATAAGTATACTTAATCCGTTTTATTAATAAACGCAATGTAAAGTAACTCAAACTTTAGTATTACATCGGATGTCATTTATTTGTAATGACAAAGGTAAGATAAAGACAAGCGGCCTTTAAAATAAACTTGGTTAAAAGTTATACCTGTGAATAAACCAAGAATATGCAAAATGTTGACAATATCGTTGATATATCTGAAGTTTTACGTCCGAACAAACCAATTATAAGCAAAAGTCTATTTGTAAACATTTTGCATTTTCTTGGTTTATTTTCTCAGTTATATACCTTTATACCAAATTTATCTGTAAGGTCGAAAAAGTTTTAAATTTGGAGTAATTTTACTTCACCTTTATTAACAACACAGTTTGAGATTGGGTTTAGTTCTCGCGTACTTATTGGTCATACTTAATTTGTTAGCCGTTCGTACAAAAGTTACTTGGATGGCTCACCTTATCTTGCACATCTACATCCGCAATAGCAGTGGTTAAGTTGCCGGACTTTGAGGTATTATAGGAGTGTGTTCTGAGCTTCAAGGTCTCTAATTTCAACAGCCGACAGATGATTCAGCAGCTGCGGGGGGCAAAATGTGTATTTGGAAGTGGTTTTGAAAATAAAGAATCTCTGTGATATATATATATATATGAGGTGTAGATGTAAAGGAACACGAAATTAACTTTAGTGGTAGAATAGTGGTCATTTAAAGATAAATCATGTAGTAGTTGCAATCCTCTGTGTACACTGATTTATAGATTTAATTCCTATTATAATTATTTTTGTACTAACTTATTTCTTTGTAAGAAAATATAAAATACATTAATAATTTAGTTTATCTAAGGCCGGTCTCAGTTCACTTTTGAACCACTAGACAGGTTTCAGTTTTCTGTCAATAGTCAGATATGGTGGCGAGTTTTTTTAGCAAGGCTTATTATACTTTAAGAATGAGCCACAGTGAAGTGTTTTCGAAATTATTTAACAATATGCATAAGATATTGTTGTATCAAATATGTTTATTTTCCTAGGACGGGAAAACTGCATTATCCGACGGATGTGTGCGGGCCGCTTTTTGAGGAAGAATTGGAGTTCTGGGGTTTGGATGCCAACCAGGTGGAACCATGCTGTTGGATGACTTACACTCAGGTATTTATTGAAGGTTATTTATTTGTGTGAAATAGAGCTAAGATAAGATTAAGGAAATATATATTAAAATTTTATCTCAGCATTAAACAAGATCATATAAGTTCAAAAACAAAAACAGCGAATGAATAAGAAAGAAGTCCAGGTAAGCTAAAAACATTGCACGGAAAATATAAAAATTTAACGGCAGAGATTATGGCTGATAAAATCCCCAAATAATCACCCACTACTTTTTACTTTATGGCGATGATTTCAATCGATTTTTTATCGGAGTTTGCCGACAGCACGTTTATGGCGCCATAAATTTAGCTTGCTGATTATTATGCCTTTATCACGTGGTTATTGCTGTGCGATGAACTGTCCTCATTGAATATTAATTTCTCCGTTGGAGTGAACTAATAGTTTCAGCAGTGAACATACGTAATGCTGTTAAATTCTAATGCAATTTTTTACAGAAATTTAACAGATATAATATATTGAAGCATGTTGTTTTTTTGTTTTACTCCTTTACATATTATTTTTGAAGCATTGACGAATAGGCTTAGTTCTGTAGCATAAAAAATTGGGCGCTTAACTGACATAGATACGGTGCGACTAGTTAACTTTTATTTATTTTCGTACTTACATTAAGTATTGGTCCCCGCTGCACTCCAACTAGATACCGCACTACCTAAGAACAATAGCATTTTTATTACTGCAACTATAAGTTGCTTGTGTGCGTGGCACCTTGACACTCAATGATAATATCATCAGTTATTTTTTTCACATATTATGTGATCCCAGTGTCTTTCTTGTTTCTTGTAGTATTATTTTCACAAAATTTACTACGCAACCCGGTAAAAGTTAAATAGAACAGCCGCACTTTGCGACTACGCCTGCGGTACCTAGTTGGAGCGCAGCGGAGACCAATCCTTAATCTAAGTTTTCATAGTATTATGTCCTATCTTTGTGCTGCAGAAGAGGGCTATTCGTGCTATTTAATATATTATAAATAACCTAGGTCCTGAAGAATCATATAAAGGCATAAACATTTTGACTGTTACATTCTTATATATTCTTGATGATGTTCTGTTTAGTTCATAAGTACATTAAGGAATTTGCTAGAAATGTGACAATCATAATGTTAACACGAGTAAGGGCCGATTTTTCAATCCTCAGATAAATCACCAGATAACTATCGAGAGAATAAAATTAACTTAGTGTTTATCTAACGATTAAAAGTTTTGAATTTTTCAATCGCTTTTTATCCAAAGAATAGTTGTCTGTGGTATTGTCGAAGCAACTTCACACTTCATGTGCAAGCAGGTGCAAGCGAGATGGACATATATATTATTTAACGCATAAGACAGAGAAAGGATGCTTGTTTGACATTAGACATTTATCACAACAATTAATAACTACAAACCCCTAATTCAGTCGTTTATTTGTTCAGTTTATTTAAATTTAAATTTGGTTTCGTGTAAAAGTAAGTACCTTTTATGATATTGAGGTATCATTAAAAAAATACTACAAACCTTTGCGTTTCCTATTTAATTTTATCCTCAATCAATGAGATTAAGTAGGTATCTTTTTTAGTCGAACTCTCCTCCAGAACTCATTATCATTCCAGATAATGTTGTGATTTGGTCTCTCTCTCACAACATTGGTTTTTCTGTCCGGAGAGTTCACAAAGTTGAGGAAATGAATTTCTTCTTCAATCGCGAAGTCGTTAATTTTCTCAAAAATATCCATTATATTACAATTTCTACTATATTATATAGTAATAACATAAATTACGTGTGTAGTCGTCAAAAGATGATAGTTATTAGATCATTAGATATTTTGACACGAGCATAGATAATACACTTATAACTAGAGAATGACTTATTTACAAATATAGCCTTAAAATCTTAAAAACACGTCCTAATTATCCCACCGATAACTCTTAACCGGCTCCCAAAGGGGCCGATAAATATAATCACCCGATATAGTCTTAATTTGTCCGATAACTTCTATCTGCCTGTTGAAAAATACGAAATTGCGCTATTCGTCGAATTTCTCTTATCTAGTTGTTTAACTGAGGATTGAAAAATCGGCCCTAACAAACATAAACTTGTTATGCCTTCTACTCGGTTAATTCGGGTTAGTATGTCTTTAATTGTATATGCTTTTACAATATGATCCCAGAAAATGTACAAAACAATTGTATCATGAAATTTAAAGGAATTGATAAAAAAAAACCTTTGTGTGTGAAAGGTTATTATAACATAATGATTTCTTAATGATACCACAGAATGGGAATGAAGCGGACACCCTCAGGTTCTTTAATTATAAATGTTTATAGGACGATATTAGATCGTAATCCATATATTTATTAAAAAAAGCCCGCTGAGTTTCTTGCGCCCGTTCTTCTCAGGTCTGAGGTATTTCGAATGGATGGTAGTTTTTGACATTCAGTAAATGATTTTGAATCCTATTTCTAATAATTTTTATCAATAAAAATATTTGAATGTAAATATTAATTTGGATTATAATATTATTATCATTTCTTGAAACCCTAGATTTATTATTTTTATAACGATACTATTAATCTAGCTGTCTAGGCAATATCTCTAGCATTGTTCAACAAAAAGCTTCATGCGGCAATAAAACTACAACTCTTTTGTATTCAGTTTCTTCACTACAGTAGCGTGTGGAATGTCTGACAGTTCAGTAACTAGTTCTCGCAAGTAAGAACACGTACGAGATTCAGATCTCGTATGTGAAAAGTTTTAAGCGATTCTCGCCTGTTCTACAAACTGATATAAACTCATTGATACTCTATCACATTCAGATGTGAATACACTATTATTTTCAAGTTGGATGTATTCTAATGCATTTTTATTAGATCGACTTCTTATTTTAAATCATATCAAATTATAACTCGATTTCTTTTAGTCCCTTGTTTATGTAACGTTTTTGTAAGCGATCAGTATTTTTTTATGAAAATAGGGGACGAGACGATCTGGAAGTTCAGCTGATGGTAATTGATTAGTCTTATTATTTATGTGTTGACCAATTATAGGGCTCTATTGTGAACATCGAGTGGCGACAGTGGTTCCTATACAATTTACGCGTGATAGCCATTTTAATGTCTTTTACATATTCTGTGGTTACCTCTGCCCATTACAATGCAGTGCCGCTCAGGATTCTTGAAAATTCCAAAAATTCTGTGCGCCACTACAATTGCGCCTGTCACCTTGAGACATAAGATGAAAAGTCTACTTTGTCCAGTAATGTCACTAGCTACGGCGCCCTTCAGACCCAAACACAGTAATGTTTACACATGACTGCTTCACAGCAGAAATAGGCGCCGTTGTGCTACCCATAACTAGCCGGCATCCTGTGCAAAGGATCCTCCCACTAGTAATATTTTTTAATTGTGATTTATTGTGTTCCTTCTATAGTTTTTACTTATGCTTTTCCACGAAGTAGCTATCTTTGACCTTGGGGCCTGCCAAGTTGAGAGATAAACAAGCGACATGACCGTACCATCCTTTTCTCGAAGCAGTTCAGGCCATTTTCGACCGGCTATAACTTCATAACTTCAGCTGTGGATAAAATTAGAAGCCTAAATTTATTAATAGCAATATAAATCGCATTAAACAAGTTTTTAATAAAAACTTTTTCTTCACTTGTGTTTTCATACGACCGACCGCCAAGTTAATCTTTTTATTTTTAACATAAAATATGATGTTGTTAAGTTAGCTAAATTTACTAAGCTAAGTTTACGCTTAGTTTACACTGGCTGTTAAGAAAGTCACATGGCTCCAGATTTTTTTTTATTAGTTTTCCTTTTACATCAAGACAACATTACTTTCCGAGTATGAGAAATGAAAAATATTATACAGAAATGTTCCTTTTTTCAAATTGCTATTACGTCAATATGTGACGTCAATTTTGTTCTTAAATAGTTTTCTTTTTATTTGTGTAGAAGTATTTGTAAAATATGTTTTTCATTTACATATCTCGTTATTTCTTTCAAACAACGTCATAAAATTATTTTTTATGCATGCCTGTATGTCGAACGCAATTATCATTTTTTTAAGTATGTTGTAGATATAGTGGGATGTATGGTGTAATTTCTGTAGGTAATCTTAAATATATAAATATTACTTTTGTAATTGTTTTAAAATCTCAATTATGCGTACACACTCTGTAACTTCGAAACTGTCAAAGTGCTTTTGTGCCTGTTCGATATTCGCCATTTTGGCGCTGTTGGCCATGTAGCGAGAGTTGCGGTACTAAAACTAGTGATGACAACCTCAGCAAACATCGATAGACGGTGGGAAACTATTTACAAAAAGAAAATGTGTACTTTATTACGTTGATTCTTGAAGTATAAATAACACGGAAAACGAACGAAATTAATTCAAAATGCAAAAATACTGCAGAGTACGTTCTTTCGCAGCCATTTGTATTACACGTCAAAATTTGTTCTCTGGACGCTCGCGAGTGGCGCTTCAAATAGGCACAAAAAATTGCTGTCAAACATATGGAACAGCGTGTCCAGTGGTATTTATACAGGTCAGTGAAGGTGGTAGATACACGCTTCAACTCATGACTTGCCTGTTATGCCAAATAAATAAAAAATATTAAAATATTCCCAATCTACAACGTTACATTTGATATTCAATAAACTCGACCATAAAATACACCATGAAATGACCTATAAATTGATCAAGATTAAAATAAAACATATATATTTTTGATTTTAATGAAAATAAGGGACGAGACAGAGCAGGACGTTCAGCTGATGGTAATTTATACGCCCTGCCCATTACGATGCAGGGCCGATCAGGATTCTTGAAAAATCCCAAAAATTCTGAGCGGCATGTTAAGTCTCATTTGCCCAGTAAATTCACTAGCTACGGCGCCCTTTAGACCGAAACACTGTAATGCTTACACATTACTGCTTCACGGCACAAATTGGCGCTGTTGTGGTACCCATAATCTAGCCGACATACTGTGCAAAGGAGCCTCCCACTAGTGAATGTAAAAACTTATGACTCGGAAATACATTTATATTCATCATATAAATATTTGCACCAACCGGAATTGACCTAAGTATTTAAATAAGCAAATGAATAGAAACAAAAACTTACACAAACAATAATTTGTATTTCAAATCATAAAATCGATGCTAAGGAAGTTCAAATAAATCTTTAAGCAAAAAATTTAGCAATAAAGATCAACTTGTTTGATAAAAAAACTTATCGCAATCTCGAAAAACTTTGTTGTACAATGTTGGCGAAATTGAGCGGGTTTATGACACAAGTGTTACCAGCGCCGATATTAAATCTCACATATTTCGATACAAACTTTAGCGCCGTGAGCGTGATTGCATGATATAAAATAATCTTTATTTTTATTAAAATAGATAAATTGAAAATAAAGTTGCACCATTTCATTTTCGACGCCTTACGTCTTTCTTTAAAGTGAAGGTCTAGGATTTTTAATAAGAAACATAAAAGTATTTCGTAACAACTTTTTAAAAATTTCACTTTACAACTCATTGGTACAAAGCATATTGGAATATGGATCGGTAGTTTGGAGACCTCACTATGCGACACACATGTTAAAAATAGAGCGAATTCAAAAAAGATTCATTTGGCATTTAATTTATTCGAATGGACTTTCAATAAAAAGTCTGACTACCTATGCTAATAGACTCGTATTTTTCAAAATGACTTCCTTAGAAGACAGGTGAACTCTAATCGATCTTATCTTTGTATTAAAACTTTTAAATGACAAGATTGACTGTCCTCAGCTTCTGAATAAAATTAATTTTCGTGTCCCTAGTAGATATCCCAGGACGCAAATTATTCCGCTAGTTCCACCGGTTCGAAGATGTATGTTTGGAGCGAACTCTCCTATTCCTAGGCTGTGCAAGATGGTAAACATATATAGCGATTACATCGATATTAATTTCACGACTTCTGTCCATACAGTTCGTAAATTATTTGTATGTTAGTTTAGTGAATAAAATGTAGTCATAATAATAGTTTTATTTCTTAGTTTTATAATATATATAATGATAATCTTAAATAATAACAATTTAAAACCAAATCATTTAACAATTATTACTTGTTAGCATATATTTTGTTTCCTCTTAAACTAATATTTACTTTGTGAAAATTATTAAATCATGTGGTAGATACCTGTAATTGTTTTTTTACATTAAGTTGATACATTATATTTAGTCTGTATTATAAATATATAACGCATCAATGTAAACAAATGTTGGTATTTCTAAATAAATAAATAAATAAAGGCATTTATTTTCTCAAAATTGATTCCTTTAGAATTATTTTTGATGTCATTTCTAATATACTAGATACTCCTATCGCTTCGGAAACAAGTGGCGCTCTGAGAGAGAAGTAGAGGCGCAAGAAACTCTCCCAGCATTCTTTTTTTACGTTCTTTTTTATAAGAAATACAATATTGTACTGTCATTGCTATTGCTATTAAATATTAATCTAGTCCCAGGCTGTCCGATCGCTCAGATATTCAGCTCTGAAGTAGTAGAATTTACGACAGCCATTTTTAATAAAACCTTTAAATTTATTTATATTATAAAAGTGCATACATATACCCTTAAAGCTAAAAAAAAGTATTTCATGAAGCCTACTAGAATTAGTTACAAGGAGTTAGTTTCTAGTGTTATATTAATAACAACAATAGTAAATAATAGACTGTAGAGATGAGGGAGACTGTTGCCTTCATAAACAATTATTATATTGCTGCGTACACTTGCAACGCTGCGGATATTGAAAGACTCGTGTGCAGTGGGGTGCAATATGATGGCAAACGAGGCGTCCGCCATACTGATTAACACTATAACACTACTTACCCACTGGTGGTCTGTAAGTCACATGTGAAGCTAGATGCTTAACGTCGATTGGTCTACTTACCTTCTTATTTAGATGTCTATACGTACGACTCAGATAATAGTGAGACTGTTATGGGCAGATGATGCTGCTTCACATTAGACCTTGGATCATCCCCTCGATCTGTGAAAAAAGATATCAAGTACAAATCAGATATAAAGCACACTAGAGGGAGCCTTCTTAATACAGGGTAGTAGGCTAGCTGGTGGCACGGCTAGTTGTATGGCTACGTACACAGCGGCACTTTTTCTGCCATCAAGTTAGTATGCAAGCATTATTGTGTTGCGCTTTTTGATCGGCGCCTAATCCAATGAAATACTAATGATTTCTATATAATCAAAACTTACATCATTTGGGCTTCCCGAGAGCTTTGCAAGTGGCCCTCCAGCTTCCTCACTGAGCGCATCATACAAATCGTTGTCGACGGTTATTGCTCGAACCCGAAGCCCGTGAACGCTGGAGTGCCCCAAGGCTGTGTGCTATCCCCCACACTGTTTCTTCTGCATATCAATGATATGTTGGGCAGCTCTGACACACACTGCTATGCAGACGACAGCACTGGTGTTGCCGTATATCCGGGCCATACATGTCTCTCTCGGGAAATCTTCGACCAGTGCCGGACGAAACTTGTGTCTTTTATCGAGTCCTCTCTTGAGAAGGTCGTGGAATGGAGTAAATTGTTCAATTTAACCCCCAGAAGACTCAAGTTTGTGCGTTTACCACAAAAAAATACCATTTGTCGTATCACCGGACTTTGACAACACTTCCCTTAAAGCCTCGCCTAGCATCGGAATACTGGGTCTCGAAATCTCGAGCGACTGCTAAATCCGTGGCCATCTGGAGGGCAAAGCCAATTGGCTTCAAAGAAGCTGGGCGTCATAAATAGAGCATGGCAATACTTCGAGCCGGCCCACATTCTTGCACTCTACAAAGTGGAGGTCCGGCCACATATGGAGTATTGCTGTTATCTCTGGTCTGGCGCACCCAGTATCAGCTTGATCCATTGGACCCAGTGCTCTATAAACAGCTGGATCACTGGGCGTTCCGTGGAAACGTCGCATCATTGTGTGCCTTCTACCGCATTAATCACGGGGAGTGTCCCGAAGAGCTGTTTCACCTGATTTATGCCGCCGAAATCCACCTTCGACACACACGGCACGTCACAAATTAGGATATCATCCCCACCATCTGTTGTGTGGCGGTCCTCTACAGTGCGGCTTTCAAGGAGCTTTCTGCCACGTACTACAAAGCCGTGGAATGCACTTCCTTGTGCGGTGTGTCCGGGACGATACGATATGGGTACCTTCAAAAAAAGCGCGTACACCTTCTTTAAAGCCCGGCAACGTTCTTGCAAGAGAATGTGAGCGGCGGTGATCACTTAACATCAGGTGGCCCGTACGATCGTTTGACCTCCCTTTCCATAAAAAATATATGGCCAGACTAAGTATAAACAAATATTTTAACAAAGATTTCGTAGATTTGCCCACATACGATTACTTACATGATGGTATAGAAACAACGACGATCGATGGACTGCAATTTCATAAAACTCACAGCTGTATTTATTGACGCGGAAACATGCGGTCCGGATATTCATATCAAATATGAAAAATTAAATATCAAGTGGGGACTGAATGCGGTGTTCGCTTCTATTGTCGATTTGCGGAAAATCGAAACGAAAACTTAATAATGAAATGTCAGGGGGTTTTGTCGTGGTAACGAACCTACTATATGATAGAATTTGTAATTACAATCGGATTGTATGAGTATATAATGTTACAGGCAATTTGTATACTCCGGCATTTTTTATATTACCTAGGCAATGTATAAAGTTGAAGTAAAAAATTCACCAGTTTGACCAATACATAAAATTAATCAAATAAATTGATATTATAATATGTTTTTTATGATAGTAAGGGCAGAGCAGGACTTTCAGCTGATGGTAATTGATACGCCCTACCCATTATAATGCAGCATTGTGCTCGTCACCTTGAGACATAAGGTGTTAAGTCTCATTTGCCCAGAAATTTCACTAACTATGACGCCCTTTAGTCCGAAACACAATTATGTTTACACATTACTGCTTCACGGCAAAAACATGCCCCGTTGTGGTACCCATAATATAGCCGAAATCCTGTGCAAAAGAGACTCCCACTTGTGGCTAGTTTGTTCCAAGCTATACGAAAGTGTTAATATTATTTAGAAAGCATAAAATACATTGTTTAATTAACCTTTTATATGAAACGCAATATTTTTTATTTAAAAATATTTGAAAATCAACTAAAGAAAGTGTTAGTTAAAGGACACAATTCACATGTAATATTTACTTCACATGGATTTTGGGTTGTTATATAAAAACCATGAAGGCTTTTATTTATTTTGCTCCCTTTCATCAATTTAAATTCAGTTCAGTTAAAAAACATTTTACAAAGGAATGAAGTTCAAACCTTACTGTTGCCTTTAAGGCCTTTTTATAATTACTGCCTGGATGCCTTAAATATTCCATTCATTGTCTAGGTATTATGGGGAATACCTGATTTGTATATATTGCCAGTAACATACTTTAACGATTTACAAAATATACTTTTTTTTATTGTCTGACTAATTATAATGTTACCTTCTTTAATTAAGAGCAAGTAGTATATGTATCCATCTATACTAGTATATGTATACTGGCACCATTTCGGCAATTGCATTTATATTCATGTGACATCTGATCCAAACCTGCGTAATTTATTTCACATAAATAAGCAGGCAAAGGAGAATATATATAAATATCCGTAGGAGATACAAAGTCACCGTCGTACCGGAAGACGCAGTGTTCGTAGGCCCCTCACAAGATGGACTGACGATCTGGTCAAGATCGCCGGAATACGTTGGATGAGGGCAGTGCAGGACCGATCGTCGTGGAGATCTTTGGGGGAGGCCTTTGTCCAGCAGTGGACGTCTTCCAGCTTAAGATGATGATTATTATTGTACCTGTCTCCCAGTCATTGAACTAGAAATTACTTTGAATCGGATCGGACCCATAAACGACAGAATCCGTAGCATCGTAATAGATCTAAAACAGTGAACCTTTGAACTAATATATTTTTTTATGTCCATCGTAGCAATTATATAATTCATAATCTCAGTGTTTACTATTTGTTGTCATAGCATTTGTTTATTCGATGAGTATTGGAATAATAATAATAAAAAACTACGTTTAAAAATTGACTTCAAAAACTGAAAAGTATCAAATAACTAAAAATTTAATTTAATACACCTTATCCTTTAATATTAATAAAATGCTAGTCGGTGCCAAGCCCTAAACAAAATACCGATCGAATTGATAACCTTTTTGAAGTCGGTTAAAAAAATATCAAAATCGGGAGCCGCTAAATATTCCGCCCATAGTGGATTTTTGTATTGTTCATAATAAATGGATTACATTCAATGTTAAAAGGCATAAATGCATTTATTTTCTCCAAATTGATTTCTGTAGAATTCTTTTTGATGTCATTTCAAATATATACTACCGCTTCGGAAACAAATGGCGCTCTAAGAGAGAAGAAGCGGCGCAAGAAAGTCTCGCAGCATTCTTTTTTTGCGCTCTTTATATTAAAAATAAACAATATTGTACTGTCATTGCTATTGGTATAAAATAATCACAATCTAGTCCCAGGCTGTCCGATCACTTAGATATACAGCTGTGGAGTAATAGGATTTACGTCAGAGCCATTTCTTAATAAAACATTTAATTTATTTATAGATAATGCTGAACAGTGGTTGGAACTTTATTATAAAAGTGTATATTTACCCTTAAAGCTATCTGTAAATTTATCTTATGAAGCTGTTAGTCTTTCACTATTCGAGATTCCCAACATAAATCGTTCCAAGTAATCTTTATATTATTCAATGCAATTAAATATGCATTGGCTTTGCAACAGACTGTACAGAAAGGAAATTTGTATTTAATTTTAATTTGTATACTACGTTGAACCTAATTAGGTTTAGGAAACAACAGACAAGTTGATCCTGTTTTTAACATTACTGGGGAGAAGATTTCAATGAACAATTTATCTTAGATACTCAGTTTTATTTTGAAATCTACATAATAATAATATTTTTTATACGTAGCTTTAATAAGTTTTAATTAGGTTTAGATTGGAAAGCTAAGCCATCGGGTTTATATAAAGTATAGCAAACTTAAAGAAGCGATAAGTCTTAATCTACATAATATGTAACAATGGAATTATAATGGGTAGATAAAAAAATGTAAAAAAGTTAATCTTATTTACATAGTTCAATTCTATGAAAATGTAATCAATCTAATCAATTCAAGAAGAACTAAAACTAAAGAAGGAACACGTAGTGTTGGTAGGCCTCCCACAAGAAGGACCGACGATCTGGTCAAGATCCCCGGTGTAGGTTGGATGAGGGCAGCGCAGGACGATCGTTATGGAGATCTTTGGGGGAGGCCTGTGTCTAGCATTGGACGTCTTCCAGCTGACGATCAATGATGATAATAATCTCTCTTTCAATAATGAATATAAGGAGTTTTCTCTCATATAAATTGTCAATAAAAATATTAGATATTATTGGTATCCAGAACAAGTAGGTACACTTTAACAAACAAAAAAATCTTATAACTATATTTAGAAGACTATGATTCCATAAAATTAAAACTATCCGGGGAAGCGTACCAAGAATACTAGCAGCATATCCGGGTTGGATAGCTAGGTTGATCTGTTGACCGAAATAGCTGCCAGTGCTTGGGGTTCCTGTAGCCTTCTTGAGTCAGGAACATTGTACATTCTCCATGCCTCTGGGCCCCACGGGCCAAATGTCTTAACATCAAACGGCACAAAGATGTATGACGCACTGAGACCGACATATTTGCGACGCTTGCTGTCTTCGGCAGTAACTATGACATGAGAAGGAGCCAGAGTGTCGACGCGTCCCACACCAGCGCCCTTTCCCGTGCCCATACCATTAGCGTCATTCCTTCAGGACGCTTGCCAGCGCGGTGGGTAACAAATAAATACTATGTGGCTCTAAAACAGCTGGTATATTAAAGGCGGCAAATGCCAGCATTAATGAAGTCATGCGCATGACTTCATTAATGATGGCGTGACTACTATAACTTATTCATATTTTTTTTATTTATATTTTTCGAGATTGATGATAAAATATTTCATATACAGCAATACTTAATTATATATTACAAAGAAATTTAATGTTTCAATCATCTTCTAGCACAGAGATACTCAAGAAACTCTGGCAGTCTTAGACAGACTAGATCTAGATACGGAGAAGCCGTCCGATGAAGAAGTGGCCCGAAAGTTTGGCTTTGAAGAAGATTACTACAACGGGACGGTCTCCTGGTGGCAGCAGCTCAAGCCGCAAATGTGGTCACTCTTTGATGAGCCGTACAGTTCTAACGCTGCAAAGGTAATTCTGTTTTATACATGATGTTAATAGGCTTTTATATTTGTATTGCAATAAGTGTCTTGCTACTTCTTCTAATTAGTTCAACCCTTTACGAACTAGGAGTAGATTCAATAAGATTTTTATTTGACATTTATAAGTGTCATTTACGTGACCTGCATGAATAAAGAGTTTTTTTATTTGATTTGATTTATTCGCGCAATGTTCTACATTCGGTTTAATATTTCTATCGAGGGAATTCATTTTAATTACACCTCCTAAGACGTTAGTGATATTTACAATATTAACCGTACTTATTGTATCTGCTAACATGCAGATCACTTAACGAAAAGGATAAAAATTATTGAAATTTTCTATAATGTTATAAGCTTAACAGAATATGTACTTACTAGAGTATTTTATGAACTCAATCTCTATCTCTCATCTGTTCTTTAGACGAGGAATACTATTATTTTATAAAACATTGTTCACTAGGATGAATGGATATGACGAATTTGGTCTTATGCCAAAAATAAAATATAAAAAAAATATTCAATTATGACTTATAGTCAGCATAGTTCATGGAATCAAAAATCGTCGGTCCGAAAGTAATAAATGCCGTAGACTATGCTTATATTATTAATTTTATAAAGATAAAAACAACATCAATGAAAGATACAACCTCAAAATGTCAATACCTTTCAACTTCGATCATAAGTTGTTGAGTCGAGAGTCTAACTAAAAATTAATTTGAAATGAAAAACTGATCATAATATAGAAGAATTAGGAGTAGGAATAATAATAATAATCTTTAGAATTTATTTCGTTTCACTGAGCATCCTCAGGAGCTCACCACTCATCAAACGCTTGGAGAAGAGCTCATTCTTGCTCCAGCGTATTATAATTTCTAGCATTTTGAATAGATAACAAAGTATTTATGTATGTGTAAGAACTGTTTAATCCAAAAAGCAGAATAGTAGCGCTTTTTCTACCGCCTTTCTTATGAAAGCGATTTTGGGGGCTCTACACAAATTGATCGGCAAATGGTGGCGCCCGAGGATTTATAATGTTTTAAAAATATTTTTAAATAAACGGGTAAACGGTAAATACAATTTACTGAAAAAAAAACTGTGTCTACATACCTGTATCTACATAAAATAAATGTATTAATAAAGTTATTATTCAAATATTGTTAAAAAAATGTTAAAGCGAATCAAACATTGCAAATACTTACAATAGCCATATTTTCGTGACTGGGCTCTGTAGTGCTCTCTAAGACTATGTGTTCTGCTGTACAAACGTATAAAATAACAATACACATTACACATTACAATGGTTGCATTCATCCTCGAAAGGATTGCCTTCTATTTAAAAAACTATCATTAAAATTATATTTTTACTATGTACCTACTAAATCAAGACTTAATCTTTCGAAATTATTTCAAATCATCGAAGAATCTGCTCACACTCTCTGACAAAAACACGAAGTTATCGCCAAAAAACAAATACACGCTCTTAATAATCTTTGTACTTTTTACTTATAAAGCAAATTCTCGTTGTGAAATTTTACATAACTTTCCTTACTTACATATAACATAGCTACCAAGCAGGTAACTGAAAATATATCAAAGCACACTGGTAGTTCTAACATAAGCACATTTAAGAAAAACAAACTGCTGCCTATAAAACGAATAACAACATGTCTACCGATTACTTGATGATATTTATAGCTAACATATTAAAGTTTAGAAAAAAAAACGATGTTTTACGAGATTACCAGAATAGACTGATAATCCATCGAACAAAGAACCGAAAACACTTGTCCTTACTTTGAAATAAAATTGTATTTTTTAAGCCGCCTCTGGTTTTCCAGACTCCATTGTCATTAAAACAAATTACTCCATTGAAATTCTCATATCTCTACATTTTTGCGTTGAAGATAATATTATAAAACAAATTTTAGACCTTGTTATCCTTTGATGGTTTTTGGTCTCTTTATAATTATTCAAATTGATGTTAATTTAATTATTGTACACCCGCTCCAGAGTTCACGTACTCTCTCTCTCTCAAACCTTTTTTAATCCAATTTAAATTATCCACTGACCTACAAAGTGTGGGCCCTAAAGATCGTAGCTTTGTATGCTTCTATTAAAGTAGTAATAATCCTATTTATTCTTATGCTGTGTATTCATTTAATTTCTTTTGTACTATTCGTGGTAGTATAGGTATTATTTATTATTTAATCTTCTTTCTTAAGTATGATGAGGTTAAGCTATTACAAGTATATCAAAAATAATACCGGACGTTTTAATGCATTTCGTTATTTAAATGAGAAGAAATTTTCGTTTTCATAATGTTAATATTACTTTAATTGATACTTACATAAAACATCCCTTTGTTGCAGATTATTGGAGTGATATCTGTGTTCTTCATTTGTGTATCGATTATATCGTTTTGCTTGAAGACACATCCGGACATGAGAGTGCCAGTGATAAGAAACTATTCTGTGACGACGGCAAACCAGACGCAAAGTTGGGCGTTGGACAAAGTGCAAACAAACGCCCATATAGCCTTCTTCTACATCGAATGTGTGTGCAACGCGTGGTTCACCCTCGAAATCCTCGTTAGATTCATATCCTCTCCCAATAAATGCGAATTCATCAAATCTTCTGTAAACATCATCGATTACATCGCCACAATGAGTTTCTACATCGACTTGATTCTCCAGAAGTACGCGTCCCACGTTGAGAACGCTGACATCTTGGAGTTCTTCTCCATAATTAGAATCATGAGGCTCTTCAAGTTAACTAGACATTCGTCTGGACTTAAGATTTTGATACAGACATTTAGAGCTTCAGCAAAGGAGCTGACACTTTTAGTATTCTTCTTAGTGCTCGGTATAGTAATATTCGCGAGTTTGGTGTACTATGCCGAGAGGATACAAACGAATCCTCACAATGACTTTAATAGCATACCTCTGGGATTGTGGTGGGCGCTTGTAACTATGACTACGGTTGGGTACGGAGACATGGCTCCGAAGACATACGTCGGAATGTTTGTCGGAGCTCTCTGCGCGTTGGCTGGAGTAAGTGACAGCAATTTTTATGGATTTATACATAAACCTATTTGAGATAATCTTAGTCACTATCCTGAAAGTATAGTTTAGATTTATAAATCTACTTTTAGATTTCTTTACATTGAATTGAAGTTGTTCAAAGTATAAAAAGTGTTTGGGATTCAATTATCTTGAGTCTTAGGGAAAGAGGAACGAATCTTAAATTAGAACTATTGTAATTCAAAAACTTTATCTTTGTAAAAACATATACCACAATATCTAAATGTCAAATATATAGTAAATTTTTGAATAAGTATTAATAATTTTATGTTTCTGCACTCCTCAACTGCTGTATGTAATAGAATAATAATTATTGTATTGATTTTCACTCACATCATTATATATACAGATGTCCTGTAGCGATAACCTGGCATCGGGAGAAAGTCCTTCTATGATGAGCCAGTAAAAAATCAGCGTTCTACACATGGTAGTACTCGAGTACCAACCATTTTACTGAAAAAATTAAAAATATGGGTAATATATGGATGTCGAGTTTTTTAGCATTGTGACTATTGGGGAAATCAAACGATACGGAAACAATTTTTAGTTAAATGTGCTTTAAATTTACCAACTAAATTCAAAACTCTAGTCGCAATACCGAAAAATTCCACTCCGGTTAGTAAATTTTGAATTTTTCGATAAAATGGTTGGTACTCGAGTACTATCACTAGTGTGTGTAAAACGCTGTTTTTTTTACTCGCTGATCATAAGAGGTCATTTCTCACAATGCCCTGTTTTCGTTACGTTCTGGGGCATCCTGTATATATGACATCTAAAATTACTAATGCCAATACAATATTATGTTCATAATTATGGCCGTAGATAGGAACACCAGGGTAATTTATAAAATCGAGTCTATATTAAGCATTTGGTGCTATTCTTAATACTAAGATTAATATTCTACGTACTATTTAATGAGATTTGTTTCTATTAGGTATTGACAATAGCCCTGCCTGTACCAGTTATAGTATCAAACTTCGCCATGTACTACTCTCACACACAAGCTCGGGCAAAACTACCGAAGAAACGCCGTAGAGTCATCAATGTAGAACCAACACGTCCACCTATTCGTGAGTATTAATAAATTGTTTCATAATATCCATCAAAAATAAAAACAAACAATCGTCATCAACATTATTATCATCATCAGGCGGTAGACGTTCACTGCTGGACAAAGGCCTCTGGAATGATGCCTACTACTCGGCTAAGTCGAGTTAGTAAGTCATTTGTGGGGCGATGTATATGCTTTTACAACAAGATCCCAGAAAATGTTCAAAACAAAAGTATTACGTTATTCAAAAGAATTGTTAAAAAACATTTGTGTGGTAAAGGTTACTATAACATAAATGAATTTCTTAATGAAACCACAGATTGGGAATGGAGCGACCGCCCTCAGGCTATTAAATAATAAATTTACATGTACAATATTACTTTGTAAACTATTTTTTCGATGAAATAGAAAAGCACGCTGAGTTTGTTGCGCCCATTCTTCTCAGGTCTGAGGCATTCATTTTGGAATGGGTGGTAGTTTTTTGACTTTCAATAAGTGATGTCACATCCTATTTTGAATAAAAATATTTGAATTTGAATTTGATCGGTCCTGCGCTACCCTCATCCAATGTATTCCGGCGATTTTGACCAGATCGTCGGTCTATCTTGTGGTGGACCTACCTACACTGCGTCTTCCGGTACGTGGTCGCCATTCGAGGACTTTACTTGAATTAATTAATTAATTTAATTCGTCCTGTACTTAACTTGAATTTTAAATCCAAAAAAGGTGCTCTGGATAGTTAGCAGCATGATTTGAGTGAGAGAAGTTTTCCTTGAAATAAAGTTAATAATTGTAAAATAAAGTGGGGTATACAATCCCAATAATTCTAGTATTATTAAAATCCAGAAGAGGAATATCCTTTTCTTGCGATAATTAAGAAGATTTTTCACAGCTTCAAGAGACTAGACTTGAATATAACGTTATCAACTATTAAGTTGACGCGTTCGCAAGGTAAATGGTCTTGACAGACAGAAGGACGGTTAGACAGCAACGTGATCCTATAAGGGACCATTTTAACCGTCTTTTCTAGCTGTAAGGAACAGTAATATCAATTTCTACGATTAAAAATGTAAAAGTAAGCCTGTGTGTATTAAGGAAAATTGAATAATGTTATATTTTGTCCATAATAAAAATACAATTTTCTTTTGGGTCTAATAGTGCCTCTTTATCTTATGAATACAATTCAGGGCACGTCTGATATAAATCATTTCCTGGGCAAGAAACATAGCAGCTGTTGTCTCAGGGGGTTTTTATTGAAAACTTTCCAAAATTATTTTATTTAGATCGTGAGTTAGAACATTACTAACCAACCTACTTACATTTATACAATATTAAGCCTGCTTTTGTTTTACAACTAAAGACTAACATTTATAATATTTTCTACTCCAATATGTACTCTAACGCCCGTTTTCAATAACCTACCTAGCCCTAGTTTAACTTACTAGAGGTAGACAAATCTATCCTTTTACGCTTACTTACACTTATATTAGGTTATTGAACCTATCGGCATAAAGCATTGGCCTATAACTGTATTGAAGATAACTATGGATAGATAAGATCTTGTCATTAAACGGTGACAGCAATATATAGGTAACTAGAGATACGTTATTGAAAACGGCCGTAAGTATATACATACGTGTATCGGACTTAAATCTAGTTAAGGTATGGTAGGTTCATTAAAATATTAGGTAGTATATAGATACTATATTACATATATAATAATATTTACATTGTTTAAGTCATAAGACTTAACATTTTTATGTCAAACTTGAGAAAATGGACATTGGTGTGATACTCGTAGATATAAATGGACTTTTTCTGAACAAATGTAGCGACGCTTTGGCCAATTAATTAGTGTTTAACTTTCTATTATATTAAACATTTGTTATTGTTCAGAAAACCATATTCTTCCAACTATTTATTTTTAAGATACTTAAGTAGTTTTTAGTCACCTTGAATGCAAATTAGGGTCTCTGTTATTTTTATGGAATAATGTGTTCTCCTATAATTGGTAGTACATACAAATGTTTAGTTATAAGGCATGTGTTAGATGTAAGTTAATATGTACAACTGTTGGAGATCCATACAAATAAATAAATAAATAAATAAACTTGATATATTTTGCCAAGATGCTGCTAGGTATATTCTATAATTTTCAATTTTCCCGCGTTGGCTGTATGGGTGTACCTTTCCGTTCCTTGAAGGAAAAATTAAGAGTTAAGTATGTATACTTATCATTTCCCGCCCATTTTAGCGGCAATAGAAAAAATATTGTATGCGACATATTGTTTATATAGGTCAAAAAACGCGAGTGGCGCGGGTGAAGTCAATAAATGACGCCACGACCTTCTTTACAGAACTGTGCATAAAATACTATAAAATGGTAGTTTCCAATTTTTATTGTATGAGTAAATATGCAAAAAATTACACCCAAACCTGAATTAATGTAATTTTTTTCTTATTTACATATTACTATTCATATTTTATCCCTGGAGTAGCAACCAAAGACGACACCAACGTCGGTTTATTATTATACATTGAATTGTAAAGTATTTTATCTTCATCCATGCTTTAAATACTCTATTAAATATACTAAAACAGTTAGCTTATTGCCAACATTAATACACCCAATGTCCTAATAACCATTTCATCATCCAAACGGATGATTTAATGTTGTACTGAATTTTATAATAACACTCCTTTGTTTTTTTTCGATCCCTTCATGCCCAATGAGTTTCAACAGACAGCCACATTCTTATTGCTTGATCCGTGGTATATGTATGAATTAAAAAAAAGATAACATTTTAGTTTACGCGCGTTCCACACTACCGGAACGTCGCGTGCCGTAAAAAAAAGTAGGTTATTGGAATTCTTGCCATTTCTCTTAGATATCTTTAATGTTTTGTTTACAAAAAATGAGCGATTTAAGTTTTGACAGCACACCGCCAGATATTTTAAACGCTGCAATAATACTTTATTTGTATAAAATCAGTAATGGATTATATTCGGTTACTACTAGGACTGGCTGTTTTAACGTTAGCAATAAGCTAACTGTTTCAGAATCTTTTAGAGGATTCATATTCTAGGTGTAGATAAAGTCTTGTATGCACCTATTGATAATTAGGTATTAAAACACTTATGTGATACTATTATTCCACCGTCGCACGACACGCCATAAGTTAGGAAATCATCCCCACCATCTGGATGTGTGGCGGTCCTCCACAGTGTGGTTTTCAAGGAGCTTTCTGCCACGTACTACAAAGGTGTGGAATGAGCTTCCTTGTGTGGTGTTTCCGGGACGATACGACATGGGTACCTTCAAAAAAAGCGCGTACATCTTCCTTAAAGGCCGGCAACGCTCCTGTGATTCCTCTGGTGTTGCAAGAGAATGTGGGTGGCGGTGATCACTTAATACCAGGTGACCCGTACGATCGTTTGTTCTCCTATTCCATAAAAAAAAATTATCATAGCGATACCCCCGACGCATTAAGGCTTAACATATGGAAAACCTATCGCAGAGCTAGGCTCTGGTTACGTTACATCATATCAATAGGACATCTTAAATTAGAGGATACTCGATATTTTTATAATAATTTGACAAGTGGACAATATATTGAAGACGACATTGACGCATTTTACACTTGAGTTATATTTATATTTTAAGAGTGATTACGAGAATTTGTCTAAAGTTCAGTCGCGATACTTTTTAAATACTTTTTAAAATACATTTAGCTTCACATAATTTATTTTAATAAAATACAATAACAGTTCAAAAAGAACTGGACAAGTGTTTTAACTATAAAGTTATAAAACTATTTTATCTGAGTTTTCAGACAAAATTCTAGGGAAAACCGTATACGTGTAGTATAATACATTATTATTTGCAAAATTTCATAGTTCTAGGTCAACGGAAAATACGCTATAAATTTTAATTTCCTTGGGAGCGTCGAAATATACGTTTTTTTTCGGCATAAACGGCTGTATCTTTGTTTACGTTAACTTAGAAGTTTGATTTTTTCACAGCTTTATGAGACGACTTATTTATATTGTTATAATTATTTCAACTCAATACCTCCACACGTTCCCGAGATATAGAGTCTTGACTGACAAACAGACAGACACAGGCAGGGCAACAAAGTGATCCTATAAAAGTCCCGTTTTTTCCCTTTGGGGTACGGAACCCTAAAAATATGAAATTAGCAAAATAATTTTAATTGTTTTGTATTTTATTTTTGTTGGTATGGACTTTTCGTATGATTTTTTATTTATTTTGTTATTTAAAAATAATTCAAAATACAGCCAACTCATTTGGCTGGATTAAGCTTTATTGTGATAAGTGTAATTTATATTTTTCTGTATGAAACAGCCACGTCTAAACGAAATTATTTGCTTTAATAGCAACAGTTCATAATACTGGATAGGATAAAGAATACTTAAGTAAATATTGTTCAACCTATTATTGATTACCAGAAAAACAAAACATAACCAAAGTGAAAATATCGACAGGAAAATGCTTATAACTCTGTTCGTACTTTTACCCACATGGCTGTTTTCTGCATAACAAGGTCCAATTAACATTGCTCTTTAATGCCAGGGGCACAAGTTTACTCGATCTCGACAAAAATATAGGCAAAACAAAAAACATAAAAAAATATTAAAAAGTAGCCTCACTTGGCACGTGTTTCTCGTAAGCAAACAGTCGTATGATGTCGTTTACGACCTGTGATTTGTTGGCACGCGGTCCAAACACACAGCGCATAACATTGTAACTTGTGAAAAGTTCCTTTGCGCGGGACTGTTTCCATGTTACGACTATCGGCGTTTCTATGAAATCAAAAAAATTAACTTTTGTTTTTTTTTCAGGAATGCCTTTTATCATTTAAAAAGATTATTTTAATGTAGTTTTCTAATTTTATTCAAAAAACCTTAACATTACGTTTAGACGTTATGCGTCGGGGGTATCGATATGATAAACCCACATTCGTGTTTTAATACCCCTTATTGCACAACAGTTGCATAAATAACTACAATTTATTATGTTAGTACGAGTATATAATTATTTATACTTCAGTAATGTTTACCGACAGGAGTACTATATTTTATAAGTAGACATCTCATATATAATTATAAATTTAATTGATCATTCCTCTCCTGTCTTTTATTAAGTTTGTACCACTGAGATAAGAATATTATTTTGTTTTTTAATACTTTTTACTTTATCTTTTTATCTTTTTGTAACTAAGATAATGTACAAGCTGGTTACAGAATACAATGATTGTTATAGACAAAAAAATTAGGCATTATTCATACGCGCTATACATATATTTCTTAACTGCGTCCAAGTTTTGAAGGCCAAGTCACCAACAGAATCTGGTGGTATTCTTATAAATTGTTTAATTTAAATTTTACTTAAGGTGCGCCCGGAGCTCCTGGCTGTCCTGCAGGACCTCTACCCCCAGGTATGGGTACTCAAGCTGTTAATAGAAGAATGAATGCAATTAAAACTAATCATCCTAAAGATATGATGGGACCTAATATGGGTAAGTTACGGCAAAATGTAGACTTTCACAGCAGAGTAATAAGTTGAGTTTACAAGAATTAAGGTCTCAATTGGCAAACTGTATATAGTTAAAAAATACACAAAATTCACTGAGATTACTTAAAAACACAAAAACAACATTCAGCATGCATATTTAATATTACATAAAGAATTTGATGGATAAAGAACTGTAACAAAAACGAGCAGTGGATGAACTTGGGTTTCATTTTATAGAATTATTAATTTCGATCATTATACTAATTATTGAATATGCTTGACTGGATTTGTAGTAAAATAACAATTATCATTAATAAAGGAGTTTGTTTAACATGAGCAAAACGATGAACCAACAAGTATTATCCGCAATAATTTAATATGCTAGGCGCATAGTTGTGCCAAGCTTTTAGCTGAACCTCATTTGCCAATCGGGTCACCAGTCAATTAAGGCTGAAATGTATTAAATATCTCATAATTGACATCTGATCGTTCAACATAGCACGATCTAGCTTACACGAATAGATGTAATACACAGCAAATCGATATCCAGTCATTTGTGGTATTGTGGCTATTCTAAATTCAAAGTTTCACTAACAAATAAAAATACATAATATTATGGTTGAATTTTTCTAGATTTCTTGTAAATTATTAATTTTTCGTACAAAATATTTGTGAATTTTGAGCGCTCAGTAAACTTTAACAAAGTTGATGGATCGTGCGTTAATTATAGTAAGAATATTATAAGATCCTCAAATATTTAATAGGGAGACTAGTCATTGATATGTGATTAATGTTGTCATTCCATTAAATCATGTTTACTGAGTGAAATACACTCTAGATTGTTGTTGTTGTAAACAACAGTTTCTATTTAAAATAATTAGATGTAGATGGAGCTGTATTTATTCTTTGAATATGAAATAAGCTCGCTGCCATCCAAACTACCATGTTAATCCTACCCACTGACCTCTACTATTTACGACTGGACTGGTGGCTGTCAAAGTGCTTTTATGCCTGTTTGACATACGCCATTTTGGCGCTGTTGGCCATATAGCGAGAGTCTGCGGTACGAAAACTAGTGATGACAACCTCTGCTAAACAAACATCGATAGGAAAACTATTTACAAAAAAAATGTGTACTTTATTACGTTGATTCCTGAAGTATAAATAACACGGAAAACAGCCGTTATTAAATCAAAATGGAATAATACTTCAGAGTACTATATGCTTCTCTCGCAGGCATTTGTATTATACGTCAAAATTAGCTCGCGAGTGGCGCTTCAAATAGGCACAAAAAATGTGCTGTCAAACATATGGGACAGCCTGTCCAGTGGTATTTATACAGGTCAGTGATCCTAGCAAACTCCTTTATGACGTGTAATATAAACTGACATAACTAACAGCTTATGCAATGTAACTCTCCACAGATGGTGATCGTAGCGAACTCGAAGCTATGATTCGAACAACACCAAATAACTGCAAACGAAAAAATTTAAACATGCTTTAATAAGCGACATCGGAACGGGCACTTTATGACGCCTGCACAAAGGAAAGCTTACAAGAATCATTAACTCACTTTTTAACATACATAGCACAGCAAGACACGGCGCCCTAGGTCCCATTGTTACATCGCTAACCCCACAAGGTTCGATATGTTTTGAAACATTAGCTGCTTGGCTGCCTGTGATGTTAATAGCTATTAGAGATATTATATTAGGAAGTTCTGTCATGAGTTCATCTATTCATAGAATGTTGACTGTACTCCCAACATTAACTTCTTTTTAGTAAGGTGTGTTTTAAGTTTTCATAATAAGGTTAATACTAAATCAATTGATTTCAGAATTGAATTAGTTTGTAGTTGATTTTCAACAGCAGGTACAGATACTCAACATTGATTAGAAATATTTGTTAATCTAAATGCTAATATATTCAAACAAAACGAATCTTATAACTATATTTACACTACTAAGATTAAATTACATTGAATTAAAACTATCGTTATGGGGAAGTGTACCAGGAATACTGGTATCGTTGCCGCGTTTAATAGCTAGGCTGATCCGTTGACCGAAATAGCTGCCAGCACTTGGGTTTCCAGTAGCCCTTTAGTTGAAGTGCGTAAATAATTATATTTATATTTTATTATTTGTACAATATAATCAATAGTAGTAGTACTAATAAAGGTAGTAGTGACAATAATATTATAACTCCTAAATTTATTTGGTTGTACTAGAATATTCCAATGACCGTTTATTTTCAGGCTTGCACCCAACAACAATAAAAGCATCACCACAAGCAAATCTACCCGCATTGAACACGGCGGTATTATAAAGCCAATCCTATTACGCGGTGAAAATTTAAATTATATCAACTATAAGATTACTTTTTATTCTAGAAGGCGAAACAACTTTGACAGTATTCATTAAAAAATCGGTTTCAACTTTACTGTTTAAATTAAAAATAAAACAACTCATATCGTCAAGGAACACGTCAATATCAAATTTCACAAAGGTGATTAATATATCGTTCCTTATAGCAGAAACTTTCCCCGGATTATAAAGTAATTTAAATTTCCACTGCAAACCCTTCGATATTTAACAACATCTAAACTCTTAACAAAAACTAATGATTTCACGAGTCCTTTGTGAATTCTGACAATCTTTTATTTAAAAGAAAGGTGTTTCTGACATTTTCCTGGAATCTTAAAAATGAATTCGAGTAAAGCGTTAAAGAATATCTTTTGATTTCGTAATAAAGTAGAATTGATTGCGGAGTCTTAATCATTGCAAGTCAAGTCTCCAAATTTCGTCTATAAGAAAACCTTTGATTTATCTGTTTGATTATTATTTAATTTTAACGACTCCATTCATCTTATTATTTTTAGTAGTTTTCAATCGTTTGTTTTTTTTACATAATATTATCTCCCATATGTTATAAAACAATACGCTGGTATCATATTTTTGAATACTATAGCTTCGACATGTTTTAGTAATTAGTCTCATGAATATAATTTAAAATTTTACATGCTTCTCACAAAAGACTCATAGTTATATTTATTTATATAGAAATCTCTCTATGTGGTTGTGATGTTCGTTGGTCGCTATTGTGTAAGTGTTATATATCAGAGACATCATTAGTGGCAATATGTGATTTGTGAATGTGGCGTAAGATATCTCATCCATCTAATTTTCAAATATAAATTCGATAAAGCATGATGGAGATGCATGTTTCTTTCAAAACTGACTTACTACAATTTCAACAAGTTTTGTTAAAAGTACTAATTCAATTATTTTATATTCGATCATAAAAAGCACGTTGGTAAGTTGGAATTTTATTTTCCTTCCTCCATTCACATTGGATAAGATCTAATGTATTTTTTTTCTTCACAGTCGCAAGCCTAATGCCAGGAATGGATTTATCTGTAGCTACACGCCTCACCCCCAGTCCAAGAGATATGAGTCCAGCCCTCGCCATAGCAATTCCTCTAATGAAATCTGTTAACATAGTACCTTCACAATGCTTTGACAATATAGCGTACCACAGCGAAAAATCTGAAGACAAGTCAAGCACGAAGACATCAAGTCGACGTAACTCCGACGAAGGTAGCAAAGATAATTTAAAAAATGACATGTTTGTAGATAAAAATGAAGATAAATCTGATGTTAGAACTCCATTGCTAAGAGATCATAAAATAGAATCGCTTGATGAAACTAGATTAAGGGATACTAAAGTTGAGAAACGTAAATCTTCAGCCTCGACTTAGCAGAAAGCAACGACGATCATTATAGAAAATATTATAGCTCTAGTAACGTTGTGTTATTGACTTACTCGTGTGTATGAAATTCAATATTCATTTTCTACATTCAGTTTTATTTAATGAAATCACTGTTGTTTAGATCATATCTTATCCAGTATTCTATTTTTTATGTTTTAATTTTTAAATGGCTTTATTTGTTCCGACAACCTGGAATGATGCGTGTGTTTATCTCTATATCATTAATTAGCATTAGAAGGGTACTCTACTGAAAAGGAATACCTATCTCTCGTCCGAATAAAATGACATTAACTAAATATATCGATTTCTGGTAATATAGTTTCTATTCGACATTCAGATACTTAATAGTTAACTGGCAACTCTAAAAATCAAATTGCAAGCATGGTAACGTTTAACGAATTTCGTGTTATTTTCGTAAAATTAAATCCTGCCAACAATGGCCCAAACAGAATGAAACACATAATAAAATAGTTCCGTAGAGTGTCCCTGAATAAGTATGGGTAGCATAGGGCTTGTCTATTATAGTATATACTATTCCGCTTAATATTATATCTCATTAGTTATTTATGCAACTCTTGTGTAATAAGGGGTATTAAAACACGAATGTGCGATAATAGTGTCACATGAGTGTTTTAATACCTAATTATCAACAGTTGCATACATGACTTTATTTACACCTATAATATGAATCCTCTATAAAAGATTCTGAAACAGTTAGTGTACTGCTAGCATTAAAAAAGACAGTCAATAACCATTACATAATCCAAAGGAGTGTTGTAATGAAATTCAGTACAACATTACAACATTCGTTTGGATGATGTAATGGTTACTAGGACATTGGGTGTTTTAATGTTGGCATAAGCTAACTGATTTAGAATCTTTAATAGAGGATTTAACGCATGGGTGTAGATAAAATAAATTACGCAACTAGAAATGTAACATGTAAATAATTTTATAATAAACGTTTTATATAATTACTATCATTTTAAATCTAGAAACACATATCATCTGCACATTGTTCTTGGTGTATTATTTTTTTACGTGTGTATAAAATACATTATAATCTATGTTAAGAGTAGTTAGTTGGAACTAAATATTTTATTCTTAACATACTCTTGTAACTTTAAATATTGAAATTGTCCATGTAGGTATCAAAGGTTATAAAGTGTTAATCCAATAAACAATTTTTTATAAATCCTATATATCCCAATAAATATAAGTTGTATTTGTGTATATTACAATATTATTATAATGAAAACAGTATTATTATCATTCTTACAACATAGTATTTATGCCGGCTACATAATAATTTCGTGAAATTAATATTATTATTTGGTAAAAATGTGATTTTGTTACGTTGATGTCAAAACCAACGAAATGATCATAAGTAATGTTAATTTTATGAAATAATTAATATTGAATATCAGATACATGTGTTAATTCATAAAATAATATTTCATTCAAATATTTCTAACCATTTGTTCTGAAGTATCGTGCTTACTAGGTACTGTAATTTGTTTGAATTTAACTCGTATTTTGTTCTCCCTCTAATAAAGGATCAAAATTATTTGTGGATCGGCATAAAAACTTGTATACGTCATCGGAAATATCAATACCTAGCTAGTAACACGCTATTCGGATTTACCTTACTCGAATCATGATAGATATTACACTAATATGACAGAGTGAAATAATATTTCAGTTTTCATAATAACTATAAGCTATATTATCATGTCTAATATTAACAGTAGAATTTAGTTGCATCTCCAAAATTATAAGCACGTGAATAGTTTATGAATCATGTAAACTATTAATACAGTGATATAAATATTTATAAGTATAAGTGGACTTAACAGTTCAAAAACATTTCAACTTTGTAATAATATTTGACCAACCCTAATTAATTTGTACAAAAACGTTCTTTAAATAATATCTCTCATTGGCTTAAGATAGGTACTAACGTTATACTAGTTATGTTAATGCGATATATGAATAACGCATAAAATGCAATAATTTTAAATATAATTGTAGATAGCACAATATAATTTTACTGTAAAATTTTTTAATGTTATGATAAACTTAATTTTTAAAAATATACACGCTTTATTATAGAATATGTTTTATATGATTTATTTAGTTAAAGTGTAAGTTTTAATGTGATTTATTCATGCTTATCAAAAATATATAAAAAATAGCACAGCTACCTATTTTACTTACTTACTTCTTCTTTTACTTCTTTTGCCACAATAACTGTATTCGGTCGTCATATTTACTATATTAGGTATTATTTTTTAATTGATGCAAGTACATATTATACACTGAATCTATTTATTAATTTGAAATCACATTCATTAAAAGAAACGTCTTTCTAACTACACAATAGATAATATATTAACATGTTTTGCATTAATAACATAATATTATTTTATTATCTTTCAGAGATTATTGAGAAGCGAAAATGTCTTAATAGTAGTAAAAAAGGAAATTGAGTGATTGACAGAATCTAAAATATAATTAATCATTGTCATTGAGTAAATATGTACTAGGTACCTACGTATAAAGCTAGACGTACACCAAGACCAATTTTGTGGGCCGATGACAGACCAGTATCTCGGACGTGTATGTGCCAATGCTGTAAAAGTGCCGACATTGGACGTTGCCGCTATTCTGTAGTTGATTGTGTTGCGAAGCGTTTTTAAAATGGAATAATTCGAAGAAATATATTCTTTTGAAAATTTATGCCGCAATTTGAATCGTTGACGTCATCGGCGTGTATTGTTTCATGATTTTAATTATGTTCATGAAACTACCGTGTGAATACCTTTTTACAGAATTATTATCACAATCCATCAAGTTCTTCGAATATTTTACAATGTGTTTTAATAAATACACTTAATTTGCACTGTAGGCAAGAAATCCCAACAAGTTCGGACTCGACGGTAGATCGGTCGTTTCCGGGCGTCATCGGACGATGGCGGTCGTGTTGGTGTACGCGCTCTCTTTATTTTACAAGTGTTTGATTCGATAGTCCGAGCAAAATTCGGCCGATGACGGATTTGATGTACGCTTGCCTTTAGGAAAACCATCCCGAACAAATTAAACCGATTCGGTAGAGAAACACACGACGCCATGTAAACATGAACTGAGACGTATTCTCTTTTATGTAGTTCATATTCATCTCATTGAATTATGTCACATACATTATTTTGTCACTTCAACTATTTTTTTTCTATTTAATTTGTGAAAAGATTTTTGTCATTATTAAATAAGAATAAATGTGGACCAGCTACCCAAAAAAATATACGTACTTGAATATTTGTAATATTTTCACAAAATCTAAATTCCTTCCATATTATCCAATACTTTGTAAGTATTTTCCGTATCTAGGTTCACTATAAACGCAATTGAATAAATCGAATTACCGAAACGCTGCCCCTCTTTTCTCCACTAAATTGTATATTAATTAACTAATCAGTGGGATGCTCCTTTGCACAGGATACCGGCTAGATTATGAGTACCACAACGGTGTCTATTTCTGTCGTGAAGCAGTACCTTACTGTTACGCGCCGAACTAGTTAAATTACTGGGAAAACGACACTTAACATCTTGTCTCAAGGTGACGAGCGCAATTGTAGTGCCGCTCAGACATTTTGGGCTTTTCAATAATCCTGAGCGATACTGCATTGTAATGTGCCAGGGCGTATCAACTACCATCAACTCAACGTCCTGCACGTCTCGTCCCTTATTTTCATTAAAAAAAAACCAAGATTATTCTCTACCAAGCTTAATTAACTACGTTTATAAATAAAGGTTTAAAATTCATTACAAGCTAAACGTATAATTTATTAAATCATTAAAGCTACTTACTCTTCAAACTCAATATATGACTTAAATTTTAATATTCCTGGTTGTGTGTTAAGCAGTGCAATATTTTTCCTTCGTTGATAAATAATTTCTATTACAAAATAGATATAATCTCATCTTAGTAACTAATCAACGATTAATGCAACAAAATATCGAAACTTACTAATATCGCTTTATCGAATCATTATCTGGTATCACGTTCACGATTATGTTTCTACTATATAGACTTAACATCAAAAATATAACTTGTAAAAAACTATACAATATCCCTTATTAAAGTTGTTTTTATAATTTGTTTGCTCTTTATATTTTCGAAAAGATTAACTAATACTTTCGTACAGCAATTAAGTAGATTGTACTTATTCACAATTTTCCTGACGCAACTACATATTAAACTGTGTGAACGTTAGTACAAACATTATTTAATTTTGTTAGACAAGAATATAAAATATGGGACGTACAGACTTATCACTTGTTGCAGAAATCATTAATAAGTCAATATTACATTATATCACATGCTATGTTTGACTGTCACCGTGAAAATAGCATGTGATATAATGAAATGTATATTTAATGAAAAATTAAATTAAGAATGCTTTCTGCAACTAGGGGTAAGAATAGCTACGAGCATCGTATAAACGTCTGGAAAATATTCTTGAAGAAATGTCACTTTAATCATACAGCCCAGCAACTAATATTAAATACAGCGTGATAAAAAGTTTATTTTATAAGCACTTACACATAGGGCACACTAAAAGTTTTGTACTTCTAGCTAATCCGAACTATTTGAATTTCGAATGTTATATTTTTTGAAACGTTGCAACCTTCTTAGTAATAAAAAAAAAATTGGCAGGAAATAATTTGTCATCTTCATAATTCCCCTTGAAAATCAAAAGAGTGTTAATGCCGAGTGGTATTCTACCATTTGTTTACCCAGGGTGTTAAAAAAAAGTTCGCGAAAGACGACCAAAAAGCCGCATTCTCCTACATAATGACAACGGTTCTTCACACACGGTTAACAAAACTAAGTCATTTTTAGCTTCCGAAAAAGTACAACTCGTCACCCATCCTTCACAGAGCCCTACCCTGCACCCTGTGATTTCTGTATTTTCCCCACAATCAAAGATTTGATGAGAAGTTTCACTTTTACCAATTCCGAAGAGGCAGTGATAGCGTTCCACCAGCACGTAGAAAACATGCCTTCATGCAAAAAATGGTTCGATCGCATGAATAAATGTTTAAAAAGTAATGGAGAGTATTTTGAAAAGCAATTAACAGAATATTTTGGTTATAACATGTTGTTTTTTTAAGTTACGCAAAACTTTTAGTGTGACCTACGTATGTGTAGCGCTCGTGCCAATGCTCGGCCGTATTGTATTTTGTCCAACTCTCTGATGCAAGTATTACACAGCTTGGTGTTAAAATGGCGACATTAAATGAACACACCAAAGCTATTTAACCGTAAGCCTAAAAAAAATTGATATTTTGAAATTTTCAAACAAACAAATTATACATTTAGAGAACAAAAATTTAATCAACCTTGAGTGGGTGCTATTCACCGATGCGTTCTAACGGCTACGGCGTGGCGTGGAAGAATTAGAAGGTGTCAGACATGCCTACGCTTAGCTTAGCTCGCGGCTACTAGATTACTTACAGATGTTCTAAAATTATTTTACGGATAATTAATTTATTTAGATGATTTTTTTAATTTTTTTTTATAATTACGGTTAGCTCTAGCCGTGTGTTCATTTAATGACGTCATTATAGTGCCTCAAATACTCATGATTTTCGTTGACCACAACCATTGAACTTGATACATTGATCGATTTTTCATGCATCGTCATTTTATATTAGTAATAAAGTTTTCGCCGCTATCTACTATATTATATTCGTAATATATAAGATTGGCACAAAATATTAGAATAAGGCTTAAAATGAATAAACAGGGCTTGTATAATCTATATATTATACATTATTATACATTTATGAATGGTGAATATTTGAAGCATTGTTCAATAAACGTGAAAATTATGATATTGTGTATGATTTACTTTCCTCTTCAAAATATTTATGAAATAAAGCCTTATAGAATCTGCTAATCGACTTACTATACCTTTTTCTTGTATAAAAAAGGCCAGAAGAAACCTATGGAATGAAGGAATAATATGATGCGTGGTAGAGACTATGAAAGAAAAGGTAGATATTATGTGTTCAAGACCTGAAATTTCTCTGTTTCAGCAAATACATTAATCATTAATTACTAGGAATTACAACATAAAAGTTAAAACCATTGTCAGCATTTAGCAAATTTAAAGCTGAGTAAAAATTTATTAATCAAAAACTATTCATAATAAAAATTAGGGAGCTTCTCTTCATAACGTAGGCAACTCGATTCCGAACTCAGCAGCAAGGTCAACTTTGAAGATTTACTAGATGTGCCATGGGGAACGATTTTAAAAGCCATTTACTAACTTTAGCAAAAAAAAATAAAATTTAAGTGTTTACGTAAATTTTACCGGCATTTGGGCAACCGACACAGCTCAGATGAACCTTCAGACCTGACCTAGAGTTATTATACTAGAAACGTGCTGGCAAATCAACGCGTGTTATATTCAAATTCCAATATTTTTATTCAAAATCACTTATTGAACGTCAAAAACTACACCCCATTCAAAAGAGACCTGCCTCAGACCTGAGAAGAATGGGCGCAAGAAGTTCCTTCTGAGTTCAGCGGGCTTTTTTGTTGATTGCAAAAATGTCTTCCGCCGTTTTTTAAAGAAAGGGAAGAGACGAGCAGAACGTTCAGCTGACGGTTATTGATACGCCTTGCCCACTATAATGCAATGCTCAGGATTCTTGAAAAATCCAAAAATTCTGAGCGGCACTGCAATTGCGCTCATCACCTTGAGACAAGATTTGCAAGAGCCTCATCTGAAGACAATTTCCTAATATGCAAATATTGGGGTTGAGCAGGTTCTCAACTGTAAAGTAGATCCTGTAGATGAAGCCACAACCTGAGAAATGAACAAATAATACAAGATTTTATGACGATACGTCAGTCAAACGGTTAGCTCAATTGGAAGAGGACGCAAAGACGGAACGCAAGAGGTCGTGGAGGAGGTTCGAGTCCCGCATCGTTCATCAAATTTTGTTTTCAAATTTATTTGTGCACTAATCCCAAAAGTGAGGGTTATCACTTTTAAAACATAACAAATTAACTGATAAGGAGGCTTTGAAAGGTGGCGGTATATTGTTCCAGCATTTAGTTGCATTATAATTAAAACTACCTTATAAGGCAGCAGTGTGATGCCGACTAAAAGATATGAGACCGTATAGGGCCGCTATGTAATATTATGTTTATTGAACAAATTTTTGTTTTATTTTTAATTTACTGAACAATCCACAGATGAGGTCTTGTAAAAATACCAACTCTCAGGCAATATAATTATACATAACGCACTAATTACAGAGCTCTATAGTTTTAAAACAAAGCACATGAAATATTCTGCCGAGAAAAATCCAACATCATTATTTTCAAGGATCTCAAAGTGCTTACCTTACTTATTTTACGATTTTTTTTGTTAAGTGGAGAAAGGTGGGCTCAAACTCGTCGACGAAATAATTATGAAATGCATTGGTCTTAAATAATATTGTTTACACGAGAGCAAAAGAAAAAGAGGAAATAAAGACATGCGGACAAAGGCACGCATATAAAGAAATATAGACATGACAAACACACACACACACACACATATATATATGTGTGTGTTTATATTATAATTATGTAATTCACAACATCTTCTCCTAGATATTGTAGATACAAAATATACAATATACCATGGCGAAAGCCATATTGTAAAAAAAAGGTTGATCAACTGACATCCCTTTATTATACATTTTACCATTTACCACCACTTCAAAAGAGTTGAGCTTTAATAAGAAGAAGGGGCGAGAAGCTCACTGCTACTCTTAGTGACTATATAAAAATATAAGTAAATAAAAAAAACTCGAGAGTTATTGAGTACAATGGATGGATTAATTCACACACATTGTAAATTATTACTAGGATGCCGCAGTCGCTCGTCGTACCGCTTTGCTGCGGCGTATATTTGAGCGAAGCGAGGTAAACTAAGTCTGTTTACAAAAACATAACAAAATTAGCAGTGTTACAATAAAAACTTATTGTTATTTGATCAATCGGCTCAATTTATAAATAAATATAAAAAGCGCGTGCTAATTTAGAACAATTTGTAAATCATGACAATAACCTAGAAAATTTCGAACGCTTTCTATGGCTATCTTTCTATATTCTATTCAAAATTTTTTAAAATCGGTCCATAAATAGTCGAGAAATAATTTAACACAGAAAGCAATGGGAGCCACCCGGTGAGAGCTTCGCTCAATAAAGACATTACGGCGAATATTTTACGCAAATTTGAACTTTTTAATGAAAATATATATGTAACAACAAAAGCAGGGTCAATAACAGGATCATCCAGCCACCACAAGTAGCGCCCGTTTACGAGCATGCCGCACGGACCAGTCATCGCTTCCCTAAACCGTATAAGAAACAGGAAGACACACTCAATTTTACATTAAAATTTTAATTCAATTCGTTGTGACCACACAAATCCATGAGGCGTTGTAAAATGGAAGCGAACACAACTCTAATCACATTAATAAAACAAAGTTTATTTAGTCCAATGTTTATCAAACCACCGCTGGTCGGGATCACTCGCGCTAAAACTTTTATAGACCTTGGCATCTCTGGAGAGACAAGTTCCGGAATGGTGAAATAAATTATCTTTGTTATCCCGATCTTTCCACTGGTTTTATTTATTAGCATTTGCATTAGTCTGTAGTCTTTATTTTCATGTGTTATGAATGATTTATGTTAGACTAGTAGTTCTCCGTGGTGAAATTGATATTAATAAACATTAAAATGGCCTGTCGTAATGCACAGCTCCAAAACGTGGACCTTCAAGCAGATTACTACAGGACGCCTGCAAGTATTTGAAATTTAGACGACGTCAGGAAAGAAACATTGCTTTGAAAAATAAATTCCTCTATCGAGAAACGAAGATTACAGTACAGATACCGGCTAGATTATGGGCTCAGGAACGGCGCCTATTTCTGCCGTGAAGCAGTAATGTGTAAGCATTACTGTGTTTCGGTCCGAAGGGCGCCGTAGCTAGTGAAATTATTACTGGGCAAATGAGACATGACATCTTACGTCTCAAGGTGACGAGCGGAGTTGTATTGCCGCTAAGAATATTTGGGCATTTCAAGAATCCCGAGAGACACTGCATTGTAATGGGCAGGGTGTATCAATTACCATCAGGTGAACGTGCTGCTCGTCTCGATCCTTATTTTCATTTAAAAAAATTCAATTGTTTACTTATGAGTATTCTAGAATACAAATAACAACAATCGTTAAACTATTATGATAATCATTTATTTTGTCTATTATAACGATGATGAGAGTTTAAGGCTGGTTTGTATCATTTGAGCTGTAATAGTGAAGGCTTACGTCAAATTTGACGTTAACAGCAACACTGACTTTAACATAGACTGCGGAATGTGCACCATCGTATTAATTGGAATAGAAGAAGCACCACCTTCCACCTTCGCACGACACGCCACAAGTTAGGATATCATCCCCACCATCTGGACATGTGGCGGTCCTCCACAGTGCGGTTTTCAAGGAGCTTCATCCCACGTACTGCAAAGCTGTGGAATGAGCTTCCTTGTGCGGTGTTTCCGGGACGGTACGACATGGGTACCTTCAAAAACAGCGCGTAGTGATTCCTCTGGTGTTGCAAGAGAATAGTCCTCATACGACCCAAGAAACCGTTTTGCTCTATAGGACTGTAAATACCTGAACGAATTATTTATTATTTCGTTCGATTCGATCGACAAAGGCCTCCCCCAAAGATTTCCACGACGACTTGTCCTGCGCAGTGCACTGCTTTCGTCCAACGTATTCCGGCGATCTCGACCATGTGTGTGTGGTGTCACACGAGAATATCATCACCCCATCTCCTCCCGTGGGTGTCGGAAGAGGCGACTAAGGTATACATAGAACGGAGGATAGACGGCAGCATCCTTTCGAGAAGAACCAATATTTACTGCGATCGCCAACCCGCCTGCCAAGCGTGGCGATTATGGCATAAAAAAACCCCCAGAATAAAAATGTCTGTATATGTTAATTAATAATTAAATACGTCTACAGTCAATTAGACTCTTGACATTTTTACAGAGAGTGAATAGGGAGGTACTCTTTGTTTATAGAATCTCTTTACAAGTTTGTTATAACAGCACAGTTCGAAATGGCGTTGGATCGGACATTTTTAATTAAAACAACTTTTAATGAGTCGCCGTCACTCGAGGAAGGTGGTTTTCTTTTGAACATAATTAACGCGCAGATTAGATTATCTATTTCAATTTAAAAAGGATTATTTATTAATTCAAATTACCTACCTAAAGTTGCAGGTAAATTTTTTTATGAGTTGCCGAGATACTTTAATCAATGATGAAAAACTCTATAAGGTTTGTTTTTATGCATTTGGCTTGAATGTAAATTATGGCCTTCCCATTGAGAGTTCCGTACCATCGTACAATATAATATGCGGGCGGGCATAATAGTCATCGTATCTATACGATTACTATTATGCCTACATAATATATACTGACATTTCTTCATATAAGAAAATATCAACAGATCTCATTACATGTCATAATTTAAAAATCCTGCCTAGATTATGTTTATTAGATTATATTAGATTATTATGTAGATTATACTAGCTCACCCGACAAACGTTGTTCTGTTCATAATAAAAAAACTCTTGCGGGTGGAATTTTCTTAAATCCGTTCTACACACACACACACACACACACACACACACACACACACACACACACACACACACACACACACATATTCTTAGAAGTTATACTTTTATTTTAATTTTAATCTCACTTGTGTATTTAGACAGTATTTTTATTTTATTTTATCTGATTATGATAATTTGATTTGACTATGTAGGTAATTATATCTGGTACCGTGAAGTCTCTGACAGCTGAACCACACTTCATACTAGTTTAGCTGTCTTTGCTCCCTGTATTGTATGTAAATAATTAATATTATAATTTAGAAACATTTTTAACTTGTAATACTATTATTAATTATTGTAATGTTTGGGAAATAAAGTAATTAAAAGTTAAAGTTAAAATTCTTAGCAGACCTTTACTCAGCGAAAGGAATATTCCAACCAAATGTCAAGTCTCTACGCGTTATGGTTCCAGAGATATCTTGATGAGTCTGTATATAGGTGGAAATCTTTTATATATATAGATACATTATAGATTTGGCAAATAGCATCGATAGACGAGATTAGATTAGATTCAAAATAGTTACGGTTTCGTTGGACACGATGCCGGCTGGACCAGAAATGTGGAAATATGATTTTGTTTCTGTAAGAAGGGCTTCGTAACTAATGAGACTTTTTATTCAGAGCTCAGATTATTGTGCTCAATAAAAAATTCGCTGCAGCAGGGCGTAGGACTTATCATCAGGTGAATGTTTTGCTTGTCTTAATACTTTTTACATTAATAAAAAATGTTAGATTATATATATATCGAATATTGAAAGCAGCCGATATAAGCTAATAGTTGAATATATATAAAAGAGATATCTGCCTATATATTGACAGTATCTCTACAAACATAAGGCGTAGAGACTTGAAATTTTTTAGTAATATTCTTTTCGCCAAGTAGAGGTTAGCTGTGTACGGATTATATGAAATTCCACCCGCAAGAGTTTTTTTTATTACGAAACGAGCAGGACGTTCCGTTGATGGTAATTGATACGCCCTGCCCATTACAATGCAGTGACGCTCAGGATTCTTGAAAAACCCTAAAATTATGAGTGGCACTACAATTGCGCTAGTCACCTTGAGACATAAGATCTTAAGTCTCATTTTCCAATTTGAAACACAGTAATATTTACACATTACTGCTTCACGGCAGATATAGGCGCCGTTGTGATAGCCATAATCTAGCCGGCATCCTGTGCAATAGAGCCTTCCTCTGGTAAGTAGTATAAATAAGCCGTAATATCTTGACTTAGATGATGGTCTAAATATCATTTATCAATGTTGGTCACATGAAGCCATTCAGAAAACTCTTAAAGTGTGACCCTTGTAACTACAAGCCCCATTATCTCTTAGTTTTCGAGAGCTTCCCAACTGTTGAATGTCATTATTCTTCCAACTTGAAAAATATACTGCGTCTTATCATTATCGGGTTTCTGAATAACTTTACTTTTATCATTGTAAAGTTCCTTAACGAATATTTTTATGATAAGAATGAAGAATGTAATATAATTTATGGAGCAGTAGTATCTAACCCAGATTTCGAACTTAACAGATAAAACCATAACAAAAAAGGCTTAACTGAAACTCTGTTTATCACAAAGTTACAAAGTAGGTATTACTTTGGTAAATTGCACCATTATTTAAAGAGTTCCTATAATATATAATATTTATATTATACTTAATCATGGAGCACTTTCATTATAATATCACTTTTTTATGTGGTAGTTAATTTGGTTCAATGGATTGTAACATTTATAATGGACTGTAGGTTGCTGTATTAATAACAATAATTTTATTTTCTCACCGACAACTGAAATTACAATACAGCGAAAGCTTAAAGACGCGACGGCCGGAAGGTAACTCCTTTATTCCACTTTCGCACGACACGCCACAAGTTAGGATATCATCCCCACCATCTGGATGTGTGGCGGTCCTCCACAGTACGGTTTTCAAGGAGCTTTTTTCCTCGTACTACAAAGCTGTGGAATGAGCTTCCTTGTGCGGTGTTTCCGGGACGATACGACATGGGTACCTTCAAAAAAATCGCGTACACCTTCCTTAAAGGCCGGCAACGCTCTTGTGATGGTGTTGCAAGAGAATGTGGGCGGCGGTGATCACTTAACACCAGGTGACCCGTACGCTCGTTTGTCCTCCTATTCCATAAAAAAAAATAGTAGCGATCACACCAACTTCGATCTTTACCGTTATATTTACACTGTGTTTAAAAAAAACCTGTATGATAATTGACACAGATATGAAGTAGAATGCGGAGACACCAATAAAAATAAAATAAAAACTGTCTGTCCAGAATTCCATGGAGCTACGGACGTTTTCTATTAGAAATTTAGTCCAGGTCAGGTAGATCGTAGGCCAGTAGGCCTTGTCTTCTAAAGCTGACCATAATTTGTAGGCCAAGAGTTTCAGATCTGGGTTATACGAGGACTTATACTTTAGCTCTTCAAATTCCGGAACGTTAACTTCCAGCCAAGCTGGGCAAACCGTGCCTCTTGACCAGTCAGGATATTCCACGGTACATTTTTAAAAAATTATGTATTAGGGAGAGATTTCACAACACGACTTAAGACAGTCTCTTGATACACTTTGCCTGAAGTTTTTACTCCTTTTTCACAAACTGACTATTTGATAATACACCACCCTACCACACTATGTCTCACTTTTCCGACCACTTGTGAAGTTGCTTTGGAGTCATGAGCGTACACTTTGTCATTGTGCTGCTTAGATGTGTTCATTTTCTCATCAGTGAGAAGAATCATTATCATCATCATCATCATCAGCTCGAAGACGTCCACTGCTGGACAAATGCCTCCCCCAAAGAATTCCACTACGATCGGTCCTGCGCTGCCCTCATCCAATGTATTCCGGCGATCATGACCAGATCGTCAGTCCATCTTGTGGGGGGCCTACCAACACTGCGTCTTTCGGTACGTGATCGCTATTCGAGGGCTTTACTGCCCCAACGGAGTTTGTCCGTCGAACTATGTGCCCTGCCCAGTGCCAATTCAGTTTCGCAATAATTTGGGCTATGTCGGTGACTTTGGTTCTCCTATGGATCTCCTCATTTCTGATTCGATCTCGTACTAAAACTCCGAGCATAGCTCTCTCCATTGCCCTCTGCGCGAGCAAGAGCTTTCTCGTAAGGCCCATAGTTAGAGACTACGTCTGCGTACCGTAAGTCATCACTGGCACCACACACTGGTTGAAAAGATGGATATATATTTCACCCGAGTTTCGAGATTCAAATATTTTGATATAGCTACTCACCGGAACTATATGGAATAAATTAGGGCATGTTCTATATTTTGACGATCTGTACCAAGATTCAGATCTTCTTGTATTATGGAATGTCTTGAAAATGTCCAGCATCTACTTTCACAATAAGACATTGCAGTTCACAACAAGATATACAAGACAATTACTGAAATTCCGTTTTCTTGAACACCTCTTTCCATTATTAAAAGGCATAAAAGGCATTTATTTTCTCAAAATTTATTCCTTTAGAATTATTTTTGATGTAATTTCTATTATACTAGACACTACTACCGCTTCGGAAACAAATGGCACTCTGAGAAAGAAGAAGCGGTGCTTCATAAGATACATAATAGCTTTAAGGGTAAATGTATACACTTCTGTAATAAAGTCCCAGCCATTGTTCAGGAATTATCTATAAATAAATTTAAATGTTTTATAAAAAAAAGGCTCTGTCGTTAAGCCTATTACTCCACAGCTGATTATCTAAATGATCGGACAGCCTGGGACTAGATTGTGATTATTTTATAGCAATAGAAATGACTGCATAATATTGTATATTTTTATTGAGAAGAGCGCAAAAGTAGAATGCTGGGAGAGTTTCTTGCGCCGCTTCTTCTCTCTCAGAGCGCCATTTGTTTCCGAAGCGGTAGTAGTATCTAGTAGTTATTAGAAATGACATCAAAAATAATTCTAAACGAAAGCATTGACTCAAGCATTTTGAGAAAATAAATTCCTTTTATGCCATTTTTATGCAAGAAACTCTCCTATTCTCCTATAAACTCTTGTGTTCCTAGAAGCTTGTTCTAAAGTCTTCTTTGTAGAAATTTATTTGATTTGAAGTAATACTAAAACAAATAAATTTATCGTTGACGCCAACATTTCAAGTGTATTCATTGATCTGAATCAGTTAAGCTGAAAGCAATTGTTTCATTGCTGAACGTCAAACTGGATTTACTGTAATTAAGATAATGTCCTGAGGGAGATGTCAGTTGGAGCATAGCTAACAACGTGAAGATATATTAAAGGCTAAGTCAAAGATCTGAGATTTTGCAATAATTTGAAGTGAGCATGTATGGTTAGAAGGAATTCTTCATTTACAAATTTTAGATGTACCAGACTTCTTAATTTTGGGGCTTTTTGAAATCTCGTGTTTTTCACAATAAACCAATAAACCAATAAACCTATCAAGCCTTGCAGGAAAACATCAAAGAAGAAGTCGCCATTTGGATCCAGATGTTTAGCAGGCATCAATTCGAATAATGAACATTAATGTACATCAACAATGTAGGTTTTGGTACGAGTATAAATACATACTTTCTTTAACAACCTGCAAATGGGAGTGTAAAAATACAACTACGCCTATTATTCCACCTTCCCAAGACACGCCACTAGTTAGGATATCATCCCCACCATCTGGATGTGTGGCAGTCCTCCACAGTGCGGTTTTCAAGGTGCTTTCTTCCACGTACTACAAAGCTGTGGAATAAGCTTCCTTGTGCGGTGTTTCCGGGACGATACGACATGGGTACCATCAAAAAAAGCGCGAACACCTTCCTTAAAGGCCGGCAACGCTCTTTTGATGGTGTTGCAAGAGAATGTGGGCGGCGGTGATCACTTAACACCAGGTGACCCGTACGCTCGTTTGTCCTCCTATTCCATAAAAAAATAGGTTTTTCTTTTTAATTAAATTACTATTGAATAAATTCTGTGATGTGAATGAAATTTTGATATTTTCTTAAATATTTAAGTCTTTTTTATGACAATTAGGGATGAGACGAGCAGGATGTTAAGATAATGGACATTGATACGCCCTGCCCATTATACTGAAGTGGCGCTCAGGATTCTTGATATACCCAAAAATTCTGAGGGACACAACAATTGCGCTCGTCACCTTGAGGCATAAGATGTTAAGTCTCATTTACTAGCTATGACGCGCTTCAGACCAAAATACAATACTGCTGCAGAAGAGTATATAATATGTAATCTATTATTAAAATATTTGTATAGATAGACTACCATTTATCGATACACGATAACCCATCCCTAGTAAACTCCCGTTGGCTACGTCCAGACGGTCCCACTTGCATAGAATAATTTGTTTAATCTGTGAAAATTAGAGCTTACAGCGAATTATGCGGCTCATATCGACGATCGGAGCACAGGGCAACTTTATTAATAATATCGTAAATGCTAGTTATTTGAAACAATACTATGTAGTTTAGGACTTGAATTTAGTATTACATTAATTGTTATGTATGATCTTGTACGATTGAATCTTACCTGCGACAATAATGTTATTGGAGTATCATGATCATCAGCCGGAAGACGTCCACTGCAGAACAGAGGCCTCGCCCAAAGATTTCCACGACGATCGGTCGGGCGCTGCCACTATCCAACGTATTCCAGCGATATTGGCCAGATCGTCGGTCCATCTTGTGGGGGGCCTACCAACACTGCGTCTTCCAGTACGTGGTCGCCATTCGAGGACTTTTCTCCAACAGCCACCTGTCCGTCCAACTATGTAAACTGCCCACTGCCACTTCAGTTTCGCAATCATTTGGGCTAAGTCGATGACTTTGGTTCTCCCACGGATCTCCTCATTTCTGATTCGATCTCGCAGGGAAACTCCGAGCATAGCCCTCTCCATTGCCCTCTGAGCGACCTTGAGCGTTCTCACAAGGAGTATACCCCATATATAATTATAACATATTGGAAGAACAGTTAAAACGTTATTTTTTCTGTCTTTCTGTGTGTAATGTTAGGTAGAGAATTGGGTGCAAAACTGTAAAAAAAAGAAACCAAATTCTTAACTCATTTAAATGAATATTGACCAATGTTGACAACATAATCAAATAAAGGTGCATTTATTAATATTTTATCACGATACAGGAATATTAATTTCAGTAAATTTATTCATACTAAGTGGGAAATCCTCATTGTCTTCTATCTTCTATTCATCTATCAAACCAATTATTATGATTAAACAATAACAGACTCTTAAATAATCATATTTTTCAATATGAATAAAAATATATAAAGGCTTTCTACCTGTACATACATTAAAAGAGACGCGTTTATTATATTTATTTTCAGTATATTCAATGAGAATTGGACTTAAAAAATAAACTATCAAGATGAAAGTGAACGATCGCCATCAGTCACTGGCTGGTGGACATTCAGGGACGCATCCTCCAGAACTATCCTCCTGTCTTAAAGTAGTCCAAATGGAAACGGTACTGTCATTTATTTCTCCTGGGATCTTCGGATAGCCGGCAAACGGAACGTAACAATGATGTAAGTCAGCTGCTTATTCCAGTGAACTTTCAAAGTGTTTTTAACAGTGCTTCCCTGCCTAATTTAGTTATCCCCATATAAATGTAAATAACAGAGTAATACAAGTGGGAAGATTTCTATTTCTATCTTTGCAGGATGACTATCACCTTTATGTTATATACCTCTGGCTATTGACGCACTTGTGCTGCAACAGTGGGACAGTGAAGCCAATACGAATAAATTCATGAGATTTTTATTCTCACAATGAAATTTATCGATTTATTTTATTCCGGGAGTGCCGGTAGAACTTGAATATTAACGTTGTGCATTTTTGAATATTTTGGAAAGGGTTGGGAATAATTTCGCATGAATTTATTTATTTATCAGTATAAAAAATAGTTCTAGCATTTATGTGGCTAAATATTATTATATTTAGCCTATATATATATATATATATATATATTCATTTATTGCGCTATCGTACACAAAAATGACAATTTATATCACATAAATTTAACACTGCAGATGTATTACAATTATTTTACATTAAAAAGTTTATCTCTCAGAAAAATCAACTTTCATCCATAATTTCAACGACAGTCTCACGAATTTTCGATCATGTCACGTGTCCTGATACGACTTTAACATTTAATACCCATCCCTAGACAACTACTCAACGCCGCTAAAGAAGTTTTCACTTCAATAATAGCAGTTTATATAAACAAAGTCTGAGGCTCACTTTTGAATGGGTGGTAGTTTTTGACGATGATTGTCAGTAATTTTAAAACCTATTTTGAAAAAAAAAATGAATTTGTATTTTAAAGACCTATCGATGAAATTATATTATTTTTTTGATATAATTGTTGCAGGTTGTTGGAAAGTTTCCGTAATTAGTTATTATACTGAAATCCGCCTCAATTAGGCATTGTTTCACCTCCACCGTTCCTATGAAATACTAAATCACTGAGTAAAACTGAAAACATACAATAAATATACTACTTACATTAAGCACACCTTCATTTATATAGTTCAAATAAATAACATCAACTCTACAAATATTCGAGAAAATTTAACAAATAATCGACGTTACCATAATAATATCAAGTACCTAAATGCTATATTCATTTTAGCTGTGGTTTGTGGTGGTTTACTTATGATATTGATGAAAGCAAATCATTTCATTGCTGAACGTTGAAAGTGATTGGATGTAATTAAGGAAATGCCCTGAGGGAGATACCAATTGGAGTATTACAACGTCACAAGCTATGCTTAAGACAGATTTCGTATGCATTAATGTATAATAACATTATATACTTACCATGTAGTATTTGAATGTATTATATAAGTACATACAAACAGTTTTATAGTAACGTATACATCTTGAAGAAACCAAATAGGTCATTGTTACCTATTTTCAGAATAATAAGCATTGTTTTTCAGCTTAATGTGCCTGTCTATGGCCTGCATTAAAGTTCTAGTTTTGTAAGTGAGCTTTGGAAACAGATAATCACTGTCCGATTACCCGTAAACTCAATTTTCCTTCAAACTCATCCCAATTTTGGACGAAAGTGAAATCTTTAGTAATACGGTAATGATGTACCTCTAGCTTACAACCATAGTCACTGGAAATTATATAAGGATACATGCTCTTTCTATTTTGCACGTGAACCACTCAGAAAACCCCATTTGTCTGCTCTCGGAAGACACTCTCATATATGTCTCACATTCCTTTTTTTTATGGAATAGTAGGACAAACGAGCGTACGGGTCACCTGTTGTTAAGTGATCACCGCCACCCACAATCTCTTGCAACACAAGAGGAAACACAGGAGCGTTGCCGGCCTTTAAGGAAGGTGTACGCGCTTTTTTTGAAGGTACCCTTGTCGTATCATCCCGGAAACACCGCACAAGGAAGTTCATTCCACAGCTTTGTAGTACGTGGAAGAAAGCTCCTTGAAAACCGCACTGTGGAAGACCACCACACATCCAGATGGTCGTGCGAAGGTGGGATTCGGCGGCAGGAATCAGGTTAAATAAGTCTTTGGAACACTCCCCGTGATAAATTCGGTAGAAGACACACAAAGAAGCGACATCTCAACGCAACGCCGAGTGATCCTGCCATTCACAGAGCACTGGGTCCGCGACAATTCGAGCTGCTCTACATTGCACGCGGTCAAATGGATCGAGCTGATACTGGGGTGTGCCAGATAAGAGATGACAGCAATACTGCATGTATGGCTGGACCTGCGCTTTGTAGAGCGCTACAATGTGGGCTGGCTTGAAGTATTGCCGTGCTCTATTAATGACGCCTAGTTTCTTCGAAGCTAATTTGTGTTTGCCCGCCAGATGGCCACGAAATTGGCAATCGCTCGAGATTTCGAGACCCAGTATTCCGATACAAGGCGAGGCTTTAAGGGGAAGTGCTTTCTAAGAACGGTGATACGACTGTTTTGTGATTGTCATTCCTGTCATTAATAACATCGATCACTACGCGTACTCGGGCTCCCAAATCAACAATGACGGTAGTTGTGTCCCCGAGATTAAAAGCAGAATTGGGATGGCAAAATATGCAATGTCCAAACTAAATAACATCTGGAAGAAAAGAGGAATTGGTATCAAAACTAAGACTAGACTGATATGAATAGTATCACCAGTGGGAAGCTACTTTGCACGGGAAGCCGTCTAGATTATGGGTACCACAACGGCGCCTATTTCTGGCGTGAAGCAGTAATGTTTATACATTACTGTGTTTCGGTCTGAAGGGCGCTCTAGCTTGTGAAATTACTGGGCAAATGAGACTTAAGATCTTTTGTCTCAAGGTGACAAGCGCAATTCTAATGCCACTCAGAATTTTTGGGTTTGTCAAGAGTCCTGAGCCGCATTGCATTGTAATGGGTTGGGCGTCTTAATTATCATCAGCTGAAAGTCCTTCTCGTCTTGTCCTTTTCATAATAAAAAAAGAAGATTGGTTTTTCCCTATCTTCCTGTATGGAGTAGAAACGTGGATAATCTTCGCCCGGGAGAAGCAAAGGACTGATGCATTCCAGATGCAGTGTTGGAGGCGAATGATATGAACCTTGGATGGTAAAAAGCCTACGTCATGTATGTATGGGGACTAGGGTGTAGGCTTACTTTTAATACTTACTTTAATTTTAACTTTCATCTAAAAAGTTTTCGCAAAATATCACTTAAATTGTTGTTGGTGCGGAAATACGAAGTGACATCTGTCTAACAGAATTTTAAACTCTCAAACACTATCCCATTTCCATAGAAAATATCTATAATGTATTTTTATCTATTTTAGTATTTTCCTTATTTTTAAACATTACATAAAGTTCTCGTGTTTTAATTTATTTTCAACATGACTTTGGATTTTTTCAAAATTACATCCATAATTTCAACAATTCTCTCATTATTATTATTATATACCAAAACTAATTAATAAAATAGTTGTCGATACTGCAGTTGTCTATACTTATAATAAATTGGTGTCCAACGTACTAACAGAAGTTTTCACTTCAAAAGAGTGAGGAATTTTCTCGTAATATATCTCTTGCTAGCGTTTTCAAAAGCGGTCTTTTACAAAGGCACTTTCATTTATAGAGCATTGACCGAAAATCGACATTATAGCAAAATGTTCACACGAAGCTGAGCAATACATCAGTTGAATGACTTTCAAACGATGCTTATATTATTCATTGAATACGTATTAAAAGAGCACAGTTTAAACAGTGAACAAGAACAAACAGGATAATAATCTACAGACTGATTTGAGTTTAAATTTTTATATATCCTAGTGATATTTAGTTATATCAGATTTGATGTATTTTTTGACACAATTTTACACTAATTATTTTGCCCCAATTTAGGCAGGCTTAAAGACTATTCTTTAATATGGGTACAAGACAACGATATATTTAATAAAATAAACTTACTTAAACATACATAAATACATATAAACATCCATGACTCTGAAACAAACATATATCGGGTCGCCATATTTATGTATGATATGTTTTTTAAGTGGTATTATTTGCTTTTTTGGTGGGTGCCGTTGGTGACTTAAAATCAAAAATATTTTATTTCTTAGGTAATTTGCATTACATTTGAAATATGTCATGTTTTCATACAGCATTCATTCGGAAGGCGGATTTCCTTAGAGAAGAACGGGCAAGGAACTCTAAGGTTGCTCTTTTCAAAACAGAATGGTATTACAGGTTCATATTTTCAAAGCATGTCAATTATAATATGTTAAAAAAAAAGGTGCAACAAAAATACTCAAACGTCACTTACTAAATGCCTTACACGAGTAAGTCATTGTATGAGTAGTAAGACTCTGTCTGTAAGAAATCGAAAAGACCTGACTGAGACCCGAAAACATCCTCAGGAACTCGTAGAATATGGTCACTTGCCAAGGTTATAGAGCCTACTATTCTATTACCGCACAGGACAGATCACTCGCTGAGCCACAACGCAAAAGAAAAAGCTGGTCTCCTATGCTGGTATCTTATCAAATCAAATCACTTTATTCATGTAGATCACGGAAATTACACTCATGAATTGCAAAAAAAAAATTTTTCTAAAAAATCTACTACTACTTCGTAAAGGGTTGAGCTAATAAGAAGAAGTAGCAAGAAACTCATTGCCACTCTTTTAAATCAAGACTTATATTTTCATCGTTTTACAAATTATTTCAATTAGAATATATTAATATGTAAAGTGACGCAACAAACGTCAAATAGTCAACGCCTTACACGAGTAAGTCAAAAAGTAAATGTAAATTAATACAAAACAAAAGTTATTGTGTACAGTAGCTGCATCATACACACACTATAAACAAATTTTATAAGCAATTATTTAAAAAAAAACATCCAAAACCACCCTGGATGACCAACGTAGATACCGCCGATGCTATAATTATCTCGGTGACTTCGAACACTAGCTGACCCGACAAACGCTGTTCTGTAAATAAAAAAAAAAATTTAGGTATTCGAGAATAACGTAGTCTAAATATATTGGAAGTGTGTAATGAAAGTTAATGAGTTAAAAATGAAACGAGGTCGTATTCCTGGATGATTTCATAATATGTAGTGATAAAATGATAAATATCTATATCGTATTTGAGTAAACAGCTTCACAATGCTGTTAGTTGTTTGTAGTACTTATAATATTATAGAAAGTCGCAATATGTGCGACCAAGCGCGCTGAGTACGACATAAAAGTTTATCACATAAGTTAGGAAGCTGCTACGAGCTCGCTAGTAGATTATTTTTCATACTTTATCGAATCACTTTTAACTACGAACACAATGTGTAAACACCTTCACAGTACAATGGTAAAACTGAGATAGTGCTAAAATGATTTAAGCCTCTTAACAATTTTTTATGTTTTTTAAGTGATAAGTTATCACTTTGAAACTTTATCACTGATAACCCTCACTTCTGGGATTAATACACACATATAAACAAATAAAATACAAGACACACAAATAAAATTTGAAAACAAAATTGTAGTAACGATGCAGGACTCGAACCCACGACCTCTCGAGTTCCGTGCGAGTGCTCTTCCAACTGAGCTAACCGTTCGAGTGAGGTATCGTCATAAAATCTTGTATGCTTTGTTCAACTCCCAGGTTGTGGCTTCATCTACAGGATCTACTTTGCAGTTGATAATCTTTAAAGAGCGACATCTCAAGTCAATTTTCTAATAGGCCAATCTTGGGGTTGAGCAGGCTATCAACTGTAAAGTAGATCCTGTAGATGAAGCCACAACCTGAGACTTGAACAAAGCATACAAGATTTTATCAATGATACGTCACTCGAACGGTTAGCTCAGTTGGAACAGTACTCGAACGAAACGCAAGAGGTCGTGGGTTCGAGTCTCGTATCGTTCATAAAATTAAGTGTCATATTTTATTAAGCTTCTTTAATTAAAAAAAAAATGAGCTATGAACAGAACGGTACGCCTCGATTTGACAATTTATCCATACCACATTATTATTATTTCTCAGTGATATCATAATAAAATAAGTTTTATTTATAGTTGTCAACTGATATGTGACAGTGTATGTTTCATAAAAAAATTGCAACAATTGATGTATTCCAAATAAAAATATTTAGTTAGAATATGAGGATAATTTGCACTAACTCAGTGGAGGTCAAATAAACATTCATTCTGCTCAGAAATATCAGTGGTACGAATAGAGACAAACTCTTTTGCAAAAAAAACAGGCCTTTATTCGCGTACTTTAAGTATGTAATAGTTTGTAAAAGGGATTTGATGTAACAATTTATATTGATTTTTTGGAAATTACTAACCACTACCTTAATTTTCACAAAAAATTAAGGTAGTGGTTTAACTACAAATTACTTTCTCCTTTATCTACTAAAAGTTACAAACTTAATACACTACGTACATATTTGACAATTGAACGATTGATTATGAAATTCTATACTTCTTAATAAAAAAAAATTAGAATTTATCCGACTTCTACAATGAAAACTTGTAATACAAGAACGGGAAAAATAGTAGAATCGTCGCGTTTATTCAAATAAATCAAATCTATTGACGAGATACTCGTAAGGAAAAAGTAACTTTATGAAAAATGATACATTGCCGAAAAATAAGAGTGTGAATAGATTAGGGACAAATTTTCGACACTGAAAGACTAACTAAATATTAAATAAAAATTAATAAAACGAATATATATCTATAATGTATCTAAAGGTTTGGTGTGTTACGTATGTATGTACGTAGTTTACGCAAATTGGACACCAACACCTCGGCAGTGGCAGAGCATGCCCTAAACTCCGACACCTCACATTATATTAGGTTCTATAGAGTGAAAGTATTGGCCCGCGATAAAAACTTTGGGTCGCAATCTTCTGGAAGCCATAGAAATCGACCGTCGACCTAAATTTAATAGAAACGAGGGTTGGGCGCTACGGTGGTAAGGAATATGGAAACAAATATGGAAACTCGTGTTGTTAAACACATCTCGCAATAAGACTCGTAGTGCCGATGGTCACGTAGTGGACATTGTGAGTACATTTTGTGCACCCGTGGACACCAATAGTGACATACTGTCAGTGACAGAGTGCTCTTCATCACCACCGACGCACCCCGCGCCCTCACCCTATCCAGCCGCGCACTACGAGCACAAGTCCGCAGTAAGAGACGATGAAGGACCATCGAATGGTCGCAATCTAGTCGGCGGTAACATGGGACGGGTCGTCCCCTTCCCTAAAATATGGTTGAGGGAGGCGATGGCTGGCTCATGCGTCATGCTCGTGAACGGGCGCTGCTTGTGGTGGCAGGATGATCCTGTTGCCGGACACTCGGTTTCAGATTCTTAAAAGTTATTGTGTGTATATATATGTATGGATATAGACATATTTATTTATTTATAGTCGCTTATAAAATGCTCACAGAATACCTTTATTTATTTATGGTGTATGTGGATGATGCAGCAGTAGCTGCAATGTGGATGATGCAGTAGTTAATACAAAAGTTATTGAGTACAGTAGTACTCAATAACTTTTGTATTAATTTACATTTACTTTTTTGACTTAGGCGTGTAATACATTTACTATTTGACGTTTGAGTGTGTTTGTTGCATCATTTTACATATTGTAATTGAAATGATTTGTAAATCGATGAAAATGTAAATGTTGATATAAAAGAGTGGCAATGAGTTTCTTGCTACTTCTTCCCATTAGCTCAACCCATTACGAATTAGGGGTAGATTCAATAAGATTTTATTTATTTTTGACATTCATAAGTGTCATTTCCGTGACCTACGTGAATAAACTGATTTTGATTTAATTTGATTTGATTTGGTACCCACACCCATAAATCGTAAGTAAAGCCGTATTAATAAGTAATGTTCGATTTAATTTATATCGATATACGTTGATCCTTCACTATAAGTCAACTCCCAAAGGCTAGTGAGTCTACGTCCGAGCGGTCCCGTTTGCTCAGAGCAACTTGTTAAATCCGTGAAATTTAGCGCTTACAGCAAAATTCTACAGGTAATTTCAACGATTTGAGCATAGTCTGCTTAATTCAGCTTCATTACTAATATCTAATAAACTAATTCAAATTTAAAGGAATAACGTCGTAACATATTATAATATTTAAGGACGTAAATCTTTTTATAAAGTATAAATCATGCTTTTAATAAAAAAACGACGTGTGCCACACGACAGCGGTAAAAACTGCATTGAGGCGGTGAAAAAATATGAAATACATTATTTTATTCAACATAAAAAAAAGAATCGTACTCTTAGAATTAAACAATAGGTTTGTGGTTACTAAAACATTAAATGAATAAGAAAAATTGAAGCTTGAAGAAGAAGAAAATTGAAGATTTGCGTTATACAGCTACTTCCCCCTTTAACGCGGTAGAGTGGTTCCGTGTTTTAGGGAATTTGAAGTATAACACGTTTTTACGAACTCGTAATTCGTAATAATAATAATAATATCACAATTCCTAACAGTATTTCCAATTGTTTCCCTAGATTTACTATTTTATTAAGGTTTTTAATACACAAATTTAATAAAATAATTTAATTTTGTAATAACACAATTGACACACGTGTTACGTTTGTACGCGAAGCTAATAATTATGACCTGTACAAATGATTATAAAAGTCACAGTACAGAAATATGTATGTATTACACGTAATTATTTAAATCGAATGTTAATTTCAAGATTTTTAGTTCAAAAGTATAATTACCACTCATTTTTTTTAATATTTTTGTCATCCATATTTATATATAAATGCTCGACACAGCAAGTATCTCTAATGTTATATAGTATTATGATAGATCATGACTCACAAATACATAATATATACAACACGTATAATATTAAGTAAACATTTATCAATCACAGCAAGTATCTCTAATGTTATATAGTATTATTATAGATCATGACTCACAAATACATAATATATACAACACGTATAATATTAAGTAAACATTTATCAATCACAGCCAGTATCTCTAATGTTATATAGTATTATGATAGATCATGACTCACAAATACATAATATATACAACACGTATAATATTAAGTAAACATTTATCAATCACAGCAAGTATCTCTAATGTTATATAGTATTATGATAGATCATGACTCACAAATACATAATATATACAACACGTATAATATTAAGTAAACATTTATCAATCACAGCAAGTATCTCTAATGTTATATAGTATTATGATAGATCATGACTCACAAATACATAATATATACAACACGTATAATATTAAGTAAACATTTATCAATCACAGCAAGTATCTCTAATGTTATATAGTATTATTATAGATCATGACTCACAAATACATAATATATACAACACGTATAATATTAAGTAAACATTTATCAATCACAGCAAGTATCTCTAATGTTATATAGTATTATGATAGATCATGACTCACAAATACATAATATATACAACACGTATAATATTAAGTAAACATTTATCAATCACAGCCAGTATCTCTAATGTTATATAGTATTATGATAGATCATGACTCACAAATACATAATATATACAACACGTATAATATTAAGTAAACATTTATCAATCACAGCAAGTATCTCTAATGTTATATAGTATTATGATAGATCATGACTCACAAATACATAATATATACAACACGTATAATATTAAGTAAACATTTATCAATCACAGCAAGTATCTCTAATGTTATATAGTATTATTATAGATCATGACTCACAAATACATAATATATACAACACGTATAATATTAAGTAAACATTTATCAATCACAGCAAGTATCTCTAATGTTATATAGTATTATGATAGATCATGACTCACAAATACATAATATATACAACACGTATAATATTAAGTAAACATTTATCAATCACAGCAAGTATCTCTAATGTTATATAGTATTATTATAGATCATGACTCACAAATACATAATATATACAACACGTATAATATTAAGTAAACATTTATCAATCACAGCAAGTATCTCTAATGTTATATAGTATTATTATAGATCATGACTCACAAATACATAATATATACAACACGTATAATATTAAGTAAACATTTATCAATCACAGCAAGTATCTCTAATGTTATATAGTATTATTATAGATCATGACTCACAAATACATAATATATACAACACGTATAATATTAAGTAAACATTTATCAATCACAGCAAGTATCTCTAATGTTATATAGTATTATGATAGATCATGACTCACAAATACATAATATTTTTGTACAGGTCATAATTATTAGCTTCGCGTACAAATGTTACACGTGTGTCTATTGTGTTATTACACACACGTATAATATTACGTAAAACTTTTAGGCTCGGCATACATCTTGTTTATGTCGACACTGAATGTCACTGATGTATAACAGTAGGTACTCAACGTACCCAAATAATAAAAATATTTCACTATAAATACGTGAGTTCATATTTTTCATAGAAACCTATTATCTTGTTGATGGCAACAAAGATAAGTGTAGATACGATACTTTTATTATGTCAGGAGAGAATAAGGCCAAATACACCACAAAATTATCCAGTTAATAAGCCGTAAACGTTTCTTGACATTTCAAACTACCTCCCTCTCATTATTCTTTATGGATGTCAACAGATCTCTTTAGATTCTAAAATACGATAGGGAAAAACTAGCCTTATTACATCCGAGTATGGTGCATAATTGCATATAATGTTTAATTTTATGAAATCACATTTTTCAGCAACGGTCTTAGGCATTATTTGCAAGTCCTAGACGGAGCTGATATCTAGTAAATACTATTTTTATATGTTTCAAGTGTTCAGTTATTTTGACAACTTTGAACTATTTCCTGGCTTCAATAATTATTGGTACGCCATTTTTTGATTCATCAGATATTTCACTCAAATATAACATGTTTTTATTCAAATCAAAACAAAATCACTTTATAGGTCACGGACGGAATGTCAAAAAAAAATTCCTAATTTTCATAAAAAAAACTAAAATTATAATAAGTAGCTTTATTCCAAATATAATTTTTTGCTTAAAGAAAGTTTTAAGGACTAGGTATAGATCAACATCTAGACCACCTTCTTCTGCCGGTACCCGGGTTGATTTATGACTCTAAGCAATCATAAACAGCCTTGCGAAACTCTCTTAAAAAAATAACGAATGTCGCAATCGTCAGAAAATTTTTGGAACCAACTTCACCCTGTAACTTTTGTATTACAGTGATGCGCGCGCATCTTAAAATTTCACTCACATAATTTTTTCATAACGCGCCTAAAGAAGTATAACTTCAAAAAGCGATTCACTCGATTGTACGAAACGTGCAGTCATTGATAGATTGACAGATGACAGCTATAATCTTGTAAAAAACGGAAATAGCTGAAATCCTCTACGTTATAAAGCAACTGTTCGCTTTAAAACTTAGCAGGATTACACTTCGTGGCCAACCGCCTAATTACTACTATTTCAAACTTATGTCAACACTGCATGTTTCATACTAAACTAAATTTCAACTTTTACTTAGGCAGTCTCTTATTTATTATACTATAATTAATAATTTTACATTCTCTTTGGTCATAAACAGATAAAAAATTAAGGAATTCTTACTTGGCACCTCCGTTAAAAATGTGATCATTTTAATATTAACGCTGATGATTATGAAAATGTTTTTTTTTGTGGTGCGTATACGTTCTGTCTATGATATTATCTTCAGACATAGTTTTCATACTATAGGAAGACTGTGATAGACTTTGCAATAAGAATGTGTTATTCAGTTTTTTTTTATGAAAGTAAGGGACGAGACGAGCAGTACGGTCAGCTGATGGTAATTGATGAGCCCTGATCATTACAATGCAGTGCCGCTCAGGATTCCTGAAAACCCCCAAAAATTCTGAGCAGCACTACAAGTGTGCTCGTCACCTTGAGACATAAGATGTTAAATCTCATTTGCCCAGTAATTTCACTAGCTACGACGCCCTTCAGATCGAAACACAGTAATGCTTACACATTATTGCTTCACGGCAGATATAGGCGCCGTTGTGGTACCCATAATCTAGCCGGCATCCTGTACAAAGGAGCCTCCCACTGGTAAATCCTCCCCTGTGTTATTCAGTGAAATGTAGGACGTTTCAAAGATATTATAGAAAACTTTAAATTGCTATTTGATAACTTTTGATTTACTTAACTGTGAACTAATCGCGTTAGAAAGTATTCCTATAGTGAAACATTATAATGTGACTTAGAAACATAATCGCCCGTAAATTATATATTACTTCTACGACGGTGTGAAAATGAGAAAAAATGGCATTACTGTTCATGACGACCAAATTACGACTTATAACATAATATAACCAGTCCCGCAGTCTCTTGATATGTCTTCTGTTTGTACGTTGATATAATCTTATTATATTTAGTCTTTGCAATGACAGTACAATATTGTACATTTCATTAAAAAGAGCGCAAAAAAAGAATGCTGGGAGAGTTTGATGCGCCGCGTCTTCTCTTTCAGAGCGCCATTTGTTTTTGAAGCCGTAGTAGTATCTAGTATATTATAAATGACATCAAAAAAAAATCTAAAGGAATCAATTATTAGAAAATAAATGCATTTTATGATTTTTAATGTACGTTTGCTATTTATCTCTTCGAGTAGTTAAGAATAGATACGATAATAAGTGTTAATTTCTAAAGCCCAGGAAAGTAATTATTTTTACTAAGTCTCTATCAACGATTTTTAAGCCTCCGATAAGTTATTATGAATAAGACCATAAATTTTTACATAGATCTTCAAAACTAATAAAATATTTATTACTTATCCGCCATTTTCGGACATAAAAAATATTCGAAGGCAAAATATACAAATTCAATTAAAATGGTAAAAAAAAGTACTAGAAAAGGCATAAAGGTTATTTATTTTCTCAAAATTGATTCCTTTAGAAGCTACTTCTTCTCATTAGCTCAACCCTTTACAAAATATCAGTAAATTCAATAAGATTTTTTTTTTTTTACATTCATTAGTGTCATTTCTGTGACCTACATGAATAAAGTGATTTTGATTTGATTAAGAATTCCTTTTGATTCTGGAAAAAACTAAACTAATTAAATAAGAGTAGGTAATTAGTAACAAATATATTCAATTTGGGTTAAAATTTAGGTGTTAGAGACACCATAATATGAGAAGTATGTGTTGAGGTAACAACTAAAGTACCTATAACTTACATTATCTTGAAATATTCTTCAATTGTATAAAAATCCTTTGTTTTAAGAATTTATGTAAATATTTTTTATAAAAATGTGACAAAGAAATCGACTGGTAACGTGTTAAATATTTATATATTTAACACGTTACCAGTCAAGCTACTACTAGCTGACCCAGCAAACGTTGTATTGCCGATATTAAAATTGCGATACAAAAGTAACTGTTGATCGTAGATGGGTGAAAATTTGAAGTTGTAAGTATGTATTTTTTAATGCTGGCTCATAATCAAACAAATTAAAAAAAAAATGTAAAAAAAATAAAAAAATAAAAAATTCGTGTGGACCACCCTGAACATTTAGGGGGATGAAAAATAGATGTTGTCCGATTCTCAGACCTATCCAATATGCACTCGAAATTTCATGAGAATCGGTCAAGCCATTTCGGAGGAGTTCAAAGTTTAACACCATGACACGAGAATTTTATATATTAGATATTAATGCAAGCATACATACATAATAACAACCCTTTATATAAATTCCAATATCTATACTATCTAAATAGCTAAGTGGTTGAAATTAAGAACATTGTGTAAGAATTTGTTTGCATTCATTCTACTAACAAATCTAACTACCGATATTTTTAGTCTATCTATATATAATGTTATAATAATAATATTGATAATAATATTGACACACTTTTTACACAAATTATCTTGCCCCAAGTTAAGCATATATAGCCTGTGTTATGGGTTACAAGACAATGATATATTTAATACAATATACTTACTTAAACATACGTAAATTCATATAAACATACATAAATAGATTTAAACAATTTAAATCCTTAGATTTAATTTAAATTCCATGACTCGGAAACAAACATCCATATTCATCATATAAATGCTTGCACCTACTGGGATTCGAACCCGGGACCGCTAGCTTAGTAGGTAGAATTGCTAACCACTCGGCTATAGAGGTCGTCAAACGTACACGTATACTTAGTAACTTTTTGTCAAATGTATAATTATGTACCTAACTATTAACAGGAACTTCTTTACAAACAGATATATTAAAAATAGAAATGATCACAACCAAACTAGTGACTTGTGATATTTTAATATTTTAATATTTTGTAAGGCTTATAGAGAAACGATAACATATAAGTATGGCAGCCAATTATATTGTAAACAATACTGCGAAGTTCCGAAGCAAACCGAACAAAGTAAATGGATGAAGTTAGAAAGAGTTTGGAAACTGGAACCGAGTTTCAAATTAGGCGATAACTTTGTTGCGAAACTTGCAAACGCTTCTGCAGTACTTACTGTACAAAAATTAACATATTTTGTATACCGTGCCTGTGCAAAAAATGAAATATGTGTTATGAAAAATGAAAAAGGAATAATTATTTATAAGAGTACTAGAAATGGCATAAACATATTGCATGTAACCCTCTATTAACTGTGCCAGAAGGCGACGTTTTTCCACATAAAATTTAACAGTACCTTAAATATATGTATATATATATATAGATTATATGCAGGAAACAGAATCTGAAATGCCACCCAATTAAGTTACCTGGAAGAGATGGCTGAATAGCGATAAATATAATAATCGCCTAATAGTGCTACCGTAACTTTTATAAATAAATTTTATAATTTTTATTTTCAGTGCAATGGAGTGTTTTCATTCATTCATTCAATGCCATTTGCCAGCCAATGTAAAACGAGGTGTTTTCTCGTACTATCGTCGGCTACTACATTTTCACGTGATTAATATAACTAAAATAAATGGACTAATATATCACCTTAGTTCATTTCCGTCTTGTACTTTGTATTCTTCAGAATATTTAGGCTAATTTCTATAACAATTACAAAAGTATTTCTTTAAAACCTTGCATTGCGTCAACTTGTAATAAGATTATCGTATTTTACAATAAATACAAATTCTGTAGAATATTATTGTTATAGAACCCTGTCACTTCTTTGCTTTGAGAACACGTAACAAACTTCTTTAATAAATTGGATTGAGTTAGTCCTTTTAACTTTTCTTTTGTTCAGAAACTTAACGTTCCAACCAATTTGCTATTTTTTCTCAACGTCTAAGTTACTTTCTTCCTTCGTTTAACTATACATTGAAGAACTAATTATTTTATTTTTTGGTGTGGTATAGCTGTAATTTGAGAAAGTGCCATCATTTTTGCAGTAGAATTACATTTACTTCCGATCGGATTAAAGGGTGTTCGTGGCAATGTAATTACGGACACATTAGACAGTTGCTTGTGTGGTTGTGTCATTTTAACTCAAATTACTTTTGGTGTGGGCAGATAATGCTGCTTAATATGGACTATCTGTTTGCACCATACTACATTGTATACACTCTTCATACTGTTAGCATTCAATACCCAAATGTGAGAAGCATTAATAGACAAACAAGATCTACTCCACTCGATACCAAAAACTTTATTAAGACGATGGAAAAAGTTTCGCCCCTGGTCTGAGTTGGGTAAGTATTACTTAATGTAGTAAGAGTATTACTTGATGTCTTTTGCAGCCTCAAAGAAAACTCAGCTTCGAGAAATTTGGCGTCACTATATGGGTGCGGATAGAAGTATTGCGAAAGACCAAAGAGAACCAAAAACAAACTAAAAATGAATTATCTTAAAGTTTATTTTTCGTTTTATAGAACTTTTTTAAAGCATGTGAAAGAAGCAAACGAAATGTGTCAGCAATGCGGAAAATGAAGGGAAACTCTGCCTTCTAATCAAGACAAGCATAATTTTCAATGTATTTGAGTATAAAGTGAAATAATTTTTGTTTACGAATACCAAGACTTTGTTTACAATACAAATATTATATACATCCATTCAGTGTTTTCATTTGCTTCTGTGCACACGTCTCTTAAACAATATGAATATAAACACTTTAATATTCATTTCACTTTCGATGTTACGAAAAGCAATATTAATAGAGAATAAAGGCGCGATTTGTGACCTTATATCTATGGCACCGGAGAAGCACTGTTTTGTGAAACAGACGTTAGCATCCCTCGCCCACAGTCCGAACCAATTAGCCGTCGACAAAGTAACTAACTCGCTGTATTTTAGCTTTGACTCGGGTCGGGCTGAATACTTACCCGCTTCACTCAAAATTGAAACCAGAAAGCTAACAATTCTCCATGGCATTAAGGATGCTTTTGCCATTGCAAGTGATGAAGCCAACAGTGAAATATACTTTGGAGGTATTCACGGCATCTACAGGTATAATACAATGACGAAAACCCTGAGGCGACTAGTCGTTAAGAACCTCGACATTTGGTGGTTGATTTTGAAAAAGCATTTATACTTCGTCAGGTTTCCAAGTTTGAAAGCATATTGTTACAAGAATAGATCTGTTGAGCCAGTGAGACAGCTTCAGAACTACACAGTAAATCAGTTCGTATTTGACGGGGACAACAACATATTCTTCATTAACGGATCCGGTTTATTTGGAATTAAAAAAGATAAGTCAGAAGCTGTTCTTTTGAAAGACAATCCTAAGTTCTTATGCATGGCTTCAGATAATCTGGGGCATGTTCATTTGTGTGCTGAAGACGGTATTTATATAATTAGTAAGATTGTATTGAAGGTGAAAAAAGTTGTGAATGTACAAGGTGTGTTGGGCATGACGTTCGATTCGGAAAATAATCTAATTTACTCGGATTCTCATGAAATGGTTCGCCTGTTGCCCATTCCTACATATTAACTATTATTTGAAAGTAATTTAAACAGTACTGTGCAGACTTTAATTTTGGTTAAGAGTGTGGCACTAATGTGATGGGAAAAAGCATTTTAGTACGTATTTGAAGCTACGTACGTATATAAAATAAATGAGATATGCACTTGTTTCATACAATTTATATCCATTATTGGCATAATCCAACCAGATTAAAGACTGTAGGCAGTTGTGCTATGAATATCTTGTATTAAATTATAAATTCTTATTTTCCTTATTTAGAATTAGAAATATACAATTTAGTAATTATACTTTAAGAAAATATCAGATTTTTACTAAAAATATATACTGTAGAGGTTTTGTAAGTAGGCAGGTATAAAAAGGCATTTATTATCTCAAAATTGATTTCTTTAGAATTCTTTTTGATGTCATTTCTAATATACTAGATACTACTACCGCTTCGAAAACAAATGGCGCTCTGAGAGAGAAGAAGCGGCGCAAGAAACTCTCCCAACATTCCTTTTTTGACATCTTTTCAATAAAAATATTGAATATTCTACAGTCATTTCTATCGCTATAAAATAATCATAATCTAGTCTCAGGCTGTCCAATCACATAGATATTCAACTGTGGAGTAATAGGATTTACGACAGAGACATTTTTTTTATAAAACATTTAAATTTAATTATAGATAATGCCTGAACAGTGGCTGGGATTAACCTTAGACTTCACCATAGAGTCAAAGTAAGATAAGCTTTTCCCTTTTTGTTTACCAAGATACAATTTTGTATAAATTTTCTGCAAAAACATGCATCAAAATATTTCTTTTACCATTATATCAACAGCAATTGAAAATGCATTACAAATGTCAACATGTGAATAAACGCGGACTTAATTGATCAAACAATTGATTTTAATTACTGAAACGTTCTCCGCCATTCATTAACTCGATTCGTTTATTGAAATTGTTTGTGTTTCATGAAACAAAGCTTCATGGATCAGCCATTTTAACAGGACGTCTATTTCAACTATTTAACTAACTAGTAACTCTATCTGTCTGTCTAACTATTTAACTAGTAACTGTATCTATCTGTCTGTCTGTCCGTTACCTTTTTGATCTTAAAACACTGAGCTAACTGATCCAGATAGAATTTACATGTTTACACTTACATTTAGTACAGTTTGATGGAAATGGATGAAAATGGGGGTGAAAGTTTATATTGGGAATCGATAAATTCTCCAGCATGGGATATTGAACTCATTGTGATTATACATTTATGAAAAGTAAAGGATGTATGTGAATGCAGCAGGTGCACATTTAGAAAAAAAATGCTTTACACATAGATAACTGTTTTTAACCGACTTCAAAAAGGAGGAGGTTCTCAATTCGATTTGTGTTTTTTTATGCATGTAAACCTCGATTCTTCTCTATCTAGATCTATGTGGTCCCATTAAAATTTCGCATAGTTTGACCCAGTAGTTTTCATTATATGATTTTTTTTTATGAATATTCATATTTACGTGGATGATGTTATTGTTTGCATGAACGATGTAATTTTATTTTGTTTACAGCTTTTTTAAAAGTTTTCATTTGTATGATTATTAATATTGTTATTAGCTCTTGTTCCGATAAGACTTAATATCTATCAATAGGTAGCACATACAAATAAAAGTATTTTATTAATAGCAAAGGTATTAAGTTTGATTATGAGAGTACTAAATTAACTCTTAACGTTTTAAGGTTTTTTTAAAGTAGTTTTATTTGTCATTTTAAGTTCCTCTAGCAATGTAAATACACAAGTACTAGTAGAAATAATAAGTATAAAATTTCAAACCTTATGAACCAAAACGTTCAAGGATTGTAAGGTAGAACTATACTAGAAGTAAATTTATTTATGTTAAACAGAGCACGAGCTAAGAAACTATAAACTCATCTTTAACTTCAGTGGTCCTCAAGTGGCAAGTGCGTTTGGTAGATAAAAGGCTTCACATGGCAGCTCTCTTATACATATATGAAAATAGTTTGAATTCAAAGAGCGTTAAGATATTGTGAGCCTCTTTATTATGTATGTACAGTGTTGCAAATATAATATGCATTATATGAGTTTAGGGTATATTGGAAGAAATTTTATTAAAATAATTATCTGAATCTATGAACTCATATCATAATAATATATCATACTTCAAATAGTGACTTTAATTTTAATTTATTAGGAAATTCACCACCAGTATTAGAATCAGATACTTTGTCAAATTCATATAATCCATTCAATATGTACTTAGAACCTACTAGAGTAACCAACACCTCTAGCTCATTTGTTGTGAGTATCAACACGAAAAATCAAAATACTTTATCGTGGAAGTCGGATTAGTAAAGTTCGTCGGAGAAGAATCAGTCGGAAACTATAAATAAGTTATATGGCAAAACAACATTTGCCGGGTTAGCTTCTTGATAATATATTTACCAATTAGAAACTTTCTCAGTCAATAATTAGTAAAGTGAGATATGACCATTTTGTTAATTTGCCTCATTTAATATTGAGGTAAAAAAATATTTTGTTAATAAAAAGTTCATGTTTATCCTGTGAATAAAAGACGAATTGAGAAATATAGATATAATGTTTCGGTTAATCTCTCAATTTATTTTGAATTATAAAATTTATCCCATTGATATGGTTAATATGTTATTGAAATTAATTAACAATTAGTTTGCTTCTATATTACACGCTTTTTTATTAGCTTCACCTGTATGTATGTTTGTTTGTAACTGACTTATTTGGGCGCGATTTTGACCCACTTTATACGGCCAGATTTCGTTCAAATTTCGATCCGACCGATGACAATACATTAATCTGATAAAATTATCCCATTTTTCAATTTGCAAAATAAGATTTATGATAAATTTTTTCATATAACGTTGATAAGGCAGGAATTGAAGTTCATTTTAAATTCCAACTATTATATTTTCAAGCAACACGTGTTTTTTATGTTTTTTTAAACTATTCTTATTATTTACTTCTAAGACTCTCTCTTCTGAGTTGACTACTCAGGCGGTCTCATGTCATTTAATGATTGAGCAACAGTTAGTATTGGAACAAATAATGGCTATTAGAATTTACTATAATACTTTAAATTATTTAAAAATGTACGTTTTTATAATATATATATAAGAAAAATAACAGAAAACGCACTAAACAAAAATAGATGACTTGGAACGGCTAGTTCCGTTTGAATCTGGAGGAGTGAAAACTTTAAAAAAAATATTAAATTACACAATATATTTTCGATTTTCAATAACTAATTATAATCCTTTTCTTAATAAAAGTATATAATTTTGAATTAATACATTTTCTATATAAACTAATCTCTATCATATCGTGCTACAACGCAAAGCATTCCCAAGTCGCATAGTCTATTTTATTTTGACGAATTCTCACGGGAAATAAAACCTCTCTCACGTGAGTGAAGCTTACGCGAATAAATGAAACTTTGGTTTGTTTTTATAACGTTTATTTTATCATAGAGTATCATTTAAATATAGAACATCACTCATATTTTTTGCATCGACGTAGATTTCATGTATTAGCCGCTTACTCTGTTTTTCTCAAGAATAAGAGAAGCTATAACCCCCGCCGACTCTTGGCACATACACATAATAATATTATGTAGACAATGCCAATATGAATGTTATTAATTTTAGCTGCCTTTTTTTATGAAAACTGAACTGAAGCCGAGTGTCGTGAATTTCAAAGAATATTATTGAAAAAAATTCTAAAATTTTCTGACGTTTGCGTCGATTCGTCCATTATTAGGACAGGCAAAGGGTTCCAGCCCATACAGCCGTATTCATTATTTAATAATTATTTGTCAAAGCCATCTTTGCAAGATTTTTACTTAATTGTTCTTTCTTAAAACGTAGAATAGCATGAGGAATAAATAATTTTAAGTACACAAACACTTTATTTTTATAGTTAATTTTAGTTAAACATCATTTACAGTCCATAATACTGACAATATAATCTGCATCACATCGCATCATCCTGGGGCTTAAGATTGTAATTAGAATGGTAAGTTTTTATTCATTCTGTAACATAAAGTGCTATGACAGGTCATAATATCTCCAATTTATTTTTTTATGAAACTAAGGGTCGAGACTGCTGATGGTAATTGATACGTCCTGCCCATTACAATGCAGTGCCGCTGAGGATTCTTGAAATACCCAAGAATCCTGAGCGGCACTACAACTGCGCTCGTCACCTTGAGACATAAAATGTCAAATCTCATTTGCCCAGTAATTTCACTAGCTACGGCGCCCTTCGAACCGAAGCACAGTAATGCTTACACATTACTATAACCTATCCGGCATCCTGTGCAAAGGAGCCTCTCACTGCTTCCTCTTTGGCTTATTACTTCGAGTAACGTTTCATTCTAAGCTAAATTTAAATTTTTACTAAGGCAGTAGTACTTACATCCTCTTTTAGAGTAATAAGCTAAGCGCGCCCAGAAATGATTTCCCTTCAAAAAACCAGGATACTTCTCATTTACGAATTATTACATTACAGTGCATAATTGCAGTGAATGATTACTCTTTAGGCTATTATGACTAATCGATCTGATATATTTATTGGTGTCAGGCTACTTTGTGCTTCTATTCCAAAAAAAGTACTAATAAAATTCAATAAAAGTAAGTAAATTATGTAAGGTCTGGATTTGATAAAAAATATATATAATATTTATAAATAATATAATAAATATACCTGAAAACCATCCAATCTTGAAAGAACAAAAAAATGTAACGCGTGGTCGAGAAGCGAATACTTTTAATGATGAGACCTGGATTGAAACAAGGCACTCAACAGGATTCTTAACTTCGGTAAGCCATAAAATCATTCATATTTTTCCTAATTGAAAACAGCATTTGATAACATAAATTTGTTTAATAAAACAACGTTGTTGTTGTAGAACAACCCTGTATACAAACATAACCGACTTGCCATTGTGTTAATGAGGCAGTCTCGTGTCATTTTTACTTAGTTCTAACATTACCACAAAGAACGTAACAACAAAATGTGATGTTAAAATGTTAGGAGATATATTTAGAACACGAATAAACCGTTCATATAGATGTAGTGTTAGGAGGGTCGCACATCTAAACATTATGTTCGAAACGAAAACAGATTCGCCCCTCTTAAGTTCCACCTAGGCAAATATTCTAAGCAATAATAAATACCCTTAGCAATTTGTAATTTTTTTTAAAGTCATAACCCTCACTTCTGAGATTAATGGCTGGTTGGGATTGAGTAGGTTGTCAACTGTAAAGGAGATCCTGTTGATGAAGCCACAACCTGAGAGTTGAACATGACATATACAATATTTATCGACGATACGTCACTCGAACGGTTGGCTCAGTGAAAGAACACTTGCACTAAACGCGAGTGGTCGCGAGTTCGAGTCCCACATCGCTAATAAAATTTGTTTTTAAATTTCATTTGTGTAATAAATAACGCTATTAATTCAAATATTTATCATATTTAATGAATCCACTTATAAATATTTTTAGATGGTAGAAACGTTAAGATAATCAAATTTATCGAGATAATTTCGTTAATAAGAATCGTGATTGACAAATTCCACATTTCGGTCATATTATGACATCCATTCCATTACTCGTTATCAAACAAACTGGATTATCAACATACTAGTAGGTGTAACCACGAACAATAGGTACACAGTACACATCGAGGTCCGGAAAATAGCCCGTGATTACCTATACCAGGCCTGTCTCTTAGGTGTAGGTATGTATGTATCAAAAAAGGAACTCCACGCGGTGGCCACTCCAGCGTTGATATCCAGGTGCTTTATTCTTCACCTACTTCACTGAGCCGACCGATATTTTAAAGCTGGAGAAACATAAAAAAAAAACATTAAAGCTCATTGAAATATATCTATCCAGTAGACATTTATTGAAAGATAATTTTAAGCAGATAAACATATTAACAGTACCATGTCAATACATATTTTTAAACCTAATATTTGTGCATAAAAATATAGACCATTTTAGAAAAACTGGGACAAAAGAACTAGTTAAATTACGAGGCAAATGAGACTTAACATCTTATGTCTCGAGGTGACGAGCGCTATTGTATTGTTTTTCAAGAATCCTGAGCAGCACTGCATTGTAATTGCAGGGCGTATAAAATTTCATCAACTGAACGTCCTGCTCGTCTCGTCCGTTAATTTAATAAAATAAAAATAAAAAGGCCAGTGTGTCCCCTTCCTAAACGCGGTTTTGCTGAAAGCACGGAAATATTACATGTTAAATACAGATAATGGGAGCGTGTCTGTCTCTAATAAAGCCAGGCTTTTATGCTAAGTATTATTGTAGTAATATATTAGGCTCTTTGCACACAGCAACACTAAGTTAAAAGTGAGAACATCCAATTCACCATGTTACAATTATAAAGTTCATAGGGAATGATACTTCAAAAACAAAATCTGAAAATAAGAGCAAAGATCAATACGAAGTATTCGATTCGAAGGGTTCGAGTCCCACATCGTTCATAAATTTTGGTTACAAATAAATTTTTGTTACTACTTGGCTCTGAATATGATTTTGTCCCATTCGGTGTCGAGACCCTTGGTCCATGGGGTCCTAGCGCTATTAGGTTTTTAGGAAATAGCAAAAAGGTTAGTCGAGCTGGCAGCTACCTCGGACAAAGAATTAGTCTAACTGTTCAAAGGGGGAACGCTGCCAGTATCTTCGGAACCTTGTCTAAAGGGACTCCTTTATTTTTTTTTTTTTATTTCTGTGTATATAAATGTAAGAGTTTAATGCAATTATAAATTAAATTACGAATCTTAAAGAAAAACATTGTATAATAATTAATCCCAGATGAGGGATATCACTTAAACATAACAAATTGTTAAATATATACGTGTTCCACCTCATCGACTGAGAATCTAAATAGGTACCAAGTTCTATAGATAATCCTGAAATTTATAACAAAATATAATTATTTCTTTATCTGTCTTTCTGTCTATTTTGTATCTGTTCCGGGTCATCTCCAAAATGACTTATTTTCCCGGGACTTTCATTGGCTTGTTAAAAGAAGTAACTTAGGCTGAATTAACATTCATAGCCATGAAAAATAATAATTCACTAGGAAGACCGGCTCGTAAACAAAATTTACGAAAGAAAATATAATTATATAATATGTAAGAGAAAACCGCTGAAAATCAGTGTTGTTTCATAGACACGTCTGTCTCACAGATAATCCTGAATCGGTGACCCATTTCCTGCACCGCACAGGAACTCTACAGTATTAAATCAATTACTATTTAAATACATTCTTTTTTTGATTTGTTTCTACTTTTATCGAATATCGAATATCGATATATGAAGCGAATCCTGTAAGTGTAATTTCTGAAATAACTTTTTTTATGAAGGTAATGGACAAGACGAGCGGGACGTTCAGCTGATGGTAACTGATACGACCTGACCATTATAATGCAGTGCCGCTCAAAATTATTTAAAAACCCAAAAATTCTGAGTGGCACTAAACCAGTGCTCGTCACCTTAAGACATAAGAGGTCGAGTCTCATTTGCCCAGTAATTTCACTAACTACGGCGCCCTTCATACCGAAACTCAATAATGCTTACACATAACTGCTTCACGGCAGAAATTGGCGCCGTTATGGTACCCATAATCTCGCTGGCATCCGGTGCAAAGGAGTCTCCTACTGGTAAATCTGTTTTGCTATGACCTACACCAAAAACAATTGAACATAATATAAAAGTTATATAGAAAGGAAAATGATATTAAATTATTAATTGTTGCTAAAATCATACAGGGCAAATGAGCTCTCATCATTTATACGTATTTAACAAAACTACTAACTAGATTTCGTTCCAACCAATTTTCGGTGGAGGTTTGCATGGTAATGTAAATCATATATTTGCGGGGGCCACACACACATTTTACCATTTTGGAAGTGTCTTTCGCGCAAACTATTCAGTCTAGAAAACAATGATGTTAGAATTTTTTGAGTTTCAGTTCTAAGTATTTTTTTCTATTTTTGTATGAAAATGTTAATTCAGTTTACAGAATACATCTACCTACCAAGTCTCAACAATATAGTTCTTATAGTTTCGGAAAAAAGTGGCTGTGACATACGGACGGAGAGACAGACGACGAATTCATAATGGTTCCGTTTTTTTCATTTGGCTACGGAACCCTAATAAAACACAAATAACAATAAAGTGTCTATAAACTAGAAGGTTCGAGAGTTTCCTGACTAAAGTTAGACTTGGACGTGTTCCAGAAGTGTTTTACATTACCTGGTACATATTATTCTAAGTTCTAACATGCCTTTGTAGCACAAATGTATTGAAATATTAAGTATTCGTAGTATTTGCAATGCTGTTTAGAAGTAATACTTTATAGAGGATGCCTCGGACTGGATTTCATATGTAACACACAATACCTTCACAAATAAAATTGTAATGAAATATGGTAGGGACGTTAGACGTATAAGTGCCGTTTTTACAGGCTTTTTATTAGCTTCATCTGTATGTATGTTTATTTTTAACCGACTCATTTGGGTACGATTTTGACCCACTTTAATTGGCCAGATTTCGTTCAAACTTGGTAGACTTATCGAGGACCCATGACAATACATTAATTTGGTAAAATTATTCATTTTGCAAAATAGGATTTTTGTTAATTTATATATTTTTTTCTTTGGTCTATAAGGCAGGAATGGATTTTAGTTTTTTTTAACTAAGTACTATTTATTTTTAAAATATATTCTTAATTCTCTACAGGAAACTGACTAGCTAGCACTAGTATGTTATTTCTAGATGGCGTTTTTCTTTTTGAGATTATTATCAGGATGTATTAATATTTTTTAATGTCTTTATACAATCCCATCATAATATAAAAACTATTAAATTTAAGTAAGTACTAGTTTCAGGCATTCCACGGCAATCAAACATATCAACAGAACTAAAAAGAAAACTATTAATTAAAAAAAAATCAGGTAGGCTTAGAAAATATTAACTAAAATTTATCACATAGATTTCTAACGAATTTAAAGCATTATACGATTCTCTAAAATTGAATTTTCCTGCCGAGACTAAACCGAGCTTTATTTTTCCTGATGATGCACTGGGCTGTCGTGGATTAAGTTTATAACAAACTTTTATTTAACTTGGATTAAATGTTGTTAGAGTATGGAACTAAATTTTAAAACAGTTATCTCCAATTAATAAAACTGAAATTTTGCAAGGTGTGTGACAGTACATGGTGGTTAACTAGTTATATAGTCTCATTAAAATCAAATATGTTGAAGGTTGTAGTTACTAAGTATTAGATCGAGTAATAATAATAATAATAAATAATTAAAAGGTTTATTTGGTTCAAAAACTTAACAGAAATCTTCCTTTTTTTCAAAATATCTTTCTTTCTTTTCATTTCTTTCTTTATAAATAATAACAATATGGACATTAAAGAACCAAAACGGTGTCTAGTCAGCATTATGTTGGGAATTTGACTTCTCAACGTTGAGAAGTAAAAATTATACTATTATAAAAATTGTATTAAATAATCATATATTATTATAATATATTCAACATTTTTGGAATAAATTCGATATTTAACAACATCGTTTAGGAATATTCAAAAACTGAACTCTGAACGTGCGTCGTGTCCTCACATTACGACTAGAATGTAGTTCATTGCTCCATCAATCAAGCCATTCTATTATGATTATATTCTTACCACTTGGATAGTTCCCGATACTCTTAGAGACGGAGAAATTCTAATTCATTGAATTTCACAATTGCTTAACGCCGAAATAGATTACAATTGAAATATATTGGTTGAAAGAGCCCCATGGCGATCACTCAACTTCTAACATTTAAAATACTATAAAACGTAAACTTTTTTTTTGTCACACTATAATATTATATTATCGCTTTATTCTTAGCCCAACGAAAAGTCTTACACACTTAATTAAGCCGAAGAGTTAGCACAAGAATTTGTTTTTCATTATACTGCTGTACTGTCGAGAACGTCACAATGTCTGGGAATTTAATTTATGTTTTCATCATCATCATCATCAGCCGGAAGACGTCCACTGCTGGACAAAGGCCTTCACCAAAGATTTCCATGACGATCGGTCCTGCACTGCCCTCATCCAACGTATTCCTGCGATCTTGACCACATCGTCGGTCCATCTTGTGGGGGCCTACCAACACTGCGTGTTCCGGTACATAACAGTACAAAAAATATATGGGAAACAATTCAGTGACTCTTAATTTCTTTTCAATCTTATCGTAGTTCTTGTCTCAGACCAGTGTCGTAAGCTGTGCTTATCAAAATTAAGAAGTTATTGCAACTCCTTGTCTTAAAGACCACAATATATCACTCTAACATTGTATAATAATAATAATAATAATAATAAATATTTATTTCAAGTAACATAGACTCATATTGTTAGTAATACAAAGCTTATATCTATGTTAGTAAATTAACCTGAAAAACACTAAGTACCTAATTATTAAGTATGTAGGTCATCGCTGCACCATTCCATTAGAAACGGCGCAGCAATGATTTACATATACACAGTCCAATCGACTGGCAATCAATTTCAGAATGCTGTTGGAACTGCTCCGCAATCTACGCACCAGGGATCCGCATCTTTTACGCATTGTCGCATAAAAACAATCAACTTGCGCCGCCGCAAACATCCCTGATGCGCTGCAATACCGGGGCAGCCCCATCAGCACCCTGAAGGCATTGTTATACTGGACACGGAGAGCGCTGTACGATTTTGTGGAGTACTTGACCCACAGGTTGCACGTGTAAAAAGATGTACAATAGGCTCTAAACAAAGTTATCTTTACATTGGTGGAACAACGTGCAAACCTGCGAGCCAGCATATTCGCTCTCACTGACACTGCTCTCCGTTCCCTCTCGATGTCAGTATCGTCTTTGAGGTCAGGGGTCAACATATGCCCTAGATATTTATATTGATACACTCTTTCTAGTGCATTTCCATTTAGAAAGATGGGTGGAACTTTCTTCGGTGTTTTGCCCATGGCCTCAAAGACCATTACCACACTTTTCTTTACATTATAAGTAAGACCGTGTTTTTCCACAAAAGCTTCACAAATCGCCAACAGTTTTCTCAGGCCACAAACCGACGCACTCAACAGCACCATGTCATCAGCGTAGCTAATGTTATTCAAACAAACCCCATCTATGTAACAGCCGGTCCTGGTGCTGCTGAGCTCGCCGAGCAACTCGTTCACATATAGGTTGAAGAGCGTAGGTGAAGTCAAACCCCCCTGCCTCACCCCGCACTCCAACAAATACGGACGTGATAATACGCCCGCCCATCGCACGCTGTTGACCTGGTTTCCATACCAATATTTGAAAATATTGATGAGTTCCAGTGGAACTTTAATTCCTTCCAGTTTTCTCCATAAGATATCATAAGATACCAGGTCAAAAGCCTTGGATAGGTCCAGAAAGCAGGCGTAAATTGGAGTCTTACGCTTCGTATAGTATGTGACAGCATGCTTAAGACCAAGCACAGCGCTCTCCGTCGACACTCCAGGTTGAAATCCAAACTGGTTGTCATGTGGCCTAAATAACTTATTCAGTTGGTTATTAAGCATGCTGTCAAACACCTTCGAGATGACCGTTGCCAATGAGATAGGCCTATAGTTGTTTTTGTCCGCTAAGTCGCCGGTTTTGTTTTTCACAATAGGTACAACTATAGTCCTCATCATCTCACTAGGCATAAAACTGTGGCTCATACAAATATTATAGAGCATTGTGAGCACTCTGGGTAAGTGTGGCCCAGCATACTGTAGATGCTCAATGCTGAGACCATCATGACCTGGAGATTTTCCTCTGGTCATATGCTTAATTGTGTGAGCAACGTCTTTACACTTAAATTGAATTTCCATTTCAATACTGGCCTCAACATCAAGCATCGTTTGTGAAGGACCCCGGGGTGATTTAACTACGAAGTGCTCCATGAAAAGATCGGAAATCTTGTCTGGCTCACACACGCCACCAACGCTCACAGGCAGTGACGGTTTGTTATTCATTTTATTTGTATGTTTCCAAAATCCGCGAAAATCGTTTTTTGAGTGATGCGAGGCTAGAATATCCAACTTAATTTGCTCTTCATGGTTTTGGCACCATTTCAAACGAGATTTGAAAATTTTTCTAGCCTCACACATTTCTCTATAAATAATTCCCGAAGTTGGTTTACCGTACCACGACCATAACAAAAATTTTTGCCTGGCCATCCCGTGAGCTTCGGCTACGTGCTTATTCCAACCAAGGACCTTCTTTCTTTTTACGCGCCTAGTGCTCTCTCGACCTACCAGTGACGATTCTATCAAGGCCTGAACGATGTTGCTGTACAACTGAGTTATTACATCTCTATGCCTGATGTCACTGCATGTACGATCACAGCAACCGTGAAGCTCCTGTGGGAAGTTAATCATCCTCAGCCTCTCGTGACATTCCCTCTGGTATGTGTCTATTTGATGTTGATTTCGCTCACCCCAGTAAATCTCATTTAAATAGGTATTACAATCCGCTCTCTTAGGTATCAAAACGTCAATATTACATTCCACTACCAGAGGGAAATGATCCGACCACAACACATCGTATAGAACTGACACATTGCGCACGGAGTCTGCCGCTGCTTTAGTTACTAGGCAGTGATCGAGCCACCGCTTAGACCCGTGTGCTTCGCTTAAAAAAGTATAGGTATTCGACCACGGACCTAGCACTTCCGCATCTATACAGCTCCATTCTTGTTCTATGCAGAACTGAGTAAGTTTATGATAAAAGCGCTCCGAAGGGTGCGCATTGTAGTCCCCAAGTATATATACACAACTTTCCCCGTAGGTCTCAATAATGGCACTCACCGAGCTTAGAATGTCCGTGAAATCCGCTAGGTTAGCAATCACATCCGTAGGCATATATACACTCATCATGATAAACGATTTTTCATGTAACACTACCTTTATAGCACAGATGCGCCGATTGTTACACTGAATCACTGACACTTTTTGAAAAACGCTACGCCTCCACAGCAGCGCGACCCCTCCATAAGGTCTTCCACGTAGAATACCCGCCGATGTGTCCACCGCAGACACTCCCGTGGCGCTGAAGTCATCGCACAAAGTGTCAAGAAAAGACAATTCTTCCGGGAGCAACCAGTGTTCTTGAAGTGCAATTATATCTGAAGTTTTACATAACTCACTAATACATTGTGCAGATCGCTTCACGCTCTTGCAATTAAAAGTAACAAAATTACATAAGAAACCTTTATCCATTAACAGTAGGTGTATTATTCAGCGGGACCTCTGTAACAGGCGTTTCGTTCAGACGCTTATGTTTGAAATGCACAAACCGACGAAAAATTATTCCCTGTGGCCAGAGATTCTCATCTAGATATAATGGGAGTTTGCTTTGAGATACCAAAAGCTTATATGCGTGGTGTTCACACTGTCGTTTAATAGAAATTTTTTCCAAAGTGACATTCTCCTTTGTTTTCTTCGAGATATAATTAATTATATCCGATTCCACCGTGTCTTTATGTACATTCGTAATGAATAAGGGTATTTTCCTATCTGCCGCCCTAAATTTCTCTTCGCATTCTACTACAAAATTTCCTGTATTACCAATGAGCCGGTTTTTAGATCTTTGCGACTTCCTCTGCACCACCGTCCAGCCTTCGTTTGGGTCATGGACCTTCGCGACGCCTGCATAAGTTTGCTTTTGCATTGGCCCCGTCGACTGATCACTCGGCTCGCTAGTGATAACGTGCGATGACGCACCTTGCTCCCCGCCGCCGGCGCCCGCGCGCACCGCGGCGTCGGGCTCCGAGCCGCGTCCACCGCTCGTGATGCAACGATTGATTTTTTGTTTAAATACGTTACTTGAAAACGCGGGACTACCCTCCTTGTTATTTATATTCATATTTCTATACTGCAGATTATATTCACTAGGGGAAGATTGCTGGCAATTTGAATGTTCTAAATTAGTCACAACTATGGTATCGTCTAATTGAGATAATCCTATCGGTCCACTATCACGGTAGGCTCCTCTTTTCATGTTAACTTTTACGGCTGAGAAAGGCGGCGACAAAGACTTTCCGAATTGACACTCCTTTTTTACTTCTTCAAACTGTTCAACTGTCACATACGAAGATTTTATGTTTTGAATCTCCGCCTGCAACAACATCATATCCTTAAGGAGCTTGGAGACGTCTAGGTGATCAAACGTTATAGGTGGTAGCTTCTCCAAATCCCTAGCTACGAATATAGGCATGACATCTGGATCGGTCACTTTAAACAAGCCTATAATGTCATTCAATAGGCGTCCCTCTTTGCCTTTGCCTTTACGTGCTGTCTTACACAAGTCAGACGGTAACGACTCCCGAAGAAGGTTGTTCGATTTTAAAATTTGTTCGAACGAGAAAGCTGACTCACATATTCGCACCAAACTAATTTCATCCGCGATGGATATTTTATTTTGGATATAAGCTAATAGCTCATCGATAACTATATTACAATTGTTGCACTTTAACGTATTCGTCATTTTCGAAAACACCTCCGCGCTACGCGCGACGCTTCTGTCAACGTCCGTCGCGGCCCGATGCTAATATTTAAATGCCAACATCGTTATTTTCCAGCTAAATAAAAAGAACTTTTATCAATCCGCACCTAACCACAAACTCTCTATAAAAGCTGGAATACAAATGAAAGTTCTGAAAAGATCTAAATAGATTACTGCGGCATTGATTTGCGTAGTATAAGAGCGCAGAGTATGTAGGTCTCAGAGGTACGGGTGAAATTGCGACCAACATTGTTTGCGACCTTATATTTCTTGCATTAAGGAATTTACAAATTTTTAATTGCTATGGTTAGTAGCTTTCGTAAAAATAATTGTGAGTACTTAATGTATTTTCTTTGTTTTAGTTTATATTTGCAAGAACCCCTCTACAGGTGAAGGCCTCCTCCAAGGATTGCCAGTCTACTCTGGTTTGTGCTAGCTGAAACCAATTACTGCCAGCCAACTGAATAATTTCGTCTTCCCATCTAGCATAAGGTCTGCCTCCTATTCGTACCCCTTGAGGTCCTTTCCATACAGTCAGGTTTTTGGTCCATCTTTGGTATTGTCGACGTGCATTGGCACATGTCCCGCCCATTTCCATTCCATAAAATATAAAATTATGAGTTTCAGAAATCTCAAGTCAAAAGTCAATTTTTTACCTTTAACTTTTTTTTACCTTTATTGTTTTTCGAAGTTATCTCCATTCCTCTCTACACGTCGTCGCATTCGATGGAACCACTGAAAAAAGCAGTGGGCCCATTCTTCCTTAGCGGTCTCTTCTATGGCATTTTCGTACGCTTTCACCGCTTCTTCAGGGCTCGTAAAGCGACTACCTCAAATTTTATCTTTAGTTCTTGGGAATAAATAAAAGTCCCAGGGCACCAGGTCAGGACTGTATGGTGGATAACTCATTATCTCAACACCTCGCGTTAGGTTCATTTTCACGTGTAACAAGAGTTTTAGATTTGCCGCCAATTCACAAAAACAAATGACAAATGAATGCAATATACTACATTAGGTTACCAAGAGTTCTAGAGTTAAAATTCAAAAAAAGATTTCATTAGCAATGTTTCTAAATGGCCACTTCTAAACATTTTCAGTGTTACCCACGTATTACAGATTATTAACACTAATTGATTATCAACTCACGCTGGTGTAACTTTTGACATTTAAGATTGTGAATTATTTATGTTCCACTACGAGGCTCTTAGTATCATGTATCTGCCTGTTTCAATTCAAAAGTACTTATTTATCGAATATAGTTGTTTCATTGGCCACTACGAATACTTGGATAGAAAAAAGGGAATACTAGTTTTGCTCAGGATAACAGTATTCCCTTTTTGTATAATATCATTGTTGACTGTAGGAATTGAATAGAATAGAAATAAATAGTTAAATAGGGAATGACAATGACATAAACAAATAAAGTAAACGACTAACGTCATCTAAAAGGGGATGTGACATGGAGAAGAACTGATAAGACTTCTAGGCCATTTAAATCAATATTTTATGAGCGCATTTTATCTATTTTGAAGGAATTAGCCAGTGAAGCGTGCTTGTTTTGCTATTTAATACAAAGAGATAAAGCAAATACTTTATGTCCCACAATAACTATAACTGATTGTTGTTCATGATATTATTTGTATTATGTTTCTTATTCAGAAAGTAATTTGAAAATTTCGATTAATAACTGGACTGCCAAATTAAATTATTGTAACTTACAGGGTGCACGATGTATGCCCATTGCTAAAAACTATGGAAACTAAATGTTACGTATCGATATACGATATTAGTAAGTATATAAAGCTAGTAGATAGTAGCTTTCGCACTACGACTGATTCGAATCTGATATGAACCCATGCAAATATGGCCCGATGTAGTCGTATACAATTTCTAACGGTTGACAGAGAGAAATCGGATGACGGAAGCCGGATCTAGTGCGTAAACTACCATAGAAATAGTTCTACGAGTACTTCGGACCGTGTTTTCACGAATACGGATTCGAATTGGACGTAGAGCGAAAGCTGAAAATTTGACATGAGCCGCCGATGTCAATTACGATCGTTGCTCTGGTCGGATGATACTCAACCACAGTCGCTTGTATCGGTTATGATTCGGTCGCGAACACATTATTGAATGTGCTTGTAAAATTGCTTTAATATTTACATATTAAATTTATATTCAGTTTAAGTTTTAAGTGGTATATACGTAACTTATGTCTATAGGTGTCAAATTTATATCTGCCATTAGATGATCATATTATATATTGACACACTTTTTACACAAATTATCTTGCCCCAAGTAAACATATATAGCCTGTGTTATGGGTTACAAGACAATGATATATTTAATACAATATACTTACTTAAACATACATAAATTCATAAAAACATACATAAATACATTTAAACATCCATGACTCGGAAACAAACATCCATATTCATCATTTGAATGCTTGCACCTACCGGGATTCGAACCCGGGAATTCGAATTCGGTATATTAGGTTGGGAGATTGTTAATATATTTTTAATATTTTTAAGAAAGTAGCTAGTTGTACATATAGTAAAATAATTAATAAACATAATTCATTCGAGCTTATAATTGGCTTCCAAATGTATATATGAAACAAGTTTAACATTATTATATCTAACATATTAATTAAACAAACAACAATTAAAAATTATTAAATAAAACTTCTCGCACTCCAATCGCCAGTTTCAAGCAAGGAAAAAAAAGTAGTGATTTCACACCTAATGTTAATAATATGTTAATCTCTACTAAATTGTTTTACCAAATGGGCTCTAATTGAATTAATACTGGAGCTAAAAAGATCTATCCGTGTCACAAAAAATATTGTAGTGTCGCGTAGCAACGCTTCGACGTATATGACGAGAGTTGTCAAACGTCATATCGTGCAGCAACGTACATGACGAGAGTTGTCAAACTTCAAGACATTGATAATTTCAACAGCTCCGTCAGCAATACTCGTAGCTTTAGCGTAAAAGTGTTTACTTTAGACGCTGTAGACCCGGGTTTGATACACCTACCAGTGTATGGAATTTTTTGGGTTTTGTTAAGTTAATGGAAATTTCTAGTAAGTTCAGGATCAAATCGAACAGAAAAAAAGGGATGTAAAATGTGTAAGCACGATAAAAATAGTTAAAATAATTTACAATAATAATAAAATATCTAGTACAATTTAAATTTAAAGATGGAATGGGAGAATCATTTTGAAAATAGAACAGATCCGGGGGTATATAAGCCGTACTAAGCGTGGCCTACGGCAGTTCTAGTTCTAACTCGAAAGTGTAAAGAAGAAGAAGAAGAAAAGAAGAAGTAGTGAAAAGTGGAAGTGTTCTAAGAAGAAGAAGATAGAAGAGACTTAGTGTTCGGTGCGGTGTGACGCGTTGAAGGTACCGCCGCCCACAAGAGGAACAGCGGCAGACCGGCGAAGTGCAAGTTCAGAAAAAGTGAACGCAAATAAAGACTCGTTCCTATAAGCGGAGTATTATTTCCAATCCCTGACCCACTCTCGTGTCAGTATAAAAAGCTCTTACAATAAATGTATTTCTCCTATAGTTCGTGCGACAGAATGGTACAGCAAATATAGGGCGTTGCCTTAATATTTTATCAAGTTATTAATATTCACATAGTAAGAAATCCCTATAATACTATTCCCACAGTTTGTCTACAGGAACGAGTGTCTTATCTGGCGCGAGTCTGCTAGCTTTGGAAGCGGTAATGATATCAAACAGTGTACTCGGAAGTAATTCATAAAAATAATATACATATATAGGTAGATATACACATAACATTTAACATACAGAATCATACTCTTCTTAATGTTTTATATATCATAAGAGCCAAAATATCCATTTTATCCTGGATCCTATTACCAGCTTTAAAATGATTGTAACCGTTTTCTATCAAGCACATAAGCTCTACATTGGTTCGGCCATTGGACACGAATCCAATAAGTTGGTGAACAAGGTAAGCTTCGGTCACTACATGGAGGATTTACACTAACGAAGACTTACTGTGACATAGACGGTACGAAATAAATTTTAATATTTTATGCATTTTATTATATTATATAAACAAACAATAATTCACACATAGCTTATCAATATTTTTATAATCTAAAGTACCAGACACTAATTGTCTTAAAAAAATTTCAGGGTTCTAACTTTTAATAACTATTTGTTACTATTATATTCTTAACACATGGTTTCTAACTTGATTACCCAATTTAATGTTTAATATATTACATATTTATACACAAATAAAATTTGTAAACAAAATTTTATGAACGATGCGGGACTCGAACCCACGACCTCTCGCGTTCCGTGCGAGTGCGAATATTTTATTAAATGGAGAGGTGGTAAAACCAGTGGAATCTGCTATATTTCTTGGCATCAAGAGTGATTCCAAATTGCAGTGGGGCCCCCATATTGAAGGATTGGCGAATAGGCTTAGTTCTGCAGCATATGCGGTTAAGAAAATCAGACGGTTAACTGACATAGATACGGCGAGTTAGTATACTTTAGTTATTTTCATAGTATTATGTCCTATGGTATATTGTTATGGGGCAGTGCGGCCGATATTAATACTATCTTTGTGCTGCAGAAGAGGGCTATTCGCGTGATTTATAACCTAGGTCCTAAAGAATCATTAAGAGAAAAATTTAAAGAAATAAACATTTTGACTGTTGCTTTGAGAAGTAGAATGTATTGAGATACATTTTTGATAATGTTTTGTATGTTCATAAGCACATTGAGGAATTTTCTAGAAACTGTGACATTCATAATGTTAACACGAGGAACAAACATAAACTTGTTATGCCTACTACTCGGTTGGGTCGAGTTAGTAAGTCTTTTGTTGGGCGATGTATATGCTTCTACAATATGATCCCAGAAAATGTACAAAACAAATGTGTTACGAAATTTAAAAGAATTGTTAAAAAACGTTTGTGTGGGAAAGGTTATTATAGCATAAACGATTTTCTTAATGACACCACGGACTGGGATTAAAGCGAACACCCTCAGGCTCTTTAATTATTAATGTTTATTGTACGATATTACACTGTAATCCATATTTTATATAAAATAAAGCCCGCTGAGTTTCTTGCGCCCATTCTTCTCAGGTCTGAGGCAGTCTCTTTTGAATGGGTGGTAGATTTTGACGTTCAATAAGTGATTATAAATCCTATTTTGAATAAAAATATTTGAATTTGAATTTGAGTGCTCTCCCAACTGAGCTCACAGTTCGATTATTTTATAACAATTATGTCGATGTCGTCTGTGGGTCGAGCAGAGGGCCTACCTTTTAATAAGCGATGCGAATCCGATGCAGTTCAGTTTAGGTACCTAAGCTGAATCACTAAAATTCATACCATGAATGCCTTTTACTGAATGGCGTTTGGATCGCTTATGAAGAATGAACGAAATAAAATTGCGTTTCGAAACCTAAAACTCAGGATTCTTGAAAAACCCAAGAATTCTATTCGGCACCACAATTGCGCTCGTCACCTTGAGGCATAAGATGTTAAGTCTCATTTGCCGAGTAAGTTAACTAGCTACGGCGCCCTTCAGACCGCAACACAATAATGCTTACACATTACTGCTTCACGGCACAAATAGGCGCCGTTGCCCATAATTCAACCGGCATCCTGTGGAAAGGAGCCTTCCACTGGTATTATCACTCTTAAATCAAAATGAAAACCGTCATTCATTATAGCTCAACCTTTTCAGATTTTAACACTTCTTTTTCTTTTAAGACCTAAATCTACTTATCCGTACACAAAAACACCAGAGAGAATTTTTACCGGGTGTATTATTAATTGATATTGGTTCTAAGAGCCGTAAAACAACCCGCAAGGCCTTTGAAGACAAAATATATTAGTATTTATTTGAATTTAGCTGGCGGCAGTCATTTTTGTTTAGCATACAGCGAACATATTTTGTGTATTTATTTTAGAAAAAAAAATATTTTTTGAAAGAAATCATAAGATCATAATATCTCGTCTCCACTATAGTAAAAATAATACAGTGAATTCAATTGCAATATTTTTATTTTGCCGCGTTTAGCAAAATAGTCACAATTTCTCGTACAACTCTGAAAGAGCGGCGATATCACAGCACGAATCTATCATAAATCACGTTTTTCATTTACAATAACCAAGCTCGTTTATCTAGTAACCTGTAACATAGATCGCATAATGATACCTCGGCTATTGTAAACACAAGTGGCTATAGCATCTCAAGTAGCCGCGCCATGTTTGGCGCCAAAACAGCTGAGCGGGTGACGTCTGCGGGCGCGCGGGACGTGAGAGCATAGCTGAGGTATCATTAATTTTTTATGAATTAGAAGTTTAGTTTACACTTAATTTCTCCTATATGCTCTATCTGAATTTTTGTTAGCTTTAAGTATCGTAGTTACAAGATAGCAGTGAGGTAATCCGATTAGAGAGATTGAGTCTCAGTGGCTAATGCTGACCACGTTTAGTAACGATTTGTTACTGTCACTTCTCCCATCCTATGAACATTGCAATCGATTATCTTCGATAAATGTTCTCAAATCGTGAAAGATTTGGTTTTAGCAGATCTACCAGTAATTCAAAAAAAAGTGTGTGCGTGCATTCATATGCACGGAAGAAGTTATACTTCTTTGGCCAAATAAAGCAAAAGTCATTAAAATATTCCTCGTGCTATTTACGTTTTTAGAAAGAACAATTTTGTAAAAATCTTGGAAAGATGGCTTTAACAATTAATTATTAAATAATGAATACGGCTGTATGGGCTTGAACCCTATGCCTGTCCTAATAATGGTAGAAAAAACAAAAAAAAAATAACGAATGTCGCAAACGTCAGAAAATTTAGGATATAACTTCAACCTGTTACTTTTGTGTTACAGTGATGCGCGGGCATCTTAAAATTTCACTCTCATCATTTTATCATAACGGGCCTAAAGAAATATAACTTCAAAAACAATCCCTCTTATATGACTATTCATTATGCTTTTAAAAATAAGTATTTTTGCTAGGACAATACAAAAACTAAGCTAGCGTTATTGCGAGCCAATCTCTTTTTACCGACTTCCAAAAGGAGGAGGTTCTCAATTCGATTGCTATTTTTTTATGTATGTACACCGATTACGCTTAGATTGATTAGCCGATTTTCGTGATTCTTGATTTTATGAATATTTTTGTTTACGTGGTTGATATTATTTTAGTTTGTGTACTGCTTTTTTTTGAGTTTTCATTTAGATTGATTATATATTATTATAATTGTTAACCCGTTTGCCGAAAAGTGGGTCTTAGGCTACTTAAAATTGTGTCGATACAAAAACACTAGTAACTGATAACTAATGATATCCGTTCGGCTGCTAAGCTTGACACTGCAAACATGACCCAGACTTCTAACATGAAGGAACAAAGACATCGGTCAAACATAATTTGCATAGGATTTGCTCGTCTCTGACGTGCCGACTGGCAGCTACTGCTCGCAATATTAACTCGGTAATATATTCACTGAGCAACTTTTGTTGTTTAGAAATCGTCTGGAATATTATTACAATGTTACTGAATATCTTTTCTTCTAAAAAATTTCAATATTGAAGAGCAAATCGATAAAGTGTACGCTCACAGCTCTACAGAAACTTCTGAAGTAGTTAGAAAGATGTAATACCTACTACAGTCATGACAACTCATAACCAACTATTTTGTAAGAAGAGGTACTTCGGGAACAAAACAAATCTTATAACTATATTTCTAATACTATGATTACATTAATATAAAACTATCATTACGGGGAATCGTACCAAGAATACTGGCAGTATTTCCGCGTTGGATAGCTAGCCTGATCCGTTGACCGAAATAGCTGCGAGGGCTTGGGTTTTCAGTAGCTCTATTGAAGCGCGCCGATAGTACTTTGTACAATATCCGCGTCTCTGGGCCCCACCTGCCAAGTGTCTCGATACCAAACGACACAAAGATGAAAGGCCAACATATTTGCGACGCTTGCTGTCTTCAGCAGTCGAACCAGCAGCCCCAGCACCAACTGGCGTAACTTGGACATGAGAAGGAGCCAGAGTGTCGACACCAGCACCCTTTTTCGTGCCCAAGTTGCCAGAGTCATTCCATCAGAACGCTTGCCATCCCGGAGGCTAATACCATTAGGCTCTAAAACAGCTGGTATTTTAAGAGTGGCAAATGCCCTGCGGATGATTTCATTAATGCTGGCATGACCACTAATACGGCCTGCCAATTTTAGGCAGGATAGCCCCTGACGTCCAAGGGCATCTACTTGAACGCCACATCTACATTGATGTGGTTCGTTCAGTTTTATTCCTAGCCGGAGGGATACGCATATTAACATTGTCATATTGTCAAGTAGTGTCCCAATCGGCACAAAAGGCAACGCTTGTAACCAAAAGCCTGACTCATTTTGTGTCACGACTAAAAGACGAGTACTCTCTGTTCTGTCAGTAGATGAGATCAAAAGATCACCAAAGGCTGACAACTTGCAAAGAAGTGCGTCCATGCTTTTTGCTGTCTTGTTTATTTTATGATTGAGGCTTTGTCAAACATGCTTAAATTTTATTTGCTTGTGGCGGCATCGTGGCACCTTCCCTTCCCTAAACAATTACCCACTTATCATATACAAAAACAATCACTGAAACACGTTGCATCTTATAATATAAGTATTATTCCGATCGGTTCAGTAGTTTTCGTAGTATAACTGAAGGAAAAAAACCGGCTCTTCAATTATTAGTGTAGATACATTTTGGCTCTTGTTTTGGATCTTTATACCAGTAGGAGGCTCCTTTGCACAGGATGCCGGCTAGTTTATGGGTACCACAACGGCGCCTATTTCTGCCGTAAGGCGTGTAAAATTACTGTGTTTCGGTCTGAACGGCGCCGTAGCTACTGAAATTACTGGGCAAATGGCAAATGAGACCTGTCTCATGGTGGCGAGCGCTATTGTAGAGCCGCTCAGAACTTTTGGGTTTTTCTAGAAGCGGCACTCCGAAGTGGCACTGCATTCCGAAGCGGTAGTAGTATCTAGTAGTTATTAGAAATGACATCAAAAAGAATTCTAAAGGAATCAATTTTGAGAAAATAAATGCCTTTATGCCTTTTATTGTTATGGGCGCGGCGTATCAATTACCATCATCTGAACGTCCTTCTCGTTTCATCCCTTATTATCATAAAAAAAAAACTTGCGTCAGTCGTGGTATCAAGGCCTCACAACAATAAATGTTTGTGAATAACGAAGGAATACTTCAGCCAAACAGACCTCGTTTCATCGTGTTTTAAGCGTGTCGTAGCGTTACAACAATTGACTTTTAAATAATGCACAATGGTCGAATCCAAAGCTTTATATAAGCTGAAGACTGGTATTCAACTAGCCCATATCTGAATCTTATATGCTACACTGTTTATTTCCTATACTATTGCGATATGATATGCAAAAACAGCACCTTTCCCAAATAAAATGAATTGGACTTTCAATGTCCTATTTTCCTCGCGTTAGTTTCAACCGCTACGTACAATAAAATTCTATTTGTCAGCAATCCAAACCCGTTCATCAGTAAAACTAATCCATTACATTCGCAGCAATCCATTCCCGTGATCCTCTTTGTTTTTTAAGCTTTTGACGCACTAATGACAATATGTGTTTCACGAACGATTTGCTATAAATATTTTTTGAAAACAGAGCATACGAGTTTGACTTTGGTGAAAATTTTAACCATTTAGCAATAAATTTAATTATAAAATATATACAACCATTTAATCTGATGACAGTTATAGAATAGTAAAAGGTGGTTAAGTGTGAGTCAGCCACTAAGGGTCCCTTCACATAGTACAAATTATAACACTAAGTAGTTACTTTTGGAATACTTAAAAAAACTTTATTATTCGCATGACTACCATGTTTGACCATATTGATGTTTTTATTTGTTTTTATAGCGGCACTGTGTTTTTCTTTCTTTACCTGTCTAATACACTCGGGCCACTAATCTTATTAACGTCTTAAGTCTTACTGTAGTGAATTTGCCAGAAACTGTATAAATAACCATAATGTTGACACCAGGAACAGACATAAACTGATGATGCCTACTACTCGGCGAAGTCGAGTTAGTAAGTCTTTTGTGGGGTATATGCTTTTACAACAAGATCCCAGAAAATGTTCAAAACAAAAGTATTACGTTATTCAAAAGAATTCTTAAAAAACGTTTGTGTGGTAAAGGTTACTATAACATAAATGACTTTCTTAATGATACCACAGATTGGGAATGGAGCGACAACCCTCAGGCTATTAAATAATAAGTTTAATTTTACAATGTTACTTTGTTACTTTGTAAATGTTACTTTAATTGTAAAACATATTTTTGATGAAAAAAAAGAGCCCGCTGAGCTTGTTGCGCCCATTCTTCTCAGGCCTGAGGCATTCACTTTGGAATGGGTGGTAGTTTTTTGACTTTCAATAAGTGATTTCACATCCTATTTTGAATAAAAATATTTGAATTTGAATTTGAAAGGACGGGGAAGGAAGGAGAAGAGTAGAGTATTTATTTCTTATAGAACAGAACTATTATTATTATTAACGGGATCATCGACACACACTCACCCATCACGAGGCTTTCATGATCTGCGTGGCGCTCAGTCGTGGTCTAGCTCTTGCCGAGAGATATACTAGCATACCTTTGCGTTAGTACTGACGATGAATAGACGTGCATTGACCGAAGTGGAAAAGACTGGATACACAGGCTCAAGGAATGACAATTCTACATGAATTGGGGAAAATATCCAAAATTCTCTAAATCTACTCCAGGCTGATGATTTAAAGGCCTGTCTCGAAGCCAAAGGTCGTTGTTTATTATGTATGGTAATTGTTGTATTTCGTTCATTTTATTTTTCATTAATTGCCGAATATTCGATAGCTACATACATACAATGTTTATTTAACTGACATTATTTCATGATAAAATAGTGGCTTTCTAATTGTAACAGAACCCGTGGCCGGACTTTGTAGTACTGGCCATACAATGGACAACTATTTGGTAATCTATTACTCATCTGTTTTAAACAAAGCGCCGTTCTGTGCAAACGAGCCATGAAAGCCTTTTTAATATCCGGCCTCAGGTTGTACGAGTAAAATATGTTCCAAGCATGCTTTATCTTTTTCATGCAATGCTGAAAATTTTGCAGCGTTTGTTCTCGCTTTATGCAAGTAATGCTTACGTTGAATTAATGATAATGCGCAGTTTATACAGTGTTTTTATTTATTTAGGAGATTCATGAATTTTAATGTACCGTCGTAGCACTAATAAACAACCCAGTCATCGCTGCATACACAAAACTCTAAGGGAGAGTACCTCTGTTGGAAATTGTTTTCAGTATTGCAATTTTCATTTAGAGCATAATTATACTAATAATAATAATATATTGACACACTCTTACACAAATTATCTCGCCCCAAAATAGGCATGTACAAGACAACGATATATTTAATAAAATATACTTACTTAAACATACATAATAACATATAAACATCCATGACTCGGAAACAAACACTCATATTCATCATAAAAATGTTTGCACCTACCGGGATTTGAACCCGGGAGCTCTAGCTCAGTAGGCAGGGTCACTAACCACTGGGCTATAGGGGTCGTCATATTATTGTTTTTTTTTTATAAATTCTTTGTTCATATTAAACATACAACAAACATAAGTAAAACACTTATGTACATTATCTTATATGCCTAACTAACAGGCTAAGTATTTACAGGTCTTTAATAAAATTTACTTTCAGAACAACTGTTACATTTTAAACATAAATAGTTTAATGTAATATTATAATATGACATACTTGATTGGTGTGTTCGTTTGTTGGAGGGTAGTTATGAAAAATATAACTAGTCATTTCGCATGGCTTGCATACCGAACCGATCACAGCGGCCAGAATACAAGTCACGCGAAGCGCCACCCTGCTCCCCGCACATAACTGGAAGACAGGCGAAAGAGAGGTTTTAGACAAGTTCATGTAAAGCGTGGTAGATCTTTTTGAGGCAGTACTTAGCTATCGTAACCAGCAGTACTCATTGTGGAAGTTGATGTTCAGAGAAGATCGTATTTGGTCCGACCATCTCGTGGGACTGCGTCGTCTGGGCCGTTTGCCATCTACCTTGACTGTCACCATCAGATGTTCAAGATTGTGACCCTCTTTACGAGCAATATCTGGAGAATCCCAGCACCCTATGAAGGCTACTATAGTAGAAAGTCCAGTTTTGATATTAATTCTCTGCTGCCTCTTTTCACTTTTGCGCAAGCAGAGAATACTACTACGAACTACTGTTCAAACACAAAGTTGTAAACACAGTACGTCTTATTTTGTCATACGCAAGAGTCATATTCACTCATTCACTCGACAAAGCTTCCTGCACATTTGAAAGTTGTGACAAACTTTGCCACATTACCATACAGAAACATCACGTTCGAAGATGTTAGCGTGGTCACACTCACCAAACCTTTGGCACGCATTGGATAGCTGTCCTCAAATTAGAACATGACCAAGTTAAATACCCTGATGGAACCCCCACAAGATATTTTGACATGCAATCGTTTTCAGGTAAATCACACAACATACACAAATAACACACATATACACATTTATACACACTGCAACATACTGCCGCGGATTGCAAAGTACCTTTAATCCAAATGTCCGAATTTTGTCTCAACCCCAGCGCGCCGTCGCGTCGGGCCGAAGTTCAATTCCCGCTTCCAGATGCCGCGTGTCTATGAGCTATAAGGTTTGAGACCTCCACGATTCCCCCCCTCTATGTAGCTGGAAGAGCTTTTGGACTAAATTCGATCGATTTCGAGCTAAGTCCGACACATGGACCCTACCATCACGATCTAAATACGTTAATTGTTGTAAGATTTATGTATATATTATTATAAGGAATTATTTTTACATGTCGAGCACACTGTTGTATCTCCAAAGGCAAACGGGAACCGTTGTTATATAGCCATGGCCGTGTCACAGATAATCCTGAGCCGGTGACCCATTTCCTGCACTGCATAGGAACTCTCCAATATCAAAAAACAATTACTATTTAAATATTACGTTCTTTTTTGGTTTGTTTTGTACTTTTATCTTTTTTTATATTAAGTGTATCCTGTGAGTGCTTTGTGAAATAAATATTTTTCTTTCTTTAATCATTTTCCTAAAATCAAATCAATAAATATCAACTCCATATAGTTATCTAATCATTAAGAAGCCTAGTATTGTTTTAATACTTTTAAGTATCACGTCGTATAAATAATAGTTGTAGCGTACAGACAAGTTTTAAAAGCCTCTTCATTTAAATATTCAATGAGTTTCAATATTGCAAGTTAATATTAAGTTGCGACAACCCGCCCGTTATTGCTCGTCGATATTAAAATAATATTTATTCGTGAGTTTCGTAAATGAATATCATTGAAATACGTGTTATTTCTCTCGTTCGTTCTCATTAATTATATTTTATGTAGTAGTGTTGTTTTTGTTTTGTTTTTATTATATTTTTTAATATCAGAACATATGTTTGCGCCGTTATTGTTCGCATTCAATAGCATATAGCGCCAACTGGGGGGCTGATTTACAATCCGAGCAATTGGCATCACCCTGGTCTTCGCATCGGGCGCTGAACGACTCTCTGGCCGCATACAACGCGACCCTTACCGATTGACCTTGTTCGAGTGGACACCGCTGACCACGCACGCGCCGCGTTACGCATTTGAGCATCATTGTCGCACGTGGTTTTTTTATACTACTTCTTTCGCATCATCGTAGTGCCAAGTGAAGTGCTTGTCTGAGGAAAGGGCTGACCAGTATCAGGTGAGTACTTCAGCCACTTGGCGTTTTATGTTTATTGATTGTGAACAGGCCAAACTATCTAGTTAGGTAATCTTACCCGCAACCTCACTTAACCTGGACATCGAGCATTACACCGCACCCCATTTTGACTCCCTCGCATCATCATTAATTTTGGTCCTTCGAGCCGGATAGAACCAGCAGCTTTTGCTATTTAATTTTCTTTTATTTTTGCTTACCTAACTTAGAATCGATTCGCAATTCATACCTATTTCCAACCTTCGCATTGTGTTAATATATTTAGCTACTTACTTTAGTTTATTATATAAATATTTGTTCAATAATAAACACGTTACTCATTAATTTCGCATAATCTAACAGTATCATAACGAAACATACATTTCATAAAAAAGCATTACAAGTTTACAACACATTTTCAATATGGTGCTTGAAACAAAAATCAAACCTGTAGTTGGTAAGAAACAGGCAATATTTTCGCATATAAATGAACTATATAGCACTGCAGAAAAGATTTCTATTGATACAAATACTCGAAGTTCACAAGAATTTGTGGCCACGTCGGCGAATATTGAGAAATTATATAGCGAATTTAACGATCTATGTGATCAACATAACGCTTTATTATTGGAACAAAACCCAAAATTTGAATTGAATTTTAACAATTGGACCGCATTTCAAACATTATTTTCTGTTGTACAGCAAACTCGGAATGAGTTATTACAATCTCGTCGTCATCAAGTTGAACCGGATAAATCTAATTCGGTTAAAAATGATTGTCGCCTACCACCACTTGACTTGGTTAGTTTTTCAGGACAACCCGAAAGCTGGCCTCTCTTTTATCACAGTTTTAGCACAAACGTTCATAATAATAAGCAACTCAATGATTCGCAACGAGTGCAATATTTGGTAGGCAAGCTAAGTGGAACCGCGCTTAACATTTTTGCAGGTATCATGCCTAATGAACATAACTATTCGACAATATGGCAGTCGTTAGTTGATAAATACCAAGACAAGCGAGCACTTGGTACTATATATTTAAATAACATACTCGACATTAGGTATGCATCTGAGACCCCCTCCCACCTCAATAGTTTTGTTGAAAATTTTCATGCGTCTATGTCCGCATTAAAACAATTAGAAATTTCAGATTTAACAGATTTTATTTTTCTTCATCTCGCGCTTAAGAAATTAGATACAAATTTAGTACAACGCTTTGAATCATCCATTAAAAAAGATATTCCATTGAGTGCCGACTTAGTTGATTTCATAAGACACCACGTTAAGGTTCTAGAACGAACAACCAACACCAGTCGACCAAATAATATATCGAACGTTCAAAGATCTCGCGGAACCGTTTCTAAACCATCGCATAATTCTCATACCTTTGCAATAATACACAATGACAACAACACTTGCAATTTATGTAAAACCGCAAAACATTCTCATATATATTAATGCCCGGATTTTATAAAACTACCAGTTAATGAACGCTTCAATTATATTAAAAATAATAAGTTATGTATTAATTGTTTAAGTTCAAAACATATGGCGATTAATTGTAATTCAAAAAATACTTGCAAGCAGTGTAATAAGAAGCACCACTCATTAATCCATTTTGTTAACAACAAACCGGTTCCGCAACCGCTGATACATACGGAACATCAGACAGCTGTAGGCTCGTCCAGTACAGCTGAGCGGCCGCTCGAGGATGGTGCGCAGTCGCTCTGCATGCATTCGGCTAATAGTAACGTCGCATTACGTCATTTGCATAGTTTTGACACTTTATCTATTTTACCAACCACGCAAGTATATGTTGTGACTGGTGGTCGAAAAAGTACTATAAGGTGCTTAATTGATAGCGCCTCGCAAAATAATATTATCACGCGCGCTTCTTGCATTAGATTAAATTTAGATGTTAAACCTCTCATAAATTCATCGATTAAGACATTAGGGTCTATTTCCACTCCTATTAAAGGTTACGTTTCGCTTACAATGCAGTCACGTGTTTCAGACGCTCAATACAATTTAATTCTTTTAGTTGTAGATAATATAACTGAACCGTTACCGGCGCACACGATTGACAAGTCGACTGTACATTATTTTGAACATTTATCGCTCGCTGATGCATCTTGGAACGCGCCCGGAAATATAGACGCCATTCTCGGTGCTCAGATGTTCGCTTTTATATTATTGGGCGGTAAAGTTATACCACCACCGTTCGGTCGCTCTGCTCACTCGTCCAGTGTCATTTGCTCAGCACCCCACGCGCTTGAAACAACGCTTGGCTATATTGTTATGGGGGAAATACCTTCCACTCATTCTAACGATATAGTCTGGTCCTTCGGCCCTTTAGTAAATAATTTAAATAACATTTTAGTAAATTTTTGGCAGCTGGAGCAAGTGCCTTCTGTTAATAATATAAGTCCTGAAAATAAGGAATGTGAGCAGATTTTTAAATCAACGGTCGCAAGAAGTTCTTGTGGTCGCTATATCGTTTCGTTTCCTTTTAAGAGCGATCCTAAGTTATTAGGTAATTCTTTTATTTACGCTCAACGTCGTTTGACCGCGTTGGAACGAAGATTCCATGCGTTTCCCGCTTTACGTAAAGCCTACAATGAAGTTATTGTAGATTATATTGAAAATGGATACTTATCAGAAATTCCCTATTCTTTAAACGCTATATCTGACGGCTACTTTATTCCGCATCACGCTGTTTTTCGGCCAGATAAATCGACTACAAAAACTCGCATAGTTTTAGACGCAAGTGCTAAAACCGATTCTGGCGTATCGCTTAATGACTTATTGCATATTGGGCCTAACTTGCAGGGAGATTTATTTACACTTCTTTTAAGGTTTCGTTATTTTAAAATCGCTTTAAACGCAGATATAAAACAAATGTATTTAAGATTTTTTTTGTCAGAAAATGATCGTAAATATCAAAAAATTTTATACCGCTTCGCTGATAACGAACCAAATCGCATTTTTCAATTTAATTCAGTGGCTTTTGGCCTTCGCTCTAGTCCGTACTTAGCTATGCGGACTGTACGACAGCTCGCAGAGGATGAACGTGAACGCTTTCCTCTCGCTGCTGATGTTGCTACACAGGAACTATTCATGGACGATCTGACCACCTCAGTACACTCTGTTGACGACGGTATACGCTTGGCGGACGAGTTACGCGCGTTATTCAAATCCGGAGGATTTAATTTGGTAAAGTGGGCAAGTAACTCGCACGTTCTTCTCACACACTTACCGGAGTCACACCGCGCGTCGATTGAGTTCAGCGATGACAATAGTAATTTAAAGGTGTTAGGCTTGAAGTGGATACCTACTACCGATACCTTCACGTTTACTATATCCTCAACATCTGTAGGCAGTACTAAACGGGCGATACTTTCAACTATTGCTCGCTTGTTTGACGTTCTAGGATTTGTTGCACCTGTCATATTATACGCAAAACTTTTGATACAAGAAATTTGGCTTGCAAAAGTAGAATGGGATCAGGAACCACCGGAAACTATAACCGAACGTTTTATTAAATTTAAAAATGAATTATCATTATTGGCTAACTTGCAAATACCACGCCACTTAGGTGTCGCAGCTGGCTGTACTGTGCGCATGCTCGCCTTTGGGGACGCTAGTATCAAAGCATACGGCTGCGTATTATTTTTGCATGTAACACATCCAAATCATGAAGTTTCCATACATTTTGTTTGCGCCAAATCAAAGGTGGCTCCTCTTAAAACAATTACTTTAGCAAGGCTTGAATTATGTGCCGCATTGCTTGCATCTGAGCTTGTGAAACAAGTGCATTCTGCATTTCATGACCGCTATTCTATAGACGAAATCTATGTTTTCTCTGACTCCACAATCGCATTGTCTTGGATTCATTCATCTCCACATCGGTGGCAAGTATTTGTTGCCAACCGAGTCAGTAAAATACAAGATATTCTTTCGCCTGAACGCTTTTTTCACATAGATGGGTCACAAAATCCAAGTGATTGCCTATCAAGAGGTTTATTACCCTCTCAATTAATAAATCACCCGCTTTGGTGGTATGGTCCTCCATGGATGCGCCGTCCGACAACGGACTGGCCTATAGTGCCATTTGAACCATCACGTATTGATGGTATAGTTCCCGAGTTTAAAAGTACAGTTACTCTGACTGCTACAGTTAATATTAACAATTCGCCGGTTCTGGAATTATCGCATAGAATTTCTTCTTGGAAAAAATTGTTACGCATCATTGTTTATATACTTCGTTTTATGAAAAAACTACCACGCAGCACTACAATTCCCATCGCTGACATTGAGGCTGCTGAACTGGTAATTATTCGAGAATTACAAAGAAAATATTTTTCTGACGAAATAAAAAACATAAAAAAGGGTAACGTATCATCCCCTTCTTTAAGAAAACTAAATCCGTTTGTAGATGATAACGGATTGCTTCGTGTTGGTGGTAGATTAATAAACGCAAATATACCATTTGAAAATCGCCATCCAATTCTTTTACCTCGTCGTGATCATTTGATTGATATTATAATTGATGATTATCATCGATCAAATTGTCATACAGGTTCTCATCTTCTTCTGTCATTACTTAGACAGAGATATTGGATAATTTCGGCTAGAAATATTATCAGACAACGCATAAGAAATTGTAATTTCTGTTTTAAGGTCGCACCGTCGCATCTTTCGCCTATAATGGCAAACCTCCCTCCTGCTCGTGTACAGCAAGCTAAGCCTTTTACACACACTGGCATCGACTATGCTGGGCCTGTCAATATTACTCTTACCCGAAAACGTGGCGTAAAAAGTCAAAAGGCATACATATGTCTATTCGTGTGTTTAACAACGAAGGCAGTGCATATTGAAATTGCATCTGACTTAAGCACCGAAACTTTTTTAGACGCCCTTAAACGGTTTTTAGCTAGAAGGGGTCCAGTATCTTGTATTTATTCCGATAATGGAACCAATTTTATTGGTGCGAAACGGAAATTGGATGAATTATACATTTTTTTATGTTCAAAAAATATGTCTACCGCATTGCAAACAGAATTAAACAGCCATAGAATAACGTGGCGGAATATTCCTGCACGCGCACCTCACTTTGGAGGACTGTGGGAGAGCAACATAAAAAGCATAAAAACTCATTTATATCGCTGCATAGGTCAACAGTTGTTATGTTATGAAGAATTGTTGACTTTACTAGTGCAAATTGAATGTCTCTTAAATTCGCGCCCACTGTGCTTAATATCGGATGAACCACATACTATTCTAACTCCCGCACATTTTTTAAACACGACACCTTTACAGTCTCTGCCCACATATGAAATGGACGAATCTATGAGCCTCTCGAACAGAAAGAGACTCTTAGACAGTTTAGTTCATAGTTATTGGAAACGGTGGCATGTAGATTATCTACACACATTGCAACATAGACAAAAATGGAACACTCCAGATAGACCAATTCAGCCAGGTACTCTTGTTCTCATTCACCAAGATAATACACCACCATTGCGCTGGCCTACGGGTATTATTGAACAAGTATTCCCCGGAAAAGACGGAGTTGTTCGCGTTGCATTAGTATGCACTGCTACTGGAACTTTTAAGCGTCCAGTAGTTAAGTTGTGTCCGCTTCCATCACAATAATTTTTGTTCAGTAACTATTACATTTATCAATAACATAGATTCTTAAGCATTTTTTTTTTGTATTCGTATTTAATTTAACGCATCACCGCATCTCATATTATATATTACGCACCGCATTTTTAAATATTGGTATGTTCATGCCAAATTTTCTGATCATAACCCTCTCCTACTTTTTGCCCTGTGCTGCCTCAGGGCGTAAAAAGAATAGGGTAGTCCCAGGTCCAAGGGTGTCGTAAAAGGCGACTACGGGCTTTTTGAAAGTGGGAGAGTCACGCTGCTGCCTTATGACGTCAGCACAATCGGGCCAGACTCGTCCGGGTTACTTACCACACTCGCACAGAATACCGGCGTGAAGTAGCGGCCTAGTGCCGCTATGTTTCGCATAGGTTAGTGTCGAGGACCGGAGGCCATTCCCCTCCGTCCTTCCCCCCCCCCCCAACAAAATATGAGAGTGGTCCTAAAAAATAAATTACCCCAGGAGGGAACCGGCTCTTGTAGAGCCGGAGAATCCCTCCCCGAGCATTCGCGCTCGGGCTGCCCCTCGTATTCTGGGGAGGGCACAGTACCGCGTATGTCACAGGACAAACAGGGCAGCAACACCACGGCACCCCGCTCCACGCTTAATGTGGACTTTTGTAACATCCGGGGAATTCACTCCAACTTAAACGCCGTCCACCACCACCTTGAGACGGCGCAGCCGGCCTTGTGTTTCCTTACGGAGACGCAGATATCTCGACCTAGCGATACGTCATATTTAACGTACCCCGGGTACAAAATTGAGCATAATTTCATGCCTCATGCCGGGGTATGTGTGTACGTTAGGGAGGATATCTGCTGTCGCCGTCTCGGCAATTTTGAGGGTAGGGGCCTGTCTACTCTCTGGCTCCGCGTAGATTTAGAGGACCGCGTCCGCATCTATGCGTGTGTCTACAGGTCCCATAGTGGTAACGCAGAAACGGATCACCTCATGGGCTGCGTTCAAGCGGCATTTGATGACGTGCTTGCTCAGATCCCCTCCGCTGAAATCGTAGTCTTGGGTGATTTCAACGGGCACAATGCTGAATGGCTTGGATCACGTACCACAGACTACGCAGATCTGTGCATAATTTTGCATTGGCGTATGGTCTGTCCCAATTGGTTGAGTCGCCGACGCGGCTCCCGGATGTGGATAGCCACATGCCGTCCTTATTAGATCTTCTGCTGACTACACATCCCGATGGTTACCAGGTCTCTGTCGACGCCCCTCTCGGAACGTCCGACCATTGCCTGGTCAGGAGTGTAGTGCCTATCCGACGCCAACGTCGCAGACCACCAGCGACCCGCCGCGTTTGGCACTACAAGTCAGCAGATTGGGATAGGATGCGTTCCTTTTTTGCATCCTACCCTTGGGGCAGGGTTTGTTTCCTTCAAGATGATCCTAGTGCCTGCGCCGTTGCAGTAGCCGATGTGATACTGCAGGGCATGGATATTTTTATACCAAGCTCTGTAGTACCGATCGGTGGCAGATCACAGCCCTGGTTCGATGCGTCAGTTAAAGCAGCATCTGACTGCAAAAAACAGGCGTATCGAACTTGGGTTGCGGCGCTGGGCTCAAAGGATCCGAACTGCAAAGTTCTGAAGAGGAAATATAACCGTGCCTCCAGATTTTTTAAGCGGCAAATCGCCCGTGCGAAATCGAAGCACGTCGTCAAAATTGGCGAGCAGCTTTCCAGTTACCCGACCGGAACATGCAAGTTCTGGTCGTTGTCGAAAGCTGCTCTTGGTAACTTCAACCAGCCGTCCATGCCGCCGTTGCAGATGAGGAATGACACCCTGGCCCATACGGCAAAAGAGAAAGCCGATCTCCTGTGCACTCTTTTTTCCTCCAAATCGACTCTTGACGACAACGGAAAAACACCGCCGACCATCCCGCGGTGTCAGAGCTCCATGCCTGAAGTACAGTTCCGACAGAAAACTGTTAGGCGAGCTCTGTTTTCGTTGGACGTCAGGAAGTCGAGCGGGCCGGATGGCATTTCTCCAATCGTGCTTAGAACGTGTGCCCCTGAGTTGACGCCGGTGCTAACGCGTTTATTCCGGCACTCTTATTCAAAAGGCGTAGTCCCTGATTCATGGAAGTCAGCCCTTGTCCATCCGATCCCAAAAAAAGGAGACAGTTTGGATCCGGCAAACTACAGGCCTATTGCTATTACCTCCCTACTCTCCAAAATTATGGAGAGCATAATTAACCGCCAGCTCTTGGTATACCTTGAGGGTCACCAGTTGATCAACGACCGGCAGTACGGCTTTCGCCATGGTCGGTCGACTGGCGATCTTCTGGTATACCTAACACACAGATGGGCGGCGGCTATTGAAAGCAAGGGGGAAGGCCTGGCAGTTGGTCTGGATATAGCGAAGGCCTTTGATCGTGTATGGCACAAGGCGCTCCTCGCAAAACTTCCATCATTTGGGCTTCCCGAGAGCTTATGCAAGTGGACCTCCAGCTACCTCACTGGGCGCAGCATACAGGTCGTTATCGACGGTTATTGCTCGAATCCCAAGCCCGTGAACGCTGGAGTGCCCCAAGGCTGTGTGCTATCTCCCACGCTGTTTCTTCTGCATATCAATGATATGTTGGACACCGCCAACATGCATTGCTATGCAGATGACAGCACTGGTGATGCCGTATACACGGGCCATGCAGGTCTCTCTCGGGAAAACGTCGACCAGTGCCGGGTGAAACTTGTGTCTTCTATCGAGTCCTCTCTCGAGAAGGTCGCGGAATGGGGTAAGTTGAACCTTGTCCAATTTAACCCCCAGAAGACTCAAGTTTGCGCGTTTACCACAAAAAAAAACCCCATTTGCCGTATCACCGCTCTTCGAGAACACTTCCCTTAAAGCCTCGCCTAGTATCGGAATACTGGGTCTCGAAATCTCGAGCAATTGCCAATTCCGTGGGCATCTGGAGGGCAAAGCCAAACTGGCTTCAAAGAAACTGGGCGTCATAAATAGAGCACGGCAATACTTCAAGCCGGCCCACATTCTAGCGCTCTACAAAGCGCAGGTCCTGCCTCACATGGAGTATTGCTGTCATCTCTGGTCTGGCGCACCCCAGTATCAGCTCGATCCATTTGACCGCGTGCAACGCAGAGCAGCTCGAATTGTCGGGGACCCAGTACTCTGTGAACGGCTGGATCACTTGGCGTTGCGTAGAGACGTCGCTTCATTGTGTGTCTTCTACCGCATTTATCACGGGGAGTGTTCCGAAGAGCTGTTCAACCTGATTCCTGCCGCCGAATTTCACCTTCGCACGACACGCCACAAGTTACGATATCATCCCCACCATCTGGATGTGTGGCGGTCCTCCACAGTGCGGTTTTCAAGGAGCTTTCTTCCTCGTACCACGAAGCTGTGGAATGAGCTTCCTTGTGCGGTGTTTCCGGGACGATACGACATGGGTATCTTCAAGAAAAGCGCGTACACCTTCCTTAAAGGCCGGCAACGCTCTTGTGATTCCTCTGGTGTTGCAGGAGAGTGTGGGCGGCGGTGATCACTTAACACCAGGTGACCCGTACGCTCGTTTGTCCTCCCATTCCATAAAAAAAAAAAAAAAAACTTTCTTACACCTTTTCCTTACCCGCGTTTTACCTTTGAAAATCCCATGGATTTCCAAGCCGGGGAGTATGTTTGCGCCGTTATTCTTCGCATTCAATAGCATATAGCGCCACCTGGGGGGCTGATGTACAATCTGAGCAATTGGCATCACCCTGGTCCTCGCATCGGGCGCTGAACGACTCTCTGGCCGCTTACAACGCGACCCTTACCGATTGACCTTGTTCGAGTGGACACCGCTGACCACGCACGCGCCGCGTTACGCATTTGAGCATCATTGTCGCACGTGGTTTTTTATACTACTTCTTTCGCATCATCGTAGTGCCAAGTGAAGTGCTTGTCTGAGGAAAGGGCTGACCAGTATCAGGTGAGTACTTCAGCCACTTGGCGTTTTATGTTTATTGATTGTGAACAGGCCAAACTATCTAGTTAGGTAATCTTACCCGCAACCTCACTTAACCTGGACATCGAGCATTACACCGCACCCCATTTTGACTCCCTCGCATCATCAACATAGAAATACATTAGAATTAAAATTTTATTTATTAGCTATATCTACTAATATAAATATTTTAAATACATGATTTCAATTTAACTTCATATATGAGACATTACTAATACACTATATACGATAATGTATTTATAATATCTAAATATATACCAAAATCCTTATTTGGAAGACAGCCAAATATAACAAAAATAAAATATGTAAAATATAAACAATTCTGTTTTCGACAATTAGAATATGCGAAACATAGTTTAACCTGTTTCACATACCTTCCAGCTAAGTTTAAGTAATTCCCTGAGACGAGCTGAGTTGTATGGCCACTAGATTGTCATTTTGTTTACTGCAGTTTTATAATGAATGATTGTTAATATTTTTTAAGTCAGTACAGTTCTTCGAAATTATTGTTCAGATCCGGAGCACAGTAATATTAAGAAAATTTAGATAATTTATACGTTGCTGAAAATAGAGGCTAGCAGTTCACCGCTATTTTTTTCGGAGTGTTCATAGCTGTCACAGTCTGTAGACGCAAATTATCTAATACAAGCAGGGAAACCCGGCGTTACCCGGGTCAAATTATGTAGCACACCTAATTACAAAATCAGTTTATATTGACGACCCATATAGCCGAATGGTTAGTGACCCTGACTACTAAGCTAGAAGTCCCGGGTTCGAATCCCGGTAGGTGCAATCATTTATATGATGAATATGCATGTTTCTTTCCGAGTCATGGATGTTTATATATATTTATGTATGTTCAAGTAAGTATATTGTATTAAATATGTCGTTGTCTTGTACCATAGTACAGGCTATGCCTAGTTTTGGGCAAGATAATTTGTGTAACAGGGTGTCAATATTATATTATACGTTAATTTTACGTTGTAAATAATGTATGAGAAATCGATTACAAATATTCGGTGTATTCAGGAACATCTTTAATATCCTAGGACATTCTGGATAAGTCTGGAGTATCCTGGGAAATATGGAATATTGTAGAACATTATCGAAACATCTGAATTATTGCAGAAAAGTTCACGATATTACTTATACTATTACTCATATTGTTTGATATTACCAAGCACATTATATTATTGTATAATTGATTAAGGCGAGGTTTCACCAACACTATAGGCAAAAAGGGCTCGAACGTATATACCTAAAAACTAGCTGACCCGGCAAACGTTGTTTTGCCATATAAAGTATAATTCACGCGATAGTTTTATAAGTAATAAAATATTGCCTATATTATAGCCTGTACATCATTTTGTTCTATTGTCAATAGTTTTTGCAGCGCACGCAAAAATAGGTTTTCGATTTTACACCTTGTGTTACAAAATAGCAATTTTATTACAGATCCCTAATTTTGAAAAAAAAACACAGCCTATAGCCTTCCTCGATAAATGGACTACCCAGCACTGAAAGAATCATTCAAATAGGACCAGTAGTACCAGAGATTAGCGCGTTCAAACAAACAAACAAACAAACAAACACTGCAGCTTTATATATTATCTAATATTAATATATTCAATATAATACATTTTACAATAGCCTACAAGCGTTATTAACTTGATCATTAAATTAGAGAAGCTATAATTTTATTTTTATACCGTTACCCAGCGTTTTTTGGAAACCAAAAATTCAATGGAAAAGAAATCTTCAAGCCAGCACTTTCAGCTATATAATGTGTATATTCCACTTCATATAGAACAGCATTCTTAGTTTTAGGCGGGCTGCCTAGTACCGGTTCGCCTCTCGCCTCCTCACGACTCAAGCACATCTCACCTATACCTATGTATGTAGTTACAAACCTATCTTGGATGACACCGACTCCTACAGTTTTTCATATTCGACTACCACAACTACTTGACCATAACTTTGTTATGGTAGTTGACTTAAATATCCTAACTGCATAAAAATGATTCGGGCGAGTATCATTAATTTGCTCCTAAGAATTGAAGAGTTCATATACTTTGTCATGGATTTCGTGATCAGAACCTATCCAAACTCTCACCAAACTATCTTTGAAGTATATACTTTCCAATAAAAAATTACCAAAATCGGTTCACCCAGTCGAAAGTTTTGAGGTAACAAACATAAAAAAAAAAAACAAAAAAAAAAACATACCGATGAATTGAGAACCTCCTCCTTTTTTGAACTCAAGCGATGGGTTATAATTGGCCTGTGGAGACCAGAGACATGGAATATTTTTGAAGTACTATCTGTGTGCTTGAAGGAAATTTTTTAATCAAACTTGCCAAGGAAGCAAAAAGCTATGTACACTTGTTTAATGCCACGCCTGACTCATGCCTACGAGACATGGCCTCTGACCGATAGAAACTTAGAAAAACTAAAGTTTGTCAGAGGGGAATTGAGAGAAGTTATATGGGGCTAAGACTAAGAGATAACATTAAAAACATTAAAATGACAAAGAAACCCAAAGCAAAAGATGTAGCTATATATTGTAAACGTTTAAAATGGAAATGGGATGGACATCTCTAGGCAGCTCTAAATGAATAAATAAATAAAATCTACGGGCGCTTCTTGTGGTGGCTGCATGATCCTGTTACCGTGAATTCTGCTTATTTTTTATGCCATTATGCATTATGCGAGTAATGCCTTTAATTTATTTACGATATGTATAGATTGATGCATCTACTGTAGGTATTGTACTATATGTATATACTCAATAATTCTTGTTTTTACTTATTAATTTACATTTTCGTTTACTTACTCGTGTAAGGTATTTACAAAATATAAAATACAAAAATCTTTTTGTACAAAAAGGAAAAGAATCATAATATAAAGGTTTACAATGGACCCGCACTAGGCAAACCTGTAATTAACTAAAACGATTGCACCGATGAACTGTTGAGTGGTATGTGTATTTTGAAATATCCCAAATTTTTTAAAACAATAGAATTTGACGTTTTATATTGTAATTGAAACAAATTCCCTTTCATTTAATTTTATGAAACAAATCTTATAACTATCTTTACAATGCTGTGACTACATAAAATTAAAACTGTCATTACGTGGAATGGTAATGGTACCAAGAATACTGGCAGCATTTCCGCGTTGGTTAGCTAGGCTGATCCGTTGTCCGAGATAGCTGCCAGCGCTTGGGTTTCCAGTAGCCTTATTGGGGCGCGAAGATAGTATTTTGAACATTCTCCGCGCCTCTGGGCCCCACGAGCCAAGTGTCGACACCAAAGGGCATAAAGATGTATGACTCACTAAGACCAACATAATGTAATTGAAATTATTCGTAAATTTTATTGAAAATAAAAACTTGTAATACTATTCTGTTGATGTGGGTTTTTTGTCAGGCCCGTATCGTGCATTGATGATTTCGCCTTTAATTTTATTGTTCATAGTCTCAATGGCCTTTAATGACAATTCGATAGCATTTGATGTCCTTAGGGGTAAATGTATGCCCTATGAGACCGTTTGCTTTTATTGTTGCTATGATTTTCTTGTACTCCTCAGCAATGTTGACAAGTATGTGGAGTAGGATTATGTTGATTTATTTGAATCTGAAACATTTTTTACTGCTGACGGTTTGAAGAAGCTTCGATAGCTCCGTAACATCCTCTATGCCGTTGAGGACGATAGGTGGAGGTTTGCTGGGTTTGGAACGATCGGTAGGGCATGATTCATCCGTTGCGTCTAAAGGCAAGGCGCTGAAGCGGTTTTCAGTGATAGTACTCTGGGCCTCTGGTGGAGAACTGCAGTATTTTCTTTTCGTACTGCTTCTTTTGTCCTTTTTTGGTGATGACCCTTTGCCATGGTGGTGGGGCAGGATGTTCAGGGATGTCTTCCAACATGGTTGCTTCCTGTGAGTAACTAGTCTCATTTGGTTGCTCAGCATCATTAAGCATGTGGTTGTCTTGTAATAACCTGCCTAGATCGGAAAGGGATGCAGAGCGTTGTCTGTTAAATATATCTGACAGGAGTACTTGTTGTGTTAGTAGTTAGTGTTGAGGTTGAAGGTTTTTTGAGGGATTTGACTCACTTTTGTTCCCACGACAAGGTTCGAATTGTTGGTCGCCCACAGGGTAACGCCCATTGCTGTGGGAAGGCACTTTATATCGATTTGGCCAGATACATCGAGGTTGGCGCTAGAGACTGAATTCCTTCAGCCATTCATCCTGTCGGCGCGTTTCCCGCCTTAGGATTGGGGTTATTTTTAATGGAGGTTATCTTCCTCTTGGCCCAGGCGATGAAGCCAAGGCCGCTGCCTACAACTCGGCGCGTAAGTTGTTCATTAGCAGTTGTGGTTAGGTAGCTCCTACGGACGCGTAAAACTTAACCCTCCAATGTATAAATTACATATTTCAAGTGTAATGTAATTAAATTACTTTTTTTTCATTAGATTTGATTTTACGCCCTACAACAACAACCCTACTGGAAACAGCGCTGACAGATATTGATCGCAATCTATCAAACGCGGAAATGCTGCCAGTATTCTTGGTACACTTTGTACTCTAAATATAGTTATAGGTATTATTTTATTTTGAACACAATTTTCTTACAAATAGTACGATAAAAGCAGTCGCAGATTTCATAGCGTCCGTTCGTTTTGTGTCATCTAGAGCGATCTCGAGCGCTTGCATTATTAAACTGCAATCAGAGTTTGAACGAGTCTTGTGTCTACACCTCCCGTGCCCTGGACCGTATAGTTATCTATTCCAATTATCATGATTCATCATTGGAGTTTCGCCATTTACACGATATGGGTTTATATGATCACTCATATTTTTTTTATAGTATTGACACACTTTTTACACAAATTATCTTGCCCCAAGTTAAGCATATATAGCCTGTGTTATGGGTTACAATACAACGATATATTTAATACAATATACTTAGTTAAACATATAAACATACATATAATCATACATAAATACATTTAAACATCCATGACTCGGAAACAAACATCCATATTCATCATATAAATGCTTGCACCTACCGGGATTCGAACCCGGAACCTCTAGCTTAGTAGGTAGGATCGCTAACCTCTCGGCTATACAGGTCGTCAAATATTATTATTAATTAATGAAATTCCATAGGAGTTTGATTTTAAACATGTGACAGCTGTAAACTAAACAATGTACCTGCTTTTTATTGAAACACTAGCCGACCCAGAAAACGTTGTATTGCCATATAAAGTAATAAAAAAATTCAATTATTAAAATATGTAGGGTACAAAAAATAGATTACGACCGCTTCTATAACCTACCAAATATTATATCTTACTTAAAATTCATCGTACTACAATAATTATGTTATTATATTACTATTCAATTGCCATCTTGCAACCCTATAGCGGAATTGTAATGAAACAGAATAATATAAAAAACGCGATACGAAATTAGTTGGAGATCGTAGAAGGGCGAAAATTTTAAGTTGTATGTATTTTATATTTTTTTTTTTATGGAATAGGAGGACAAGCGAGCGTACGGGTCACCTGTTGTTAAGTGATCACCGCCGCCCACAATCTCTTGCAACACCAGAGGAATCACGGGAGCGTTGCCGGCCTTTAAGGAAGGTGTACGCGCTTTTTTTGAAGGTACCCATGTCGTATCGTCCCGGAAACACCGCACAAGGAAGCTCATTCCACAGCTTTATTTAAATAAAATAAAAGAAATATATTTAGAGGTGGTCATCCTTATCATTTAGGGGTATGAAAATTGGATGTTCGCCGATTCTCACACCTACCTGTATTCTACACTCTGTACTGCTAAAGTTAATCATAGTTACATTAATATATAATATTAGGTGTCGTGAGAGAGTACACCTGGCCATGACAGTCATATCGTTGTTTACCATGTTCGAGGACAGTATCACTGCAGTTATTAATGCAAATATATCAAGTATCAAAATATTGTAAATTATCATTTTTAATTTTCATATTATTAGAAACGCAACAAGGATGTTTATTCTCTTCGCTTTTTTGCTGACTGGCTCAATGTCGTGCTTTCTATTTTATTGGCACCTAGAGTTCTGGTTCACTTATACAGTTGTGCTGCGTACTTAGTCATGTAATTAAATCCAGGTATGTGTTGCTTTTGATCGCAAATTATAATAATAATTAAAAACCGTCGTGTCGTACAGTAAATGCGATGTGTTATAAATATGTGAAATCTGATAGTGATCTTTATGTGAGTTTTGTATCATAGACAGACAGATACATCCATCTGACTCCAAGGGAAAAGAGTAACTGACCTTCTGATTGATTGTCCAGTTTCTAATATAAATTATTTTACTATTTTGAATAACATTAAAAATCCTAACCGTGATTTTACGGCTTAATATTTAAAAATCCGTCACTGAAATAAATATCCCCGCATACTTAATCCGAAATATCCACCCCGTCATAACTCATTTCACTTAAGGCGAGGTTTTCCCAACACTTTAGGCAAAAATCACTCGAACGTGTTTATCTATAGCGTTAGATGTACGTTCGACGCGGGCATGGCTGAGACACTAGACGACCGATGCGGGTCGACGACCCCACCCCGAGAGGACCGCGTAATATTTTATAAAAACGGTTGCGCAAGAGTACGAAATGCTGTGATATTTTTGTGCATAAACAAACAAGAATTACAAACTTCGCCTCTACAAAAACAATTGATTAATATTTCATTAATAAGACATACACTTTAATACTTTGCTCAATAACATTACATTAAATCGTTCATTTTTAATACACGAATATTAATATCATATTTCAATCTTCAAGTTTTGGTTTATATTGTTAATAGAAATAAAAAAGATTATCATCTACGGGTGCACATTATTATATCGTTGACTACTGCTATGGCCGCGATTTTGTTTGGTGCCCGCAGTGGCCTGACGCCATTGGGCATCATGCGTGCTTTTTTCTTGTTGAGAGAATGAAAATACACTTTACATACTTAGACCCTGAAGGATATGACGGACTTGTATGTACACCGACTAAAATCCTCCTCTATGCTGGCTTTTCCAGCGACATAGCATGTGGGGTAGATGGAGGCCACAAACACTACGCAACAACAGTCGCCTTTCCTATATCAGAGCTTACACTTTGCAGAGGCTTTTGAGCATACTGTGTATTGTACCATTTGGTATTTGTTTATTGCTTTTCATTTCATTCATGTTGTTCCACGAGAACCTAGGGAAGTACGCGGGCCGCTCCAACAGCCCTGGTTGCTGGAATAAGGCCTAAATACTCCTGGATTTGAACCTATTTCTCTTGATGAACCGTTCGTAACGCCTCTCCCCTGGTGCCACGTCTCGTCTGTAACATCTTGGCTTGGGTCGTGTATTGTCCGCAGAGACTATTTAATTTCGTCTCTACCCTCATTATTCGAAAGTCGGTGTGAGCATTCCCTCTATCCGCATGGGGAACGCGCCTGGTAACAGTATCTCCTCAGCCCAATGTTTGTGTATGTATGTATTTCTATATTTGTGTATGTACGAATGTAAGTATCTGTGAATATATATATGTGTTTGATTGTGTAGTGTGTTTGTGATTGTGTATGTGGTGTACGTCAGTACGTCCGTAAGTGGCGTAACTCGATCGCTTCGAGAACATTCAATTCAATGCCCCACATCACCGTTGGCGGGGTAAATCTGTATAAAATTACACCAAAACAAATAGGCAAGAGACAGAGAAACACATTTTTTCATTCGTATGAAGTATATGAAACATCGTCACTATCATCATTTCATCCGAAAGACGTCAAGACGACGATCAATCCTGCGCTGGAAATTAAATGAAATATGAAACATAGGTCCAGTTGTTTATCTCATGCATTCAAAATTAGTCATTGAAATGAATCTTTTTGTCTGGAGGATTAGTCCAACGTTTGGACGAAACAACTTTGTAATTTTTACAATAATAATCCAAGAACTATTAAAATCGAATCATATGTAGATACATTTTGCATATCGTAATGATAGTTTTCTTGTAATTTCATGAAATTTGAAATCAATAAGTTCTTTAGTAATTATAAGCCCACCGGACGTTGACCATGCCATGAAACTCCCATGTATAATTTTATCAAAATGGTCCCAAAAATCTATAATATTTGGCTTTATTTATTTGTATAATTCTAAATATTTTTTAAATTAACTTCTCAACGATAATCATATAATTAACTTGTGCGACAAATTTCCTCCCGAAGTAAGCCATGTCTAATGGTTCAAATGACGCCGTGAATCTACATTATTTATGTTTCATTAACATTCAGAGTAATTATTGGACCCGTTTTAATTGGATTTGTACGAGCATATATCTCTATACGTACGATAGGGATTTCATTGATTTTATGCTATAGTAATTTGTTATCATGGTCCACTATTTCTTACTACATACAGAGTTTATTAACTTTTGCAGCAAAAAACTATATAATATTTTATTTGCAATATTCTTTATTGAATAACCGATGCCTAACTATAACTCGATGTCTGTATTACGTACAAATGAAAATCATTCCACAACACAAAATGTTTTTTAAAAAAGGTGTAAAACGATCGGCACAGGCACGCCAAGTTCAACACTATGTTGCTTAATATGTTAGTCTCTGCTCTTCATCAGACCTAAGACTGGCTGTTATCCAGTCCCGATCTTTATGACGTCTGTCGGAAATTTGTATCAGTCCCGAAAGTGACTTTTAACACTCACTTTTCTCACACTTTGTTAAGATATCGATTGAGAATGGGAGAAAACAAACCATGGTCAATTGTAATAATCACAATAGAATAAGGACAATATTTCACCGGACATCACGGCGGCGCAACTAGTCGCCGCTACCAATAAAATATATACAGTTTTAAAGAGTTTTACCAGTGTGAGTCTCCTTTGCACAGGATTCCGGATAGATTATGGGTCCACAACGGCGCCTATTTATGCCGTGAAGCGTGTTAACATTACTCTGTTTCAGTCTGAAGGGCGCCGTAGCTAGTGAAATAACTGGGCAATTGAGACATAACATCTTATGTCTCATGGTGACGAGCGCAATTTTTGGGTTTTTCAAGAATCTTGAGCGGCACTGCATTCTAATGTAAAGGGCGTATCATTATTACCATCAGCTGAACGTCCAGCTCATCTTGTCTCTTATTTTCATTAAATAAAAAACCAGTTCCGTTTTTGACATTTGATCTGCTGGTCGATCGTGCCATTATTTTATATTTTGTGTGACACCGAGGCTATTGCAAAGGATCACAAAGACTTGATACGAGATATGTTGACCACTTATATCCATTCACCAATACGACATTGAATCGGAATATTTTGAACTTAACCTCCGTGTCATTTGTCACTTTTCATGAGTATCATACGGGTTGAAGCTGTACTGTGTTTCTCGTGCTACGCAAAATTGTTGGCTCGATAGAGCGAAGTTACGTTGCATGACGATAGTTATAATAATAGGCTACTTGACTAGTTTCTCGAAACCATCTCATACTATGATGGTGTTTAAGAACCCCCTAAAAATATTTATATTATGTTTATTTTTAACTAGCTGATCCGGCGAACATTGTCCCGCCTTAGAGGCAATAAATGAGCAGATTTTGGATTTAATTAATGTCAATATTTTAATAGGATAATAAATATCAGGAAATAAAAAAAATCAAGTTCTTTATTGGCTGTGTATTTTTATGCTTGGGTTGCACTCTTCATTGAAGCACCTTGTGATAGACGACATTTACCATTTCATTATCATGCCCAAAAGCAAATAACGCAGATGGTCTACCATCCGGCGAACATGCCACTTATAATTAATTGAACATAATGGATTCTAGATTCAGACAACAAACTTTCAAGGATTGGGGTTAAGATTTGAATGGTCAGGGCGAAGGCGAGACGGATCGGAAAGGAAAGATTTGCGGGCTAACTCGACATACAAAATGTTCATGAAGTTGTTGCTGCAGATCTTGAAGAATTGCTATTATCATTGCTGCATTGATCTCTTGACATCGATCAAGTTATTCCTCCATGTTGCCCATGTAGCATAATTGTAAAAATTTATGCTGTGCATCTTCGAGAGGTTGCAATGATCCGATCCGATGGTGAATCTGTCCTTATATCTACAATATCAAAAGCAAAGTCCGTATTACTGATCTATAAATACTTTTTGTAGAATTAGCACACATAATACACAGGAGTAAGTATAGTAAGTATGTTATTCTTCTACTGTCTTGTGCGTAAGTATATCAATAAATAAATACCTTGAATGTCCTCGTTCTTAGATAATGTCTGCCCCAACTGGGGTCATTCGGTAGTTTCCCACTCTCAAACAGTAACAAGTACTGCAATCGTATCGAAATGCTCCTCGATTCAAATCAGTACTTCATCAATTTCTTCTTGTGCGTCGAAAATTATCTAGTTGTTGATCGCTGAGGTTTTACTGGACGATTTCGTATTCCCAGCCGATCCGTTTTACGGGCTGCCTCGCATTGCTCTTGTGATTCATAGCAAGAAGTCGATCCATACTGACGCGGTTCTTTTCACCTGCAATTTCTTGTTCTTCTTCAGTCCTTTCATTCGCAATGTTTCGAATCCTAGTTGCATTACGTCTCTGTCGGGAATAATTTGATCGTCTTGGTCGTGACATTGTTAATGATAATATCGGCACAATAAGCTAATAGAAACTCGAAACAAACACACTAACCAGTCAACTTGAATAACATGACGTGCACTGTCAGTTGTATTTTATTACTCATGTAGCGTGAAACTAACAAAAAACTTCATTGAATTCTTTCTATTCTCGAGATGTCATCAAAATGTCAATCCATACAAAATGTATCAGAAAATTATTTTTTTTATAATAATACTTTTTCGTCATGTTTTTGATAATTTATTACTTATTATCCTATTACGGAGAAATCCAAAAAATCTAACAACAGAAAAAGTTGTCTAGCCGTTCTTGAGGTGTTGTCTAAGTTAGTGAGAAATGATTGCTTTGTAATTAATAAAATTCCTAAAATTTCCGAGAGATGGCGCTGTGCCCAAAGGGTACAAAATTACATCGCACTATCATGTGTTCTTTACTATTCATGTAGGTCAAGGTCTTATACTCATGTTTATTATTTGTTCAATATAGTGTTTGAGAAGAATAAAGGTGTCAGTGCAAGAGTGTGTTTTATTGTGAGCCATATGGTAAGAGTGTTGAGTAAAATGTTAAACATAATGGTGCCGAAACCCGGGAAAACTGTGAGTAATAGAACTTAAGTAAATATCAGTGAAAAAGACTTAGTGCAATCGCGGTTATAAATTAACTTTAACTGTTTCGAGTGTTTAAAAAAAAGACTTGGTACAATTCAGTGTTTGTTTAGACTTAGAAAAATTTCGCGTTGTAGACGATAATATCATCCATATAGACTTTGAAAAATTTTGTATGAGAATAACTTGTACAAATATTTGATGAAATAGTGACTTAGTTAATGCGGCTTATATGAACTTTGTTGTTGCCAATAGGACATTTATATTGATAAGTTTATGATTGAACTTTAGATATATTGGACATTTGAAATTGTTTATGTGCTACTACTGAACTTTTGGTTTATCGAACTTTTGTTTTAAATTAATTAGTTTTCAAATAAAGATGCAGTCGTTAATTTTGGTACAAGAAGATCGTTTTGAAAACTTAATGAAAGCGGAGAGAAATTATAAAAAATCACCGAAAGAGAGAGTAACCAAAGGTTATGACTGAATCTAGGTTGGAGACTTTAGAAACATTATGGACCGAATTTAAGTGTGATCATCGAGAAATTGTGGCGCAAGCTACTAAAGATATAAGAAAAGAATTATCATACTTTTCTGAGGATTTATACGAGCAATTTGAAGAATTTTATACTGCCTACGAATCACTATTAAAAAGTAAACTTGAACAGCTTCAATCTTTAATATAAAAGGAAAATATAATTGTTTCTATGCCCAATTCTGGAACATGTTCTATGCATAATGAAGTAAATTTGCCGTTAATTAAACTACCCTCATTTACTGGAAAATATAATGAATGGCAATCTTTTAATGATTTATTTGAGAGCTTAATTCACAACAATAAGAAGTTAAAGAGTGTACAGAAGCTTCATTATTTGAAGAGTTGTTTAAGCGGAGAACCTGAAGATTTGCTTCGCAATTTAACTATAACTGATGCAAACTATGAGGAGGCCTGGTTATTATTAAAAAGGCGATACGACAATAAAAGATTTAATTGCAACGCTGTTCTTAAGACATTATTTTCCATTAAACAAATCAATCATGAGTCAGCCAGCGCACTTAAACTAATCCTTGGTACAACACTAAGTTGTCTGAAACAGTTGAAAAATTTGGGTATTGACATAGCATCGTGGGATGCAATCGTGGTATATATAGTTGTTTCCAAGTTAGATTCTGAATCTCATAAGCAGTGGGAAATACAAATGAGTAATACTGCACCAGAAGAAATGCCTAAATGGAGTCAACTTGCTGAATTCTTAGAAGCTAGATTTCGAGCGCTAGAAATGATTGATACAAGTAGAAGTAAAGCTTCTGTGCAGATTCAACACATTCCGAGAACCAAATCCTTTCATACTTCAGTTTTTGACCAAAGCAATTCGGTTAAGGATCCTGTTTGTACATTATGTGGAGAGAATCATTATCTGTTTACGTGTAAAAAATTTAGTACACAACAACCAAAAGAGAGACAAGAGTTTGTACAAACCAAATGATTGTGTTTTAACTGCTTAGCTCCGACCCATTCGGTTAAAAACTGTAGGCTATCAAAATCCTGCCAGAAATGTGGCAGACGTCATCACACTCTCTTGCACTATAACAAAGAATCGAACAATACTGAGAATATTGCGCAACTATCAACTTCGTTGGGATCAGAGACGAGAATTATATCTAACTTCGCAACAGAGAAGCTTCAACCCAGCGAGGTCCTACTTGCAACTGTGCTTTTAAAGACAAAAGAACGAAATGGCTGTGAGCACCATATCAGAGCACTTTTAGATCAGGGCTCACAGGCGTCATTCATCACGGAAGCTACAACTCAACTGCTTGGACTTAAGCGCTCACCAGTTAATGGTTGGGTGTCAGGTCTGGGTCCTGGTGAAACGAGAGCCAGACACATGGTTTCAATACATGTCGAATCACGCCAGAATCCCAAAAACTCAATCCAAGTAGAAGCGTATGTGCTGAGATCATTTTCATGGGTACTTCCGTCAACTAATGTTATACCACCTGGTGGTAAAGAAATTGAAAATCTATTCCTAGCCGATCCAGGCTACGCAACTCCTAGTAAAATCGATCTTTTACTTGGAGCTGAAGCTTATAGTGAAATATTGACAGAGGGCATGATCAAACATCCAAAAGGCAATTTAATTGCCCAAAACACTATTTTTGGATAGATTATATCGGGAAAGCTGTCAAATAACACAAATACGCGAGTCAAAAGAGTAGTTAACATGCATCTTCAAATCAGAGGAGACAATCTACTAAAACAATTTTGGGAACTAGAGACGGAATCTAATAATATTTTCAAAGAGAAGTTGACCAAAGAAGAAATTCAATGTAATAAAACCTATTTGAAACTATAACTACGAGAGATAACGATGGGCGGTACGTGGTATTACGACCGTTCAAAAAATACAAATCCAAATGTAAAGAAGAACGGCTTAAAGAGTTAGCTTCAAAAGTATTTTATTCAACTAAAAAAAACTGTTAATGAAGTTTAGACACGATGAAGAATATCAAAAGGGTCTGGAAAATTACGTAACGCTAAATCATATGAAGGCAAATGATACTTTAAAAATTTTGGGAATAAGCTGGACTCGAACTACATACAATTTTGAAGATACAGTAAATTTTGACGTTAGAGATAAAATAACTAAGAGAAAAGTTCTTTCAGATATTGTAAGGCTGTATCATCCTATGAGTTGCATAGCACCGTTTGGGGTCAAGGCCAACATATATATAATAAAATTGCGGCGAGCAAATTTAGAATGGGACGATATACTACCAGAATATCTTTTAAAGGAATGGTTAAGTTTCAGAACAGATTTAGTAAACCTAAAAAATGTAAGATTTCCGAGATGGATGCCACTGACAAATAATTCTCGTACAGATTTGCATGCCTTTTCGGATGCATCTAAATCAGATTATGCAGCAGTTATTTACTTTAGAGCGGATAATACTAATGGAAATGTTAATGTTAGTTTGGATATAGCCAAGACAAAGGTTGCCCCAACTGAGAAAGAGATAACTATTCCAAGATTAGAGCTTTGCGGTGGAGTTCTGGCCACAAAATCGTTATATGAGGTTTCCCAAATCTTAAACATACCCAAAGAACTTTCTGAAACATTTAACAAAATTAAACATGACCAATGGAGCTATGTATCGATGTATATAAATCCCGCTGACTGCGCTTCCAGAGGTCTGCAGCCATCAGAATAAAGGAAAATAAATATTTATGGACAAGATTTTCTTCGCTATCAAAAGCGTTTCGAATTTTATCACGATTTAGAAGATTTTGTACTTTATCCAAATTACGTAAAGAAGAAGGAAATAGATTATATTATTTTATAACTACAGAAGAAATGGAAAATACATTACTAATTAGCGTTAAACAATCTCAAGAAGTCGAATTTAGTGATGGCATAAAAGAGATCAGGAAACGAGGCAGAGATCAAGTAAAGAAATACTATAGAGAATGTTTGCGATATTCAAAAATTAATAAAAAACCGTTGAGGGGACAGTTACCTGAGGTTAGACTAAGGCCAAGTACGCCTTTTAAATCAACAGGTATGGATTATGCTGGTCCAATTAATGTTCGAGCATCACCTGGCAGAGTAATAAGATCTTATAAAGGCTACAGTGAACTATTCATTTGCATGGTGACACGTGCAATTCAGCTGGAACTTGTGTCTGAGTTGTCAGCTAAAGGTTTTATAGCGGACATCAGGAGATTCGAGTTGAGACGAGGCTTTTGCCAAGATATTTTAGTGACACTGGCACTAATTTTGTGAGCACTGATGAAACACTAAGAGAAATGTTTGACGCAGCAAAATCTAACATGCCTGAAGAAATTGCCTTTATTAGTACTTAAAATTGAATTTTGCAGTTTTAGTGATACATGGGAAGCCGGAGTACGTTCTACAAAGATGCACTTAAGAAAGGTCATTGGTGACAGTACTCTTTACATATGAGGAATTGTCCACTGTGTTGACACAAGTTGAAGCGTGCTTAAATTCACGGCCAATCACTCAACTCAGCGTTGATCCTGATGATTGTCTACCATTGACACCAGGTCATTTCCTTGTCGGCGAGCCACTTATTACTATACCAGATAAAGACTATTCCCAATACCCAATCAAATAGTGGTGGTAAAATGTTTTCATAAATTTGTAACTGTTTAGATTTATACTAATTTTTATTGTGTTTTCTTGTATTAAGTATTAGATTCAAAAGTTTAATTTTGTTTACTTTGCTTTATTTGAGTTGTTAATTTCAGTTTATTTTTTGTTAAAGAGTTTGATATTTATTTGAAGGACAAGTCCTTGATGGGCGGAATGTCTAAGTTAGTGAGAAATGATTGCTTTGTAATCAATAAAATTCCTAAAATTTCCGAGAGATGGCGCTGTGCCCAAAGGGTATAAAATTACATCGCACTATCATGTGTTCTTTACTATTCATGTAGGTCAAGGTCTTATACTCATGTTTAGTATTTGTTCAATATAGTGTTTGAGAAGAATAAAGGTGTCAGTGCAAGAGTGTGTTTTATTGTGAGCCATATGGTAAGAGTGTTGAGTAAAGTGTTAAACAGGTGTAACTAACACGACTTTGTTTTATATATATAGATTTTTTTATTAAATAAAAACCGTTTCAAAATACACCAAATAATTATATTGTCAAAACGCTTCCTCCAGAAATATAGCACCGTATCAATCTTGTTATTAATTATTATTTCTATATTTTTAAGGAACATTCTGACCATTAAAGCGTGCTTTCATAAATTTACTCTCCATTATAAATAACTAGGATGCCGCAGTCGCTCGTCGTACTGCTTCGCTGCGGCGTATATTTGAGCGAAGAGAGATAAACTAAGTCTGTGTACGAAAACAAAACAAAATTAATCCACACAAAAACAATAAAAATTATCTTTAGGAATTTGGGTGCCATATTTAAACATGAAGAATTTGCGCCTTATTTGGTCACATGAGAAACTTGTGCTGATTTGCAAATTCAATAACGAACAATTTACATTCTGTTTAAAACCTTTCTCTATTTATTTATTGATGCTTATAGATCATGAACATTCGAAAATGATCAAAGGATAGGATTAGAATTAAAACTTACAGGCCCGGTGTTCGCTGCAGTTGCGCGAACATCAGGCATCCCGGTCTGCCGGGCGAGCGGGGATCGCGCGCACGTGCTCCGGGACGTACCCGAACTCGCGCAGCTCTGCCTCCACTAGTGCCGGCTCTGTGTTCGCCGGCAGGTCGCGTATTGGCTACTTTAGCGCTCCTCTCCGTGGGGAGCGAGTAGCAGAACCAGGAGATTCCAGCGACACTTTCCAGCTGCGTGAGGTAGCGCTGGATGTGGCGGAACTTCTAGTCTGACTTCGGTATAAAACGAACGCCTTTGCCAAACGGGCGTCCGTTAGGGGTGTGGCCGAGGATTTTCTTCAGCTCCTGGAAGTGCGTCGGCCAGTCCGGAAGCACCTCCACGATCAGCGGCGGGTAGTGACTGGTCGTCTTGGTGGTCGGAGTGGCCGACGTGGGGGCGGCAGCGGCCGTTGTGGTAGTGGTGGTGGAGGAGACGGGGGCGGTAACATTGTCCGGCTCTTTACGCGTTTTTTTAGACGTGGCGGTAGCCGCGTATCTCGGGCTGGTCGCGGTCTCCATTGGAGAGCCCGGCGACAGAGCCGGCTGCGAGGCGGGATAACACGGCATGCGTGGGTGAGACGCCTCCGCGGCAATCTACGGGCGTCGTCTGGGCGTGGCCGGGCGGGTGACGGACGGGATGGATTCATTAGACGGGGCCGGCGACAGTGTCAGCGGGCTTGCGACGAAGGTTTCCTCGCCGGCTTTTGCCAAAGGACCCGCTTGAGGGTCAGGTCGCCTAGTTGCGCAGGCAGCGAGGGTGGCTTGGCCGGACGCAATCATCGCGTCCGGTCCGGCCTCAAGGTTGGAGAGATCGCCGACCGCACAAAAACCTTACGGCGGAGCGGGCGTGGTGGCGTTGCGCGTCGCGATATCGGCGACAGGTTGGGCATGCCGGTTGTCCATGCGGGTTTTTTATATTTGTTTTTGCCTTGCCTTAAGCGCGGCCCAAGCGGAGGTGCTGGCGTGGTGCCCGTGCTTACCTCTGGAGTCAGACTGGTCCTAGACCGGAGGGGGTGTCGTGTTGACCCAGAACACCAACCGTGGTCAAAGAGAAGGTTTCAGAAGAAAGTATCACAGTATGCTGAAACACTATAAGGACCCGAGCGCCGGTGCGAGTCGCTACACGGCAGCTGACTCAGCACACAGCCAGTCGAGCTCCCTCTATTAAAACTTATTGTGATTTGATCAATCGGCTCAATTTTTAAATAAATATAAATAGCGCGTGCTAATTTAGAATAATATGTTAAAATCGGTCCAGAAATGGCCGAGAAACAATTTAACACAGAAATCAATTGGAGTCACCCGGTGGGAGCTCCGCTCAGCTTCGCTTCGCTCAATAAGATAGCACTGTATCAAAGAGTAGGTATGTAATACAGTCTCAAAATCTCAAGTAAAGTTAAAAACAACGAACGGAAACGGCAAGCTCCATTGAAAGAAAATATTTGTTTACAAACGTGTGACGTCATAGTAAAATCAGTTTTCATGTATATAATATAATATATTTAAAAATACAATCAGAACCGTTAACGATCATGTCATTTAAACTCAAAAAATAATAAAAAAAAAATTGCCAGAAATACTCAATATGTTTATGTTTATTAATTCGACTCGAGGGGGAAAGCGACCAAAACCCTCCAACATCTAAAGACAACAATCACCGAAAACCAGTAGTTTACATAGCATCCCTCAATGTACTCACCTTGGGAAAAGAAGAAAATCTTATGGAACTGACATATGCGCTAAAATCTATCAAATGGGACATAATTGGTTTGAGCGAAGTGAGAAGAATGGGCGAAAGTATTACTTGTCATCCAGACTATTTACTATACCAAATAGGAGAGACGCAAGGCCAATATGGGGTAGTATTTATTATTAAACAACATTTAAAACAATATGTGGAAGAATTCATAGGAATCTCAGACCGCATAGCGATTATTAATTTGAAACTACCAGGATATAAAAAACCGTGGTCTATTGTACAAATATATTCACCTACAGAGCAATTAAATTTGGAAACGATAAATAAATTCTACCATAATTTAAACGAAGCCATTCAAGAGCATACCCATAAAAACCTTATAGTCATGGGCGACTTCAATGGCCAAATTGGAGCAAGACGCCCAGGAGAAAACGCAATACTAGGACAATTTTCATATAGGAACAAGGCCAGAAGCAGAAATGGGGAAAAAATTACAAACTTCGCGCGGTAGAAAACAAATTAATAATCTTAAATAATATGTTCAAGAAGAACCGAAAGAGCATGTGGACCTGGATCTCGCCGGACGGTAAAACAAAGAATGAATTTGATTTTATTATGACCAACAGAAACAGCTACTTCACAAACTTTACTGTCATTAAAAGATTTAACTTCAACACCAACCATAGGCTACTTAGAACTGAGCTGAAAATAAAACAACCAAAGAAGACTAGACCGAGACAAGACTCAGGAAACATAAAACTCGATGAACAGCAATTAGAGCAAATAACAACAGCCCTAAGAGCTGAACTTAGAGACTTCAAAGAGAACACTAAGGAACTAGAAACCCAAGATAAAGACAAGTATATAGAGAATATAATCAAAACCCAAACTAAACTCATAGCAGATAGATTAAGATAAAATTGATGCAAAAGTAAAACTATCAACAGCCACTATAAAACTCTTAGAAGAAAGAAACCACCTTACTAACGAAAGAAGTACTCAAAACAGAAGACAGAAATTAGCCAAAATCAGGAAAGATATCAAGGAAAGTATCAGAAAGGATAGAAAACAACGAAGGATGCGAATGATCGAAAATTACATACAGAAAACCGGTGGAACTAAAAAAGCACTCAAAGAATTGACTGGCACGAAGAACTGGGTCGTAAAAATGAAAGACAACCGAGTAAAATTCGATTATCACAGAATTGACATATTAAAAATAGCTACGTCATACTACAAAAATCTGTATCGAAACAACACTACGCAAGCTGAAATCAGTCTAGTGGAAACCTCGTACACCCCCAGTATTCTCCAAGCTGAAGTTAGTAAGGCTATGGATACTCAAAAGAGTGAGAAAGCACCCGGGCCTGATGGCATAAGCAATGAAATCTTAAGAAATAGCAAAGAGATACTGTTACCTGTCCTCACAGATATATTCAATGATATCATGAATACTGAAACCATCCCCCAGCAATGGACCGAGTCTCTCATCATCCTATTGTATAAGAAAGGCGATAAATATGACATAGGAAATTATCGCCCTATAAGTCTTATGTCCAATGTATATAAGATTTTTGCTAAGAACATCTTAAAACGGATTGAAAGAACCCTAGACGAAAACCAACCTATAGAACAAGCAGGATTCCGCAAAGACTACTCAGTGATCGACCACATTCACGTAGTGCGTCAAATTCTGGAGAATTACAACGACTACCAACTCACATACTACATCGCATTCATTGATTATAGTAAAGCATTTGATTCTCTACATCATGACAAAATATGGGAGGCGTTACTAGAACAAGGAATTGAGCACAAGTACATTAGATTAATAAGAAATATATATAGCTGCAGCAGAGCAAGAATCCAACTAGAAAAGAAAAGTACTCCTTTCAGAGTAGAAAAAGGCGTAAGGCAGGGAGACCTTAGAAGTTATTCTCCGCAGTAGTAGAATCAATCTTCCGAAGACTCAATTGGGAACATCTCGGAATTAATATAGACGGTCAACTGCTATCGAACTTAAGATTTGCTGATGACATAGTGTTATTGGCAAACACAGCAGAAGACTTAACCAGAATGATAAAAGAACTTGCGAAAGAAAGTGAGAGAGTAGGGCTGGCAATGAATCCGGAAAAAACTAGGGTGATGACAAACGGGTACAAACATACTATATATCTAGGGAACACTGAAATGAACTATACAGACGAGTACGTATATCTAGGGCAGCTCATAAGTAAAAAAGACCCAATGCAAAAGGATGTGGACAGAAGAATTACAAACGGCTGGAAGACATACTGGAGTCTAAGAGAGGCTATGAAAGATAAAGAGCTCCATATAAACCTAAAAAGCAAACTTTTTAACACCTGCATACTACCTGTCCTTACGTACGGGTGTCAGTCATGGTCCTTAAATCAGGTCACCTGAAACAAACTAGCAACTTGCCAGTATGCAATGGAAAGGAGTATGCTAAATATTAAAAAGTCCGACAGAGTAAAAAAAATCGTCATTAGAAACAAAACAAAAACTACCGATGTAATAAGCAAAATCAAAAGACTCAAATGGCGATGGGCTGGTCACCTGGTAAGAGGACACGACAAATGGAGCAAAAGGGTGACATGGTGGTACCCAAGGGAAGGCAAAAGGAAAAGAGGCCGACCAAAGAAAAGATGGGACGATGACTTAAGACAAGTGGCAGGAGTCACATGGAACAGAGTGGCTCAAGAAAGAAAGGAATGGAAAAGGTTGGAGGAGGCCTTTGCCGACTGGCAAACAGATTTAGGAAAGATAACCAAGCAAGAAATACTAGTTTAAATTTATTCATGTCTATTAAGTTTTACAACATCTTATGTCTCAAGGAGACGAGATTTTTTTTGTTTTTCAAGAATCCTGAGCGGCACTGCATTGTAATGGGCAGGGCGTTTCAATTAACATCATTTCAACGTCCTGTTTGTCTCGTCCCTTACTTTCATAAAAAATATATATCTATCTCCAAAGGTTCCATTACTAGTTATGGTCACAGAAATTTAAATAAAACATTTTGCTAGCAAGCCTAAAAATATTGTACAATTATTTTTAAAATATCCTGAGTTAAATTTTTATACAACTCTAAAAGTGCACTTGATGTATTCAACTCGTAGGTATTTAACATTAGCTCGAGGCACAAGAACACTTTAAATAGAAATAAAGAATTTTTTCTTTAACTATGTCGAGGGGAGGTTAATGTTTTAAAAGGTTCATTGCTGTTTTAAAGCACAGCAGGTAAAGCTCAAGCTCAATAACTATTTAAAAAATAAATAAACGTAAATTTTCGCCGATACGAAACAGTTTTTGAAGTTATACTTCTTTAGGTGAAATTTTAAGATGCGCGGGCATCACTGTAACACAAATGTAACAAGGTGAAGTTGGTTCCTAAAATTTTGTGACGTTTGTGACATTCGTTTTTTTTTTTGGTTTCTTCGTCCATTATTAGGATAGGCAAAAGGTTCAAGCCCATACAGCCGTATTCGTTATTTAATAATTAATTGTCATCTGCCATCTGTGCAGGATTTTCACAATATTGTTCTTTCTACAAACGTAGAATAGCAGGAGCCATAAATCATTTTAATGATTTTTGCTTTGTTAGGCCAAAGAAGCATAACATCTTGCGTGCATTCATAAGTACAGACACACCTTTTTTTTATACAAGAATGTACAGGTCACCTGATTGTGAGTGATCAATGTAACTGACACTCTCCTGCACCTGTGATGCCTTCACACCAAAGGCATTGCCGTACTATTTGTTCGGCTAGTAATTTTAATTTTCTTATTTTTTTAATTAATTAATTTTCCTGTTCCATGATATGCGTCGAGATTGATTCACTTGTTTGCATACCTGCAAACAAGTGAACATGTATGTCGACAGGTCGAAGAGCACTTTTATGATGTGTTAGGAGTTTATTAACAATCTTTATTTGTTTATTTAGAAATACCAACATTTGTTTACATTGATGCATTATATATATAGCATATATGTTTTTTTTTCTCTTAAACTAATATACTAAATGTGAAGTAAGAAGTAACTTAACAAATTGTTATTTTTTTAAATTGGGGTTATCACTGCTGGGATTGATTATACGAATTAAATTTGAAAACAAAATTAATGAACGATGCGGGACTCAATCCCCCTCTCGCGTTCCATGAGCGCTCTTTCCACTGAGCCAACCGTGCGAGTGACGAATCATTAATAAATCTTGTATGTCTTGTTCAGTAAGAAGAAACTTATCATCAGGGTTTTGACTTCCATCTTTGTTTGTTGTAATTTTTTTTTCTACATATTATTTGAATTATGCAAATTGTAAAGTAATTAATTATTGCATATATTTTATTTGAATTCTTTATTCTAAAAATTTTTCTCCAATTAATCAAAAAATCTTAATATGACGCCTACTTCTAGAGTTGAAATCTGTTTTTTTTAAGTTACATATTCCTAGTATTTTGTTTATAGTGAAGTATTTGTAATAAATAATTAAAATGTTATATATAATATTTTGAATATAATTTTTTACCTCTTATATTTTAAAATTTATCCTTTTATTACAAGTCCCGAAACGAAGTCAACTACTCCAGCTAGAAATTATTAATTTCTAAATGTTTACTCTTTATACAATAGAACTGTTTACGAAATCATGTTTTCACAGTGTATTCTACAAGCCGTCTAATTTTCCTGGTTCACTAGAGAATATAATTACACTTATAGTAATTAAACAGAGTTGGATATCTTGTATAATGCCGGTTGTTCCCCGCACTAGACGAAGCACATTGCACGCACCGTCTAAATCAATTAAGTCTACATCAAAGGATATAATCTACCTGTGCAATATTGTTATTGAATGCCACAATATTGATATTAATTTGCGGTTATGATTTGAACGGCTCAATAATTAAACTTTCATTAATTATTGAGCCGTTATATATATATATTGAAAATTATAGATATATATATAATGAAACGATATTAATACCATATTTGTGCTGCAGAAGAGGCCTATTCGCGCTATTTCTAGGTCCTGAAGTATCATTAAGAGCAAAATTTAAAGAAATAAACAATTTGACTTGAGAAACAACTTTCTCGATATATTCTTGATATTGTTCTATATGTTCAAAAGCACATAGAGGAATTTGCTAGAAACAATCATAATATTAAGACCAGGAACAAACATAAGCTTGTTATGCCTACTACTCGGTTAGTCGAGTTAGTGCGTCTTTTATTGGGTGATGTATATGCTTCTACAATATGATCCAGATAATGTACAAATCAAATGTGTTACGAAAATTAAAAGAATTGTTAAAAAACTTTGTGTGGGAAAGGTTACTATAGCATAAATGATTTTCGTATGATACCACAGACTGTGAATGAAGCGAACACCCTCAGCCTCTTTAATTATGTTATTTGTTATTGTATTAATGTTTATTGTACGATATTATATTGTAATCCATATTTTTATTTGAAAAAAAAAAAGACCACTGAGTTTCTTGCGCCCGTTCTTTTCAGGTCTAAGGCAGTCTATTTTGAATAAAACTATTTGAATTTGAATTTGAACATGTATTAGCTGACTGGAGAGACGACAGACAGTATATTAGTAAGTATAGCAGTAAGTGAAATCTTTTTTTTTATTTATTTAGATTCACCAGGGGTAATAACAATTTTCACATCACCATTTTTCGAACTTAACATTTCTTGATTACTTGAGTATAATGAAATCCTTGTATTGAGGTAGCAAACATTTATGAATAAAAAAGAAAAACTATTAAAGATGACAATAATTAAGTAAAATAAGTACGTAAGCCTTTCTGTTTAATAATCTGGTTCCCTGACATGACAGCTTACTAGGGCTGACATTAACTTTGGCTTTGGTAGTTAATTATATTTTACGGGGTATTTTGTAACGTTGTATAAATTGTAACCTTTATCATGTTCTGTACGAGCTGTTCGCAAAATTTCATGATGGTCGGACAAGCAAACAAACGCCCATTTGCATTAATCAAATTAAATAGGAAAACAAAAACAATTTTACTTAACAATACGTTGAATTATCTTTTCACATTTCTCATTTATTTGTGTTTCGTAAATAAGTATTTAATTTTATGTTAATCATGAACCAAAATTTGGAATAACCTTTAAATAGAACGCTTGATTACTAAAGCAAACCACAAAGCTCTAACCATATTTGTTATTAGATCGTGTTCAAAATTACTCATGCTAAATATTCCCATTTACGAGGGTCTGTTGTAACCCATGTGAGATATTGTCCAAGTATATAGTAATATTTACATAATAATTCATAATCCTTTATTTTCTTTACGTGTTCGCTAACTATGGACCTAATGAGGAGGCTCATTGTCGCTCATCAATGAATGAATTAGAAATGGGGAGACCCGTAGGAGAACCAAAGTCACCGACATATGACCGATGGGCAGGGCACATAGCTCGACGGATTTAATTAAAATTCTCGCGCGAAAATCGCTTGGCAATCAACCGATTTGAAGCTCTGAGGAGGGATCGGCTCGCGACGAGTTAAATCATAATTATTATTTTTCGGCATATTTATTAAATCATATTTATTATTTTATTATTTATTGATTTTTAATACAATTTAGTATTTTATATCATTGTGGTTTATGTGATGGTGTCAAATAAATATTGATTCGATTTTGTCATTATATTTTGTGACTAATCAATAAATTGCATGCTAATAAATTAATTGGTTAAAGATCTGCGACACATTAAAACATTTGAAACGTCTATTTATTTACCATGTTTGACGCAAATAAAGTATTCATCATCATCATCACCAGCCGGAAGACTGGTCGCTGCACAAAGGCCTCCTCCAAAGATCTCCACGACGATCGGTCCTGCTTCCTTCCAACACTGCGCCTTCTGGTACGTGGTCGCCATTCGAGGACTTTACTGCCCCAAAGCCATCTGTCCGTCGAACGGCTGGGTATGTACCCTGCCCACTGCCCCTTCAGTTTCGCAACCACCTGGGCTTTCGATCTCGCAGGGAAACTCCGAGCATAGCCCTCTCCATTGCTCGCTGAGCGACCATGTGTTTCTTCATAATAGTTAGCGACCACGTCTGAGTACCGTAAGTCATCACTGGCAACACACACTGGTTAAAAACCTTCATCTTCAGACACTGTGGTCTGTTGGACGAAAAGATTTTACGGAGCTTCCCGAACGCGATCCGAGTTGGATTCATGAGCACTTATCAGCCAGTTTTATCGACTTTCGATAAGCGGAAGATAGATAACAAGATTGAGCACTATTCTTTATTTGATATATCTAATTTGTTAAAGAACCCTTTTATAAGAGTTCCGCTAGTAATAATGTTATCTGAAATGAAGATTGTAACTCACGAGTCGACAGTAGCGTATATACTCTTCATATAACTTCTACACATGAGAGCACTAATAATGCCAATTTTTGATCCAATAACTAATATTTGTGGCATTTTACTGGAAAGCTTTCCGTTGTTCACCTCTACCACTTACATTTTCATGGAAGCGTAGATCTTTTCTATCGGATTAAGGATCATTATGATATGGACGTAAACGTGTTATCTTCAAATAAAAGTGTAAGAGTACACAATAATTTATTATTGTACTTACTTTTAAGTTTTTTTATGAAAATAACGGACGAACGGAGCAGGACGTTCACCTAATGGTTATTGATACGCACTGTCCATTACAATGCAGTGCCGCTCAGGATTCTTGAAAAACCCAAAAATTCCGAACGGCACTGCAATTACGCTCGTCACCTTGAGACATACGATGTCAAGTCAGACCGAATCACATTATTGTGTTTCAGTCACACTTTACTGCTTCACGGCAGAAATAGCTGCCTTAGGAGCCTCCCTGGATATTCCTTAAATACAGTATAGTGTCTATTGTCTCCGGTGTTTAAATGATTGCCTCCCTATAATACAATTATTTATTTAGTAGATAGTAAATATAATCAATTATCTACATAATACTTAATAATAAATTTATAGACAAAGCCAACAAATTTATACAATAGTATAGATTTTATGCCGACATGTTGAAGACTTGCCGAGGGACTGTCGTAGATACCAATTTTAATAAGTCACGGAATTATTACGTTTTGCTGTAGCTAATTAAAACTTCTTAGATGCTTAGGTACATAGACAGCTATTGTATGGTAACATTCAAGTTAAAATAATTTAATCTCTGACGTCCTATTGGTGCGGTTATCGTTCATAAAAACTTATTTTATTAATGGAACAATTAATATTTTATAATCCTTGATTGACTTGGAAGTTTGTTTTAATTGAACGTTCAACGTCAACTTTTGAGACAATTCGGGAATCTCAATCGGTTAATTGACTGTCAATCTGAGGTTTTTCAACTTTAAGTCTTTTGTGTTGTATTTTCTCTATTGTTATTAGTATTACTTGTAACAAGGATTTATCTGGACTGGACCCCATAACAATTTAACTTACGAGTCCATAACGCAAGTCACTCTGTTAACATAAGCTTTTGAATGGTACAAATTATGTGTAACAATGTTAATTATTAAACTAATATTAGAATACGCGATGTTTTCACCTGAAAAATGAACATGAAAGGAATTGTCCGTAAGTGATCTTTTATATATTATATTTTTAAAACGAAAGTGAAAGTTTTTTAGATTTAGGCCTTCCAATCTTGTTTTATTTCATGAATTTTCAAAATCACTATCACAAGTATCTAAAACTCTATTTTTTATGATTATTTATGTACGGATTCGATGAATTTATTGTTTTGTTGTAAAAATAACATTCACTGGTATTTTTTACCATTTATATTATTATTTTTCATTTTAAAATAAATAAACATCCTTTTTAAAAGTATCGCATTTGTTCATGCAGTCTGCACTAAGTTATAAGTACTCTGTTGTAGATGCTAGCAATACAGTCACAGATTTTTATGTTTTATTTGCAAAGCTTTATCTTTAAATTTTCAGTCAAAAATGTCAAATTGAGAGTAGGTCTCTCTCACAATAGTTAAGATAAAAAATCTTCTATCTACGGGTTTTTGCTGTACAAACATTTTGATGTTGACGGAAGAAGACAGATAACATACATACCATGTTGACATAAAGCTAGTGTTGCTGTTATAAAAAAGCTTTCATATTTAATTTAATAAAAACTCAGGTGTTTAAAATCCTCCTCCTGCAATAGCAGGAGCTTTTGTAGACTACTTAATTTAATGTTTCAGTCATCGTAGTTTGATTTGTTTAGGGACCGCAAAAAACACACTCCATACAAAAACGGGACTCCATATACAGTATCATAGTAATATTTTAGTAGTACAGGAAATGTACATTATATATATATACTAGATATGTGTTCGACATATCAAATTATCATATCCTTGACATTATTCACAATTTCTACTCCAAATCGTTTACTAATGGCTATAGAAAGAATCTTGAAAGAAAAAGTTTAAAAAAAATCACTTAATATTCATATAATGACAAACTTTTGCTTGGAGGACATTAAAAATTCAAATCACATTCAAAATGATCTACATTAAATAAAAACTGACCATAAATCATAATACAACGGATTTTTTTTTATGAAAATAAGGGACAAGACCAGCAGGTCGTTCAGCTGATGGTAATTGATACGCCCTGCCCATTACAATGGAGTGCCGCTCAGGATTCTTGAAACCCCCAAAAATTCTGAGCGGCACTACAAATGCGCTCGTCACCTTGAGACAAGATGTTAAGTCTCATTTGCCTAGTAATTTCACTAGCTACGGCGCCCTTCAGACCGAAACACAGTAATGCTTACACATTACTGATTCACGGCAGAAATAGGCGCCGTTGTGGTACCCATAATCTAGCCGGCATCCTGTGCAAAGGAGTCTCCCACTGTTCTGCTACTACTACTACTGGTCACTGATCTACATTAAATAAATACTGACCATAAATCATAATAAAACGGATTAAGATTGGTATTAGATTTCAAGTGCTTATCTCATAAGATCGAAGTCCTAAGTCTCTTAATCATAATATTTTAAAATAAGCGACATGGTTCTAAGTGCCATATTCCGTTCCCAAGTAAAACATTTTGATTTCGGTCTTTCTCTCTCTACTTTGAATGCCTTTTTAGTACGGATACTACGGTGGCCAGTTCTTTTCTGTCATCAACAGAGAAGATTTAATTGTTCTTACTACTAACGAAGGTTTAATCGATACCCGAAACATCCAGTGAATAGTAGATGGATGATGACTTTCAAAATTCATATTTGGCTCTACCTCTACTTCTATCGCAGGAATTATCTCTATCACCAAATTTAATTTTAATATCACAAGAATATATAACACAGTTTAGCGCAAATATACGAAAATATGAGCACCCTAGCGAAATTCTCTAAGAAACAAGCGATTCGCTCGATAATATGAAACGTTCAGTCATCGATAGATTGACAGATGACGGCTATAATCTTGTAAAAAAGTAGATCGAACCACTGCGTTTTAAGAAACTATTCGCTTTCAAACTTAGCCGGATTATACTTCGTGGCCAATCACGATACTGCAATTACTACTATGCCAAACTTATGTCAAATGACACTACACGTTTATACACGTTTCATACTTAACAAAATTTCAATTTTTACTTAGGCACCTCTTTTACCTCTAATTACGTAGTATTGACATCCTCTTTGCTATGATAAAATACAAAGAACATTCATATAAGAATGATAGGTTCCATATTCAAATGTAAAATTGTTTTTTTACGTTTCACAGTATTTATTAGCAGGCTGTAATTAATTTGTGTGATAAATTACTGTCCCAAGCAAGCCATGTCTAATCGTTAAAATTAACGACGCCGTTTATCTTCGAATTAACATTTAAAGTAATTAGTGGATTTATTTTTAATGGAGTTGTACGAGGATATTCAATAACTTTATAAAGATATAATTAATAATTACTCGGATTGTATTTTATATAAGGAATATAATATTAAAATAAGATGTGGCAAAGAATAATATAATGTGATGCCTAATTGTTGTTTCGTTATGTTTTGCTTATAATCATTTGCTACACGGTATTTCACTCTCGCTTTTTAATATGAAACTTGCTTCTTAAAGTAAAATAAGCTGGATGGCTGATGAGGTATGATAATTTTAATTATTTAAATAAAGTTTCAGGCATGCATGTGGCATGCTATGTATTACACCGGCTGGACCAAAATTTCTCGAGATAGCAACCACGAGCACCAGAAAAAACTTGTGTGTTACATCGAGAATATCCTATGCAAAGTATCGGAATAGGGTTGGGAAATATTTGAGTCCAGTTTAACCCTAACAATACCCAAGTTTCTCTATCCTTCCTCGATTCAAGATCACACCTCTAACTGCCACAGTTCGAATCTGCATACTTGACGTTGATATATCAAGCCACTTTCGGTTGCATTGCTGCTTGGAAGACAAGGCCTCTCAAAAGCCTGGTGTACTCAGTAAGGCGAGACATAAGGCAAAACTGTTTAAGGCGCAAATACTGCCTTTGAGGGAGTACTGTTCTCAAGTCTCACCTCTCGCCGCATGCTCACCAGTACCAGCATCTTCTTTGACCGCATGCAACGAAGAGCGGCTCGAATCATTGACGATCAACTCATCGGCTTCTTTGGCGTTGCATAGGCATGTTAAGTCTTTTTTTATGAAAATATGGGACGAAACGAGCAGGACGTTAATTTCAATTACTACGGCGCCCTTCAGACCCAGTTAAAATATTGCTTACACATTACTGCTTCTCGGCAGATATAGGCGCCGTTGTGGTACCCATAGTTTAGCCCGCATCCTGTGCTTCCCACTGGTGAACTGAGTCTCTTTGTATCTCATTGTATGTAGCACGGGGAGTGCTCAGAGCAGTGGTTTGAGTTGACACCAGCAGCCGAATTCAATCATCGGGTATTATCACATGTACCATATCAAACCATGTTTTTTGAGAGAAAATTTTTGCGTCAACCAGCCTTCTTCTGAACCGATACGACTTGGCCTTCAAGCTTAGAGCAACCTGCTTTAAGCATACTCTCACCGTAACTGTCGGCAACAAATCGTTCGGCATCTTGGTGTTTCGGGTGTCCATGGTTGCTTCACTACTTTGCATTACAAGTACCTCCTAGCAAACGGACAAGCCTTTAATATAAAAAAACTGATTTAAATATATCGATAATTGAGTTAGGAGACAAGACAAGACAGAATTCAGAAACGTACACAAGATGTGTCAAAAGCAAAAGTCAAAACAGACTGGACACATTCTGAAGGAAAAGAAAGAGAAATGGACAAAAACCGTTACAGAATTGTATTCAAGAGACGGGGAACGAAGGAAAGGTAGACAGATTAGAAGGTGGGAGGACGATTTTAAAAGGATAGCAGGACCGGACTGGATGAGAGTAGCTAGGAGACCGATAAAGTTTAAGGCCTTAGAGGAGGCCCTTGTCGAAAGAATAATTACTAGTAAAGTTAGTTTAAGTTTTATTTATAAGAAAAATTGAGTTAGTAGTAATAATAAAGGCTATTTTGTTTACTTTATTTTTATTAATCTTAATTAAATTTGTGTCTCTTAAAGAGAGAATGAATCCTTTAAAATTATAATTGTTCATTCCTAGTCCAGCAAGATTGCTTCGTTATGAAATCCTTAAATCCCTGAACACAACAGACTTTGATCGAACAAGTTGTTCGACGGAGAAGAGCAATAATAAGAAGCCAGGGCCGATTTGGGCTCGCCTACGATGGGTTCCGTTCCAACGTACAAGATATAAAATACTTTTGTAAAAGAAAACATTTTACGTGATTAGCATGGCGGACGTTTTAATTTAGTCATCATTAATGTTAAAGCAGTAATAGCAATACCATAAAGTACAGATAGAATACACATTTTGTTAAAATTTAAGTTGTCTCTTTATTGCTTTTTCTATAAGATAAAGCCCGACAACTGCCGATACTTATAAGTTCCCGTAAATGTTGATAATAATACCATCTTTGTGCTGCAGATGAGCTAGCGCTATTTATAACCTAGGTCCTAAAGAATCATTCAGAGATTTTTTTATGAAATAAACATTTTAACTATTGCCTCTCAATATACTTACTATTGATAATGTGATGTATTTACATAGGCACATAAACAAATTTCCTAGAAACTGCGATAATCATATTTTGACATAAGCAACAAACATAAACTTGTTTTGCCTACTACTCGGCTAGGTCGACTTAGTAAGTGTTTTGTGGAGCGATATACATGGTTTTACATTCTCCTAGAAAATGTTCAAAACACATGTATTACGATATTCAAAAGAATTACTAAGAGACGTTTGTGTGGTAAAGGTTACTTAAACATAAAGGCCCCGCCCTTTCTTCTGAGGTCTAAGGCATAAATTTTTTAATGGGTGGTAGTTTTGACGATATTTTAATTTGAACAGACAGAAGAATTCATAGAGGTGACTCTAAAATGTAAACTCCATTAACGTCGCTTACTGGAACCACCAGCCATCATCAGATCAGTGGCCACCACAAGATCTGACAGTATTTCAAACATATTAATAATTAATTTAACACTGCAGTACATTAAAAGAAAATACAATTAAACCTCGATTAACTTGAGCAAATGTTGGATCAACTTACCTTTCGTACAATAGGGTTGCTGCATTGTAATTAAATTAATCCTATTTGAATGAGATAAAAGCTATGTGATCGACATTTAAGGATTACCAATGAGATGATCCAATTATTCAAAAGAGAGCTTTAACAAATCTATCAGGAATGATAAAGCTCCCGAAAAGACCGGCATTGACAACACTCAACCTCGGATGTTATGATAATCTGATGATAATGTATCTTAAAATGTAAGCATTTAGTTAGAATTATTAAATCTATTATATATATATACTGAAATTGATCTTTGTTTGAGGCTCAAACACGCCTAAACCACTGATCGTATCGACATGAAACTACCACCATTCGATGCGAAATTTATCCTAGATGGTTTATGGCTTATACTGTACTTATTTTTCGAAATCCCAACATACATTTTTTTATTGCTGTTTTACTTTTATGAATATTTTTCCCGCTAATAAGACGTATGTGCGACGAGTCTTCGAATGTGAGATGGAGACATATTAACACCAATTTCTCCATGAACTGCACCGAAGTTTATCTCATCATTAATATTTTTTTCCCATTTATTATTGGTTGGTTGCCAAAAGTACAAAATTAATAATATTTCACAACGCTGGTGCTAGTGATTCGAGATAAAATATTTGTGTGAACTGTATTTAACATTCTATTGAGGAATTAAATGTAGTTCTCTAGCCAACTAGACTACTACAAAGTAGTAGTTGCTGGCCAACATAAATAATGCAACAAACCTTAAGTTTTCGCCTCTACCTAAATGATGCGCATCTTTTTCTAATGATCGCGTAAAAATCATCAACGCGCGCCTCCGTAAATATGCCGCATGCGCTACAAAACCTAGGCAGCCCCATCACTACCCTAAACGCGTCATTATATTGCACTCGCAGCGCGTTGTATGCCCTCTGCGTATAGCCGGTCCAAAGACTGCACGTGTAAAATGACTGGCAATAAGCCTTAAACAGAGTTATTTTGACCTGTTCACTACAACGCGCATACCTTCGGGCCAGCATATTACAGCGGATAGCCCACGCCCTACCCTAGGTTATCACTTAGGTTGTGGGAGACCCAGTGGCCAAGATATTAACACTTCGTTACAATATTCAGTGGTGCGTTACACAGCGATAGAGGTTCTTTATGTTCGTAAATTTTATTACCCGCATTTATTTTTATTTGTATTGTAGCTCTCCCGTGGGCCTCCCTGACATAATCATTACAGCCTGTGACATGTTTAAATTTATTCTTAGCCTATTTAACCCGAAGCCGTTACGTACGGCGAAAGAGTATCAATTGGGGTTCTCCAGTGTTGAAGCGCGGACTGTCGACTGTGTGACCCTCGAGTGAGCAAGAGTGGTTTGGCGTTAACAGCTTTCACTTCGCAAAATCAAAGCAGCAGGAGCAGGTAATCAATTGTAAAGTAGATACTGTAGATGAAGCCACACCCCTGAGAGTTGAAGAAAGCATACAAAATTGTATGACGATACGTCACTCGAACGGTTGGCTCAGTTGGAAAGAACCTCAGCTCGCACAGAACGCGAGAGGTCACGGATTCGAGTTCCTTATCGTTCATAAAATTTTGTTTTCAGTTTTATTTGTGTAATTAATCCCATACGTGTGGGTTATCACTTTAAAACATAACAAATTGTAAAGTTATTTACGTTTTTAGTTTTTGTAGTCGGTTTTTTAAACGTAGGTTTTTTTACTTTTTTGCGTCAGTTAACAATAATAATTTATAATCAACCTGAATGGGAACTCCTTAAAAAACGTACACAAACTACAATTACATCATCTACATGAACAAAAATTTTCATAAAATTAAAAGTACTAGGACAAACTATGTAATATTTATGGGACCAAATAGCATCTATTCCGCATCGAACTGAAGTAGAATCACGTAAATCGGATTATAAAAATCAGCGTAATCTAAAAAAAACGATTAAATTGAGAACCTCCTGCTATTTGAAGTCGGTTAATAATATTGAATATTTCATAGAAAGTAATATTAAATAAACTGTATAAATATAACTTATCCTATATTGGATGCATCAATCTTTTAAAAAGCTTGCTCTCTTCATTGCTTGTGTAAGAATGCTTCGTGAACATGATGGTCGTGATTACTGTCATAATTAGTAATTGCATCTAACAAATACAATGATTTATTAACTATAACAGGTCAATATGTCACCACAAGCAGCACCCGTTCATGAGTTGATGCATGGACCAGACAAAGATGACGGTATTAAGTTTTTCTCTACTACTTTTATTTGCACATTGATCGCACAACAATGATAAATTAATAATATAATTTTTCTTAATGCCAAAAATACAGTCCTTCAACATTTAGTAAATTTATCCCGTAAAAATAAAATAAAAAATACACAGTGGCAACCCTGTAGCCTAGCTTCTAATCTGATGTGGTTCGGTTACAAAACAAACAAGAGTTAACAAATCGTTGTCGTCTGTTTGTTCACGCAGACTTCCCTTGTTTTTGTGTTAGTTTTAAAAGCGTTCACGTTATTTACCTCCAATACTCCGAATTAATCCACAGTTAACAACTAAATAAATAAATAACTAAATAACAATAAATATGTTGGTCTCAGTGAGTCATACATCTTTGTGCCATTTGGTGTCGAGACACTTGGCCCGTGGGGCCCAGAGGCGCGGAGAATGTTCAAAGTACTATCTTTGCGCCTCAATTAGGCTACTGGAAGCCCAAGCGCTGGCAGCTATTTCGGTCAACGGATCAGCTTAGCTATCCAACTTGGAAATGCTGCCAGTATTATTGGTACGCTTCCACGTAATAATAGTTTTGATTATATGTAGTCATAGTATAGTAAATATAGTTATAAGATTTGTTCCCAGCTATTCACAACATTTCCATATAATTTACTATAATTCATATCGCAGATAGTAATCATGTGTTTAATATCAATATTATTCAGATGTATATCTTGATTATGGTTTTAGACCCCAAGATTATCAAAACAAATTAAAAATTATGAATTCCTTATATTTCCTTTACTTGTACTACTTATTGCACACGATAATGAGTATCTCTTTTACCATAGTAGTGCTCTTGTGCAGTTGAAGTTATAACTAGGTGACGCTAGAGTTGCCTGCAGCCTAGCGTAACTCTCTAAGAAAAAAGAGATTCACTCGATTGTATGAAACGTGCAGTCATTGATAGATTGACAGGTGACGGCTATAATCTTGTAAATAACGGAGATAGCCGAAATTCACTACATTTTAAGCAACTTTTTGCTTTCAAATTTAGCCGGATTATACTTCCTCGCCAATCGCCATGCTGTAATTACTACTATTTCAAGCTTATGTCTAATCACTGCACGTTTCATACTACACAAAATTTAAATTTTTAGCTAAGCAGTCCCCCCTTTTATTACCTAGTAAGTATTTACATCCCCTTTGGTTGCCTGAACAAACATATATTTTCCACTACTAGAGGAATTGGCTATTCAACCTGATGAGCCCGGTAGCGTATATATGTATATGTATAATATAATAGCTTGAAGCCATATAATTAGTGTGAGTAAATATTGCAATGTTATTATATTATTTCTAATGTGATTAGAGTATTTTCATCGTACCTTACAAAAAGCGTCCAAGTGCGAGTCGGAATCGCCCATGAAGGGTTCCGTAGCAGCAAGTAACATAATATTTTTTTTTATATTTGAGTTGATTGAATGAAAGGTAAATTGTGGTTTACGATTTATGACGTATTATAAACTACTTACTAGATCTCGATCAAACCAATTTTCGGTAGAAGTTTGCATGCATTCTCTTATTTTAGAAGTTACATGGAGGGGACACATTTTACCACTTTGGAGCTGTCTCTCGCCCAAACTTATCAGTTTAGATATTAAAAACCTATCTCAGAAAATATCATTTTTGAAGACCTATCCATAAACACCCCACACGAATGGGTTTGATTAAAAAAAAAATTGAGTTTCAGTTCTAGTATGTTTTTTTTAACCCCAAAATGTATTGTTTTTTTTTTTCATTTTTGTGTGATAATCTTAATGGGGTTCACAGAATACAACTACTTAAAAAGTTTCAACAGTAAATAGTTCTTGTAGATTCAGAAAAAAGTGGGTGTGACATACGGACGGACAGACAGGCAGACAGATATGATGAATCCATAAGGGTTCCGTTTTTTTCCATTTGGCTACTGAACCCTAAAAAGTACCTAATATTTAATACCCTAAATACCGGCAACGCTTCTGTAATTCTTCTGGTATTCAGTTATGACGAAGTTGATTAAAATAATATATTATTTATACTTCAAAATATTTTGAGAAATTCTTCAGTAGTGGACGTTGAAAAGACGTTTAATATTTAGTTGCTCAAGAATGTAATAAAACTAAGGAGAATACTTAAAGAACATCATTGTTTTAGTTCTTGAAAACTTATTCAATGATACGTAGTTTTTTGTTCAGTAAATATTTGACGCGAGAATAGATTACAGGCGAAGAATATCCTCACTCATTTTCGCTCCCCATTCGCAACCTTGAAATGTTATAAAAGATCGGGTTTTTTATATTATATTATTATGAAATTAAGATATTTTGATCATTCTATATAGAAAATAGATTACATATTGAAAAGTCTTTAGTAAGTCACTATACAAAAAATGAAAGTGTCACCCTTCGGCAGAACAGATTCTAAACGTCTATGTTCCTTGGTTTTGGTTAAATCTTTTTGATATTTTCGTACTCTTGATCTGGCCTATTCAGTACATCCTAATTCTGACTGTGGAATGAATGCCTATTTTATTTTATTTTTTAATTTGAAGAAACCCCCACGGGCCGTAACCCCAACGGGGTTTTTCGCTGGGGTGGTGTGTCAGAATCGGACCGACCAAAAACCACACGGTGTACCATACCGCACCTTTACCTCAATTAGGTCGTATTCAGTTTAATGAATGCCTATTTGAACCTTCGTCAACACTGTAATGCATATTTATTCCAGTTCAGTTTATAAATTTTCATCCATCTTCCTCGCATGACTCAATGAACCCATTTCCTTCAATATCTATCACTACATCATCTTAATCTCCACATCTTGAAAGAGTCACATTAGACAAAACAAAAAAGTTCCCAAATTATTATTATATGCGTGGAACTCTCTGTCAATGGCTCGATTGCTTGGCGTTGAATAGAGATCTAAATAATGCGTATCTTCTTCCTCATTTATCAAGTGGATTATTTCAAAGAGCTGTTTGATCTGATGCCTGCTACAAAATTCTCCATTGCATTAGATTGTGGAATCCACATATTAAAACGTTAACATCACCATTTGGCTGTGGCGTGGCCTCCACAGTGTCGTTTTGAAGGAATTTTTCTTATACGTAATCTGCATAAAAAATTCGCTACTCTTCTTTGAAACCTCTGGAGTTGTAAATGAGTTTCTGTGGTTCAAGTTTTATATATAAAAAAAATAACGATACTTCTTCCATTGTCTTAAAGTCATCAAATTATTTATCAAACTATGCTGTCATAGTCTTGGCAGAATGATCCCGCACGAAATTAGGTGGAACTTAACATCTGGATATTGCGTCACTTATTCCCATAAAAATTATCTGCAGCAGGATCCGTCGATAATAGCTTATTAAATACACTAAAAGGTTAGTAAATACGATAACTTCAAACCTAATATATTGAAGATAAAGAGATTATCGAGATTCCTATAACTATAATTGATATTATCTTTAACTTTCTTCCTATGTTCCGGGAGCTCAGTGCACATTAGTGTTACAAGTTCTTCTAAGCGAAACTTGGAGTGACTGCTCCGCAGGTTTATTGCGAGGTTTGACAGTTTCGTTAACTTCATTACGTTACTTTAGAAACTACTCCTGGGTAAGGTATTCTGGGGTAATGTTCGAAATATATTTAATTATATTGCAGCTTAGTGAAGGTACTGTTTCTAATTGGATTTCTTAGAGGATAATATACTTTGTGTTCAATTAAGATTTGGCTATTTTGTTGCTATGTCGTAACACAAGATCCAGAGAATCAATTAAAATATAAACCCATTTGCAAATAAAACGGGCACCCAAAACTTTCTGTACAACTATCTAAATCTTAAACAAAAGAGGTTTTATATGCATTCAATTAATTAGAAACATGTGTATTATTTACCTATTATCGTAACAAAGAGTATGGGGAAGTAAAATAAAATATTCCAAATTTGAAAATTTCAGAGTTATCTTAAACTCGATTCGATTAGAGCATTTGATCCCCAGCTTGTAAAGATATTTTTCTATAAATAAATAAAAAAGAGTTTTTTGTTATTTAAATGAATCGATTATAGGAAAATTGTATAGATTGCTTATTCATGAGAAATTTAATATCTTATTAAGACAGGCAAGAAAATTATAGCTGGTAATATAGTGACAAGAAGGCTGTACTCAATGTTATGTGTCAGAAGGGTTTGGAGAATTGTTCAGAGAACCTGGACTAGATTTCAAGAAACTGGTTCATTGAAAGGAAGACCGGTATCAGCAAGAAAACGATGTACTGAACCCAACGACGATTTACGGAATTGAATGTCAATAATATCAAAAACAATATTGAAGATGTTACAAATGTGAGTATGGACTGTCTGTTGTTACTTCATGGGCAAGGTGCCCATGAACTGATTTGCAAGGCTAATATTTTGCCAAAATTGTACGACACATGCAGAATGGAGCAAGGTTTTATTTCCTGATAAATCCAGATCCCGAATCACATTATTTGGTGAGGAGTGTAACGGGGCGTAATATGTCGGACTCGAGTGTCCGCGCAAGCGGACACCCCCTACCGACTAAAAACCTCCTCTATGCGGTTAGCCCTGAAGGCTTTTACAGCGACATAGGACGTGGGCCGTGAAGGCTGCAAAGACTACACAATTAGCTTTAGTTATTATTTAATAAGGCGTTGAAACAAACATAGTTTAGTGACAGTCAGTGCAATAAAGCCTACAAATACAATGTATGTGAAAGTTTGTTATTTTTCTTACTTAAATTTGTGCATACAAACAGCTGAACGGATGTGGTTAAAGATAGCATATTATCCATACAATAGAAGTCCAGTCATTTTAGTGAGACAATATTTTCACCATATCACGTCAATGGCACCGTATAATAGTAGATGGAATTACTGTTTCGAAATATTTCTTTCATCTTAATATTTAAATTAATCATGCAACATTAACACTGCTTCATCAAAAAGCTCATGTATCAATATAATAATTGATAATTATGCGTGTTTTGTGTTGCTTTTTAATTCGTCAAGACTTTTTGTGGTACCTATATGTTATATTACATCTACATATGTAGTAGTATTATTGTTATAGTAGTATTACGTCGGTAACGCTGACTTTAACATAGACTGCGTAATTTGTTGCACCATCGTATGCCTAGGTATAGTTAAAGTTAAAAAGTGAAATATCAAGTCAATGTCGACTATTCATTTGCAACTTGCATCTTAATTGATGTTGGAAATTATTCAATTACATAACTGTAAATATATATATAAATATTATATCATTCTTTTTTTTTTTTACTCTTATTGCGTTTATATTTAACATTACGTCGACAATTTAATAGGGAAATTGGAAGAGTGAAACACCGCAACATTGCATACTATCTATAAACAATACAATAATTCAATCTGAGCAAGATACATCTGCTTTTGATGTAAATCTTCTTGAGGCGCGACTACGAGGTAACTGGACGACAATGCAACGAGAGTCCGTTACGTTTCTGTACCATCCGGTTTTTCGTTTCTTCGTCCATTGTTAGGACAGGCAAAGGGTTCGAGCCCATACTTATTCGTTCATTTGCAATAACAATATCATATTGGTATTAATAATTTAACCTTAATTTTTTTATTTTCAATTATTTTATTTAATGAGTGAACAAAATGTACAAGTGATATTAATTAATTAAAAAACATTACTCTTTCATCAAAACGAGAACTGAACAAACATCAAATTAAAAAATCAAGAACCTAATAATACTTTTGACCTTTAAGTGTAGTGTTTTGTATTTTATAATGAATTATATTAATTTAACTAACTCTATAATATCATTATTTGTAAAATAGAATGTTTTTTTTTTATTCTAGGAAGTGAAATACCAACTTGGCTCAAAATATGAGGTTATATCGTCAGCGTTTCCGACAAAGGAAATAGCAAAAAAATCTAACAATGCTCCTAGCTCTTCAGGAATACGTGAGTGCTTAGTTGGTAACCGTCTTAATTAATTTATATTATTATGATATATTTGTTAATTATTCCTATAGTTAATTATTATTAATTTGTTGTACGATTTTACATAGTAACCAATAACCAATTTAAAAAAAACGATGACTGAGTTTGTTGCGCCCGTTCTTCTTAGGTGAGGCATACTCTTTGGAATGGGTAGTAGTTTTTGACTTTCAATATATATATTTTTTTATGATAATAAGGGACGAGACGAGCAGGACGTTCAGCTGATGGTAATAGATACGCCATGCCCATTACAATGCAGTGCCGCTCAGGATTCTCAAAAAACCCAAACATTCTGAGCGGCACTACAATTGAGCTCGTCACCTTGAGACATAAGATTTTAAGCCTCATTTGCCCAGTAATTTCACTAGCTACGGCGCCCTTCAGACCGAAACACAGTAATGCTTAAACATTACTGCTTCACGGCAGAAATAGGCGCCGTTGTGGTATCCATAATCTAGCCGGCTTCCTGTGCAAAGAAGCTTCCCACTGGTAAGTAAGTAATAAGTAATATTATATCCTATTTTGAATAAAAATATTTGAATTTGAATAAACAAAGATTTACTAACAAATTCATTCTAAAACTATGTCGAGTAGAAGTAAGTATTTTTAAAAGTTAATAGGTTTAAGTTAAAGTTAATAACATCGTAACGTTACTGTTAATATTGATATTTTTATATTAAATTTAAATGACTGCTCAGAAAAAGTTAGTCAAGTGTCCATTGTTAAATAAGTATTAATTAAGTGGATATTCTTCAACCATTCAACCCTTCAATTTACCTAAGTAAACGTAAAAGGGTAATATTTTATTTTTGAAATCAACCTAAATTGGAGTGTTATTTACTTAAAATAATAATGTCTGGACTTACAAGAAATGAACGAACATTCTCTTAAAAAATTATTATGTCATAGAAGCGGCTTACTGCTTCAGGTCATGCTCTTTTGCAGCATTGCAATGGAATCAAAGTCAGATAAACATTTTTTTTAGAGGCATTTAGTAAGTATTGCATAATATGTAGATAAACATTGTTTTGTTATTCGGTAGATTTCTCGTGACAGGCATCGTCATGCTCGCTTAAATGCCTCTGCTTGTGGTGGCGACGTGGGGCGGGTCGTTCCCTTCCCTAAAATATGGTCGAGGGAGGCGATATATATTCGGAGATATATATCGGCGATAATATCGGCTATAATATCGGCGATATATATTCGGAGGCGACACACATTTGCGGGAAGGAGACGACCCGGATCAAACCATAAAAAAACGAGAATCAGATCATAAAAAGGAGACAGTTCGGTTCCGGCAAACTACAGGCCTATTGTTATTACCTCCCTGATCTCCAAAAAACTACAAAGAATAATTAACCGCCAGGTTATGGTGTATCTAGGATCATCAGTTGATCAACGTCCGACAGTACGGCTTTCGCTATAGTCGGTTAGCAGATGATTTTCTGGTTAACACGTAGATGGGCGGGGGCTATCCATAGGAAGGGGTGGGAAAAGTAAGGCCTGGCAGTTAGTCTGGATAAAGCGAAGGCCTTTGATCATGTATGACACAAGGCGCTTCTGTCAAGACTTCCATTATTTGAGCTTCGCGAGAGTTTCAGCAGAAGCCCGTGAAAGCGAAGCTCTCCAAGGCTGTGTGCTATCTCCTACACTGTTTCTTCTGCTTATCAATCATATCTTGGACGCCTCCAACGTGCATGCTATGCAGATGACAATACTGGACATGCCATGTACACGGGCCATGCAAGTCTCGCTCGGGATATCGTCCAGTGCCGGATGAAACTTGTGTCTTCTATCGATTCCTCTCTTGAAAAGGTCACAGAATAGGGTGAAATGAACCTTGTCCAATTTAACCCCGAAAAGACCGCTCTTCGACAACAGTTCCCTTAATACGTCGCCTAGTTTCTGAATACTGGGTCTTGAATACTCGAGCTATTGCAAATTTGGAAGTCAAAACCGAATTGTGTTCGCATAAGCTGGGCGTTATAAATGCACGACAATAGAATGAAGTATTTCTGTTATCTCTTTCTAGTATGGCGCACCCCAGATCAGCTCAAACCATTTGACCACGTGCAACGCAGAGCTGCTCGAGTTGTCGCGAATGAACCAGTGCTCTGTGAATGGCTTGGCGTTACGTAGAGACGTCGCTTCATTGTGTATCTTCCACCGCATTTATCACGGAGGGTGTTACGAGGAGCTATTTCACCTGATTCTTGCCGCCGAATTCCACAACACACTACAAATTTCCACCATCTTGTGTGCCGTTCCCCCACACTAATAAATATAAATCATTATTGCTCGGGCAGAGATTTTCCGACTGTTGCAGAGCCCGTACCCTCCTGGGGTAAAATCTCTTAAAGAACCGCTGACATATTCTAGTGGAGGGACGGGGGGAGGGGCTCCGGTCCTCGATACTAACCTATGCAAAACATAGCGGCACTAGGCCACTACTTCACGCCGAATTACTATGCCGAGTTAGTAAAGCCACTAATGGTATCTTAATTCTACGGCAGGCTTAAGCATCGACAATATTTTGCGACGTGGTGCCTTCAAAAGAAACGAACGAAAACTTTCAACCCCTAAACCACTTTCTTTGCAGTAATTTTTTTAAAAACTCCGACACACGATTATTTTTTATTTATATCCAACCAAAAGCAGGAGTGTAAAATTTTCTTAGATTCTAACTTTGTATATTGCCCTAGGAGTGGAATTTAGTGCTAATTTATGTTACTTAGGAAACCTTTGTACAAGAATTCCTAAGGTTAAGGATCTTATTCGTCAGTTGGCATCTAATGAATAATAAATACAGTCAGCTATGCATGAAATTATATATTGCATAACATTATTATTTAATGCCTTTATGTCAGTAGTAGACATCACGCATAGGAACTGACTAGGTTGAAAGGAAAAAAATAAAAACACATTTAGTAATAATTTAATTCCAGTATGTTTTGTTTCATTTATAACTCTATTGCTATGTACAAATAAATAAATTTAATAACAATAAATTATTCTTATAGATCTAATATTTACAATTTTAATCGTATTTAATAGCATTGTACCTATAAGTTGCAGTTTCCTGAACTACGTCTGCCTCATCTAAAGGATAGCTTAAAAAACATTAAAACTTTTATCTGCAATAACATCTTATTGTTATAAAAACACATATTAATGATAATACCAATACAAAACAGATCATTGTGACAACGCATTGACCAAACAAACACTATTCTTACATACAGTATTTAAATGATAATTAAATAATAGTGTTTGTGTTATTATGAGGCCAAATCTGCGCCGAGTGATAATAATAGAATATGGGTCAGCATGAAGTATTTTATTTTTCTATTGATGCCTACCAGGTTCTTCGAATGGCTTTGTCGATGATAAGATGACTGCGAGCGATAGTTTGCAACAACTGCGTTATGTCGTAGGTATATTATCACAGTCTTGATATTACAATTTCACTAGTGATATTATAATTAAGCTTAGATTCTCAATCAACTTCATAACTTACAAGGGCCTGGTTTTAGTGATATCGTAATGTACACACATAAATACAATAAACAGACCATTCAGAGACGGCCTCATAAACTAACGACCAGTAAAATTATCAAAATATAATAAATTATAAAATTACAATAACACTAACCTTACAATATCACTATAGATAGTAACCCGTGACATTACAATGTCACTAAAATCAGGCGGTTAAATTGTAAGAAATGAAGTTGATTGACAATCTACCGTTTAATTATAATATCACTAGTGAAATTGTAATAGCACGGTTTTGACAATATACCTGCGACATATATAAGGTAAAGCAAAAATTAACCATTTGACAATTTTCAATCTTCGTCAGAATATAGCTAATGTAAATGAAAAATAAATAAATAGCGATCTGTCAAAAGTTTTAACATTAACTATACCAAGGCATACGATTGGTGCAACACATTTCGCAGTCTATATTAATGTCAGTGTTACCACCGTAATGCTACTATAACAATGATACTACTATAATATATAGGTGTAACATTACATATACTTAACCATAAAAAGTCTTGACTTATTAAAAAGCAAACAAAATACGTATGATTATCAAATATTATACTCATGTATCAAACATGAGCTTTTTGATGAAACAATGTTAATGTTGCATGATTAACTTAAATATTAAGATGAAAGAAATATTTTGAAACAGTAATTCCATCTACTAGTAATATGGTAATATTGACGTAATCTGGTGAAAATATTGTCTTACTAAAATGACTTTGCATGAACTTCTATTGTATGGATAATATGCTATCTTTAACCACACATCCGTTCAGCTGTTTGTATGCACAAATTTAAGTAAGAAAAATAACAAACTTTCACATACATTGTATTTGTATTCCTTATAGCATTGGCTGTCACCAAAATGTTTGGCATAATTACATATTATGTTTGTTTCAACGCCTTATTAAATAATAACTAAAGCTAAATTTTGGCAATAGAAAACTTATAAAACACTTACGTACGTACGTACCTTTAACAAATTACGTTCTTGCAATTAAAATTCAGATACATATTAAGCAATATATTATAACAGAGGAAATGATATATGTAGCAGTCGACCATTTCAATTAATAATTATCTTTCAATGTCTGTTACGCAAATTAATACGTGACTTTATTTTTCTTATTTTTCGAGATGATGTAAAAATAAGTTTTTACGCACTGTAACAGTTTGGGATAAGATAATTTGTGTGTCAATATTATTACTATAATATTATTATTAATGGTTTTCAACAATAAATGCTATTTCTCAGGAATTACACGAGATCTGTTGATACCGTAAACACATTCCGATGTTCTCTTCAGGGTTCTCCTTGATGGTGGGGGGACCGAAGTGAACTGACACTGCGAAAGGTGTGATGGAGGTTTCGATGTGACAGTCGGCCGGACTGACACCGGGACAGAAGTTGTTCCCGCAGTGATGAGGGTCGCATACTCCGGCTCCAAACATGGAGTTCTAAAATTAACACATAGATTAAATTAGTTTACGTTTATGATAAAAGAACCTGATTTCTTTAATAGAAAATAAAATATCGTTTTTGTTTCACTACGATTTTGTTTTCCATTTGCTTGCCTATTTAATGGCTCGCCGACTGAAAGATAACCTGAAAAGGCTAATTGTAGTAGGAATATTTTTAAAGGTAAAGGAGCCGAAGATATTCTCACTGGTTACTTACTAAGATACGGCATTCACTGGTCTTAGAACGTTATAACTGTCTTAAGATAAAGAGAAAAGCCAACAAAAAATAATAACAACCGTGACGCTCGACTCACAGGCAAGACTTTCAATAACGAAAAAAATATCCCAGAAAGTTCGTTTTGCAACCGAAGAGAATTTAATATTAAACAGCACAATGGCGTTTAAATATCACCCTACCTGTTATCCACATAAGGTTTTTACATCGTTTTTGTTTCCATTATTTTATCGTTGAGATGGTTTGAAAGTAGATTGACTACATAAATTATAGAAAACATGAAGGTGGAAAAGTTTGGTATTATAAGTTTTACTTGATTAGTAACTGTTGTTCTGTACCTAATTTTAGAAACCATCTACCGGTCCTCATACCATAGGTTTTTGTTCTGTGATCGAGTTACGTTCGATAATTAAGCTGGTAATTGTAACTATAAACAAGCAAGTTAAAACAAAACAAAGTTTCTGTTCTAAGTATGAGGAAGCCCCAAAATTTATTGTTTTTTTTTTGTGTAAAAATCTTAATGCGGTTCACAGAATACATATATTTAACAAGTTTCAACAGTATAGTTCTTATAATTTCGGAAAAAAAGTGGCTGTGACATACGGATGGACAGATAGACAGACATAACGAATCCATATGGGTACCTTTTTTGCCATTTGGCTACAGAACCCTAAAAATTTTGAATATTTGTACAAAATAAACTTACCGATATAAAATATTCATTCTCGCAAGGTATGGTTACCCTATCGCCGCACCTCTGTCGACCATGGCCACGCAACGGGAACCCTCCATACATCCCGTAGCCGTAGTAGGGGAACGCTTCTTCTGGAATGTTCTGCGTGTACGGCGACCAGCGACCCCACGCCAGCGCGCGACTCTGACCCCACAGCCAAGACGGGAACATGTAGTTCCATATCTATGTATGTGTTATGTTAGTATAGCGGGGTGCTACAGGGGTCCGTATTGGGTACCAAAGTTTACCTAGCTGATAGAGGTATTCTCGATAAATTACCTGGACAAGTTAGAAGAGGAGTAAATTTATCCTAAAAGCAAAAGTAATTAGCTGTTTATTGTTAAACTTTGTAACAGTGTTACTGAAGACGGCGGAAAAAAATTAATTCAGTAATGGTATTTAATTTTTTTTGAATATGTTTGAATTCGTATGGGATGAGGATTATGCTAAAAAAGCTCCTTAGTTCTTATATTAATATTCCATGAACCGCAATTATATCTCATAAAGCTATTATTAACATATTATAAGCTAATCATAATTATATGCATGCTTTTATTCCTTCGCCTTACAAGGCAATACAAAATGACTGAGTTTCTTATTTCTCTTATTTCTTTTGTGTAACGAAACCAAATATCAATTATTACTACTTTTTACTATAATTTAAAATAATCACCTATTGACTATATTAGGAAAGTAACATTATAGCTATAAATATAGATTATTACACACACATTGACACATTGTCAAAAAGCAACGTAAGTAGCGGATGATCTATTCCAGACAATTTACAAGATCTTTCTGACCATTTGCCTTATAATTCAGGAATATATTTGGAAGTACTCAGACATCTGTGTTTATGCATATAACTTAAAAAGCAATATTGTACCATTTAACTGAAAATTTAATTTTATGGCCAAAATGTTATACCGAGTTCAGAGCGCCCGGAGCCTGCGTCGTAGAGGAAGGTTGTATAATCTGAGGCTCAGCACCAGAACCTTCATCTTCATTTTGAATGTCATTCACCGGCATCATTCCTTCTGCTTGTATTTGATCTAAAATAATATTAAATATTATCAACATTGCATCAACATAATGGCTGCGGTAATCACGGCTTACGGCCGTTCCCAATATTCCGTCTTCAGTCAATTTCTCTTATTTAAGAAAAAAATCGTAAGTATCGTTGATTCGTTGACTTTTCTGTCCCAACAAATTTAACGACGGTAACTCACCTTATCCGTACATATAAATACAGTTACAATTAAAATTAACAAAATATTACATTTAAATTTGGAATCTGTCATTTTTATATGATTGGTTATTGAATTTTCTCATTTTGGCGCAAAACTATGTACAATATTTTTTGATATTAAAATGGGGTGATGGAGAATGGTGATAAAGAGAACCGAATCGCTGTAATTGCATTACAGCACAAAGTAGGTAGATAAATGCAATTTTTAAAACTCTCCATACGCTTGGTATAAGTAAAATTTGTGTACCGTGCTATTAATAGGTACAATGAGACCTTTGTGGCAGAAAAAGATCGGGCCGTCCACGTAGTGTTCGTACGAAAAGGTGGTCAAAGCAGTAAGGGAAAGAATTCGAAAAAAACCTGTCCGAAAGTAAAAGATTTTATCGCGGGAGATGAATAAAGCACCTAGAACCATGTCGCGTATTTTAAAAGATAACTTAGGACTTGCAGCCTATAAGAGACTTATTTTTCATTTCTTAACTGATAATTTAAAAAATAATAGGGTGGTAAAATCGAAAAACTACTGAAGCGGTACGCAAAGGGAGGTCACAGAAAAAATTTGTTTACGGATGAGAATTTTTTTACAATTAAGCAACATTTTAACAAACAAAATCACCTTATTTATGCTCAAAGCTCTAAGGAAGCTTCCCAATTAGTCGACAGAGTGCAACGTGGGCACTATCCGACTTCAGTGATGGTTTGGTGGGGTATTAGCTATGAAGGAGTGACTGAGCCATACTTTTGTGAAAAAGGTATCAAAACATCGGCACAAGTGTATCAAGATACCAGTCTTGAGAAGGTAGAGAAGCCCTTTAACAACACCATGTTCAATAACCAACAATGGTCCTTCCAGCAAGACTCGGTGCCGGGCCATAAAGCTCAGTCTACGCAATCTTGGTTGGAAACGAACGTTTAGTACTTCATCAGAGGTGAAGTCTGGCCGCCGTCTAGTCCCAATCTTAATCCGCTGGATTATGATTTATGGTCAGTTTTAGAGAGTACGGCTTGCTCTAAACGGTATGAAAATTTGGAGTCCCTAAAACAATCCGTACGATTGGCAGTGAAGAATTTTCTCATGGAAAGAGTGCGTGCTTCTATTGATAACTGGCCTAAACGTTAAGAGGACTGTACAGCCAATGGAGACCACTTCGAATAAGCTGTATAATAATAAGTTTCGAATATTTTAAATTCTTTTATATTTATGTATTAAACTAACACAGTGTAAAAGTAATAAAAGCTTTTTACAATAAAAAAAATTTTCTTTGTTTCAGTATTTATGTCAAGACTAGGTATACTAAAGGTTATTCCAATTTACCCATTTGCTGCGTTCCACCGCTCTCTCCGCCAGCTCCAGGCCCAATTCTAAACGATCTTCTGTCACATGGTGTGTATCGAACTGAACAATATCCTGTGTTTCTACGAACGCACGATCTGTAGTCCTGATTTGCGAGATGGCGACCATTCGACGCGTAGTTGAACGTTCTGATGGTACCTGTCAATTATTTCAATCAATCACACATTTTGCTACTGCTAAACTAAAAGTGAATGAATCTGTAATAGTTCTGACTTAGAGTGCTTTCGCACAACGTCCGATCCTAATCCAATCCGTACCCGTAAAACACGGTCCGGTGTAGACTACGCTATTACTCTTCATTGCATGAACAACCTTCAATAATTAAATGCAATATTAGATTAATTTCTTCAACAGCAAAATACTTATAACTTAATCATGCTTTCGAAAACGTGAAATATAAATTATAGGCTTGTTTCGCTTGAAATGAGACGAAAAGGTTAAAACATAAAATGGTTTGTACGGAGAGGGCTTTCTAATATTGAAAAGCACCAAGAAATATTTATCTACTTTACGTGGCTATATCAGAAAGTCGCATTAATAAACCTACAGATTCAAGAGTTCAAAATTATCATAATCCAAGTCATATTTGAAACGTGTTTAATATGATAGAACAATCAATAATTTCCTACCATTTAACATACTTTTTCGAAGTTAATATTAAACCACAATTATGTAATTGGGTGTTAAAGAAAATAGAATTGCAGTGATTGCCTTGCACATAGTGGGTATAGAGGCGTCGGTGATTCGTCATGTCGTATTGGGAAACTAAAAATTTTAACGCAAGAAATGAAGATTCCTGCTAAGACTCTTTGCCAATCGTACTGTTGGTTAGCACCAGTATATAGATACAGGGCATGCCATACAACTTCTAGATCTAGAATGGCATGGGCCTGCTTTTGTGTTTTGTTATTAAGGGCTTAACCTTGTGGTAGTATGTATGTAAATAAATAAATTACAGGTCTATAAACGGAACATTATAAAATCAGGCATACCGTTGTTTTCTGTGTAATACTGCAAGCAGTCGTGCGGCGCGGTATTGGCGAGTGGTATCTGCGCTATACGAAGCAGCCAGAGCCTGGGCATGTCAGCGCCGCGCATGCGCATCACCAGCGGAACAGACCTGGATCGAGGGAGCTCGTCTGCCTCTCTGATCTCAGCAGCGCTGGGCAACGTGTAGTACACTAGAAGTTTAATGTAATTCTTATTCAAATTGATGGGTTGTGAATTCTGCCAATTTTGTAAGTGAATACTTCTGTAGCGGCGTTGAGCACTTTTCTTAGGATGTGTATAAAATGTTAATTTCGCGTCAGAACACGATCCAAAATTCGTAAGACAGTTGTTGAAATTATGGGTGTAAGATTTATATTTCTAACTAGTTATAGTTCGGCTATATCAACTTATACGGTCATTGGACCAGTGGTTGAATCATTGTGATTGCGAAGCCGAAAAACCGCGAGGTCGGGGGATCGTTGTGAAATATTTTTACAGTTTATTATGGATGAAAGTTGATTTTTCTGAGAGATAAACTTTTAAATGTAAAATAATTATTATAATAGTCCTGAAGTGTTAATTTTTTATGTAATATTAATTCTCATTTTTTTTACGATAGCGCGATATATGAATATTGTATTTAACCACATAAATATGCTAGTACTTTTATACTGATAAAGAATTCGTAAAAAATTATTCCCTCGCCATTCCAAAATATTAAAAACGCACAACGTTAATGTTCAAATTTCACTTCTGCCGGCAGTCCCGGAGTGCAACCCGTATTTTTTTTTTCACAATAATAAAATAGTTAGAATGGTATGTTGTATGTGAAGAAAATTAGTATTGTAAGTCAGTCCTCAGTGGTTCTTGCAGAAGCGAAACTACAAAGAAGGAGAAATTCATAATCATAAATAAATACTCTATATTCTATTAATAAGTAAAACCTACTATGTTGGTTATGATTCTGGCCACACAGTGTAAAGTTATTGGCTCCTTCCCCGAGGATCATGGCGTCTTCGTCACACTTGCCAGTGATTCTATTGGGCTGACCCTGGAAGATAATACCACAAATATAAATTGTAAGACTTGTTTTTTGTATGGTCTGATCATATGCTTTTAAGTCTCAACTATTTAATTGGTGTCGTCATATAAAAGAAAGGCATCTGTAAGTCCTGTTAGGAGTAACAAGCCGTACAATATTTATTCATTGGGATCGTAATTTTACAGGTATGGTATTACGACGATATGAGACGAAGGGGCAAATATAACATCATTAAAAAATTTTCAGTTCTACGAAGTTCTCACTAATACTACTGGGGTCCCAATCTTTACTTCGGCCAACAGATTATCGTAGCTAGCCAATGTGGGAATGCTTCCACCATTATTGGAAATTTCCATAACATTATTAGTATTGTAAACACAGTAAGCATTATTTTATATTTAAATACCTACATAAAAGCATTTTTCTTTTTATTTTTGGCAATATTTAGTAATGTAAGCTCTAGTATAAGTTCCGTAATTCCTCTGGCGATGGAAGACACTGGGCGCTCACTTATGTGACATCCATTTTTTTTTATGGAATAGGAGGACAAACGAGCGTACGGGTCACCTGGTGTTAAGTGATCACCGCCGCCCACACTCTCTTGCAACACCAGAGGAATCACTGGAGCGTTGCCGGCCTTTAAGGAAGGTGTACGCGCTTTTCTTGAAGGTACCCATGTCGTATCGTCCCGGAAGCACCGCACAAGGAAGCTCATTCCACAGCTTCGTAGTGCGAGGAAGAAAGCTCCTTGAAAACCGCACTGTGGCGGATACTTCCCATCACATGGTGCAGATGATAACGTAACTTGTGGCGTGTTGTGCGAAGGTGAATTACTAAGTATTTGCTTTTTATGTTCAGGATAAGAAGAACAAACGAGCGTGTCGATCTCTATGGATGATAAGTGATCACCACCATCCATAGTCACTTGCAATACCAGAGGAATCTCTGGAGAATTGCTGGTCTTGTAGGTAGGTGTTCTGTAGGTTTCCACGACGTATCCTCCTGGAAACACTGCGGAACGAAATTTATTTCATAGTTTGGTAGTATGTTGAACAAAGATATTTGAAATCCAGTGGGAGGCTCCTTTGCACAGGATGCCGGGTAGATTATGGGTACCACAACGGCGCCTATTTCTCCCATGAAGCAGTAATGTGTAAGGATTACTGTGTTTCGGTCTGAAGGGCGCCGTAGCTAGTGAAATTAGTGGGCAAATGAGACTTAACATATAATGTCTCAAGGTGATGAGCGCAGTTGTAGTGCCGCTCAGAATTTGTGGGTCTTTGGGCACTTAATTGTAATGGACAGGGTATATTAATTACCATCAGATGAACGTCCGGCTCGTCTCGTCTCTCATTTTCATAAAAAACGACCTCACTATGGAGGAATACCACACACCCATCATTATCTGATGGGGATTATATTGAACAGTCCTTTGTGGTAAACTCGGAAAAATAATCTATGCAACACCAAGCGATGAAGCCATTCACAAACGAAGACAAATGGTTTAATTTGTAATCTAAAACTTACAATAGTAAAGTGTACGAAGTCGATCCTCAACTGCATGATGCCTGCGTGCGTCTTCTCAATCCTGATGTTGCAGTCTTTCTCTTCATTCCACAGGTCCGGAAACCCGGGCGACTTGAAGTAGGTCAGATTGTTCTGGACAACTCCACCGCACGTTACCTCGACTGGAATCATTGTCATTTTAATTTATTTAATTAGAACCAGATTAAAAAAATGTCACAGTGATGCCGTTATCGTTTTCCCAACTGACTCAATATGTCATCACAACGCTTGACAAGCAACTGATAAAGTCTGACTCGGTTACCACGGGATCCCTACTGAAGAAATAAGAAATACTTCATGTCAAGTATAATATAAATTGTTACGTGCGTCTCGAAGCGGCACAATAAGTATGGGTTTTTATAGTACTATTTGCATATATATATTGGTAAATATTCATAAAACTAAATACATCGAGCAAAATGTCAAATATGTAGATGCGAATCTTAGACCTTTAAACGAGCGATTCTTGTATATATATAATCTGAATCTCGGAAACGGCTCCATCGATTTACATAAAATTTAATATACTACCTGTGTTTCAGGGGCAAGAAATCGATCTACCTAGGTTCAATTTTAAAAAATGGAGTTTTATCCATGTTTTAATGAGAAACAGCTACAATAACATTATAATACAAAGATAAATTTCTAACATACAAGACTATAATATCTCAAATGGGACATTGGGTGATCCGCAAAGCAGAAGACCCCGGTTCGAATCCAGATATTGTATTAGTTTTCTTTTGTTCAAGTTTTCTTCTTAAAAATCCTAGGAAGGCTCGGTCGTCCGGATATTATTTTATTAAACGGAGAGGTGGTAAAACCAGTGGAATCTATTATATTTCTTGGCATTACTCTTGATTTTAAATTTGCAATGGGCCCCCATATTGAAGGATTAGTGAATATGCTTAGTTCTGCAGCATATGCGGCTTAAAAAAATTAGACTGAAAACTGACATAGATACGGCGCTACTAATATACTTTAGTTATTTTCATAGTATTATGTCCTATGATATATTGTTATGGGGCAGTGCGGCCGATATTAATACCATCTTTGAGCTGCAGAAGAGGGCTATTCGCGCAATGCTCCTTGCTCCTTGCACCTTGCTTCTAAAGAATCATTCAGAGAAAAGTTTAAAGATATAAACATTTTGACTTTTGCTTCTCAATATATTTGTGATTATGTTCCATAATATCTTCATAAGCACATTGAGGAATTTGCTAGAAAGTGTGACAATCATAATATAATAATAATAATATAACGAGGAGCAAACATAAACTTGTTATATCTACTACTCGGCTAAGTCGACATAGTAAGTCTTGTATTGGGCGATGTATATGCTTCTACAATATGATTCCAGAAAATGTATTAAACGTTTAAATGTTACAAAGTTTAAATGAATTGTTAAAAACGTTTGTGTGGTAAAGGTTACTATAGCATAAACGATTTTCTTAATCATACCACAGAATTGGAATGAAGCGAACACCCTCGGGCTCATTAATTAAAAATGTTTATAGTACGATATTATATCGTGATCCATAGTTTTATATAAAAAAAGCCCGCTGAGTTTTTTGCGCCGGTTCTTCTCAGGTCTGAGGCAGTCTATTTTTAATGGGTGATAGTTTTTGACGTTCAATAAGTGATTTTGAATCCTATTTTGAATAAAAATATTTGAATTTTAATAGACAAAGTTTGACAGTTACAAACACAAGCTATCTTACCGTTTCGTTATTGGTAACTCTATTGTATTAAATTTCGGTCAACTTACGAAATGCCATAATAAAGAGTATAAGGCTTTAAGTGCCGTAAATCTTTAAATATAAGTTTAATTATTTATTACTTATAGTCTTGACAAACAGACGGACTTACAAGTAACCAATGTGTCTTGTAAGAGCTTTGTTATTTCAACTTGCAGAGACACTAGATTATAATAATAATGCGTTCTTGATAAACTACTTCCCGCAGAAAAAATATGAATTCCAAAAACTGAACAAACACCACATCATAGATCTGTTCGTAGAGCATATGAATCGCATGTTGAAATGGAATATAGTATGTCTCGCATATAAATATTTCATCATGAATATCAAGCATAATATGCATAATAAATTGGTCGGTGGGATAAGAATAATGATGATCATTAGTAATGCTACTGATGATTAAAGAGTTGTGTTAATTATTTATTCAATAAAAATATACAAAGGTATGCTTCGGCATGGATCTCGAGTAATGCGCGAAATTCTTACTGGTATCCAGACAGTGGCCTTCACTGACAATAGACTGCGTGCTAACGCGGGATTAACTCTGAAAGTACACCGAATGGGAACAAGACCCTACGCTAGTAGGATTTTTCCCACTTTTTTCACTTCTCCTACATACAATGACCTGTTAAAGAGGAGTTTATCTACTTGGCAGACACCTGTATGTTTCATCGCCGCGCTATAAATTAGAATCGTTTTATATTTCGGAGACAACACTTATATTGGTAATGCTAATAGCTTTCAACAAGTCTTCTATAGACATAATGAGTTCCACGCCACGCGCTGTCTATATATTAATAGTCATTACGCACATTCCAGCATAATAACTGAATTTCACTTTCATACAGCAATATTTAGATGTTTTATTTATTCAAGTAGCAGATCACTATCTCTTTCTTACTTTAATCGATTGTGTCTGTCAAAAAAATATCAGTAATATACATACTGATGCTTTTTAGGGTTCTGTAACTTTATGGATTCGTCATGTCTGTCTGCCTGTCCGTCCATATGTCACTGCCACTTTATTCCGAAACTATAAGAACTATACTGTTGAAACTTGATTAATAGGTGTATTCTGTAAACCGCATTAAGATTTTGACACAAAAATAAAAAATAACTATAAATTACGGAGTTACTTAGAACTGAAACTCAAATTATTTTTTTCATCAAATCCATACGTGTGTTGTATTATCATCTAAAATGAATCAGTTGCGCGAGAGACACTTCCAAAGTGGTAAAATGTGTGTCTCCCCACCTGTAACTTTTTAAATACGAGAATGAGAAAACAAAAAGAAATATATGATATACGTAATAAGTATAGATGTATATTACCATGCAAACTTATACCAAAAATTATTTTGAACGAATTCTAGTAAGTAGTTTTTTTTAATTCGTAATAAATTGTAAACCTCAATTTACCTTTGATTCAATCAACTCAAATATAAAGCCACAACGAACTACAAGAACCTATTTATTATGTTACTTGCTTCTACGGAACCCTTGATGGGCGAGTCCGACTAGCACTTGGCCGCTTTTTATTTTGTATTGTAATTGATTTGTAGGCAAAACATTGGACACGATTTAATCTGGCAACTAGTCGTAAAAATAGTGTTATTTTAAATAAATAACTCAGACACTAGTAATATAATATTTTAAACAAATAAATATTATTGTGTTTCAAGTTCTTCTTAAATTTAGAAGACTATTATCCAAAGTTTTGACTCTATCTCTTATTAATAATTTTAATTCAACGCAATTCTAAACCCTTAAATATCAAAAGTTTTTGAGTTATTGACGAAAGCCTAAATGCCATCTTTTTTTAATCTCCATTTGTTACCATGAATTGCAATTTTATATGTGCTAAAATAATTATACTTTTGATACATTTTTCAGAAGCTAAGGCAAATCAAGGATAACACGTTTCTGAACTTGTTGAGTTACCTTACATACATACTTCACTCAATGAACTGTAAAATATGAAACAATAGTAGATAAATCAAAATGTCGATTTTAAGAGACAATAAGTAATCGTGTGTGAGCCACAGATATATTGGAAACAAAAGATGAAAGTGGGTTCCGTACCGCAGGTCGCACCAAATAGAAGCACATTCTGGTTAAGTATATTCTGTATTCATTTGTAGCGTCCTATTGTGTGGAATGAGGTCATGAAAATAGTGAAAACACGAGTGACAAATCGGTTAAGTGGCTTAGGAAAACTATTCAACTGATATTACTTATTATACCGAATCGTTATTTCTCCAGAATCAAAAGGTTTTCTCCAATTTATTGTATTTCGCTATTAATGAGAAAAACAGTGGGAGGCTCCTTTGCACAGGATGCCGGCTAGATTATGGGTACCACAACGGCGCCTATTTCTGCCGTAAAGCAGTAATGTGTAAGCATTACTTTGTTTCGGTCTGAAGGGCGCCGTAGCTAGTGAAATTACTGGGCAAATGAGACTTAACATCTTATGTCTCAAGGTGACGAGCGCAGTTGTAGTGCCGCTAAGAATTGTTGGGGTATTTCAAGAATCCTGAGCGGCACTGCATTGTAATGGGCAGGGTGTATCAATTACCATCAGCTTAACGTCCTGCTCGTCTCGTCCCTTATTTTCATAACAACAATATCTTAAACATTCTTTAATTCTTTTAAATGCGGCGAAGTCCGAGTAGGACTCGCCCATGAAGGGTTCTGTAGCAGCAAGTAACATAATATAAAAGTTATTTAATTATTATTATAATATTTGAGTTGATTAAATGAAAGGTTAATTGCGGTTTACGATCTATGACGAATTACAAAAAACTTCTACGAGATCTCGTTCAAACCAATTTTCGGTGGAGGTTTGCATGGATGTACATCATATATTTTTTTTAGATTATTCATTCTCTTATTTTAGAAGTTACGATTAGTTTTTTTTTTTTCTATTTTTGTGTGAATCTTAATGCGGTTCACGGAATACATCACCATGTTTCAACAGTATAGTTCTTATAGTTTCGGAAAAAAGTGGTTGTGACATACCGACGGACAGACATGACAGACATGACGAATCTATAAGGGTTCCTTTTTTTGCCATTTGGCTATTGAACCCTAAAAAGAGTGTACTGCGCTGGTCTGAGTGGTGAATATTAACTAGGCAATGAAAATATACATACTTTTGGAATAAAATCTCGACGTTTTCCGCATTATTTAATACTCATATTATATTCTGGCAATATTTTAAGGAGTAAATAAACACTCTCGCTTTACTAATCGCAATCCGTTTGGTTAGTTTCACTTGAATTTGATAAGTGAAATAATTTCTATATTGTAAAAGTTATACAGTAGCCTAATCGCCCCGATAACAGACTGTGAAGTAAACATTAGTTATTCCATCAATACTTAACGAGCCCCTTAAATAACGTAATTAATTGTGAGTGAATCCCTACACTACTTATATTGTGAGCATCGTAAATCTATCATACTTATAGAATAGACGACCGATATAGCCGAATGATTAGTGACCCTGACTACTAAGTTAGAGGTCCCGGGTTCGAATCCCGGTAGGTGCAATCATTTATATGATGAATATTGCTGTTTGTTTCCAAGTCATGGATGTTTATCTGTATTTATGTATGTTTAAGTAAGTATATTGTATTAAATATATCGTTGTCTTGTACCTAGGCTAGTACAGACTATGCCTAGTTTGAGGCAAGATAATTTGTGTAAGAGTGTGTCAATATTATTATTATTAGATTTGTGAACACGGTTGGGTTGACGTTAGTTTAGTTAGTTACTTTGAAGACATTTCTTGCTCACTTCACGAGTCCGCTGCTCTATCGTCAGATAATCAGGAGACGACGTCTGTTCCGTCAGCGTATCGATACGACTTGCTACAGAAACACTTCACTCGTATTCAGCCACTCGTCGCCGTGTAAATGCACGTCCTATAATCCGTTCTATAATCTAAATCCGTTGCTGTATCCAACTTTATTCATCCTGGGGTACAGCAAATAGGAAACAAGAAGGGAAGTTCCTCCTGCCAAGTACCTTCCCATGGTACTGTCGGGGAAGAAGGACGACTTAACCAAACTAGAATAGCTTCGAGTAACGGATCTGTTCACCTGTACTTTAACTGAGTTCACAAAGGCGGTCTCTTGTATTTTAGAAATTGTTTAAATATTAAGAAAAAATTATATTGACTTGTTAATTTTTTTTTATCATAATATGTTTATTACAATTTAGTTAGTAATTTATTATATGTATTTAAACTGGTTTTGACATTTGAAGTTATGTGACTAGTACCTATTTATTATTATTATTTTGTGACTAGTAGCTATAATCGATATGACTAAACTTTTAAATTGTACCTATTAAACTGACACATTATTGTAATTATTTTTATGGACAACTACACTAGGTTCACCCTGTAATTGAATTGTGAAATTGTGATGTGGTGCTTGACAGTACCACAAATAATACATTCAAATAGATCATCTCTCGTTATGTTGGTATACTCACACACGCAGCACACTCCGAGACCATGTGCACAGTCTCCCGCCGCGCTACCCTCTCGCTGCCGACAGTCGTATGGGTTGAGGCAGATGCCAGCTCTGGACTGGGAGTACCCGCTGGGCTGGCACTCCCGCTCACCTCCCACGGGGAAGAAGTTGAGAACCTTTCCCAGGCTAAACACACCTGCGAATAATGATTGAAGCTATATTAGAATCATGGTGAGAACAATCAAATTTTGAGCAAGTAGTATCAACTAACCAATTCCAACTGAATTAGTCACAAGTAGATTTTGGAAACTCTGTTGGACAAAAAAATAAAATTATATACAAAATGAACATTACAGTTGATCAAATAAAGGACATAAAGGCATTTATTTTCTCAAAATTAATTCCTTTACAATTCTTTTTGATGTCATTTCTAATATACTAGACACCAATACCGCTTCGGAAACAAATTGCACTCTGAGAGAGAAGAAGAGACGCAAAAAACTCAACCAATTCTTTTTTTGCGCTGTTTTTAATGAAATATACAATATTGTACTGTCATTGCTATTGCTATAAAATAATCATAATCTAGTCCCAGACTGTTTGATCACATAGATATTCAGGTATGGAGTAATAGGATTTACAAAAGAGCCATTTTGTAAAAAAACATTTAAATTTATTTATAGATAATGCCTAAATAGTGGCTGGGACTTTATTATAAAAGACATTCACCCTTAAAGCTATTATGTATCTAAACCTACTAGAATTAGTTACAAGCAATCCCTTATTTCGAGTGTTATAATGTAATTTTCAAAAACACTGTTGGCAAAATAATTATAAAAAAAATTAACATTATCAGTTGATCAATTACTAACATGCATTAAGCTATGGTCGATTAGTTGTTTTAGTTAGTTTTTGGTAAATAAATTTGTCGAATACTAACTAATTTAACTGGTCTCATTTGACATTGATTTTGAGGAGTGAGACATCCGTAATTGTACTATTATATATTCTTTGGTATTGTGCTGTATACAAATTCTTACAAAACAATGAACCACCATTCATTTGTGCAAAATTCGTGAATTGTGGATATTACGTTTTGGCCTCATTTTTTCAAATTCAAATTCAAATATTTTTATTCAAAATAGGATGTGACATCACTTATTGAAAGTCAAAAACTACAACCCATTCCAAAATGAACGCCTCAGACCTGAGAAGAATGGGCGCAACAAACTCAGCGGGCTTTTTTTTTCATCGTATAATTATGTTTACAAAGTAATATTGTACAATTAAATTTATTATTTAATAGCCTGAGGGCGGTCACTCCATTCCCAATCTGTGGTATCATTAAGAAAGTCATTTATGTTATAGTAACCTGTGGTAAACCACACAAACGTTTTTTAACAATTCTTTTGAATAACGTAATACTTTTGTTTTGAACATTTTCTGGGATCTTGTTGTAAAATCATATACATCGCCCCACAAAAGACTACTAACATGACTTAGCCGAGTAGTACGCATCATAAGTTTATGTCTGTTCCTGGTGTTAACATTATGGTTATGACAGTTTCTGGCAAATTCACTTATGTGCCTATGAACATACATTACATTATCAAGAATATATTGAGAAGCCACAGTCAAGATGTTAATCTCTTTGAATTTTGCTCTGATTCTTTAGGACCTTGGTTATAAATAGCGCGAATAGCCCTCTTCTGAAGTACAAATATTGTATAAATATCGGCAGCGTTGCCCCATAGCAATATACCACAGGACGTAATACTTTGGAAATAACTAAAGTATACTAGTCGCAGCCTATCTATGTCAGTTAATTGTCTAATCTTTTTAACCACATATGCTGCAGAACTAAATCTTTTTTTTTTATATGAGAGGGGGCAAACGGGCAAGAGGCTCACGGGATGGGGAGAGGTGAGGCAACCGCCCATGGACATCCGCAACAACAGGTGTGTCAAGAAAGGCGTTGCCGGCCTTTAAGGTGGGAGTATTTTTTCTTGAAGGTCCCTAAGTCGTATCTGTTCGGGAAGACCGCTGCCGGTAGTTGATTCCACAAAGTGGCTGTGCGAGGCAAGAAATTTCGAAGAAAACGCGCGGTTGTGGAATGCCAGACGTCTACGTGATGCGGATGGTACTTTGCACGTAATGTCCAATGGTGGAATTCGGCCGCTGGAATCAACCCAAACAGCTCCTCTGAGCACTCCCCGTGATAAATGCGGTAGAAGATGCAGAGAGAACCCACATCTCTACGCAATGCTAGAGAATCAAGCCGATCGGAGATGACTTGATCGTCGATGATTCGAGCCGCTCTTCGTTGAATGCGCTCAAATGGAAGAAGCTGGTACTGGGGAGCACCCGCCCAGAGGTGAGAACAGTAAAACCATGTGAGGCCGAATTTGCGCCTTATAAAGTTGCAGGCGGTGGCTTTTAGTGAAGTACTGTCTCGCCTTACTGAGTACACCAAGCTTTTTAGAGGCCAGTTTGGCCTTCTCTTCCAAGTGACCACGGAACTGAACGTCGCTCGATATATCGACGCCAAGTATGCCAATACAGGCTGCGGCAGTTAGAGGAGTGATCTCGAGTCGAGGGGATACGACAGAGGGAGACTTTTTAGTGGTGAACGCACAAACTTGTGTCTTCTTGGGGTTGAATTGGACTAAATTTTGTCGGCCCCATTCCGAGACTTTGCAAAGCATAGTCTCGATTTCAGACACAAGTTTGATCCGGTTCTCGTCGACGCTATCCCGGGACATGTTGGCACGGCCGGTGTAGGAAGCATACCCCGAGCTGTCGTCCGCATAGCAATGAATATTGCTGATTTGCAGCATATCATCGATATGCAGAAGAAACAGCGTAGGGGATAACACACAGCCTTGCGGGACACCAGAGTTTATGGGTTTTAAGTCGGAGCATGCACCGTTGATAACAACCTTGATGCTCCGATCAGCCAAAAAGCTAGTGACCCATTTGCACAACTTCTCGGGAAGCCCATAGGATGGCAGTTTCGCTATAAGCGCTTTATGCCACACCCGATCAAAGGCCTTCGCTATGTCCAAACTCACCGCCAACGCCTCTCCCTTCGACTGAACCGCTTGCGCCCATTTATGGGTGAGGTACGCAAGAAGATCACCAGCTGAGCGACCCTGACGGAAACCGTACTGGCAGTCGCTGATCAGCTGGTGCCCCTCTAGGTATCCCAAGAGCTGGCGGTTGATGATCGACTCCATTACTTTGGAGAAAATGGAGATAACGGCAATGGGGCGGTAGTTGGACGGATCTGAGCGTACACCTTTCTTAGGGATCGGGTGCACTAAAGCCGCCTTCCATAATTTCGGGACTACGCCTGATGAGTAGGAGAGCCGGAAAAGACGGGTAAGGACCGGCGCCAGTTCCGGAGCACATGTCCGCAGCACTATCGGGATAATGCCATCGGGCCCGCTCGATTTGTGAATGTCCAAGGTGAGAAGCGCCTTAAGCACGGCACCATGCCGGATTTTTACCTCCGGCATATAAGAATCGCACCGCGGAATATGCGGTGGTGGTGCACCTTGGTCATCCAGAGTCGAGTTGAACGCGAAGAGGGAGCCCAGGAGATCAGCTTTCTCTTCGCGTCATGGGCCAGCGAGTCATCATCCCTGTGCAGTGGCGGAATGGCTGGCTGGCAGAAGTTTCCTTGGACAGCCTTGGCGAGCGACCAGAACGCACGAGTTCCCGAGGGAAGGCGTGCAAGTCTGTTCGCGAATGCTCCAATATGGGGACCCCATTGTAATTTAGAATCTAGAGTTATGCCAAGAAATATAGCAGATTCCACCGGTTCTATCACCTCTCCGTTTAACAAAACATTTGCATTTACATTATGACATTTGGTACGGTAAATTTAATTTATTTAGTTTTCTTGCTATTTAACAATAGGTTATTAGCGCTAAACCAGTACACGATGTCAGATTCATAGGTTCACTTCGTCATACATAGCTTCGTTTCTTTTCACTTTGAAAATCAGTGAAGTGTCGTCCGCAAACAATATTACCTTATGATTTTTCTCTATAAGATTAGGAAGATAAGGAAGAGGAACGGTCCAAGAATAGACCCTTGTGGTACCCCCATACTGAGAGGAGTCCCAGGAGATCTCCTGCCATTCACGTCAATCCTCTGAATTCTATTGTTTAAATATGAAGTCAGAAGATCGAGCGCAGTTCCTTTTATGCCATAGTGGTATAGCTTCCTGACCAGCGTTGAATGTTGAATTTTTAAATCTCATCAATGGTCCAAGTTTACTTTATCGGTCACCATTGAATGAGAATTATTCTATTCCGTAGACGCAAATGAAAAGCATTTCATTCATTTATAAATACGACTTTAACCGACCTACATTTAAACTCGATATAAAAGAGATAAGTTTTTCTTAGTCCAACAATAAAGTAAAGCTACATTCTCAAGATAAGTTATATTGTCCGTAAGAATCAACCATTCTTTGCTGAGCAGACATTAGAGATAATATAATATCTAGCGCAGACATTTTCTAGTCAACAAAATGTACTTAGCTCACTTTAATTATTACAACTATTGCAGTTGAGAAAACTACGAAAGGGGTTTTAAACTGAACACGAAATAAAACAATAGACATATAGACATGAATTTGGGTAGGAATATTCTTTTCATCGAGTGGAGGTCTACTAAGAACGAATTTTTCGAAGTCTTACCCTAGGGGGGTTGGCGTTCATTATAAACATAAATTAATAATGATAACAAAGCAAAAACATTGAATATTTAATAAAAATTACTTGCTGTGTGTTGTGCAGTCAATACTAAAGCCAAAAAAGTACTTTATGGAATTATTGTCTGGTTGTCCACTTGTCGGTTTGTTTGTAAGTATGGTTGTATATAGGCTACATATTATCAGATTTCATTTTTTTATGGAAGAAAAGATAAACGAGCGTACAAGCCTGATTTTAAGTTATCACCGCCGGGAATGTGGGTTCCCTTACAACACCAGAGAAATCACAGGAGCGTTGTCGGTCTTTTAGAAAAAAAACGCGCTTTTTTTGTAAGTACATACCCATGTGGAATTGTCCCGGAAACACCGCGCAAGGAAGCTCATTCCACCGCTAGGTTGTACGTGGAAGAATGTTTCTTGAAAATCGCAATGTGGGCACATCCAGATGGTGGGTATGATATCCTAATTTGTGGCGTTTTCATGCAAAGGTTGAAGGTGAAACAGCTCCTCGTGATAAATGCGGACATCTCTATGCAACGCTAGGTGATCGAGCCGTACATAGAGCTCTGGGTCCTTGGCAATTTGAGCAGCTCTGCATTGCACGCGGTCAAATGGTTCGAGTTGATACTGGGGTGCGCCAGCAATACTGTATATATTTAAATGTATTTGTAGAGTATTACCGTGCACCTCCTTTTCCTCTTGTGTTACAGATGGCTAGGCAGAGATTCGGTGGCTGTTTGCACTTTCCAGTTAAGCCACCCTCAGGAACAGAAAAAATACTCAGAAAATATACTTAGATGGAAAAATATGAAATGCCTCTAGCAGCTATCGAACCCGCCACCCAATGTTTGATAAACGTTTACTATTAAACCAAACATCGTCGTGATCAAACAGCTCCTTCAGGTCATTGAAGATTTTTCTTTATTAAAAAAAATGTTACCAATAATCAGACTCTAAGCTGCGTGTGTCTAGTCACCCATTAATATCATAAACCACTGCAGGTTCGTCGTCCGTGTGTCCTCAAAACATTTCTAGATAAGAAACCTTACGTTGGAAATCCCATGTTTAATTGCAGCTAATTAATTCTAGCTGTTGAGAGTCGTTTGACCTGAATCTATTAATTTCTTACATCCTGGTGTATGACATCGATTTTCAAACAGCAAGAGGTTATTTTGTATCGAAATATTTTAAAATAATTTGTATAAGTTATCTTTACTAGAAGACTAATAGTAAAATTATTCGACAATCATAATTATTATAATATTTCATTATATTATTTTTATTATTTCGTATTTACCTCTCAAAGAAAAATGGAACACATGTCTGTCAAAAGTCTTTTGTTATTCAAATACGAGTACTACTTTCATGAAGTTAGTATAAAATTAAGTTTTACAACAAGAATTACTAGATATAAGGTTCATAAAATAGCAATCGCGCTGTCTCAAAAATAGAAGCATGAAAAATATCTGAAAAACAACTTTTCATACATTTTATGGTCTACCATTATTTTACTTGAATATTATTAATAAAGCATTTATTACAGTTAACATTCATATAAAAATAACTTAGTAACTAATACACATAATACATTTTTTATATACTAACTTAACCTACTTAGCTAAATTATGTTAATTATATTCAGTAACTTTTATACAGTCTGTGTATAAAAGTTACAAAAAATAGTTCCCATTTCGTTCCTGTTCAAAGTGGGTATTGTTTTCTCTATGGTTTTGAACTTTTAACATACTAAGTTGTTTTTGCGTAAGCCAGGCCCTTACCCAACCATAGGTAAGGCAAAGCGCTCTCGCTCTCTTAAAAAACTCTCTCTTTTGAACTTTTGACACACTTAGTTGTTTTTGGGTAAGCTGGACCCTTACACAACCATAAGTAAGGCAAGGCTCTCTCACTTAAATAACTCTTTCTTTTCAACTTTTAACCCACTAATTTGTTTTTGGGTAAGCCAGGCCCTTACCCAACCATAGGTATGGCTGCTCTCTCTCTCTTAAAAACTCTCTCTCTTTTGAACTTTTAACATACTATAATCTGTTTGGGCAACCCGCGCCCTTACTATACTTACTATATGTAGGGCAAGGCTCTCTCTCTTAAGGCAACACTCTTATATCGTCTTCTAAAGAGATTTCCATATTCTTCATTACTTGTATACGTTACTTCTCGTTATAAAAAGATTATCTAGCAGCAAACTTAGCCTATTGTACCTACGACATGTGCCAGACAACGATATATTTAACACAATATACATACTTAAACTCGAAAACAAGCATACATATTAATTTTACTTAGTTATAGACATTTTTTAGCTTTGACCGTGAAAAACTTACGAAGCAGACACGAAATATCATGACACTTTTGATACAAGACAAGACTTTTTTTGTTATGGTAAAGGAGGACAAACGAGCGTTGCCGGCCTTGAAGGAAGGTGTACGCGCATTTTGAAGGTACCCATGTCGTCTGGTCCCGGAAACATTGCACAAGGAAGTTCATTTCACAGCTTTGTAGTAGGTGGTAGAAAGGTCCTTGAAAACCGCACTGTGGAGGTCACATCCAAATGCTGGAGATGATATCCTAACTTGTGGCGTGTCGTGTGAAGGTGGAATTTGGCGGCAGGAATCAGGTGAAACAGCTCTTTGGAACACTCCCCATGATAAATGCGGTAGAGGACACAAAATGAAGCGATCTCTTTGCGCAACGCCAAGTAATCCAGCCGTTCACATAGCACCGGGTCCCCGACAATTCGAGCTGGTCTGCGTTGCACGCGGTCAAATGGATCGAGCTGAAACTGGGGTGCGCCAGACCAGAGATGACAGCAATACTTCATATGTGGCCGGACCTGCGCTTTGTACAGCGCTAGAATGTGGGCCGGCTTGAAGTATTGATGTGCTCTATTTATGACGCCCAGTTTCTTCGAAGCCAATTTGGCTTTGCTCTCCAGATGGCCGCGAATTTGGCAATCGCTCGAGATATCGAGACCCAGAATTGTTATGTGTATAAGTTACAGTTAATTATTTTTCATTGCGAGGTTGATCTCTTTTTGTACTTCTACATCAACCCGATCAAAAGATGCGGTCATTTAACTGCCCTTATAGATTGATACGAAGAAGAATAAGATTCATTAAAGAATCAGAACAGTACTTCCTATTTATAGAGAATTAGGAATACTTGGCAAGTAACAAGGTTTCATAGTAGAAGTAACGTTTGATAAATGTTATATTTGGTTGTTTATTGGAGTGTGAACATGAGCAAATTAAGCGCCTACAATAATATTAATTGCAATTACTCTCTGCTACATAAACTTCATATGTCACATTTGTTCATTGCTTTTTCAATCGTATATATTTAACGTTATATAAAACGATGTTATAGTACGATTTATCGGTATTTTTCAATTCTTTTTTATTTCTTTTGACGACCCCTATAGTCCAGTGGTTAGTGACCCTGGCTACCAGAGGTCCCGGGTTCGAATCCCGGTAAGTGCATACATTTATATGTATTTATGTATGTATATTGTACTAAATATATGGTTGTCTTGTACCAATATAGGCTATGCCTAGTTTTGGGGCAATATAATTAATTCGTGTAAAAGTGTGTCAACTTTTCAAGTTATTGATATGTCTCAAGTAGGTAACAATCGATAGGTAAGTCAGAATGGTACTTGTAGCTTCTAAATGTTAATACTAACGGAGTATCATTTATTGGCACCATCAGAATCCGCTCGAAATAACTCTATAGTATGGACACCGCATGATTTATAATTGTTTTAGGTAATTTATACATCTAGATTGATGATCTTGCTGTTAAGGGACGCATGACAATAGGCCAGGTTAATTACTTTAGTGTGCATGACAGCTACGTCCTCCACTCGCGATACATCAGATATTGATTGTTTTTGTGTACGTGCGTTTGCCGAATAGAGGGTCTCACTTCACCGCTTTTTTTTGACGTGTTAACAGCTGTCACAGTCTAATAATAAATGTACTGTCAAAGCTCTTAACTGTCTACGCTCTTAACGTACTTGACATTAATTCTGGGTCGCGTAATGCGTACTTTGATTGACAGAGCTGTCAATCAATAAAAACCTGTTTGCTTCCTAAAGATTGGATGCTAGGTGATGGCTAGCATCCACTGCATCCACACCTCCCGAATCCTCACCCAGACCCTATTAATCAGCATTTTTAATCATTTAATATTTTTTTATGACAATAAGGGAGTAGACAAGCAGGACGTTACGCTGATGGTAATTAATACGCCCTACCCATTACAATGTAGTGCCACTCAGGATACTTGAAAAACCCAAAAATTCTGAGCGGCACCACGACAGCGCTTGTCACCTTGAGACATAAGATGTTGTCACATTTGCCCAGTAATTTCACTAGCAACGGCGTCCTTCACACCAAAAATACAGTAACGCTTACACGTTACTGCTTCACGGCTGAAATAAGCGCCGTTTTGGTACTCATAATCTAGCCGGCATCCTGTGCAAAGGAGCCTCCCACTGGTAAACTATATAGTAATATGACTACAAATCATCACAAGGTGATCACATAATTCTACTAGAAGGATGCGTGGACAGTAAGGATCTCTATTTTCCATGATTGTGATGTATTCCCTAGCTACTTCATCGCACATTGACCCTTCGCGTAAGAAGAATACAACCGGACGGTGAGAGATATTTATGTTCGAGCGCACGAATTTAAATAAGCCTGGTCCGAAAGTAATTGTCACCCATATCCCGCGAACCCTACAATCAGCAGTTTCTTTTAATATCTCTCACATTTAATCATTTACATATAGAATATTAATATTTAAGAACATGTTTATTGCATTATTAGGCCTATTGTTGATAACTGATAACTGAAATAGAACTGAATAAGACGCGGGACTCCCTAAGAAAAAATTTAAATTTAGTTTAGTGTGAAACGTGCAGTATTTGATATAAGTCTGAAATAGTAATTAGAATATGGCGACGAAGTGTAATCCGACTAAGTTTGAAAGCGAACAGTTGCTTAAAACGTGGAAGATTTCGGATATTTTCGATTTTTTACAAGATTATAGCCGTCATCTCTCAATCTGTCAATGACTGCACGTTTCATACAATTGATTGAATCGCTTTTTTCTTAGATAGATTCGCTAGGCTGATATATCTATTCAGTTTTAATATCACAATTAACGTGAAGTGCGGATTGAACATTTCGACTTTATTTTGTAAAAATCTAAATAAGATGTTAATCGAAATGTTATAACTCCTTATAGTACAACTGTCGCCTATTTATACATACATTGGTACGTAGGCTTGCAACGCTCCGGATATATTAAACGGCCTATATTAAGTTAAATTAATATGGATGCTTGTAATCAAGTTGACTAGAAATCAAGGATGTTTATAGGTATTTATGTATGCTTAAGTATGTATATTGTGTTAAATATATCGTTGTCTGAGACACATAGTACAAAACGCTAAGTTAACTGCTAGATAATCTCTATAAAACGAGAAGTACCGTATTCAAGTAATGAAGAATATGGAAATCTCTTTAGAAGACAATCTTATAGAAGATAATCTTATATAAAGAGAGAGAGCTTTGCCTTACCTATGGTTGGGTAAGGGCGGCAATACGAATAAATAAAGAATATCAATGTGAAGTTACCAGTAGACTTACTAGTGATATGAGTTAATAAACTGAAATACACCACATTTACACGTTTTTTCACGTCCGCTGTTCCGATCAGTACTAAATCACCACTAACTCGTTGGCGGACCATTCATCACCGTAAGGCGACATGTTTAGCGTGGTGACACCACTTAGTAATATCTTATTGAGGTTTCCACGGTCGCAACATTGGTAAAATGTGCGGAGGTAATGAATTTCTAGAACTTAAACACTGATGAGTTCGGTTATGATTTGCAAATAACTTGCCAGTAACTTGATTACTATAAGTTGTTACTTTCACTGATGAAACCTAATTTACTAACTTGTATTTTTTTGGTGATTAGTGAGTGACTGGCGTTCGTAAGTGACTAGACTGTTCTTGTTGTGTGTCTATGATTTTTCGTTTGGAATGTATTATGAATAATCATAATATACGAAGTGAAATCATATTTTTTTTTTGGAAGACTCCAATATTTTGAGATATTCATAACCAATTTATATTATTAATAAACCCGCCATTACGCGTCTTCTCGGAGAATCATATAAAACCATTTTTTAATATGGATCAACTACTATAATTGCTAATAAATCCCTCGTTAAGTTTTCGTATTGATTATCGATGCTTGGGGAAAATGACTTGTACGCTAGGCTTTCTATAAGTTTGATAATGTTTAGTTAGTTCAAAAAAGTCTTTAAAAGTTGTTTAATTCAAAGTTAAACAGAACAGAAAGACTTTCAACAAAGTGGACGGTAGAACGAGTCTTTAGTAACTCGCTCAAGAATATAATAAAACTAGAAAGGTATTTCGTTGTTTTAAGATGTAAGAAAACTTTAATTAATGGAACGTAGTCTTTTGTTCAGAAAGTATTTAATCCGAGAGGTGTTAGTACCTTGATACTGCAGTATTATAACAAATTTTTACCAGTGGGAGGCTCCTTTCCACAGGATGCCGGCTAGATTATGGGTACCACAATGGCACTTATTTCTACCGTGAAACAGTAATGTGTAAGCATAGCTGTGTTTCGGTCTAAATGGCGCTGAAATTAGTAAAATTACTGGGCAAATGAGACTTGACATCTTATGTCTCAAGGCGACGAGCGCAAATGTAGTGCCGCTCAGAGTTGGGGTTTTCAAGACTCTTGAGGGGCACCGCATTGTAATGCGTTTGCGTACCAATTATCAGCTGAAAGTCCTGCTCATCTCGTCCCTTATTTTCATAAAATAACAAAATATAAAAACTTGTTGGTTATTATCAAACCCAGGCCATTAAATTTCATTATTCTGCAAAATTATGGAGGACATACTAGGTATAAAACCATCGAAAGTAAGGGAAAAGCTAACAGTAAACCTGAATGTAATCAGATACTTTTATTGTTTGTAACAAAAGCTCTCTTCTGAAATCTCATAAAGTAAAATTGACCTGTGGTCATAGCGCACCAGTAACCTTTTCTTAATCACCATCATTATCAGCCGGTAGACGTCCACTGCTGGACGTCTGCTGCGTCCCCCAAAGATTTCCGCAACAATCGGTCCTGCGCTGCCCTCATCCAACGTATTCCGGTGATCTTGATCAGATCGTCGGTCCATTTTGTGGAGGGCCTACCAACATTGCATCTTCCGGTACGTGGCCGCCTTTCGAGGACTTTACTACCCCAACGGCTAACTATGTGCCCTGCGGATATCGTATCAGAGTTTCTCGAGGGTGCTGAGAACGATTTTGTGATCATTTTTCAAATCCAAGATGGCCGCCGCACAAAATTATGATTTCAGCAATATGGATATCGTACCCGAGGTTCTTGACGGTGCAGAGAACGATTTGGTGATCATTTTTCAAATCCAATATGGCCGCCGCACAAAATTATGATTTCAGCAATATGGATATCGTACCCAAGATTCTCGAGGATGCAGAGAAAGATTTTGTGGTCAGTTTTCAAATCCAAGATGGCCGCCGCTCAAATGTATGATAACTACATTATGGGTATCGTATCCTAGGTTCTCGAGGGTGCAAAGAAAGATTATGTGATCAGTTTTCAAATCCAAGATAGCCGCGGCTCAAAACTATTTTAACTACATTATGAGTATCGTATCCGAGGTTCTCAAGGAAGCTGAGAACAATTTTGTGATCATATTTCAAATCCAAGATGGCGGCCGCACAAAATTATTATTTCAGCAATATGGATATCGTACCCGAGGTTCTCGAGGGTGCAGAAAACAATTTTGGGATCATTTTTAAATCCGAGATGGCCGCCGCTCAAAAGTATGATAACTAGATTTTGGGTATCGTATCCTAGGTTCTCGAGGGTGCAGAGAAAGACTTGGTGATCATTTTTCAAATCCAAGATGGCTGCCGCACAAAATTATGATTTCAGCAATATGGTTATCGTACCCGAGGTTCTCGAGGGTGCAGAGAAATATTTTGTGGTCAGTTTTCAAATCTAAGATGGCCGCCGCTCAAAAGTATGATAACTACATTATGGGTATCGTATCCCAGGTTCTCGAGGAAGCTGAGAACAATTTTGTGATGATTTTTCAAATCCAAGATGGCCGCCGCACAAAATTATGATTTCAGCATTATGGATATCGTACCCGAGGTTCTCGAGGGTGCAGAGAACGATTTGGTGATCATTTTTCAAATACAAGATGGCCGCCGCATAAAATTATGATTTCAGCAATATGGATATCGTATCCCAGGTTCTCGAGGAAGCTAACATCAATTTTGTGATCATTTTTCAAATCCAAGATGGCCGCCGCACAAAATTATGATTTCAGCAATATGGATATCGTACCCAAGGTTCTCGAGGGTGCAGAGAACGATTTTGTGATCATTTTTCAAATCCAAGATGGCCGCCGCTCAAAAGTATGAAAACTACATTATGGGTATCGTATCAGAGGTTCTCGAGGGTGCTGAGAACGATTTTGTGATCAGTTTTCAAATCCAAGATGGCCGCCGCTCAAAAGTATGAAAACTACATAATGGATATCGTATCAGAGGTTCTCGAGGGTGCTGAGAACGATTTTGTGATCATTTTTCAAATCCAAGATGGCCGCCGCACAAAATTATGATTTCAGCAATATGGATATCGTACCCGAGGTTCTTGAGGGTGCAGAGAACGATTTGGTGATCATTTTTCAAATCCAAGATGGCCGCCGCACAAAATTATGATTTCAGCAATATGGATATCGCACCCGAGATTCTCGAGGATGCAAAGAAAGATTTTGTGGTCAGTTCTCAAATCCAAGATGGCCGCCGCTGAAAAGTATGAAAACTACATTATGGGTATCGTATCAGAGGTTCTCGAGGGTGCTGAGAACGATTTTGTGATCAGTTTTCAAATCCGAGATGGCCGCCGCTCAAAAGTATGATAACTTCATTATGGATATCGTATCAGAGGTTCTCGAGGGTGCTGAGAACGATTTTGTGATCATTTTTCAAATACAAGATGGCCGCCGCACAAAATTATGATTTCAGCAATATGGATATCGTACCCGAGGTTCTTGAGGGTGCAGAGAACGATTTGGTGATCATTTTTCAAATCAAAGATGGCCGCCGCACAAAATTATGATTTCAGCAATATGGATATCGTACCCGAGATTCTCGAAGATGCAAAGAAAGATTTTGTGGCCAGTTTTCAAATCCAAGATGGCCGCCGCTCAAAAGTATGATAACTACATTATGGGTATCGTATCAGAGGTTCTCGAGGGTGCTGAGAACGATTTTGTGATCATTTTTCTAAGCCAAGATGGCCGCCGCACAAAATTATGATTTCAGCAATATGGATATCGTACCCGAGGTTCTCGAGGGTGCAGAGAACGATTTGGTGATCATTTTTCAAATCCAAGATGGCCGACGCACAAAATTATGTTTTCACCAATGTGGATATCGTGTCCGAGGTTCTCGAGGGTACAGAATACAATTTTGGGATCATTTTTAAACCCGAGTTGGCCGCCGCTCAAAAGTATGATAACTAGATTATGGGTATCGTATCCTAGGTTCTCGAGGGTGCAAAGAAAGATTATGTGATCAGTTTTCAAATCCAAGATGGCCGCCACTCAAAAGTATGATAACTACATTATGTATATCGTATCAGAGTTTCTAGAGGGTGCTGAGAACGATTTGGTGATCATTTTTCAAATCCAAGATGGCCGCCGCATAAAATTATGATTTCAGCAATATGGATATCGTACCCGAGATTCTCGAAGATGCAGAGAAAGATTTTGTGGTCAGTTTTCAAATCCAAGATGGCCGCCGCTCAAAAGTATGATAACTACATTATGGGTATCGTATCAGAGGTTCTCGAGGGTGCTGAGAACGATTTTGTGATCAATTTTCTAAGCCAAGATGGCCGCCCTACAAAATTATGATTTCAGCAATAAGGATATCGTACCCGAGGTCCTCGAGGGTGCAGAGAACGATTTCGTGATCATTTTTCAAATCCAAGATGGCCGCCGCAAAAAACTATAATTTCAGCAATATGGATATCGTATCCCAGGTTCTCGAGGAAGCTGAGAACAATTTTGTGATGATTTTTTAAATGCAAGATGGCCGCCGCACAAAATTATGATTTCAGCAATATGGATATCGTACCCGAGGTTCTCGACTTCAGTTTCGCAATCATTTGGGCTATGTCGGTGACTTTCGTTCTCCTACGGATCTCCTCATTTCTGATTCGATCTCGTAAGGAAACTCCGAGCATAGCCCTCTCCAGTGCCCTCTGAGTGACCATGAGGTTTTTCATAAGGCCCATAGTTAGCAACTACGTCTGCGTACCGTAAGTCATCACTGGCAACACACACTGGTTAAAAACCTTCTTTTATGTTTTTAACCTTTTCTTAATCGGATCCTGTGAATGTAGGTATTCTGAAACACAATGACTTTCTGGATCAGGTTGCGGAGCGGGGCTAAAAGAATCATTTTTACTTGAACCACTGACAAATTATCTTGCAGCATCAAACATCAACACACATCATTAATTTTTAGAAATGGTATCCTAAGTGTCTTACAAAGTATTCTAATTCCGAGTCATGAAATTTCTAGTAGTTTCTAGTGCCACTGTAATAGGCTAAATTAGCTTTGAAGAATTTGTATGCTGTCATCGATCAGGCCATAGACAAACGGTCTAAAATGCGCAGGTCCGGCCTCTTATGGAGTATCCACACCAGACTGGTCAGCCACAGTGTAAGCTTAAATATATAGACTATTTGCAGCACAGAGCCCCTTGAACTTAAGTAAATCTAGTGCTGTGGTCAGCTCTATTCTTTGACTCCAGGTATTGTACATATTCTACCCTATCTCTCAAGGGAGTATTCTGAATCCTGAAACTTGGCGTTGAATTCCACCATTGTATCATACGGTATTTATTCATATACTTTGTTGTGTGTACAACCAGCCCAAACGACGGGAACTCTCTCGTGGTTCTTTGAGAGTTTTAACAGAAGATGTACAGAACATACTTTGTTAGAACTATTTGTATTTCTGCAGAAGTGATCAGATCCATTAAATTAACACACATAAAATCTTAATCGTAATTTTATAGTCGCATATTTTTATGACGATTTGGAATGATTTACAAACATAAGCTGACGTCAATAACTGGTGATTAACGGGAATATTGCGGCCTGCTATGTATTGAATATGTAGGATAGCTAGCTAACCAGAGAATTCTCGAAAAAAAAACTCCATTTGACAAATATGCAGACGAAAAAAATGCTATTTTTATGGCTTAACTCGATATATATTATTCTTCTTTTCTGCATAGTTAAGAGTATAGTGTCAAATATTAAAACCATAACTTTTCTTTACTTTAATTCCATAGACAATGTTGTTTCTCTCTAATCTGCTTCCTGATAACTTAACCTCCTCTTTGTTCAGTAAGTTGTCAATCGACTACTAACGTTTTTAACACAAACGAACAAGCCAGTTGATCTTCAACAGTTGACCAGTGTAACCACACTTAAACCGGAATTAAAACTGAAAACACATAACATTCACAAATAAAATTTGAAAATAATTAATCCTACTAATCTACAGTGCGGTTTTCAAGGAGCTACAAAGCTATGGAATGAGCTTCCTTGTGCGGTGGTTCCGGGACAATTCGACATGGGTACCTTCAAAAAAAGCGCGTACACCTTCCTTAAAGGCCGGAAACGCTCTTGTGATTCCTCTGGTGTTGCAAGAGAAAGGCAACCGCCTTCAAATACCATATTCGTACATTGCATTAAATTATTAAGTGAAGTAATTGTAAATTTTATTAAAGCGCTTATTGTGAAGACGACGTTTTATTCTACGACCTAAAAGACAGATTATGTATTGAGATAAAATTAGAGACTAGACTATTTCTCTATGATTGTAGCAATAAGATCCTGAACATGGCTATAGAAAAGAATAACCATAGATGAAACGTGGCCTCATCATTATGTTAAAGAAACAAAACTAGTCATGGAAGAGATCATCATTCTCTCAGAAATTTCGCAGAGTTTTCCGGCTGTAAAAATCAAACGCCCTCTTTTCTGGGATAGTAAAAGTTTGAATATTATTGAATATGTCGACCACGGAGCTACATTATTTTATACGCAGAACAAATAAAATTACTGCCTAAACAAATTCGAGTAAAAACCGCGAGGCAAACTAGCACACCAGTAAAAAAAATGTCTCAGAGTCTTGTAACTAATAAAATCAATAAACATGTGATTTAACGCATTCATATTTATTTTAGAATAATTGTTTTTTCCTTCTATCAAGATGCTGTCCCGGCTCGCAGATCCACCGATGCTATGGGTGTGATGCGAGATGCTGGCTTCGAAATACTCCATATTCACTCGACCCAGACCCTCGTGATTTTCTTCTATCTCCAAGTTTGAAGTGTTATTGAAGGTAAAGGAGATTCGAAGAGGATAAAGCCATGGTCGCTGCATTTCAGGAATTAATAAGTGTGAAGAGTGAAGAGTTTTATGAGAAAGGAATTCTTAAGATTAAAAAAAATATATCTAAAAATAAAATTAGATTCAATAAATGTGATCCGCAACATTCTCACATTTTATTGAACGTCATAATACGTAGGTCACACTAAAAGTTTTGCGTTACTTAAAAAAACAAAATGTTATAACCAAAATATTATGTTTATTGCTTTTCAAAATACACTCCTTTACATTTTAAACATTTTTTCATGCGATCGAACAACTTTTTAAAACAAGGGGACCACTGATCTGAAGGCATGTTTTCCACGTGCTGATTGGACGCTATCTCTAATAAAAGTGAAACCTCTTATCAAATCTTTAATTTTGGGGAAAATACAGAAATCACAGTGTCGGTCGGCGCTATGTGCAGGATGGGTGACGAGTTGTACTTTTTCGGCAGCTAAAGAGAAGCTAAACTAAGTCAAAGTTTTGTTAGCGGTGTGTGAAGAAGCGTTGTCATAAAAAATTATCGCTCTAAAATCTTTTAGACTTAATTCCATTTTCGTTGCGTACGTAGAACTTTGATTTGAAACAAGTGACAAATGATTTCCCGCCAATTGTTTTTTTATTACTATGAAGGTTGCAACGTTTCAAAATATAACATTCGATATTCAAATAGTTCCGATTAGCTAGAAGTGCAAAACTTTTAGCGTGCCGCATGGTGCACGTACACGTATGTAGATATGACGTAAGTATATCTAATTTCTCACTTATAAGATTGTTAGCAAGCCATTGAGTTATGCTCAATAAATATTATATGAGTAAACATTGAAAGTATGATTAACAAAATATATCTACGCGTATTTCATTAGGTAGGAATGTTAGAATGTTTGGGAATGGACCAATCGCCCTCAGGCTATTAAATAATAAGTTTTATTGTCCGATATTACATTATAACAATATTTATTATGAAAAAAAATAATCCCGCTGAGTTTCTTGAGCCCGTTCTTCTCAGGTCTGAGGTATACTTTTTCGAATTGGTGGTAGTTTTTGACTTTAAATGAGTGATATCATATCCTAATTTGAATATTTTTTTTAGTTTTAATTTGAATTTAAATTAAGTCAAACTTTATTTACATCTTTAAAGAAAAAAAAGGAAGCGTTGTAAAAGTTGAGTACCTAGCAAAATTTTACAGTTAGATTTTTGTTTATTTAATTAGATCCGACAAGGCGACGTCGTCAAATAAGATTTAATTAATTAGAATCTATAATAATTGTTGGCTTAAAAAAATACCTTATTTTAATATTAGAGTGTTTCTTTTCAAAAAACCTTCGCTGACTCTCCATATCTTTTTCATATTTTAAGCTCATTTTTTTCCGCAGGTATTGATGACCTGCGGAAAAAAATCTGTAATAACTTTCACCAGTGGAAGACACCTTTGCACAGATGTGTTTCGGTCTGAAGGGCGAGATAGCTAGTCAAATTACTGAGCAAATAAGACTTAACATCTTATGTCTCAAGGTGATGAGCGCAATTGTAGAGCCGCTCAGAATATTTGGGTTTTTCAAGATCCTGAGCGGCACTGCATTGTAATGGGCAGCACGTATCAATCACCATCAGCTGAACGTCCTGCTCGTATCGTCCCTTAGTAACATAAAAAAAAACTTCCGGCTTTAACAAAAGAAAGAAGGGTATACTGCTAATATCCTATGCCCGAATGGCGACCACGTACCGGAAGACGCAGTGTTGGTATGCTCCCCACATGATGGACGGACGATCTTGTCAAGATCGCAAGAATGCGTTAGATGAGGGCAGCGCAGGACCGAACGTTGTGGAAATCTTTGGGGAAGGCTTTTGTCCAGCAGTGGACGTCTTCCAGCTGATGATGATGATGTTGAAAAATTAAAAATTATGAGAAAGTGTGACAACAATACTGCCAGTATTTTTGCGTTGATGATAGCTAGGCTGATCCGTTGACCGAAATAGTTTCCAGCACTTGCGTTGCCACTAGCCCTATTGAGGTACGGAGATGGTCCTTTGTACAAACTCCGTGCCTCTGGGCCCCACGGGTCAAGTGTCTAGACACCAATAGGCTCAAAGATGTAAGACTCACTAAGACCGCCATATTTGCGACGCTTGCTATCATCGGCAGTCGAAGCAACTGACGTAACTTGGACATGAGAAGGAGCCAGAGTGTCGATACAAATCGCGTCGCACACCAGCGGCTTGGCTTTGGCTCTAAAACAGCTGTTATATTAAGAGAGGCAAATGCCCTGCGGATGACTTCCTTAATGCTGGCGTGACGACTGAAATTAAAATACCTAAATAAAATCATTAAATCTCCCCTTATGAATATTTCCAGTACTTCGAAGTAAAGAACATATATTTAAAATTTATTAAGAGGTGGCTCACTCACGTTTAAATGCCTTTTACCCTAATACGAGGTAAAAGATTTAAAGAGTTAGATTAAAAGTTTTACATTGATAAAGTGATTTCAATGACATAACCAAACCTTTAAAAGTTGTTTCGTTCAAAGTTGAGCAGAATAAAAGTCGTCAGCCAGGAGGATGCTGAAAAATTGCCGAGTCTTTGATAAATCATTTAAGAATATAATAATACTTTTATATAGAAACCTATTCTGTGGCGTGTCATTAATGATGGAATAGGGGTAATCACTTACCGTCAATTGGTCCCAAAAAAGAATCTCAAGATTTTGCACATAAGAATGACAGTATAATATATGTATATGTACCTCCATCCACGAAACATTTTCTAATAACATCTGAACCATATTACTTTCTTTTCATTATAAACGGTATACGCGAAGCACAGAGTAAAGTGGCAGAACATTAAACAGGTAAATATTTATGAATACTTCGAAGCCACTTACCACTATGACCAATTTGGCTAAATAAATACTACTTGTAATTAATAGCTGCGCCATCTGTGCTACTTAAACAACCTTTTAGTGGATAAGGTTTTATATAAGTTACGGGGCTGAGGATTCATTGTTGTGTTATTTGACTTAAACAAGGGACTTGTATTCTAAGCTGGCTGTTAAATTAACTTTATTTGAACAACGTGGCGATACATTACTTGAGCTAATTTTAATTATTTATTTTCTAAATCCAAATGTAATATCACCTTTAACACTAAAACAAAATGCGAATGCTTGCAGAAATTTTTCAAAAGTATAGTTGAAATATGTATATTAATTTCTGACAGAGGACACTGTCAGTAAATTTTGCCAAAAAATCCTCCTCTCTCCAACCCTCTGAGGGAATAACTGTAAACTTCATAATGACAACTATGACAAATACAATACAAATATTTTGTTTTGTCTCAAAAGAAAACGTATTATACAGAAAGACATGTACAAGTTACTACAAACTTACATACTGATAATACCTACTACACAACATTATACATCACAACCATTAGGTACATACATTAAGAAGAAGTTTACATAGGTACTTAAGTTTGGTAAATGCATCCACACAAGTAGTTGTTACTGCTAGTACTTCTTAAATAAACTAGGTACATATAGATAGTAGGTTTATGTAAAACAGACATAAAAGCTATCTAAATACTATCTTGAATCACTGCAGATGAAATATCTGCAATCCCGAGTAAACGAGATCTTGAAATGTTGGGTTAACCAAAATAATAATAAAAACTTTAACGCAAAAATCTAATGTAAAAACACAGTAACAATTAACACGCGTTTTAATCCTTTAAAAGTGTTTTATTTAAATGTGTAACACTCGCGTTAATAATAGATCTATATTAAACTTAATATCAAATAATACTACAGAACAGATAATAGATAATAGTAGAATGGCCATCACACGTAATTTGCATGGAAGACACTGTGGCCACTCGATGTTATTACATGCGCAACACAATAAATTACTATTCTGTGAAGAATACCATGAAACTTACATCAGTAAGTGTACTTGTGTACACTACCGACAATTTTTTAGTAGCCATATTTTGTGAACTGAAGTATATTTGACATATCCAGGTGTTATTAGGTCAGACAAGTCACTGGTATCTGTTGAACAAAACACCTAATCATCTACAGCATTTTACATCTACATACATTTTAAATAATAAAAATAGGTAATTTGACACAATAACAAGTAGGGTAACCTCAAACAAGCTTAGCTAAACGACTACCGCGAAACAAAACTGGGTAAACGTGTCCAACTTGTCCCGGTTACCTTGCAGGGCTAGCAGGAAGACCGGTCGTAGGGATCACACACATTTAGACGCAAATAGCAGTTCGAAGTCTCTAAAAATCTTTGGCATTAATAACATAACAATTAGGAGATAGCGTTAGTGTCACAATAGGGAGAACGATAGACACACACCATGGTACCCCCGGTAGGATCCTCTGCCGCCACGAACTAATTTGTTTTCTGTTTTCGAAATAAAAGGCATTTATTTTCTCAAACTTGATTCCTATAGAATTATTTTTGATGTCATTTCTAATATACTAGATACTACTACCGCTTCGAAAACAAATGGCGCTCTGATAGAGAAGAAGCGGCGCAAGAAACTATCCCAGCATTCTTTTTTTGCGCTCTTTTCAATAAAAATTTACAATATTGTACTTTATTATAAAAGTGTATACATTTACCCTTAAAGCTATTATGTATCTAGGCATTAGTTACAGGCAATCCCTTATTTCTAGTGTTATAATAATGAAAATCACTATTAAGAGCAAAAAGATGACGATTTTTGTGAACGTATATTAAATTTTCATAAATATACTGACAATGAACAGTCATAATATTTATATTTTTAAATTTTTCTTTGGCGAGCTGATATATAGCACGAACAGCTCTCTTTTGCAGAGCAAACACTATATCAGCAGCATGACCCCATAGTAAAATACCGTACGTCATGATGCTCTGAAAATAACTAAAGTACACTAATCTAGTGGTCGCAACATTCGTGTACTCTCTAATCTTTCTGATTCTAATTTTTCTAACTGCAAATGCCGCAGAGCTGAGTCTATCTGCTAGATGGGCAATATGTGGACCCCACTGAAGCTTTTTATCCAACGTATAAATCCAATTAAGAACGTTGGTTTGTACCTCCGCTGTGTTTGGTGTAATGAACCGTAAACATTTTGTTTTTTTACTGTTTAAGTGCAGATTATTCGTCTCAAAACAACGCACTATCTTTGAGAGTGCATTATTTACCTTGTCATCCATATCTGCACGTAGCTTTACTTCATAAATAAGTGAAATATCATCAGCAAACAATACAATCTCATGGCTGTCATCCACCACAAACGGTAGATCGTTAAAATATATATATAAGAAACAAGAAAGGACCGAAAATAGAACCCTGTGGAGCACCTATTCCCACAGGTTTACCCGAAGCCCATTTGCCATTTACATCGACTATCTGAACTCTTTCGCTTTAATATGATTTTAACAGATTTAGGGCTCTATTTTTCACTCCATAATGCTTTAGTTTTAGGAGTAAAGTTTCATGGTGGACGCAGTCAAATGCTTTGGACAAATCACAAAAAATGCCCAATGCATCCTGTGACTCTTCCCAGGCGTCAAAGATGTGCTCAATTCAAAGTCTAGTACCCGCATTAATTGTTGATAAGCCCCTAGTGAAACCAGATTGATTTTTGTTTATTATTAATTCATATGTACATTAATTCGACGCTTTATAATTATAGTATTTGTGCAATGTTTAAGAGGATGAACAACACATACTGAAATCTTTAATGGAGTGAGTGTACCCTTATGCTTTCTTATGGCTTCGTTGTAACATAACTTTAAAGTCAAGTGGGATATGATTCGGAATTAGTTATTCGAGGTATAAAAATTGTATTTAGTACGTAACCTCTCAAAACTTCTGATTCTATTGACTTTCAACCTTATGCCTTTCTATATCTTTGGGTACCCTAAGTTAAGCTGTGCTAAATTTTATACTTTTAGATCATGAAACTTTAGACACACCTTGTATAAAATTGGATATAGAATTTCTTTAATGACAATAAAGGACGAGTCGAACAGGACGTTTTGCTGATGGTAACAGATACACCATGCCCATTACAATGCAGTGCCACTCAGGATTCTTAAAAAACCCAAAAATTCTGAGTGGCACTACAACTGCGCTCAACACCTTGATACATAAGGTGTTAAGTCTCATTTGCCCAGTAATTTCATTAGCTACAGCGCCCTTCAAACCGAAACTCAATAATGTTTACACATTGCTGCTTTAACAAGCGCCGTTGTGGTACCCATAATCTAGCCAGCACCCTGTGCAATGGAGCTGGTACATTTCGTCCTGGCATTATTAAGATCTCCCGAATATGAACGGGCAGAATACAGTCATGGCTATCTATTATTGAAAAGTACTACTACAAGTACGTTCTACCTTTTAGTTTGGATTTCTAACTTCGTTAACTATTTTTTAATTTTCTTTTTTAGTTTTAAAACTACACTGGCCTGCAAAAGTGAGTATCACACTTTTCAATTTAAATTTTTTTCTTAACTATAGAGAGGTAGAGATTTAAGATTAAAATCGTTTTTTGCAAAATTTATAGGCTTTAATTCTTAGAAACTAAAATTATACATTAGTAACATTTTTAACTTAAAAAAGATAAAACAATGAAAATAGACATTTTTAGTTTAGTGTAAAAAAATTCAACTAAAATGTATTACATGTTATTTAATTTTAATAGCTGGTATTGCCTCATCGAGTTCTGATTACAGCTTCGAGCCGGTTTAGCATTTATTCGCTCACCAGGTCGCCTGTAAACACTTCGCCATCAGAAGTGTAAAGGGAGAATCGAGACTCAAAGCAAACAAAATTCTTGACCATTCTTCTTCATCCCACTGCATGTGTTCACGGGCGTCTCGCTACTCGATATTGTCTCTCGAGTTTTGGGCCACTCGCTGGTCTTCGGGGTTTCAAATTTGCTTCAGCAAGTCTTCTTCTTACTGTACTGTCACTAATGTAGTCCCTCCGGGTCTGAAGTAGCTATTGCTGGACTTCAACTGCATTTAGGTGGCGATTTCTTAACACAGTGGAAATAATATAACGATCTTCTCGGGCACTGGTACACCTGGGTCTGCCATTACAAGGTCTCCTCAGATGGTGTCCAGTCTCTTCGTACCTTCGCTTTACCTTCTGGACCGTTCGTACCGACACACCCACCATTCTTGCAGTGCGACGCATACAGATGCCTAGTTCCAGAAAAGACATGATCCTAGCACATTCTTCAACTGAAAAAGGCATGATAAATAAACGTTATGTGCTTTTTAGCATAAATTTTTAAAACAAGACCCATCGATCTTGAAAAAAATTGAAAACAGAAAGAAATATGTGAATGGTAAAATTGTAATTCGGAAACGTCCACTTTGAAAAAGGAATGGTTTTGTTTTTGAAGTTTTTTTTCAGCCAATTCTTAAAAGAAGGTTACCGACTATAAAGTTTTTATGTACAAAATTAAATTCTCTTTGGAGTCCTTTTTATTTCGAAAGTATATCTTGTGAACTTAAAACGTTATCCCAATTTTAAAAGTGTGATACTTACTTTTGATGGCCAGTGTATTATAATATTTGATAACGAATAATCGATGTTTGTTGCGCCCATTCTTCTCAGGTCTGAGGCATTCGTTTTGGAATGGGTGGTAGTTTTTGACATTCATGTCGTGGTGATGGTGATATCACATCCTATTTCAAATAAAAATATTTGAATTTCAATTAGCACGCACGACCAAGGACACTACCGGGAATACGACATTAAAAAATCGCTTATGATCTTGGTCAAAAAAATTTGATGGACTATATAATTTATTAAATTGACATTACGTTCAAAGTATAATTTGAATCAGACATTTTAAAGTGGGTGAAAATTTGTTTCCAGAGATCCGTTACACATTACTTAGATAGAGGTCAAGCTAATATAAAGCATGTAAAAATGAATTGGACGTAGAAAAAAAAATATTTGAGCAAATTATTTTAATTGAGCAAGCTAATGGCTACGAAATTATTTGAGACATAATTAAAGTCGTACTTTGTAATAACCGAAATTTATAGTCGTAATAGTAGCAATTGTTTGCGTTAAAATGTATTTAATCCCTGCAGCAACAGTGCTACGAATAACGCTTAGCAAACTGGTGCGCATTTTATACTTTCTAACGGGCAACAAATAAAAGAAAGCAAAAAAATAAAGGCATATTTTTCCTTAGAAAAATCGTTGTGGATTCTATTACACACAGCATAGTTACGGAGTGTTGGAACTGTTTAGGTTTTTGTAGGAAGATAGCGACGGACCAAAACTTAATAATTCCATACCGAAACCGGAATAAGCATTATTATCACTCCCGTTTTTAAATTCTTGAAGAATTGTCATGTCTTCCAAAATATAACTTATAAGTTTTTTTTGGATTGATGAGAAAGACATTTTCAGAACATACGGTACCTACTTATGATTGCAAGTGAAATCGTATTCTTATAAGTTTAATCAATCTAAACTGATCATAATATTGGTCTTATAAGTTTTGTTTTATGACAGTAAGGGGCGAGACGATCTGGACGTTCAGCTGATGGTAATTGATACGCCCTGCCCATTACAATGCAGTGCCGCTCAGGATTCTTGAAAAAACCCAAAAATTTTGAGCGGCACTACAACTGCGCTCGTCACCTTGAGACATAAGATATTAAGTCTCATTTGCAAGTTAACTGTTAATAAGTCATAATGACAAATCATAAGTAATTGTCTTGAGTACATTTTCCAATAATTATACTTTCGAATCGTGGAAGCTATAATCTCAGCCGAAGTATGAAATAAACTTACACAAGGTATGCGGGTTTGATTCCGTTAAGCACTACATTTTTAAAATTATTTAAACGTGTTTTGGCTTTCTCTACGAGATTAGTTCAAGGACCGCTCCTTGTGTTGCCAACCAGTTTCGGTGCGATTTAAATTAACATAATCAAAAGTTACTCAATACTATGTGTTTCACGGTATATATATGTTAGAATTTATGACTTCGTCCATAATATCGCTTATTAGCGATCCTACCTACTAAGCTAGAGGTCCAGGGTTCGAATCCCGGTAGGTGCAAGCATTTATATGATGAATATAGATGTTTGTTTCCGAGTCATGGATGTTTAAATGTATTTATGTATGTTTATATGAATATATGTATGTTTAAGTAAGTATATTGTATTAAATATATCATTGTCTTGTAACCCATAACACAGGCTATATATGCTTAACTTGGGGCAAGATAATTTGTGTAAAAAGAGTGTCAATATTATATTATTATTATCATTAGTAAATTGTTGCCAATTTGTAAAATTATTATTGTGTATTTTTATTCATAAGATAGTTAACAGTTTGGAGGTGTTCCCGGCAACACTCTGCTTTTGGCGCGGCGTTGATAACTTGACATTCGATGACCCTGTCTCCTATAAGAGCTACCCCAAAAAATTTAAATCAACAGTTATGTAGAAATGTTACTTATGTTTCTTTCTGAGATTTCATTTAATAAATACATATAAGTTTTATGAAACAGAACTAATGGCTAGTCTAGGTGTATCAGCTTAGTTATAGACATTATAAATACTATAACCACATGAGGCCTTTTTTATTGTTACAACACTGCAGATAAGAAATTGCTAATAATTAGTTCTAGAAGCCTCTACGAGGTACACAATAGCATTGACAGTAATCAGGCGAGGTCAGGCGTTATCTATAAGTAAATTCAAAGGTTTTGTTTAAAAAACGTTCCGCTGTTAATCTTACTAGTGTGAATAAGGCGTTTACCAGGTACCCATGATGGGTGCACTACCTACCTACGACATGAATACTTACTTAATTATGAAAAAGTTGAAACCGAATTCAACTAGATGGCCCTGATTTAGTCAAGTTATTGAAATCTATTGTCATGTCAACGACGGAAGTGGCGGATGTGGTTATTTTAAATTGTTAAGAATCAGTGACACTCCTTTTAAAAAAGAAAAAAGGTATTGAAGCCAGCGGGCAGAAGACTGGAGGCTCACTATTATTTTTGTGGTTTAATAGCTATTCTATTCCTACATCCAATTTGTAGAATTGTGTCCTTTGTAAAAACGGAATTGGTGTCAAAAGATAAGTATATTTGATAATTTAAAGAGATTCTGTTAGAAATTATTTTTATGCTGACTAGACGCCATTTTGGTTCTTTAATGTCCATATTGTTATTTGTTATAGGATTTCTGTTAACCTTTTGAACCAAATAAACCTTTTAATTATTAATATTATCTTGATCTAGCTAAATCACAGGGATAACCTGTGATTTTCTAAAATGTGAGTACTATAGAGCTATGTAACGGATGAATAGTTATTTCCTTGAAATTTGTAATGGTAGTGGTGGTTATGTATTCATTAAATATCTGTAAATGGTTTTATGTGTTATTATTTCATCGACGGGGTTAATCAAATTAATTACTAAATAGATTGGAATATATATATTACTTAGGTTCAAGTTTTTAGGTAGGTAGGTACTAGTTGAGGTTATGTATTATTTCAGTGATGTAGGCTTTTACGTATATTATTAGGTGCAGTTAATTAATTGGTTTTAACACTATTCAATAGGAAAATATCTAAGCGATTCGACAGCCTGGGACTAAAATATGATTATTAATAACAAATAGCACAGTACAATATAGTATTAATTGCATTTTCAATCAAATAGGGGAAAATAGTGGGAGAGAGTTTCTTTCTATGCCGTTTCTTCTGTATCAGAGCGTCATTTGTTTCGGAAATGTGAAAAATTAATTTCCTCTTATGCCTTTATACGCGAAGGTATAAATAATAAGGCAAAGTCAGTTATGGTTAAACATATCTGCAACACTATAAAAATGAGCCTCAGTGAAGCTGGTTATAATGATAGATATAAATTGTTTTCCATAACAGCCATGTTGATGTGTGAGAAAGTAAAAATTAAAAGTTGCTTTGGTTTTTTAGATTTGAACCATTTAAATAATTTAGTCATGGTTTCTCCCAACCTCCATTTATGACTTTATGATATTATATATGTAAAGCACTTATTGTATATGAATTAAAGCATTAATTCATATACAATTACTTCATGTTTACAACAACCATCTTTATCTTGGGTCATGGCACATAAAATCAAACAAAATTGCTTTTTGTCATTTATGTTATAAAATTATACTTATTAGTGACAAAAGTTACCACTTACGATCACTTCGGAAAAGGTTGTGCAATAATTGTCAGTTTTTTTAATTGAATATTAAGTATTATATTAATAAATGTAATTTAATTATTATAAGTTATTAAAAAATACAAGAGCCTCGACACACAAGGTAAATAAATAAAATATCATAATATTATGTACTAACATTGCAGTAACGTCATACAGACATGCAGATCTATTAATACTTTATTATTATAAATAATTATATATATTTAAGAATATGAAGCAGAGTTCCCGATAGCAGGATGATCCAGCTACCTTAGTAACGTTCAAGAACATGACGCATGGACCAGCCTTGACCATATTTTAGGGAAAAAACTTACAAGATTGAATGTCTACCTATACATGCAAATCCTCACTCGATACAATAAAATTTGACAATTTTGATTAAATTTGAAAATAATTATTAATAAAATATTTTCGCTTAAACTTATTCAAAGCTTCTTAGGAAAAGTCACACCCAAATTGAATTACTATTTCAATAAACCTTTACATTATAATAGGATTTTCCTATAAGTATTAGATTCATTGTAGGCTTTGAATTTCCTTAAACTATACCTAAGTATTTTTGTTTATGATTTAAAAGCAATTAAAGAAATAAGTAACACAATACTAATATATGTATCTTTAAATTTACCTTCCAAGAGCTGCTCAATATGAATAATTTACATCAAATGCCATAAAATACAAACGTAATGTTTATACCCTTAGCCTCATTATCGAATAAGGAAAATTTTCACTTCCCAAAGCATCTTCGTAATAAAATTCAAACATCATTGTTCATGTACAGAGGGACACGATAAATAATGGTAAAACCTTTTTGCGTTTTTTTACCCGTTACATGTCGTATAAATTCACTTTCTCGCGCTTTATGTTGTGTTGGAGATAGATGATTTAGCGTGGCTTTTATATGAATTATATTTTTATGGGTGAGGAGGACAAACTTACAGTTACAAACCGTTTTTACACGCTTTTTATTAGCTTCACCTGTGTGTATGTTTGTTTGTAACCGACTCAATTGGGCGCGATTTTGACCCACTTTAAACGGCCATATTTCGTTGACACTTCGTAGATTTATCGAGGACCGATGACAATACATTAATTTGAGAAAATTATTCCATTTTTCAATTTGCAAAATAATATTTTTATTAACTTATATGATTTTCATCTATCGCCTATAAGGCAGGAATTGATGTTAATTTTAAATTTCAACCATTATCTTTAACTGATTTATCTAATATTAGGAAATTTTCGAATATCAAAGAGAATTATATGCGTGTTTTTAGTTTTTTTTTTAAATTTTTATATAATTTATTTATTAGTGTCGGTTAGCTAAATAATAAAACAATTGTTTATATGTGATGCCATTTGATCAGCAATAATTCAGTCGAGCACTCTTATGTTCGCGACGCAGTTATTCTGTTCGGGAGATTATAAAGGAATCAGTGAAATAAAATATAATGACTAGCGATAAATATTAATGTCTCACTGTTGATACGGTAACGATATTTAAGAAAGACTAAAGCAACTGTCTTTTTTTTATGAAAATAAGGGACGAGACGAGCAGGACGTTCAGCTGATGGTAATTTATCAATTCGCCCTGCCCATTACAATGCAGTGCCGCTTAGGATTCTTGAAAACCCCCAAAAATTCTGAGCGGCATTACAACTGCGCTCGTCATCTTGAGACATAAGATGTTAAGTCTCATTTGTCCAGTAATTTAGTGAAATTAGAACTAGCTACGGCACCCTACAGACCGACACACAGTAATGCTTACCCATTACTGCTTCACGGCAGAAATAGGAGCCGTTGTGGTACCCATAATCTAGCTGGCATCCTGTGCAAAGGAGCCTCCCACTGATAAACTGTCTACTCCAAATGTCACCAGGGGCTGCTGAAAACCATTGTTGTGTAGGTGTATTCTGCACTGACCAACAATGTACTGGGTCAGCTCCTTTTAGCAGGGAATCACGCGACACAGTTATTTACATTTATTTTTATTTTTTCTAATATTTCTTGCCTTATTTTATTAAGTATTTTAAGATCTTAATGAATATTGTAAATTGTTGTGTTTTTGTGTGTTTTTTTTTGGCAGACAGGTGTCTCGCACAGTACTACCATCACAGGGTCTCGCAATATCTGAGGCCGCCCCTGATGTAATCACCTACTACAACACCTGTGTGAGAACAGTCGCTAGCACGTCTCAGTCAAGATCAATCAGTGTGTTCACTTTCGTTTTACATTACTTGAGTGATGTGTCGTTGATAGCGAGAACATAATTGAGCCAACCTCACTTATTGTCCGTGTTACGCCGACTGTGAAATTAATGCTTTACCACTCATGTTACATTTAGATCGCGGATTAACTTCATCTTAACATGAACTGTAGGTAGTAGCGGTTATGATCTCTGATCACTTTATGATCGATGTTTGTTTGAAACACTTTAGTGTGTTTGTATATTATTTATAATATGGCATAAAAAAATTGATGGAAATAATAATAATTATATCGCCGATTGGAACTTGACAAGATGACATTGTCAATATGCGTATCACTCCGGCTCGGTATAAAACTGAATGAACCACATCAATGTAGATGTGGTGTTCAGGTAGATGCTCTTGGTCGTCATGGGCTATCCTGCCTAAAGTCAGCATGCCGTATCTGTCGTCACGCCAGCATTAATAAAGTCATCCGCAGGGCTTTGGCGTTCTTAATATACCAGCTGTTTTTGAGCCAAATGGTATTACCCGCCGCGATGACAAGCGTCCTGATGGAATGACCCTGGTGGCGTGGGCACGGGGAAGGGCGCTGGTGTAGGACGCGACTTGCGTCGACTCTCTGGCTCCTTCTCATGTCCAAGTTACATCGGTTGGTGCTGGGGCTGCTGCTTCGACTGCCGAAGACAGCAAGCGTCGCAAATATGTCGGTCTCAGTGAGTCATACATCTTTGTGCCGGTTAGTGTCGAGACACTTGGCCCGTGGGGCTCAGAGGCGCGGAACAAAGTACTATCTTCGCGCCTCACTAAGGCTGGAAACCAGAAACGGGAAACCCAAGCGCTCGCAACTATTTTGGTCAATGGATCAGCCTAGCTATCCAACGCGGAAATACTGCCAATATTCTTCCCCGTAATGATAGGTTTAATTTAATGTAATGTTTTGATAAATTATATAATATTTATTATATAATATTTCAATATTAAACAACCTTACGTCTTATGATTAGTCTGTTGCTTAATATTACACTTATTAAGAAGTTATTTTGATCCGGAAATCAACTTGCTAGTGTATCCAACATAATTAATTCTAATTATGTTTTATCTGTGTCTCTTCTCGAGCCCTGACTTCACCAGGGACTTGATCGATCTTGATCGTTTCGCTACACAAATTTTTCATACATCAAGATTAATAATTCCATTTTTCATAGCTGATAATATAGATTTCTGTAGGTTAAAGTATTTTTTAAAAATTATTATCTTTATATGACTATTTTGTGCCTATTGAAAGCACGTTTAAACAGTTACATCTAAGTCCGCTCAAGCCTTCATTGCTATAGCATGTACATATATGTTTATAAACACAGGCTGTACCGGAGAGAAATCGACTCTTAAGGGTTTTATAGTTTCTGATAGGAGTATTGGCAATTTCATTTCAATTAGAAAGTGAACGGATCTATAGGAAACCAAGTGTTTATCAGCTATAACTACATTTTTACATTAAAGTTGCAAGGAAACTTTAGACGAGTGCGAAGTTATAGAAACGAGTCTTGAGTTCGATTATTGCTTATAAGTGCTTCGAACTTTAGTGCCAATAATGTAATATATGATCTTGATAATCTTCAATCATTGGATAACTGCATCTAGAGTTATGATTTTGTTGTTTAAATTCAAAGTTATATATTTTTTGAAAATACTTCGGAGGTATGCACGAGTATCAAAGACTAATGTTACAATAATATACATAATATTTTAATATTACCACCAGGCTAATAATAACATAATGTAAAAAGTAACGAGTGCCTATACTCTATAGAATACATTTTATAAAGAATACTTACTTAATACTGTCTTTTCTACAATGAATACCGAATCCGAAAACTCACTAAGTAAAACGCAAAAATACTGAATAGTAAATAGTTAATAATTCAAAGTTTTGCATGGATATTGACGTTTTTTACATTGATTTATTATGAACAACTTGTACGTCAATGGTTTTGAAACAATAAGTTTTTCGTACGAGAAAAAGTGACGAGACGAGAGAGATGTAAGGTTATCGTTTCCATAATTTTTGGGGGTGGCTGACATCGAATTCATAATGATGTATAAACAATTATTACTTTCTTAAGCTTCATATTATATACTTACATACACGTGTTTGAGGGTTTCGAAAGTCCGAACAAATATTCCGAAACCAGTATAGGATCACTCATGAATATACTTTATACATGTTTTGCCTGTCTGTCCACTTGTCATAGTAAATTCTCATTTGAAGCGAATCATAGCTGCAGTGAACCAGTTTTTTTTTCTCTTTTCATTTCTTATTTGCTTTTGGTAGACGTATATTAATAACAAATTGTAATAGTATGAATTCACATGTAATAAATTCTTTCACATCTTTCACACACACATTTTTTATAGTTCCATTTAACGCGGCCGTAGGCGAGTAAGCTTGTATATATATTTATGTGTGTACCTACATTTCATAAGTATAACTTTAAAAAACTCTTCATAGTGCAGACTAACGTCTATTAATGTACGTTTGTTCAAAATTTAAAGTTTATAACTTTTGTGGCTTAGGCTCTGCGTTCAATTAGGACTTGTAAATATATATCTACTAGCTGATTACCCGCGACGTCGTTCGCGTACGTATTTTTACACATTGGGTTACATTACTGGACTTTTAGTAGGGTTTTTTTGAAAATGTTATATAGCCTATAACACTCGGGGATAATGTAGCTTCCCAACAGTGAAAGAATTATTCAAATCGGTTCAATAGTTGCGGAGTCTATTCAATGCAAACAAACAATCAAATCTTTCCTCTTTATAATATTAGTATAGATATATAGGTAGATAGCAATTGCAAGCTTTGACAAACATTGCATTGTCTATGAAACGACACAAACAATAGTATTTAAATGTATTCTTTTGCATTTACATTTTAACCGACAGAAATATTCTTTTTTCATTTTTTATTCTTCAGTGGCTTGTGTCACAAAATTTACATTCAATGCTACAGCCATTTTTGAACTTTGTATTTTGATGTGAGCTTCAAAAAGCCAAAAGGCTAAAGGTTCTTGCGTCAGCGTTCATAAGCAACGTATTTTTTACACCATTTGTTTATTTTCATTATAAGAGTATTTCCTTCTATCAAACAACTTTTGACTTCAATTAGTTTACGTAGGCATTAAAATATATTTTTTTTTAATTCATCGTTTTTTACTTTATCATTTTGTAATTCGGTCTAAAATGAACGCTGCTGGCAAGAAAATCCTTAGATATTTTTTTACATAAGGCCAAGTTGGCCTCAATTAAATTTGGTGTCAATACATGGAGCAGTAATTTTCCGCTTATATGCTATACCCCAATAAATTCTGTTACGGCTAATGTAAAGTTGGATAATAAATATTTAATGAATACTTTTTATGAATATTTTTTAATTTTGTTATATGCAAGTACCTAAAAGTATCCTCTTATTTTATAGTAAAACTTAACGCCTAAAATGTGTGATATTTGGTGGTACTTAACTAAGCTTTGGAATGAATAGTATTATTTCATTAGTATACGTTATATTATGACTACAAGATTTATTTATAGTCATTTCGTCCTATCCTAATATACTTACAAACTACTTTTGGCCGGTTTTTAACCGTTAAAATTCCATTCGAAAATCAAAGTTAAATGTATATAAAGTTATACAAAGACTTGTACAAATTTAAAGATTCAATACATTAAACTTTCAGTACACAAAGATTTATGACTTCCAATGATAATCTGCTCTGGTTGGCGTGTTCAAGGTAGGCCAATTGTCAAATTTTCTTCTTCTTCTACCTTATGTATTTTTAAAAACATAACTAAATTTAAGGTCAGAATTTGGAACCAGTCACTCTGTTCTTATAAATCTAAATCAATGAATTATCATTGATTTAGATTTAATTTCTCGCCAATCATGTGTTACATCGAAGATAATTTACACGTCTAGATAGAGTTTCTTGCTGTTAGACAACCGATACAAACAGGCCACGAATATAAGTTTAGTGTGCGTAACAAGCCACGCCTTACACTCGCGATTTGTATGACACTTTGTGTTAGTGTGCGTGAATTGCTAAAAATAGAGGTTAGGTCTAAAGTCAACTTTTTTCGACGTTTTCACAGCTGTCATAGTCTATCTAGACGTATAAATAATCTAAGTGTTACATATTCTTGTGATATTAAATTGGAGCGCGATGATAAAGAGAACTGAATTGCTATGATAGCACGACACAGAGTAGATATAAAACCAAATGTTATTTTTGAAACTCTTCATACGCCTGGCATTTCTCAAATGATTGCGTTATTGATATCTTCATTAAAACATTATCTGCGATTATTACAAATTAGTTAAACACGTGATAAACATGTCTTGTATTAAAAAAGTTCTATTAGAAATCCGTGTATGTCTATTGTTTAGCGTCAATCTTAAGAAGTGGCTTAAATAGTTAGACAATGTTTAACAAAACACGTGTCTAAGCCATGTTTAAAATATTTTTTAATTTCTGTTTGTGACAAAAAGATCTGACCTTCCATGGAAGGTAGTATCCGTACAACATAGAAATAAAGGTTTTTAAGAAAATAATTCGCAGAAATTCTGTTTGATAGCAAAATATTTTATCGTATTCCGTGTTTAAAAAATAACATAGGACTTTCAGATTATAAGAAACGTGCTGGTCAATACTAAACCGATGATTTTAAAATCAATAGCGTGGTAAAATCACGATAACTTCTTAACTGAGAAAGAAGAGGTCACAGAAAAAAATATTTAATTACGAAAAATTTTTAGTATCGAACGACTTTTTAACAACTGAGTGTATTCTCAAAACTCTATAGAAGCCTTCTTTATAATACAGCAGTGCGCGAATATTGCAGCAGAAATCGGATTCAGTGATGGTTTGGTGACGTATTAACTAAACATTGAAAAAGATGTTTAGCATCGGCACGTATTTGTGTCGATGTTACTACTGGATCAAAATGCTTGATCCAAACAAGCGTGCTTAGAAAAGACTTTTCTCTCTGACTTATTCCAAGCTGAGTAATCCGATGGTATTTGATTGGTGGTCAGTTTTACAGAGTATGATAATAATAAAATATGATATTATTTAAGTTTGATTCAATGTCATATTTTTAATACTATTACTATCACAGAGTAGGAATAAATCATCATCATCTTCAGCCGGAAGACGTCCACTGTTGGACAAAGGCCTCCCCCAATGATGCCCACGACGATCGGTTCTGCACTACCCTCGTCTAACGTATTCCGGCGAACTTGAGCAGATCATCGTTCCACCATGTGGGGGGCCTACCAACACTGCGTCTTCCGTCAACTGGCTTCCGTCATCTGTCTACGGAGCTTCCTGAACGCTGCCCATCCGAGTTGGATTCGACGAGTGATCTCTTTCGCGAAGTTGCCAGAAGCCTAACTAGATTGTTTTGTCCAAGGTAGACGTAGGAATAAATACTTGCTATTATACTAAGGTTCACACCTAAATATAATAAATTAGCTTATTATAAATATTTTATGTAATAGAAACCAAATCGTTTATGCCAACAATGTTTATGCCAAACTAAGACTTATATTCGTCCACAAAATTAAAATCTATAAGCATTAATATAGAACATGTAAAACTTATTGTATATTTCCCAAATGTTTCTCTTTACCGTTCTAGCGACGGTTTTCAACAAGTCAGGAGGCGCAACATTCACGACTCGAATTTCGCATCTGTACTCCATTATCTTCTGCTTATTATTAACTTGCTTGGAGTAGGTATTGTATAATTTCAACTTGCTTTTCGAAGAAGTCAATTTTTGTAGAACGAAAAACATATTTTCTTTTTATATCTATAGAATTAATGAGCTGTTTTTACGTTATTTTTTTATCAAAATTCAAACTGTAACCGCTTTATCTAGGCCACAATATACGCTCATGATAACTTTTGACAATTCACTTTTAGCGAATCATGTGCTACAATGTTTATAGAAATGGGTATACCAGTGGGAGGCTCCTTTCCACGGGATTCCGGCTAGATTATAGGTACTATAACGGCGCCTATTTCTGCCGTGAAGCAGTAATGTGGGAACAATATAGTGTTTTGGTCTGTAAGCGCAGTATTTATGTCTCAAGGTGACGAGCGCAGTTGTAATGCCGCTAAGAATTTTTGGGTTTCAAATAATCCTGAGCGGCGTCCTGCTCGTCTCATCTCTTATTGTCATAAAAATACATATATTATGTCGATACAATAAGTCTATACACATATTTTCCAGAACCTTATAAAATATCATACACAATATTGTACGTGCAATAAAATAAAAATTATTTTGCAGTTCGGCAAAAAATGACCACCAAGAATGGACACCAAAAGTAAGATATTATCATTGTTGTATTTGGCAGAGTATGAACACGACGTTAAAGGATGACAATGTCCTTTTGTAGCGATAAAACGTCTGATAAAAACATTGCGTAAATCTCGTTCCATTGACACACTCCCAACAGGTTTGAGAGACCCGCTGATGGTAGCCGGAGCCCGCAGCTCAACACAGGGCTGTCAATCTTCATTATTTTAATTTATTGTTTCGAAGTATACCTTGGTTATCATTTGTTACATGTCTTCTGTTTCTATGACCTCAATCATGAAAGATGCTCTTTTTTGTGAAGTCAATTTATTTTGTACTTGCTTTTAGTAGGTTTTTCTGTATTTCAATCATCAAGGGACTTATGTATACTTATAATACGTATACACTCGATGTTACTAAATACACCGCAAATCGAGTTATTATTTTAACTTCGAGTATTGGTGAGATTCATGAAATGAGTCCGAAACGTACAATCCGCATGGCCCTTATATTTTTAATGGTTCTTTTCCCTGATGGAGTTATTAAATTAAACAAACCTAAAGTAAGATCAAAAACAACACTACATATATGTAGACGTAGAGATATGCAATATTCCCAGAGGTAACGGAACCCACCCCCTTTTGCTCGGACATTTACCACTCGGCTCGTCAGGTAGTGTTGAATTGAAAATCTAATGATTGTAAGTTCTGATTCTTTTTTATTATATTTCTTTATTTTTTTTTAATGGAAAAGGTGGACAAACGAGCGTACGGGTCACCAGGTGTTAAGTGATCACCGCCGCCCACATTCTCTTGCATCGGAGGAATCACAGGAGCGTTGCCGGCCTTTAAGGAAGGTGTACGCGCTTTTTTTGAAGTTTTTTTTTTTCAAATAAATTTTTGCCAAGCATCTCTTGGTATCTTTCATTAATCCATCTTCTTCACGTTTTTCTCTTTATCACTTTCCAAGTAACTATAGTTGCTCCACGTTAAAAATCTTAATATCAAGAATAAGTTTGCATCAGAGGATCCAATGTCACGTAAATTTATTCGGAAATTCTTGCTGATACAACAATGGCACGTCGAATAAAGGGAGGTTTAATATTGAAAAGATTTATTGTGTATTATATCTATCATTATTTCTTCTGCATCTCGATCTTTCGGATAAATAGAACCCCTACCATACCATAAGTAGATTTATTTGCAGAATGTTTGGATAATGTGCAAAATGCTTTGAATGATCTTAAATTTCGTTTTTTTAGTTTATTCTTAAGTCCCAGATGTTTTTAGTTTATAAATACCATTTTTCTAAGGTTGATGATATTATAAAAAATTTACTCATTAGTAAGACATAATATCAATCATATTTACAAAGCCATAGCTATAAAACTCATGTCAGTAGTTAATTTAGTATTAAAAGTTATATTAGCAACTTATTAATCTATTTTACGTTTATTTTATGTTAAATTTATCATAAAATTATAAAGTATTTGCCACTTTTATTCTTAAAAAGGATGACGCCATGATTTGTGATGCTATAAAATAAATTTATGTGATTTAAATATTCTCGAGAGCTTCTCAAACATATTATATGCAACTCATTAATTAAAACGAGATGCGTTGTAAGCCTGACGACGCCAGTCCGCCCAACAACTACCGTTGAGTCGCGGCCGGCGACGACGCGATATGCGACAACTACAACCTCGCAGTTAGCGTTCTAGTTTATCTAGGCTCTATGGCCCCTGCTCTTTATACTGTGGCTTACTATAATCCTCATTTTAGCTAAATAACTGTGAAGCTTATTGCCCGTTTACCCCCTCTTATATACAATTAATACAAAATTGTATAAATAATTGTGGGACAATACGTCTAAATCTGACATCTTCATCTTTTTTATTTTCATATATTTTTCTTAATTTCGGAATTTCTTGAATGACATACCCCCTTATTCATAATGGTCCGCTAACTTTAAACAGCCGCTTAGGAGTGTTTATCCTCATTCTGACTTAGGTCAATAGAAGAAGACAGAGTGAGAATTAGCAATGCTTTAAGTTATCAGACTATTATGAATAAGGGGTAGTGTTGCACAAGTATTTATACAATTTTATTAATTGTATATTAGAGGGGGTAAACATGCAATAAGGTTGATATTAATTTTCATTACTATATTAATACAGTACGTATTTGTGTAAATTTAATACATTAATTCATCTTTTAAGCCGAATTATGCCATCTGAGTAGAATGTAGAATTTTCTTCTCTGTTTATATTTTTTCTTACTTTGCTAATTATATTATATCTACCTTGAGAAATGTCAATCTTTTATGGTTTGCAAAATTGACCAAATAGATAATATCTATTTTGTCTAATTATCGTATAATATCTAGTTTGTCTGCTTATTTTCATACATGGAATAGGAAAAAAGTATCTGGGGCTAGTATTACTAGTACATTAGAAACATAACATTTTATTGAATAATTAACTTACCGTGTCCGAAAAATCCGCGCTTTTCTTCAACTGGCATAACATTTTTCTCTTGTAGTTTGTTAAATTGTATATCACTTAAATTATCAACTTTCCTCTTAAACTTGCTACGAATTTTAGCACCATCACAAATTAATAACCAATATAATATCACATATAAAAATATAAAACGTCTTATTCCAAGCGATATCGTATACATTTTCGTCGAATCATGCTTGAAATGTTGATAAAATATTTCTTTGGCACGAAAAATATTCTTCTATTGTTATAAAAACTCATTTGTTAACGCAAACTTTTTGGTTAATAAAAAAGTAATTTTTATGATTTTTCCCGCCTTATTTGATGAGAGCATGGTTTATTTAGTATGGCGCATGCGCGGTGTCTTTCACTCTACTGAGTACTTACTCGACAAGTTTGCTGCGGCCACCGGCTACCGTTTTCAATTTAGTACAGCGACGAATGGCAAAAAAAACATAATTCACTTTATCACAACTTGCCACTGTCTTTTTACAATTTCTTCACGAAAGTTTAAGTCATAGAGCCCTAAGTGAGAATATTTCTACCGGAAATATTTGGCCCACTTATTTATTTCTACAAGGTCGTTTTCACAGACGGATTAGCAAACGATGTTTTAAATCAATTCCACTATTCTGATATTTCTTTTTAAAGCTTTGTATCTTTTATAAGCAGGTTCATATTAATATAATAGCGGTAAACATTCAATTTAAATATAAAGACACTTAAATCCAATTTTTGCATAGTAGGTATGTGATATATTTTTACCGCGAGGTATTGTGTTATAGAAAAAAATAGGTTTTCGGTCCTCGGTTACATAATACAAAAATTATTGTATAGAGCAGAAATATTCGGTATGTAGTATATTTAATATAGTATCAAATGCAATATCAACTTCCTCGTATATTGGATAAACGTAATAATATGATTTCGCGGAAAGTATCGATAAAAGTTACTTAAAAATCACATTTAGATTACGCGCAGGTCCGCATTTACATAAAACGAGATATAAAAAAAGTTGAATTATTGAAAGCAAAGATAAAGTTTGCCAATCAATCTATCTAGGTATATACTAACAGACAGACAAAGGATATTGTAACTTTCACAATTGTATACTACCATGACGTTAGTACTTAGAACCTAATTAGTATACAAGTGCGCTTAAATATTGAAACCAGGAACTAAACCAAGTCACGAGTGATTTAAAAACATGATCACATAAAAACAACATCTCGACGAGTAAATACATTATTCAATGACCGTGCGAAATACGAAAAAGTTGTATGATTTGTGCTTTTTGTGTCTGAGTAATAAATGGTCAATAAAGCCGAGCGATATGAGAATCTTTTGAGCAAAGAGTTGGGCGAAATTCGAATTAAGCTATATTTTTTTTTTCACTTTTTGTCGTTTGTAATGTGATTCAACCAAATTTTGTCTCGTTGACGAAAGGCCGTTCAGAAATGTAAGGCCTGTGCACATGGCAAAAACCCAGCGAGCGAATTTATTTTCTCGCACTGCATAAATCGCATCTACTGGATTTTACGCGGCAATTAAAACTCCTAGCCATTTTTGTCAGTTTGAGATATCTGAATCTGCAGTTTGTATACTCATTGGTTTTTGTATTTATAAATGCGTGGCAACGTCATACAATTTTCATATATCGTGGAATACTATGGTAATAAACGTGACAATAAAATCACTAAGTTTGCTAGACCTTAATACTGAAAGAATTCCCCAGTTTATAATGAACGACACTAGTCATCGACTACTACTTTAGCTACCCGTGAAAAAAATTCCGAGATTGGGTAGTATTGTCGTCAAAACTACGTCGACTAGTGGAGCATTAGAATTGTAATTAATTTTGATACTTAGACCTAGCACGCATTGTGAATAAAATTCACACGGATATTTTTTGCGGATTAAAATCCGCGTAGTAAGTTTCAACTAGCACGCACTGCGGAAAAAAAATCCGCGCGATTTGTGTCTTTTTTTACTCAGGTCTCAGCCGAGCCGCATGTAAATGGACAACAGCGCATATCTGTTTGGCCTTGTATTATGTTTTATATATCTATTAAGACGTATCAAAAGATACTTGAGGAGGAAAAAATTATTACTTTAATTTTATTACTACAAATAGCGAACGGAAATTAAGCCAGTTTATATTTTTCCGCCCATATACCATGCCCATCTTACGACTTGTGTCAACAACAAAAAAACAATGCACTAAAATTAACAGATTAATAGTCATTACATATGTATAATTCTATCTAAAAAATATGTATATAGGCTCTGTCTGTACATATTTTTTTTTAATTTTATGATAACTAAGTTTCTTAAGAATTTTAAATTATATTTATGTATAGCTATTGTAAATGAGATGAAATTTATTTATTTGAATAGATTGTGCTGACTTAGTTTGTACTTAAGTCGTAGTTTCAGAGCACAATTACTTATAACTTGCAAAATTTTTAAGTATTTAATATTAAAATCCAATAAAATACTCAAATGACTTGTGTAAGCAAAAGTAATCAAAAGAGTGACTATTTAGTAACTGCATCACTCCAAATACTTGGTATATTGTATAAGTGAAGGACTTTAAAAAAATAATTTGAACTAAAATTTATGGACGTTGTGCGATTCGAACCTGCGCGTCTAGGGCTACGCTCCAGCGGTCTTCCAACTGAGTCCACCGTCCGTGTCAATAGTCATAACTTAAAAATCAAATTGTCATATTTTAAAAACCAATATCTAAGTGAGCGCCTTGGTTCCATACTATATGCTGCGGTCCCAGCTATAATGAAATGTAATAAATTTTGGAATAGTTTCTTTCAAAATTCAATATGTACGAGTGTGTGTGTTCTGATCATAATGGTATTTATATAATAATTAGTTTGAAGTCGAAGAGCACGTCATCCTTCTCTCATAAGCAATACACGACTGAGCACGCCCACGTAAAAAGTCCGCACCGCGGATTGTTTGCGGTAAAATATTCACGCGGATTTTCTTCCGCAAGTGCGTGCAGCTCCATACAATTTCATATGTCACAGAATTTTGCGCGAATAAAATTCGCAGTGCGTGCTAGCACTTAGAATTATCTTTGGCGAGATTTTCAACGGCGTGGAATAAAATTATCGTCGGTATGAAATATAGTCTACGTTCATTACTAATTCTTCCCTTTACGTCGCTCTAGGTTCATATTTAACTTCTTCAAGCATGGTTTTAGTGGTTAAGCCGTCAATCAGATACAGGCAGGCAAAATTGCTTTCATTATTATAACAGAATAGTAGGTATAGATTTGTAGAAGCTACGGTAAGTAAACATACAACAGTATAATGGACATTTACTTACGACCAAGGTATACTTTAGTGTCCACTCGCACGCGAGTAAGTCTTTAAGTAATATTTATGTTATTTTAAAGAGATTAAGTTAATTTTGATTAGATTGTTGTTTACATATCATTACTTTCAAGTGGAATTTTTAGATATGAGTGACCTATGTAGTGACTAAATGCTAAAGGTGTAAGTGACCATGAAAATACTACGTTATAAGAGGTGGGACTGCCTAAGTAGAAATTAATTTTATTTTTGTATGAAACGTGCAATGGTTTTACTTAAGTTTGAAATAGTACTACTATTTTACTTTATTATTATGTATTAAATAATACATAATAATTAATTATTAATAATGTTAATACATTATTTTTACTTTACTTTATTAATATTTACTTTACTTATATTACAGTGTGGCGATTGGTGACGAAGTATAATCCAGCTTAGTTTGAAAGAGAACAGTTGTATATAACATAATGTATTTCGGCTATCTCCGTTTTTTCAAGATTATAGCCGTCATCTGTGAACTTGTGAAATGACTGCACGTTTCATACAATTGAGTTTATCGCTTTAAGTGGCCAAGAAGAGAAGAATAATCATGACTGAATATTAATATGAAATTCTAATTTGAAATTCAGCATGCATAATTCCAAGACCATGGTTAAAGGTATTCTTATTTATTATAATAAGTACCTACTAGTACCTAGTAGTTACTTGGATAGTAGTGGACAGCAATAGTTTTAAACAAGATAGACTAGCGGCCGTTCTCAATAACTTATCTATCCTTAGTTTAACTTACTAGACGTAGAAAAATCTATCCTTTTATGCTTACTTACATTTCAATAACCTATTGACATATAGCATTGGACTATAACTGTATTGGACATAACTATGGATAGATAAGATCTTGTTATTAAACGGTGACAGCAATGTATCCGTAAGTTAAACTAAGGGTAGATAGGTTATTGGAAACGGCCGTATAACGACAAGAGAAAATGGGGCACAATAAAATTTATAAACGCGTGGCGCTGTGTGGCGTTGAGCATGATCAAACTAGAGACAATTACGTCCGGACGCCCTGGTGTTTTTTTTAATATGGTGAAGGTCGGAGTTTCTAATTTTCCGGGACAAATATTTTCACAATATTAAGTCAGGAAATTATTAATTTTTTTTTTGTATTAATTCAAATCAAATCAAAAATATTTTTATTTCATAAGTAAATCACACTCGAAACTTGACAAATTACACTTGAAATATGTAATTTTTTTTCGTACAGCTCATTCGGAAGGCAGATTTCCATAGAGAAGAATGACCAAGAAACTCTAAGGTTGCTTGCTCTTTTCATAACAGATTAGGTATTACAAGTTCTTATTTTTAATGTAATTTACAAATCATTTCAATTACAATATTTTTTTTCAATTATAATTTATTTCAAATTATTTACATATGACTTAATAATTAATAACACAATTTATATTAAAAATAATAAAATAAAACTTAAATAATCTAACAAAATTAATTAATTACAAATAGTAAATACCATTAAGAACGCTGTCGGCAGGTAAGATGCCCATGAAGCTGGCAACGTTACCTCTTTGTATAGCCAAACTTATCCTTTGACAGAGGTACGTACCAGATCTAGGGTCTCCTGTTAAATCGGTTAGACACCTGGATAACTCTTTTATGAGTTTTTGTGCCGATGAACCCCAAGGACCCATCGTCTCCACCCCAAAGGGAACAAATATGTATCCATCACCGAGTGACGCATATTTCCTCCGCTTTAGGTTTTCGGCAGTTTCCGCCGCTGCACCTCCCGCTCTAGATGTATGTTCAATATTCGAGGGGGCTAGCGTGTCCACACAAGTCGCATCCCACACCAGTGGCTTTCCACGACTCCAAGGAATCAACATCATGCCATCAGGCCTCTTACCATCATCACGTGAAATTCCATTCGGCTCTAGAATAGCCGGCACGTTGACGGTAGTAAAGGCCCGACGCAAGAAGTCGTTTAAGGCGGCATGGCGGGAGAGACGGCCCGCACTGCGGCGGCAAGATAAGCCATGGTGACCAAGGCTGTCTACATTGCCTCCGCAGCGGCAAATATGGGGACTGTTTTAGGGATACCCAGGCGTAAACCAACTGCGATTGAGAAGCTGGAATTATCGAGAAGTGTCCCTATATTAGTCGAGGGAGTAGCCTGAAGCCAGAACCCCGAATCTCGTTCGCTAGCAGCAATAAAACCAGCCTGATCCGAAATATTGTGACTTGCACTGTGGCTCATCCCAAAGCTTTTGAGATCGCATGTTTAAAGGGAAGCATTCTTAGCAGTTTCCGCATACAACCAGTGGCAGGGACCCCAAATGACGGGAAGATAATTTTATAATATAAAGTGCTGACACTGAACAGAAGATAAGATAATTAAATAAAGGAAATAAAAAAAAACATGAAGTAGAACTCCCGGTAACAGGATCATTCAGCCACCGCAAATAGCGCCCGTTGACATGCATGACGCATGGATCAGCCATCGCCTCACTCGACCATATTTTAGGGAAGGGAACGACCCGCCCAACGTCACCGCCTCAAGCAGTGGCATTAAAGCGAGCATAACGATGTTTGTCATGAGAAATCTACTGAATAATATACATGACGAAGAGCTCGAGAATAAATAACTGCTCGTTGCTTTTGTAGATAGCTTTGTGAATTGAATCTTACGGAATAGCGGTAACATTTGATTTACATAAATAGTGTTTATATAGTCATATAACTACATAATATATGTACGGGTCTTGTTCGGACTTAACCATTTTTTAATTAAAATCGACGATAGCACGTTATTGTAAATTAGTAACTGTTAAGTATTACCAAAAGAAGAGTGAATGGTGAGCAGGATTGCGTGAGGGAAGTTTTTCCGAAATAAGTGTTAATCTACTCCAGGCTGACTCCTGGGCGGTCTTGTGAGACGCAAATTACGGTTGTGACCTCTCATAATAAAGGCACATCAATGTCAGCAGGTGCGGCGGCAGAAGCTGCTAAAATTCCAAAGCGTACGAAGTGATGATTTTTGAAGTGAAACTTCTTTTGGTTCTTCGATTTTATCCATGAAGAGGGAAAAAGTGATTGAGACCGATTGGGAGAGAGTGAAAAAGGGTGAACGTAGCATGAAGCACATAGCCATGGAGCGAGAGGGATAGGGAGATCGAGAAAAAATACACGCTATTGGTTGATGTATTCGTGTAGCCCTTTCATCCGTTTGTAAGTAAAATGTCATTACGGTTGGTGTTTATAGGAAAAGTTCTCAAATACGTCGCGTAGTAAATATTACTGACGGTAGGAAAAACTATCCGTTTCTTTTTTATAGAAACCGGCCATTAGTAAATAAATATTAGAACTTTCGTGGCAATTCTGTCGCATAACGTACTACAGAAAACGCGGGACCGTTTTTATTAATTTACATTTTAAATTTATAAATAAACATTTTGTGATTAATTTGTAAATCATTGTATACTAAGCAGTTGTTCAGTGTAAGTTATATATTTGTTATCTTTTTGTTAATTTAATTTTTTTTGTGTTAATTCGTTTGAAGGTTAGGAAATTTTAATATCTACAAATAACATGTGGCATTTTAATTTGCCACTTGTCATTTCAGAATTTATTATATTATTTTTCATTAAATATAATATAATAAAAATACTTCACAAATTTTCTTTTCTATAATTAATAAAAAAAATAATTAATAATTTCTTAAATTGACAAAAAACATTAGATTTAGACAACAGATTATTAGAAAAAACGATATTTAAAAATTAGTATCACTTCTGACATGTGTACTTTGTACGTGCACAATTTTTTTATTAGAGATATATATTTCTTCTTTAACGGGTAGACGATGCATTGGTTTTAGGAGTGGGTCGGTTTGAAATCCCATTAAGGGCTTGTCATGACCTCATACTTTTCATAGCTAGCTCGAAGATTCGTGCATAGGTAGGTATGTCTCAGAATAAGTTATTAAAGTATTTTTTTTTTGTTTATCGTGCTACTAAAAAGAAATACAAACTTTTTATATATTATAGTTTAGATTTGTATCTTGTTTTACACAATACTATTTTATATCAGTAATATTCAATAAGAATTTATGAATTTACTAAATGATATAAGTTAGTGATTAACTGTTTTATGTGTCAAAACTAGTTCTGCCTACCTGTCATTAGTTTTAAATCGTTGCTTCTGAGTGCGGCTTAAGTGGTCTTAAGTGTGGGAAATTGGTTAACCCAGCGTATGCCGGAAGGAAACTTTTTAAAATTGTAGAAAATTTATTCGGTTATCGCTAGTACCATCTGCGAAGAGTATTGAAGTTTGTCAAATCTTGAGCAACTGTTTTGAATTTCAAATATACCTATGATTATTCGACGCTCTATATTGATAGCAACGCTCCTACGATTCCTCTTTTGTTACAAGATAGCACGGGCCGCACTTAACACATGCCATCCCGTGACCCGTATATATGCTAGTATAGTTTACCCTCCTCGTCTATAAAAACATTGTATTTATTATTTCACACATTTTTTGTAAATATGTATATTTAACGGAAGTATTTTCTCTCGTTAGCTATAACTTAGGCCTTAGCGATATATATCTGGATACTTGGACTCAGCAGGTTTTGTGAAGATATTTTGTGTTGCTTCTTAGGACAAAAAATTACTTTATTTTTTAGGGTTCCGTAGCCAAATAGCAAAAAACGGAAAACCCTTATAGATTCGTCATGTCTGTCTGTCCGTGTATGTCACAGCCACTTTTTTCCAAAACTTTAAGATCTATGCTATTGAAACTTGGTGAAAAGATGTACCTATTCGGTGAAGCGCATTAACATTTTCAGACCAAAAATGGAACCATAAACTTTGGGGGCTCCCCCCATACTTAGAATTGAAACTCAAATTTTTTTTTCCATCAAACCCATACATGTTGGGTATCTATGGATAGGTCTTCAAAAATGTTTTTGACGTTTCTAATATCTAGTTTGCGCGAGAGACACTTTCCAAAGTGGTAAAATGTGGGTCCCCCCCCCCCCTGTAATTTCTAAAATAGGAGAATGATAAAAGTAAAAAAAAAATTCTTCTGGAAGAGGAGGACAAACGAACTTACGAATCACCTGGTGTAAGCTGATCACCGCTGCCCACATTCTTTTGCAACACCAGAGGAATCACAGGAGTGTGCCAGCCTTTTAAAAAGATGTACGCGCTTTTTTTAGATACCTACGTAAGGTAGATGTCTTATCGTCCTGGAAACATCGCAATATGACACTCATTCTACGGCTTGGTTGTACGTGTAAGAAAGTTCCGAGAAAACTGCACCGTGGAGGAACGCCACACGTCCAGATGTTGGGGATGATATCGTAATTTGTGGCGGGTCGTGCGAAGGTGGAATTCGGCAGCAGGAATCAGGACACATGGCTATTCGGAACACTCCCCGTGATAAATTCGGTATAAGACACACTATGAGGTGAAGTCTCTACGCAACGCCAAGTGATCTAGCCGTTCACAAAGCAATGCATCACCAACAATTCGTTGCAAACGGTCAAATGGTTCGAGCCGATACGGGGTTGCGCCAGACCAGATATGACAGCAATACTCTATATGTGGCCGGACGTGTTTGTCGCTTAGATTTAGAGTTAAAACGGTTTCTACTTTCTAAAACCGTGTGAAAAGTCTTGGTAATGAACCAATAATGGTGAAGCTCGGTCGACGAGTTGGAACTGCCTCATTGCGGTGTCAGTACAATAGACAGTTGCCGTTATTGCTTGACCGGATCTGACGAAGCTGACTAACACCATTAAGTGACCACCAAACAGTTAGCTTCGATTTAGGCAATAAACGCCGCAACAATGCCGACAGCCATTGCGATGTTCGCTTGCGATTATCGTATGGAATTCATTTTTTACCACACGTCGCCCGAAAATACTGTGCTGGTTGAACATGGTAAGACAATCATGTTTGCTTCTCTCTGTAGGTCAGCTATATCATGGAACATCCACTTTTCCAGCTTTTTATATTACCTACCGATTGTATGCAAATTGGTTTTAAATGTTGTTGGTATGTGTTGTGCATTTTTTTTTAATTTAGACTGTTCTAGCTGTAGTTTTCATTCTGAAATACCAATGTGTTTAATTTTAATCCAGAGCCTATCTCAATATTGTAAAACTATAACCAATCTTTAATTAAGGATTTATATAAAAACACTTTAAAGGCTTCTTATAATATAAATTGTTAACATTTATTTAATCAAAACAAATCTTATAACTATATTTACAATACTACGACTACATAAAATTAAAACTATCATTACGTGGAAGCGTACCAAGAATACTGGCAGCATTACCGCGTTGGATAGCAAGGCTGATCCGTTGACCGAAATAGCTGCCAGCGCTTGGGTTTCCAGTAGTCTTATTGAGGCGCGAAGATAGTATTTTGAACATTCTCCGCGCCTCTGGGCCCCACGGGCCAGGTGTCTCGACACCAAACGGCACAAATATGTATGACTCACTGAGACCAACATATTTGCGACGCTTGCTGTCTTCGGCAGTCGAAGCAGCAGCCCCAGCACCAACTGACGTAACTTGGACATGAGAAGAAGCCAGAGTGTCGACGCAAGTAGCGTCCCACACCAACGCCCTTCCCCGTGCCCAAGCCACCAGCGTCATTCCATCAGGACGCTTGCCATCGCGGCGGGTAATACCATTTGGCTCTAAAACAGCTGGTATATTAAGAGCGGCAAATGCCCTGCGGATGACTTCATTAATGCTGGCGTGACGACTGATACGGCCTGCCGATTTTAGGCAGGATAACCCGTGGCGTCCAAGAGCATCTACCTGAACGCCACATCTACATTGATGTGGTTCATTCAGTTTTATACCTAGCCGGAGTGATACGCATATTGACAATGTCATATTGTCAAGTAGCGTTCCAATCGGCGCAGGAGGCAAGGCTTGTAACCAAAAGCCCGACTCATTTTGTGTCACGGCCAAAAGACGAGCACGCTCTGTTATGTCAGTAGATGAGATCAAAAGATCATCAAAGGCTGACTTACAAAGAAGTGCGTCCCATGCTTTTTGACACTTTAAATCGTCTGGAAAATTTTGAATGTTTGCAATATTTAGCCAAGCATTGTTAGCTTCGTTCACATATACAATCTCTGAGTTACCTGGTACATGATTTACAATTCTAGTAACCAAATGCTGCGCACTATGAATTGAAGATAGAAATGCTGGTATGGCAACGCCCGAAACTTTGCGAGTACCCAAACCACCAAACCGTATCGGTAAAGAGGCTTGAGACCATGCACGATCTGTAAACACGCAATTCAAAACGGTTTCTAAAATATTTTTAAGTGAAATATCAATCACATCAAGCAAATTTGGAAATTTCCATAACGGGCTAGACCTTAAAAGGTACGTAAATTTTGGAACAAATAAACAAGACCGAATAATAGTTAAGGCCATATGAGAATTAATTTTCAATAATCAGTCCGAAACGTTATTAAATTTTTTTATGTGATCGTTTAAGATCGTTGGAATTGAAACAGGAAATAATGGAGCTCCAAGAAGGTGAAGTGAATTCTTATCCAAAACTTTAATATTGGGGGCCAGAACATTAAATTTATTGGTAATATCAACCCGGTCTGAAATTTGGGAATTTTCGCCGATAAAGAGCTCGCATTTCGAAAAATTTAACTCAAGGCCGATTGATTTTAGTTTTGTTATGGCGGAATGAATGGCAGGGCTAAATATTGCTGGACCAAGAGAGTCGCCTTGCTGACAGCCAACAGAAGACCAAATATTATGATTTTTGAATAATAATTTGGATGGTTTACTATAACATTGCCAAATATAATGATAGATTGAAGGAATTGAATTTTTAACTTCTCTCAGCAGAGCTCCCCTATCAACAGAGTTAAAAGAATTTTTCACATCTAATTTTAGAAAGACATCACCAGAGTTCCTCTCCAAAAAAGTTCGCGCAGCGTGGACTGCAGTTTCGCAACCACTTTTGCAGCCGAAACCCAACTGAGTTGGAATGAATTTAGTTGATAGGAAAATAGAAATATGTTTACAACAAATTTTAGAAACAAGGCGTCGAAATGTGCAGCCCACGGCTATAGGCCGAATACCACCATCTTTTTTCTTAAGAGCACATATATTCGCACCATATAAAATTTCGGTAATTTCGGTATTAACTTTTCTAGAAAGCATGAGATTTACTAAGAGAACAATGTCCTCAAGCAACGCTCTACCCGCATCCCCTGTGGAAGGACATACCAGATCTTTAAGATGCTGGGGTGTCAGTCCATCGGGGCCGCCGGCAGAACCAGTCTTAGTCTTAATTGTTAATAATTCAAATATTAAATCATAACAATTCATTGTTTTATGTTTTAAAAAAGAGATATAAAGTTCATGTAGTTTTTCGACAGTCATGTATTTTTTTAATAGTTGGCAATAAACTGAATTTATATTGGTATAGTTATTTTTATTTATGCACTTCTCGACGAAAAGATGAAGGCAGTATATAATTAAGTACGATTGGAAATTAAAATTTGAGGCAGAAGTCAGTTAAGACATTATTTAAGAAACTTTATGTGTACATGAAACTTTATGTATGCACGTAATAATACTTCTTTGGCCAAACGAAGCAAAAATCATTAAAATTATTTATTCCTCGTGCTATTTTATGTTTTAAGGAAGAACAATTTTGTAAAAATCTTGCAAAGATTGCTTTGACAATTAAATAATGTCCTAATAATGGATGAAGCAACCAAAAAAAAAAAATGACGAATGTCGCAAACCGCCAGAAAATTTTAGGAACCAACTTCAACCTGTTACTTTTGTCTTACAGTGATGCGCGCGCATCTTAAATTTCACTCTAATAATTTTTTCATAACGCGCCTAAAGAAGTATAACTTCAATAAATCTTCATGTTTTTGTGAGCCTCACGGAGACAGACATTAATCCTCTATTAGTATTAGTACAATTGATATTCTTCAACAAATAAACAAGCACTCAGTGCACGAATACAAATCAAATAATTTCACTTTCTCCAATCAGTGCGCCGGTCGCGTGCGCAGCAGGACGCCCGCGCCGCGCTCTCTCGGAAAAGCCAGTGACGTCATCTCATCCGCTGAATTAAATCGAATCTGATTATATTTTGTGCAAATTAAAGTTAAGTGGATGAAACCTAGCCATATTGGCGTCTCCATGACATCATCAAGTAGCCGTCAAAGATATACGTAATACTACGTAATTAGAGGCGAGATTGTAAAAAATTAAATTTAGTTATGATTTTGAAGTGAATCCCTGGACGTCACTTCACTACAGGGTGTCTGAGATAGCGGCTTGTCAGCATCTTATCGCGCAGGGATATACCTAGTTGTCGCAGTTCTTCTGCCGTAAGCAGCGGACTTAAACTGTTGGGTTCCAGTTAGAAGGAGCCGGTGTACCTGATCTAGATCGTATTGTGTTGACTGGTGGGTTATGACTGAAAACATATTATCACCGTTGTGGATCTGTCAAATGGGTCATTTGGTCGATCCTATCTAATCCTATAATAAAACAGCGACGCCTTTTCTTGAAGCAGTACCTAATGTGCACGCGTCTGGGAAAGCGTATGCTGAGACGCGGACGACGCGGCTCCACACAGCACATGTCAGAGCAGATTTTGTAATATACATACATGTATATGTACGTACTAAGAGCTACTAGGAGTTATCATAACAGCTGTCGTTCGAAGTTTTAATTCGCGTATACTACACTGACTGCTGTCACCTATAGCTGTCACGCACCTAAAAATGCGTTCCGTTTCACATACCAAATAAGTTAATAAGTCCTTATTTCGCATAAATCTTTCATTGATTTCCACGTATTTCAATAAAACTTATAATCAAATATGTTTAAGATACTGTTATAATTTAGTATACTTCCTATAGTAAAAGTTTATTTAATAATAATCAACAATGTAATGTGTAAAATGAAATGCGCGCTTCACCTTTCTGTTGGTCTGTCTTAGCTCAACCTCAGCATAATCTCAGCTGAGTTTTACGTAAGTAAAGTCTGAGTACGTTCTATAGATCTCAGCCTCAATACGAGTATGTAGGTTTAATTATTTTTTTTTCTAGTATCACGTGCCTTATTTTGTGAATGCCATTTAAAGTAGGTATAAACATTTAAAAAGATGTTGCTTGGTTTTATATTTTATTATATGTAAATTTACGGAAAGCCCAATAGTGTATCTTTAATAATAAATAAGGCCTAAACAATTTGTTATGTTATTAAAGGGATAACCCTCACTTCTAGGATTAATACACAACTAAGCCTGAGACACAACCTGAGAGTTGAACAAAGCATACAAGATTTTATAACGAGACGTCACTCGAACGGTTAGCTCAGTTGGTTAGAGCACCGGCACGGAACACCGGAGGTCGTGGGTTCGAGTCCCGCATCAAGGCCTATTGAAGATAGTGTGGTATAAATAAGATCGTCAAACATATTATTTTAGAGTACCTACTGTTGGTAAGGATCGACATCAAAATATTGCGAACAGAATTAAGCCAAGACTAATGAACACCACGAGTCATAGGAATAGGAACCTTCCTGAGATATGATTATGGACGAATACAGCTTTAAAACGCTTATCAATATAAGAAGCAAGACAAACATTTGACCCCATTCACAAAGAAATCGAAAGGGTAGATACACATTTCCTCCGGCCAAAGAGGATGTAAATACTAAAAGCGTAGATACACGTTTCCTCCGGCCAAAGAGGATGTAAATACTATGTAATAAGAGACGGTAAGTAAAAAAAAGGAAGCCTAAGTAAAAAATGTAATTTAGTTTATTATGAAACGTGCAGTGATTTGACAAAAGTTTGAAAAAGTAATTACAATATGGCGACGAGGTATAATCTGGCTAAGTTTGAAAGCAAGCAGTTGCTTAAAACGTAGTGGATTTCGGCTATCTCCGTTATTTACAAGATTATAGCTGTCAACTATCAATGATTGCACGTATCATACAATCAAGTGAATCGATATTTCTGCATAGCTGGTGTACCCGCAATCTTCAGTAATTTCATCTACATAACACACCAGCATCCACACTCCACACACAGACACAAACGAACATGTCTCACCTTTGTAACCTTGGCCAAACACATGATCATATGTGCAATGATAAATATATTCAGCATTTAATAAGCAATAAATCATTCCACAGCTTGATGAAATTAAGTTTTGATGCGCGGTGGTGGAACCACAAGATTCAGCTTAAATGACTTTATGCTGGCTGAATGCTAGATTTCAAGCATCTAGATTCTAGATCATCTGAAGTAGTTCAGATCTTTTGCTGGTAATATGAGTGATACAAGGAAAATTTCAAAAGCAGATCACCTCTATTATAACACTAGAAATACGGGATTGCTTGTAACTAATTCTAGTAGGCTTCATAAGATACATAATATCTTTAAGGGTAAATGTATACACTTTTATAATAAAGTCCCAACCACTGTTCAGGCATTATTTATTAAATTTAAATGTTTTATAAAAAAATGGCACTGTCGTAAATCTTATTACTCCACAGCTGAATATCTAAGTGATCGGATAGCCTGGGACTAGATAATGATTATTTTATAGCAATAGCAATGAAAGTAAAATATCGTATATTTTTATTTAAAAGAGCGCAAAAAAGAAAGCTGGGAAAGTTTTTTGCGCCGCTTCTTCTCTCTCAGAGCGCCATTTGTTTCCGAAGCGGTAATAGTATCTAGTATATTAGAAATGACATCAAAAATAATTCTAAAGGAATCAATTTTGAGAAAATAAATGCCTTTTAAAATGTTCGCAAATTACCTACTACCTACCTTTATTTATTCACGGTGTGTGGATTGATGCACCTTTTTTACTCAATAACTCATGTTTTACGTATTTATTTATATTTTTTTTTCACTTACTCGTGTAAGGCATTAACTATTTGCCGTTAGAGGTTGTTTGTTGCTCTTTAAATATGTTGTAATTGAAATGATGAAAATGTAATTATTGATTTAATAGAGTGGCAATGAGTTTCTTGCTACTTTATCTCATTAGCTCAACCCTTTACGAAGTAGCAAGAAAGTCATTGCCCACTCTATTAAATTTTAAATGGTTTATGAATGTCACAATTTTTTTTTTGTGACATTCATAAGTGTTTTATCTTCGAACCCTACATGCACTGACCTCTACTATATACCACTGGACTGGCGGCTATCAAAGTGCTTTTGGTTCTGTTTGATATTTGCTATTTTGGCGCTGTTGGCCATGTAGGGAGTCTGCGATACTAAAACTAGTGATAACAACGAACAAATACGTAGATGGTGGGAAACTATTTACAAAAAAAAATGTGTACTTTATTATTTTGATTCTTCAAGTATATATAACACGGAAAACGAACGAAATTAATTCAAAATGCAAAAATACTTCAGAGTATTGTACGTTCCTTCAAAGCCATTTGTATTATACGTCAAAATTATTAGTTCTCTGGACGCTCGCGAGTGGCGCTTCAAATAGGCTGCAAATTTGCTGTGAAACATATGGGAACAGCCTGTCCAATGGTATTTATTCAGGTCAGTGCCTACATGAATAAAGGTGATTTTGATTTGATTTGTAGTTGTAAGCACCGCTGCCCTCACAATGATGCAACCGCAGGGAGTCTCAGGAGTGTTGCCGGTCTTGTAGCAAGGTGTACACGCCTTGTGGAAGGTGTAGTAATAGACAAAACACTCTCATATATTATTTATTGCTTCAATCTACATCAAACAATTCGTTGCAACGTTCTCATAGACAATATTCATTAGACTAACGTAGGCCTCATAGAAATATACACAAAACTATGCTATGATAAAAGATATAATAAAAATAATACCATTACAAAATACAGAAACAATTATCGAAATGTTAACAAACAAATAGGTTCAATATATTCAATCAGTTTTTTATTTGTACGCATGTATTTTAATTGGTTCTAAGAAAACTAAACCTATTATTACCTACTAAATTTTGAATAAAAAGGTTGAACAAGACATTTACGAACGATACTCAGTGGAAGAGCGGTCGGACGGAACTCGAAAGGTCGCGGGTTCGAGTCCCGTATCGTTCATCAATTTTGTTTATAAATGTATTTTAATTTAATTAATCCCTGAAGTGAGGAATATCAATTTAAAAAAAAGAAATTGTTTACATCAATAACAACTATTTTTATTCAGACATGGAGATATTTGGAGGACAAGTATGTCACTTGATGGTAGGTGATCATCGATGTGGGGTCCACAACACGAGTGCGAATATTATTTACGACATTAAATAAAACTTTCAAATATTTGATTGTAATTAATGAATTCAGACCATTATCGCTTAATTATAACAAATTCGCTTGTGATAAATAATACAGATTGAACACAACCAATTTTAATAATACGGTGTTCACAACGCTATCACGTATCATATAAATACTGATATTATTGTCAATTTTAAAATACATTCGGGGCGACTATTCTAAAATGATGTCGAAATATTTCTATTAGAACCATTATCATTCTATCTCATTAAACGAGAGCAGAAGGGAAATATCACTAGAAATATTTAAAACACGACATAAATATAATATTACAGGACAAAACCATCCATGGACCCAGTAATTATATAAATTAAAAAATCTTAAAAAAATATCGTTAAAATGTACAGTTTAAAATGTAATATATACAAGAATATAAATAATTAATTAAACGCGTTAATTTTAAATACTCTCGAGGCCCCGTAGGAAGTAGGTACGCCATATGTTTCTTCTAAAGAATAGATATATTTTAGTTAATAAAGTCAGTATACTAACAATCCGTGGGTATGTCGTCAAAGTTGTGATATTACAATTTCACTAGTGATATTATTATTGCACGGTAGATTGTCAATCGACTTCATTTCTTATAATTTAAAGGCCTGGTTTTAGTGATATTGTAATAGTGATATTATAATCAATTGGTAGATATAGTAATATCACGGCTTTGACAATATACATGCGACAGGTATAGGAAATAGATAATAGACGGGTTACGAAGACAAGCAGCCAAGAACACGGAGACTGAATGAACCTATCTCTCGATCCACATCGTGAGGTGACCTCGTGGAATATAGCGCATTAATTTTAATAAATACTCTAAAAGAAGTCAAAACTGACATGGAAAAAGATATTATTTGTTTGGTTTTAGAGGGTTTTCACAATCGCGTCCACCGGAATCCTAATTATCAAGGTGAAACAAACACTGTCCACTGGATATAACAAATGTGAGAGAAGTTAGCAACCGACTCTTGGCGGACGTCGTAGAAACACAACAATAAATAATAAGACATAGTGGGACAAAAATAATTTCAAATTGTTAGATACCTATTTTATTGACGCTAATTAAAAGCTCGCTACTATATCAGCTCGTAAATACACGCCACTGAGTAAAATTTTTCGTTCCATAACAGGACGATTGTCAGAAGTGGGATCACACGCGACAATCGAAGAATTTTAGTTACAAAAGCAAAAATGTCAGAAACTCCATTAGAAATTACGCCTATATAGAAGATATTACGGAATTATATTTTAAAGTTATTTAAAATAATACGAAAGTTATAAAAATTAAAGCAATACAAAAGAAGAACTTTCAAGTTTAAACATATTAATAAACGTATTATATGCTTATATACCTATACTACCTGATTGGGTCAAAGTTTTCTTCCTCTCGATAAGTTGGTCAATCGTTTTGAGTATTAATAATTTTTTTACAATTTAAAATTACTAGGGTTGAAAAGATTAAAAATGAACTCGATGAGTGCTGAGAGCATACCGACTTTATTAAATATAATAAATCTATTTGAAGCATGTAACCTAAGTTATAATAATGTTAAACGGGGACCTCACTATACAAAATAAATAAATTGATTGAGTCTGTCTTTCAACACGCGGTCATTTTAACGAAATAATAAATTAGCTGAATCAGATCAAAGTAAAATCGACTTAAAACTAGAAAAAAAAAGCAAATCTGGATTTGTGCAAATCGATATTAACGTTATGGTAACTATTACGTTTGTTGAATATTGCCAGTAGAAAAACTGTAACAGTTGATTCAATGTTTTAGACACATTGCTATTGATATGATTGTGAAGTATTTCGGCAACTGGCAATATCGATCTATTGCACCAAATAATGCTCGGTAGCGATACAAATAATTGAAAACTTAACACGTAACCAACAACCGTGTAGCATCGGCAATGCGTAAACAATGTAAACTCAAAACTGTACACAAACTTAACCACTAAATGTGCTGGATGGTGCACTCACACACACAACAGTTCTACAACACACATTAAAAAGGCTGCTTTAAAGTATTAATAAATACATTTCTTTGTCCAACTGTACCTTCAAATACAAATTAGTAATTTTGTATGAGTTAATATGGTACAGATTTACCTTACGAAATCGGGAAGTGCAATATGTCACTAGATTTCTCAGATACACTAAAATCGGAAGTGCCGTACGGCACGCTCCCTGACCAAGATCTGACCTTCATTTGGTTTATAAGATGGTTTATTTTGCATGGTCATATAGCTTGTTATCAAATAATACGCATTGACAGGCCGCTGCGCGCGCGCCAAAATCACGACGATCTAAAACATACCGCGGCGCGGGGGCACTCGCCGATTTCGAAAGGTTTATATCTTTATTGTAAATTACATGAAAAACTGAGTTTCAATATCGAAACGTAGTAAGGATTAAAAACCGTGATTCTATTTTGACCTTTACGAAACCTTTTTGGACGTTTTTTGGTTTAATCACAACATAAATCTAGTCTGGATATTGTTTCGGAAAAATTTATACAATGACAGTATATTCCGATAAGGACACGTTCAACTCATACACACATTGCGTAACGTCACACAGCACATGTATCAAGGTCAACATACCTGTCTGTCTCGCACTTCTTTGTTTTTGCTACTATTTTGTTATAAGACGTAACATTTCTTAGATTAGTGTGAGTACTATAAATATTTAACTTACTGTAATGTGCGCGATAATAGAACATAAGTTAATAAATCATATTATGTCATACCTTATATTCATGACATTCATTTTTAACATGCTATAGAACAATTGAATGTGTAGGAGCACATAACTATAACAAGCCTCATCACGTAACAATGAGATCGTGAATTAATTGTATTTAACTCCTGCAAATACATATGACGTGAAAACATAGATGGTACAAAACAACAAGATAGGGTAGTATCTCTAGACATCCGGTAAGACGCCCAGGGGCAAATATTCACAAAGTTTATGTTAATATCGCATACAACGGGCGTTTTTCTTCAAATCAACATTAACCGGAAAGGCGCATATTACAAAACTCTCTAATGTCTTTTAGTTTTGTTTCATCATCAGCCGGAAGACGTCCACTGCTGGACAAAGGCCTCTTCCAAAGATCTCCACGACGATCGGTCCTGCACTGCCCTCATTCAACGTATTCCGGCGATCTTGACTCTGGTCAATTTTAGTTTGTTTACATTTGGTTAGATTACGCACCTTGACCACAAACACATAAATAAAGTTACTGTTTTTATTGCATATGATACTAAAACTTCGTTGATTCAATAGGGCACATATTTATTGCTAAGATTCACCCGAACTCACTAAACAATACTTTGGACAAGCCACACATAGTCTAAGACATGATTAAAGAAGGATCAAGTTGCTTTGAGTATCGAATTGATGAGTATTGTGTTATAAAAAATGGGCATACATGTCCAAGACTTAGTTCCTATCGAAGAAAGGTAGATTTGGAATAAAGTTTTTGATATATCATCTACACCTAAACCTACATAAAATATAATCTAGACATATTTAAAGTTATACGATTCCTATTGTTCCCTAGTCGTCTACGTTTATATCTACGACACTTGTTTTGAAGAGACGATGTTAAATCTGGCATCCAAACCAATTTGTATGTATTAAATTTCAAAATATTTCAGGCAAAATAATTTTGATACTAGTCATATACAATATGAGTGGTAAGACACTAAATTTATTTAAGGAGACAACGCGATTTCATTCTAATTATGAAACAAATTAGGTACTTAATTTTTTAACAAATTCTCTATAAATAAACGAAATGTGGACATATCACTGCACCTTTTACTTTAATTAAGCGCAAGCGCCAACGAGTCCGTGTGTCCGCATCGTCGCGTCCCACTTCCACGCATCTAACCGCGGGGTATTTTCTTTTTAAACTTTGTAATTAATTACGCAAATGATTAAAACATTTTCGGTTAAGTAGTACAATGTAGTAAATTAATATTTTTTTTTCTAAATGTACAATAGCCAATCAAGTCATCTTAGTGTCTTAACAATCATGCTGTATAAGGAAAATATTCTACAGTTGCACACACATTAAATTGTCTATACGAAGATAAAACGACTATATTATTATGATCTATGTCTCAATAACTCCTATAGGCGAAATTTAATTACATTTTGTATGAATGCAACAATATAATGATTATTCAAATTATTTACACTACGGCTATACTTCAGTTTCAAAGAATAACAATTCGGAAAATGTGTATTTTCCTGTTAAATTTGTTAATGTTCCGTTAGACATGTTTCATTAAGAAGCGAATCATAAAACTATATTTTCAAATCAATTTTCATTAAAATGGTTTTTAGTTTCAAATCGTAATAATTGTACCTAAAAATTAACAGCTATTTTTTGTAAAAAACAAAAAATTTTAATATATTTACTTAATGTATCAACGAACATCAAATATGTAATATTACAAAGATATACCGGTATGTATATAAAAACCGGTTGATAACATTTTGGAGCTGATGTATGCAGTCTGAAAATAAGAAAAACACGTCTTACGATAACGCGAGAAAATAGGGACGGGACACATTTGGACAAAAGTAAGTAGCACCTACCTATAAGATTAGACTACGGTTATATATTGTAAATATATCGCTGCCGTCGTACTACCATATAAATAAACTAATATCGAGCATTACAAGTTTTATAATAAATTAATAAGAAAGACGTATCAATCCCTCATAATTGAAGAAAACAAAATCAAACGACTGTACGCTACGAGAAATATATACGTGAATATATAAATGAATCTTGATAGTTAAATAATTAAGATATTATAATTAATTTAATACATGGAAAAATCCTATTAAGTGACCTACTTACATAATAAACATCTATATCTGAATAATATGATTTGATTGATATTCTTTTACAAGCAAAATAAAGTTTAGACAAAACAAGTTCGTAATAGTCATATTTTCTTCATCTTGCGGTACGAAGGCAGCGACCCTTCATATATCACTACAATTTAGAACAATATGAACACTCACGTTAATATGTTAGACCATAAACAAGTTTAGACAGAGTGTGCCGTGCTAGTTTTATTTTTATATTGCAAGTTTCCGCCTAACCATTATCGATCAAAAGATTATATAATACATCATATAACAATACAGAATAATAAAATATACAACGTCAAAATAAGCACCAAGATATTCGGGAACCCAGACCAAGTAAATATGAGTTTCAACTAACATGAACTATAAAATATATCGTATATACAAAAAATAATATAATATTCAAAATAAATATTCTGAAAACTATCGAAAGTAGGAAACGCTCACCTTGTTCGAAACGGGAAAAATGTAGAAGTATTATTTTTTTTATAAGTTAATATACTTATGACATCTAAAAAGTACTCAAAGTTTATATTATTATTGCAATATTAAGTCAAACGTGAAATATTAGTCGTCAAACATCAGTACACCGACAAATTGAGTACCTCCTCCTTTTTTGAAGTCGGTTAATTAATAAGACTTCCAAAGACCTTTTATAGCTTTCAGTTTAGGTGATTTTCGAGTGGCTTCTAATTCTTGTTTGAAACTGTTGATGAGCTTCTCTCGCAAGCTGAGTCGGGGCGACGAGGGCTTCAGCAAGAACTTCTTTAAATCGTTTGTGAAACTCTTGGCCGTGTAGTTCGGCTCGACTTTCATCGACTCACTGCTCGATTCCAAAAACGACACGGACTTAATCGATTGTATCGAGCTCTTCCGAGACATCGAAGCGGTTTTGGAACGCGGGCCGCGAGCGGGGAAACTGGAGCTCTTCGATACTAGCGAATAATCGTCATCGATAGAGTCGAGAGTGTCGGTCGATCGATTGCAGATTCTGCAGCAGAATCGGCAGTGCTCCCTTCTGCTGTGGTAGCGGCCGCGGCACATCACGTAGTCCCTCCTGCTCCTGTCGTCGCGTCTGGTGCGCTTCCGTCGACACTTGGGACAGTTGCTGCGCGCGATCTGCCGCAACTGTTTGAGGAACTCGTAGTCGATCTCGAAGTACTTGGCGTCCGGCTCGGAGTAGTACCGGACGTCGTCGAGCGGGTCGGCGGGCTGCTTCTTCTTCTGCCTGCGCCTGGTCTTGGGGTGTCCGGGGTCGGAGTAGTAGTCGCGGCGGTGCGTGCAGAACGTGACGCTCTTGGGTCCGCGGGGAGGCGGGGGCAGGGGTCAGGCCTGCGCGGCCGGCACCCACAGCGTCTTGTTCTGCTCCTCCTCCACGGCCTCCTTGATCTGCGTGCACATGTACGCAATGTTCACGCCCGCGGGGATCTCGGCTGAAACACGTGTCAAATATGTACCACAGGCTTACAAAAAAAGTGTGTGTGTACTTATGTATGCACGCAAGAAGTTATAATTCTTTGGCCTAACGAAGCAAAAATCATTAAAATGGTTTATGCCTCGTGCTATTCTCCGTTTGCAAAGATGGCTTTGACAATTAATTTTTAAATAGTGAATACGGCTGGATGGGCTTGAACCCTTCGCCTGTCCTTGTAACGGACGAAGAAACCAAAAAAAAATAACGAATGATGCAAACGTCAAAAATTTTAGGAACCAACTTCGCCCTGTTCCTTTTAAAATTTCACTCTCATCATTTTTTCATAACGCGCCTAAAGAAGTATAACTTCAAAAAGCGCGTACAGTCGCCTAAAAGTATGATGACACACTCTTACAACGCCTTACGATTCCTCAGTTGTTGCAAGAGTGTGGGTGGCGGTGATAGCTTACATCTTACATCATACTTGTCATAACTATTGACGTTTCATATTAATCTGTAACCTTTTTCCGTTCTGAATATGAAAAGATTATTGCTCAGTTTGCGTATTTTTATATAATAAATGGTTCTGGTATTACTTAAATACTTTCATAAATTATCAAAATATAATTGTTATTTTTATAGCAACTCTGAATAACATATTACTTTTTATTTATTTTTATCATCTCTTTTATCTAGTTTGATTATTCTAAATGAAGATGCGTTATAAAAACTGCACACTGGAAATAAAACTTATAATTAAAAAGTTATACCTGATATGTAATTTCTAAATTCATTCTCAACTTTAATTCCGTGTTCGTACATTTCCTTAGCAGCCTTCGCAGACACTTTGTCGGCAGGGTACCGCGTATCCTTTACTTCTTTGATTTGCTTGAACGATTTGAACTTTATAAACAGCACTATAGGGTATATTTGATGTTTATGTAACTTTTCTATCGTTGGCACCGTAACGTCCACTATACAATGAATGCCCTGAAATCACATAAGTAAAAATTTATTCAATTCCCTTATTATATCTTTAAAAATCAAATACACGTTTTTTACACAAGCTATTCTCTAAGGAATCCAATATTTAAATTTACAGTACAGTACTGATATTTATAAGCTTTCTTACGTCGATCGACACATACAGCTTATATATATCTCCGGTTCTAGGGTTTAAATTTTTTGTTTCTATTTTGTTTTTATACTATACATTTTTCTGAGAGGTACTTGGTGAACCATTGAAGGGTGTGTTATCGAAGAGCTGTGAAGTAACTAATGTTTCTTAGTGGCTATCGCGCAAACTTCTTCTGGGGATCGCCCTATGCTTCCCCGGGGCGTACAAAGAATAGGGTAGTACCAGGCCCAAGGGTATCGTAAGACGCGACTACGGGCTTTTTGAAAGTGGGAGAGTCACGCTGCCGTCTTTTGACGTCCGCACAATCGGGCCAGACTCATCCAGGTTACTTACCACACTCTCACAGCATACCACCGTCCACCAACACCTTGAGACGGCGCAGCCGGCCTTGTGTTTCCTTACGGAGACGCAGATATCTAGACCTAGCGATACGTCATATAACGTACCCCGGGTACAAAATTGAGCATAATTTTTTGCCTCTTGCCGGGGATCTCCCCTGAAATCGTAGTCTTGGGTGCTTTCAACGGGCACAATGCCGAATGGCTTGGATCACGTACCACAGACTACGCAGGGCGATCTGTGCATAATTTTGCATTGGCGTATGGTCTGTCCCAATTAGTTGAGTCGCCAATGCGGCTCCCGGATGTGGATAGCTACAAGCCGACCTTCTGCTGACTACACATCCCGATAGTTACTAGGTCTCCGCCCCTCTCGGGACGTCCGACCATTGCCTGGTCAGGAGTGTAGTGACTATCCGACGCCAACGTCGCAGACCACCAGCGACCCGCCGCGTTTGGCACTACAAGTCAGCAGACTGGGATAGGATGCGTTCCTTTTTTGCTTTGTTTCCCTTCGGATGATCCTAGTGCCTGCGCCGTTGCAGTAGCCGATGTGATACTGCAGGTCATGGATATTTTTATACCAAGCTCTGTAGTACCGATCGGTGGCATATCACAGCCCTGGTTCGATGCGTCAGTTAAAGCAGCATCTGACTGCAAAAAACAGGCATATAGAACTTGGGTTGCGGCACTGAGGTCAAAGGATCCGAACTGCAAAGTTCTAAAGAGAAAATATAACCGTGCCTCCAGATTTTTTAAGCGGCAAATCGCACGTGCGAAGTTAAACGTCGTCAGAATCGGCGAACAGCTTTCCAGTTACCCGACCGGAACACGCAAGTTCTGGTCATTGTCGAAAGCTGCTCTTGGTAACTTCAACCAGCCGTCCATGCCGCCGTTGCACATGAGGAATGACACCCTGGCCCATACGGGAAAAGAAAAAGCCGATCTCCTGTGCACTGTTTTTGCCTTCAACTCGACTCTTGACGACAATGGAAAAACACCGCCGACCACCTTTCGGTGTCAGAGCTCCACACCTGAAGTACAGTTGAGACAGAAAACTGTTCGGCGAGCTCTGTTTTCGTGCGGGCCGGATGGCATTTCTTCAATCGTGCTTAGAACGTGTGCCCCTGAGTGTGCCACTCTTATTCAAAAGGCGTAGTCCCTGACTCATGGAAGTCAGCCCTTGTCCATCCGATCTAAAAAAAAAAGGAGACAGTTCGGATCCGCCAAACTACAAGCATATTGCTATTACCTCCCTGCTCTCCAAAATCATGGAAAGCATAATTAACCGCCAGCTCTTGGTATACCTAGAAGGTCACCAGTTGATCAACGACCTACGGCAGTACGGCTTTCGCCATGGTCGGTCAGCAGGCGATCTTCTGGTATACCTGTGATAGGTATAGGGCGGCGGCTATCGAAAGCAAGGAAGAAGGCCTGGCAGTTAGCCTGGATATAGCGAAGGCCTTTGATCGTGTATGGCACAAGACGCTTCTCTCAAAACTTCCATCATTTGGGCTTCCTGAGAGCTTCTTGATGAGCAAGTGGACTTACTCACTGGGCGCAGCATACAAGTCGTTGTCGATGGTTATTGCTCGAACCCGAAACCTGTGAACGTTGGAGTGCCCCAAGGCTGTGTGCTATCTCCCACTCTGTTTCCTCTGCATATCAATGAGATTCAGATTATATATACAAGAATTGCTCGTTTAAAGATATAAGATTTAATAGTAAGTGAGTCAAAGCAAATGTGTGTGTGTGATCTACATTAGAGTACCTTGTCGGTGAGGTCGGCCACGTGGCGCGGCTCGGGTCGCGCGCTCACGAACACGTGCGGCCAGTCCGTCAGCAGCTTGCCCGCCACGATCTCCCGCAGCGGGCCCAGCACGGCCACGGGCCGCCGGCTGCCGTCTGTAATCACCACCGCTGCGTCTGTACTCATGCCGTTCATACTCACGCCAGACCATTAACAACCGACTTCAAAAAAGGAGGAGCTTCTCGATTCGTCGGTATGCTTTTTTTATATTTGCTACCTCCGAAGCTTCGACTGGGTGAACCAGTTGGTGTCAGCCAATGTAGGTTTATAGCTACGTTTATGGTAACTAGGTGAGATGTGCTCGAGTCGCACGCGCGACGTGAGGCGAGAGCGGGGCCGCGGCGGGAGGACACCGATTCCAAAAATAACAATACAACATCTAGAATTAGATTTATTAATTAGATTGTATAAAATACACAATTAACGTTTATACTTTTTGGTGCATATTATTGATTTTTATATCTATTGATTTAGAATGGTGTTTTTGAACTCGGTGGTTTTTTTGTTAAAATTTTTGTTTGAGTAGTCTTATTTTGTTGGTCTGTACGCGAAGCTAGCTGAATGTTCTACCATTCTTAAACCTTTATTCGGCGTTGCTTTAATTTTGTCGAGAGTTTGGAAATAATTAATAAAGTAAAGATTTTTCTGTATTCCTGCGTGCATGTCAGTCTATACGTGGGACGCAATGAATGATTTCCGAATAAAGAAGAAAATTACATACAATGAAAAGTAAAAAATTACTTTGTTAGTGCACTTTTTCATACGAATAAACTAATGGCGCATGCACGTGTTTGTATTTTTTTTTCGGGAACAATAGATCAAACCAGGTAATGTTAAGTGAATCGTTTGCGTTTGTTAACAACAGAAAATCTAAGTTGTTGATTGTTACAAAGTATAAAAATCTAAAGCATAGCCATTGAGATTTGTGTTTGTGTCTGTGTTTTTTCTGAGGGGAAAAATACTATTACGTATCGTGGGGTTAGGATGCCAGAGACCCTGTATGTCGGACTCGGTCTGGTGACCTATAAAGACTAAGAAACCGCCTCTTTCTTCTGTTCCCTCGTTGTTCCCCGCGGGATTACCGTCAAGCTCTTCTTCACGGGGAGGGACTTAGCTGTTAGCAGCTACTTCCACTTGACGCTGGCCTTATTTTGGCTCTTTCTCTCTTATAGGTGCGTAGCTCCTTTAGCACTTCGGTTGCATAGCCGTTTATAGTATCCCAGGCTTCCTGTGATTCCAGCAGCATGGTTATAATATTTTCTGGCTGAATCCTGGTTGTGGTTTTTATCGCCTCTTCCCATTTACTTCGGGCAGCTTCGAATCGTGGACATATAAATAATACGTGCTCCGGGTTTTAATTGGTCCCAGTATTCGTAGGGCATTCCGGAGAAACGTCATGCTTAAACCGGTACATGTATTCGCGAAATCAAGCATGTCCAGAAAGCATTTGTGGGAGGTTGTACCCAGCTTCTCCGTGTTTGCGGTTTAACCATACTTTTACATCTGGTGTGAACCGATGATTCCATCTTCAACAACTATTACGATATGGCTATCGTAATAGTTGTTAAATCGAAATCGCCAATCGTCCGCGAAAGCAACAAGTCGTGCTTTGGTTGGAAAGTCTTGTTTCAGTAATGTATCATACATGATGTTCCAAAGCAGAGGGCCCCTCACTGACCCCTGCGATACGCCTCCAGTGACTCTTTAGGTCCAATGTCAGTGTCGTACTTAAGAACGCAATCCAAGAAGAAGCTCGCTACTATATTCCACAGATAAGTACATTGAACTCGGCTAATCCTTCCATAATCACATCCCATTTGGCTGAATTGAATGCATTTTTGATATCTAGCGTCTCAACCAGACAGTACTCTATTGTGCCTCTTTTCCATCTGCCTTCAGAAATTACTCGCTGTGCAGTACTGATCACCAGGTCTATTGCATCTAGGGTAAATCGGCCCTTTTGGGATTCATGCATCTGTGTATGATACAGGAGCGTGGTCTTTGACTTCTTCTGCGAGTCTTTTCAAGAAGTCCATATATTCCTCCAATGTGAGGCTGGGTGGTGCATAACAACTGTAAAAGTGTATACGCTCACTTAATGGAAAGCCTGGGATTGCAGGACCATTCTTCGGCTTTGTCGCAAGTGTCGGTAACCCATGAGCTGTTACATATATAATTCTTATATGGTTCCGAAATTAGAACCAAGTCTATTTGTAGTTCATGTGCAGTCTGGATAAGAAGATCATGTGCAACTTCGCAATGGTTAAGATTGAGTTGAGATTCGGTCGATTGTGCTTGTGCATTTACTGGATAAGTGACCGTATCTCCAGCATTTGAAGCACTTTAGAGGGTGTTCTGTTCTCCTGATTCCGCAGTTGGCCCAGCCGATTTCGCCCTTGTCACCTATGGCTTTTATAGCTATTGCCTCCCCCAGTTTGATTACTGCTGCTTGAGTTCCACCGTATGTTCGTCGTATAGACTTGATTGCGTCTAATGTAATGTTGCTCTCATTGCCAGCAGTTTTTTGTAGCACTTCTAAGATCTCCTTGGTATTTGTTTCGTCAAGGTCCTCGACCTCTACAGTTATTTCTGGAGTGGAGACTACTGCTGTACTTCCAAGGATGTTGGCAATGGTCTTTTTAATATTCGATGCTTTGTCGATTTTTTCCTCGGATAGGACGAGTAGCATATCTCTTGGCCCTAGAGGTGGCGTGTGTGATACTCACAGTGCAGGCGCTCGACGCGCTGGTAGGAGAGCGGCGGCGCGTCGTCGGCGAGCGTGCCCGAGTCGCTCCAGCAGCCCAGCTCGGTGTTGGAGAAGGAGGCCAGCTCCTTGCTGTCGCGGTGCTTCTTGCGGCGGAAGAACGAGCGCCGCGCCGTATGCGACGCGCGCCGCGCCGCCTCGCTGTCCGCCGCGCCCAGCGACCGCCGCAGGATCTCCTCCACTCTACGACACATACACCAGCTCATGAGTTGATCTTCTGACGCGCGCTTCCGACGAACACTGCGTCTTGAACGTGTCGAACATTAAATCCGTCCAAATCTTTAATAATTCGAAATTGCTTAATTTTTAGAGAAGCACTGTTTAACTTCACATAATAATTGTTAATAGGTCCCGCAATTAACTGCTATTTTATTGATTTTTGAAAGAAAGGTGCATTCGATTATTATTATTAATTTATGGTTTAAGACATTTATTGTTCCATAAAGGAATTTCCACTTAAATGGAACTTACAGGCTATTTTATAAAAAGTGGGTAACAAAATTGCATCTTAAAGCGTACAGGAAATTATAAAGTAATTAAAATAGGCTAATTAGTTAATTATAGCTTATATACATTTCTAATTTCTAATACAAATATTAAATAAAAATTATAATACAAATATTTTATAAAAATTATAATACTAGTGGGTAGTTTTAAAACACCATCGCATCAAAATCATACCGACCCGGGCCGGTCGAAGTCAATAGTCGACGCGAGCCACGGTTGAGTCACAACTCACTACACAAGATTACGTAGATTCATCGATAACGAGTTACTAGATGTGACAACAGGAAATATTATTTCTATTCAATGGGTTGACAATTAATTTCAAGATATTTCTATTTATGTTTCAGTTTTATTGCTTAAATGGGCCTTTAGGAGTTTTTTAAAAATGTGCATACTGTAGCACCCTTTAATATTTTTAGGAAGCTTATTATACAGTTCAACACTTTCAAAAGTTATATTTCGTTTACCATAATTAGTTCTGGGTTGGCATAAGATTATATAATTGGCACTTCTTAATCGTTGTAATTGGGGATATTTATTTTTTATTGTTAAGGTTATGTTTGAATGTATTTCTTTTGATAATAATTTTCGGATTAAGATACAAGTGTAGTATTTGTAGGTATTAGTTATGTTCATTAATTTTGTTTCTTTATATATTTTTTTCTGATGATGTTAAGAAATCATAGTTAAATAATACTTTAATCAATTTGTTTTGTGCCGTTTGTAGTACTTTACGATTAGTATTAGCTGCTGATCCCCAGACTTGGATTAGGTAATCTAAGTGTGGCTTTATAAGGGAGTTATAGATTAAATAACGAACTTTATGGGGCAGGCAACGTACAATACTGCGAAGGGCTCCAGTTAGAGATACTAATTTTGTTTTAATATTTTTAATATGTGGTTTCCATGTAAGCCTATTATCTAAAGTTAAACCTAAATATTTTTCGAAATCGGACCTACTTATAGTAATATTATTTATTTTTAGCTGTTCCAAGTCATTAATTTTTTTATTTTTAGGTGCAAATATTACATAGTGGGTTTTGGTAAGGGTAAGCAAATTACATTGAAACCAGATATTAAGTATGCTAAGGTCATTTTGGGCGTCACGAATTATGTCTTCAAATTTATTTCCATAATAAAACAAGGTGGTATCATCGGCATATAGCGACAGTTCTCCTTTAAGGGCTAGTTTACTGATATTGTTTATATAAACCAGAAATAATATGGATCCAAGAATCGAGCCTTGAGGAACTCCATAAGTTATTAATTTTTGTTTGCTTTGGTATTCACCGATCTTCACCACTTGAAAACGGTCAGTTAGATTTGATTCAAAGATTTTGTGAGCGTAATCGGTGATACCTATATCTTTTAATTTGTCCAGGAGAATTTTGTGCCTAACCGTGTCGAAGGCTTTTTTTAGATCTATGAATATGCCCAGAGCAATTTTTCTGCCGTCTATATTATTTTTTATTTTAGTTACTAAGTCAACAGTGGCAGATAATGTATTGGATTTTGATCTAAATCCGTATTGTTTAGGGTATAGATAATCAATGGAGCTCAAGTAGGATTCTAGCCGATTGTATATAATTTTCTCAAAGATTTTGGATAATACTGGGAGTACAGAAATGGGTCGATAATTGCTAGGATCTGTTTTGATTCCTGATTTATAAATAGGAGTCACTTTGGCTATTTTGAGAGACGCAGGGAAACTACCACTTTCTAAACAAATATTTACGCACCGACTAAGTTCGTCAGCTATAGAGTTTGTAATAGATTTTAAAGTTTTTGTATTTATGTAATCGATTCCGGGGCTAGTATTTACATCTAAGTTATTTATTATTTTAATGATTTCTTTTTTTGTTGTGAAATTTAGTTTACTGAGGCCATAATTAGGATTGATATCGGTAGGTGTTGCATCAGTATAGATTTTGTTATTATGGTACTTTGCATGAATGGCCTCCGCTAGCAATAAACCAACAGTCGAAAAAAATTCATTAAAATATTCGCGAATTTCCTGTCCATCTTTCAATTCCTTATCCCCTTTTTTCAGTTTAGCTGGTATTGAGACCTCCCTTATATTATTGTTAGTTAAGCTATCTATTAGGTCCCACATCTTCTTTGGTTTCTTGTTACATGCAGAGAATCTTTTATAATAGTAATTACTCTTCATAGTTTGTATTTCTTCTGAAACGGCTTTTCTTTCTTTTACGAACTTTTTCTCAATTTCCTCATCTTTTGGATTAATTTTATGTTGTTCCCAGAGTATGTTCTTTTGATTTATTTTATGTAATATGCCTTTATTTACCCAGTCCTGTATTGGAGGATTCAGTATCTTAGTTTTTTTTACTTTGCAGTACTGAATAGTTTGTTTCAATCTGTTTTCAAATTGTGCATAATTATCATTGCCATTCTCGTTGTTATGAATTCCTACAATTTTATTGAGTTTAGTATAATCAATGGTTTCATATTCTATTTTTTGTTTTGGTTCTGGTTCAAATTTATCTATTTCGAAGAATATATGTTTATGGTCTGACATTGAGGATTCAATGACAGCCATATGAAACTGGTGACCCTTGAGATTAGTTGATACATGGTCTAGCAGGGTTTTCTTTTGTGGTGTTTCGCGAGTACAGTGTTCATAGTTGACCTTGTTGATAATTTTGAAACCATTTTCTTTGAGTGTATCCTTATAATCTTCTACTAAGTTGTCGGGGGACAGTAAATCAAAATTAAAGTCACCAAAAACTACTACTCTTTTCTTGTTATTTATTTGTATTGAGAGAGTGTCTAGAAAGTTTTTGACATTTCTTCGACCAGGTTTATATATGGCACCAATATCCACGGATAGCTTTTCCAAATGTATCCATAAGAAGTGGTTATTATCCTGCGAAAGTTATTCAATTAGATAATGTTTCAATTTGTTGCTAGCAAAAATAGAGACCCCTCCTCCAATTGTAGTTTTTCTGTAGTGATAGTAGTGAGGGTAACCCGGTATATGAAGTCTTTTGGCCTCTTCGTCGCTTTTAATCCAGGTTTCTGATAAAATTATAAGATGCAGTGCAGTTTTAAATGAATCCACTATACATCGTAGCTCGTCAAGCTTTCCAGGTTTAACTATGCTCCGTGCGTTAGCATATAGACATTTCAGTGATTTTTTATTTGTTATTAAGCCATCATAATTGTTTAGGATTTGGTATGTAGTGGTTTTATCTTTTTTATTGCGATTAGTTACAAAATGTCGTTTTTTGGAAGAGAGCTGACAATTTTAGGCATGCCTTTGATATACTTGATTCGCAGGCTGTCTTCCCCGTTTGCAGTCCGGTGTTTCACCTCATCTCTGAGTTTTTGAAACCGTGCTTGTTGAAATGGTGTTTGATCTGAAAAGATTCTTATTGCGTCGTTTTTCATCTTATTTCTATTTCGAAGTATAATCTTTGTCGTGTGTTCTGACTCAAAGCAGGCTTTAATGGGACGGTTTTCATTAGCTTTGTATTTCCCGATCCTTATGATTTTGATAGGTTCAGGGCTGTCTTTTGAAATAAATTTTATAATTTTCATCACCTCAACTTTATCTTTTTTCTGTCGGTCTCTAATGTCGGTGGTTTGTGGTTCGGATATGCCAGTTATTATAATATTTTTCTTTCTCAGAGTCTGATCTGTTATTTCTGCTAGTATATCTCCATATGATTCTTCAGCAGTCCTATGCACTTCATTTGGTGATATTTTCAATTTCTGCAGATCACACTCCAATGATGCTATTTTTGTTTCCATTGTAAGCGTAAGACCATTAATATTTTCTACATCAGCTTTTATTTTTTCGTGTTCTGTAGCTATAGTTATTAGTTTTTGCTCTGTCTTGCCAATACCACACTTGATTTCTAACATTTGATCTTTTATATTTGCAATATCATTCGCTAATTTAGAGGAGCTTTCCTTTTGTGTAGTTATAGATGATGTCAACAATGCCATCATCTCAGCCATTTGTTTTTGTATATCTGTTAACTGATCATTTACATCGTAATCAAGGCAGTGTTTGCGCTTATTGCGGATGGTAATGGAAGCTAAATCTGATAACGGCATACTTTGAATGCCTATGTTTCATAGATTCGGTTGAGAACCACTACGTTCAATGTTTTTGCCACTTCCAGTAGGTGAGCGCTCTTGAGCCATGTTTTACACTGTTAAAATTTGTGAGTTAATGTTTTGCTTACGTTTATATTCTTACCATGCGTGGGTGCGGGACGAAAAATCAGAGCCTGCCTCTTTTCCTCGCTGGGGTGAGGTAAGTTAGCTAGAGTGCAGACTGATCATACGTAAAACATGATAAGCGTAACTGACACAGTATTATACAATTGAGTTTATGAATACGGCAGTTGTAATAAGGATGAAGTTAAATTGTCACACTAATAAAAATTTTAAAAATAATTTGCAACACGTCTAACTTGTACACTCTTTGATGCGAGACTGATTTGCATATCACAATTTGCAATCACTCACTTTGAGAAAAACTTTGAAGTACAATACATAATGTATAAAGCTATATAATTACGAAATAGCTTACTTGAACTTGCTAGGTATGGTGCCCCAGTGGCGCTTGAGACCCTTGCAGTCGAGTTGCCAGGCCCGCCACAGACCTGGCGCTCCGTTGTACAGTGTGTTGTCCACGAACAACACCTCGTCCTTGCGGAACCACAGAGAGTACTCGTCTATTGTGTCCATACCTAAATATTTCCTATCATTAGTTTGGTATTATATCAACACATGCAACTAGACGAAAGGCAACCTTTGCGCCTCCGACACTTTTAAATCCAAATATAAAATTAAACATGTTTTAACGTACCTATAGATGTGATCTTAGCGCAGCGATCGAACCCCGCCCGAATGTAGAATGCGTCTCCCGGCTTGTCTTTGATCTCATGATACTGTTGCAGGTCATGTCTGACCAGAACACTAACCTAAAATCAATTCAAATACTAAATTAATTCTCACATCGAAAACTTTGGAATAAATTTTGAATTTTTTTTATGCCAAATAACAAAGACAAATATTTTAAATAGGTTGCGATTCTGCACCATTTTATAACATTTACAGATGGTCCGTATTGTCAAATTTCAAAAATGTGAGACCTACATTCGAGCAGATTATTCTGTTCGTTTTATGACCATATTTACTAACAGGGACAATTCAGGACCACAACAGGACACTGCACAATTATTGTGAGATTCACATTTCAAATTGTTGTATTTTATAGAACACCGATTAAACAATAAATACCAAAATAATCTAGGGATAATATTGTCAATTGACATATGTTTCAATATATATATAGTTTACGCTAAAATCTTTGTTGGGCCCATTCTACATACAAGAAAATTGTCTAGCGTTGAAATGTTGTTACCTTATCAGCAGGCTTCGCTAACTCAAGCGCGGCTTGTTCTGCTGTGGCTCTTCTTAAGTCTATGTTGTTGTACTCGAGTATCTGATCCCCGGTTCTCAGGCCGGCTATGTACGCCGGCGAGTCCATCTGCACACTGTGCACAAATATACCCACGGCGTTACCACCCACTAAACTGATACCCAGATCAGAGCAGTTCCTCATTTCTATCAATAGAAATCTGGGCAGATCTTTACCCTGCGATTGTCTCAACGTTGATGAATCTGTGGACGGAACATCCATTCGTAGAGACTGTTGAGGTCCAGGAGAATTTCTGGGTGTGGGTGAACCTGATAAAGAAACTTCCTCGTCATTAGAAGTCTCTCCGGACGAGGAACTTCCTGGGGTCTCCATCTCGTCTTTGTACTTCTCAGGACTGTATTGCACGAGCATTGTGATGGAATTGCCTATCTGCCTCAGCACGCTAGCGGCGAGGGTGTACGTAGCGGAGCGCATGTTGATCCCGCACACTTCGAGCAACTGATCGCCGACCTGCAAGCCGACTTGACTAGCCAATGAGTTCTCGTTCACCGTCGACACGAACACGCCTCCGCTGCTGGGCGGACAGTATATCTGTATACCAAGAGGTTGTTGACTCTTGTCGATATGTACTCGCCGCAACTCTCCGGGTAAGGGCTTGTTCCAACTTAATCCACAGTACTCAGGCATGGAGTTTCTTGTTTTGTGCGTTAGTTGTTTAACTCCGTGACCTGGACTCAAGACTTCAACATGAAATGTAGGCATCGGCGAGTTTCTTTCCGAACTCCTTTCGATAGAACCCGTGCTGAGTTTCCCTGCAGAATTCTTTGATGTCACACTAGGGTTTGAAGGTATTCGAAACCTTTGGTTTTCTTTCTTTCTCGGAAACGTGCCGCCCTCGTATGTGTGATGATAATCTCTATTGACTCTCGGAACTGGATTAAGATCGGACATGTTATGCGTGTGAGAAGGGAATGAATGCATCTCGTAACTGGTTCCAATGCTCTCCCCGGATTGACTCTGGGGTATGTTAGTCGGGCTGGAAAGATGTGTGTAGCGACTCGAATTGTGCGGGTTAGAGTTCGTGAACGGCCCTCTATAATACTGCGATTGTAATCTATTCTGTGAAGGTAGAGTGCCTGTCATAGGAAAGTTTGCATTGCTGTTCAAACTATCAGGACCGAAACTATCGCTGTCTGATGGATACTTGTTCACGGTTTTCGGGGATGATTTCTTCGCTGTATAATAGTTATCGAGTATGTCTTTCCCCGAGTGGTTTTTTATGGAATGTTCTAGCGAACTCGGTGACTTGCGCGTTACAAAATCCAAAGAACTAGGCCCTTTGTTCACCATGAAGTCTAAGGAATGTGGACTCTTCGTTCGACTCCTCGGTTGAGGCTGGTAGTCCAGCGAGTCATCCGAAGGATTCAGTACTAAGCTAAGTCTATTAGGCGTGACATCATGCTCATAATCGCTTATAGAATGCTTCTCTCTGTGCTTTTCTAATGTTCTGCTTTTCTCGAAATTCATTGTGTTTGGTGAAGCAAAAGGGTTGTGAATGGTAAGCGGGGCAGGCTTTGGGAAATGTTCGATGGTGGGGGTCGATTCTATGGATTTGTAGACAGAGTGTCTTGCGGGTGCTGTCACCTGTGTTAACGGCAAGTGGCCTAAAGGAATAGGGTTCGAATTACGATTCGTATTGGATCGTTGAGGTTCCGGGGGAAGCTTGGTCGGCGGGCTGAGTAGAATAGATAGTGGTGGCCTCTCCTTCCTGGACCGTGGTTGTACTATGGTGCCGGTAGCGTTATCCTCGAGGATAAAGTTGGCTCTGGCCTTTGGCCACGTGCCACCGTTCTTGACATCATTTTGTGATTCTTTGTTTTTCCGTCGTGATCGCTTCAGTACACTACTGGTTTCTTTGACTGGAATTAAAATTGCATGTTGGTAAAAGAGTGGGTATACAATAAATATCAATTAAAATTTGTGAATCTACAATGGATTTTTATAATGTTATGAAGAAAATAAGGATAATGATATTGTACAGCGTGTTAAATCTCAATTTTCAGAGATCGGTTACAACAGATTTAAGGGAAAATTGGTGCTCAGATAGTATATAGCTTTAATCGTGGTGCTTTCCGAATTATGCTTTTAAGAGAACAGGTAATTGTAATGAGATAACATTTAAAATGGTGCATAGGATGGCATGGTATGGTAGTTGAAGTTTAAAAGAAATCTTAGTGTAACAAAAATCTAAGGAGCACAGAAAAAAAAGTACACTTACTTGTCTTGCCATGATAACTGTCGATAACGGAGTCTAACTCAGCGATAGCGTCCGATTCAGGCACCTAATAGAAAAATATGCATTTGTAACAATACAGCTATTTTAAAATATAAATCATTTACAGGGAACGCTGAAGAGTAAGTAACGATTATTGATAATTATTGATATTTTTATCATAATTCATCAACTTTTTTAATTATATGTAACTAATATTAGTTATAGCTATATAGCACGGAAGCATAAATAGCTATGCAAATAGGTGATTTCAACTTTTTTATTATGCCAATACGGAACGAGCCTAGCAGGACGTTCAGCTGATGGTAATTGATACGACTTGGCCATTACAATGCAGTGCGGCTCAGGATTCTTGAAAAACCCAAAAAGCAGTCCACCTGGAACTTTTACGCAAAAATCAAATCTTAAAACATTTACAATTCCACGCGTTTTAATCCTTTAAAAGTGTTTTATTGAAAAATCAAAAACTCTGTGCGACATTACAATTGCGTTTTACTAGCTACCGCGTCCTTCAGACCGAAACTCAGTTATGCTTACACATTACTGCTTCATGGCAGAAATAGGCGCCGTTCTGGTATCCATAATCTAGCCGGCATCCTGTGCAAAGAAGCCTCCCACCGGTAAAAAGAAATGGAATAACTGCAATAAAGGCATATCAATTGTCATGCAAATTCTCGTAAAGTTGAGATAACCAACATACTTCCTTGATGAATTGCAAAAAAATATGTTAAAACAGTTTTTGTGCATGTGAATTCGTAGAGACATCAGATTAAATAGCTCGGATATGTGTACTAGATGTAGTTAGACAAGTTACCTTATTTTGTTTCTCTTTACATTTGCTGCGTCCAGTAACCGCCTCTATCTTGCCCCGGATCATGTCCCATGTACCTACAACACAGACAAAGCTGTATTTGACAAAACTATTACGCAACTGTATGTCGTTATGGAGTATTAATAAGGTGACATTATTAATAATGTGACAGTGTTAATACTTTTTGTATTACTCATGCGGTAAAAGTAGTATCTTGGCGCTCGCTGTTGCGGTTGAAAAAGAGCCGTTTGTTCATTTCAAAATTACGTGCGTGAGTGCGAAAAGTTTACTTGTCGCACGCAAATTATAATTGGCACACGCAAATTTCGAAATATCAAAACTGAATTGAGGTTGACGCGTCTGACAGTTTAATTTAATAAATAAAATTATAATTTAAGTTACAGAAGTTTAAAAACGAATATGGAGTCGGTAATAATACATAAACAGTATGTGCAACTAGTGCGACGTTGTCGATTGCCCACGATAGCGAAGTTGAACGCACAAGCGAAGCGAGTTCGGTCATTCACTTGAGTGAACTTGTCGACATACAATATATTACAATATATAACAGACGTAATGCAGAATGTCATAGTTGAATCGATATAAAGCCAATGGGGACAATTTAGCGATCAGAATTATGTTACCAACTCTCTGGAATATTTAAATGATACATTAGTTTTTTTTTATGGCAGAGATGGAGAAACGAGCATACACCTTAAGTCAGAGCATACAGTCACTTTATGGTATGTGATCACCGCAGCCCATACTCTCCTGTAAAACCAGACGAATCACAGGAGCGGTGCCGACCTTATAAACCGTTGAATAAACGCCAGGCGAGGATGGGACAGGAGGCTCCCTACTGAGAGTCTGCTTATTAAGTCATTTAGAATAAGTACAAATGGCATGCTTGTCTCCCTGAGGTGAAAGCGAAATTACAAACCAAACATAACAACTTTACTAATTGTAAACAACAAATTTGAAACGCATTTATCATGTTTAAAACTTCAATTTTTTCTTCGAAATATATAATAGTATAGGATCTCACTGCTCGGTTCTGCAGCTATCTGTTTCTTTGATTAAACTATATTATGTTTTATGTAACTATATGTTTTTTAATCAATCTTACATCACTTTAAAGGCAACGTTAGGGTTGCCAGGTGTTGACAGGTATATTATTGTTATACAACCTGTTTCAAAATTGACAATTTTATTGCTAATAACTTTGAAGAATCTCTCGAGATTATCAACACATCCCGAAATAAACTTCAACTAGCAGGTATGTCCTGTTGAACGGTGCATCAAATTTCGCGGTTGAAGTGGTCTACAACAATCAAAATGACAAGTAGTGTGTTACAGAAGCACCGATTGAATAGCATAAGTATTAGAGAATTAAAATTGAAATAAAATTCTCTGGAAATTATTAATTGCAACAGTATAATATTGCATTTGAAATTTATTATCGATACAACATTTGCTTTTACTTCAATTCTTGTTTGAAAACTTGAACGAATGCGAAATAATATACAAATAGATTTCAGGATAGTAATAAACAATAACAAAATACAATCACCTAATCCATTATTGATTAAAAACACACTATCGCGTGAAGTAGTTTAGTGCGGGGCGACGGCACACGTTCTGTTACACTCCGCTTCATTTGTGCAAGTCGAGATAAATGCAGTGGCACAGGGCTGCTACATCATTATTTCTTTATTTTTATGAACGTACAGCTGATGGTAATTGATACGACCTGACCTTTACAATGCAGTGCCACTCAGGATTTTTGAAAAACCCCAAAAATTCTGAGCAGCACTACATTTGCGCTCGTGACCTTGAGACGTTAAGTCTCATTTGCCCAGTAATATCACTAGCTACGGCGCCCTTCAGACCGAAACACAGTAATGTTCACATATTACTGCTTCACAGAAGTATTAGATGCCGTTGTGGTACCCATAATCTAGCAGGCATCCTGTGCAAAGGAGCCTCCCACAATTGAAAATACATATTGTCGACCCATAAGAATAAGATCCATAAATGTGTTAAACCTATGCTTTAAAGATATAAATAGTAGTAAAAAAAAACTAAAAAACACTTTAAACAAACACACACACTCACACACACACACACTTAAAAAACAGCTTTTTATAGAAAACTGAACTAAAATATTTGAAAATTTATTTTGAAATTCAAAATTAACATCTATTCCTGCCTTATAGACGATTGGTGAAAATTATATAAATTAACAAAAATCTTATTTTGCAAATTGAAAAATACAATAATTTTATCTAATTATTGTAATATAATTTAATGTATTGTCATCGGTCCTCGATAAATCTACGAAGTTCGAAGTAAATCTGGCCCTTTAAAGTGGGTCAAAATCGCGCCCAAATGAGTCGGTTACAAACAAACATACATATAATTATAACAATAAAAGGTCACTAGAAATAAAATACTAAAACACAGACAGAACAAGTATAAGTACAATTAATTACAAATCATCTAATTCGCGTATTTTGTACCTATTTTGGACAAAATTAATACCTTATTGAAGTTTTCTTGACTCTAATAGCCTAGTTATATTCAATTAAGTTCTGCGTGAACTGTTTCTGAAGTATTACTTTAGTCAAAACAAACCTTCATCTCAACTTGATCTCAACAAAAATAAAATTTTCAGTAACAATATTATTTTGATTTTGAACTATTTTTTCGTCTAATTTAATAGTTATCAAGATTTTTATAATAATAATAATATGTCAATTTGTATTTTATTTTAATAATTTACTCCTATTTTAATATAAATAATGAGGTTGTCAACCCTGTAAACGTTATCATACCGAGTGAATATTTGATAAGGAGCGTTATCGTTCATGGTCAGGTACATAGGGCTGCTACACATTATATATTTATCATGCATTTTCCATTTCGTTTTTCACATATCTATTTTCTTAAATCGAGTTCAGTATCTCATTTCATATTAATTATCAAATTACGTATGATTATATTTTCAAACATTAAAGTCTTAAATTAATGGACATAATATTTAGTTTTGAAATTGTATTACTTTAAACCTCCTGGTAGTGCGGAGTTAGTGGCGCGGGCGAGGAACTAGCGACTTTTTAATAAAATTGTGAATCGAACGTATTTGTCAATGACTTGCTATTTTCGTTGGATATATTTTAATGTTGTTACTTTCTCATAAATATGTTCAGTAGTGCTGATTCCACCAGTTTTTTTGGTAATTTTAAAATAACATAAATAATTCCTTCACAAAAACAACACACTTAATTTAAAAAAGTTTAATAGATGGATAATTTATAATTGAATTTGAACAGTAATTATAAACAAAAATAAACATTTGCCGTAATTCTAACAATCCATCTATCTAGATGGATTGTTAGAATTACGGATTTATGAATTATTGGACGGTCACATACATGAGAATACAAGTTAGATTATTTCAAACGGGTTAGTATTTATTTTTTATTCGGTGTAAATAAATGATTACTACCAGCAATTGCTACTTAATAAAACAATAATTATAAACTAAAAAGTAGTATAGAATTACTGGTTATATTTATGATATTTGTTGAGAAGTGGTACTATACTATGGAATAGGGATTTAAGCATGAATATGACTTATTGATGTACTGCGACTACTTTGGTTTGAAATAAAACCCTCACCTAAATTTTGAATAGTCAAATAGGTGTATCCTCACCTCTCTCATGGTGTATCTTCCCCTGGCTGCCAGCCGCCACGTGGTACACGTAGCGCCGCTCAAACTCGCCTGCACCCAGACCTTCCTCCAACTGCACCCAGAATACACAAAATTTTAGTAAAATTATGAAGGTTTTATTATGGGTAGAACAGCTGTTATTTATGCAACTTTAAACATTAATGTGGGTGTTGAATATCACGTGAATGTTTTTTTTTATTGAAAATAAGGGACGAGACGAGCAGGACGTTCAGCTGATGGTAATTAATCCGCCCTAGCCATTACAAATACCAACATAAAACTCAGGATTCTTGAAAAACCTAATAATTCTGAGCGGCACTACAATTGCGCTCGTCACCTTGAGACATAAGATGTTTACACATTACTGATTCACGGCAGAAATAGGCACCGTTGTGGTACCCATAATCTAGCCGGCTTCCTATGCAAAGGAGCCTCCCACTGGTAAATTTGTGAGTGTTTTAATAACTGGTAATTTTCTGCTTTATATACGTTATTATAGTCCTCTGCTTTTATCTGTCGTTTATAGCCACGATCCGTAATATAACTACATACTTTAAGTCTTTGAAAAAGTCTATACTCTATGGCCTAAAAAAACATTGTTTGTCGTACTATAATGCCGCCAAAAAAGCAGTTTCATTGGTGCCATACACATCTAAATCTAGGTTAGCAATGACAGGTTCATAGAAATATCAGGAAATACATAGTACATACTATATTAAATAACATAATTTCTATGTACAAATCATTAGATATTTATATAATCTTCTAAGAAACTGAAAGGTTGTATGCCTTTGTCATTCTTTGAAATAAAAATAAAACCACTCACCAGAGATTGTTTGCATACAATACATTTCCCGCTCATTTAAGCGGCCACTCGAAATCTTGTGGTTTTTTGTTTGTTTCATTTAAAATTACCTAGTCGTAGAGAAATTATTGTGTGCAACACGTTGCATTATTAGTTGAAAAAACGCTCGTGGCGTGAACTATTGAGATGATGATTGCAACTCACACCACTCACGTTTTTTGACCCTTCTTATACAACTATTGCATATATTTATATAAGTTTTAGCATAACGTATTCTCGACTTTTAAAATCTGGTTAAAAATATCCTTTACTGCACTAGTATTTTCAGATGGTGTATTTGTTACCAATATTATATAAATAGGATATTCATTCAAATTTCTAAAGGATGAAAACGCGTGTAAGTGTAGTTGTATTATTACATTAGGTTTTTGCGTAACAGTTACTTTTCAATTATCTTCTAAAAAGTATTTTATTTAAATAAATGCGTAACACTCGTATTCATCAAAGAAAATACAAATGGAATTACTACATTTTTTTTTACAAATTCTAGCGTTAAGCGGGAAAATATGTGTCCATCAGAATGTTCTTTTGTTTAATTCGTTTAACTTGTATTTACGGCGAGCTAAGAAGTAAGTAGGCCTAAAAGAATTGTGACTGCGCTCTTTCGTCTGGTTGGTTCATTGGTTGGCTGGCGCGCAGGACGTGAGAGCGTAGCTTAGGTTAAGGTTAAGCTCCTGTGATACTTCCTATCACCCACACATCATAGGCGCGTTGCTTTTAGATAGATGCACATATATTACACTGTGCCACTGACATGTATAAATACCACTGGACAGGCAGTTACATATCTTTGACACCAAATTTTTAGTGCTTATTTGAAGCGCCACTCGCGAGCGTCCAGAGAACTAATTTTGACGTATAATACAAATGGGTGCGAAGGAACGTACAATACTCTGAAGTATTTTTGCATTTTGAATTAATTTCGTTCGTTTTCCGTGTTATTTATACTTGAAGAATCAACGTAATAAAGTACACATTTTTTTTTGTAAATAGATTCCCACCATCTATGTTATCCACTAGGTTGTCATCACTAGTTTTAGTACCGCAGACTCGCTACATGGCCAACAGCGCCAAAATAGCAAATATCAAACAGGCACAAAAGGACTTTGACAGCCGCCAGTCCAGTGGTATATAGTAGAGGTCAGTACACTGTGCATACAGCCTACCTTAGCCTGCGTGGGAGGCGGTGTGAAGGCCCGCGTCTGCCACTCCTCCTGCTGCGAGCACATCGAGGGCTTCTCCTCTTTGTATGACTTCTCCAACATCGACATTCTGGAATACAAACAAACTCTTTGACATTGGATTGCGACAGCTAAAAAAAAGTTTGCACCGGCCGCATACATTCATCTTCCGATTCCTTCTTTATGGAAGAAGAGGATCAACAAGCGTAATCCTCGCCTGATTTTAGGTAATCACCGCCGCCTACGACGAATCCCAGAATTTGTGTGGTATCATAGTTTTCGTTTTGAATTAAAATCGTATCGATAGATATCCATACTGTTTGAAACGTTAAAGCTATTATTTTTGTGTTTATCAATGTGTGTGGGCTCCCGATATATTTATAGATAAATAAAATCTGAACAATTTGTTATTTTTAAAATGATATCCCTCACTTCCGGGATTAACGAAATTCAATTTGTAACCAATATCCTCGCACGGAACCCGAGAGGTCGCGGGTTCCGTGCGAGAATTCGAGTCGCGCATAGTTCATAAATTTTGGGCCTGGACCGGAAGATGGGCGATGAGTTTTTTTGTATGCGGATATATGTACACGTTCACAACTTAGGTATTTTGAACTTAAATTATCTTTGGTGTTTCTTTAGAAGTCCATAAAGCGCTGCTCATTCAAATATTTCTCGATGAGATTCAATGGCTTAGTGGTAATCAAAAGCTTCGATAACTTGTGTATGTTTAATCTTGATATATTTTATAACCTATTAAGATTTAGAATTATATGTAATAAACGAATTCATTACCACATAAACAAAGTTCAACAAACATAAAGCAACCGTGCAGTACTACGTTATTATATCACGAAACGATGTCAGTTATAAGACAAACAAACAAACATGCTGTTGATAAGTAATCCAGAAAATGCCAGCCCACAATCTGCGAATTTTATCGAGATCAATATTATCGGCGTCTGGTCGGTCGTAAACATCCTGCTATTGTATTAAGCGAGGACTGTCGCGTGCTATTTGTAAATAAACCTTTTTAAGATTTTCATCATTATAATACTTTCACCAAAGTGAGGCTTCTTTGCACAGGATGCCGGCTAGATTATGGGTACAACAACGGCGTCTATTTCTGCCGTGAAGCAGTATTGTGTAAGCATTATTGTTTTTCGGTCAGAAGAGCGCCGTAGCTAGTTAAAATGCGAAGTTACTGGGCAAATGAGACTTAACATCTTATGTCTCAAGGAGACGAGCGCAATTATTGCAGTGTCGCTCATAATTTTTAGATTTTTCAAGAATCTTAAGTGGATCTGCATTGTAATGGGCGTATCAATTACCATCAGCTGAACGTCCTGCTCGTCTCGTCCCTTTTTGACATAAAAAATACCCAACTTTAATAAGTTTTAAATAGGCGCCACTTCCACAAGCGAGTGGATCCCAACCACCCTCCTATGGTCGGGTAATATCTACAAAATAACTATCCCTATCCCAGCACCGTTACGCCAGCGACTCTTCTTGTATTATTAACTTATTGAATATAATTCATTTGCAGCATGCAACAGGCGTGCCAAAACGTTTTCGTTTCGATCGCATACATTCATCGCCATCAACAAACTAACAACAGCTCAGTACGTACCTGTTAGGTCTGCGGCGGTACCTCGCGGCGGGGTCGCAGCACGGGTACAGCGGCCGCAGCACTGTGAGCAGCACACAGTCGTACTGGGTGTCCCGCAGCAGGGCCATGGCCTCTGACGCGCTCTTCACACCTTCCACAGAACGGTTGTTTATCTGAAAGAGGAATTCTTCAATATGTGCCTCTTAAGGTTATTTAGGAGCAAATGAGGCGGAAATTCTTCCACCAGGCTTCCAGACTTTTAAAATTGTGGAAATTTTTAATTTTGGGACTGGAGATACCTTCAAAGCAAAACTCCTACATGACACTAAATTAGGACATACAAAATTAGTTTATCTACACCCATGCTTTAAATCCTCTATTAAAGATTCTAAAACAGCTTATTGCCAACATTAAAATACCCGATGTTCTAATAACTATTACATCATCCAAACGAGTGTTGTAATGTTGTACTGAATTTCATAACAACATTCCTTTTTTTTCGATCCCTTCATGCGCAAAGAGTTTCAACAGACAGCCACATTCTTATTGCTCGATGCGTGGTATCCGTGTAAATTTAAAAAAAGAACATTTCGTTTACGCGCGTTCTACACTACCAGAACGTCGCTCGCCGTAAAAAAAAGGAGGTTATTCGAATCCCCGCCTTTTTTCTTCGATATTTTTATTGTTTTGTTTACAAAAAATGATCGATTCAAGTTTTGACAGCACACCGCCAGATATTTTAAACGTTGTAAAAGAGCATAATATTCAAGTTAATTTTAATAATTGCACTATACAAAATGAAAATTAGTACAAAAATAAATAATTCTTTCATTAATACTTAGTTTATTTGTATATAATCAGTAATGGATGATATTAGGTTACAACTAGGACTGGTTATTTAAATGTTAGCAGTAAGCTCACTGTTTCAGAATCTATTAGAGGATTCATATTATGGGTGTAGATGAAGTCTTGTATGCAACTGTTGATAATTAGGTATTAAAACACTCATGTGATACTATTATTACACGAGGCGAAGCCGAGTGAACCCACATTCGTGTTTTAATACCCCTTATTACGCAACAGTTGCATAAATAACTATTCCTAAATATTTTTTACGGCTGCATATATAAATACTTTAGCACGATCGTGCAACTGAAATCTTAGATGCAAATCATTCATGTGTATTCTTCATTATATTAAAATATTTGTTAAATATTATTTGCGGGTAATGTACCTAGTCTTTTTAATAAGCATGGTATGTTTTATTTTTTATTTTAATTTCAGACTATGTTGCAAGTTTTCACTTTAAATTCTGAACGATATAACTGCTGTAAATATTTTTGATTTTACCTAATAACAACAGATGTACAATCATACTCACGCTCACGACTCGATCCCCCACGTAAAGGTTTCCGTCGTTCGCGGCCGCACTGCCGCTTGCTACTTTGCTGATGAATATACCTGCCAATAATAAAATAACAGTTAAGCCGGTTTTACACTACCCACATGGTACACACGGGTCGAGCAGTGAACAAAAATAAAAGTGGCACTAGAATATTATCATTTTAATAAGAGTTTAACTAATGTCGCTATACTCATACATTTACGTATAGCATAGCATTCCTAATCATCCTCTCCTCATGTTCTTAAATGGATTACGACAACTCAAAACTTTTTTCTTAAATTGCGAAAAATAAAATTCAAAACATTATATTATTTACGAAATCACATATTCTTATTTCATTTGTCAAAAGTTGTAATTTTTTTTGAAATGATTACCACAAGTACAGCTGATTGTTACTTATTACATACAAACGATAATAGGGCAAAACAGAAATCAAAATGTTTTAAGAGTACAAAAATATTTTGCATAATTCGCTATAGTATTAGTATTAAACAGGTTTCAATTATTCCTCGTCGAGTTTTATGCGGGATTAAAATATTTGAAGCGTCCAATTGAACACTTCCTTAACTCCATTTGCAAGTCAGAAAATAGTCATATTTGTGTTTATTAAGCAAGAAAACAAACGAAAAAATTCGACTGAACTAGTTTAGTGTAAGTCCCGCTTAAATTAAATTGTAAATGAATGGTCGAAATGAGATATAGTACACATCTTATTTTAGAAAAACATCTCACATAAAAAAGTACAAAACATCAAGATCAGTCCCCATGTTCGATACCAAAGGAACTAATATCCATAAACACAGCACCCTCTCTTGCATGGCGCACTCGGGTAAAAATGGAGTATCACAATATTAATATCCGGACGAACGAGCCTTGCTCGGATTATTAAGAATTTAAAAAACTTGAAAAAAAAAAGCATCTGGATTCAAACCGGGGTCTTCTGCTTTCCGGATGACGCAATGATATGAAAATCGTTGGTGCCGTTTCCGAGATTCAGATATATATATACAAGAATTGGTCGTTTAAAGATATAAGATGAAGGGGGGTGGAATGAGTGAAGGCACCTTGCTGCAAGGAGATCCCGGCCGCGGCGACCCTCAGCAGGGTGCGCGTGGCCCGCGCGCGCTGCACCCTGAGCGGCAGCCGCACGTGCGGCACACTGTGCGGCGCCGCATGCGCCAGCGCCGCGCGCAGGGCGGCCGCACACGCCTCGCCGCGCGACCACTGCGACACGCCGCACGCCTCCGTGATGCGGTCCAACACGCTGTCATGACAAATTCAATGTTCATATTCAAAACATACCTTCTGAAATTCTCCGTCATACTTCCTTTAAGTATCTCCTTTCCCTGGTGTTTACTCTACCAGAGCCGGAGAATCCTTCCCCGAGCACTCTCGCTCGGGCTGCCCTTCGTATTCTGGGGTGGAAACAGAACCGCGCATGACTGACGACAAATGAGGCAGTAACACCACGACACCCCGCTCCACGCTCAACGTGGACTTTTGCAATATCAGGGGAATTCACTCCAATTTAAACGCGGTCCACCACCACCTTGAGACGGCCCAGCCGGCCTTGTGTTTCCTTACGGAGACGCAGATATTTTGAGACGCAGATAAATTGAGCACAATTTTTTGCCTCATGCCGGGGTATGTGTGTACGTTAGGAAGGATATCTGCTGTGGCCGTCTCGGCAATTTTGAGGGTAGGGACCTGTCTACTCTCTGGCTCCATCTATGCGTGTGTCGACAGGTCCCATAGGGGTAACGCAGAAACCGATCATCTCATGGGCTGCGTTCAATCGGCAATTGACGACGTGCTTGCACAGATCCCGTCCGCTGAAATCGTAGTCTTGGGTGATTTCAACGGGCACAATGCCGAATGGATTGGATCACGTACCACAGACTACGCAGGGCGATCTGTGCATAATTTTGCATTGGCGTATGGTCTGTCCTAATTGGTTGAGTCGCCAATGCGGCTGCCGGATGTGGATAGCCACATGCCGTCCTTATTAGATCTTCTACTGACTACACATCCCGATGGTTATACCAGGTCTTTGTCGACGCCCCTCTCGGAAAGTTCGACCATTGCCTGGTCAGAAGTGTAGTGCCTGTCCGACGCCAACGTCACAGGCCACCAGCGACCCGCCGCGTTTGGCACTACAGGTCAGCAGATTGGGATAGGTTGCGTTACTTTTTTGCATACTACCCATGGGGCAAGGTTTGTTTCCCTTCCGATGATCCTAGTGCCTGCGCCATTGCAGTAGTAAGTAGTCGTAAGTTTAAGCGGCAAATCGCCCGTGCGAAATCGAAGCACATCGTCAAAATCGGCGAGCAGCTTTCCAGTTACCCGCAAACAACGACCAGAACACGCAAATTCTGGTCGTTGTCGAAAGCTGCTCTTGGTAACTTCATCCAGCCATCCCTGCCGCCGTTGCACATGAGGAATGACAACCTGGCCCATACGGCAAAAGAGGAAGCCGAGCTCCTGTGTGCTCTTTTCGCCTCCAACTCGACTCTTGACGACAACGGAAAAGCGCCGCCGACCATCCCGCGGTGTCAGAGCTCTATGCCTGAAGTACAGTTCAGACAGGAAACTGTTAGGCGAGCTCTGTTTTCGTTGGACGTCAGGAAGTCGAGCGGGCCGGATGGCATTTCTCCAATCGTGCTTAGAACGTGTGCCCCTGAGTTGACGCCGGTGCTAACGCGTTTATTCCGGCACTCTTATTCAAAAGGCGTAGTCCCTGACTCATGGAAGTCAGCCCTTGTCCATCCGATCCAAAAAAAGGAGACAGTTCGGATCCAGCTAACTACAGGCCTATTGCTATTACCCCCCTGCTCTCCAAAATCATGGAGAGCATAATCAACCGCCAGCTCTTGGTATACCTAGAGGGTCATCAGTTGATCAACGACCGACAGTACGGCTTTCGCCTTGGTCGGTCGGCAGGTGATCTTCTGGTATACCCAACACATAGATGGGCGGCGGCTATTGAAAGCAAGGGGGAAGGCCTGGCAGTTAGCCTGGATATAGCGAAGGCCTTTGATCATGTATGGCACAAGGCGCTCCTCTCAAAACTTTCATCATTTGAGCTTCCCGAGAGCTTGTGCAAGTGGACCTCCAGCTTCCTCACTGGGCGTAGCATACAGATCGTTGTCGACGGATGTTGCTCGAACCCGAAGCCCGTGAATGCTGGAGTGCCCCAAGGCTGTGTGCTATCTCCTACGCTGTTTGTTCTGCATATTAATGATATGTTGGACACCTCCAACATACATTGCTATGCAGATGACAGCACTGGTGATGCCATATACACGGGCCATGCAGGTCTCTCTCGGGAAATCGTCGACCAGTGCCGGGAGAAACTTGTGTCTTCTATCGAGTCTTCCCTTGAGAAGGTCGCGGAATAGGGTAAATTGATCCTTGTCCACTTTAACCCCCAGAAGACTCAAGTTTGCGATTTTACCACTAAAAAACCCCATTTGTCGTATCACCCGCTCTTCGAGAACACTTCTCTTAAAGCCGCGCCTAGCATCGGAATACTGGGTCTCGAAATCTCGAGCGATTGCCAATTCCGTGGCCATCTGGAGGGCAAACCCAAATTGGCTTCGAAGAAGCTGGGCGTCATCTATTGATGACGCCTACGCTCTATTGAGCACAGCAATACTTCAAGCCGGCCCACATTCTAGCGCTCTACAAAGCGCAGGTCCGGCCACATATGGAGTATTGCTGTCATCTCTGGTCTGGCGCACCCCAGTACCTGTTCGATCCATTTGACCACGTGCAACGTAGAGCAGCTCGAATTGTCGGGGACTTAGTGCTCTGTGAACGGCTGGATCACTTGGCGTTGCGTAGAGAGGTCGCTTCATTGTGTGTCTTCTACCGCATTTATCACGGGGAGTGTCCCGAAGAGCTGTTTAACCTGATTCCTGCCGCCGAATTCCACCTTCGCACGACACGCCACAAGTTAGGATATCATCCCCACCATCTGGATGTGTGGCGGTCCTCCACAGTGCGGTTTTCAAGGAGCTTTCTCCCTTGTACTACAAAGATGTGGAATGAGCTTCCTTGTGCGGTGTTTCCGGGACGATACGACATGGGTACCTTCAAAAAAAGCGCGCACGCCTTCCCTAAAGGCCGGCAACGCTCTTATGATTCCTGTGGTGATCGCTTAATACCAGGTGACCCGTACGCTCGTTTGTGCTCCTATTCCTTAAAAAAAAACTTTTGATATTTTAAATTGTTTTATATTTATGTATAAAACTAACACAATGTTAAAGTAATAAATGTTATTTACAATAGACTTTTTTTCTTTGTTTCAGTATTTATGGCAAGACTAGGTATATAATATTGTTAATGAGTGCTAACTAGTGCTAAACTGCAGTACCGGTAACATGTTACTGCAACTAATAGATAATATTGACGTACTGCAGTCAAGACACCCGATGGCGATCTTACCATCACAAGTATACGGGTATCTTTTGGTTGATCTGGCTCGTAGGAACCAGTAATATATATTGAGTTACCGCAGTTTTCCGTCAGCGATGGAGCCCGGCGTGATGCTGGCCACGTAGATGGCGGTATCGCCGGGGAAGCAGGGCGTTTCCCGCCCGCCGCACAGCTCCAGGCCGCAGTCCGACCCCGACCCACTCGACCCCACCAGCTCTAGCTCCATCGTCTCCCATTCGAAGTCCTATGATGTCCAAGAGGAATAGATATGACTTCATAATATTACGTCCGAGGGTCATAAGATATTATGATTCTTTGCAAAGCCAATGAAACGAAAGTAATTCAATAAAATTATTTGAAGATACACAATAGTTCAAAATTCTAAAGACAATATTAGTACCAAAAATTTAAAGGAATACTTTAAATCGTTCTCTAATATTCTATTCTCTATCCCTATGTTTTCGCAAGAACGGGAGCGCCAATCGCCCCGCCCCCTAGCGCGGCCCCGCCAAATGTATATAACACGTCATTTAATATTAATAACGTTAGTAACCTGCAGGTCCGTGTCACAGGCCGCGTCATGCTCGCGCGGCCCCGCCCCCTCGCGCAGCCCCGCCTAATGTACATAACAACGCCATTTAATATTAATAACGTCAGTTACCTGCAGGTCCGTGTCACAGGCCGCGCGCGCCAGCCGGCACGCGTCGTGCTCGCGCGGCCCCGCCCCCTCGCGCGGCCCCGCCTAATGTATATAACAACGCCATTTAATATTAATAACGTCAGTTACCTGCACGTCCGTGTAACAGGCCGCGCGCGCCAGCCGGCACGCGTCGTGCTCGCGCGGCCCCGCCTAATGTATATAACAACGCCATTTAATATTAATAACGTCAGTTACCTGCAGGTCCGTGTCACAGGCCGCGCGCGCCAGCCGGCACGCGTCGTGCTCGCGCGGCCCCGCCCCCTCGCGCGGCCCCGCCTAATGTATATAACAACGCCATTTAATATTAATAACGTCAGTTACCTGCAGGTCCGTGTCACAGGCCGCGCGCGCCAGCCGGCACGCGTCGTGCTCGCGCGGCCCCGCCCCCTCGCGCGGCCCCGCCTAATGTATATAACAACGCCATTTAATATTAATAACGTCAGTTACCTGCAGGTCCGTGTCACAGGCCGCGCGCGCCAGCCGGCACGCGTCGTGCTCGCGCGGCCCCGCCCCCTCGCGCGGCCCCGCCTAATGTATATAACAACGCCATTTAATATTAATAACGTCAGTTACCTGCAGGTCCGTGTCACAGGCCGCGCGCGCCAGCCGGCACGCGTCGTGCTCGCGCGGCCCCGCCCCCTCGCGCGGCCCCGCCTAATGTATATAACAACGCCATTTAATATTAATAACGTCAGTTACCTGCAGGTCCGTGTCACAGGCCGCGCGCGCCAGCCGGCACGCGTCGTGCTCGCGCGGCCCCGCCCCCTCGCGCGGCCCCGCCTAATGTATATAACAACGCCATTTAATATTAATAACGTCAGTTACCTGCAGGTCCGTGTCACAGGCCGCGCGCGCCAGCCGGCACGCGTCGTGCTCGCGCGGCCCCGCCTAATGTATATAACAACGCCATTTAATATTAATAACGTCAGTTACCTGCAGGTCCGTGTCACAGGCAGCGCGCGCCAGCCGGCACGCGTCGTGCTCGCGCGGCCCCGCCCCCTCGCGCGGCCCCGCCTAATGTATATAACAACGCCATTTAATATTAATAACGTCAGTTACCTGCAGGTCCGTGTCACAGGCCGCGCGCGCCAGCCGGCACGCGTCGTGCTCGCGCGGCCCCGCCTAATGTATATAACAACGCCATTTAATATTAATAACGTCAGTTACCTGCAGGTCCCGTGTCACAGGCCGCGCGCGCCAGCCGGCACGCGTCGTGCTCGCGCGGCCCCGCCCCCTCGCGCGGCCCCGCCTAATGTATATAACAACGCCATTTAATATTAATAACGTCAGTTACCTGCAGGTCCGTGTCACAGGCCGCGCGCGCAAGCCGGCACGCGTCGTGCTCGCGCGGCCCCGCCCCCTCGCGCGGCCCCGCCTAATGTATATAACAACGCCATTTAATATTAATAACGTCAGTTACCTGCAGGTCCGTGTCACAGGCCGCGCGCGCCAGCCGGCACGCGTCGTGCTCGCGCGGCCCCGCCCCCTCGCGCGGCCCCGCCTAATGTATATAACAACGCCATTTAATATTAATAACGTCAGTTACCTGCAGGTCCGTCTCACAGGCCGCGCGCGCCAGCCGGCACGCGTCGTGCTCGCGCGGCCCCGCCCCCTCGCGCGGCCCCGCCTAATGTATATAACAACGCCATTTAATATTAATAACGTCAGTTACCTGCAGGTCCGTGTCACAGGCCGCGCGCGCCAGCCGGCACGCGTCGTGCTCGCGCGGCCCCGCCTAATGTATATAACAACGCCATTTAATATTAATAACGTCAGTTACCTGCAGGTCCGTGTCACAGGCCGCGCGCGCCAGCCGGCACGCGTCGTGCTCGCGCGGCCCCGCCTAATGTATATAACAACGCCATTTAATATTAATAACGTCAGTTACCTGCAGGTCCGTGTCACAGGCCGCGCGCGCCAGCCGGCACGCGTCGTGCTCGCGCGGCCCCGCCTAATGTATATAACAACGCCATTTAATATTAATAACGTCAGTTACCTGCAGGTCCGTGTCACAGGCCGCGCGCGCCAGCCGGCACGCGTCGTGCTCGCGCGGCCCCGCCTAATGTATATAACAACGCCATTTAATATTAATAACGTCAGTTACCTGCAGGTCCGTGTCACAGGCCGCGCGCGCCAGCCGGCACGCGTCGTGCTCGCGCGGCCCCGCCTAATGTATATAACAACGCCATTTAATATTAATAACGTCAGTTACCTGCAGGTCCGTGTCACAGGCCGCGCGCGCCAGCCGGCACGCGTCGTGCTCGCGCGGCCCCGCCTAATGTATATAACAACGCCATTTAATATTAATAACGTCAGTTACCTGCAGGTCCGTGTCACAGGCCGCGCGCGCCAGCCGGCACGCGTCGTGCTCGCGCGGCCCCGCCTAATGTATATAACAACGCCATTTAATATTAATAACGTCAGTTACCTGCAGGTCCGTGTCACAGGCCGCGCGCGCCAGCCGGCACGCGTCGTGCTCGCGCGGCCCCGCCTAATGTATATAACAACGCCATTTAATATTAATAACGTCAGTTACCTGCAGGTCCGTGTCACAGGCCGCGCGCGCCAGCCGGCACGCGTCGTGCTCGCGCGGCCCCGCCTAATGTATATAACAACGCCATTTAATATTAATAACGTCAGTTACCTGCAGGTCCGTGTCACAGGCCGCGCGCGCCAGCCGGCACGCGTCGTGCTCGCGCGGCCCCGCCCCCTCGCGCGGCCCCGCCTAATGTATATAACAACGCCATTTAATATTAATAACGTCAGTTACCTGCAGGTCCGTGTCACAGGCCGCGCGCGCCAGCCGGCACGCGTCGTGCTCGCGCGGCCCCGCCTAATGTATATAACAACGCCATTTAATATTAATAACGTCAGTTACCTGCAGGTCCGTGTCACAGGCCGCGCGCGCCAGCCGGCACGCGTCGTGCTCGCGCGGCCCCGCCTAATGTATATAACAACGCCATTTAATATTAATAACGTCAGTTACCTGCAGGTCCGTGTCACAGGCCGCGCGCGCCAGCCGGCACGCGTCGTGCTCGCGCGGCCCCGCCTAATGTATATAACAACGCCATTTAATATTAATAACGTCAGTTACCTGCAGGTCCGTGTCACAGGCCGCGCGCGCCAGCCGGCACGCGTCGTGCTCGCGCGGCCCCGCCTAATGTATATAACAACGCCATTTAATATTAATAACGTCAGTTACCTGCAGGTCCGTGTCACAGGCCGCGCGCGCCAGCCGGCACGCGTCGTGCTCGCGCGGCCCCGCCTAATGTATATAACAACGCCATTTAATATTAATAACGTCAGTTACCTGCAGGTCCGTGTCACAGGCCGCGCGCGCCAGCCGGCACGCGTCGTGCTCGCGCGGCCCCGCCTAATGTATATAACAACGCCATTTAATATTAATAACGTCAGTTACCTGCAGGTCCGTGTCACAGGCCGCGCGCGCCAGCCGGCACGCGTCGTGCTCGCGCGGCCCCGCCCCCTCGCGCGGCCCCGCCTAATGTATATAACAACGCCATTTAATATTAATAACGTCAGTTACCTGCAGGTCCGTGTCACAGGCCGCGCGCGCCAGCCGGCACGCGTCGTGCTCGCGCGGCCCCGCCTAATGTATATAACAACGCCATTTAATATTAATAACGTCAGTTACCTGCAGGTCCGTCTCACAGGCCGCGCGCGCCAGCCGGCACGCGTCGTGCTCGCGCGGTCCCGCCTAATGTATATAACAACGCCATTTAATATTAATAACGTCAGTTACCTGCAGGTCCGTGTCACAGGCCGCGCGCGCCAGCCGGCACGCGTCGTGCTCGCGCGGCCCCGCCTAATGTATATAACAACGCCATTTAATATTAATAACGTCAGTTACCTGCAGGTCCGTGTCACAGGCCGCGCGCGCCAGCCGGCACGCGTCGTGCTCGCGCGGCCCCGCCTAATGTATATAACAACGCCATTTAATATTAATAACGTCAGTTACCTGCAGGTCCGTGTCACAGGCCGCGCGCGCCAGCCGGCACGCGTCGTGCTCGCGCGGCCCCGCCTAATGTATATAACAACGCCATTTAATATTAATAACGTCAGTTACCTGCAGGTCCGTGTCACAGGCCGCGCGCGCCAGCCGGCACGCGTCGTGCTCGCGCGGCCCCGCCTAATGTATATAACAACGCCATTTAATATTAATAACGTCAGTTACCTGCAGGTCCGTGTCACAGGCCGCGCGCGCCAGCCGGCACGCGTCGTGCTCGCGCGGCCCCGCCTAATGTATATAACAACGCCATTTAATATTAATAACGTCAGTTACCTGCAGGTCCGTGTCACAGGCCGCGCGCGCCAGCCGGCACGCGTCGTGCTCGCGCGGCCCCGCCTAATGTATATAACAACGCCATTTAATATTAATAACGTCAGTTACCTGCAGGTCCGTGTCACAGGCCGCGCGCGCCAGCCGGCACGCGTCGTGCTCGCGCGGCCCCGCCTAATGTATATAACAACGCCATTTAATATTAATAACGTCAGTTACCTGCAGGTCCGTGTCACAGGCCGCGCGCGCCAGCCGGCACGCGTCGTGCTCGCGCGGCCCCGCCTAATGTATATAACAACGCCATTTAATATTAATAACGTCAGTTACCTGCAGGTCCGTGTCACAGGCCGCGCGCGCCAGCCGGCACGCGTCGTGCTCGCGCGGCCCCGCCTAATGTATATAACAACGCCATTTAATATTAATAACGTCAGTTACCTGCAGGTCCGTGTCACAGGCCGCGCGCGCCAGCCGGCACGCGTCGTGCTCGCGCGGCCCCGCCTAATGTATATAACAACGCCATTTAATATTAATAACGTCAGTTACCTGCAGGTCCGTGTCACAGGCCGCGCGCGCCAGCCGGCACGCGTCGTGCTCGCGCGGCCCCGCCCCCTCGCGCGGCCCCGCCTAATGTATATAACAACGCCATTTAATATTAATAACGTCAGTTACCTGCAGGTCCGTGTCACAGGCCGCGCGCGCCAGCCGGCACGCGTCGTGCTCGCGCGGCCCCGCCCCCTCGCGCGGCCCCGCCCCCTCGCTGGCCCCCGCTGCAGGCCCCGCCCCACCCTGCCGACGCGCTTCCGCCAGTTCACCCACCATTTGGTCTCTCTCCTGTAACGAGGTAATGATTCATGACACAAAACACACAGCAACTTCTTTTTTTTCTCAATACAAACACTAAATATAATTAACAATAAACAAATCAACACAAAACAAATAACTAATGTAATTAGCTTAATGATTCACGCCCGTAATATAAAGTACACGAAAACACAACAACTAAAAAAATGGCACTGTTATTGTTGATTACTAAACAATATATTTTTACTTCCGGAAGTGTCATATTTATAACACACAATCATGAATCACGTCATGTTCGACGTCAAAACTCTTATGGGAGCGCAATAAGGTTGAAACTCGGCAATAAGTGAACGAGATACGTCATAATAATTACTCATAAATCATAATGTAGGTATAATTTCTGTCGTTGGTTTAATCCGTGACAGCTACAGTTGTCAGTTCTAACTGTCATAAGCTTGCCGACCCGAGAAGTGCCAAAGAAGTCAAATTGCGATGGTCATATTTAAGAATGGTTTACATAGTCATTGTATATTTTTTGCTGTGGTCGTATAACCTTGACAAATAAATTTTGTTATAGAAATTGAACGTATTCTACTAGCCTTCAGTAGGCATTATCGGAACTGCCTACTATCTTATCGGAACGTATTTAGTATATCGCGTAGCGAAAAACTTACTAGTTGGGTGTTCAATAGAAGTTCGATTATAGAATAAAAGAACTAAATTTATCTGAATTATCTTGGAATCTAACGTAGGTATATTATTTAGAATATAAATATGGTAGGTAGGCTATGCCTATTGGCATATATGGAATGCACGCCCCTGCTGCTACCAAATCACTTTCCACAGAAATTGACTAACACAAGACTGTGGAGTAGCGTGACCGTAGCATGGGGAACGATGTCTCTTAACATTAGCTTATCTGCTCGTTCTATAACCTTTCAAGTTTAAACAAATAAATAAATACCTTTCTCAGTCGGTTACACAGGGCCTTCACACTCTCCCGTTCCTGCAGCAGCTTGTCTCTCTCTGAGAACGCCCAGTCTCTCCTACGTTTAGAGACCTGTACAAGCAAAACATACTATGACGGCATTGTACTAATGACCTTGTATACTAAAGAAGCTTCATAACCCAGTGTTCAGGGTGGGAGTACATATTTTAGTGATATATATATATTAGTGCGAATATGACCCCTATTTTTCTTCCCCTTCTCTACGTGCCAACCACGTGCGTCCGGCCTTATCTGAGATAAAGACCTATTCAATATGTTCTACAAATTAGATTTGAGATTCACTTGCAATAGTTATTAGTGATACATTTCCACAAACATGTACTCGGGCTTAAAATTTTCACGGTACTCGGTTGAGGACCAATCTGACAAGGCCAATTAACTACTTTACTACTGGCACCTTTTCAGAAGAATGAGCTATGTACTTTACTTATAGTAGAAGTGAAACTTCTACGTTGGTTTCCTTAATGTAAAAATTTATGAAAAATTCTTCATGTTTAAGAGGACTTTTACTTCGATCCAATTAACAGAGAAATGAAAATATGTACCTATGACTGGAATGAATCTCGCGTGGCAATGAGCATTTGAGACCAGACTACATTAATATCTACCTTACCATAGCTAATTCGCAATCTTCCAATATCTGGTGGAAGTGCCATATGGCACTAGATTTTTCCAATACACCAAAATCTAAAGTGCCGTACGGAACACTACGCCCTGACCAAGTGCTGACCCTCATTTTGTTAAAAAATAGTTTATTTTGTATGGCTGAAATGAATCACGCGTGGCAATGAGCAATTGAGACCAGACTACATAATATCTACCTACATACATAATATCTACCTTACCGTACCTAAAGCGCACAGGGACACGTGTCTGATAGGCACTGTTCAAGTGCCACTTGCGCTACTTAAACCTAACATGTGTTCGCGGTGGCGATTACAGTCGTGGCGCCGCTCACAATTTCCCAACAGGTGAGCGTGTTGCACGTCTCGTCTCTTATCATCAACAACATTGTGTGTCCCTGGTGTGCCCGCAGCGTACCTCGGCCTCTCTGTGCGCGTCGCTCAGCTCTGCGATGAGCCGCTCCGTCTGCTTGCTGAGGCGCGCTATCTCCTGGTTGGCTTGCTCCAGGTTGTCCACGCGTTCCTTGTCAGCACCTTCGGCAGACATGCCGCCCACACCTGTACATAAACAATCATTTAAAGCAATGATGTACTGCTTCTTACACCCCAGTGTTTCCAGTTCGGTAAAACAAGGGTAGGCATAGGCGCGTATATCTCTCCTGTGAGGCCTCTGGTGTGGTCCAAGAGTGTGACCGGCGGTGATGGCTTACTTTCACATAAGCCGTATGCTCATTCGTCCTGCTTCAAAATAAAAAAGTGTCTGTGTGTACTTATGCATGCACGCAAAAAGTTTTACTTCTTTGGCCAAACAAAGCAAAATCCTTAAAATTATTAATTCTTCGTGCTATTCTAAGTTTGTGGAAAGAAAAATATTGTAAAAATCTTGCAACGATGGCTTTACGGGCTTGAACCCTTTGCCTATCCTAATAATGAACGTAGAAACCAAAAAAAAATAACGAATGTCACAAACGTCAGAAAATTTTAGGAACCAACTTCAACCTTTAACAACTATTGTGTTACAGTGATGCACGCGCATCTTACAATTTCACTCTCATCATTTTTTCATAACGCGCCTAAAGAAGTATAACTTCAATAAGTACTATATTTTATCAAATAGATTGATGTTATGCCTAATTTACTACACAGATGTTGTTATAAGCTTTCCTTTGTGTGATAGGATTTGATCTTTTAAATTTATTTTATACCTTGCAACTTATCCATCGACGGGTTATTGGAGTGCTGTCCGTTGAGGAAGGCGTCTGTTCCCACTCCGCTGGACAGCCCGAGGTGATACGCTGTGTTGTCCTGTCTGTTAACAAATTGTGTGTCATTAGACGATGTTAGACAGAAGCTAAGATCTGTAATATCTGCTACGCTTCTTGGCATTGCTGATGACAACCCCTCCCACATTTTAGGATTGGCTAATAGATCGGTTAATAAGAAAAGACAAATAATTTACATAGACACAGCTCGCCTGAACCCTGAATTTGAACATAGCACAGCGACCCACAAAACTAACATATTACCCACACTGTTGGATGTGTGGTGTTCCTCTACGGCCGTCAATACTCCTCTGACATTGCCACACTCACCATCAAGTGACTCATCAGCTTAACATGTTGGAAGACATTTATAATATTCTATGTAAAGTATAAATAGGACAAACACATGATATTACATGACAAAGTATAAAGATTACTTACAACAAGGGTGTTTGCAATGACATATTAAAAGGAAGTGATAAAATAGTATCAACACTAAGAGGAATGGGTATTATTTCATTATGATTTTTCAGTTTTAAATTATAAATCAAGTCGAAGTAAAAATGCGGTTCAAGGATGTATTACTTGGCTGTGGCTGACCATATCAATACCATCTTTGTGCTGCAGAAGAGAGCTATTCGCGCTATTTATAACCTCGGCCCTAAAGAATAATTGAGAGAAAAATTCAAAAAATATAAACATCTTGACTGCTGCCTCTCAATATATTATTGATAATGTTATGTATAAAGGCACATTAGTGAATTTGTTAGAAACTGTCATAACCATAATGTTTACACTTAGGCTAAGTCGAGTTAGTAAGGATTTTGTGGGGCGATGTATATACTTTTACAGCAAGCTCCCGGATAATGTTCTAAACAAATGTATTACGAAATTCAAAGAAATTGTTAAAAACGTTTGCGTGGTAAAGGTTACTAAAACATAAATGAATTCTTAATGATACCACTAATTGGGAATTGACTGCCCTCAGACTATTAAATAATAATTTGTATTGAATGATTTTACATTGTAACCGTGTTTCTATATATAAAAAAAAGAAGCCCGCTGAGTTTGTTGCGCCAGTTATTCTCAGGCATTAAAAAGAAATTAGTTGTATATGGCGACTTTAATGTTAATATTATAAATAACTGCTGCTTAAGTGTGCGATTGCTGAATCTGTTCAAATCATTTAATCTCTCTCATTTGTTTGCGGAGCCTACTAGAATATCTGCGACTAGCGCCACGTGTATTGACAATATATTCACTGACATTATTCCAATAAACAAATGTATTATTAGTAAATTAGACTGAGACCATTTTAGTCAACTAATAAAAATTAAAGACATCAGATCTATTCTGAAAAAACAAGTTAAATGTACTCCTGTAACAAATTATCGTTTAAATCAATTGAAAAATTGCCCCAGTTCCAATTCTCTATTCCTACCTCAACTTAACTTAGATGCCAATGCAATGTACAACATATTTTTTGAATCATTTACTAAACTGTTTAACTCTATTTTCATTTCAAAATCATTTATTCCAAAAAATACTTTATCTTTTAATGACTGGGCTTCCGTTGATTTACACAAACGTAGACAAACATTGTATAACTTATATGAAGAGAGGCGATTTAATACAAGTGCAAAATTTAAAAATTATGTAAGGTTATATTCTAAAGAATTCAAGAACGATTGTAAATTAGCTAAGTCTCACAACATAAGTTTAATGATTAAAAATAGCAATGACAAAATAAAAACAACTTGGAAAATTATAAATGAGGAGATCGGTAAAATTAATAAGAGAAATAATGAATTCAAATTAAAGATTGGTAACAGAAACATAAAAACAGATTCTGAAATTGCAGAACATTTGAAAAGTTTTTTACTGATATAGCGGTCTCTACGACAAAATATCTAAATTCCTCACCTATATCTGCAATGAAACTGCTACAGAAAAACGTATCTTTATGTAATACAAACTTTAAATTTAAGCATGTTGATCGCATAGAGATTATTAAAACGTTTAGACTAATTAGCGTTAAGAAAACTAAAGATCTCTGGGGAATCTCTGTTAACGTAGTGAAATCTGTAATAGAAATTGTAGCCAAAGACTTAGCTTTTATTTGCAATAAGTGTGTAGATTGCGGTATATTTCCAAACCAAATGAAACAGAGCAAGATCACTCCTCTATTTAAGTCGGGAGATAAAGCTGACCCCACCAATTTTAGACCCATATCAGTACTACCAACCTTTAGCAAGATTTTCGAAAAAATTATGTTAACGCAATTAATTAACCATTTTTACAATAATCACCTCATGCATAATAAACAATATGGTTTTACTCAAGGTCATTCAACCACAGATGCTAGTATCGAGTTAATAAGAAATATTTTGGATGCTTGGGAGGATTCATGTGATGCCTTAGGAGTGTTTTGTGATTTATCCAAGGCATTCGACTTCGATCATGAAACCTTACATCAAAAATTTCACCACCATGGTGTTAGGGATGTTTCACTAGATTTAATAAAATCATACTTGTGTAATAGGATTCAAAGAGTAGACGTTAATGGAAAAAGATCAACTGGCTCTATCATATCGATGGGTGTACCGCAGGGCTCAATCTTGGGTCCTTTTTTGTTCGTGGTTTACGCCAATGATTTACCATACCTTATTCAAAAAAAACATGATATTATACTGTTTGCTGACGATACATCTTTGTTATTTAAAATAAAACGCCAGCAAAAAACCTTCTGTCAGGTTGACGACGACATTGCTGAAGTAGTAAATTGGTTTAACGTTAATAACTTACTTTTAAACGAAAGGAAAACAAAATGTGTAAGGTTTACACTTCCAAATATAAAGCACCAACCAACACCTATAAAAATTAATAATGAAAAACTTGATGTAGTAGAAACGACAACATTCTTAGGCATTACATTAGACTTTAAGCTACGATGGGGTGCTCACATAAAAAACTTATGTAATCGACTTAGCTCTGCAGTATTTGCAATAAAAAAAATAGGCAGCTGACAGATGTTGAAACGGCTAGACTTTTTTTTTCAGCTACTTTCATAGTGTCATGTCTTACGGAATTATATTGTGGGGTAGGGCTGCAGATATTGAAAACATATTTGTGCTGCAGAAAAGAGCAATTCGAGCAGTCTATAAAATGCGTTCAAGGGATTCATTGAGAGAAAAGTTTAGTGAAATAAATATTATGACAGTACACTGCCAGTACATATACGAGAACCTCCTATACGCCCATAAATACCCAATTTAAAAATAATAGTGATGTGTACATCATTTGGAATGGGTGGTAGTTTTTGACTTTCAATAAGTGATTTTATATCCTATTTGAATTTGAAAACATATGGCAGGTCATACATGAAAATGATGTTTTACATAATTTTTAATTTTTATGCTATAGTAACCACACAAACGATTTTTAACAATTATTTTAAATTTCGTAACACATTGGTTTTGTACATTTTCTGGGATCATATTGTAGAGGCATATACATCGCCCAACAAAAGACTTACTAACTCGACCCAACCGAGTAGTAGGCATAACAAGTTAATGTTTGTTCCTCGTGTTAACATTATGAATGTCACAGTTTCTAGAAAATCCCTCAATGTGCTTATGAACATACAGAACATTATCAAAAATGTATTGAGAAGCAACAGTCAAAACGTTTGTTTCTTTAAATTTTTCTCTTAATGATTCTTTAGGACCCCCCTCGCGCGAATAGCCCTCTTCTGCAGCACAAAGATGGTATTAATATCGACCGCACTACCCCATAACGATATATCATAGGACATAATACGATGAAAATAACTAAAGTATACTAGTTTCGCCGTATCTATGTTAGTTAAAAATGTTAGATTGAAGTTACTAGAAGTAGAAACATTGTCATAGTTACCGTGACTTCCCCAGCGTGGCCGTATTCTGAGGAGTCTTGAGGTCAGAGCACTCCTTGATGGCGCGGTCGCGGTCCACCAGCGCTGACTCTATCTCTCGCCGTAGGCTCTCCGCCTATCACAACAAAATTATGTACTTGGAACGATAAGTTGGTGCGCAGAATTGTACTGAAATTTATGTGAGTGTGTCGACGAGGCCCAAAATATTACCGTAGCAATTGCAAACAACAGAAACAACTATGTGGGAAGGGCCAATAGGAAAAAGGACGTCCTAGGAAAAGGTGGATAGAAGACATTTAAGGGACAGCAGGAAACTTATGGAAAAACAGAGCAATGGACAGAGAGGCATTCAAATCCAATCAATAATTATGAAGACAGTATATAACCACAGTTATTAAGACCAATAAAATTTTATTTTTTCATATTTAACTATGTAAAATGTATTATATATACTTCATATGTACATAATTTTAACAATATTTATAAGTAATATTTCTTATTATGGATGTAATCATAGATGATCACTGTAATTTAATAGTAGATTAGAAATAAATAGGTTTTATTATTATTATTGCAAACAACACAACTAAGGCGGGGCCTTACGGGGCCGTTGTCTCGTCCGGTGATCCCCTCAAGCTTACATGCAATACAGATGGAAATGGTTCGTTTACGTTTTACTCTAGTTCTTCAGTTAAATAAGATTCTGAAACAGTTAGCTTATTGCCAGCATTAAGACATCCAATGTCCTAATAACCAGTACATCATCCAAACGAGTGTTGTTATGTTTTACTGAATTTCATAACAACACTTCTTTGTTTTTTTTTCAATCCCTTCATGCGCAGTGTTTCAATAGACAGCCACAATCTTATTGCTCGATGCGTGGTATCTGTATGAATTTCAAAATAGAACATTTTCGTTTCCGCGCTTTCTACACTACCAGAACGACGCGCACCGTAAAAAAAAGTAGATTATTCGAATCCCAGCCATTTTTCTTTGATATTTTTATTGTTTTTTTTACAAAAAATGAGCGCTTCAAGATTTGACAGCACACCGCCAGATATTTTAAACGCTGCAAAAGAACATAATATTCAAGTGAATGTTAAAAATTGCACTATACAAAATGTAAATTACTACTAAAATAAATAGTTATTTCATTAATACTTAGTTTATTTGTATATCAGTAATGGACGAAATTAGGTTACTACTAGGACTGGCTGTTATAATGTTAGCAATAAGCTGTTTCAGAATCTTTTAGAGGATTCATATTATGGGTGTAGATAAAATCTTGTATGCAACTCATGTGATACTATTATCACACTCAGCTTCGCCTCATGTGATAAACCCACATTCGTGTTTTCATACCACTTATTACACAACAGTTGCATAAATAACTACTTGTTTTTGTTTAGTTAGACCTCGTTACTGTTTCATAAAACTACTTTACTCATATTAATTATTAATTAATTACCAACCTGCAAGGCGGTGGCTCTCTGCTCGTCGCGACTGGCCTGTAGAGCTCCCTCCAGTGCAGCCACTCTCTTGAGCGCCGCCTGCAAGTCGTCCGACAACTTCTCCATTTCCTTGTGCACTGTGTCCCTGTTTTTTTTTAAATCACAAATTAATATTAACAAGTCCTATGTTTATATTATCTTATACTATCTCACGGTAATTTTTGTTTAAATGTCTACAGCTAATTACAGAGTGAAGCCGGTGAAGGCGGCCAATTCCAAAGCTATGACGAATAATGAAGCGGAAGTCGATTAGACCACAACCTAGGTTATTTAACGAATAAATTCTATTCTAGCGAAATTGTATTTACAAAATAAGGCCGCTGACTTTTCACCCATTATTCTTAGCTCTTATAGTAAATGGTCTTAGATAATGCGGAGGAACTATAAATTTTGATATATCAGTAGATACTAGATAGTATATTATAACTAATTCCAGAGAGCGACGCGTTTGGAATCCGGCGGTACGCGAACACTAGCCGTGCCAATAACGACAACTTTATTCGATAGGGCGAGAAAAGCAAATAAGAACGGTATACAACAGCATAGTACAAATCTAGGTAATTATTTTTAACAACACTATTTATTTTTTCTTCCGAAACGACCCGATGCTTTCGTTTTACGTACAGGTTCGGTTTTCGTGTAGCTACGTACCGGCTACAGAGTACATAGGAAACTACAAGATTAATATAAACAAATCAAGGTAAGAAAATTGAATCTACTCTTATACTGTCCTTATTTTGCTATATGTGTCTGATTGTTATGTTATTCGAGTATTGTGTAGTCTTAGGCTGACGGGCGCAGTGTGAACATCACATCGGGGTCATATCATACCTTAGGTCATTTCGTATTTATTGGATCATCTTATCCTACTCATTTATTGCCATAAAAAAGAATCTTATCTATACTATTATGGATGATTAGTGAAAGTATAACAAATAAATTCCGTCACGGCAACGAACCACCGTTTGCAATATCATATATCTCGGCAGGAATGTTAACACAAATTTTTACTTAATAATAATTTAATACTTTCACATAGAATTGGTAAGCGCGCGTCACTCTCTATACTTATTACATATCATGTAACGGTCCTAAATGTAATGCTAGAAAATCTGACGTCGAATCAGAATCTCAACGTTAGTGGTAAAGCAGAAATATTTATCTGCATAAAAAAGATACGGTGAGTGGTAAGCATACATATTATGTCTGCTCGCGGGAGGCCGGCAGATATATTTATTAATTAAAATACACTGAGTAAGACATACTACTCAATATGTCAAACGAAAGTTCATTTTACAGACTATACAAGTAAAAATATTACTACATAAAAGTTTATTTGTGTAAAATACGACAAGCCGTCAAACTGCGGTCAGCCGTAAATATTCTCTGTAGCAGTCGATGTTTTAGTCATAAAAAATTTCAACATTCATTTGTAATAATCGAAATATAGTCTGTAGGTAAATTTAAAAAATAATCAATACAAATGTGTGTAAAGTACAGTACTTTAGACGAAATTTGTATGAATTACGCAGTATTTATTGTTTATAATATTTTATCTACACCCATGCTTTAAATCCTCTAGTAAAGATTCTAGAAAAAATTCAGAATGTTTCATAGGGGATTCATATTAAGGGTGTAGATAAATTCTTGTAAGCAACTGTTGATAATTAGGTAATAAAAAACTCGTGTGATACTATTATCACATATGTGTTTTTTTTAATGTTATTAAGGGTCGAGACGAGCAGGACGTTTAGCTGATGGTAATTGATAAGCACTGCCAATTACAATGTAGTGCCGCTCAGGATTCTTAAGAACCCGAAAATTCTGAGCGCCACTACAACTGCGCTCGTCACCTTGAGACATAAGATGTCAAGTCTCATTTGCTCAGTCACTTATTCACTAGCTACGAAGCCCTTCAGACCGAAACACTAATGGCGCCGTTGTGGTACCCATAATCTAACCGGCATCCTATGCAAAGGTGCCTCCCACTGTTAAGTGTAATAAACCCACGTTCGTGTTTTAGTACCCCTTATTACAATACGAAAAGAGCTAGCTTGTTTCAAAATGAAATCGCCGACATAAGTTTTTATAAACAAAACCCAAACACTTGAAGAGCAATAAATTATATTGTAACCCGAGCTGTTGGGTCATGTGAACCTTTAACCCGATAGGCAGAACACGCAATTTTGTGTTTGAGAAATATTTGAATTGAATATAGCAAAGTGTTTGTTGCACCTCTCGCTCATGATGAGCGTGTACTCGGCCATGGCGGCGTTCCGCTCGTCCGTGAGCCGCTTGATGTCGGCCCGCTCCCGCTCGCCGCGTGCACCACCCTCCCACTGCCGCACCACGCTCGCCACCTGCTGCTTGAGGGCGTTGCGTTCGCGGATCTGACGCGGACACACATTCAACATTACTTATATTCAATAATCAGATCAAAATCATCATTTAGAAAATTGTACTTTTTCGCTGCGATGAGATTTAAAGAGAAGTGGCAAGTAACTCATTGCCAATAGGGTTGATGACAGTCGGAATCAAAAATATAATTATTTTAAGAAAATGTATAATATGATAAAGGTATTTGCACATTACACCAACTCAAAGCCAATCCAATACCCTTGCAATTAGAACTATTGATTCGGAATCAACGAGTTGTCATTTAGGTGATTAACGCGACGGTCACCAGTGGACAACTTGGCGTCAACGAATGGGAAACGCGTTGTCAACTAGCTCAACCTCAACCAACACGGAATGAAGACTCTTCTCCATTCCGTGTCCTTCTCTATACTCTATTTTGACATTAATAGATATTAACATTTTATAGTTATTTATGCAACTGTTGTGTAATAAGGGGTATTAAAACACAAATGTGGATCGATAATAGTATCACATGAGTGTTTTAATGCCTAATTATCAACAGTTGCATGCAACAGTTAGCTTACTGCTAACATTAAAAAAGCCAGTCCTAGTAACCATTACATCATCCAAACGAATGTTGTAATGTTTTACTGAATTTCATTACAACACTCGTTTGGATGATGTAATGGTTATTAGGACATTGGGTGTTTTAATATTGGCAATAAGCTAACTGTTTTAGAATCTTTAATAGAGGATTTGAAGCATGGGTGTAGATAAATATATTAATAAAACCTAAAAATACGGCAATTGGCCATGTTCACTACAACATCCATCAGAATGAATGATGTCAAGGCTCGGTAATCATGACACACAGGTGTCTCATCAAATTTTGTTTGTTATAATAGAATGTGTTCGAGGCATGCTATCATAAGTGGTCAAATTTTAATGTTGATTACAAAAGAATTTAGGAAAACAAACCAAATGAATACCACAACTACAAAATATTCTATTAAAAATGATATAGATGGTGATTTTAATTCCGCAAGTTTCACTTAATCACTTCAACACATTTTGTCTCATTGGGTTTCCAAAAATGAGTACTTTTAATTAGCGAACGTTATTAATTTTAGAAACCTAAAGGCCTATCATCAAATTTAAATTAGCGATTCAATTCCAATGCAGTTCAAATTAGGTACCTAAACTGAATCGCCAAGATTCGTACCATGAAATGCCTTTGACTGATTGGCGTTTGAATCGCTTATGGTTGAATGAACGAAAGAAATTTGTCTGTGGTCCGCGGTGTGAGAAAGAGATGACGCTCTTTTTTTATGATATTAAGGGGCGAGACGAGCAGGACGAACAGCTGATGGTAATTGATACGCCCTGCCCATTACAATGCGGTGCCGCTCAGGATTCTCGAAAAACCCAAAAAAACTGAGCGGATCTACAATTGCCCTCGTCACCTTGAGACATAAGATGTCTCAATGACATTTGCCCAGTAATTTCACTAGCTACGGCGCCCTTCAGACCGAAACAGTAGTGTTTACACATTACTGCTTCACGACAGAAATAGGCGCCGTTGTGGTACCCATAATCTAGCCGAAATCCTGTGCAAAGGAGCTTTTCACTGGTCTACAGTCGTTGCATAAGTTTGTCTCTCTTACTTGAACCATATGCGTTGCGTTTCGAAACCTAAAATGGTATGATTTTAGCGGTTTTTTACGTAGAAATTACTAAAATACATTTTAAAATTGCGCTTTATAGCGTCAAATTGTAAACCATTATGCCCTTTTTAGTTCTTATTAAATAATAGTAATATGTATATATATATATATGTAATATAGTAACTAAGAAATAGCATTTTTTTTTTTCGCTCACTTTGACACATAAGCTATCCAGTTTAGGTATTACCTCATGGTACGGATGAATGAACGAACTAAGAGAGTTTGCGATCCAATTTCCGACCAAACTATATTTGATCCCTTAAATGACGTCGTGGTATGAAATAGCAAAGCAGTTCATTTTAGGTCGTCAATAGAATCGCAATAACAGTTCATAGTAGGCCCTGTGATAATAAATTAATAATAAGTGTATCTAGTGTATCAAAATCACAAAGAGAAAGTGAACTCACAACAGCATTTCTCTCCTGTGTCAACTCATGGCATTGTGTCTTCAGTCGGCTGTTCTCCTCTTGTACAGAACGAAGCTTACTCAATGTTGCATTGTGTGTCTCTATAACATCATCATATCTGAAATTTAATAATTTTCATGTACCTACATACAATTCACTTGCAAAACATCATAATAAGTACTAATTGAAATTAATTATTATCATCTGATTTAATATTTCTCATGAATTAATTAGACTCAGAACACTGTCTAGGCCGCTTAGGTTCAACCCACTTTTACATCTTCCTCTTACTAGTACCAACTATCGAAAAAATACATTCCTTTGGCGAGCAAGTAACAATTTTAATAATTTATCTAGGGATAATATAATCGATCGTTTTTCAGACTAATGTTAATGTAATTACTTTTTGTCAACTAGGAGCATGTTGAGCCGGCGTTTCTTTAATCAGTATTTAGGTACTATGTAAAAGTAGTAATGTAATGACACTGAATCTTTACTTATTTATTAACTGTTTAATTCTGTAATTATTTTAAATTCTACGTTGTATTTTAGTAGTATACTTTAGTGTTTATTCGTATTGTTGAATTTAATCATACTGTCACTACTGGTGGAGACCTATAATTGGCTCACAGTTATGTAAATTAACATATAAGATAGCTAGTAAATCTTAATATATATAAATCTCGTGTCACAATGTTTGTCCTCAATGGGCTCCTAAACTAATGAACGGATTTTAATGGGGATTACTTCATCGAATGCAGTTTAGTCCAACTTGAGAGATAGGATACTTTTTATTTCGATTTGAGACCCATAATTATTTTTAATTCCAATATTTGTTTTGTATGGACATATTTTCTGTGAGAGAATTTATTGACGCACGGTTTGACAGTTCTGCTGTGAAACAATTTCATTGGAGCAATGATGTTTTATACATAATATAGAACGTCATTGACAGGAAGCATATTTTAAAAAATAATTCGTGGTGTTATGAAATATTATTGACAAATACATAAAAAAACAGTATTTTTTTAATTATGCACAGAACAACGTCTGTCGGGTCAGCTAGTGTATAATAAATTACAACTATGCAACATTTTGACCTGTATTTCCATCAAGATAATATGTTATGGTAGAGCCCCATTTCTCTACAAATATGAAAGTAATAGTAATATTATGACAGTGTGACTATTAATAGTGTAACAGTATAATTTGCGTATCAAATAAGACAATAAATCTAAGAATCTGTACATGTACTATACCATACTATGTATAGAAAAGTATAAAACAGCAATTGGTGTACTACTGTAACAATATCAAGATTTGAAGTCAGAAAGTCCCACAAGCACACTTGTCCGAGGTTCGAGAGTCTCCTTAGGAGACGCCCCGCGACTGTTTTTGCGTAGTTATTGCGGCCTCCACGGCCCACGTCCTACTTCGCTGTAGAAGCCAGGGCTAACAGCATAGAGGAGCATAGGGCGTAAATACGTAACAGTATTTCCTCCTCTCTCAAAAAAAAAAAGAAGAAGTCATAAATCCTTATAGGAAGCTGGCACCTTAGTAGTAATGAAGTTGCAAAGTTAATGAATGACCCTTATATCACCACTTGTAATTTACCGTTTTTGAAAACACTCGAGTTCTTCTTTAAGAGCGTCGTATTTCCGTAAGGTGTGTACCAGCGCGTCTGAACTGCTCTCAGGGTTGCTGTTCTGCTGCAGATGTTGTACTTCACGCTCCAATCTGACAGCAATCATGAATAAATAATGAACCTTACGTAAATAATAAATAATATAATATTAATTCACGAATTTATTGACAGACAAAACATGAGCTATTCCTGTATATTTAAAAAACCGGAGTATTGAGATCTAATTCGCCAACCGAGGGTGCCGTACATACTACTAGTTACCTACAAATACTTACAAAAAAAAGTAAAAGGGTTTTTAGTGTGCGTTGAAGGTAGGTTGATGTCTGATTCGCGTTTATTTTGCAAGAAAACAAGAAATTTTACTTGTTTTATTCGACTACGACATGATGAGCAAGATATTAATCAATCCATCCCTCAAGAAAAGTGCATACTCCCACCTTAAAGGCCGACATCGCATCTCCTGACACCTGTTGTTCCGCATATCCATGGGCGGTAACCTCACCACTCCCGTCCCGTGAGCCTCTTGCCCGTTTGCCTCCTCTTATATAAAAAAAAATCTTTATCTTCAATCGCATCTATCTCCTATAAGGGGGAAGCAGATCTTCGATCCTCGATCTGCAATGATCCTGACTAATGACCCTTGCTCACATTTTCCTTTTGAAACAAATATTTGACAATAATTCATATCACTTGAATTACCTTAGTTAACCCTCTAAAACACTTGCTATTCCTATAAAATTTTTGCGTAAGGAAGTGAAAGAAACCAACCTCTGGTTATCATTCAGAAGATCACCATATTTGCCTCTTAGACTACTGGCCTCCTTATCTGATGCTTCTAGTTGGTTCATCGCAGCTCGGTGTTGTCCACGAAAATATTCAAGTTCCTGAAATTAAAATAGAGCAGCTTAGAATGCCTCCGAGATAAGAAAGAGCAGAAAAACTGCAGATATCAATCAAGGCATTTTTTATAAGTTTCAACATAATATATAACAGTAGAAAACACACAATGAAGCAACGTCCCTACGCAACGCCAAATTATCTAGCCATTCATAGAGCACGGGGGTACCGACAATTCAAGCAGCTCTGCGTAGCTCTCAGTTAAATGGTTCGAGCTGGTACTGGGGTGCGCCAGACCAGAGATGATAGCAATACGCCAATGTGGCCGGACCTGCGCTTTGTAGAATGTGAGCCGGCCTGAAGTATTGCAGAGATCTTTTTAAGGGAAGTGTTGTCCATGAGCGGTGATACAAAAGAAGGGGTTTTTTTTAGTGGTAAACACGCAAACTTGAGGATTCTGTGGGTTAAATTGGATAAGGTTCAATTTACATCAACCCGTAACCTTCTCTAAAAAGGTTGGCGATTTCACCAGAGAGACCTGCATGTCCAGTGTTTACGGCATTTGCAGTACTGTCGTCTGCATAGCAATATGTATGTTGTAGGTGTCCAACATTTTTTTTTATGGAATAGGAGGACAAACGAGGGTACGGGTCACCTGTTGTTAAGTGATCACCACCGACCACAATCTTTTGCAACACCAGAGTAATCACAGGAGCGTTGCTGGCCTTTAAGGAAGGTGTACGCGCTTTTTGTGAAGGTACCCATGTCGTATCGTCCCGGAAACACCGCATAAGAAAGTTCATTCCACAGCTTTGTTGTATGTGGAAGAAAGCTCCTTGAAAACCGAACTGTGAAGGACCGCCACACATCCAGATGGTGGGGATGATATCCTAACTTGTGGCGTGTCGTGTGAAGGTGGAATCCGGCGGCAGGAATCAGGTTAAACAGCTCTTCGGAACACTCCCCGTGATAAATGCGGTAGAAGCCACACAATGAAGCGACATCTCTACGCAACGCCAAGTGATCCAGCCGTTCACAGAGCAGTGGGTCCCCGATAATTCGAGCTGATCTACGTTGCACGCGGTCAAATGAATCGAGCTGATACTGGGGTGCACCACACCAGAGATGACAGAATACTCCATGTGTGGCCGGACCTGCGCTTTGTAGAGCCTTACAATGTGGGCCGGGCCGGCTTGAAGTATTGGCAATCGCTCGAGATTTCGAGACCCAGCATTCCGATACTAGGCGAGGCTTTAAGGGATGTGTTGTCGAAGAGCGGTGATACGACAAATGGGGTTTTTTTAGTGGTAAAACTAGCGCAAACTTGAGCTTTCTGGGGGTTAAATTGGACAAGGTTCAATTTACCCCATTCCGCGACCTTCTCAAGAGAGGACTCGATAGAAGACACAAGTTTCTCCCGGCACTGGTCGACGATTTCCCGAGACACCTTCATGGCTCGTGTATACGGCATCACCAGTGCTGTCGGTGTTTTTCCGTTGTCGTCAAGAGTCGAGTTGGAGGCAAAAAGAGCGCACAGGAGATCGGCTTTCTCTTTTGCCGCATGGGACAGGGTGTCATAACTCATGCGCAGTAGAGGCAGGGACAGCAGGTTTAAGTTATCAAGAGCAGCAGTCGGCAACTTGCAATTGCCAGCCCTTTAAATAAAATAAACGCGCTGTTTTTGTTGGTCCTGGAAACAACACGCACATGGAAGCATTTTAGGAATAAATGATTTAGTAATGCATAATGTATTTTGTATAAATTGCATGTACACAAAATATGGCAAACATGTACTTTATAATATTTAAGTAACATCAATCTATCATGTTTATCCATATAAAAACTTGGAATATGTCGGGTAGCTTGAAAGCTGCTCGCCGATTTTGACAATGCTTAGACTTCGCACGATTTTCCGCTTAAAGAATCTTGAACCACGTTTGTATTTCCTCTTTAGTACATTTCAGTTCGGATCCTTTATGCCCAGCGCCGCAACCCAGAATCGATATGCCTGTTTTTTGCAGTCAGCAGCTAACTGACGCATTGAACCAGGGCTGTAATCAGTACTACAGAGCTTCGTATGAAAATATCGATGACCTGTAGTATCACATTGAACACTGCAAGGGCACAGGCGCTAGGATCGTCATAGGGAAACAAACCTTGTAGGGGCAGGGGATGCAATAAAATAACGCATTGTATCCCAATCTGCTGACTTGTGGCAAAGGCAGGCGCAGTGGGTCGCTGGTGTTCTGCGACGCGGCTGTTGGATAGGCACTACACTCCTGATCAGACGTTCCAAGAGGGGCGTCGACAGAGATCTATCGGGATGAGTAGTCATCAGAAGATCTAATAAGGACGGCAGCCGGGCAGGTCTGGGAGCCGCATTGACGACTCAACCTATTGGTCCCAATAGGGACAGACCATACGCCAAAGCAAAATTATGACATACATAAAACAGACATTCGGCATTATGCCCGTTATAGTGACTATGATTTTAGCGGACGGGATCTGAGCACGCATGTCGTCAATTGTCGTGACGCAGCCCATGAGATAATCTGGAGACAAAGCGTACATGCGGACGCAGTCAGCGGTAGCCAGAGAGTAGACTGATCGCCACCCTCAAAATTGCTAAGACATCGACAGCAGACATCCTCCCTAACATACATAGTATGAGGCAAAAAATTATTGTGTACACAGGGTATGTTAAACATGCTGTATCGCTAGATCGAGATATCTGCATCTCTGTAACGATAAACAAGGCTGGCTACGCGGTCTCAAGGTGGTGGTGGACGTCACTAACAATCTAGCCAGAGGGGGCATGGAGATGACAGCAATTGGACCAGAACCAACTCAAATTCAAATTCAAATATTTTTATTCGAAATAGGATTTATAATCACTTATTGAACGTCAAAATCTACCACCCATTCAAAAGAGACCTGAAAAGAATGAGCGCAAGAAACTCAGCGGGCTTTTTTTTATATAAAATATGGATTACAATGTAATATCGTACAATAAACATTAAGGGTGAGGGTGTTCGCTTTAATCCCAGTCTGTGGTGTCATTAAGAAAATCGATTATGCTATAATAACCTTTCCCACACAAACGTTTTTTAACAATTCTTTTAAATTTCGTAACACATTTGTTTTGTACATTTTCTGGGATCATATTGTAGAAGCATATACATCGCCCAACAAAAGACTTACTAACTCGACCCAACCGAGTAGTAGGCATAACAAGTTTATGTTTGTCCCTCATGTTAACATTATGAATGTCACAGTTTCTAGAAAATTCCTCAATGTGCTTATGAACATACAAAACATTATCAAAAATGTATTGAGAAGCAACAGTCAAAATGTTTATTTCTTTAAATTTTTCTCTTAATGATTCTTTAGGACCTAGGTTATAAATCGCGCGAATAGCCCTCTTCTGCAGCACAAAGATAGTATTAATATCGGCCGCACTGCCCCATAACAATATACCATAGGACATAATACTATGAAAATAACTAAAGTATACTAATCTCGCCGTATCTATGTCAGTTAACCGTCTGATTTTCTTAACCGCATATGCTGCAGAACTAAGCCTATTCGCCAATCCTTCAATATGGGGGCCCCACTGCAATTTGGAATCAAGAGTAATGCCAAGAAATATAGCAGATTCCACTGGTTTTACCACATCTCCATTTAATAAAATATTCGCATCTACATTTTTGACATTTGGTGCGGTGAATTTAATATATTTGGTTTTATGATTATTTAACAACTCCCTCCCCTTTTTTAAATGGCATGCATAGGTCATAAGGCAATATAACTAGGCCTTACAAAATAAATACTGGATAGAGATGGGTGGATTCAGACAGCCAAATGAAGATAAGAAGATTACCCATGCCTATAGACCTGCTGATAAAAAGTTTTTATTTTATCAGGTGAGGTTGACATATATCAAAAAAGTAACATGTTGGCATATTGGTATTTTTAAATAAAGAATTAATACCACCCAAATTTTTCTAAATATTATCCTCGACTAACTGGATGTGTGGTGCTCCTCTACAGGCTCTACATTTTGGCACTTTCTGCCATACACAATAATACTGCAGAATGAGCTTGGTTATTATTAGAGTTTCAAGAACAATATTACATGTTACATTAAAAAAAACATGTCCACCTCCCAAAAAAGTTGGCAACATTTCTGTGCTTCCTCTGATGTTATGAGGCAATAATCACTTATCATCAGGTGACACCTTGTGTTCCTTTTCCATAAATAAGATTCATATAACAGCTACATTAAATGATTATTTATTTGGGTAAGTTTGTGAGTGAATTTAACAAATATAGTACATCTATCTATCTACCTGTTGCTATGGCCCTGAACTCTCTGCACTAAGTACTTAAATATATTATCTTAAGCAAGCTTGAATCAAATCATACTTACTTTCATAACATGTTCACATCTTCTTGTTGTCTCTGTATGTTGACGTCGTAATTGATTCAAATCATGAAGGGCCTTCTCACATTGTTGTTTTAAATTTTCATTTGTCTGTTTATTTATGACATCATACTGTCCAATTTCATATGGTGCACTCATGGTATGAGTGTGACTGCTATAGTTCTTGTCATAGTTAGATGATATGACTTCATATTCCAGGGGTAATGGTATTGATTGTATTTGGGGATTGGTGTGCCTTTCATTACTCACATACGTGTGGGATATAGACTCTGTAAATAAATAAATGTTATTTAGAATTTTTTAAGATTGTCTTAAATCATCAATTCCCATATTATTCCAAAATTGTGTAACTGTAAAACTCTATAGAAATAATATTATAGACATACATTTTAATGTTTATTTTGATATATTATTTTATAAAGGAAACTTATTTTTAATTTTAATTTATTTTAACTAGTAAACTTCCAATAACTACCTACCTAAAACCTGTAAGTTAGACATGTATGAAAATTCAGTAGACTATATTATGTAAAATAAGTAGTCATACAATTGTGTATCAAGTTCTTAAGCCTTTTTTTAACTTAATACTTAAGTGAATATACACAGTTTAAGTTGTGGTTCCTTTCAATATCATCATTATCATGTGGGAAGATGTCCACTGCTGGACAAAGGCCTCCCTCAAAGATCTCCACGATAATCGGTGCTGCACTGCCCTCGGTCGGTAGATCTTGTGGGGGGCCTACCAACACTGTGTCTTCCGGTATGTGGTTGCCATTTGAGGTCTTTTCTACCCCACCGGCCATCTGTCTGTCAAACTATATGCCCTGCTCACAACCACTTCCGCAATAATTTGGGTTATGTCCAGTGACTTTTGTTCTCCTACAGATATCCTCATTTTGCAGGAAAACTCTGAACATAGGCAGAGGGCTATGTTGTCATAAAAAAAAGCTCATTGTCACTCCTGAGTTTTTTTTATGGAATATGGACAAACAAGCATACGGGTCACCTAGTGTTAAGTGATCACCGCTGCCCACATTCTCTTGCAACACCAGAGGAATCACGAGATCATTGCGGGCCTTTAAGGAAGGTGTAGGCGCTTTTTTTCTAATCAGGCCCATAATTAGCTACCACATCTGCATACAGTAAGTCATCACTGGCAATCATTTTCAATATACCAAAGACTAATTCAATTGTGTGCTAATTGTTCTTAAGTAAGTCATAACAATAGAAATGTGTGTGAAAGTGTATTTGCAGAGTTTGCCACTTTTGTATGCAACTACTTCTAAGTAGATTTCCATGTATTCATTCAATTATATTAATATTTTTTGTTTAAGACTCATTGAAACAAAGTAATCACGCAAATATATGGAACTGACCACAAATCATGAATCAATTTAGACATAGCTGAGATTAGTGGGCATAGACAAACTACACTACTAAATGTACACAATATACTCAGTTACAAAATTATAATGTGTCTAAATTGTTCTCTTAAATTTTTTAAAATAATATAAAATTACTGGTATTAAAATTATAATCAACTGACTTGAATTTCAGTAGAATAAAAAGCAGTATTAAATAATTATTTTTGCCTTCTATTCTAATATTACAGTATTTTGGTGGTTTTATATTTAGTGAAATAAGTATGATGTATACATTACCATTACTACCATTGCTCTCCAAAGAAGATGTTCCTGAAGCCATATTTCTGAAAATGATATCACTACTATAAACAAGCTAATATATAAATACTATAGAAAGGGCACTTCATAATCTTCAATTCACCTTACAAGTCACTGTCTCTCATCCATTGTTTCTTCCACTTTTACCAACAAATACCAAAAGATTGTAACATATCTATAATGCAAAAGAGTTGAGTAGTTCTTTGCCCAGAGGGTGTATGCTTGACACAATTTTCACGGTCTAATGATGCTTGCAAAACTACAATACCGCAAGCTCTGTAAGATTTGCAATTATTCTGTTTACACAGTTGAAACTTAAATTTTGTGTCGCCTTACACCCTAAACTGCTCTACCTCCCACGAATATCACCTAACCGTACACAAATACAGTTCATTTAACATAATTATACATTACAAACGAACACTCGGTAGGTACAATTGCAAATGACACAAAACCAATCCTTTCGCTATGATTATACTTTTTAGTTTTTACCACAACACAATTGAACATTAATTTCACATTATATATCACATATGACTTGGAGAGTTATAATTGAAAGCGTAATAAAGGCCTACAAATAAATACGTTTGTCAAATTTTGTAAGATAATTATTAACACTTTATCTGGAGAAAATTGCCATTTGCCAACATTTCCCGTTCGTTTCGTTGACGTCTTGTCTTTTGTGATTTGTCCACAGAACACTTGAACTCTAAAGTTCCGAACCAATGGGTGAAAATGACAATTATGACATTTGACAAAGCGATATTTAAATTGACAGTTCGTTTGCTTAAAAATTTAACAATTTTGACAAACGTGGAAAATTACTTAGGGCCGTCTCAGCGAAGTTGCGAAAATTTTCATTGAAATAAAATTTCCATAAATGGTTTCCACTTTATTTTATGGCTATTGAATGAGACTGAGTCATTACGCTCGGCTATATAAAGCAAATTCTTGTTATTTCTAGGGTAACAAATTAAAAAGAGAAAGTAAACCGTTTTGATGATAATAAATCAGGCCTGTCTTATCTTAAAGATTAGAGGGGGCAAACGGACAAGAGTGTAACCAGCCACCAATGAATAAAAGCAATACAGAGAGATCAAGAGATGAATTTCCAGCCTTTGAGATGGAAATGTACTCTAAACTTAATCTTAATATGGCCTTAAGTCGTTTCAGTTCGGTAATACAGCAACCAGCACATATTCAAATTCAAATTCAAATATTTTTATTCAAAATAGGATTTCTAAACACTTATTGAACGTCAAAATCTAGTCTACATAGTTCCTAAAAGTGGGTGATGAAAAATTTTCCTGTAATACCAGACTTCAAGGTGGTGCGGGTGGGATTCCGTATTTCACTCTAACGTCCAGTAGTGAACCTAGGTTCAGTACAGTGAGATAAGTCAATACCAACTTCTCTCAGTGTCAAGCGGAGCCATAATATATATGGTAGAATATCCAGAATGACACTATGCGCTATGTCAAAGAATCAATCCAACTGGAGATGGACAACTCAGCTCAGAGGCATACCTTTTTTTATGTGTTTTAACGTTTAAGAAAGGATGTTATATCCTATTTTGCATAAAAATATTTTAATTGAATAGCAAAATCACCTTGTAATTGTTTATACGTTAAAAGGCACTTCCTAGCTTTGCATGTCAGTAACTAATATAGTCACATTTAATTGTTACATTTTGTGGAAGAGGAGAACAATCGTGCGAACGGGTCATCTAATATCTAATCTATCTAAGTAATCGCCGAATCTGTATTGCAACACTTGAAGGAAGGTGTAGGAGTTTTGTTTAAGGTACCCATGTAACATTGTCCTGGAAACACCGTGCAATGAATCTAACTCATATACATAGCGATAGAAGAGTCACCTACAATGCGGTAATGACTCTACGCAATGCCAAGTGATCGGGCTGCTGACTGAATAATGGACCTCTGAGAGAGCAGCTCTACGTTGCACGCGGTCAAAATGCTTCTATCTGGCACCTTTATTAGATATGAGTTACTTTGAATTTCTTGATTAACCTTTTGTGTTATAGGCTCTCTAATTGTTGAAAGTCGCTTCTTTACCGAGCGATTAATAAGCGCGCGCGAGCGCGTATCTGTGCGTAATATTTTTCGTGTACCAAAATAATGCTTATAGTTACAGTGAATTTATCTGAAAGCCAGTGAAACAATCTATTAATATTATGGAATAATAATGCTTTTAAATAAAACACTGTTAAAGGATTAAAACGCGTGTAATTGTAACTGTTTTTACATTAGATTTTTGCGTAAAAATTACATTTTTATTTTGGTTAACCCGATTTCATGACCTTTCCAAATCTTGTTTTAATCCAATGTAAAAACAGTTACAATTACACGCGTTTTCATCCTTTATTGTGTTTTATTTAAATGTGTAACACTCACGTTAATCAAAGAAAATACTAATAATAATTTGGTTAATTTATCAAACCATATACTAATATAATAATATCAAGCAAAATATTGAGTAAGGTACGAATTTCATGACATAAAATCGAAATTTTTTATTTTTTATATTATGTCAAGATTATCTTAGTTCTCTGTTCAAAACTGATATAAGCTTCTCAGTAATGTATAAAACATGTACATCATAGAACAAAAAGTTATAAATAAAATTGTTGAACAGTACTTGAGTTGGGCCGACAGAAACCGTGTGAGTGAAGAAGTGCGAGAACTGCGAGATTGCTTGAGTACAATATAAAATATAATTTGGTAAAAATTACTACAGAACTACATTGTACGATAATTTTCCAAACAAAGTTAACATATTTCAACATGTTCCAAACTAAATGAACAGAAGAAAACAGACAAAGGAAACGTCGCTTCAAAGTCGTTATTCGATTTGAATGGACCCTATTTCAAGTCTAATTTATATGAACAAATACTATATATCCATACTGTTACATTTTATAATATGATGTTTTATATAATAAAATTGTGTTATAACAAAAGCAACTTACCGAACATTGGGTATAAATCCAAAAACAATCAAAAACTCAGCGCTCGCACGGAATTAAAAAAAATATCGCTGCTGTGACATTTTAAAATGTGTAATGTGTATCCAGCTTAATTTTGAAAACAACTGATGTAAGTATCCGATTTATACGGCAATATTTTTCTCGTTGGACGAATCGAAATATAAATGACACGCAATAGCGAGTAAACTCACGAGGAGGAGGAACCAATAAAAAACGACGCGCAATTACGAGAGCTTTGCAAATAAACTGCAAAACACAAATTCAGTACTGTGTAATTTGATTCTGTTATTTGCTAAGTTCGAATAGTTTTGTGTTTATGTGGAAATTGGTGATTTTTCGAATTGTTTTGTTGTCGTTTCAAGGCATGATTACGGCGTGACTTCCATGCCCTGCGTACCTACCTACGAAAGGGCGTACGAATTACGTTTACTATGAATGATTTTATCTCTTTCTAAACTTGAGCATTCTGTGAATGGTCGAGTGTAACAGCGAGCGTAGCAAATTATGGATTGAAAAGTGTTTGTTGTTTGTATTTTGATATATGCACCGCATTGCTAGGAATACTTTATCATTATCTTATTTGGTGATCGCGAGCTTAAGTAGTCATATGGCGCCAGTTGGACTATACCGAGGACTGATTAGCTCCACCGTTCGATTTGTCGACCACTTTACTATTTACGCGCTATTTAAAAGAGATAGTACGTATTTTTAGTCGCGGCGAGCGCGAGACGAGTGACTTTCATAAGTGTTCGTAAACAACTTCAAGGTTATTCGACGGCGCTGATGCAGAGGCACTGACATGGCTGCGATATCGGAAGGTGGTGCCATAGTGCGCCAGGGCCACCTTCGGAAGTTGAAGACTATGAAGAAGAAGTATTTCGTATTGCGCGCGGAGAGTTCGGAGAGCTCGGCGCGGCTGGAGTACTACGAGTCGGAGAAGAAGTTCCGGAGTGGAGCGGCACCGCGCCGCGTGCTGCCGCTCAAGAGCTGCTACAACATAATGCGGAGACTGGACTTGAAGCAGAAGCATGTGATCGCGCTCTTCACCAGGGAGGAGCAGCTGTGCATCGTGGCGGAGAATGAGGCAGACCTGCATGCCTGGCTGGCAGCCATCCTCAAGTTGTTCCGAAATGAAGATGCCACTGAGGATCTACTACACCCTATACGTAAGTGATACTTATTTATTGAAAACTTACCTTTCATTTTTCTGTTTATTTATCTCAAGCAAAATGTTAAGTAAAATATATAAATGACTGTCACAAATAACTACTTAATCTAACTTGTAATCTCTCCTATAGGAATTCTTATAAGAAACATCTAATATACTATTGTTTATGATCAGTTCTACCTTCCTTAATTTTTTTATACTTATTTGATGATTTAAATAAAATGTATACAAATGCATAAAACATTTATATTTTGCATTTTGTAACTGATGAAGTCTAAGAAAGTATAAAAAATCTTTGAACCAATCATAATATATTATAAATAATTACTTGAATGTTTCTTTGATAAACAATGGCACAACATGCAGGATCAACAGAAATGAAACTCAGTTGTTTATTAAATAGGGCTCCAAGTTTATGGCTGTGTCATGATCCAAACATAAAAACAAAAGCACCTTGCTATGTCACTGACCTTACAATGATAACAAGTGTGGCCAATGGTGGGTGTAAAACAATAATTAATGACATTCCAGTGATAGATGATAGGTACTTTTGCTATTCTCTAAATGTTCATCATTGGATTGGGGTGTAGAAAGTATGAAACTTCCCCTTTTTCTATATGTTAAGTCTTGTTTGGTTAATTACCAACAACAACATAATGTGTCAGTTAATTTAATCGGAGAACACTATTGATGTTGCTTTATCTTTTTGACTTACTTAATAAACTTAAGATTATTTTCGACAAGTTTCATCCAAAATTGCATAATAATAATAATGGCATGTCATTGACATAATTATGTGAGTTTGGCATATTATCTGTGGTGGATCTTTAAATATATATATATTTTAATATGTACATTATGTGTAAAGCAATCTTGCAAACTTGTATTCTTTTATCAATTCAAATAGTGATAAAATATAAATTGAACAATAATTATCAGTATTATATTATACAATTTACATAAATGGAAGTTGATCTGGGGACAGCAGTTAGCAGATTTTTCATGCAATAAATTGAATCACTGGTGATAATGGCACTACCCAGCTTTGATTTAAAACAATTTTAACCAAATGATCATCAATTAGCCCTCACTTTTCTCAAATATTTTTTGCAAATCAATACTAATGAATTTTGAATTTGTTTGTATTGTCTGCTAAACGAACTAAGTCCACAATACAGGAGACAAGTTAACCCACCCACATACAATAAACTAGCATCTACCCTAATTTGGGTATTTTAATTAGTAAAACTTTAAAACATGCTTTTTAGTGTACACTATGTGGTGGCATTAAAAGTTCCACAACAACAGACCAATAATAGAATGATGCATTGCAAAAATAGATTGTTTTGCAAGAATGTAGAATGTAAACAACATCACTTGATTAATTGTAAGTGAATAGGTCAAAGATTATTTATGCATTAAACATGGAATGATATTATTGGTAACTTATTTTATTTAAGTTTAATATTTTTATTCAAAATAGGATGTGACATCACTTATTGAAAGTCAAATCTATCACCCATTCATAAAGGTATGCCTCAGACCTGAGAAGAATGAGCGCAACTCACTCAGCAGGATCCCTTCTTTTTTTTATATAAAAACATTGTTACAATGTAAAATTGTAGAATAAAATTTGTTAATTAATAGTGGTATTATTGAGAAAGTCATTTATGTTATAGTAACCACACAAACATTTTTTAGCGATTGTTTTGAAATCGTAATACATTTGTTTTGAATATTTTCTGGGATCTTGTAAAAGCATATACAATGCCCCACAAAAGAAATAACTAATTCGACTGGTCTAGATTAATAATATATAGACAAAAATATGGTATTATAAGAAGTATATATAATATTTTTTTTTTGTACATATATATATTATATAGATGTACTTTAATGCGGGAAATGATGAGTGCAACAACAAAAGTTTTCATTAGCACCTGCATCATGTGGTCAACAAGTTAATAGAACAGCTTCAATTATATTAATATAATATAAAAAAAACAGCGTCAATTTACGAATAATATATATTTATTACTTTCTAAGAATTCATAACTCAGCGACTAATGTTGTAAGTGAGGTTTTTTTTATATTTTAGAGATTCAACATCTGTCTGATAATAAAATCAAATTAGAATCTCAAAATGAGCAATTAAAGTTTTTATTCAACAACTAAAATACAAATTATAGATCATTTCCTTTTTTCGTGAAAATTATTAACACAAGCGCGGAGGTGTACCTGACGCTCGCTGGGAACGAGAGGGGCGCCACAGGCCATTTGCACCAATGAGCGAGCTCTATTCGGTGCATCGGATTCACGTGTATTTGTTTACATCATTGACACGATCAAGGAGTGCTCTTTTTTATGAAAATAAGGGACGAGACGAGCAGGACGTTCAGCTGATGGTAATTGATACGGCATGCCCATTACAATGCACTCCCACTCAGGATTATTGAAAAACGCAAAAATTCTGAGCGTCACTACAGTTGCGCTAGTCACCTTGAGACATAAGATGTTAAGTCTCATTTGACCAGTAATTTCTCTAGCTGTGGCGCCCTTCAGATCGAAACACAGTAATGTTTACATATTATTGCTTCACGGCAGAAATAGGCGCCGCTGTGGTACCCATAATTTAGCCGGCAGAGGAGCTTCCCGCTCGTATTGTTAATTGAAAAAATATTGTGATAGTGTCCTAAAAACAAATTTCGACTGTTGTTAATCACACCGCACGAGCCGAGCGTAGCGTACCGAGGCAACGGCTGGTGAGTGCCAGAACCGAATAGGCCCTTGTTCACTAGTTGGTTTAATGTTAATTTCACATATTTTTGGGACCCAACAATTACTTGTCGTCGATCAGACATTATTTAGAGCTTTCTTGACTATTGTTTGATGGCAATAATAAGGTATATTTATGTTCAAATGTTCGTCTGTCTGTCAAGACCTCTGGAGAACTATAAAGGTATCGGTTTGAAATAAAACGATATAGGTACTTAAGTCTACAGTCTCTTAAAGTAGTGAAAACATCAAACTTCTAAAAAAAAAAAGATACGACGGTTTATGCCGCAAAAAATATATATAACGGCACCCTCAAATTAAAATTTATAGAGTATTTTCTGTTAGCGTATAACTTAAGAATGAAATCTGGAAGTAATACCGTATTATGATACAGCTATAGAGAATAGTCTGAAAACTATATAGGTACATATAATTAAATAATAAAAAACAGGGAAATGCAAGGAACGGCGGTCTAAATATTGTAATAACCGTGTTATATGTGGTGTCGTATGATAGGGCTTCATTGGCACAAGATTAAACAGATCAAATGCACAGAGCAAGTTTATTTAAAACATAAAAGACTCAATATTAATATGGTCACTGTAAGATGTTGTCAGGTTAGTTAATTACGTAATAACTTAAGACAGAAGGACCCTTATGTAGGGACTGAATAAATGGATCTCACAACTAATGCGACTTGCAAGACTAAGAATTTATGTTTTATAATACATTATTTATTACAACAAGAACTTTTAAATAGATTGCATAGTTCTGAATGAACTTTGTGCAAAAATATATATATAGGTATGCATTTTATAAAAGCTGGTTAAACGAACGCTTAGTCATGCTGAAGATATAAAAAATTCAGTTGATTTAAATAAGAAAATTTGAACAATTTTAATAGAGATTGGCTTCAGGCAGCACTCTCTTTCCAATGCAATTAAATCAAATATTAAACGCGGCCGACAGGTTAATTCTTTTGAAAATTCCTTAGAAAATACGTTCCAAGACTAAGGAGCGGGTATCAACTTCATCTTCAGAATTAGTTTATGTAGTTTTATGATTCTACAAGCTATAAAGGTCGTGTGTGTGAATGATATTTCTGATCATGCCGAACATGCTAAATTATATTATCAAGAAGCAAATCAAAAATATCGCGGGTGTGCTCATTTACAGTATAATATGCTTTTCTGAGTAATATTCGCTTTAATATGACTTTTACATCTATATAAAACCAATTCCGCAATGTGTTTTGGAAGGTCATTGTAAAATCTCACTCACAGGGCCGTCTATAACTTTTTGATGTCACTATACCTGTACCTACTAATCCATTAAGAATCTATCTCATCAAGGTTTTTTTTAAATCTGTATGTACATAAAAAATTGATCCCTATTTCGCTTAGTCACGCCATCACGCATGAACGGCTGGACTGATTCCGCTAATTCTTTTTTTGTTGTGTTTGTTATTGTCAGGAGAAGGCTTTCTTATGAATGAAAAAATTAAGAAAATTGGGGGGAAAATTTAAGAATACTTCACCACCATATAAAATTATTTGTAATCTCACCTTAGCGCTTTGGACAATATAAACTTGTTTAATGTAACCTTATGAAGTTTGACATAGAATTTACTAATTAAAAAGGGTGTAAAAAAACTGAATCGCGTTTAAAAACAGAAGCTTCGGTCGGAGTTATTTTATTGATAAATTACACGTAAATAATTATTATTTCCTACACAAGGATATGAGAAAACTGAATTTCTTAGTTAAAAGCCATCACGCCTAATATTAAAAGTTCAATAAAATTTGCTATGTATAGTTTTTGAGAATTACTCAATGTTTAGTTTGTTTTCAATACCAAAGAAGAAACGATGACTCAGATCAGATTTAATTGTTTGTGAAAAATAAATACGGGTCGATTTATAATGTTATTAATTGTTACACTATATATTATAAAACAAAGTCTCTGCCGCGTCTGTTTGTCTGTCTGTTCACGATAAACTCAAAAACTATTGCACTGATTTTCATGCTCTTTACACCAATGGATAGGATGATAGCGTGGTTCTCGAAGAAGGTTTTAGTTTATAATTTGTTAATATTTTATTTCTATTGACACAACAGTTAAAAAATATGTACCCAAGTGACATTTAAAATATAAGTAATGTCCGGTGTGGCTCACTATAGTATTTTATGCAACAGTTCCATAATGAGGGTCAAAAAAACACAAGTGGCGTGAGTTGCGATATGAGCCGCAGTCGAACATAGAACATGCCGCTACGAGCGTTTTTTTGACCTAGTTATACAACGTGTGGCATACAATAATTTTTCTACGACTAGGTTAATTTGAAATAAAAAAAAATAAACAAATATCACAAGTTTGCAACACCTTACATACCACTGTTTGAATGTTTTGTACAAACAGTTCTCACAGCATATGAACCCTCTTTTGAAATTTATAATGTCGAAAATGATTCTTTGTTGGGTTATAGAAGCAATGTGGAAGTGGTTTTGTTCTTATTTAACTGATAGGCCCCAAACAGGAGTAGTAGTGAATGAGAATAAATCTAACATATTTTCAGCTACCAGTGGAAGGCTCCTTGGCACCGGATGCCGGCTAGATTGAGTGGTAGATGGGTACTACAACGTGAAGCAGCAATGTGTAAGCATTACTGTGTTTCGGTCTGAAGGGCGCCGTAGCTACTGAAATTACGGGGCAAATGAGACTTGACATCTTATGTCTCAAGGTGACGAGCGCAATTATTGTAGTGCCGCTCAGAATTTTTGGACTGTTCAGGAATCCTGAGCGGCACTGCATTGTAATCGGCAGGCCATATCAATTACCTTTAGCTGAACGTCCTGCTCGTCTCGTCCCTTATTATCCTATAAAAAAAAAGCTAAATCAGGAGTTCTGCAAGGCTCCGTATTGATTTTAGTTTTCATTATAATGATATAGCCGCTTGTATACGAGACAGTATTATTTTATTATTTGCTCATGATGTGCAGGTTTATAAAACAATTAAACAACTATACGATGATAATTCTCACAATTCACAATTACACAAAAAATAAATCACGGTCAATTCCCACTTCTTACGAATTTAATAAGTTACAGAGAGTATTCGATATGCGTATCTTGGTGTGGTAAATGATTCCAAGCTTATATTAAACTTCAAAAAAATAAATTATAGAGGTGCTCAAATGATAGGTTTTGTAAAACGAAATAAAAGGATTCAAGTCAACTAAAACTATTGTTCTTTTGTACAATTCATTGGTACGAAGTCATCTAGAATACGTATGATCGATTAAATAAATAATTTTACTAGGTCTGTTTTAATTATTTTTTAGTGGTTTTTATAGTTTAAGTTCATAATTTTGTTAACTTATAATTTTAATCTAATATTTTATGTTAAAATTACTTGTTTGTTAAAGTTATTATATTATAAACTGACCTATTTTAGCAGTGTTATTATGTTGACAATAAAGTTTATTATTATTATTATAAATGTTTCAGTAGATTCCTGCTACGTTCGAATGACACGCCACAAATTAGCATATCATCCCCAAAATCTGAGCTTTCTTCCAAGTACTACAAAGTTGTGGAATGAGTTTCCTTGTGCGGTGTTTCCGGGACGATACGACATGGGTACACTAAAAAAAAGGGCGTACCCCTTCCTTAAAGGCCGGCAACGCTAATGTGAGTCCTCTGGCGTTACAAGAGAATTTGGTCGGCGGTAATTACTTAACACCAGGTGACCCGTACGCTCGTTTGTCTTCCTTCCTCCACCTAAAAAAAACACGGAACCTAATTTATAGTCCACAAATACAACAAATTGAAGCCATCCACGCCAGCCATGTTTCATGAGATTCTAAGCTTTTGTAATCTGTAAATTTGTAAAGGCTTCAAACAATTAAAATGACAAGGCATCGGCGTAAACTACTGTGGCCATGTTTCTGTTTAAAACATCTTCAACGTCCAATCCCTTACAAATACCACCCAAAGATCGCCTATTGTTACCAATTTGAGAACCTGACGCTTGTTTACAGAATTAACTCTAGACATATTTCATGATCCCTCTAATTGTTATTTAGTGTAGTGTTACCTTCCCTAATATGGATAATATTACTAATTTTATATTATCAGTGTTGTAACTCAACGTATCAATCTCTTTTGTAAAATAAAGATCTGACCGGACAGAAGCATGATGTCTTATGATCTTATACCATGGCATTTATACTGTGGAAATTAATAAACAGACGCGCTATAATAGTGTCTGCAAGATTATTTTTTTTGATTTGCGGATTTGCCTGACTGCAAAGGCAGTTGAACTGAAGGGCTAGAGTTGGGCCAGTACCACACCAAACCATGACATACGCAGAATAATGACCACGTTGCAATTTTCCGACCTCTTGGAGAGCTTATGTAGAGCTATGTTACACTTTTGTCATTTTTCTAGTTTTTTCTTCAGTGAAAAGGATAAGCATTTTGATAGAGCCATTATGTTTAAATGTAGGCATTGATTTAGAGCATTTCCTGTATATCGATGATAAGCACCATGCTTCATGTACATAGTACTTTTCCTGTATCCTAGTGGGAATCTTCATTTCTCGCGATAATTTTCTTTTACTATAGAATCTCGGCGAATTCTGACTTTAACAGTATTAAAAGGCTTTTTTTTTATAGTATTCGATAAAGCATGTGTTGATATAAAATGTATCGATAGTACGATATACGAACATTCGACTGGTACTGGGCTTTTGAAGTCTCTAGAAAATGACCGACAAGAGAGTCACTGTAATTCTTTGAGATTTAATATTAACTATGAAAAAAAAGTGAAATGGTTCTAATTTTGTTTGTAATTGAATTTAAAAAAATTGAAAAATATAACTTTTTACCCGACTGCGCCTAGGGTGTTATGTTTTTCGAGATGTATAAACGTATGTATGTATCATTGTTGGCCTTGGCCTGAACGGTTCGATAGATTTTAGCTTAAGAGGTGTCGTTGGATTCGTATTTAGTGTGAGAGTGACACTGGGAATATAAAAAAAAAATGGCGATTTTTGGCGTTAAATTCAAATCTTTGTCACGCTCTGCAGCCTGAACGGCATGAATCGATGTATTTTAGCTTCAAAGGTATCGTTAGATTCGTATGAACTGTGAAAGTGACACCGGGTGTAAATTTTGAATCAGAACACAACATAAGCTGAGATCACGCGGTGAAGGCGGTACCAATTTAACTGACTAAAACTCAAACCCACTCAATATTAAAACTAAAAAAAAACCGGTAATTTAAAAAGTAATAAACCCCACTCTATGTAATTTGGAAATAAAAAATCCCTAGAACCAGAAAGTCATCATACTCGATTGCACTTAAGCCAAACGCCACTGTTTCTAAGGCGAAGCTTATAAGCGTCATATCCATACAAAAATGTCAATTTAAACCTCACATGGATAGTCTTTAAGAAGTTTAGTGCAAACGGGCACTCGCTACAATTTTTCTTGTCTTTAAAATTATTTTTAAAAATCCAATGAGCTCCAGTTGTATAATTTACCTACCCCTATTAGTGCCCGTTTGCCCTAATCCAAACAATAGCAGCCTAATGGCTACCAAATCGAATGTTTAAAGTCCCAAACCTAAATGGTCAGTAGGTTTGCGTGATTCAGCCTCAAAGAACAACATTTTCATAATTTAGATAAATGTTTTTCCAATATCAAATATGTACGTGCCATGACTTTATATGACGGACAAAACGTCCTCTCTTGAAACGAACAAATGGACATTGTTCAGTTCAACAAAGTTCCTAAAAAAACCCACTTCTCTTATCACCGCTCTTCGACAACACATTCCTCAATGCCTCGCCTAGTATTGGAATACTGGATCTCGAGCAATTGCCAATTCCGCGGTCATCTGGAAGGCAAAGCTAAATTGGCATGGAAGATGCTGGTTGTCATAGAAAGAGCACGGCAATACTTCAAGCCGGCCCACATTCTAGCGCTCTACAAAGCGCAGTTCCGGCCAGATGTGGAGATATACTGTCATCTCTGGTCTGGCACACCCAAGTATCAGCTCGAACCCTTTGACCGAGTGCACACAGGGAGTGTTCCGAAGAACTGTTTAACTGATCTTCGCCGCCGAATTCCACCTTCGCCATAAATAAGGATATAATCCGCATTATCTGGGTGTCTAGTGTTCCTCCACAGTGCGGTTTTCAAGGAATTTTCTTTCACGTACAACCAAACTGCGGAATAATCTTCCTTGTGCGGTGTTTCCAGGACAGGGCTACCTTAAAAAAAGCGCTCCTGTGCTCCCTCTGGTGTTGCGAGGGAATGTGGGAGGCAGTGATCACTTACCTAAGATCAGGTAATCCATACGCTCGTTTGTTCCTCCTGGTCCTCCTGTTCCATAAATAAAACAAATGAAATGGTGACGCTGTAAAGTGTAAACAATATACCTACGTATAACTTAATTAGTATTTATCATGAGTGAATTATGACCGTCTTGCAATCGTTTGCTCTATATAATAAATCTTAATAAATAATGTTTATTCAGGACAATTCCACAGTAGCATGAAGGACTGAATACCCGAGAATTAATTAACATTTTACGCGTAAACTGTTAACATTTAGACGTGCGTTCATAAATAATGTAGGGACATATTTTGCATAATTAATTGCTACCACGAAATCGGGGAAGGCCCGTTGATAAATATACTTACATTCTGATCAATATTGTTCAAGCCTCGTTCACCAAACTTGCAGTGTTGTTTACAATGCATCGATAACAGTGAATGACCTTCTATTAGTGCTAATTAAGTGACGATATTTCATTTTATTAATTTGAACAGGCAATAGAATACTTCTCCGCTTTAACATACAGAGAGTCTATATTCTAGTCCATATTTATTTTCTCATTGGATAGCAGGTTAAACAAGCTTGTGGGTTACATAATGTTATTAAGTGATCACCGCTGTTCATGCTCCTTGCATAGCCAAAACAATCCCAAGAATGTGGCCGAAATTGTTTTTCAGTATATCTATTTGTATCTTTTCAGTGTCCCGGTGTTTGTAAGCAAACTCCTCCGAAACGGCTTGACCGGTTTTTATTTTATGAAATTTTATATGTATGTTCAGTTAGTCTGTGAATCGGCCGACATCTATTTTTCATACTCCTAAATAATAAGGGTACCACCCCTATATATTTTTTTTAATTTTATCTGACAATTTTTTTATTTTTTATTTTATTATGATTCACCAGTAAAAAATATAAACAACAAAAAATTTTCACCCGTCTACGATCAACACCTATTTATTTATCGCGATTTTTATATTATTCTGTTCCATCCACAGATCCGCAAGATGGCAATCGAATATTATAATTATTGTAGTACCTACTATAAATTTTATCTATACTAATAATATAATATATTAATATTATAAAGCTGCAGTGTTTGTTTATTTGTTTGTTTGTTTGTTTGAACGCGCTAATCTCTGGTACTACTGGTCCGATTTCAATGATTCTCTCAGTTTTGGGTAGTCCATTTATCGAGGAAGGCTATAGGCTATGTTTTTTTTTTTCAAAATTAGGGATCCGTAATAAAATTGCTATTATGTAACACGAGGTGTAAAATCGAAAACCTATTTTTGCGTGCGCTGCAAAAACTACAATAGAACAAAATGATGTACAGGCTATAATATAGGCAATATTTTATTACTTATAAAACTATCGCGTGAATTATACTTTATATGGCAAAACAACGTTTTCCGGGTCAGCTGTACAATATATTTGGTAGGTCTGACAATCGGTCGTCAACTATTTTTTGTGCTCCAAAAATGTTAATTATTGAATTTCTTTTATTACTTTATATATTATGGCAATACAACGTGTGCTGGGTCAGCTAGTTAAACTATATATATCTACGTAGGTAGCTACGTAGTGCTTGTTTATTAAATTAGAGAGAGTAGTGTAGACACTGCCTTATTGCTCATGCCTTCTTCTAAATCATATGTAGGTTATCAACGTGGGCGATAACGTCCCCTTGTGGGCGTTTGAGACTTTCGGAGGGGCAGTAGAAGACCCAGAGAAAATTTTCATTGAGATGGCGCAGATGGGGCGTGGGTAGATTTAAAAATATAGTCTAAAAAACCAAAAAAATACACGAAAATACTCTAGAAAAAAACATATTCTCAAAGTGGGCGGTGAGCAAAATAAGGCTGAGAAACTATGTTCTAAATAAATAGTGAAATTGTTTTTGTAGAATAATAGCGGAAACGGATAAAAATAAGCGACTCGTAGGAATTGGTATTTTTTAACCGGGAAACCCCGGTGCTCGCCTTTACTCTTTATTATTATCAACGACACTAGTGGTGATAAGCGCCTGTGTTGGTCTTATAAGTCGGCCACAATCAATTAAGCAAGTTACAATAATTTAGAAACACCAATACGCTGGAATGTACTATGACAGAAGAATTGGGAGGCTCCTTTGCACAGGATGCCGGTTAGATTGTAAGTACCACAACGGCGCCTATTTCTGCCGTGAAGTAGTAATGTGTAAACAAAACTGAGTTTCGATTTGAAGGGCGCTGTAGCTAATGAAATTACTGGGCAAATGATACTTAACATCTTATGTGTTAAGGAGACGAGCGCAATTGTAGTGCCGCTCAGAATTTTTGGGTTTTATAAGAATCATGAGCGGCACTGCATTGTAATGGGCAAGGCGTATCAATTACCATCAGCTGTACGTCCTGCTCGTCTCGTCTCTTATTTTCATAAAAAAAAAAGTAATGAATATTGAGTTTTTTTTTGCTTCTTAGGTGACTGAATAGTGTTTAAATTACAGATATAAATAAATAAATGAGTTTTATGACCTTGCATCGTTAAAATAATATTGTGAGTATTATTTGTGTATTTATATTTGCAGAGCACGTGTGGCAAGTCAACGTTCAGAAGAAGGGACTGGGCGCCTCGAAGAACATCCAGGGTCTGTACAACCTGTGTCTCACGGACAAGACGCTCACCCTCGTCAAGATCAAGAGTCACAACAACGTGATCAGCGACCTCGGCATCCCTGAGCGGGTGGAGTACTCCTTGAAGAATATTCGAAGGTTGGTTTGTGTTTACCGTGCAATATCTGGATTTTTAGATATTACTAGGCAAACAACGAGGAAAACTCTGACTTACGTAGATGTCTGTAGCTAAATGATATACCCACTTATTAGGTCCACGCACGCACACTCTATAGCTCGAAGAAAAATAAGATACCAACCTTATGAATATGCCGACATTTTACATCATTATTTCTTAGAAATCAATCTAACAGATACAATAAACCAATTCAATGAAATGATAAACGAATCTATGACTAACGTAAACACGTATGTACGTGTTACGTTACAAGTTACGTTGCAAGTTAGGATAGCTTTACAGGTATCAGGTGTGTGATTTTGGGTACTTTATTAGGGTTCCGTAGCCAAATGGCAAAAAACGGAACCCTTATAGATTCGTCATGTCTGTCTGTCTGTCCGTCCGTATGTCACAGCCACTTTTTTCCGAAACTATAAGAACTATATTGTTGAAACTTGGTAAGTTGATGTATTCTGTAAACCATATTAAGATTTTCACACAAAAATAGAAAAAAAAATTTTTGGGGGTTAGAACTGAAACTCAAAAATGTTTTTTTCATCGAACCCATACGTGGTATCTATGGATGAGTCTTGAAAATTAATATTGAGGTTTCTAATATAATTTTTTTAAACTGAATAGTTTTCGCGAAAGACACTTCCAAAGTGGTAAATTGTGTCGTCCCCCCCCCTTGTTACTTCTAAAATAAGAGAATGATAAAACTAAAAAAAATATGATGTACATAAGGCATGCAAAGTTCCACGGAAAATTGGTGAAAAGGGGTGCACTTAGGGGTAGATATATGTATATTGGTTTGATGGTAAAAGTATTTATTCACTTAAGATACTAAATTAATCTATGACACTTGGTAAATAACTATAATTAATGGTTCTACTCGTGAGTACGCGGATCTCTACTATTAATTGGTTAAAATGGTTACTCGGACCAGTCCTGTAATGGTTATAGGCAAATGGTTAATGGTAACTAGGACCGGACCGATCAATGGTTACTCGCGTACTGCATCTCTACTATGCATTGGTTATAAATAATAATGGTTAAAATGGTTACTCGGGCCGGTCCTGTAATGGTCAATGGTAACCAGGACCGGCCCGATCAATGGTCACCCGCGTACTGCCTTACTAAAGGCAACACATGGTTTTATTATAATTAATTTTATCTACTAAGCAATATTTGTAATATAATGCTGTTCGATGGATTTACTTCGAACAATTGGTTTTATAATATTATTTTACTTGCTGCTACGGAACCCTTCATGGGCGAGTCCGACTCGCACTTGGCCGCTTTTTGTTATTTATTTCATTTGTATTTATTTTAGCGAAGTTACTTTGTCGTTGTCGATTGATGTCCTTTTTAAAAATGTTAATACCTCCTATAACTAGGATTTTTACTTATTTCACCTCTCTATTTCATAAATTAGAATAAATCTCAACTTGTACAAATCGAACATTTTCTGACAAAATTCGCCTAAGTCGAAGTCCTCCATAGGTCGAAAACTCGGACTTTTTTTTGAGTCTTTCTTCAAGTTCGACTTACTGAGGTTCTACACGTGAAAAAAATATCCCCAACCTATTACAGAGGATTACAAAACTTCTTCAGTTGTGGACAATGCGGTTGATTTTACAAACTGGAGACGAAAATTATATGAAACCTAATATACCTAAACTTAATGCATTTATAGAATCATAACTTAGCAGGGATCGTATCTGTGGCCTACTGCTCGATAAAACGACCATTATTCGGTTCGGCAAACCGGGTGTTGAATACATGTAAGGCACACGATTTTATGCAGGATATCAAGACACTAATAATAAAGAGGTAATACCAAGGTGTAAAAAAATGTTTATGAGGCCATATCTACCTGATTTTGAATTAAATATTATTATGTTTAGTACAAATAGTGAGGATAAAAGCGGCACGTATACCTTCCGTTGGGTTCCAGTTCCTCGCCCTCCGAGAGTCTAGGTGCCGGTGTAAGTCGCATGGTAACAGATTCATTTGGATTTTATACGTAGGTCACACACTAAAAGTTCTGCGTAACTTAAAAAACAACATGTTTTAACCAAAATATTATGTTTGTTGCTTTTCAAATACTCTCCTTTAGATTTTAAACATTTTTTCATGTGATCGAACCATTTTTTTAAAACAGGAGGACTACAGATCTGAAGGTATGTTTTCTACTTCTCTTCGCAATGGTTAGAAGTGAAACCTCTTATAAGATCTTTGATTTTGGGGAAAATACAGAAATCACAGGGTGCTAGGTCGGGGCTATATGCAGGATCGGTGACGAGTTGTACTTTTTCGGAAGCTAAAAATGACTTAGTTTTGTTCGCCGTGTGTGATGAAGCGATGTCATGATGGTCATGATGTAGCAGAACGCGACTTTTTGGTCGCCTTTTGCGATTTTTTTTTAACACCCTGGGTAAACAAATGGTAGAATACCATTCGGCATTAACACTCTTTTGATCTTCAAGTGGAATTATGCAGATGGAACCCGAAGGTTTAAATTTTTCGTGTAAAATTTTCCGAATTTGGCTCATACCAATCCCCAATAGTCCTCGAATTGTCTCATAGGTAATCCGCGGGTTTTCTTCAATAAGCCGCTTAACAGTAGCCACATTATTTTCGTTGACGGCAGTTGTAGGCCGCCCTTCATAAAATTCGTCATGCAAAGAAACCCGACCTCTCTCAAATTTAGCAAACCATCGCCTCACAGTGCTCAAGCAATGTGCTTCTCTCCCAAAAGCATTTTATATAAGCATGATAGAGAACTTTTAAAATCATAAAAAATCATCGCTCTAATCTTACTTTCGACTTAACTCCATTTTCGTTGCCTACGTAGAACTTTGATGTGTGATTAAAAACAATTGACAAATGATTTCCCGCCAATTGTTTTTTTATTACTAAGAAGCATCGTTTAAAAAATATAACATTTGAAATTCAAATAGTTCCGATTAGCTAAAAGTCCAAAACTTTTAGCGTGCGCTTTGTATTATGTGTGTGTATATTTTTGATATTTTTATGTATTTTTGTATTTAAGTTATATTTTGATAATGTGGCGTCAGAAAAGTGTAATAAATAAATAAGCGATAATGAGAAGTAACGATTGTGGGCGCTCGCCGAATCGAGTTTATATAATTTTTAATGAATGAATCTATCAATGTAACTCACGGAGGACATTTTTTGTTCCAGTTAATTATTAACGTCGACTCGATAAGCATGTAATTAGTTTTTCAAGTGTCGCGCACATTGAATTGTTATTTTTAATCTATGACCGTGTTTCGTGTTTCAGTCTTGTTAATTGAGAAAGTATTGTTGAATGCGTCTGCTGGCGTCAATTGATAAGCGCAGGATATCCGCCGCGGAATTGCTTTCTTATGTTTTTGAATACGTCGTGTCTGGTGTTAATCTATATATTGTATCCAAAGACTTCAATGTATACTACTAGAAAAGAAGTTTGGAATAACAATTGTATCGCAATTATGGTTCGCGCGGGCGGGCCGTGAGGGGAGCAGACATGGCGAATAAGGGACTACGCGCACTTATTCAGCTCTTTTCAGCTTTTGTCCATACAAAAAAAAACAACAATTTTGTATGGAGACGGGTACGCGTCGATTCAGCTTTCCGCGTCCATTCTGCTTTCGCGGCAAACCAGCATAAAATGAGGATAAATGTGTTTTTATTATGCGAATGCTATAGAGAGCGTTCGGCGCTGTTCCGCCGCGTACAGCATTCCTGTTCTACGTCGAATGCGGCGGAACAGCTCTTTACAGGGATGGTTCGCGACTCCTTGTCGACAAGTTGCGACCTGTATTGTTCCTGCAATGATTTGACGTAATCATTATGCACGCAAAGATTAAAGAGTGCAGACGTGATTTAAAGTTATTATTCTCATTCTTACGACGCCGTATGCGGCTGATAGAAGCAGAGCTGTATAAGTGTGACCAAAATCGTTCAGCGAAACGCGAATGGAGCTGAATAAGTGCGCGTAGTCCCTAAGCCTTGCAAACATTTAATTGAAAAAAAAAAACAACTACGTTTAATAATAAAACCGACTTCAAAAACTGAAAAGTATAAAATAACTAAAAATTTAATTTAATACACATCTTATGCAAACCTTTACCTTTAGAATTAATAAAATACTATTATTTATATGTGCTACCTATTGATAATTTGATAGGTTTTAAGTCGCAATTTTGAGTTCAGTGTGACCGTTACCATGTCTGTCAGCTGGCTGTATTTTATAAACCGTCTATCAATAGTTAGACACCAGAGAGTTTCCAATAAACATTTTCTATATTTTATTTGTATTAGTTAATAGATTGAAGACATTATTTACTTATATACTTAACCTGTATATTAAATTATATCTTTTTAATTTTAAGTTTTTTCTTTTTTGTGATTATTTAGTTTTATCTCAATAATTTGCGCGAGAGACACTTGCAATGTGGTAAAATGTGTCCCCCTGTGAGAATGATAAAACTAAAAAAATATATGATGTACATTACCATGTAAACTTCCACCGAAAATTGCTTAGAACGAGATCTATTAAGTAGTTTTTTTAATACGTCATAAATCGTAAACCGTAATTTACCTTGCATAATAATAATAATCAACTCAAATATAAAAAAAAATCATAAACATAAACCCTATTCATTAACCGTGAACCATTATTTTCTAATAATGAATGTAATAGCTGCATAAGTAAATAATAATATTCGGACGACCGAGCCTTGCTCGGATTATTAAGGATGTACAAAACTTGAACAAAATAAAAACTAATAGGACATCTGGATTTGAACCGGTGTCTTCTGCTTTCCGAATGACCCAATGTCCCATCTGAGCTATTATATAGTAGCGAAATTTGCCTTTGTATTCTAATGTTACTGTAGCTGTTTCTCATTCAAACACGGATAAAACTATTTTTTTTAATTGTAACCTAGCTAGATCGATTTATTCCCCCAGAAATCCCCTGTATAAAAATAAAATAGATATATAAATATAAATAGTCCCCTAAATTTTATGAAAATTGTTGGAGCCGTTTCCGAGATTCAGATTATATATACACAAAAATTTATATAAGATTTTTGGTAATATTTTTTGTCAAACTGGAACATAATATTAGCTTGTTTAGCTATCACAAGCTTATATCGCATATAGTTAGATCTAAATCCCATAATTAATGTTGTGTTAATGTTTATTTATCAATGACTTAATTTAGAACAAATTCACTATTATTAAAACATCGATCAAAGTTACAACGAACTACAAGAACTTTTATATTATGTTACTTGCTGCTACGGAACCCTCCATGGGCGAATCCGACTCGCACTTGGCCGCTTTTATAATGTGTAATTAAAATTGTTTGATTAGGTATTTAAAATAGAACAAAAGAAACAAGCACAATGAAAATTGGAAATAAGTACTGTCTGTATCTAATTATGTGTTTATTGTTATCAAACGGAGAAAAAGTAGTACCTAAATGTTAATACATTACATTTCTAATTCAAATTCAAATATTTTTATTCAAGATAGGATGTGACATCACTCATTGAAAGTTATAAACTACCACCCATTCCAAAATGAATGCCTCAGACCTGAGAAGAATGGGCGCAACAAACTCAGCGGGCTTAAAAAATATGTTTACAAAGTAATATTGTACAATTAAACTTATTATTTAATAGCCTGAGTTACGTCAACTTTTAGATAATGTGCCCATTGAGGTCAAAAATGATGCTTAATATGAATTTCAAAGATTTACTTTGTCTATTGTCAAGAGAGAATAATATTGATAATATTAAAATGGAATCGGTGAAAAACCAGTCAGTCAAAAACACAATTAATTAACTATTCACAAATTGAAACACATTTTGATTGTTAGCTCATTAATGTTTTTATATTTCATTCGGATTAGAAATAATGTCAATTTCAACACACTTAGCGTCGATTATTTACATTTTAATTAACTATAAAACTTTTACCGACTAATATAATTACTTTTTTTTAAATGAAAATAAGGGACATTCAGCTGATGGTTATTGATACGGCCTGCCCATTACAATGTAGTGCCGCTCAGGATTCTTGAAAAACCCATAAATTCTGAGCGGCAGTACAACTGCGCTCGTCACCTTTAGACATAAGATGTCAAGTCTAATTTGCCCAGTAATTTCACTTGCTACGGCGCCCTTCAGACCGAAACACAGTAATGCTTACACATTACTGTTTCACGGCAGACATAAGCGCCGTTGTGGTACCCATAATATAGTCGGGATCCGGTGCAAAGGAGCCTCCCACTAGTAAAAGTGCTAGCTTTTTTGTCGCGTCTTAGTATCGCGCTCCCTCGGGAACTCTTAAAAAAGTTGGTAAGTCTCGGTCCGCCGCGCCTGGGAGAAGTAAATCATATCAATTATTAAGTACTCAAACTTTTAATTAATATAAACCAGCCGTAATAAAAAAATATGGAGTAAATATCTAAAATATCATAAGTATGGTATGATTGACCTCGAATTAGATGTACCTTGATTGACGGATAGGCAGGCAGACACATGAGGGTTCCGGATGTTTTCATTCAGACGTAAGGATTCCAAAAAATGTTTTATGCAAAATTGACACTCAACTCATCTATACGTAAAAATAAAATTGGAGTGTCTATTTGAAATATGTAAATAACAGTTTTTTACTACATGTATATGAATATATATATTCGGTACATACACCAAGTTAACATTTTTACAATTTTTGTCTGTCTGTTTGTTCCGGCTAATCTCTGAAATGACTGGATCAATTTTAACGGGACTTTTATTGGTAGGTAGTGATGTAATAAGGAGTAACTAAGGCGAAGTTAATTTAAGAAATATTCTTTTATTTTATAAAAATAAAATAATGTTGCAATGTTCAAGAAACGGTCTATTTCTAAAAATAATTTATATGGTAAAACATTGAAGAATAGCTATAGTTTTTTTTAATAAAGAACTAGTTGACCCGGCCGACTTCATACTACTTTTATCGATAAATAAAAGACCAAAACTTTTGTATAAAATAAACTTAAAACAAACAAAAGTACTCCTTTTTTTAAGTGTTACCCGTGTTTTAAGGAAGTTTATTTTTTATCTCCTTAGAAAAATAGAAAAATATAAAAATTCTAATTAGTTTTTCATTTTAAACTATTATTTTTGTATGATTTCTGAACGACGGGGGATACGTCAAAAGCAAATCAAAGTTGTTGTTTTTATTTAAATCCGAGGATTTTCTTGTTTATTCAAACCTTTTAAACCTTCCCTGGACTTCCACAACTAATACAAGACCAAAATTAGCCAAATAGGTCCTGCCGTCCTAGAGTTTGAGCGAGACTAACGAACAGCAATTCATTTTTATATATGTAGATATAATATTCTAAATATAATAAACTATATTTTCATGTATAGTTAACTAATTACAAATTCAATTACAATATTGTATAGTTCATTAAAAAGAGCGCAAAAAAAGATGTCGGGAGAGTTTCTTGCGCCGCTTCTTCTCTTTCAGAGCGCCATTTGTTTCCGAAGCGGTATAAAAGTATCTTAGTATATTAGAAATGACATCAAAAAGAATTCTATCAAATTTGAGAAAATAAATGCCTTTCATGCCTTTTTAATTAATTTAGCCATCTGAGAGACCGGCATGATTGTATGTAAAATAAATACATAAAAATAGCTTGTATTACTGTCGACTAGACGATTAACAAATAAAGTGTAGAAAACTTTATCATATATAAGATATAATATTTCTAGTTTTCCTCATGGCAGAGGCCTCTAGGTTAGTCAATAAGGTTCAAAAACGTGTTATTTCTATAAATATAAGTTATTAACGGAAAAGTAAATGCTGTCCTTATTTTCCATTTTTAGGGTTCCGAAGCCTAATGGCAAAAGAACGGAACGGATCTTATAGATTCGTCATGTCTGTCTGTCTGTCTTTTTTCCGAAAATATAAGAACTATACTGAACTATATTGAAACTTGGTAAGTAGATGTATTCAGAGAACCGCGTTAAGATTTTTACACAAATTTAAAAAAAAAAAATTGGAGTTCCGCATGCGGAACTCAATTTTTTTTATCATCAAACCCATACGTGTGGGGTATGTATGGATAGGTCTTCAAAAATGATATTGAGGTTTCTATTATCATTTTTTTTCTAAACCTAATAGTTTGCGCGAGAGACACTTCCAAAGTGGTAAAAATGTGTCTCCCCGTAACTTCTAAAATAGTGATAAAACTAAAAAAAATATATAACGACTCTAAGCATTTACAAAACTACCAATTGCCCCAAAAGGCAAAAAGGATATTAGTTCGGATCAGTCTTCGCATTTATCACAGAGGTAGCTTCCAACTCCTATATAAGAAATGCAATCATCATGCGCCTTTTTCATTGATTACACTGAATCCAATCTTCCGCTGGTGGTTCAGTGTATATGTCAGCCCACACCAAACAGTAAAAATCTGGTTTGCTTGGCTGAGGATCCTTTAGTTTTAGTTTTACTGGGGGCTGCTAATTCAGAAATCTTTGTCTTCTTAATATTTGCTTGCTCAGCTTTGACGCAATATGTCAAATGTTTTCAAAAAGTTATCATTACAAGTAATACCACTTCAATGAACGTGAAAAAGGAATTAACAGTAATATTCGCAGGCAACTGATGACTAATACAAAAGGTTTGTGTACAAAAAACGATAAGCCTTATTTCCTTCCTTGTTTTGGACGAACTATCATGTCGCTTCTGGTCGCACGTGTCACGACTTGAAAAAGTTGTATAGCAATCTATTATAGATATTCATGGAAAAATCAATTATTATTCTTACCCACACTGCTTCTTGCCCGGGCTTCCCCTGTGCCTCTAACTTTGTAATTGTTTCTAAGACTTAGGATACTAATACTTTGATATTACAATTAAAGGTGCGGCGATTCTGAGTGCTTCTTCTATATGGAAGTTGGACGTCAGACCACGAGCGGCGCCGGCGAGCTGTGGATGCATTCAGACGACTCCAACATAGCGCAGAGCATGCACTCCACCATCTATCAGTGAGTATATTTTAAAATATTTAACAACGTGTTCCGTTTAGTTCAATCAGAATCGAAGATTTTGTAAATCGCGTAGTTTCGTGTAATGCCAGACTCGAACATGGTGCGGATTAAATTTTGCGCTGAATTACGTGCTGTCCGCTCAACAATGCTTTTGTATACGGATGTCTGTATGTAGTCGGAGGTATGATGGAGCCAAAGTGCTGGTTCACCTGGGTAGTTAATCATTATCTGAAATGTTGAGAAGGTAGGTTGTCTAGTCATAGTACAATACTTCTGGATGCCTAGCATTTCTGCAGGACTAAGTAATAATGTAATAATAGCTTATCTTAGGAACCTATGTTGGTATTGGGACGGTAGATGGATGCGTTGTTACAAACGTCCAGCTATTAACTATTATTATTAGAAAAGTATATTTGTAATAACTTAAACGATTATTTTGAAAAGAATGAAATATTAACCGAAAAGCAAAAAGGCTTTAGAAAAATTAAATCAATTAATTTAGCAATATACAATTTCTTGAAGGAAGTCATTACTAATGTAGATAAAAGAAAGCATGTATGCGTACTTTATATGGACCTCACTAAGGCATTTGACTATGTCGACCATCAAATATTATTGGATAAGCTAAGCGTGTACGGGGTTAGAGGAAACAGCTTATCACTTCTAAAATCATATCTAACGGGGAGGCAACAAATGACACAAATAGCGAGATTAGTTCGGCATGATAAAACAGAAACACCATATATATCGGAGTCAAAAACCGTAACCACTGGAGTACCGCAGAGAAGTATATGAGGTCCATTGTTGTTCATAACATATATAAACGATTTTCCTACGGTTACCAACCATGAGATGATTTTATTTGCTGACGACAGCACAGTGATATTTATAGGTGAAAATTTAAATTCTTTTGAAAGTGACATTAATAATACTAAAGGCAATATTATAAACTGGTTGACATGTAACAATTTAATCATAAATCTTGACAAAACTAGCATAATGACATTTGTAAATAGACGCAATAAGATAGCATTGAACATTAATTATCTAAGTAAAAAAATATCTGAAATAACACAAACAAAATTTTTAGGCCTACATATTGATGATTGCCTAAATTGGAAAACCCATATTGAAAATTTGTGCATGAAGCTAAATAGATTTTCATTTGCATTACACATGCTGTCTAAAGTTACTACTTACTACGTTTACTAACCAGTTCGCAGTGTTAGTAGCTTTTAACGCGTATGTCACATCAAATATTCGGTACGAGATCATATTTTGGGGAAATTGCACAGATAAGGATAGAGTCTTTAAATGTCAGAAAAAATGTATAAGAGTTATATTTCATTTAAGCCCTACTGATTCCTGTAAACCATATTTTGATAAATTTAAAATACTTACTTTCCCGTGCCTATATATATATATGAAGTGCTAGTATTCATTAGAACAAATGATCAACTATTTAGTTACTCTGATAGTAAACGCAGAAAAAATAAAATACGTTTCACGCAGCATACAACGGCACTTTTTGGTAATAGTATATTTAATATAGCTCCTCAGCTATATAATAAACTACCAGCATCATTAGCGGACCAAAACTTAAATATTAACTCTTTTAAAAATAAAATTAATGAATTTTTAATGACGAAGAAATATTATTCAGTTAAAGAATATTTAACAGACATGAATGTATAGTCATTAGAATAAGTTAATTCAGATATTTCAAATTTTTATTTTTCACATTTTTATAATATTATGGTGGATAGACTTTTATGAATAATTTGGTTTTTATGTTGTATGTTTTTCACGGTAAACTTAGAGTAAGAATTGTAAAATATTATTTTTGCATGCCTACCCGGCAGATTGTTAGCACCTATGATTATAATGTAACACCAATGTACCCACTCAATCTATGCAATTAAATGACTTGATTTGATTTGATTATTTATATCTTCTATATTCTATCTTCTATGAATTCTTATTAGTTAGTTTTCCCGACTGTTAATTGCGCCAATATTCGTATTCAAACAATTCGACATGTGTTTCGCCTCTACACCAGGCATCCTGAGGAGATGTCGACTCGCCAAACTCTGGCACGAGTGTCAGTCGAGGCTAGTCTCGTGCCAGAGTTTGGCGAGAGAAACGAAACACGTTTCGAAATGTTTGAAGACGAATATTACGGAATTCACACTCGGGAAAACTCAAAACATTTGGATATCTTTGCCTAAGTCTGTGGGGTGATTTTTGTATGGGGGTACGTGTGATATTTGTATGGGTGTACGAAACCAAAGTGTATTAATAGAATATCCCTTGATATTGATGATACGTTGTCACGTTGCAGCGCGATGCGCAACTGTGCCAAGGAGACGGAGAACGAGAAGGACCACATCGTGGTGGGGGCGCGGGCCTCGGGGCCGCCCGATGGACCGCAGCCGCCCGCTCGGCGACAGACGTACTCCGACGGTCGCGGCCGCGCCGGCCTCTACAACGGTAGGTCCCCGCGTGTTTTCTTGATACCTTCCGGTTGCTGGGGACTCGTGTCATAGGACACGGCTACAACACTGCGTTGCGGCGTCCTATCGCAAAATCAAAATGCAAATGCGATTTGGTCATTTGACTAGCTTTCAAAATGAAAATAGAAAATCAAAAAACGAAGAAAAAAGCTTTTGTGCATAATATGTTCTTTATTGAATTATTAACCAGTGTACATAATACTCAGGGCCAGGCTGGCGTCGTAGATTTTAACGATGCGACGCCGCAAACTGTGTTGTGACCGGGCCCATATTCGTGACGGACAAGTTTTAAGGACTCTACCCACTAGAACGTATCATACCATGACCGCGCTATGAACTTATCAGACACGACAAGCAACACGATACGCTCTACTATGCCCACTAGAGCGTATCAATTACGCATCAAAGTCGTATGTATCGGCTTTAATGACCGGAGCGTCAGCATATCATCTCATTATCATCCGCGTGACAAGCCCGTGCGTAACGATTTTAGTGACGGGAGGGTCCGAATATCATCTCCGTATCATCCGAGTGCCATATCCGAGCGGTCCCTGTGCGCTGTTGTCGCGTTTGTAGTAATTCACCTGATTGGCAACGCGTTTATAACGGCCATCTTACGCGGTTATAACGCGGGTGCTCACCATTTCGCCGCCTGCGCGCACCGGTGTGGCAACGTCGCGTGTCATGCACAGAGCGTATCGCCACCGGCTAAATATTCTCGCCGACAATACTTGCCGCTCCGTGCATGGCATGCTACGGTGCTGGTCGGTAACGGAACGGGCTAGTGGGCATGGTCTCATACTTTTTAATACAGAGAATATTTTTTTGCCTGACACGTTCATAGCACGGTCATGGTATGATACATTGTAGTTGGTAGAGTCCTTTAATGTAAACCGGCGCAACGCAACGGTCAGGCCCCCCGTGGGACAGTCAGGTATATTGGAGTCTCAGCAACCACCACCAATCAGAATACACAGGGGCTCACCTCGTACCAACACGCTCAATCTTTAGATAAACGAAACAACACATGCGTGTGTTGGAATTCTCTCAGTAGTTTAATATAACATAACTATACATCAGTGTCGCGTACCTTCGTAAACTAACCCTAAAGCTTGCGATTTAGAAACATCGCGAGATCTCATGTCACTGAATATCGGTGTTAGGCATGAGAACATATTGTATATTATTGTAAAATAAGAAAACACTAACACTGCACTCTGAATTTGTTAATACATATTACCTACACCTTAATTTGACATCTGGATACGACGTATGACCGTCTCAGCTGATGAAGAACCGTTTCAAACTGATACGTGCAGAGGCGTGCATTAGTTTTCTAGCAAGCCAGACACTGTGGATCAAACTAGTCGTAGTTGAGCCTTGGAATATGCAAAGATTTCTTACATTAGATATTTAGTATCTAGCGTAAGGAAAATTTTATGAGTGGGTGTTCAATAGAAGTTTGTTAATAAAATAACGGAAACAAATTAACTTTAACAAGTTTTTTTGCTATATTTATTTAGGTTCATAACGAAGTAGGCACTGCGTTATTGCTTATATGATATGCACGCCCCTGGATACGTGTATTATGACATCACTGCGAACAGCAACAGATGAGGGTAGTATGATATTAAGACTATTAATTATTTAAGGTTTATTACACTTATCAATGGAATATGGAATAAAAATTGAGAATCGTTAGTAACTCTGTGTTAACAGTTTGAACGTGTCTATAACAAAACGAGTATAATTATCGACTTGTATTGATACGAGTGTAAAAGTTGTTTTTACAATAAAAACAAAATGCCAAGGTAAATCCATCTCTTCTCTTCATACATTCCACACACACATTCCATCATAAAGTCGCCACACTAGTTAGTTCAGTAGTAATCATTTGATGCGTTGCATTGAAGTCACTTGTGATTTGACACTTTTAGTAGATTAGTTTGCCTGATAGCTTAATGAGACAGTTTTTAAGTCCTTTAAAATCGTTGAATTGCTTAACTTTTATGCAAATAAAAAAAAAAAACGGATTTAGTCTTAACTCAAAATAATCGACTTGGAGTACATAACCCTATTTAATATTTTTGCGCTGTACAAGAAAAGGTTTAAAAACTGTTAAAATACTAACATTTATGTTGTTGTAACAAAACTGAATTGTTAAATTTGTTTAAGAAAATTTATTCGTTACGGGTATGTGAAACCATTAAAACAAAGTAAATTGTCACCCATTACTGACAGCTCATAAGTTGTCAGTTAAAGGAACGCGCTCAGAGGCGTGTTTCTTACAATAGTACCTGAAACAGCATTTTAAATACTGTTTTATAAGAGGTACCTAATTTATATTCCCTGGTCCAAATAGGCGTTGGTATAGAATTCAAAAAAATCTATTCATACATATATTCTCTTGGGTTTTGTCCATACATTCAGCATTTATCTTTGGAGTGCACGCGACGTTGTGTTCACCAAACCGTTCGAGCCAAATGATGTGTGTTCAACAACGCAGGCGGTGGCTACATATAATGAGTCTCGCATGTCTTAATTATTAAGGAACAAACGTAAAAGAAGGTCAGTACCTTCTTGGTCAAGAATGGCGGACTGTCGGTCGACTCGCGTACACATCCCATATGTTTGAGTCAAGCTCGGCAGCTCGAAGCGAAGCCATCGAGTTTAGTTTTACGATCCACACGTTGATTTTTACTCGTTCTGGAATAAAACTATCGAGTAGAATACTGAATGTGAGTTTGTATGAATCCGGCTCGAAGGACCACGTTGTACGGTGTTCGGGTTGCCGTACAGATTAATTTATGTTTGGTTCATAAATTAAACTAGACTTAAGAACAATTAGTTTATTGAACTTAGTCTAAATGGTTGAAATGGTTTTGAGCACACGCGAACCGATTGATGCTCGTACGTGAACTGGGGGAAAATGTGGAAACACGGCACGCGCCAGCGCAACTGCTGACAGGGCGCAACGTGATGTGCGATGTTCCACTCGTACAAAACTGTTTACATAAAATATTATTATTTAAAATTTATTATACTTTATTCCTTTTAATGTCGTTATTTGAACAAAAGATTTGTATTGCGACATTTTTCATTTGCATCCTTCCATTGTAACACTGAGTTCCAGCAAACTAAATTTCATTTTTAGCCTTTATATGACAAAGAGCAACGTTGCAAAACACTTTTCATTAGTCCTTTGATTTTATTCAATTCAGTTTTCTTACAACTACATTTAAATCTCGAACAACAGCGCGTGGGACTAAAAGGTAAGTTTAAATAAGTATAATTATTATACACAGCCATTGATCGCCCACAACAAACAAGATTTTACAACTTAGATTCGAATGTTGGCTTTTACAGCAACACTTAAAACTGTCAGCAAGGCATCAACGAGAGATATAATTGTTACCACACTACGGTCGGAATTCTTTTATATGTCGGAAAGTTAATTTAACTGTTGATGAACGTTCGCTTTTCTTATTTAATCGCAATGCTAAATTGGCGATTGGGGATTGATATTAATTCATAGCTGTACTATTTCCGAACATATGTTAGATTCTGTAATTTTAAATAAATATTTATAGTGACGATTCAAAAGCGCTTAGTTTAAGCGTCATTAAATAAAGTTTATATGACTTTAACTTTGAAATGTATCTCCTGCCTGGCATTTCAATAACCGAATTAATATGGATGGATGGATAATGATCTGTTTTCAGTTCATCTATGGGAATACTAATAGAGAATTGCTATTTTGATTGCCATTAGTGTGGATGACAGATGTATTTTATATACTGTATGGATTTGAAATAACGATTGCAATACTGCCATACTGCGAATGAAAGAAACGTTTGATAAGTATACTTACAAAATGCAAAATGTATAGTGTAAAACATGTAAAGGACATTTCCAATTATTCTATAGAAGTCGCAGACTTATCGAATTTATTGTACACTAATGATTTTTGGTGTTTTATATTCGTGAATATTGGCTCCATAATTGCTATAAATCAAAAACTCAACAAAAATGTCATTTCAATAGATCTTCTCTATTGAAATGCAAAAGTTACTATTTGTATAGACTTATGTATGCAATTAGTAACACGTTTGCGAGTATGATTGCGAAAAAAACCAACAGGTTTATGTTAAATTAGCTTGGTTATTAAATATCTAACTACAATAAACGACAGCGTATGTCTAGCACTAGTATTTGTTGTGGGCGAGGTTAGGGTCTGACCCCCTGTCTGGGTTTCCAGAGAAGGGCCTGTGCGTTGGCTCTTGCATACGTCAGTGTGCGTGCGACTCGGCCGCCTACTCCGTCGATGAGACCGCAGCCGCTGCGAGCGCACCCGCTAACGGTACGCACCCACCCACTTACAGCACGCGTTGTATTCTAAGTCATTCACCGCTGGTTGTGTTTGCGAGTGGTATTCGTTTATGGTTAATTTAAATCAAACATTGACATCAGGTTTCGAAACCTATTTCTGTGATCTGGATGTCATAAGTTACGAATACAACACGTAAACAGTTATCGATTCTAATCATCTAATGCTCACTTTTCATGCTATCCTGGTCCATAATTGTTATCATTTAGACCGCAGTCTCTCTTCGTGCTTTGTCTTGACCTGGTCAAACATACTAATTTTTTCCATAGCGATTATCGCTCGCGGGAGATGGACGTGAAAACAATGCATTTTGCAATAACATTTCTTATTGGTGCCTATTGTAATTAAGCGCTTCGTTCCAGCATTCTTCATAATCGATTATGAAATATTTTTATTTTTACAGCTTATAATATTTGCGAATGTTATCCACATTTTCATCAGTGGAAGCCTTTTTTTCACAGGATGCCGGCTACATGTTAGGTATCTGAGTACGTGATGAAGCAGTTATGTACAAGCATTACAGACTAATGAGTCTTAATATCTGAAGTCTCTTATGTCTGAAGGTACCTTCTTGTTCCTCAATATTCATACTATGATTAGGAATTTGTGAACTCGACTGTCGAAAACTGATTAAAACTGATAAAAAATTACATGTCAGCAAATTCGTACAGTATTAGGTAGGTGCAAAAGATTATGCATTACCTGAAGAGTGCAGCCACTCTATACCTGTAAATGAAAAAAAATATAACGGAGGACAGTAATAGGCTGTTTATAATATTGTAATCGGAGAATCTGGGTTTTTTGCTGCACCTAGACCTGAAAGAATAGCCACTTAGCGGAATGGTCTTTTCCTATTGGAAATTTGCCTATGAAAGTTAAAAAAATTCGAATCATTGCTCCGAAAATGCATGTTTCTTTTTCGGAAAATCGGGATATCAACATGCTTAAAAACTAAAGGACAGCCACTGAAGATTGGTACGTCAATACGTGCTTGGCTAGTTTGTCATTTTTATTTTTAAAAAATTAAATATAAGCTATGAGGTACCTATATGACTTACAACCCCTGAAGAAATAGTAAATACTTTTCAAGATGTCCTTCAATAAGATTGGCACAACTGTGTTATATAATGGTTCCAATTAATGATGAAAATGGTGAAGGAATACTACTGTGAAACATTAAGAAACCAGAAATCTTCAGTATGACCTAAGTATTGTGAGATCATAATATTTTTTTACTTTTTAAATATTTTTTTCTTCGCGAAGAACTCACGTTATTTCAAAAAGACTCACATTGACTGTACGGTTATCTCAATCTGTCCATTATGTGTTCATGTTGTATTCATGCGAAATGAGACAGATGAGATAGATCCGGCTCGAAGGACCAATGTCCAGGGCTGGGGTAAATTATAAGATGTTAAAGGGATAATTATATATTAAATATTACAATGAACTAAGCTAATGAGGAAAGATGAGATTGGGATTAGACAGTCGCGCCGGGTACGACGCCCGAGTGCTAACTAACTCAAGTTAATGTATTGAAATATAATGAAAATATAACAACAGCAAATCATATTGCATGATCTCACTTACATTGAAAACTCTGTACGGTTGCTTAACCGTACACAGAACTTGTTTTACAAATTAGATTTAATTTGGCCAGTCGGATTATGGTTGTGAATCGAACTAATCGATTAAATTCTATCAGTAATTTTTATTCGTAGAGCGTATAACAAAACGTACTGAAAGTGTTCCTAGTTTAGGTGTCTAACGGACATATTGTTATAATGGTTGTTGCTTCGCGCATATAATATTTTGTACAGTACTAAGATGTTTGTGTGCATGTTGTGATACGGTGGCGGTTCTGCCTGTGTGATCATATCATTCCCGACGAGGGAACAGCTAGCCGTGGCTCACGCAGAGATAACGTGGAAATTGTACCGGATTACTATAATACCGATTTACCTTCTTACTCTATGGTGATTGGTGATGACCTCCAGACAAGCCTCGCTTTTATAACATACCGTTTATTTACGAATATAATTGAATGCTAGATCACGTTATCTTTGCTATGGACACGTCCTCATTTGGTACACGATTTTGATTTCAATTGAATCTGGTTGTGGATCTAATCTCTGGAACAGCTCCTGGTGCAGTAAGGTGCCACACCATGTCACTCGGCCGCGGGCCACACCCCCGTGCTCACGTGCCGCTCGTTGTTCCACAGCAGCCGGCCCCCCGTCCCCGCCGCGGCCCCGGCTCCTTAAACACCAGCGCACCGGCTCGCTGCCGAGCGGCTGCTCCCTGGCCCACGAGCCGCTCAACATAGTGCACGAGCGAACGCGCTCCGCGCCGCTCACGGGCGACGAGCTCGACCGCGTTATCTTAGAGAAGGCCGCGCACTCGTCGTGCAAGGCCGACCCGCCCCGGAAGACCTGGTGCCGGCGAGCCAGCACCGGGACCCGCCTCTCCAAACTCTCGCCGGCGCATACCAAGAGTACGTACGTCACGCTTCCACTAACCGACCGCCGCCTCGCACCGCATCCACTAATTTTACGATTGAATACTTCGTTGATTGTTCCCTGGTGATGTTGCGTGCATGAAGCGCTTCCGATGTGCATGTGTGTGTTAAATGCTTTTGATTGTTTTTTTTATATATGAATGTGCTTTGATGTGTATATAATATATTGCTATCTGTAGTAATACTCGACTTAAAATAATAAACATTGAGCCGGCCCCACATACGTGCCACGAATTACTAGTACATATTTATAGTGGGTTTCATGGTTTCCCGTTCGCTCTTCGCGGCGTGACCCTAATAGTGTTGGTATTTTTCTCGTACCAATGGAGGCACCCATAAATCGTGGTCGCGTTTCACAGGCAAGTTTCGAGAGCCGATACAATACCGGATGTAGTTGAGGTGTTGTACATACCTATAGAGGAATATTTTTTAATCAGAACAATGCGTCGAGGTCAAAATACTATTTATCTATTTCGTCTAGGTCTTGTTCACATTTATAGAACGACAACTAACGAAAGTTAGATAAATTCTTCCTTGTCTTTCACTCAGGTCGCTACATATACTGTTTCTGATTTTATCCATAGCTTTCTTTCGTGATCGTTTGCTATATATGTGCTTTTAACTGCCTTGTTACATAACGGAACATAATAATTAAATAGACGTGGTTACTTTAAATATTGGCGAGCTTGATAGTCGTGTTTCAAGATGGCCTACATATCGACGACCTTGACTCTCATCAGTTGTTATACAGTAAGGTCTTAGAATATCTTATAGATTGCTTTGCTGTAAATATTTATTTATTAATATAAGAAATTTAATAAGTTAGTGCCGCAACTTTGGTTGCATATATTTTTAGTTTAGATTTCCTATTATTTACAAGGGTTCTTCTTCTTGTTTTGTTATTATAATATTTAGTTAAGTTTTCTTCTTATTAATTCCTGAAGTAAAACATATTACGTACCTAGATGTAGATGAGTTGTTTAGGAGGATTGCAGCTAAGCTATGCTCATAGTGCGCATGTGGGGTCTTTTTGTTTACCTCTACTGGACGCGTATCGACATTATGTAGTCGTTTGTTGTATAGACGGAGGCACGCTGCGGAACCGATGCGACACGATGCCGTCGCGTATCTGCCCCGCCTACGAGCCGGAGCGACTTACCGCGACGCCGAGGGACGCGGACGTTGTCGATGGTGGGTATTTATTTACTTTATGACATTTTTAATTAAATGATAAGTTAATTGCCAATAAAAGCATTTTATATCATAAATGAGGACTACTTTGTGTAGAAAATCGGCTATAGGTAAGGGACACCAAGGCGGCTGCCATGCCACTGATGAGAGCATTCGCAGTGGTGCTCAGAAATGCTGTGGGCAGGGTGTACATGCTATTTACCATCAAGTGGAATGTCTTGCTCGTCTTGTCTCTTCTTATCATGTAAATAGCCACTATGTCGTAAATGTATGTATTTGTGGTATATTATTTTATCCTCCACTCTTGAGAACTTTCACTTAAAATCCATTTCTTTAGTTTTAAATATAGTAAATACTTATTTCTAGCATCTGTGAGAGTAATGTGTTATCAGAGACTCCGTTGATAACATACGTTGCAACTGGTTAATGTTTTGGTGACTATGGCAAACATGAAAAATGTTTGAAACATATTAAGTGTGTAACAAACATTACGAAAATATATATTACTAGCGGACCCGACAGACGTTCTGTACATAATAAATAAAATACTGTGTTCATTATGTCTTCGTTAATATTTCATACTATTAAGAACTAAATTATTAAAACTTTCGTGAGACATTATTATTAATAATACGGCTTATACATATTTACTAATACGGCTTTACAAATGTTTTATCGGTGTGAATACCGACTAGTTTCGGACCATTCCGGAACCTTTATCAAGGTGTTATAAAAAGGTAATCTACAGTTCGTGTAACTTCCGAATTGAACAAGTTCTTCTCCTCGTTATCAGAAGAAGAGAGAAAGCGTTTGCGCCTCTGAACCCAACCCCCCCAACAATATATGTTCTGCCGAAAATCCATAAACCGAACTGGCCTTTACGTCCCATTGTAAGTCAAATTGACGCGCCTACATATAAAAGTTCACATCACTTGGGAAGCATAGTGAGTGCGGCAAAAGCTACATTGATGAAACGGGACGCAATATAAAAACCAGACTCACCGAGCACATCCGCAGTGTACGAAAATTAGACAGCAACACCTCGGCAGTGGCAGAGCATGCGCTAAACTCCGACACGTCATATTCTATTAGGTTTGATAAGGTGAAAGTTTTGGCTCGCGATAAAAACTTTGTGTCTCGCAAGCTGCTGGAAGCCATAGATATCGACTGTCGACCTAATTTTATTAGAGACAAGGGTTGGGCTCTGCCACCCACTTGGAAATCAGTGTTACAAAATGCATCTCGCAATAAGACCTATAGTGCCGACGATCACGTAATGGACATTGTGTGTACATTTTGTGCACCCGTGGACACCAAGAGTCATATAGTGTCAATGATACCGTGCTCGTCATCATCACCGGCGCACCCTGCGCCCCCGCCCTATCCAGCCGCGATCTATGAGCACAAGTCGGCAGTAAGAGACGGGACGTTAACGCGAACCCACTACACTCACCCTGATAAAGGACCGAAACTAGTCGGTATCCACACCGATAAAAAGTGACTAAAGCCGTATTAATAAATAAACATCAAGAATTATTTCGTAAAGGCTCCCTAATGAAATTGTTTCACAGCAGAACTCTCATAGAAAATATGTCCATATAAAACAAATATTGGAAATAAAAATAATTAGGATCCCAAAACGAAATAAAAACTATCCTATCTCTCAAGTTGGACGGAACTGCACTCCATGAAGTAATTATTAAAAGGAGTTCACTGGAAACAAACATGAGAACACTGTGTTTTTAAAAAGATAAATTTACATTTGGCCTCGTGAGTAGGCGCGTATGTCTTTAAATGAAAGGTGCTGTATGTATCAACAGTAGTAGCAATAATTCATCAGGTTACTCGAATGTGTTCACCAGCAACTCGTGAACTGTTCACCAGTGCTCTAGGGATAATAATAGTCAAGGCGTTGATCATAGGCGATGGTAACCTTCCTACTCGTCGCTTGATGGATACACCTTATATCACTAATAGAGTATGTGTTTACACAGGTACGTCATCATCGAGAGACGACATCGATTCGCTGTCGGAGTGGTATCGAACGCTACGGATACCCGAGGAGCCCGATGCCTGCGATGCTCTGCCCAGAGACTTCATCGGGTATGTTCTTAGCAGCTCTAACTCAGTCAGTCAATAGAAAATTTAGGCAAGGTACCGCTTAGATCGATTTTACAATTTCAACTGTCTCGAAAATACTGATGTCCAGCCAAATTAGAGTACTATCCAAGTAGAGCGAAGTGGACTCAGTGGCACGAAGTACATAGTTTATTTATCAAATAGGGATGCAACGTTAGATACAATGGTAATCCTTATTCAGAGCACAGCCTTAGTATATTGAAATTTAAAAAAAAATGTATACCTCACTTACAGGCTAACTCAACATGCATATATTCATTATGAATATATAATAAAGAAGGACTGAAAAACAATACAATACATTCTTTGCAAGTAGAAATTTAAAAAACTTATATTACTAAAAAATATAACAAGCTAAACACAAAAATTAAAACAACTCAATTCTATTTTTTTTAATGATGCGAGGCGTCCACCCACACCCGGACCGTCCGATGGTCCAGCCGTACCAAATCCGAAAAAGTGAGTAGGCTTTATTACACTTGCCAGCGAACTGTGGCGGATTTACTCTTTGGTGGCGGCGCTTTTCATCTTTTGCGCGGCTTTTCAACGCCGCTTTGTGATGTTTAAATATTCAAGTTTATTGAATCATTGACCTAGTGACCCAATTATACAGTACGTCCAAATTTGCTCAAAATGAAAAGTCCTTTTTGACAAAGTTTTGAACGGATTTTGTTAATTTTTTGTATGTCATCAGCAAATGCGCTATCATACTTTTATTTCATATATGCTTAATCCATACTGTATAATAAGGTATCGTGATTATCTATAGCCAAAGTATTAGAATCGAATCATTCGTCCTGTGCTTACAGCACACTTAAAACCACTACTTATACTAGAGCAACATGGTTTTCGCCCCTAAATGTCTACTGCAACAAACTTGTTACACGTCTCAAATTACTGCGGCACTCGACAATGTTTAGCAATTAGATGCTAGACCTACCGCTATAAACAAAGCCTTCGATATAGTTGACCACTACTTGTTAATATGCAACCTATATAATTTAGGTTTTCATGGCATTCTCTTAAAATGGTTTGCTTCGTATTTAAGTGGTGGGTTGCAAAAAGTCGCAGTTTGCGGCAAAGAATCGAAGAAGCTGTTTGCAGTTACTTCTGATGTGCCCCAAGGTACCCGTTTGGGCCCAATACTTTTTTCATTAACTGATGATGATTTTGATAAGAAAGATGTTGGTTTGTATTAGAAAATTACTTTTAAACCTTCAATTTAAATTTCAACCTTAATTTTATATACATCAGTGTTTCTTATTAGCATACGTTATATCTAGTATTCTACGTTCATTACTTAAATTGGACTGTGTTTGCCTATTATTGGGTGTGCCTATATGTAAGCTTTCTAAGAAATGTAAGTGATTTAAGTCTGTTTGTGATACCTGTTGGTGAACCGCAATCTTCTTTTGTATCTATCTTTTATATATATATGATGAAAATGGTCTTTGTTAGAGGCTCAATCACGCCTAAACCACTGATCGTATCAACATGAAACTACCACCATTCGATACAAAATTTATTCTAGATGGTTTATGGCTTAGTTTGTTTTTCGAATTCCAATGTTCCTTCCTTTTAGAATTCGCTCAGCGAAGCGGGCGGGAACGGCTAGTCTTATGTTTTATTGTATTTGTAATAATATGATTAAAATTCAATTTATTGAAGTGAAACTTCTTTAGAATCGTTGTGATTTCAAACCGGATGCAACGGAAAAAACGACAGGTAAGAGCCACAAATACAAAAATGGATGAAGCCGGAGACTAATAAAGAATGAGACAGTAATATGCATACTATTGAAGTGAAAACTTCTTTATCATCGTTGTGATTTGAAAGTTAATGAAACGAAAACGCGACAGTAAAAAAAGCAGTCACATCAATGCATAATATTTAACATGGGAGATAATGAGATAGGAAGCATAATACAATGTTTTGGTATCAGGCGATCATAGCTAAAGAAGAGATTGTCTTAAGTATGGCGCGAGTATACCTTAATATATTCTGACTCCAAGCGCACGACTTATTACTACATAGACACCAGGTGAACATATTATTATATATATCAGTGGTGGTAGGAATGTCTTTCATAGGGGTTGAAATCATGTGTCATCCTAGCAACACGTACCAGGAATTCATATGCAGTTTAGAGGTTCATGCACCATGCAGGTTTCACTTCTGACATGTGTACTTTGCACGCACACAATGTTTTTTCCTTTTGAAATTCGCCCAGCGAAGCGAGAGGGAACGGCTAGTCTCTATATATATGGTCATTGTTTGAGGCTCAATCATCAACATGAAACTACCACCATTCGATGCGAAATGTATCCTAGGTGGTTTTTGGCTTTATTTTCGAATTCCAACGTTCCTTCATTATTAATTTATTTCCTTTTAAAATTCTAGTTAATAAATAAATAGAATAAATGATTTTATTACGTGTGTTGCGTAGTATCCGCGGCGGCGGTCCGTCCATCTCCCACTCGCGCACGTCGTCGCTGGGCGTCGAGGAAGGCGGCGGTGCGGCGGAAGGATACCTGCCCATGGCGCCGGCCCACCTGTCGTCATCAGGCTCACTGTGCAGCGGCACGCCTTCCACTGACCCACGCTTCAGGTATTATGCAACAACCTACATAAATATAGTAAAGTTTTAGTTTAAATGGGTTCCGTTATTGTTTAACCAAACTTTTATCGAGCGCCCACTCATTAAATTTTACCTTACTCTAGAGACTAATATAATAATAATACCTACGGTAGGCAGTCTCCAGATTGCGTTATTCGATAAATTACTTCAATATTTAAACCTCAAAACTCAGTACTGTCGGACTAAAGCTCAACTACGACTAGTTAACTTAACATCTTATATCTCAAGGTGACGAGCGCAATTGTAGTGCCGCTCAGAATTTTTGGGTTTTTCAAGAATCCTGAGCGGCATTACATTGTGCCCTGTGCTGCCTTGGGGCGTAAAAAGAATAGGGTAGTCCCAGGTCCAAGGGTGTCGTAAGAGGCGACTACGGGCTTTTTGAAAGTGGGAGAGTCACGCTGCTGCCTTATGACGTCAGCACAATCGGGCCAGACTCGTCCGGGTTACTTACCACACTCGCACAGAATACCGGCGTGAAGTAGCGGCCTAGTGCCGCTATGTTTCGCATAGGTTAGTGTCGAGGACCGGAGGCCATTCCCCCCCGTCCTTTCCCCCCCCCCCCCCCCCCCCAACAAAATATGAGAGCGGTCCTAAAAAATAAATTACCCCAGGAGGGTACCGGCTCTTGTAGAGCCGGAGAATCCCTCCCCGAGCATTCGCACTCGGGCTGCCCCTCGTATTCTGGGGAGGGCACAGTACCGCGTATGTCACAGGACAAACAGGGCAGCAACACCACGGCACCCCGCTCCACGCTTAATGTGGACTTTTGTAACATCCGGGGAATTCACTCCAACTTAAACGCCGTCCACCACCACCTTGAGACGGCGCAGCCGGCCTTGTGTTTCCTTACGGAGACGCAGATATCTCGACCTAGCGATACGTCATATTTAACGTACCCCGGGTACAAAATTGAGCATAATTTCATGCTTCATGCCGGGGTATGTGTGTACGTTAGGGAGGATATCTGCTGTCGCCGTCTCGGCAATTTTGAGGGTAGGGGCCTGTCTACTCTCTGGCTCCGCGTAGATTTAGAGGACCGCGTCCGCATCTATGCGTGTGTCTACAGGTCCCATAGTGGTAACGCAGAAACGGATCACCTCATGGGCTGCGTTCAAGCGGCATTTGATGACGTGCTTGCTCAGATCCCCTCCGCTGAAATCGTAGTCTTGGGTGATTTCAACGGGCACAATGCCGAATGGCTTGGATCACGTACCACAGACTACGCAGGGCGATCTGTGCATAATTTTGCATTGGCGTATGGTCTGTCCCAATTGGTTGAGTCGCCGACGCGGCTCCCGGATGTGGATAGCCACATGCCGTCCTTATTAGATCTTCTGCTGACTACACATCCCGATGGTTACCAGGTCTCTGTCGACGCCCCTCTCGGAACGTCCGACCATTGCCTGGTCAGGAGTGTAGTGCCTATCCGACGCCAACGTCGCAGACCACCAGCGACCCGCCGCGTTTGGCACTACAAGTCAGCAGATTGGGATAGGATGCGTTCCTTTTTTGCATCCTACCCTTGGGGCAGGGTTTGTTTCCTTTCAGATGATCCTAGTGCCTGCGCCGTTGCAGTAGCCGATGTGATACTGCAGGGCATGGATATTTTTATACCAAGCTCTGTAGTACCGATCGGTGGCAGATCACAGCCCTGGTTCGATGCGTCAGTTAAAGCAGCATCTGACTGCAAAAAACAGGCGTATCGAACTTGGGTTGCGGCGCTGGGCTCAAAGGATCCGAACTGCAAAGTTCTGAAGAGGAAATATAACCGTGCCTCCAGATTTTTTAAGCGGCAAATCGCCCGTGCGAAATCGAAGCACGTCGTCAAAATTGGCGAGCAGCTTTCCAGTTACCCGACCGGAACACGCAAGTTCTGGTCGTTGTCGAAAGCTGCTCTTGGTAACTTCAACCAGCCGTCCATGCCGCCGTTGCACATGAGGAATGACACCCTGGCCCATACGGCAAAAGAGAAAGCCGATCTCCTGTGCACTCTTTTTTCCTCCAACTCGACTCTTGACGACAACGGAAAAACACCGCCGACCATCCCGCGGTGTCAGAGCTCCATGCTTGAAGTACAGTTCCGACAGAAAACTGTTAGGCGAGCTCTGTTTTGGTTGGACGTCAGGAAGTCGAGCGGGCCGGATGGCATTTCTCCAATCGTGCTTAGAACGTGTGCCCCTGAGTTGACGCCGGTGCTAACGCGTTTATTCCGGCACTCTTATTCAAAAGGCGTAGTCCCTGATTCATGGAAGTCAGCCCTTGTCCATCCGATCCCAAAAAAAGGAGACAGTTCGGATCCGGCAAACTACAGGCCTATTGCTATTACCTCCCTACTCTCCAAAATTATGGAGAGCATAATTGATCAACGACCGGCAGTACGGCTTTCGCCATGGTCGGTCGACTGGCGATCTTCTGGTATACCTAACACACAGATGGGCGGCGGCTATTGAAAGCAAGGGGGAAGGCCTGGCAGTTGGTCTGGATATAGCGAAGGCCTTTGATCGTGTATGGCACAAGGCGCTCCTCGCAAAACTTCCATCATTTGGGCTTCCCGAGAGCTTATGCAAGTGGACCTCCAGCTTCCTCACTGGGCGCAGCATACAGGTCGTTATCGACGGTTATTGCTCGAATCCCAAGCCCGTGAACGCTGGAGTGCCCCAAGGCTGTGTGCTATCTCCCACGCTGTTTCTTCTGCATATCAATGATATGTTGGACACCGCCAACATGCATTGCTATGCAGACGACAGCACTGGTGATGCCGTATACACGGGCCATGCAGGTCTCTCTCGGGAAAACGTCGACCAGTGCCGGGTGAAACTTGTGTCTTCTATCGAGTCCTCTCTCGAGAAGGTCGCGGAATGGGGTAAGTTGAACCTTGTCCAATTTAACCCCCAGAAGACTCAAGTTTGCGCGTTTACCACTAAAAAAACCCCATTTGCCGTATCACCGCTCTTCGAGAACACTTCCCTTAAAGCCTCGCCTAGTATCGGAATACTAAGTCTCGAAATCTCGAGCAATTGCCAATTCCGTAAGCCAAACTGGCTTCAAAGAAACTGGGCGTCATAAATAGAGCACGGCAATACTTCAAGCCGGCCCACATTCTAGCGCTCTACAAAGCGCAGGTCCGGCCTCACATGGAGTATTGCTGTCATCTCTGGTCTGGCGCACCCCAGTATCAGCTCGATCCATTTGACCGCGTGCAACGCAGAGCAGCTCGAATTATCGGGGACCCAGTACTCTGTGAACGGCTGGATCACTTGGCGTTGCGTAGAGACGTCGCTTCATTGTGTGTCTTCTACCGCATTTATCACGGGGAGTGTTCTGAAGAGCTGTTCAACCTGATTCCTGCCGCCGAATTTCACCTTCGCACGACACGCCACAAGTTACGATATCATCTCCACCATCTGGATGTGTGGCGGTCCTCCACAGTGCGGTTTTCAAGGAACTTTCTTCCTCGTACCACGAAGCTATGGAATGAGCTTCCTTGTGCGGTGTTTCCGGGACGATACGACATGGGTACCTTCAAGTGTATCAACGTCCTGCTCGTTTAGTCCCTTCTTTTCATTTAAAAAAAAGTTAGATTCACAGTGTCTATCTTGCTAGTAAGTCAATGCCAATCCCAATTATTGTGCCTGCTGGACGTATATGCACGGTGTCCACAGTGTTGTGTGTGACCATTAATCGTCGGTTCCCCAGCGAGTACCAGCTGGAGCCGGCCACGGCGCACTTCGCGGAGGAGCGCTCCACGCGCGCCTACAGCGTGGGGTCGCGGCCCGGGGGCGGCGCCCGGCCCGAACCCGCGCGCCTGCGGGCCTACAGCGCGGGCTCGCGGCGCCGCCCCGCCCACCACCCCCCGCACCCGCCGCACCCGCGCAGCTCCACCGAGGACCTCATGGAAATCGACTTCTCAGCCAACTCGCCGCAGACCAAAGTATGTTGTATTTTATTTATCATAATACAATAGTATTGATCCTTGCAACTTGGTACAATCGCGTCAAAATCGAAGTCGACAGCTAAAGGAAAATGATCCGACCGATATACATTATACGTGACTACGACGCGGTCGATCCGGCCATTCGCGTCGCCGAGGTACGTTTATTGTAACTGACGTGACGCCTAGAATACTTCCATCTGCCCGAGTCCAATCTTCCTCTTCGCAATGAGCAACTAATTCGCAACCAAATAAGATATTTTTATGTGACACATCACCATTAAAATCACCGAGACAAAACACTTTCTACGTCATCAAGTGACGCGATCACAGCACTAATGACTCCCAAGCATTCGGTTAACATCGGTAGGTTATCCGCGGCCTCTATGGGCATGTACACTGACACCACTATGATACGCGTGAGTTGTAAGCGGACTGCTGCCACACGTGAGTTACCACAGTCGATATGTTAAGACCGTCGCTTTTCTTATGCTTACTAGAGTAACCGCACCTCCAAAAGCTATATTGATAACATATTTACCAATTATAAACCCATTTCTCTGGCAATAATAATCATGAAGCATCTCTTCTTGAGTATGTTAAATAATACTCTAAATTGTTTAAAAAAGTTTGTTCTATTACAAAATCTATGCATATCAGACAAATAATTAAAAATGCGCCAAATAAAATAAAGATGACTTGGATATAATTAACTGGGAATCTGGAAGATTGAAAAACCGCAACATTGAATACAATCTATCAATAAACAATACAATAATACAATCTCAGCAGGAAGTTGCTACTGCTTATGAATTTTTTTTTTCTGAGATTCCAGTTTCTATCACAAACACTCTTGTCTCCACCACCAGTGTTGCTAAGTCACTTCTTCTGGAAAATGTTAGAGAATGTCAACAAAGTTTAAATTTTAGATTTGTTAACCCTGGAGAAATAACTAAAAGTTTTAAATCTCTAGACATGAAAAAAACTGCTGATACATGGAGCATTTCTGTTAAAATAATAAGTAGAATAATTGATGTCATAGCACCATATCTTGCAATAGTCTCTAATAATTATATTAATCATGGCGTGTTTCCTGACCTTCGGAAACATAGTAAAATTACACCAATATTTAAATCGGGATGCTCTTCTGACCCGAATATTAAAAAAAATTAAAAAATAATTTTAAGCCAAATGCTTACTTTAACTCTCACAATTTGGCTTTACTGGGGGATGTTCTACAATGGATGCAGGTGTTGAGCTTATCAAGAATATTTTTGATGCCTGGGAGGAATCGCAGATGCACTTGGCATCTTCTGTGATATATCTAAGGCTTTTTATTGTGTTCAACATTCAACGCTGGTCAGGAAGCTTTGTCACTATGGCATAAAAGAAACTGAGCTCGATCTTCTGATTTCATATCTAAACAATAGAATTCAGAAGGTCGATGCGAATGGCTATAGATCTCCTGGGACTCCTCTCAGTATGGGGGTACCACATGGGTCTATTCTTGGACCGTTCCTCTTCCTTATCTATATAAATGATCTTCCTAATCTTATACAGAAAAAACATAAGGTAGTATTGTTTGCGGACGACACTTCATTGATTTTCAAATTGAAAAGAAACCAAACTGTATGACGAAGTGAACGATATTCTATGTGACATCGCGTACTGGTTTAGCGCTAATAACCTATTGTTAAATAGCAAGAACACGAAATATATAAAATTTACCGTACCAAATGTCAAAAATGTTGATGCAAGTGTTTTGGTAAACGGAGACGTGATAAAATCGGTGGAATATGCTATATTTCTTCAAATTACAATGTTGAAGAATTGGCGAACAGACATAGTTCTTCTGCATGCGCGGTTAAAAAGATTAGACAATTAACTGACATAGATACGGCGCGACTAGTATACTTTAGTTATTTCCATAGTATTATGTCCTATGGTATAGTGCTATGGGGCAACGCTGCTGATATTAATACAGTATTTGTGCTGCAGAAAAGGGCCATTCGAGCTATTTATATCCTAGGTCCTAAAGAATCATTGAGAGCAAAATTCAAAGAAATTAACATCTTGACTGTTGCTTCTCAATATATTCTTGATAATGTCATGTATGTTCATAGCCATATAAGTGAATTTGCTAGAAATTGTCATAACCATAATGTTAACACCAGGAATAGACATAAGCTTATAATGCCTACTACTCGGCTAAGTCGAGTTAGTAAGTCTTTAGTGGGGCGATGTTTATGATTTTACAACAAGATCCCAGAAAATGTTCAAAACAAAAGTATTGTGTTCTTCAAAAGAATTGTTAAAAAACGTTTGTGTGGTAAAGGTTACTATAACATAAATGAGTTTCTTAATGGTACCACAGATTGGGAATGGAGCGACCGCCCTGAGGCTATTAAATATTAAGTTTAATTGTACAATATTACTTTGTAAACATATGTTTTGATAAAAAAAAGCCCACTGAGTTTGTTGCGCCCATTTTGCTCAGGCCTGAGGCCTGAGGCATTCATTTTCATTCGAGGAATGGGTGGTAGTTGTTTTTTTACTTTCAGTAAGTGATGTCACATCCTAGTTTGAATAAAAATATTTGGAATTGAATAAAAATGCCGCCTCCACATACAAACAAACGAACGATAACGAATGTAAAAGAAAGAGTGTGTCCATACCTAGGGCTCATAGAGGATATTCAATATTTAAAAATAGTTAGTTATAGTTCAAGTAGACTTACCGAAACACTGAATTGCTGGTAGTTATAACAATAGCTTTGGTTATGTAACTTAAATACAAGAAATTTAAAGATTTATGTATTTCACTATAAATAAACAATTTGGAAGTATACGTACATAAAATATGTAATATTACAGGTTATCATAGCAAGAACACCGCCCACCAACATACCGGACACGTACCGAAGGAACAATGTGGACGAATACGTCGATATGTCCCCCAGGAACGCCGGCTACGTCGAAATGAGACCCGGAGAGCTGCCGGCCACCCCCAACTCGACCCCCGGGGCGACGCCCCAGTCGACCCCCAGCGCGACGCCCGACGGCTACGTGGAGATGAGCTACGGCCGCGGCAACCGCGTCGCCAGTCGACCCATAGCCATCGCCGGCTCGCGGCCGCCGCCCGCCGCCTCGTCGCCGCGCACGCCGCACGGCTCGCAGACCATCTTCCCGTTCTCGCCCGACGGCGCCTCCCCGCCCGCGCCGGACGACGGGCCCGCGCTCAGCACGCTGCGCGAGATCTCGGAGGAGGGCCGCCGCAGCCCGCCCGAGGTGTCCTCGTCGCCGCAGTACGTCACCCTGGCGCGACCGCCGCCCCTCAACAACAACAAGGAGGACACGAGAGGTGACTGACATTATTCTTTTCCGAAACAGGATTTCTCTCTTCTGAGAAATTAGAGGTTGTTAATAAAAAGTTTAACGGAGGTGATGCTTAATGAATGGAACTGGAGGTATTGGTAAACCCCTGAAGTTCAACAACAAACGGTTAGTCCGTTTGTTGTCCGTTTGGTTTTAATCGTCTAAAAGTATTTTATTTAAACTTGCAAGGCGCTGTCCGAGGCTCGCCCCCTCGCGGCGACGCGGCCCCGCCAGGAGCGCTGCACTACGCGGCGCTGGACCTGGAGCCGCGCGAGGCGGGCGCGGCGCCGGCCCCGCGCCTGTACACGCAGATCGACTGGACGCGCGCCGCGCCGCCCGACCACCACCCGAGGTGGGTACACTCTCTAATTTCATTCGAAGGAAACTAATTTAAACCGCGATATAAAAATATTCAATATACTAGGTTTAAGATGCCATACATTCGGGCAGAATACTGATGGAAAAGTACAGAGACAAGAAACAAGACTTGCACATGATATTCACCGACCTAGAAAAATCTTTCGACCGGGTACCGAGAGAATTAATTTGGCACGCTCTAAGGGCCCAGACTGACCCCGATCATTGCATAATTATTGTCAGAGATATGTACCACCAAGTATCAACCAAAGTGCGAAGTCGGAACAAGCGATGAATTTGATGTTAAGGTTGGCGTGCTCCAAGGTTCCGCACTCAGTCCTCTGTTATTTAATATTGTAATAAACCACCTCACCTCAAATTTGCAACGAACGCCACCATGAAACATCTTAGATGCGGACGACATCGTCATCATCAGTGAAGATGTGAACAATCTGCAGCAGACTTTAGAATAGTGGAGAGAAGCTCTGAAATCATCAACTCAAGCAGAGAGAAAACCAAGTACATGAATTGCAACTTAAGTGGCATTAACAGCAAGAACACCATCTGTCTGCAGAACACCCAGTTAAAAGAAGTAGACCATTTAAAGTACATAAGGTCAGTCATCAGTAAAGATGGGTCAATAGACACTGATATAACCCATGGCATAAATATTGGTAATATCGGTTGGATGAAACGGACAGAACTATCGGGGGTGCTATGCGACAGCCGAATGTCCGTGCGCATAAAGGATATACGGAGCCGAATGCTGGCCACTCAAAAAATAGCATGAAAATCAGTTGCACTGCGCAGAGTTGAAGATGTTATGATAACTAGGCTGGATCAGGCCAGAAACACACACATAAGAGGCACCTTAAAAGTGAGACCTATCCCAGATAAACTGCAGGAGAGCCGTCTGCGGTGGTACGGACACGTTATTAGGCGACCATACAACCACATGAGCAGAAAAGTGCTCGTAAAGAAAGAACCCTGAGGACGAGGAAGAGCCCGAATCACATGGATGTGTATAGTAAATAGAAACATCAAATAAACAAAGAGACGACCCAGGATCGAGTCACCTGGAGCGACATGATACGGAGAGCCGACCCCAAATAAAATGGGAAAGGGCCAGGCAAAGAAGATTATATATAAACATACTTTAAAATAACATTAAAATAATCTATATACCAAAATCAATGTATTCTATTATGTCTGGTGTGTGTATAGGGACATTTATTTTGTCTCCCCCAACAGAGTCAGTAGATTCACAGTTTTTAACACGTCTTTGACAATAGTATTTTTACTTGCCACCACACTCAAGTCATCATCTGGGTGGTCCTACAAAACTGTGGAATGAGCTTCCTTGTGCGGTGTTTCCGGGATGATACGACATGGGTACCTTCAAAAAAAGCACGTACACCTTCCTTAAAAGCCGGCAACGCTCCTGTGATTCCTCTGCTGTTGCAAGAGAATGTGGTAATGTGTGTAACGAAAGCTACCCCTAAATGACGCCGATCGATGTTCCTCAATGAACATCTGAAAAGAACATTTCGGTGACCCACAGGACCTAAGAACTAGTCGTTCTTGATAGTTTGTCATAAAGGTATTTTGGCTTCTCGAATTTTAACACACCAAATAGAAGGCAAACCAAATGAAGTTTGCGCCGGAGTCCCATTTTTAACATTGAATGCTCATTCAAGAAAGGGGTTACGTGGTCGCAATGTGGTATATTGAAACAAAAACGGGCGCATGCATTCTGGACTTTCTGTATCAGTTTTTTTGTTACGGAAACTAAACGCGGGCCAAAGACGACATCTGTATAATTCAGCTTTGAGAGAACTAGACTTTCAACGAGGCGGATACGCATTTCCTACCGCGGCGGTGATGAATAAAAATAGCAAGTCTTGAATACGACGACGATTTTTTTTTAAATATTTAGCCTCTGGCTGTATGATAAAAATAAACCGCTATGTTTTGTGTCTTTGTATACCAGAAATCGAGTAAAAGACCTTTGAATTATTTCCTATCAACATGAATTTTGTAAAAGGGGTCCTAAATCACACAAGCATATTCCAAATGCGACCGAACAAATGCATTGTATAAACAGATGACAGAATTAATCTGTTTAAGATCTTTGGAAGTACGTTTAATAAACCCAACCATTTTCGTCGCCTTTCCAACAACTTCATCTATATGTGGTTTGAATGAAAGTCTAGTTTCAATGAATATTCCTAGATCTTTGGCAGTATTTACTTCATTGATGGCAAGGTCGTTAACAAAATAAGTTTGGGATATTACATTTTTCTTCCGCGTGATTAAAGTCCCCAACTACAGTAGTTTTATTATTAGAGGAGTTTAAAACATTAGAAACACTGTCGAGAAAGTTATCCAATTGTGGTATAGTTCAAGTAGGCGGTAAATATACACCACAGATGTTGATAAATCTTGAATTTGTATCAGTTATAACTTTCAATGTAATCCAAAGGTCCTCGTTATCACTTTCCCAAGAAATTTGCCTGTATGATGGTATTGATTTTGAAACTGCTATCAAAACCCCGCCGCCATCCACGATTTGTTTGCGTTTTATTGCGGTCACGTCTGGAATTCAATATCTCGCCATCAAAAATGGAATCGTTTAACCATGTTTCTGTTGCAATAATCACGTCATATGGAGGCCGTTAGACCTCCATTTGAATAGCTTAAAATGCTAAAAGCTTAGTCCTAATTCCTCAAAAGTTTTGGTAGTAAATTGATATATTATTGAGTTTCAGGGTCCCACATTGCAAGTCCATACAAGTTAATTTAGTTTGGATAATGAATCCTCACAAGATATATGAACAACGGGTGACGTGTCGTGCTTTCTCAGAAAAATTCGTCCGTTTCTTATCCAAACCCACTTAAAACCTCGCTCACGTGCGAGTATTCGGGTTTGCGAGTGGAGTTTCTTGTAGTATGGTGAGATGTGTTCAGATATATAGATAGCCGATACCGGGTCCCCGTAGCCAAAATACTCTTGGAAATAAGTATGTTTTCTTTATTATTTTTGTTGTAGTTCGCTACTGCAGCAATGAATATATCACGATGCTTAGTGCTGCTTAGTTTAAGTACTATAGAACGAGGTCGGGTATTGTTTGGGTCTATCTTTCTGACTCCAGATATTCCAACGATATCGGATTCTTAAAGCGGGCAGGAAACAACTTTAAAAATTTGCGTTGAGACGTTCACAAGATATTCTGATTTACTTTCAGGTAAACCACAGATTTCAATATTGGTTTCTCGGTTGTGTTGTTCTATTGAAGCGATACGAGTGGAAAGGTCAGTGACAGTCCGTTTTAGAATAGAATTTTCCTTATCTAGGGAAGAAACTGTGGCGTATGTCGACTTGAGTTCAGCTTTTAGAGTGTCGTATTCCTTTGCAAAAAGGATATTGATTACTTTAAGTCTTTTAAGTAAGATTACTTTAACTCCGAAAGCTCTCTCCTAAAGTCCACAAGTTCACTGCGCAGTATGTTTGAGATGGAATCCCGTACAGCAATGTTAACTTGACTATTGATGGCTCGGCAAAGGCTGAATGCTTTCAAGTGAACGCACAGGTGTGTTAGCGTTGTCTCCTCTGCGTTCAGACGAATGACATGAAGGGCATTTCCATGACGCTTTATAATCTTTTGATTGCTTTTTAAAATTGTCCAGAGGAATATTTAAGCAGCTATAGTGGTATTTGAAACTACAATCTCCACATGAAATTAACTCCCTAGGAATAATATTTCCCTTGCACGCTTCACATTGATGACCCATTTGAAAATCAATAAATATTGTTATCTATACCTTTAGTTTTTACAGGTGTGGCGCGTCAATCTTTAATGTAATGTTGACGTAAATCAATGCAGTTATTTCACTTTTTTAACGTTTCTATAGTAAACAATCCACTATTAACATAGAATAGAATTAAAAACTTCGGTAGGACAAGCACGTTTGTTGATGTCTGTGATTGCTCGTCGGCTTGTGCTGTTTGTGGAGGTATTTAGTTTCCATCAGAAGTGCCTCTTCTGATGGAAATTTGGATGGTTCGCTTGCGTCCTTACATCTAAGAAAAAACTGATTAACACTATATTTACAGATGCGTCCAGTAGGAGCAGAGCACCTAACAATCGCCCACCGCTGAGCGCGCAGTCTCGAGAACGCGGCGCTTCCGCCGCCGCTATGTTCCGTGTTCCTTTGCAACACATTAAGTGATATTATATTATTATTGCAATATTAAACATTGGGGAGCTGAATCAGTTTCGGGCAAGTGTTCATGACAATTGCGATTTGAGTTTCATTTGTGACATGTACCGGTTTTATATTAATCTAATCAAATATACAAATTATATTAAGTAGTTGATGCGTGCGAGTATTACGGAAACGGTAACGCACAAGCTTATTCAGGGCTCCAATAAAAGACGATTATAAAGCCGAGGAGTTAAAGGCTCATTTCTTAGATATTTAAAAACAGCAATAGTAAATCTAAGATCAAACCGTGTTATATCTCACTAGCGTCGCATTCGATAGGAACAATCATGCTTTATAGATCCACTGACTTCTACTATATACCACTGGTCTGGCGGCTGTCAAACTTGTGCCTATTTGATATTCGCCATTTTGGCGCTGTTGGCCATATAGCGAGAGTCTGCGGTACTAAAACTAGTGATGGCAACTATTTATAAAAAAAATGTGTACTTTATTACGTTGATTCTTGAAGTATAAATAATACGAAAAACGAACTAAATTAATTCATAATGCAAAACTACTTCAGAGTATTGTACGTTCCTTCGCAGCCATTTGTATTATGCGTCAAAATTAGTTCTCTGGACGCTCGCGAGTGGCGCCGTGGAATAGGCCCAAAAAATATGCTGTCAAACATATGGAACAGTCTGTCCAGTGGTATTTATACAAGTCAGTGTATAAAGCTACGAGTGTTAACGAGCTAACATTAGCAGAACTATTTGAAATGCCTTTTAAATTTTATCAATTGATTGCGTCGTGCGTTACCGCTCCGTGTGAGCCAACATAAGCCGGTTGTATGACAACGGCTTTTGTTTGTGTATAGACTTGTATATAATTAGGTTAAACAAAGGAGCGCATCGCTTTAACATTACTGCCATTAATCTACAGGTTGTTGATTGTTGGTTTAAACGAGTTTCACTATATTTACTGAGATATGCAGGTGGAATGGCCAAGCTGCGTGTAATAGTTCTGTATTACCTCGTAAATAATGGTCACCCTAAATAGGCCAATCGACGTATTACTATTAAGTGTAGAGTGTCCATTTTTTTGTAATATTTGCTAAAACATGTATGGTGTAGTTTCGACGGCTCCGTCTATTCCTCCTGCATACTGATACATTAGCATCTAGTGGTTAACATATACAAATTTATAAATTAAATACAGTTTCACAAAGTTATATTGAGATTTTAAATCCATGTATAAGGTCGTGTGAGGTCACTTATTAAATATATTTGTATAAATTATATAATGTATATTGAAAGCCCGCTTGGCTTACATATGAGATAGCTATTGGTATTATCACATCTATATTATGGAAATTTACAAAAGTAATAATAAATACAGCCTCGATATGTAAAAAATAATAATAATAATTTGATTTATTTAATTCTAGAGTCATTTTTTTAATTCATTCAAATTTGGTGGAAATACGGATATACATACTGGTACATACAACATATTTATGAAATATTTGCAGTAATCAAATTAAAATCAAATATTTAAATGAGGGTAAATATATTCAGTATAGAATATATTTTTAATGTAACTGATCGTATTTCAACCTAACAGACAGCTGTTTAAGCCTGGTAATAACTAGTAGACGTCCCTAGACTTGATTGAATTACTTGTTATCTTGTTTGTCAGTACACACTACGTAAAATTGAATTTTAAATATCAGAATCGATCTATGTTATATGTTAATATATATATTTTATATCAAAAATATTTTCGTCATGTTTAATGTGTAAAAATTAATTAGCCAATTATGCGCTTCCATTGTATTATAGTACCGTATAATAAATTATATTATTAATTGTCACACGATATATAGCCTTTAAGCGGAGCTTAGTTTTGAAATATTTTTGATATAAAATTTTAAAAAGTTAAAAATTATCATAGGCAATAGTTTAATTATTATGAAACGAAATTGATTAGATTGGCACGACTAGGTAAAGGGTTGATATTTAGGAAAATGAAAATATCTGTGTGTGAGATATTCTGCGAATAAAAAAAAACATATTTTTCTGTTCCTTAATAATTATTTTTTATTGATATGCTTTTGTTGTGAAAATTGTTAATAATTCTCTTCGAAAAATAGGTATGTGGGATTAGTCTGCTGGTGGCTTTTTGTTATATTATTTATTTATCTTTATATTTTGAATGTCGCATATTATGCGTGTGTATATTAGGCCAGGGGCAATTTTTGTTGAAACCATAAAAAAATAATAGCGGGATGAAACCTATTGGAAAACCTAAGAAAAAATAAATTATGTGCGATCTGCGGTCGGGAAGTGGAAAAGGGTAAACAGCGGTTTATCTTGATTTCCGGCAAAACTACAAGTCCTAAGCAAAAAGGTTGAATAACAAAGTTGTATACAACTTTTGTTGTCACACTTTTATATAACGCCAAAATTTATGTGAAAAATTCTTAAAACCAAATTTTGGTTTTTATTTAAAAAATAAAAATATTTTCACGAAATTTGGTGAAAAGTTATCTTTTTATGTGCCAACCCTTATTTTCAATCGAAAATTCACCCGTCAAAACATTTCCAGTTCCGGACCACAGATTGGCTGTGATTTATTTTTCCTTTTATTTAATTCTCTTCCTTTTCCAATGGGCTTCATCCTACTAATTTTTTTTTTCACTCCTCATTATAGGCTTCAGCACTGGTGTATGTTGTAAGAATCAATATCTAACCAGCGTATTGCATATTTCAGACGTCTATATAATACAACCAATTGCAAACCTTACTGGAGATACTATTAATATGTTTTATCTGTAACTTTAGCACAAAAGATTATTATTAATTAAAAATAACAGAAAAATGTTATATTTTCATCCGATAGCGCGCCATTTCCTAAGGAAGTTCATTAGACGTAAATAAAATGTAACCATATGAAAAAAATATATATAACGAATATTTGCTCGTTATTTTGTACAGTGCAGCGTCCAGATATTCGCAACAACCTTTTGATCATTGTATTCAAGTGCAATTCCGTGTTTCTTGAAAATATTCACAGATAATTTATACGTCTAGATAGAGTCCTGCTGTTGTATAACAACAGATAACAACAGGCCAGGAACATTGGTTTAGTGTTTGTGACAAGCTACGTCTTTCATTCACTATTTGTATGACACTTTCAGTTAATGTGCGTGAATTGCTTAAAATAGAGGTTAGCTGTTACAACTTTTTTGACGTTTTCACAGCTGTCATAGTCTATGTAGACGTATAAGTAATCTAAGACAATGTTTTAGTTTATTTTAACATTAAATTTTGTTTGTAATTTGTTGCCTTCCGACTTATTTGCTGCAAAACCATATTGGTAAAGCTCTAATGAACACGTCAATCACTGTCAGAATATAAAGTTGGGTCAAATGTTGCAATATAAATCGAATGACTTATTCATTTTATGGTAATTGGTGGGTTTTTGGATTATTTTGTTTAATTAGTCTGCTGTTAGTGAACAGTGTGATATGCAACCAGTGAAGTAACGACGTTTCATTATTTATTTCGATTTTGTTGAATTTACTGCACAGTTCTAAATAAAACTGAAGAGTAAATATAATATTTCCGAAATGCCCAAACAAGTTGTATATTATTAATTATATACGGTCATTGTAAGAAGAAAGGAAGTAGGGAATGGTTCAGGTTATATATTATAGGGTTGCCATTATATTAAGATCCCAATACGGGATGCACAACGTTTTCGATGTCCAAAAATAATTAACATATTTTACACTGAAACGCAGCGTTTCAACTTTATCAAAGCATGCGTGTACAGTAATTGCCCCTATAACGTGGTATCCTTTTAAGCAGCAGTTCATGTTACGTGATTTCAATCTCCTTATAACAGAGGCGACCCTCTGTATAACGCATGTATTTCCCACATATATATTTCTATACTGTGACATTTATAATTATTTGTACAGTTCATAATTAGCTTGGCGTACCTTTGAACGTGTGTCAGTTGTGTTATTACAAAATTAATAAGAATACATATAACGCGTTTTCCCATAACGTGGAACCACTCTACGGCGTTATTAACTGTAGTATTAGATACCGCGTAGGTATTTTGTTAACAGCTACCCTCTTATATGAACATAGTAGGAATGAATAATATAAAGTTGTTATTCGAAGTAGGTAATCGTAGTAGGTAGAGTAACAAAGTTTAATTTAAATTTATTATTACTTTGATCAGTTATATTTTGAGGTTGATTTTACTTTTGAAATTGATCTCTTTTTTCGTTATTATAATCACAGAATTGAGCGCATGTAATTTTAAAATTATAGTAACAAGGCAATATGGATTCAATGGTCTGTATAGACAATCTGTTTCGTTCTCACCGTCATCAATGTTAGTATGTATATTGTTATGGGGCAGTGCGACCGATATTAATACCATCTTTGTGCTGCATAAGAGGGCTATTCGCGCGATTTATAACCTAGGTCCTAAAGAATCATTAAGAAAAAAATTTAAAGAAATAAACGTTTAGACTGTTGCTTCTCAATACATTTTTGATAATGTTCTGTATGTTCATAAGGACATTGAGGAATTTTCTAGAAACTGTGACATTCATAATGTTAACACGAGGAACAAACATAAACTTGTTATGCCTACTACTCGGTTGGGTCGAGTTAGTAAGTCTTTCGTTGGGCGATGTATATATATGCTTCTACAATATGATCCCAGAAAATGTACAAAACAAATGTGAACGAAATTTAAAAGAATTGTTAAAAAACGTTTGTGTGGAAAAGGTTCTTTAATTATAAATGTTTACTGTATGATATCACATTGTAATCCATATTTTATATTAAAAAAAAGCCCGCTGAGTTTCTTGCGCCCATTCTACTCAGGTCTGAAGCAGTCTCTTTTGAATGGGTGGTAGTTTATGACGTTCAATAAGTGATTTTAAATCCTATTTTGAATAAAAATATTTGAATTTGAATTTATGACAGTCGCCGCTCGGCTCCAGCTGAATATTTCTATATGTTGTGAAAATTGTCGGGACAAACATGGGACATGTAGCAATACGGGACGGACTGTTTATGGCAACCCTAGATATATATTAGTATTGTTGAATTCATTCAATATTAGATCCATACTTTGTATAGCATTGGAAAGGTTGTGATGCTATTCAAAGTCAAAAATTTATGTTTATGTGATAAAGACTACCAGACAAAATTGATAATATTTTTTATAGAGACTCAATTCAGATTCTTTTGAAACAGCATATTCAAACTACAGTGTTCATTTGTGTATAGAAGAAATACTGATGATAAGATGATTATGAAACTGAAATATCGAAAAGTAAGAATTTATGTAAAAAAAAACCCAGTTGTAATAAGTTTTATACCCACCATTTTTACTTTACCTAAAAGTTCACTTTTCAAAAAATAGCCATATTTTTGAATGAGTTCAAAACATGGTTTTACATATGATTGGCATTTGGATGATAAGTGCCAGGCAAGGTTCACGCGGTTACTTCAGAGCCAGAATACAGCGAGACTTTTGAGAACTTCGTTCCTATACGACATGCAAGTCTGAGAGTAGTTGCAAGAACAGGACAGTCCTGGATTGAGGGAATCAGATACCCGGAATCGTAATCCTGCAGTGCAATACGCTCGCACGTAACCTATATTCTGGCCTGGTTCTCTAAATCAGTGTTTTTCAATCGTAATTACTTCGCGACCCCATTACAGCTTGAAAATTTCTGGAGACCGCCTTGTCAGTCAGATAAATAATTTATAATTACATTTTAAAGGACGACTAATATAATATATATATAATATAATGACTTTATGCACAAAGTGTTGACGTGTTTTGGATGAGATAATGAAAAAAAAAAATATCTAGGGCGCGGGAAGCTCTAAAGTTATTAGTAGGTACCATTCGCAACTTCATACCTGTGTGAACTGCCATTCTTTTCTAATGGTGGACATTAAAACAAAAAAGAGAAATAGACTTCATTTAGGAAATGATTAAATGTTAATATTTCAAAAATAGCACCACGATTTGACTTTTGAAAATTAAACAATTCCATCCTTCTCACTAAAATTGTGTGTTTGTTGTTGTTTTCATTAACTTTTTCTTTTGCCGGCAACCCTCCAAGGAAGGCTTTGCGAGCCACAAATTGAAAAACACTGCTCTAAATCATTAGTATCTATAGGACCATAGTCGAGCTGCATTGAACTTAGAAACACTTAAACAAACGTAATTTACCTCGATAGTTTTAATTTGAATTATCCCAGGAATAATGGCTGGCTTTTGAAAAGTGACCTTATTGTTTTTATAATAGAATCTAAAGTAGGCCCGATATATACATAACGTAAATAATGTGTTCAATAAGAGACAAGAAGTATTCATGTTCAACTATTGTTAGCTGTAGATAGATATATCTATGTGAAATGCAATACACGATTTTATTGTTTGTTACTTGTTGTTAAGGTTCGGGTTCGCGTGAATACTAATAGCAAATATATATACGACCGATGTGACACTCGACGTTAGGGGTCACCGAATGAGGGAAGGCAAACGGTCAAACATTTTTGATGTGAAACATGTATTGGCGCCACTGACCTCTACTATATAGCACTGGACTGGCGGCTGTCGAAGTGCTTTTGTGCCTGTGTGATATTCGCCATTTTGGCGCTGTTGGCCATGTAGCGAGAGTCTGCGGTAAAACTAGTGATGACAACCTCAGCAAACATCGATAGATGGTGAGAAATTATTAAGAAAAAAAAATGTGTACTTGATAACGTTGATTCTTGAAGTATAAATAACACGGAAAACGAACGAAATTAATTCAAAATGTAAAAATACTTCAAAGTATTGTACGTTCCTTCGCAGCCATATGTATTATACGTCGAAAGTAGTTCTCTGGACGCTCGCAGGTGGCGCTCAAATAGGCACAACAAAATTGCTGTCAAACAAATGGAACAGCCTGTCCAGTGGTATTTATACAGGTCAGTGATCGGCGCGCTTGCCGTTACGGAAAACCATATGACGCTCACTCGTGTCGTCATGCCTTCATAGATCGTCGCCATCTAATGAATTTATTTTATACCAAATCAATTTTGAAGAAATCAAACAAATTTCTAATGTAACACAACAGAACAATGCAAACTGTGTTTTATTTGTAAAGTGATAGTCTATTTTTATTGGAATGAAAATAAACATTAAATTTTGTGAAAATGATCACTTTCTCTTGCATCAACAAATAGTATAATTTGTAATTTTTTTTTTAATTTTTTAATTTTATCGGTATAGTTTTTAAAGTATTTGAATTATTGATAATATCTTTTATATTATCATAATATCGTAACATATTTCAATACGGTTACATAATATGTGTTTTGTTTATATTAAAAATGATTGACATATTAGTAGGGAATTAAGTATGTTCGATAGTATAATGAATATGATAGATTCATTTGTTTGCCCCTAATGTCGAGGCTTTATATGAATGTAATTAAGATAATTATAACTCTAGTTCATAGAACGCCTTTATAGTTCAAATACATTGTTAATTAATATTAACCGTAATGTTATGTGTACACAATACTCGGGTAGTTGGACCTTGCCAATATTTAGACCGAAATAACTGTTGTTCCTTATCCGCCATCTTGATATCCTTTATTTGTTAATGCTATTGTGTTTTTTACCAGTGTCTCACCTAAATATTAAGATTTAAGTAAGCGGCCTATTTATCTTCGTTTAAGTGAACAGATTTTTGTTTTTACACCCACCTATCGACTGAGAGCCACAATTAGATTGAGAAAACCCATTTTATTTATCTAGGCTTTCTAGCCTAATTTATGCAGTAAAAATATTATGACTTGTGATCCACTAAAACACACTGCACCAGTCATAAGACAAAATTTACTTTTTTAAGAGCAGGGACCAGAGAGTCTGCTATATGATATTGGAAGAACGAAATAACACACTAGATAGTTAGCACACGCGGGTGTCACATACACGGTACACATATATCGTCCATAAATCATGACATTTTTAAATAAAATACAATGTTATAATTGGACGTAATTCTAGAAAAACGTTACAAAACACAATCATGTCGAAATTGAGTTAAGAACACAAAACTGGTCACGTGATTCATATTCACGGACTGACACAAAATGGCAGCCCTACTTGTCACTCTTTCAATGACATCATGACTTAGTAGGCCAACCCACATGTATGGAATACACTGATATTTATTAAACTTTCAACACGAATTCCTTAAAATGTGATGTTTGTGGCTTGGAACGTTTTTCAGGAACTATGTCCAATTATTTGTGGCAGTAAAAGCTTGTTTTGTTGTTGGACCTCGGTTCAGTAATCAGTTGGTGAACAGGCCGCTTGTTTCTATTATTGTAATTATGTTGTTATGTTATAATTTCACTTGGTGAATGTTTAGTTAAGCTTTTGTTGAGACGTTCGGTGCCACCTCGCAACTATGTAGATAAATATTTAACACATTTTATATACGAGTAGAGTATGTTACTTATATTCCACTTAGTTTATAAGGAGCGTTGACTAAGATGTTAAGTGCAAGCGCACCGAATAGCGACGTGTGTTGGCCATTGCATCTCCGTTTGCAATTTGCCGCCATCTTGGAAACTGTTTATTGACTTTAACTACTGCGGAATGTTTATCATCGGTCACCAATACAAATTTAAACTATTGAAGCATATTGTAATCGGAGATGGCGATGTTTGTTTCGGCTGGGACGGATCGTACGACATCGAATGCTAGAGTGAATGCGGCCTTATTATCGTAAATTATTAATATTTAACTATATCTATATTATAGGTTTGATATAGAACGTGTGGTGTGGGCTTGTGGAGCTCCATTCATATATACTAGTCCCATTTCAAGTTTAAATAGGGTTCTTGCATAAAGATGTTCCTGTAACGGCGTAAGGATAGTCTTGTTTCGTTAAGTATAAATAATTATTGTGTACGAAGAGATGTTTGTGAGCGGAGCGGATGACGTCACGCGACGGCTGCTAAGGAGGCTTGATGTGCGGGGTTGTGAGCCTTATTGCATTGTTGCAAGAGCTAAATTACGACGGTTGTTTGGTAAAATGGTTTAGGTTCGGACTTGGGATAGTAGATATATTTTTCTACTTCTGGTGCTAGTTGTGTTGTATTCTACATAACGCTACGCAGGCATTACTCGCAGTCAATTATAAAGCCACTGTTTCTGATCCCTGTTCAATGCCCGCCAGCTAAAGTATATTATATTAATTTATTTGTAGGTTTACGGTGGAGGAATAGAGTCATGTGGGCAAGTGTGCGCACCTAAGCATACAAACACTTTGTCAAAGATAAACGATAAGCATGAAAGGAAAATAAAAATATGTCTGATAGAGTATATGTAATAATTAAATTAATAAATGAAGTCTCAAAACCTTAACACTTCGTAAAAAAAACGAATTAATCCGAATGATTCTAAATATGCACAATTAACACACACACTTACCCCGTAGTAAGGGGAAGTGTGCCCACTCGTGTGGGGTGAATTTGTGCAACTAATGAAACTAAGCGGACTTTTATTGCCTAATGATTTTAATAATACAACTTCGAATGTTATGCTAAATATAAAAAAAAGCTCAGATACATTATTGACTGAAAAAAAAAATACTTTAAGTTACTTTATCCTTAGTACAGTTTGACAAATTTGCCTTGACAGAAAATTTTACCATTACGCCACCAGATTCTTAATATTTAGTTATTTCGGTAAACTAATGATACCACGTGGGTTTTTCTTGCATAAGCTAATTTCACACCAAAACAAACTTCCCCCTCTCCATCCATAAATAAAGGAACTGCGCACACTTACCCCACGTGACTCTACATACCTACAATAAAATAAATAATTCAAAGACTGTCTGAAGTAGAACAACTCCTCGGAAGTTATCCGCGAATATCTATAGCGAGTGTAGTGTCGGAATAGTTACTCTTATTATTGATTACGTCTCGTCCTCGCGTCGCAAGTTTAAACTTGTTCTTCGTCCGTCATCTTCAGCTACCAATCAAATTCACCGTGATACCGTCAACAATCCGATGAAGTGGATACTTCTCTTGTCGTATGTGATTTTAATTTAGGATTTATTACAATTGCTATTTAGCAGAATGGCAACTTGGCTTAGAGCCGGATCGCAAAATGTATTTGTGGCTTTAGCGACCTCCAGCCGGTTCGCACTTATTGTTTCGCGTGGTTACAATTCGCAGTGATGTTATGATTTATAGGATTTGTTACAAATATTTAGCATAATGGCCACTTGGCTTAGAGCCCGACCGCAAAATTGTACAAAAATGCATTTTAGCTTTTGTGGTTTCCGGCCGGTCCGCACTTATTGTTTCACGTGGCTAGTAGTAGGTACGCAGTGATGTTGTGTTTTATAAAATTTCTAAACTTATCCTAATTTTGGTTCGTTACTTTTTGGTTACTTTCATATTATTAATTATGTAAATAAAAATAAAAGCTTTGGATTTCATTTGACTTTTATTATTTTTGATCCCTCAGTCACTAATTTGTGTGATTCTACCTCGAAGTTGTCATGTCACGTCACTAAGATCAATATGCAACATGAATTATTTAAAAATATTTAATTTATTTCAACCTATTTGGCTTGGGTACTTTGCATGTCGAGGTGTCTCCATTTACATATAGAGAATGTCTGTAGTTGAAAGCTCCGCTGAACCTTTTCATTATAAACGTACAATTAGGAATATAAAAAGAGAGGGAGATCATAGTATATAATTCGTACAGTTTGTCAGTGGAGAATTTAGCTTTTTGAGCCCTTTCTATCTCTAGAAAACAAAATTTTGCTGCTACATCCCACACAAATAAGTATTGTAATGTAATACATTAACTACCTAACTACTTTAATGAACTAAATCAATTTCTTCGGTTGTCATCCATATATTATATAAAAGAGATTTCCACCGGTAATTAACTCATCACGAAATCTCAGAAACTACAAAGCCTACAAACTTGGAATTTGGAAGGTAAGTTCCTTCTAGGACGTAGGTGTCAGCTAAGAAACGGATTAGAGTAACGCCTTCCCTAAACGACGTGAAAGGGGTCGTCGAAGGTTGTGTGAAAGGGGTCGTCGAAGGTTGTATGAAAGTCCTATGTTTTAAAGTTAGAGACGTGAAAATCCATATTTAGGTTATTAGGTTTAAATAATGAAAACCTGTCTAAGTCATTTTGGGAAATCCTCTTTTAAGGATGGTAAAATAGGGGGGTAAATTTGGTATAGAAAAGTTGTAACTATAGTTATTTCAATTTGAAATGCAGGTTCTTTAGACGGGGCAAGCCCTCACCCCGAACGGGGCGAAATGGGGATTGGAAGGTTGTATGAAAGTCCTTTGTTTTTGAAGCTAAAATAAAGAGACGTAAATCGTAATTTAGGTTACTCGCTATAAATAATGAAAATCTGTACCTACTTATACGTTATTTTGTAAAATCTCCCCTTAAGGGTGGTTAAATAGGGATAAAATTTTGTATGGGAAAGTTTTAATTAATATTAAATTGATGTTTGGTAACTAGGTCTTTTTAGGGAATAGGTATCAGCTAAAAAAAGATTTTACGAAAACCCTCCTAAGAGGGTGAAATGTTGGAAGAGTTATGAAGTTCGGACGTAGTGGTATTTTTTGTATTGGTACCTATATAATTAAAATACCTTTGACACCTACGCGTTTCTATGATAAAATTATTAAATAAAAAAATTGTTATGCTTAGTCATTTGAAGAGGGATTGCTTAATGTAGGCAAAACGGCTCATTCTGCTTTCAAATAACCTTTGAACCTGAACACGGCACAAGTGCTTCGAGAAGCCAAAATCATTGTATGGGATGACTGTAGGTACTATGGCCTATGGGCCTTGAACCATTGAGAAGAAAGGCATTGAAGCTCTAAATAGGACTCTAATAGGAGAATTATAACCGACTTATGGGCGGAGTCACGGCACTATTGGGTGGTGACTTCAGACAGACGTTGCATTTTGTCTCACGAGGGACACGTGCAGATGAAGTGAAGGCTTGCCTTAAGTCATCAGTGCTATGTACAATAAACATTTCCAGTAATCTTAGTCATGTTGTGAGAGATCTGACTAGCTTAACGGACAGAATCTTCCCCAATATTGTTCAATAAATATTATTGCGGGAGAAGGGGAGAGATTACCCTAGGTAAAGTCTCCTCCCGAGCGACGGCAGGGTAATGTCTCCCACTCCATGCCAAGCTGCCCTTAAGTACATTTTTATAAAAAACTATGACAAATAAGTAAAAGCTGCCTGCCGTAAATGTTACTAGGATAATTAGACTTACGGTGTATATAAATGACATGCTGGAGTCTATTCACAGTAAGCAGCAGAAATCGAATATAGAAAATTGAAAAATTTACAAACTGAGCACGAAATTGTATCGTCACTACTCACACCTAAATCAAACTGCAGACAGCAACGCCGTCGCGTTAACGAGATGTGAGGCGTCTAAGGAATCTAGGAAGTGTGGTAATGTCGCATAATCCACTTCCACAAAGATTTTATGAGCAGTGGCTATTGTCTCCCACCTGCTAAATTCTCCCGGACTCTACCTAGGTACTAGCAGTTGCCCGCGACTTCGTCCGCGCATAATTTCTGATTTCCTATGAGATTACTTTCCTGCTGGAAGGGCCGCTAGTAAAAACCGCACTTCATAGTTATGTTTCATACCTAAAGAGGTCGCAATTCACATTTTTTTTTGGAATAAAGAGTTGACAGTTTTTCTTTTTCAAACTTCACCGTAAAAAAAAATTCAATATACATATTGTAATAAGCCTCCACGTAGGTACAACTAGTCATGAAAGAAACAATTTCTGAGATTTACACCGGCTGTTTTCAAAGTTTGATTCTGGCTGTATTATTATAATAGATGCGGGAGCACTTTTGTCGATAAGTTTGATTGCCTATGCAGCAGGAAAGTAATCTCATAGGAATTCAGAAATTATGCGCGGACGAAGTCGCGGGCAACTGCTAGTACCTAGGTAGAGTCCGGAAGAATTTAGCAGGTGGGAGACAATAGCCACTGCTCATAAAATCTTTGTGGAAGTGGATTATGCTACATTACCACACATCCTAGATTGCTTAGACGCCTCACATCTCGTTAAAGCGACGGCGTTGCTGTCGCCAGTTTGATTTAGGAGTGAGTAGGTACTGACGATACAATTTCGTGCTCAGTTTGTAATATTTTTCGATATTCGATTTCTGCTGCTTATTGTGAATAGACTCCAGCATGTCATTTAAATACTAATTTTTATTTTCATATGATAAGAATCAATTGAATTGAGCAGTTGTTGAAAGTCCAAGAGGAATTTCAACAACTGCGCACGGAATGATTGGTTCAGAGGATTTAAGACAAGAAACTCTGAAAAAAGTGTAAGAACCCCAGAACTTCAGAAGCAACCAACTTATCTAGATCAACCAGATTTAATAGAAAAAATATGTGTCAGATTTCTTCGAAAACTCAAAGAAGTTCAAGTTGTCAAATACGCAGATTTAAATGGAGTAATTTTGCTGCAGCCAACCCCCTGCAGAATTAATTTAAAGCCATTAGATGTTGCCATTTATTCACCTGGCAAGGCTAGATATAATTCAGCCATTAAAAATTGGTTGGTTAAAAACCCAGTACGAACTGTTAAGATCCGCAATATAGCCATTTGTAAGTGCAATTATGTCGCAGGCTTTTAGCCGACATCTTTACAGATGAAAGTTTTTATGCGCATCACCATCAATTTTGACTAAGGAGAATTCGAAGCAAGCAATTGTAAAATTCAGACAATCAGCAGAGGTAGCTTCTACAGTCTCAAGATCTGGATAACCAGAATAGTCAAATGTCAGTGATTGATTTTGATTCATGTGTTCGGAGAAGAAAAAGTTATGGTCATGAGAATTAGTGCTTTTTGTGGCAAATATGTCAATGAAATTTGCGTTGGAGTCTTCAAAGATCATAAGGAACAGTTTATTTGTGCTATTGCTCCAATTAAGAAAAGAAGGTGATATAAATTTAATTCTTGCTCCCTAGTTGGGGGGTAAAGTCTCCCACCCAGGCGGGAGATATTAGCCGAATGTCACTTTGGTATAAATCGTTAATTACTCTTAAACTATTAATGATGCGTCAAACTTTATTAAGATAAAATGTAGCTAAATATTGCAGCTTAAGATAAAACTTATGGTGAATAGCAATTTGTAAGTAAAGAAAGAATTATTAGTATTTTAGTCGAAGGCGGGTATACTCTCCCGGACTCCCCCTACTATATATATTTAATATAATTTAAGGTTAATCATTTATATTTTTAGTAACTGGAAATAATATATTCACCGCCACTTCGGAAAGGGTTGAGCTTTAATGAGAAGAAGTGGCAAGAAACTCTTTGCCACTCTTTTAAATGTACATTAATACTAATAACAGCTTCATATTATTAGAAATCATTTCAGTTACATTATTTGTTGCAAAGTGATGCAAAAAAAGTACCTACTAAAACGTCATTTACTCAACGGCTTACACGAATAAGTAAAAAACAGTAAATTAATATGTAAAAACAAGACTTACTGTAGTAAATGTATCAATCCACACACACCGCAAATAAATAAAGGTATTTTGCGAGTATTTTATTAGCGAATATAAAAAATATAATAACACTTATTTTAAAACCATGAAGCAAAGTTTCTGGTTACAGGATCATCCTGCCACCACTCACCAGAAGTAGCGCCCGTTCAAGAGCATGACGTCAGGAAGTCGAGCGGGTTGGATGACAATGACTCCAATCGTGCTTAGAACGTGTGCTCCTGAGTTGACGCCGATACTAACTGGCTTATTCTAGCACGCTTATTCAAAAGGCGTAGTCCCTGACTCATGGAAGTCAGCCCTTGTCCATCCGATCCAAAAAAAAGGAGACAGTTCGGATCCGGCAAACTACAGGCCTATTGCTATTACCTCCCTGCTCTCCAAAATCATGAAAGCATAATTAACCGCCAGCTCTTGGTATACCTAGAAGGTCACCAGTAGTCAACGACCGACACTACGGCTTTCGCCATGGTCGGTCGGCAGGCGATCTTCTGGTAAACCTATCACATAGATGGGCGGCGGCTATCGAAAGCAAGGAGGAAGGCCTGGCAATTAGCCTGGATATAGCGAAGGCCTTTAATCGTGTATGGCACAAGGCGCTTCTCTCAAAACTTCCATCATTTGGGCTTCCTGATAGCTTCTTGATGTGCAAGTGGACTTACTCACTGCATGCAAGTCGTTGTCGATGGTTATTGCTCGAACCCGAAACCTCTGAACGCTGGAGTGCCCCAAGACTGTGTGCTATCTCCCACGCTGTTTCTTCTGCATATCAATGATATGTTGGACACCTCCAACATTCATTGCTATGCAGATGACAGCACTGGTGATGCCGTATACACGGGCCATGCAGGTCTCTGTCGGGAAATCGTGGACCGCCGAAGGTAAATTGAACCTTGTCCAGAAGACTCAAGTTTGCACGTTTACCACTAAAAAAAGCCATTTGTCGTATCACCGCTCTTCGATAACACTTCCCTATACCTCCTGTTTGCTGCCGCTGTCATATGGCAACGGCATGAGACCACCGTTTAGTACTCTGTTATTTGTTTAGCACACAAGACATTAAAGCCTCGCCTAATATCGGAATACTGGGTCTCGAAATCTCGAGCGATTGCCAATTGCGTGGTCATCTGGCAAAGCCAAATTGGCTTCACAGAAGCTGGGCGTCATAAATAGAGCACAGCAATACTTCAAGCCGGCCCACATTCTAGCGCTCTACAAAGCGCAGGTCCGGCTACATATGGAGTATTGCTGTCATCTCTGGTCTGGCACACCCCAGTATCAGCTCGAATTTTCGGGCACCCAGTGCTCTGTGAACGGCTGGATCACTTGGCGTTGCGTAGAGACGTCACTTTATTGTGTGTCTTCTACCGCATTTATCACAGGGAGTGTTCCGAAGAGCTGTTTCACCTGCTTCCTGCTGCTGAATTCCACAAATATCATCCCCACCATCTGGATGTGTGGCGGTCCTCCACAGTGCGGTTTTCACGGAGCTTTCATTCACGTATAACAAAGCTGTGGAATGACTTTCCTTGTGCGGTGTTTCCGGGACGATACGACATGGGTACCTTCAAAAAAAGCGCGTTCCATAAAGGCCGGCAACGCTCTTGTGATTCCTCTGGTGTTGCAAAAGAATGTGGACGGCGGTGATCACTTACCACATGATGAAAATAAGTCACAGAAAATAAAAAACAAAATATCAAGAAATTTATTTATTTTGCACAACATTCAACATCCTACCTACATACTAAATTAAACTAAGTACACAATAAATCAGCACACACACACATACATACATATTATTATTAAAATCAGTACAATTTCCTTTCTTAATCTATTAGTCTGATTGATATATATCTACTGTGAATTTTATAACGTCAGAGAAAAAATGAAATAAAAGGCATAAAAATATAAGTAATCGAAGAATACCATGCTGTATTTGTAATATAGTAAAAACCAATTTACTAACCTTTACATTACATGATCTTTTCATAGTAAAACAATGAAAATACTAGTAAAGTGGTTGCAAAAAACAATAGTTCAAACAATACTGACAAATCATCCAATCTGAGATAACATAATAAAACAAGGATCAAATTAGTTTGATACTTCATGAAAAAGTAGCTTTATGCAATCTCATGTTATGGACAGTAAACATATTACATAGGTAATATGAGTATAATGATAATTTAAGTTAAACAAAATACATAAATAATAATAAATTTTATAACTGTCACATATTATAACATACAACAAATACTGATTCCAATAATTTTCATGTTGATTAATAATTGTTTATTTTAGATAAAACAGACCATTTTATTCATGCATAATTATGTAATAGGAAATTAAAAATTACATAGTAGAATAACCATTTAACCTATAGTAATGCATTTGCATTCACCATAAGTAATTCTAATGAATAAAACAGTTTACAGTATAGTACATAATATGAAAATAATAGTTATTTAATATTGTCTAGGGGAGCACATTCATACAAACCAACCAGTCTAGTATAAGAAATAGTTGTAGACTAACTATTGCCACTCAACATTACAACATGTTTTGATTTTTATAAGAACGCTAGTAAAAGTACATATTAGTTTCTAAATTGTTACAAATTAGTAGATATTTGAATTTTAAAGTTAGGTTACAAATAAACAATTTGGATTTACTACTCTTCCTATATTTATCTAAAATAATAGGATTTTTTCTAATCATCACACTGCCTCCCCTATTTATTGTCTATGGCAACACATCATAATGTCAATGAACACATTTACTTGGGAGGTGAACGTCCATTTACAACACTCGGAGTATCTTTCCATGATTTACCTTTTCCTTGCACTGTCACTTTCCTCTTAACAACTCTCTTAACAGTTGTTTCGACATTAGATAACAATTTCCTTTTAGGTTTTACTTTCTTCTCCTGCTCAATGAATGAATCATCAAATATATCCCCACTTGAGTTTCCTGAGGTCTTAGATGTTATTTTCTTGTCACCAATGACTTCACATATGGGACTATCAAAGGTCACTTGGCGAGGACTTCGTCTCGTCAACTGATTGGAAGTTTGTGTTGCAATATTTGCATGGTTTAGTTTGACAGGAGGGGTTGCTTTCGGGGCTATTTTAGCCTTTTTAACTTTAACAACCTTAGTAGGCTCTAGTGATTTTCTCTTTGTAGATCGAATTGCCCTTCCATTTTTTTCTGGTGTCATATTTTCTGTATCATGACCTTTGTTTACTTTTTTAGTACGTTTGGATTTTACTTCACCATTTTGGTTAATCAACTGCTTTTTATCTGGACTTTTATCATCAACTTCATCACTTTGATTCACTAAATCTGTTTGTTTCTGTTTTTGATTTTTGTCAACTTTGAATTCTAATTTTGCACCTCTAGTTTTTCCTTGAGATTTGAGATAGCTTTCAAATATTTGTCTACATTTTGCATAATCAACATCATCTTTCGGCTTCAATGTATTTATATATTCAAAGAACTTTATTAAAGCCTCTGTAAAAAAGCAGTAAACATTTTAGAGAAATAACACACTTAAAGCATCTACTTAATCAAACTCAACTTAATATAAATGACAAGTCATAAAGTTGTATGGTATTTCTGGCAATATGTACAATATTTTCGTTATCAAAAAAGAATTTATACAGAAGTCCTTTTTGTTATTAAAAATGTTAAATGATTAAAGGCCTTAACACATCTGATAATCCAGAGGACAACAGATGGGTTAAGATCCACAATAGCAGGTGTGACTGGAGTCCATGAGCGGATGGTTTACACTTCCCACTAACTAAAAACTTAAATATTTTTAGGAAAATATCACTTATAATAGGATTTAATCACTTATTATGTCGCTTTACTACACATGTACACTATGTACACTTTACGTCGAAATTTACTACTTATTTAAAACATACCTAATACTTGAGAAGAATGGGCGCAAAAAAACTCAGAGTGGCTCACTGAGTTTTTTAGGAAATTAAATAAATAAAATTGCATTCTAATAAAATGAATTCAATATAGCCTTCATTTATCACTTATCATTTCACATTACAGTTGAATGAAATGTCGTAAAAGTATTATACATCGCTCAACAAAAGACTTACTAACTCTAACCAAACTAAAAAGTAGAATATTTTTTTTTACTTAACATAAGCTGCGGATAGCGTGATTAAATAACAAAAAATGTATTTCAATGTAAAAAAGCTATGGTGGTTTATTATTTTGCTATTTTGATCTTAAAACGATGATAATGTCGTAGTAACGAATTAGCACGCGCTTAAGTCTTGAGCACAAACACAATACCGGGTATAGGACATAAAAAAATCGTTTATCCTGAAGATCCTCATAAGAAAAACGGAACATTATATAAATTATTAAATTGTGTGCGAAGTTTAAAATGAATCCAAGGTATTGAAGGGGTGTGGTAACGCCAATTGTCCTTAATAACACACAACCTTTTCCTTAACCCCATACACCTTTATCCTAGCAACTTAGCCGGTACAAGAATAAACCGCGAGCCGCGACATCTATGGTCGTATGGCGTAACACACATTCCGTCAAGTGACCGCACGCGAAGGTTGAGCTCCCGCAACATAAATCCAGGAAATCCTCAATTCCTGTTGATTTGCCGCCGTGAGATCGTACTGATTTCTTCGTTAAGTGTCCCGCAATATATATATTGTGGTTCGCCAGCACACTCAGGCGAATATAGAAGAACCCAGGATCTTGCAGAAGAGGTGAGTACCGGCTATTCCCTTTACTTCAATGATTCCTGTTTTGTTCACCTGAGTACCCCCTTTTATTAATACAGTCCACTTTAAATTCCCTGGCGCAACTATATTGTGGTTCTTTGAGCCCGATTTCAGGCTTTTAGAATTTTATAGTTTAGGTTATGTACCTACCGCATTAAATCATACCGCGTTACAGCCGGTTATCAGCAATTATTCCGCATGAAACATTATAACCGCCCTATTGAGTACATTAATTAGGTCTCAATTAGTGATTTAAATAAGTTAATTTGATTAAATATCTATAGATTTCTTTAAAAGTTACAACTGTGTGCACACGTGTTTGCAATAGTATATTTAACTTGCCGTGTTAATTAGTAGCACGTAACCCCGCATAATATTATATGTTTTATTGTTAATCTAATTAAATAGTAATTACATAAATTGATATCAAATAATACCTAATTGCAATTTGCATACACATGGCACAAAATTCATTCATTTGAAGTGTCATGCATTATAATCCTCCCGCGTAAGGGAGTAGAGAGCAAACAAAGATTAAAAGCGACATACTTAATTTCGTCGCATTCTCATTATTAGAACTACCTTCAAATTAGTCACCTATGGCATTGTTTATAATCTAAAATAATACAAATCAAATTGTGGCTTTCTTAGGAGAAAGATTCTCGTATATCTTCGGATTCCGAAGGCGAGATGGATTCGGAATTGGTCATGCTACAAGCTGAACGCGAAGTTAGCTTTCAAATAGTACAAAATATATACGATTTATCACAGAAAAGTATTGATATTGATACCGCCGTTAGGGAAAGATTCCTAGATGAATCCGCGAATATTGACGAACTTCGTAATGAGTTTAAACAAACATTAAAGAAATATAACGCCCGCTTATTAAATTAAGTGCAACCGAGCGTCGCGTCGGGTTCTAATGATAATATGAACGCTATATATAAGTCTAGACCTAAGTTAGCGCCTATAGAATTACCTACCTTCTCAGGTGATAATCGCGACTTTCCTTTATTTTAAGTTTCAAGGTTACTGTGCATGACAATCCGTTGTTATCAGATACTGAAAGGCTATATTACTTGTTAGGCAAACTGTCATCAAAGGTACTTAGTGTGATCTCCAGTATTTCTCCGAGCGCTGCGAATTATAACTTAATCTTGAAAACCCTAACAGACAAGTACGACGACAAGCGGTTGCTCGTCTCTGCTTATTTAAATCAAATGTTAGAATTTAAAGCAATACAATCAGGTTCCGCGTTTAACTTTAATACATTTAATGATAATTTTGTAAGCGCAGTGCGCGCCTTACAAAACTTAAAGTTAGAAAATCTCAGTGATTTAATATTAGTACATATTGCATGTAAAGGCTAGATTTTGAGACGGTGCGTGCATTCGAGACCCAGTGTGGATCCGAGATGCCTAGCTTTGATAGGTTGGTCGAATTTATACAGTCCCGCGTTAGTGTTGGAACGTTCGCAAAGTACTACGGCGACTGTTAGTACTTCGCGAAGTAATAATAATAACCGCCATTCCAATAACACCGCCCCGACTTATCAAACGTATCTCAACACTGCCGCTGCTTCCCGCAAATGTTTGTGTAAGAACATTACTCATCAACATTTATTCAAATGTCAGGAGTTCAATAAAATGTCTCCTCAGGAGCGATTTAAATTCATAAAGGAAAACCGGTCTTGTATTAATTGCTTAAGTCTTAGCCACCGCGTTAGTAATTGTTCTTCTCATACATCATGTCGCGTTTGTAAATCAAACCATGATGCAATGCTACATTTTACCAGAAAAATATCGCCATCACAGCCATCACCGCGACATTCGGGCACGCGTGGTGACAAGCGTCACCACGCGCTCAGTATGTGCGAGAAATCATACATCCCGCGCTCAGAATACAAACACCGCTGTATTATTACCAACCGTTCAAGTTATAATACTTTTAGACTCCGGATCGCAATGTCAGTTCATCACGCAGGAATGTTGCAATCGCCTAGGATATCAACCGCTAAGCACCGAACGTATTATTGTGAAAGGGTTCGGTGGCGAACAAAAAATAATTAACAATTCGCTTATTAATTTAAGGTTTTATTCCCGCTTTGACAACAACATTTATTTTGATTACCGATCTCTTACCTAACGCTGCGATAGACCAGTCCGTGTTTATCACGCTTATCGCAATTACCGCTGCCTGACGAGTCCTTCGGAGTACCTAATAAAATTGACGCTTTAATAGGTGCTTCTATATACCCGCATTTATTTCTCTCTGAAATAATATCCGCACCCCGTGGTTCACCAGGACCTTCCGCGTTCCGCACGTTGTTAGGGTACGTGTTAATGGGTTCCGTACCTACAATATCTACATATCATTCACAACACGTACTGACTTGTTGTGCTGCTCAAGAGCCTGTCGCTATTGACTCCTTAGTCAAGTGATTCTGGGAGCTTGAAGATTCTCCCTCCACGCCGCCCATTCAACACCCAGAAGATGTTGAATGCGAAATATTTTATAAAGAAACCACGACCCGCGATCCCAGTAGTGGGAGATACATAGTTGCCCTTCTGTTCAAAGGGGATGTGGACATACTTGGTGACTCTTTCGATATCGCACGTAGGCGCTTTCTGTGTCTCGAAAGAAAATTAGAAGCATCACCGAAATTAAGATTGGCTTATGATTATGTTATACGAGAGTATATCGCGAGAAATTACTATATCCACTCGTTTACGTATTGATATGGACGCCTCCACCCCTACTACTAGAAGTAAGATATCGCTTAATGATATACTGCATACAGGGCCGAACTTGCAAGGCGATTTAATAAAAACTATTTTGAATTTTCGTTTTCATGCCGTTGCTATGACGACAGACTGCCGCCAACAGTTCTTGCAGCTAGGTATGCGCGAATCTGACCGCCGCTATCAATGTTTTTTATACCGCTTTTATCCTGACGAACCGTTGCAGTTATATTGTCTTCAAAGAGTTTGTTTCGGTTTAGCATCGTCCCCGCACCATGCGTTGCGTACAGTAAGGCAACTCATAGAAGACGACGGAGAAAAATACCCGCTAGCGAGTGCTATCGCGCTTTCATCTCAATATATGGATGATCACGCATTCTCGGTTCCCACTGAACGAGAAGCAGTCGCTACTGCACGTCAACTTATTGACTTGTTCAAGGGCGCACAGTGGGATCTCGTCAAATGGAATAGTAACAGTCAAACTGTTTTAAAACATATTCCTGACACTCATAAAACTCCCTGTGATGTTGAATTTGACAAATCCATGCAACACAAAATATTAGGCTTGCATTGGCATTACGTTGAGGATGCTTTCTAATTTAAAGTTACCACTCCCGCCGCAGATGAGAAGTGTACTAAGCGCTCCATCTTGTCGTCAGTTGCCCGCCTATGGGATATAATGGGTTTCGTTGCTCCCACCATTGTATACGCCAAGTTATTGATAAAAGAACTTTGGCAGCTCGGGCTCCAATGGGATGATGAACCGCCTTCTTATATTATAAAACAGTGGAAACAATTCTGTTTAGAGTTGCCGTCTCTTAATGACTTCCGCGTACCGCGACACATTGGTGTAAAGTTGGTTGTAAAGTTACATTCTTAGGATTTTCAGACGCTAGTGAACGGGCTTATGGGTCGGTGATCTACGCTCATGTTAACGCGTCATCAGGCAATACTGTTCGATTACTATGTGCTAAATCTAAAGTCAGCCCGACAAAACCCGTCACAATTGCACGTTTAAAACTATGTGCTATGGTTTTAATGGATAAGTTACTCCGCGCTGTCCTCGACAGTTATTCCAATTATGGTCCGATTGATGTATACGCCTTTACCGACTCTAAGGTAGCGTTATATTGGACAAAAAGCTCACCGCATAAGTGGCAAACATTTGTCGCCAACCGCATTGTTCAGTTTACGGAAAACATTACGGCTGACAACTTTTATCACGTCTCAGGTACCGAGAATCCTACTGATGTTCTTTCGTGTGGTATTTTGCCGCAGAAGTTAGTCACGCATCCTCTATGGACCACCATGGGCTTCGTCAAATACGTCTGAATGGCCGCTTAAAGATTTAGAGGGATTATTAGTAACGTACCTGAACAAAAGCTTTTAACGCATATGGTGTCTTCACCAATAAAGTATTGCATGCTATATGATTACGTTTATAGATTTATAAATGTAAAACCACGCCGCAGCGCTATTACAGCGTCTGTAGACCGCCGCAGAACTGACTCAGTATCTGCCAGTGTAATGAACTTCGCTCAAAATAAAATACTCCGCGCTCTGCAAAGCAAATATTTTGCAGTAGAATATAATAACATAAAAAATAATAAACCTTGTTCACAAGCTTTTAATCGACTGAGGCCCTTCATTGCCAACGGTTTAATTCTTGTAGGTGGTCGACTATCCAATTCCGCATTAGATTATGCTCATAAGCATCCCGTTATATTACCGCACAGTAAGAATGATTATCGACCACTATCACGTAAAAAATTTACACGCCGGACCAGAACTACTGATGCCCCTTTTGCGCCAAGAGTTCTGGATCTTGTCCGCACGCCGCATTGTGAGACAGCGCGTCCACATGTGCAATCCTTGTTTTCGTTTAAAACCGCGCCCTAATTACCCGCTAATGGCAGACTTACCTAATTGTCGTACACGCCAAGTTATAAGGGCATTGACACATACAGGCTGCGACTATGCCGGTCCTATCGCTTATACACCGATACGTCGCCGTGGCGTTCGCAGTGAAAAGGCGTATCTTTGTATTTTCACGTGCCTCACTACTCGTGCTGTACATGTTGAGTTAGCCACAGACCTCAGGACTCCGAGCACTCCGAGCTTTCTCGCAGCGTTGAAGAGGTTTCTTTCTAGGAGGGGTCCGGTACAAACTATGTATACAGACAACGCAATCTTTAAAGGTAGTAATTCCTATCTTCGCGAGTTATATAAATTCCTCGATGTAGAGTACCGTCCGAAATTAGAAATAGAGTACGCGGAGAATAGAATAACGTGGAAGTTTATATCTCCAAATTCTCCACACTTCGGAGGTGCCTGGGAAAGCGTTGTAAAAGTTGTAAAAACGCATCTGTTCCGAGTAACCGGACAACAACTTTTATCATATGAAGAACTCAGTACTGTCCTCACTCACATAAGAGTGTCTGCTCAACTCGCGACCGCTGACAGTACTGAGCTCTGACCCCGCTGAGCTCTCGGCTCTAAAGCTCATTTCTTACATACCGCTCTATTAAACTCTATACCCGCGCTTGAAGTGGAGTCTGACCGAGTCAGCTTACTTCATAGACATTCGTTATTAGATAATTTGGTTCAGTCGTTCTGGAACCGCTGGAGAATGGAATATCTCCACAGCTTACAAGTTCGGCAGAAGTGGAATACTCCTACCGCATCCATAGAGCCAGGGACAGTAGTAATTATAATGAATAATAGTGTTCCTGCTCTAACTCGTTCATCCCTCGAAGGACGGCGTCACGCGCGTTTGCACAGTAAGAACCGTCAAAGGAACTTACCTACGTCCTGTCGCTCGTTTGTGTCCTCTGCCTAAACAATAAAATATAACCGCACTTCTATTATTCTACCGCTAGTTTTTATTAATATTTAGAGTAAGTCTTGTTTATTAATATTTCTTTATTTACGCGAACCGCTTTAGTTTGTAGCATGATTAATATTGTACCGTTCCGCCGTGATTCTGTATCCGTATGTGTACTCATACATCGTGCGTTTCTAGAGTCATAGTTTCTCGTATCTTATGAAGGGTTTTTAATGGTGACCCATTAAAGGGGGGTGAAAATGGTAATGCCAATTGTCCTTAATAACACACAACCTTTTCCTTAACCCCTTACACCTTTATCCTAGCAACTTAGCCGGTACAAGTTAAGAATAAACCGCGAGCCGCGACATCTATGGTCGTATGGCGTAACACACATTCCGTCAAGTAACCCCCCTAAGTTGAGCTCCCGCAACATTTAAGCATAAATCCAGGAAATCCTCAATTCCTATTGATTTGCCGCCGTGAGATCGTAGTGATTTCTTCATTAAGTGTCCCGCAATATATATATTGTGGTTCGCCAGCACACTCAGGCGAATATAGAAGAACCCAGGATCTTGCAGAAGAGGTGAGTACCGGCTATTCCCTTTATTTCAATGATTCCTGTTTTGTTCACCTGAGTACCCCCTTTTATTAATACAGTCCACTTTCAATTCCCTGGCGCAACCAGGGTGAAAATAACAAGTTTAAAGATTCCGTTACATACAAACATACCTAGCTAATAAAAGTACAACAGACTTAAAATTATTGTATTTGTCCTTGATGATTGTGCAAAGTTTCAATTCAATCCAACATTTTGAAGTCGGTGAAAATCATGTTCAAAGTTTCTGTTACATACATAGATACTAACATACGTATGAAGCTAATAAAATCGTGTTAAATTTTATAGCGCTTGAAATTCCCCGTCCTACATCCTATAAGTATTTCCTGTCCCTGGTTTTACTCCATTTGTTATTTTAGGAAAAATAACATTAAGTTTTAAGTAACACTTTTAATACTTACATAAGTATTTATATATTATAATATATCTATGTGTGTGTTTTTATGTCATTTTCTAATTTTACTGACAGACCCTTAAAACTGGAATGCTCTTCAACATCGTACCATGGTGACCTTTCCACAAAACCATTATATAAAGAATAGAATAGAATAAAAACATATTAAAAACGCACCTATACTTTCAACAAAAGCTGCAGTACATATTACATAATATTTTATTTATATATCTATTAGTATCCCTCTAACCTCTTCAGGCTATATCGGCACACTTGGCGTCAAAACATCCAACGACGTTCAGTTTCATGGCAGTTGGAAAGAAAGATCTAATTTGCTTTAAAAAAAGCTTTGTTGACTTAATAAGGCGAGAGAGTACTTCACTACAAGCCACCGCCTGCAACTATATATAAAGCTTCACTACTACTACTACAGTGCTCTCACTTCTGGACGGGGGCTTCCACTACCAAGTGACCGCATCTAACGAAGAGCGGCTCTAATCATTGAAGATCACGATCCGATTAGCTTGATTCTTGGCGTTGCATAGATTTGGATAGGACTATCTGTATCTTTTTTTATGACAATAAGGGACTAGACGGGCATAACGTTCAGCTGATGGAAATTGATACGCCCTGCCTATTAAAATGCAGTGCCGCTGAGGATTCTTCAAAAACCCAAAAATTCTGAGTGGTGCTACAATTGCGCTTGTCACCTTGTGAGATAAGATGTTAAGTCTGATTTTCCCAGTGTTTTCAATAGTTACAGCCCCATTCAGATCGAAACACAATAATGCTTCCACATTACTGCTTCACGACAGGAAAAGGCGCCATTGTGTCGCTACCCATAATCTAGCCGGCATACTGTGCAAAGGAGCTTGGTAACTCTACCACATTAGGTCAAAATACAGAGACATAATACCACCTTTAAGGCCGGTAACACAAAGCCCTCAGCTCGCTAGACAATTGAAATAAAAAATGGAGTACAATTGAACTCACCAGGAACTTCATTATATTTCTGGAGCTGTTCCCGAACATTGCTCATAAAGGCCTCTTTCTGGTTCTGTACAATTTTGGGCTGCGCGAGTGACCCCTCCCATGGCAGCTTGCCCACAATCCACTGCAGCATGTTGTAACCCAGGATCTCCAGGTCACCTCGCTTTGTTGGTGCTGATTATCAACAAACACGAGAAACACATTAGTTCACTGTCAGAAGTCTCCTTCGTGTCACACCGGTCATCTCTGGAGACTCTCCATATACACTCATGTTTGGAAGTCAGAATCCGACACGCGGCCAAGATAAGAGCCCGGCCTAAGGCAGCACCCAGAAGTTAAGAAGAACAAGTTCGTTGTGGGCAGCAGAGTGCAAGCTCGCAACTACTCGATATGCGGCGGAAGGTGGGAGTTGGGTACAGAGACTCGCCGGATTGGACACGTTCACTAACAGATAGAGACAGATAGCGGACGTATATGGATCTGCCACCTGGACCAGCTGCTTCCGGCGCCCTTAATTCCTGGGAATCGCGGGGGAGGTGTGTCATAGGTTACTCTTAGTTACCCTTCTTTAACTTCCGTCACATGTCATTCAATTAAATACTATTATCAGAAACTAATGTTTTGTTTACTAATAAATAAGTATATAATAGAAATGGACTACGCGAAGTTTCCAGGTGAATAAATGGACACCATATTAATCTATTTTCATATAATTACATAAATATCAATTTAATAATATTTTCAACTATTATATTATATGCTTCTCTGAAGATAAGCCAACTTCAAGTATTTGGTTGTTTTGATGTTGAGTAGAGACTATAGGAATCAGTCAGGGATTTCTATTGGATATATAACTTATACCACAAGTTTTTTTATGTTATTGTCATAAACGTGGACGAGACGAACAGAACGTTCAGCTGATGATAATTGATACGCCCTGCCCTGCTGATTCTTGAAAAACACAAAAATTCTGAGTGGCACTATAATTGCGCTCATCTCCTTGAGACATAAGATGTTAAGTCTCATTTGCCCAGTAGTCTCACTACCTAAAATCTAGCCGGCATCCTGTGCAAAGGAGCATCCCAATGGTGAAGTTCCCACATTTTGTTTGTAGTACCAATATATTAATAGTTATACTGCTGTTACAATGGAATTGTTTACCTCCTAAGTGTGCATCTCTGCTTGTGTACTCGATGGTACCATTGTGAGCACATTTGGGGTTTGGTTTGAACTCCCTGTCCAGAACCCTGGTGGCCAGTCCAAAATCAACTAGATAGGTTTGATTCTCTGTCCCTTTCTTGAGGCCCATCAGTATATTAGCCCCCTTTATGTCGGCGTGGATGTAGCCCCTGTTGTGAACGTATTCCAACACATCTAACTGAAAACATTATTACAAACCTATAGAAGATACAGCGATTACGGAGGCAGTTGATTTATTAATAGGTACACAAATTTCACGTAGGTTGTATACAAATATCTGTATGTATGTTCCCCTTCTTAAATAAAATAAACCTTTTTAAAAGGGCCGCAAACTCCTATAATTCTTCTGGAGTTTCAAGAGACCGGGTCACCAGGTGACCTGTACTCTCTACAAAAAAACAATGATTGAACATCTAGCTCTGATCTAAGCCCCTTGGACTACAAATTATGGTTGGAAGACATATCTTGCTATAAATGATGCTTCGACATTGGACTCAATCCAAGTCCAGGTAAGTGACTACTTAAGGATTATTTAGAATAGGCAGGTACTAAATTTCCCATGCAAACATTGAGTAAAATCATACATTCGTGTCCAGACTGATTAAACGCTTACATAAAAACCTCAAGTAGAAATAATGAATAGAGTTCTTTATTATTTATGGCAGACTTAAGAAATACATACATAATATTATACAACTACGAATAAATGCAATTTTTATTTGTAACACTACTTATGTGCTTCCCCTACCCTTCCCCGTGCTTTGCCCTGTGCTTCCCCGGGGCGTTAAAGAATAGGGGAGTCCCAGGCACAAGGGTGTCGTAAGGGCGCTAAGGGTTTAATATAAGTGGGAAAGTCATGCAGCCGTATGACGTCAGTGCAATCGGGCCAGACTCGTCCGGAAAATTAGCATTCTGACACAGAATACCGGCGTGAAGTAGCGGCCTAGTGCCGCTCTTTCACATAGGTTTGTGTCGAGGACCGGAGGCCAATCCCCCAATGACACAGAATTGAAAATTGATGATAATACAGTATTTTTAGGTGTAACATTAGAGTCCACACTTCAGTGGGGTCCTTATTTACAAAATTTAACTAGTAAATTAAGTTCAGCAGCTTTTGCTATAAAAAAGGATACGAGAACTTACTGACATAGATATAGCAAGAATTGTCTATTTTAGCTATTTTCATAGCGTTATGTCGTATGGCATAATACTATTACGGGTCGTGCAGGGGAAGTAAATAATATCTTCATACTTCAAAAGAGAGTACGTGCCATATACCAAATGAGCCCTTGAGAATCTCTAAGGGAAATATTCACAGATATTCATATTATGACCATGTACAGCCAATATATTTATAGCAATCTCCTGCACGTACATAAAAACCATAATTTAAGCTTATAGTGCCCCCTACTAACGCTCTGTAAAATAAACAATTCTTTTGCATGCAATGGTATTAAATTTTACAATAAATTACCAAAAAATGTATCTGAATTATCAATAAATAAATTTAAATATTTCATTAAACGCAGACTTATGTCGAAGGCTTACTTACAGTATTGAAGATTACGTAAACGATAGTACAATTTGGAATTGAATAGTATTATAGTTGTGGTTCAGCCTTGTATTGTTTTAGTGGATATCATTATTTTAAAAATATGTATATGTTTAAACTTTTGTGTAATTTACATGTATCTAGATTTTATTTTTAGTGATTGACGTTGACGAGCAATCTTTTGATTTTATGTCAATAATATACTAATAAATATAATACCAGAGGCGAGAGAATCCCTTCCCGAGCATTCTCGCTCGGACTGCCCGTCGAATTCTGGGGAGGGCACAGAACCGCGCAAGTCCGATGACAAACGAGGCAGTAACACCACGGCACCCCGCTCCACGCTTAATGTGAACTTTTGCAATATCAGGGGAATCCACTCCAATTTAAACGCCGGCCACCACCACCTTGAGACGGCGCAGCCGGCCTTGTGTTTCCTTACGGTGACGCATGCCGGGATATGTCTGTACGTTAGGGAGGATATCTGCTGTCGCCGTCTCGGCAATTTTGAGGGTAGGGACCTGTCCACTCTCTGGCGCCGTGTAGATTTTGAGGACTGTGTCCGCATCTATACGTGTGTCTATAGGTTGGGACCTATGACCCACTAGGGACCACTATGGGTAGTGGTATGGCAGAAACGGATCATCCCATGGGCTGCGTTCAAGCCGCAATTGATGACATGCTTGCACAGCCGTGTTTATTAGATCTTCTGCTGACTACACATCCCGATAGTTACCAGGTCTCTGTCGACGCACCTCTCGGAACGTCCGACCATTGCCTGCTCAGGAGTGTAGTGCCTATCCAACGCCCACGTCGGAGACCACCAGCGACCCGGATAGGATGTGTTCCTTTTTTGTATCCTACCCTTGGGGCAAGGTTTGTTTCCCTTCGGACGATCCCAGTGCCTGCGCCGTTGCAGTAGCCGATGTTATACTGCAGGGCATGGATATTTTTATACCAGACTCTTTAGTATCGATCAGTGGCAGATCTCAGCCGTGGTTCGATGCGTCAGTAAAAGCAGCATCTGACTGCAAAAAACAGGCGTTGGTTGGGTGAACGTTGCTGATCGAACTTGGGTTGGGCGGGGTTCAAAGGATCCAAACTGAAAAGTTTTAAAGAGGAAATACAACCGTGCCTCCAGATACTTTAAGCGGCGAATCGCCCGTGCGAAATCGAAACACGTTGTCAAAATCGGCGATCAGCTTTCCAGTTACCCGACTGGAATACGCATATTCTGGTCGTTGTCGAAAGCTGCTGTTGGTAACTTCAACCAGCCGACCCAGCTGCCGGTGCACATGGGGAAAGACACCCTGGTCCATACCGCAAAAGAGAAAGCCGATCTTCTGTGCGCTCTTTTTGCATCCAACTCGACTCTTGACGACAACGAAAAACCACCGCCGACCATCCCGCGGTGTCAGAGCTCTATGCCTGAAGTACAGTTCAGACAGAATACTGTTCGGCGAGCTTTGTTTTCGTTGGACGTCAGGAAGTCGAGCGGGCTCGTTGGCATTTCTCCAATCGTGCTTAGAACGCCAGTAGTACTAAGTGCTAACGCGTTTATTTCGGCACTCTTATTCAAAAGGCTTAGTCCCTGACTCATGGATGCCAGCGCTTGTCCATGCAATCCAAAAAAAAAGGAGACAGTACGGCTACAGGCCTATCGCTATTACTTCCCTGCTCTCCAAAACCATGGAGAGTATAATTAACCGCCAGCTCTTGGTATACCTAGGTCACCAGTTGATCAACGACCGACAGTACGGCTTTCGCCATGGTCGGTCGGCAGGCGATCATCTCGGATACCTATAACATAGATGGGCGGCGGCGATCGAAAGATGGGGTTCGCGAGAGCCTAAATGACGGAAGTTTTGAGAGGAGCGCCTTGTGCCATACATGATCAAAGGCCTTGGCTATATCCAGGCTAACTGCCAGGACTTCCCTCTTGCTTTCGTTACCCTGAGACCTGTATGGTCCGTATATATGGGCCATGGTCTCTCTCGGGAATACGTTGAGCAGTGCCGGGAGAAACTTTGTCCTTGTCCAATTTAACCCCCAGAAGACTCAAGTTTGCGGGTTTACCAATCGATTGCCAATTCCGTGGCCATCCGGAGGGCAAAGCCAAATTGGCTTCGAAGAAGCAAAGCGTGTTTGATAGAGCACGGCAATACTTCAAGCCGGCCCACATTCTACAAAGCCCAGGTCCGGCCAGACATGGAGTATTGCAGTCATCTCTTGTCTGGCAAACCCCAGTATCAGCTGGACCACATGGAACTCAGAGCAGCTCGAATTGTCAGGTGCCCAGTGCTCTGTGAACTGCTGGATCACTTGGAGTTGCGTAGAGATGTCGCCTTATTGTGTGTCCTCTACCACATTATCACAGGTAGTGTTCCAAAGCACTGTTTCACCTGATTCCTGCTGCCTAATTCCACCTTCGCAAGACACGCCACAAGTTAAGATATCATCCCCACCATATGAATGTGTGGTGGTCCTCCACAGTGCGGTTTTCAAGGTTTCTTCCACATACTATAAAGCTGTGGAATGGACTTCCTTGTAGTGTTTCCGGGACGATAGGACATGGGTACCTTCAAAAAAACGTGTACACCTTCCTTAAAGGGTGGCAACGCCCCTCTGATTCCTTTGATGTTGCAAGAGAATGTGGGTGGTGCTCACATAGTACCAGGTGACCCATACACTCGTTTGTCCTCCTTATCCATAAAAAATTGTCCAGATTAGGTATAATTAAGTACATTATTACACATATAGGTATTTACTTCAATTACTTAGTCTAAGAGAAGTTCCAATAAACAACTTACCATTTGCAAACCTATCTGAAACACAGTTACTGGTGGAAGTACTCTGCCTGCCTCCAGAAACAAGCTCCATAGGTCTTTTCCATATCTCTCAAGTACAAGAAACCTGTATTTTTCACCTTTGAACTCAAGTGAACCAGTTCCATAAAACAATGGCATACCAAAAGTTGACAGTTTATTTTCCTTCATAAATTTTTCAACTAAAAAGAAACAATTTGGTTGGTTTATTTATATTAAATAGAAAGTAGCCGACAGACAGTACACACATGCTACTAATGAGCACATGCTCAATAAAAGCATGCTTTCGTGCTAGTAATGAGCATGTCTGTCCGTACCTTAAATATTTATCCCATAGCACAAATTATGAGGTAAAAAATATTGTAATTGATAGAGCTTTAGCCCACAATTATAATGCTACCCCTCTAATTACAAGGTAATGCACCATTCCAGAGGAGAAAGCATTATAACCTAACCACAAATTATCACATTTTTATGGGGAGGAAATAAAGGGAAACACCTAGAATTCGTTTCGGCTGCTGCAGTGGCCTGCTACACTCGGCTTGTGCATTGTTTTATCTGTTCTAGCATAATCTAAACTAACCAATTTTTATAAATTATAGTTGATAGAGCTGTGGTCCACAACTATAGTGCTACTAATCCTATTACAAGGTAATGCACAGTTTTAAAGAAAATAATGAAAAAAAGTTACCCTCTACCTAACTCAAAACAGAAACATGCATCTGTGATAGAAATGGAATAAAGAATTAGCATTATATGAAAACGGAATAAACATGAAAGGAAATATGTATAAGAAAAATAATAATTGTTATTTTTACTGGATTTACAACTCTGGGTTTTAGCCTTTTTAGTCTAAAAATTATAATTGATGAAGCCGCCTAGTCTATCCCAGACTTTATTTTATGTTTCATTTTACTGTTTTTCATTTATAATTGACAATTATTAACAAGTCTTTAGCCTCCCAGCACTATGATAGTGCTCATCTAGTTTTAATTTACATGATATACCCATTTTAGGTTAGAATATTTTTTTTAAACAGTGCATTACCTTGTAATAAGAATGGTATCATTATAATTGTGGACTAAAGCTCTATCAATTACAATATTTGTTACCTCCTATATTGTGCTATGGGATACTAAGTCCAACCCAATAATACATCTGTGTATGTTGTTTACAAGCTAGTAAATACTTACTCTCATTTTTATTTGAGTTTCTGATGTAGAAAGATTTCTCAACAAAAAGAGGACCATTTTCATGTGGCTCCTGAAATGGTGCAAAATTACTTTTACTATAAATAGTCACTTTAATGAGTATATAATTTTGCGATACATTTGTGTGTAAAAATATTGTAACAGGATTATAATTCAAACAATTGCATGCTGATTACAATGCTTAATAGACAATATAAAAAATCATATGTTAGGTAAATTAATATTAACTTACAATTTTAACTACGAACGGATAGTTGTTGCCTTTTTTCGCGGAACTTTCAAACTCACATGCAGAGTAAATTTCCCCAAAACCACCAATACCAATAGAAGGACCAATTCTCCATTTTTTCTTTGAACTTAAGTCTTGAATAACTTCTCCCGCCGGTATCGGAGGTGCCATTTTATAGCCATTAGCTTTTTTCTTAGGTGGTGCCGCTTTTTTTTCTCGTTTATTCATTTTGTCCGTTCTCTTAATTGTAACGAAATTTCAATTAATAAATAGTAATCGAAACGCACTTAGGTAATGGTTTATTATTAATAGTTAAACAATATTACTTACTTAACAAATACCGTATATACTAAAAACGGTTACAACTTATTGGTATTATATTCACACAATATTATTAAAGTTTTGTTTGATGTTACGACTTACGAGTTTCCGACACATGTCGCCACAAACATTTTTTTTTTGGTTCTGTTCGTCAATCTGGACAGGCAAAGGGGTCAAAAGCCCATACAGCCAATCGCCACAAACAACTAGAACTAGTCAAAGTCACTCAAATGACAGTGACTTACATAACACAGTGACGTATGACATGCTTGTAGTATCTTCTTTATTTTTTTGGGATTTTATGACCTGGTAACTAAGACCTTTAAGTCAAGTAGTATCTTCTAGCACGGTCACTCCACAGAGTAGATACATTTAATAATATACTCACTGAATTATGGAGAAAACATGGAATGGCCATATCGATAAAAATAACGTGTAAAGCTTTTTGATAGTTTTGGACATAAAATATGCACAAATCGATCGATTGTTATTGACTGTCGAATTGTTTCACACCATCGATTTTGCGATTCACTCTATAAGAATCGATTTTCAATTAAAGCCCCTGGACTCAAAATTTTATGAGTAGTAAAATCAAGCACTGTCATAAGCTACTATTTGTATATCGCTTTATATAGATTCTCAGGATAGGAATTTAAGATTACTTTTAAAAACTTTTTTACTTTTTGTGCTACCATCATTTATAATATTAATATGTAAATCATAGACGTGCCGTGTTTGTGCATTTAAATATTTAAAAACTAATTATACTGATTGTACTTATCTTAACGAGGACAAAAAAGTAGATTTAACAAATTTTTCGGATTATTTTTGTTTACCGTTTTCTCAGAAACGATTAACTTATTTCAATGCCGTTTACGCTACCTACTGTTGAATTGTGGCAAGCTTCTAGTAATGTTTAAGTGTCAGTTTCATTACTTAAAGATAAATTAATGCAGATAAGTCACGGGCTTCCTAGTGTCTTTGTCTGCACTGCAATTTAACTCTGTAACGTATATTTTTCAGGTAGATATGATATATAAATATGAAATAAAATGAATAAGTAATAATTTAACTGTTATTGTTTATGAAAAACATAGTAGGTATATATACAACGTGTTACAAAAATACCCCGTTAAAATATTATTAATTCTTATAAAAGCCAAAAACGTTGTCAACCCTAGTAAGCTGTCTTGTCAGGGAACCAGATTATTAAACAGGAAGGCCTACCGTGTACCTATTTTACCTAACAATTGTCTATTTTATTAGTATTTCTATTTTTAATTCATAAATCTTTGCTACCTCAATACAAGGATGCCACTATACTCAATGTACTGGCTGCAAAAAAAGTCAAAATGAAAAAGTCACTGTGTTTCTTTTCTTTACTTCCAAGATAAAGTTATGAATTAATGTTAAGGTGTTAATGGTGATGATGTTTTCGTATTATTCAAATATCGTTTTAAGTTAAATTTGGTGTCTTCTACGTTAATTGGATTAATATGAAATTCATATGTATTGCTGTTATGATCCGACTGTCTGTACTGGCCAGGAAGAAAGCTCCTACTCACATGAGAAAATACATTATTCTTAATATACAATATTGTACTTTCATTGCTATTGCTATAAAATAATCATAATCTAGTCCCAGGCTGTCCGATCACTTAGATATTCAGCTGAGGAGTAATAGGATTAACGACAGAGCCATTTTTTTAAAACATTTAAATTTATTTATAAATAATGCCTGAACAGTGGCTGGGACTTTATTATGAACGTGTATACCCTTAAAGCTATTATGTATCTTATGAAGCCATCTCTTATTTCTAGTGTTATAATTATGAAAATCACTATTCAGAGCAAAAAAGTGACGATTTCTGTGAACGTAAATTAAGTTTTCATAAATGTACGGACAATGAACGGTCATAATATTTATTTCTTTAAATTTTTCTTTGAGAGACTGTGTATAACCAAGCTGATATATAGCATGAACAGCTCTCTTTTGCAGAGCAAACACTATGTCAATGTCAGCAGCATGAGCCCACAGTAAAATACCGTAAGTCATGATGCTGTGAAAATAACTGAAGTACACTAATCGAGCGGTCGCAACATTAGTGTACTCTCTAATCTTTCTAACAGCATATGCCGCAGACCTGAGTCTATCTGCTAGTTGGGCAATATGTGGACCCCACTGAATCTTTTTATCTAACGTGATACCCAAGAAGACCGTAGTGTCCACAAGTTCCAATTTCTGGTCATTTATAAGTACGTTAGTTTGTACCTCCACTGTGTTTGGTGTTATGAACCGTAAACACTTGGTTTATTTACTGTTTAAGTGCAGATTATTCGTTTCAAACCAACGCACTATCTTTGAGAGTGCATTGGTTCGACATCAATATCTGCACTTCGTTTCACTTTAAAAAGAAGTGAAGTAACATCAGCAAACAATACAATCCCGTGGCTATCATCTACCATAAACGGTAGATCGTTAATATATATAAGAAACAAGAAAGGACCGAGAATAGAACCCTGCGGAACACCTATTCCCACAGGTTTACCCGAAGACCGTTTGCCATTTACATCAACTATTTTTATTTATTTATTTATTACAGCTTTGACATTACAATGACTAAATAAAATAATGGTCCCACAAAACCATCTTGATGGCAAACCATCATCTGTGGAATCTGAGCTATCTGAATTATAACATTTAGTATTTTAAATGACAGATGTAAAGTTATGGAGTTTTATTTATAAACGTGGAGGTGAAAATTTTTATACAATATTATTTTACATTACTCAGGACTCTTATTATTTAAATGTTGATATTTAATGTGTCCAGATTGTCAATATAATATTTTTTTAACATATTTTTAAACTTTATTTTATGAGGTTCGAGTCTTATATCTGCTGGTAAACTATTTAGTATATATGGGATTCTCTTTTTTAATGTAAACTCTGAACTCTTTCGCTTAAATATTTTAACAGATTAAGGGCTCTATTTTTTACTCCATAATGCTTTAGTTTAAGGAGTAAAGTTTCATGGTGGACGCAGTCAAATGCTTTGGACAAATCACAAAAAATGCCCAGGATGCATTGGACATTTTTTGTGATGAAATGCTGCCAGTATTTTAGGTACGCTTCCACATAATGATAGTTATTAATTTTATGTAGTCATAGTATTGTAAATATAGTTATAAGATTTGTTTTGTTTGAATCTTTCTATAATCACTATTATATTAAATATTATTAATAACTTACACAAGTACTGAAGTCAAAAAAATCTAAATTAATAAAATAAAAACACAAGACTTTTGAGTACAGCTGTAGGACAGTAGACGCATCAAGACAGACAAACTGTAAAAAATAAAAAAAATATTATACGAGCTATTTAATAACGCTTATACAAATAAATATAGATATAAATATATTCACCTATTATATCCGAGAATCCCAAACTGTCACCGGAACAACTTTCAAAGAGCGTCGACTTGACAGCAAATGATAACATAACACTAAAAGATATGCAAGCTGACATGGAAAGAATACTATCTGATCATGCCTGTACTCAAAACGAATTGGCAAAATACAATCATAGAAAACAATAACCTTAAAAGACAAATAAATACCTTAAGAAGAGAAAATGATATATTGAAAAACCTTTGCTTAATCTTAACTTCGTCAGTCTAAAAATGTGATAACGTTAAGAAAAAGAGGCGCTCAATATAGTCTATTGACTTATTCTCGACAGTTACTCCTCCTAGATCAAATTTACCGCAATACAATAACTGTAATAATATAATAGTTATACAACAAAATATAATAACCTTACAACAAAAACGTATCAATGCAGAAAAAGAAATTAAATGCTTAAATCAGGAAATGGAGAAACTGAAAATAAAAATTTTGTGTTCTGCAATTTTATATGTATACCGAGCCCAAATATAAATTGTGCTTGGTAAGCAGCAATAAAAGAAACAAAATAACTCAAATATGCGAGAATACTAATTAATAATATTGATAAAAAAATTACGAGTTTTGGTCCCGAAGATTATTGCGTAATATTAATTGGTGAAAGCGACTTTAGATCCTCAAATAATTATGTAGACATAATAACCGATATGAGAAAGAACCTACAATCTATAAAGAATACGAATATTATCTTATGTCTACCTACATTCTAACTTAGTCCACATAATACAATATTCAATAAAAGAATAGAAGCCTTCGCTCTTCTTTATAAAGACATACAAAGACACGAGTACGCCTATGTTTTAGACTCAAATTTAAACTTGACATATGATCACCACATGTTCTCTGGAAAACAGGGATCTCTGAACAATACTGGGATGAAAACACTGATGACAGATATTAAGAATCTCATAAAAGAAATCGATTTCAGTGGAATAAAATACGCAACAGAACTAAATGACGATATACATATAAACAAAGAAGTAACTCACGAAAAAAATACCACAGTAAATACACATAAAGCATTAAATGAGACACTAGAAAATAACACGTTTTTTCAGTAATAATTACATACATATACTACACCAAAATATTTCAGGCCTAGTTACAAAATCGGACTTACTGACTTAACATCTAGAGGAACTATACACTAAAAAAGTGGATGTTGATATAGTATGTATTACAGAGCATAACATGCTCTCTGGACATGAACATATTTTACATATACCAAACTATCACGTTGCTGCAACATTTTCAAGAAAACAAAGAAGAGGAGGAGCATGCATATTAGTCAAAAATAAAACTCCATACAAAGAAATAAAATTTCCGGCACAAGTATCCGTAACAAATATTATTGAATGTTGCGCTATTGACTTAATTAATCATGATACGATTATACTATGCATTTATAGAGTTCCTTGTAATAGAAAACGAGAATTATATATTTATTTTTAAAAATATATTTTACGAAACGCTTGACACAATTATGTATAACTTATTAGAAAATACTAAGAAGGGACTTGTGATGTGCGGTGATTTCAATATTGATATGCTAAAAAATTATAAAACATCATTAGATCTTGAAAATTTTCTTGCTCAATATAATTTAAAACTACAGATAAAAGAATGCACAAGACCACAGTCAGGATCATGTATCGACAACATTGCTCATGGCAAGACCAAATCTGGTAAAAGTGAGGTCATAGACTGGGATCTTTCCGATCACACCGCGCAACTAGTTAAATATCCAGTGCGTAGAACCTGTGAACAACTATCCGAGACCATCAAAAAGAAAACCTAAATAAATTCATATCTTGTCTGAATAATATTACTTTTGATATATATGAAACTAATGACCCAAATACAGCTTACGACTCATTTTATGAAACATTCAAGCTATACTACGATCTATGTTTTCCGACAAAAAAAATAACAATTAAAACCCGCAATAAACCAAACTGGATAACAACAGGAATTAAAGCTTGTAGTAAAAGAAAAAGAGATACTCTATGGAGATACAGATTAAATAGAACAAAGGAAAACAAAAATATCCTCACAAATTATTCAAAAAGACTTAAAAAAATAATAAAACTGACACAGAAAGCCCTAAACAATCAATTTATTTTAGGTACAAAAAACAAAAGTAAAGCCACATGGCGAGTTATCAATAAAACAAAACAAAATTTGCCTAAAGAGAATATATTACAGATTATTAAAGATAATAAAATTATAAAATCTCCCAAACAACTTGCTAATACCTTTAACGATTTCTTCATAGATCAGATCCAACGTATTAAGACAAAAACTAGTGGAACTACAGAAAGCTTTATTTTATCTAAAATACCAAAAATTAATCAATCGATGTTTTTACCACCTACGATTCCTTCCGATATTCAATAAATTATAGAGAACCTAAAAAACAAAAAAAGTGTTGGTTATGATGGATTTAGTACAATAGTCTTAAAACACGTAGCATCAGCAATTGCACCTCATATTAGCCATATAATTAATATCAGCATCATCAATGGCATATATCTTGATAAACTTAAACCAATTATAATTAAGCCTTTACACAAAAAAGGCAAAAAAGACGATTTAAGAAACTATCGACCAATTGCCCTAACTTCAATCATGTCAAAAATATTTGACAAAATCATTTATCAGTCAATATACTCATTTTTAGAAAAGAACAAAGTTTTTGTTCCACAACAAAAAGGGTTTCGAAAAAGCTACACCACAAACATGGCCATTTATGATTTTATGAAACACGTGGTCACAAATATAGACAAACGAATGCCAGTTTGTGCACTATATATGGACATGACAAAGGCATTTGATTTTGTTGATCATGCAATACTGTTAAAAAAACTGGAACAATATGGACTACGTGGGAACGTCCACAGTCTAATACAAACATACCTTGCCAACAGGAAACAGATAACGCACATTACTAAGCTAAGCCCACGTAGTAAAATGGAAAAAAGTAGTAGTTCTCGAGAACGTGAAATTACATACGATGTACCCCAAGGAAGCGTGCTAGGCCCCTTATTGTTTTTGTTATATATAAACGACTTGCCCTCAAATATACCATATCCTACGATTTTATTTGCAGATGACAGTACCATAGTTAATAAGGTGACAGCCTGCAACAACTTGAAGTAAATATAAATGATGCTCTAGCAAGGACACTACACTGGCTTAACATTAATAATTTGCAAGCAAACCTACAGAAAACTAAAGTTATGATGTTTCGTATGCGAGAACCAAAAATCACACCTCAAATAATTAACGTCACATACAATGACTGTATTGTAGAAAGTGTCGAAACAACAAATTTTTTAGGACTTAACATTGACAGTAAATTAAATTGTAAGGCGTTACGTTACGTTTACATGGCAGCAACACAGCTTCGATGTACAATAGTGTTCTTGAAAGGGCGCCGAGAATATTTAACAAGATACCTACAACTATCACAGAACTTAAGTTGACGTGTTTTAAAAAGAAACTATTTAATGTGCTAGTGACAAAATTGTACTATTCCATAAAAGACTTCTTTTCAGATACAACACTCAATTAACATTTTTTAAATATCATATTACTTAATTTAATTTCTTTTTACCAATTTCACTTGTTATATGTTATTTCAAAATATTCAATTATTGATATGTACATCAATTAACTGTCATTGTGTATAAATATATTTGTTTGACTTGTTATTAATTACTATTTGTACGCCACAGCATGCGGGCAAGGAATGGAGAACTTTTACTGTCATTTGTAACATCTATGTATACCCATGACTACAAATAAATGATCTTATCTTATCTTATCTTGTCTTATCTTATCTTATCTTATCTTATAGATAATAGTGTTCTCGATAGCAGGATCATCAGGCCACCACCCGTTCACTAGCATGACGCGTTGACCAGCCATCACCTCCCGGGACCATATTTTAGGGAAGGAAATGACACGCTCATGACGCAACCACAAGTAATGGCATTATTTAAGCAAGCCTGACGAAGCCTGTTTCAAGAACTCAATCAAATAAAAAACAATAGTGTTAATTCGCATAATGTGATAGTCAGAAATACTCACTAGATATCTCTTACTTATCTAGGTCACTTACAATTTGACCATTTTGTTTGAACTTGCATTCATATACCTAATAATAATTCATAATATAATATTTTTATTAAGAGTAATTAAAAGCTCAAATCCTTTATGACAGTTCATACCCAAGCTTTCGCACAAATAAAAACAGCTGGAAAATATATTTTACTTTATTTCTTGAAATGCAACTTTTTAATGGTAACCAGCCAGATACAAATAGTACACAGCCAAAAACATTTTATTACAAGTCTTTAGGACCGATAAAACGCCAAAACATACACGAGAAAAGTCGCGGACGTCCGCTAGTTACGAAATAATAACTGTCTTGTCCGTAAAGCTTGTAAGTCCTTGAACTATTTTATATTCTCTGGTAAAGCTATATTTAAATTAAATATCAGTTTCAATGTGGAATTTAATACATTTCTTTCTCGGATTTAGTGTGCGCTATTCACTTCACTGCAACCTACGCAATGATCAAAACAATAATAACGTAACTTAGTCCCTGGCCACATGGATACTCTTTCCATTTTTAAAGTGGCTATTCTCAAATTAATACCATTTTATTTGAATATAAAATACTTACTTATTTTATTTCTGAGAACAATAGCTGAATTGTATAATGTAAATGAATGAATTGCTCAAACCACCAGCTAATTTCTATATTAGCATTATTTTTTATGTTTATAATACATATTTGTATTTTAACTTGTATAAATATAGTAATAATTTATACAAGTATTATTATTATTATTATTATTATTATTATTTATTATTCAGGATAGTAAATTTATACGAAGAAAAATTTAAAGATATTGACATTTTTTTCATCAGCCGTAATAAATTTATTAACTCAGTGAAGGAGCACATGTCCCAAGCTGAGAACGATGCCCATTAGACTGAACACCACACACTACTCACAACTCATAAAACTCTCACATATTCATACACACTATACACATATCTATTTAATAATCATGTATCACAAGCACACACTATTCAGGACTTTTCTTCTTTATTTTATATAATTACTTACCATTTATTTGTCAGCGTTATTATTTCATTACAATTTAATCTGCCAAGCTTTGTTAAAGGCAATACATGTATATAGTTTATAGAATTATTCTGTAGAATAGAAATGCTGTAAAGTTTGCTTAAAATAAATAAATATAAAGATACCTAGTCTTGCCATAAATACTGAAACAAAAAAAAATATATTGCAAATAACATTTATTACTTTTACAGTGTGTGAGTTTAATTGCTTTTGCTTTCGGACAGGATTTCTTCTTTTCCTTACTTCTTTGCCCACCTTTTCGTAAGAACACTCCGTATACGGCCAGATCTTTTTCTGTCACAAACAGAGGTCTCATTGTACCTATAAATAGCCCGGTACACAAACATTTTACTAATACCAAACGTATGGAGAGTTTTAAAAATTGCATTTGGTTCCATACCTACTTTGTGTAATGCAATCACAGCGATTCGGTTCTCTTTACCACCACACTCCATTTTAATATCGCAAAATATTGTACAATGTATTGGCGCCAAAATGAGAAAATTCAATGAACAATATTAAAATGACAGATTCCAAATTCAAATGTAATATTTTGTTTATTTTTAATTGTAACAGTATTTATTGCCAGGCTAAGTACATAAATCAATAAATAAATCTGTAATAGCAGATAATGCATATTATTTTCCCAACGGGTTATGTACAGGTTGGAAGTGACCGCGCGGCGCGCTCACTGTTTATTTATAGACAGACAGATGAAAGCTATTTCATCGGCTACAGTGCTCCATATTTCTTGTGGGCTTTGGCTTTTCTTCTTCTCGAGACTTCTTACTTTAATAGTGGTCGCGTAACTCACTGTGTGTGTAATGTAATGTTGTGTTAATATTAAAAACCGATATAATACAAGTTTTACAGTGAAATAGACTTACTTAACTAGTTTATATTACTCAACTGAAGGTAATTTATCAATTTTAAGTAAATATATTTTAGTACTCAAATTCAAATATTTTTATTCAAAATAACTAAATAACCATTTAATAAAATATGCCTCAGACCTGGGAATAACCGACGTGAAATACTCAGTGGACATCTTTTTTTCATAAAATTTACAAAGTAATATGGTAACAAAGTCGTATCGTACAATTAAACTTATTATTTTATAGCCTAAGGGCGGTCGCTCTATTAAGAAAGCCATTTATGTTATTTTATCCTTTAACAGATATACGGTTTTTTACAATTCTTTTGAATTTCGTAATAGAAAAATCACAGCGCCCCACAAAAGACTTAGCCGAATAGTAAGCATTATAAGTTTATGTCTGCTTCTGGTGTTAACATTATGGATATAACAGTTTCTAGCACATTAACTTTATATGCCTACATACATCACATTATCTAGAATATATATATATTGCTCAGCAACATTTAAGATGTTAATTTCTTTAAATTTTGCTCTCAATTATTCTTTAGATATGGTATGTAGGTAAAACGGTATTCATGTTTTAAAAGGCATAAAAGGCATTTATTTTTCCCAAAATAATTTAATTTTCCCTTTAGAATTAATTTAAACAACAACACCAAGCTACTATATATTGACGATATTTGCTATCGTTGTAGACATAATTTGTGAATATGTAGGCTTTAAAGCCATTATGTCCGATTCTCAAAGAATTGTACATAGTGGGTTTCTATGGGTACCAGCGGATTATCTATTTTGTGTTTCATGCTTTTCCACGTCTCGTCACATTGTATTATAAAAAATATAGCGACTTATATAATATATACATAACGACACTACAGGAATAACAAGACGCATCGGCGTGTCTAGCTGATCTAACCACGTGTACTTTACTGTGACAAAGATATGAATCAATTTATAATAAGGTACTCGTAGTACCTAAGATGAGTATTGGCAATTATTCGTAAATTAAATGTGATTAAACAGTAAATAAATCTACAATACTTACTATCGATTTCCACATACTCTTCTTAATTTAACAAAAACAACCTCAATTTGCTGTTTGGGAAGTTGAAACTTACTAAAAAACTTACTGTTCTCCGTAACCCCCTTAATCTTACCTGGTTTTTCATCTTTTAACTTCATATTTTAATGTTATTTAAGTAAACGAATGGAGCTGCAATAAAAAATGAAATTTATTCTCCATTCATCAAATAAGAAACCTGTCAAAGTTCTTTATTTGCAAGAAACATTTACAGTATTTTGTATTTTGAGTAAAAATAATATTTTTAATAGCGTTAATAATTTAAATTTTAATCTATTTTACACTTTTTGGAATACGTATTGAGCACTTGTTTACGAAAATTACTTTAAGATTTTTTTATATATTTTGAATAAGAAATGGATCATTAACAATGTTCAGAATGACAATTTTCAATGTTTTATTTAAGTTTTTAATTTTGAACTACGCATATTGTTAAATCAAACTGTTTTTTTTTTAATTTGGGTAAGCTCCGAGTTCCTTTACCATGAGATGAAAAAATTTAAGAACGCCTTATATTTCAAACTGACCAACATCTGCAGCAATCTGTACCTATTTCTAGATTGTTCCAATTTACGTAGCGAGCTCTTGTTGCACATGTCACTCAGTGATTAACACCATTCTACTGGTGAAAGTTCGTTTGAAATTGTGGGGTAGTTTTTGAGATATTAATTAACTTAATAAAATTACAAACAAAATACACGATACTTGCAATAATATAATACTTTTCCTACCTATCGACAACACCAAATCATTAAGTACAGACCTACCTACAATATTTAATATTTTACGAGCAGGACGTTGAGCTGATGGTAATTGATACGCCCTGCCCATTACAATGCAGGGCCGCTCAGGATTCTTCAAAAACAAAAAAAATCTGAGCGGCACTACAATAATTGCGCTCGTCACCTTGAGACATAAGCTTTCAAGTCTCATTTGCCCAGTAATTTAACTTGTAACGGCGCCCCTCAGATCGAAACACAGCAATGCTTACGCAAAGAAGGCGCCGTTCTGGTACCCATAATCTAGCTGACATCCTGTGCAAAGGAGCCTCCTAAATATAAGTTGGGTAGGCACTGTTTATTTATTTATTCTATACTTAAAGTACTTATATAATTTATTCACATAAGTGAAAGTTGTGGAATTAGCACTGCTACAAGAATTATTGTTAAACTAAAAAACATTTTTTTTACCTTTCTTCAGAATCATGCCAGACGCAGGCGTGTGTGCCGTTTGCTCGTCAGCAGCAGAGCAGAAGTGCTCGAACTGTCAGTCGGTTCATTACTGCTCCAGAGAACATCAGAAACAACACTGGAAATCTCACAAGCACACCTGCGCTCCGGTCAGAGTGAACGTGGATCCAAAACTAGGAAGATACGTGGAAGCCGCTAAAACCATTAAAGTTGGGGACATCATCTTGAAAGAAGTTCCGTTAATCACGGGACCTGCACAGGTACATACTTAACATAAGAATTTACTTCCACGCAGGGCATATTCGCTTCCTACTCCGCGTCGCCTTAAAGCGAATTCCTCTGAATTTATACTTAATTTTTGGGAACTAAATATAAACAATTTGTTATGTTTTAAAGTGATAACCCTCGCTTCTGGGTTTGATTACACTAAAAAAACTAAAAATTTTATCACAACCTGAGAGTTGAACAAAGCATACAAGATTTTATCAACGATACGTCACTCAAACGGTTGGATCAGTTGGAAAGAGCGCTCGCACAGAACGCGAGAGGACGCGGGTTCGAGTCCGGCATCGTTCATAAAAATTTGTTTTCAGTTTTATTTGTGTATCTAAATATAAATCACAAGTGCTAAGTTGGGTCTGTAAGGCGACTCACTAGTTTCACACCTTCCGTAGACAACTTTTCGATTGTATATATGGCACAGTGGCAAACTCGAGCGTTGCAGTGATGAAGTAGGCTTCTGTTTGTTGGAGGCTGCTAGTGAGCATTCTACAAGATAGCTGGTAAAAAACGCTCTGGTGATGATGTCTTACGCAATCGAATCGACCTAGTTAAAAAATTTCAAGCATTTCGCGACATCCGCTCGTATCTGGTGCGAAATATTAGGGGATATGAACCAGTTCCAATGCTGCTGTTTGGGCTTATCCAGCTGCGGCCATTTACGATAATCTCAGCAGTTTAGCTAACATCTCAACGTTGAATCTCAATCATGTCTTAACCCATTTGTTTTTAACATAATAACCCTTTATATCTGTAGGTGTCTCTAGTTTGATTTTTTTTATAAAAATTAGAAATTAAAAGGCATTCATACTACAATTGCGCTCGTCACCTTGAGACATATGATGTTAATTCTCATTTTCCCCAGTAATTTCACTAGCTACGGTGCCCTTCAGACCGAAACACAGTAATGCTTACACATCACTGCTTCACGGCAGAAATAGGCGCCATTGTGGTTCCCATAGCCGGCATCCTATGCAAAGAAGCTTCCCGGAATTGTCTTTGTTATTCACAGTTTTGTGCTCGATTATTGTTAATTATATTAATTGTTTATCGTATTCTTCAGAACATCAGTACACTGCTTACATATATGTAAAATATTGAAATTATTTTTGTCACGTTTTGTTCGTAAGTTTTATATAAATCTGATATTGATTGCAGGTGACACCAGCTGTGTGTCTTGGTTGCTACAAACTGCTAGAACAGTTGAAGACGGTGCAGTGTGAGCTGTGTGGGTGGCCCTTCTGTTCTGAAGAGTGTACGACCTTGGACGTCCACAAGCCTGAGTGTCACTACACTCAACAACGCGGTGATAAGGTAAGCATTTAACTTTTTCTTCGAATTCTTTCCCTTAATGCTATGACCACCTTTTTCGTACGAACACAGCGTGGACTGCCAGATCTTTTTCTGTAACAAACAGAGGAGGTCTCATTGTACCTATTAATAGCCCGGTACACAAACAATTTACTAATACCAAGCGTAATGAAAGGTTTAAAAATTGTATTTGACTCGGTTCTCTTTATCACCCCACTCCATTTTAATATCGCAAAATGTTGTACAATGTATTGGCGCCAAAAGGAGAAAACTCAATGAACAATCATATAAAAATGACAGATTCCAAATTCAAATATAATATTTTGTGTATTTATAATTGTAACAGTATTTATGGTCACACTAGGTATATTATTGGCCGATTATATGCTCGGGGTGGTCTGCGGTTGTCGTCGCTTCCTCCGATATATATTCCTAATATTTTTATATCTATCGTTGATTTCGTAGGTAAACATACCTAGTCTTGCCATAGAATATATTGTTACAACGAAAATATCTTATTTCTATTGCACACAACATTTATTACTACAGTAGAGTCCGTTTGTTAGTCATTCAAAAATTTTATCTCCAATGGATCTAAAGCAATTATTTTTCCTATCAATCGTCCATAAATTTTTTATTTGGTTTGTTATTTCTTTAGGACCGAAAATAGATTTCAAATTCCTATGGAAATACTGCTACTGCAGCATTACGAACATCACGATATTTGTAATTATCTATATCAGTATCCCATAAAGAGTCATGATTGCGATAAATCTCAATAAAGTTTATTAGATCAGCGGAACCGCATTAAAACATTTTCTGACTCATGTTTTTAGTTTAACACTCCTCTCTAAAACGATCAGTATTTGAATAGAAAATTTGCCAACGCGAATTTGCAATACTTTAAACGGGCATATATATATATATATATACATATATATATATATATATATATATATATATATATATATATATATATATGCCCGTATGACATATATATATATATATATATATATATATATATATACATATGCCCGTTTAAAGATATTAAGGTATACATATTGCCCTAGTTTACAATCTGTGGGCAGGAACACAATTGTTTATAATTAGAAAATAAGATGTGTTAATATTATATTTCAAAACTGTGTAAAAAGGGTGGACCCCTTTTATAATTAATAAATAATATGTAAAAAAAAAGAAAACATCTTCAACGGTGTTGAATGTTTATGATAACAGGTTACAATAACAAATTATGGCGATCCTCACCCCAACTACCAGTGCATCACGGTGCTGCGGTGTCTGTACCAACGTGACCACAACCAGATCCTGTGGGAGAAGCTGCAGGCACTGGAGTCCCAGTGCGAGGCGAGGAGAAGAACGCCCAAGTGGCAGAGTGATAAGAAAATGATTGCTGACTTTATATGCAATTTCTTTAAGCTAGGAAAATTGTTTAGCGAAGATGAGATAATGAAGTGCTGTGGAATAATTCAGGTAAATTTTAATTGAAATGAAAACTTCTAGCATTGAAAAAAACTTGATAAGAAATGATAGTCATTATTTTTCTTGTAAAACAGCGCACTTAATTTTACTATAATACAATTGTATTAAAAATCCAAGTGTATTGATTGCAATTTTTTCATATTTTTTTCACTTCCGACGTTGCAGTCTTACAACTGAGAGATCCTTTTATTGAAAATTGTTAAATAGTGTAAAATGCATCTAGGGAGAAAAGTAGGTCATTCTCACCCGCGGAATATCGACAATCGCGGGTGGCAATGTCCTACTTTTCTCACGTGGTGCGTATACGATTTTTTTCCCACCACCACTAAAATCGTTTAGTCCCTGGTACAAGGGACAAAAGTCGTTTTGCCGCGAGAGAATCGGCCAATTTGTGCCTAGTACCAGGGACAAAAAGACAGCTTTCCATCGAGGTGGGAAAAAATATATTTTAGTAACTCGAGCTCGAATTTTGACAGCAAATTGTTTCAATACCTTCGGGACAAAGCTACTATATTTATACACTATATATCTAGGTGTTAGCCATCATCGCATGGATTCGAAATTATTGTATGAAAAATTCAACAATGATATCCGCTCTTGTACTCAAATCTCTTTGGTTATATGTGGATTTTCTAATAATTAAAGTTTACCTACATTATTTTCTAGATGAACGGCCACGAAGTACCTCTGGTGGAACCTGAATACATCTGTATTTTCGAGACAATTTCTGTGGTAGAACACAACTGCAAAGCAAACAGTAATAAAAGTTTCACGTCTAATGGGAGCATGGTACGTAATCTTGTCAAAAATACTGTTGCATTCAATGACGTTCTACTCGTAAGGACATATCATACGCAGTCTGATAGCGGAACGGCAAAAGTGTGCTTAAAGACAATGTAAGCACAATTTTCTCCTTGGTCGTGTGTCAACAATCACTGTCTGAATCAAAACGAAAGTGAATAAATGTTTTACATTGCTGCTGATTGACCAACAATATTTTAAACAACAGGAGTAAATGCAGCAATGTATGTATATACAGCAGTCGAAGCTTATTACGGTGTAATTTGTAGCATGTTCCATATTTCTACTTTGTTTTTATACGACGTGATTTGTCAATATGTATTGAACGTCATTCGTTGCATTATTAGATTTTTCGTTGAGCGTTGACTATAAGCACTCGACTTACTATAGGTAAGTAAATCAAGTAGGTAGCGAAAGTTTTGTGGGCGTCCAGTTTGATCGATGGTATTTACAAACAAATATATGTCATATGTCGTTCTATCCGTTTGTTTCTTAAAATCTTCCAAATAATTTATTATATTTTTAAAGTGATAACCCATAGATAGCATTGCTTTCAGTTTTATTTGTGTAATTAATCCTAGAATTGAGGGTTATTACTTTAAAAACAACAAATTGTTTAAATTTGCAAGAGATCATCTCAAGTCAATTTCCTAATATGCAAAAATTGGAGTTGAGAAGGTTATCAACTGTAAAGTAGATCCTGTAGATGAAGCCACAACCTGAGAGTTGAACAAAGTATACAAGATTAAGATTTATAAACGATATGTCACTCGAACGGTTGGCTCAGTTGGAAAGAGCGCTCGCACGGAACGCGACAGGTCGCGGGTTCGAATCCCGCATCGTTCATAAAATTTTGTTTTCAGTTTTATTTGTGTAAGCTTCTAAATGAATTATTAGGTCTACATTAATTCGTGCGTCTGCTTAACAATATAAAATATTAAAAAAATCATAATTGGTACCTACCCTAAATTAAATGTGAAGAATGAAAAAATATTTGTTGTTGTACAGACTAAGAATATACTACTTTATACGATCTGACAGCCCGTTATTGCGCAATTAATTTTGATTGATTGATGTCAATGTGTATGTTAGTTAGTGCTGAGCTAGTTAAATTTTCGAAACACTAAGCAGCTAATTCCAAGTGTGGCTGTTTGTTTACGACTAACCATCAAAATCGGTTACAATAATAATAGATTCACTTTCCTTTTCTATCTTGATGTATCTATGTTTGAGATTTTCTTCTCTCTCGCACTTTTTGTTAGTGTATTCGCTAGTTTACCTATTGTGTATGATACAACATAATACGTCCATGATACGAACATAATAGTGGATGTGACCTTCTATTAAGTGAATACCTGTGTCAGAAAGCCATGCTTTTTCACATTTTAACTGTACCAACAATCTAAGGTATTAAATATTATTTAATTAAAACATGATACGTACACATTAAATGCATATCATTAATTGAAATTGCAATTAAAATTTATCAAACAGAAACAGAAATGTCAATGAATAGCGTGGATATTGTTCTAAAGTCTTGTTTATTTCACAAATTCTGTAAAAAACCATATATTTTTTACGTAACGTTCGTACGTTCATGTACATTGTGGTAGACTGCAATAAAGAATGCAAAATTGCTGAAAAATTTTGCTCAAAGGAATCTAGTTGCCAGTTGCAGTGTAATACAATATAATATGATGCCTTTATTATATCGAAATTGGAATGAGAACGGCACTGCATTGTAATGGGCAGGGCGTATTAATTACCATCAGCTGAACGTCCTGCTCGAAATCTTCTCCATCTTTCTTCTCAAATAAGTCAGTGCTATCTGGAATACGACGACGTTGTGAAATCACTTCTGGATCTGACAAAGTTGAAGTTAAAAAAATTGATTTAATATGAGACTAATTTTAAATGGCCAGTCATACACAAAATGTTTGTTGTTTCCTTCTAACCTTAAAGTCAAGTGATGAGCTTTAGAATTTAAAGTTACATTAAGTATAATGTTAAGAACGTTTAAAGACCTTTCGTGCAACAGTTTAAATCAAATTAAAATATATTTATTTATATTAAACCTAACAGTTTTAGAGTTTATTTAAGAAAGGCATAATGAGTTTAAAATTGTAATGCTAGGTATTCGTTTGAAAGAGGGGCTGCGTGTAGATCAGATTTTTTGAGTATGATTCTTTTTGCACCCCCTAATTGATGCCTGGTATTCTATAGTCACGCGATTGGCAAGAAACTTCTTGCCACTTCTTGGATGCTTTTCCCGGCTACTGTATTCTAGAGCCAATATAACTTGGGGTCTTCAAGCTTAGAGTATACTTAAATATATTCATTAAAACACTTATTAAAATCTACCACTTATTCGAAAAGATGTGCCTCAGACCTGAAAAGAACTGGCGCTAGTATGTCAGCGGGCCTATTTTTATCAAATTGCATTACACTCAAATTTGTAATTTATATTGATTACCACCCAGGTTATTTAATGTGTATTAAATAACCTGGGTGGGAACGCTCTATTCCCAATGTGTGGTAGTATTGAATGCTATGCTATTTTGCGAATGGTAATGAATCTTGCTGGTAAGAGGATAGCCCCCTTATTCATAATAGTCTGCTAAATTAAAGCATTGCTAATTCTCACTCTGTCTTCTTCTATTGACCTAAGTCAGAATGAGAAAAAACACTCCTTAGCGGCTGTTTAAAGTTAGCGGACCATTATGAATAAGGGGGTAAGTCTACAAAGATGTGTCTGTCAATCAAGCAAGGCTAAGAATTTGATAACTTTTAAAAGATAACTTTAGTTTTAGTTTACCCATTTGACATCGACATACCAACATGCAGAAAATCAAAACTTATCTCTGTATAATCAAAAATCTTATTTTGAGTAAATTAATGTATTGTATATGTAATCGGTCCTCGATAAATCTACGAAATCTGGCGGTTTAAAGTGGGTCAAAATCGCGCCCACATGAGTTCGTTATAAAAAAAAAATACATACAGGTGAAGCTAATAAAAAGCGTGTAATGAAAAAGGAAGTCATACTTAAACGTTTTCTATCAAGTTTCTGGGATTCTGTTAGAAAAGTATACTTTGCTTGACTCCACAGCTTCTGTGCGCCGCCGTGGACATTGCCCCGGGCTCGCACGTGACGGCTTGTGCGACGGATCCCATGTTGGGCACAGAGTCTCGCCGCCACCAGCTTGCGGAATCCAAGTTCCTGGAGTGTTCGTGCGAGAGGTGTTCTGATGTGACCGAGTACAACACAATGTTCAGCGCTGTCAAGTGCAAGAAGAAGTGAGTTGTAATTCTGCTGTTGGTACGAAAAGTAATTTGTATAGGAGACATCGGTAAGTCTCTATGTGACTTATAAAGCTATCAACATAAGGTACAACTGCTTGTATTAATAATATAATATATACTTACCAACTTAGCGATATTTTTTTATAGTTTCTTCTATGGATGATGAACTTATTTGCAACCAGTTATGTGATTTGATATTAATAACAATAGTCATTGTCCCGTCTATAGTTTAGGTAATCTCAGAAGAACAGATGATAATTTGAAATACTTGACAAAGATATCAATTACCTGATTCAATATATCATTATTATATTACACGTTCTAAAGTAGGTATATTGTGTAAGTATATACAAGCTAGTAAGTTAGTATACTAGCGTTATTTTAGTAAATTTCAACGAGTCAATGAAACATTTTTCAATATCCTTTCGGTGGAGAGCCGTAATACGATTAGAAATTTTGTTATTGTTGATGAATATATATGAATAAATTCTTTAAATCACGTATTGAACCTTAAAATGTACCGATCATCAATTGAAAATAGAAATACTAGGCCTGAGAAGAACGGGCGCAAGATACTCAGCGAGCCTTTTTTATATCCAACATCCAAACAAAAACATAAAAAATCCATCTCCGAAATTGGCCAAATAGATCTTGACACACAAATTGCTCAAATATATCTGGCAGCATTAAACGTCATATAGATGTATTACAAGCAACAATATTATATATAGATAATGTTGATAATGTGCCGTTAGATTTGACACTTGCGACAAAACTGCGGCGGGGGAAAACTAACTTGGTTCTCGAATGTTCTAGAGACTGCAGCGGATATCTTCTACCAGAAACGTTCCTAGTTCCTATCCTGGGTATAACACAGTGTGGAGACAAAAAGAGCCCCAATGACAACAGGTTTTGGAATTGCTCCGTTTGTGAAGATGCCGTGTCGGATGGAATCATCCAGCGGATGCTACAGGACATCGCCAGGGAGTTGACCGTCACAACACAAGAGGGCCCTGATGCTTGCGAAAGGTGACTGTAGGAGAAATAAGTGAACATTTATTACTAAATCAAATCACTTTTACTAGATATAAACGACGTCACTCATAGATTTCTATGTTTTATAGATTAACTGAAAACAAACAGTACGGCCTTATAATAATTATCTTAAGTCAGCGAAGGTTTCTTTTCTCTCTCTTTCGTTAGCTTACTATGACCGTAATCGTTTGTCAATCCATTTTAATAACTTCGAATGCAGATTTTTAGTGGTGAAGATCAAACACAATAGACAGTTCTGGACTATAATAGTCATTACTTGAACATTATACGCCTTATGCATTGAAATTAATACTCCCGCATTATGAAAACGGACTAATAAGAGAGGGCAATAATATTTGTAATAATAATATTGTTCGGGAATTATGCCTTTTTTGACGCGTTCGACATAACAACGAATGCCTTTACTTACTTATTACTTTTTTTGTGGAAACCAGAGGAATCATAGGAGCGTTGCCGGCCTTTAAGGAAGGTCTACGTGCTTAGTTACCTACACTTATGTCGCTAGAGTTAATGTCTATGCTTCAATATATTTCCCCTTTTCTCAATTTTGTCACCTTATTTGTATTGTTTAATTCACAAACTTCTTCGTATTTTTATCTATTTTATTCCAGTTTATCAGAACATCTGTTTTGATAAGCTATTCTGTATATATCTCTTTAACTCGTTTTCAGGGGGACTTTGCCCCTGAAAAACGTCGGGTTAAAATAAAAATTACTTTTACGCAAAAATCTAATGTAAAATCACACTTACAATTACACGCGTTTTAATGCTTAAAAAGTGTTTTATTTAAATGTGTAACACTCGCGTTTATCAAAGAAAATACTAAGCTATTCTGAGTCCGACAGTCATCCGTTGATGATTGATACAGTAAAGGAGCTGTTCTCACAGACCTGACTTAGTTCGTAAGTACGTTTTATTGATGGCCAGGCTCATCAGCCACTGCGCAGGGTATCTGCACCCCAACCACTACTACCTGGCGGATGTAAGCCTGGCGCTGGCTCAGATGATCGGCCAGGATGGCCTCAGAACACTCAGCGACGACCGGCTGCTGTTGAAGGCGCAGCTGTGCCGCAAGTATGCCGACCTTCTTGAGACCTTGGCGCCAGGTAATTCTTCACATTCAAACACTGATAAAGTAGGGTTTTTAAATCGAACTGTTACACCAATTTCAAGTTAAATGTTTTAACCTAAGAAGAACAGACGCAAGAAACGCAGCGAACGCAACGATTCGCAAGCCGTTTTTAGTTTTCCGTTTCTTGTCATTTGGCTACGGAACCCTGATAGATTCATCATGTCTGTCTGTCTGTTTGTTCGTCAGTATGTCACAGACACTTTTTTCAGAAACTATAAGAACTTTACTGTGGAAACTTGGTAAGTATTCTGAGAACCGCTTAGGGATTTTCACACAAAAATAGAAAAATAAACAATAAATTTTGGGGTTGCCCCATAGTTGGAACTAAAACTGAACCTTTATATTATGTTACTTGCTGCTACGGAGCCCTTCATGGGCGAGTCCGACTCGCACTTGTCCGCTTTTTTTTATTTCACGACACATGTTTTCGTACTTTTTCATGGTGTAAAAACATTATTATTTATTTATTTTATTTATTCAATAGAAACAAACGGTCACGTGTATTATGCATTAAATCACTTACAAAACAGACAAACAGCAATTATGTATTAGGTATGCACCTACTTCACCCTAAGAAATATTTAATTTTGCAATAAGCAGATTGTCTACCGAATGCAGGACCTGTAGAGTATATAAAGATACCTAACCATATAAATGCATAACTAATTATCAAGTTTCAATAAAAGATGGCCTTATAAGATTTGCAAGAGTTGATTACTTGGCTCAATCATTGTTGTACATACAATCTAAAGTATTTTGGTATATGACATAGAACGGACAAATTGAAATTTTACTTACTCGCGTGTCATTCAACTGAGATGGTAACTATAATATTATTAACAGTAGCATTATTTATCGCGGTCTCTGCCGTTCGATAGCTGAAAAATTGTTCTAATACGTGCTATGAATATTGAAGTCTAGGAGGCGCCTTTATAACGTTGGATCAAAATCATTGTGTGAAAAATTGGTCCACGAACGATCTATTATTTATTATTAGTACAATGGATGCATTAATCCATACAGACTGTAGGTATTATGCGAACATTTTATAATTAATACTGAATTTATTGATGTATATATAGCGTGACACTATAATGGCTACATGAAATGGGCACACAATTCTAAAATTTAAAGTAAATAATTGTAATTTTCAAACAATCAAATTATACATTTAGGAAACAAAATTTTAATCGCCCTTACGTGGTCGCAAAAGTCAGCACGAAGACAATGCGTACGTTAGCGCGCGGCTACTAGATTTGTTACAGGTTGTTACGAAATATTATTGTGGTAAATTCAAATTCAAATTCAAATATTTTTATTCAAAATAGGATTTATAATCACTTATTGAACGTCAAAATCTACCACCCATTCAAAAGAGACTGCCTCAGACCTGAGAAGAATGGGCGCAAGAAACTCAGCGGGCTTTTTTTTATATAAAATATGGATTACAATGTAATATCGTACAATAAACATTAATAATTAAAGAGCCTGAGGGTATTCGCCTTAATCCCAGTCCGTGGTGTCATTAAGAAAATCGTTTATGCTATAATAACCTTTCCCCCACAAACGTTTTTTAACAATTCTTTTAAATTTCGTAACACATTTGTTTTGTACATTTTCTGGGATCATATTGTAGAAGCATATACATCGCCCAACAAAAGACTTACTAACTCGACCCAACCGAGTAGTAGGCATAACAAGTTTATTTTTGTTCCTCGTGTTAACATTATGAATGTCACAGTTTCTAGAAAATTCCTCAATGTGCTTATGAACATACAAAACATTATCAAAAATGTATTGAGAAGCAACAGTTAAAATGTTTATTTCTTTAAATTTTTCTCTTAATCATTCTTTAGGACCTAGGTTATAAATCGCGCGAATAGCCCTCTTCTGCAGCACAAAGATAGTATTAATATCGGCCGCACTGTCCCGTAACAATATACCATAGGACATAATACTATGAAAATAACTAAAGTATACTAATCTCGCCGTATCTATGTCAGTTAACCGTCTGATTTTCTTAACCGCATATGCTGCAGAACTAAGCCTATTCGCCAATCCTTCAATGTGGGCCCCACTGCAATTTGGAATCAAGAGTAATGCCAAGAAATATAGCAGATTCCACTGGTTTTACCACCTCTCCATTTAATAAAATATTCGCATCTACATTTTTGACATTTGGCGCGGTGAATTTAATATATTTGGTTTTATGATTATTTAACAATAAGTTATTGGCGCTAAACCAGTACACGATGTCAGATAGAGCATTGTTTACTTCGTCATATAAAACTTGGCTTCGTTTCACTTTGAATATAAGTGAAGTGTCATCCGCAAACAATACCAGCTTGTGTTTTTTTTTTCTACAAGGTTAGGTAGATCATTTATATAAATTAGGAAGAGGAAGGGTCCAAGAATAGACCCTTGAGAGTTCTCTGTCATACGCTGAGTATTTCTTCTCCGCCTCTGAGAATTTCTTTGAGAAGTAACCGAGTGGTTGCCAATTATTTTCGATGTATTGTTGTAGGACTGCACCTACTGCATTTTCAGACGCATCGCAGAATATTGCGATAGGGGCATCATGTGATGGGTGAGCGAGTAAGGTAGCTTTGGATATACTATTCTTGCACTCTTCGAATGATTGTGATGCTTCGTCGGTCCATTCAATTATTGTTTTATCACGTTTCTTGACATGGTGTAGGGGTAAGCGTTTAGCGGAGCTTGTATTGATGCGGCATTCGGTATGTGGTCACGATAGAAATTTAACATGCCTAGAAATCGTCTTAAACCTTCTATAGTTTTCGGTTTTGAATATTCGGTAATGGCTTTAATCTTCTCTTCTGGTGGCTGTATACCGTTTTTTGATACGATGTATCCAAGAAATTTGACTTCCGTTTGGCCTAAGTTACACTTCGCGATTGGAAGAACTGTTCTTAGGTGATAGCGATGCTTAGTCTCGTTTGCTGAGGCTATGAGCAAATCGTCGATGAATGGGAAAACGTAGTCTGATCCACGGAGCACTTCGTGAATAAATCGCTGAAATGTTTGTCCCGCATTCTTCAGACCAGGACACATGCGAGGAAATTCGAATAAACCCATTGGTGTGATGATAGCTGTCTTCTCTATGTCCTGTTCCCTGGTCTTCAATTGTTGGTAAGCGCGGTTGAGGTCGATTGTGGAGAATATTGTTTTGCCAGACAGATGATGGGTAAAGTCCTTGACTCTCGGCACTGGATAACGATCGGATTTGGTTATGCTGTTCAATCGTCTATAATCACCACATACCCGTATATCTCCATTCTTTTTAGGTACTATATGGAGTGGTGAAGACCATGGACTTTTACTCGGTCTGCAGAGTCCTTGTTGCATCCTGTTTCCGAATTCTTTCTTCACTATTTCATAACGATGAGGTGGAATGGGACGAGCACGGCAATGTAATGGAGGTCCTTGTGTTTCAATATAATGTTCCACGTTAATTTTTGGCGATAATTGCATCGATGTTAATCTCGTGGTACCGGCGGTATTCGGCGAGTATCGCGTGGTACTGGGCCTGTATATCGATACTTCGTATTGTGGGTGAGGTCGTTGACATTATTGGCGCGTTGATTTTAAGACTTGTGACGGCATCAATTAATCTTCGATTTTTTAAGTCTACGATAAGTTGATGGTGTTTGAGAAAATCGGCATCTAATATTGGTTTCGTGATGTCAGCTACAATAAACTTCCACTTGTATGGTCGACGGAGGTTGAGATCGAGTTCTAATGTTTTCTCACGATAAGTCGATATTGTTGTGTTGTTTGCAGCGTACAATTTAAATGGTAGAGGCGTTGCTTTCAGGTCTAGTTTTCTTGGTAGGACGGATATATTAGCACCGGTATCTACTAAGAATGACATCATTGTTTTCTTGTCTGTGACAAAAAGGCGGTATGAAGTGTGAAGGACGCCGGGTTCCGCCGCAGCTAAAGTCCGTTCCAGTTTCCCGATGGCTCTTTCTTGAAGCTGCAGGGCGTAGTACAACGTCGTGCTTCACTACCAAATCGGCGATGGTAATAGCAGTAAAGTGTTGGTGAGCTATTGAGTGTGCGGGAACGGTGTTGTGACGAAGTTCTATTGCGAGATGACGAGCGTAATCGGTGGCGATGATAGTGTTGAGATGGCCTTGACTTGAGTTCGGCGACTTCTAGTGATAGTTTTCGTATCTCGTTAATAAGGAATTGTGTGTGATCTACCTGATTTGTCGTCGATGATTCTGGACCTGATGCTGGTGGCTGGCTGGAGACGGCTAGTGGCAGGCTGGAGACGGCTGGTGGCTGGCTGGAGACGGCTGCTACCTCCTGAATTTGCTCCATCATCGTGTCAGCAAGCAACGCTAGTTCCTCCGGCGTGGACTTCGCGCTGAATGACTCGCTGTCGGCGAGCACGGAGCGGACGTGGGCTGGCAGCAGCTTACTCCACATCATGCAGAGGGTGGAGTCGGTAACCTTGTCCCTTGCAAGGTTATGCATGCGTCGCAGTAGCTGTGAAGGTTTCTGGTCTCCAAGCTCCATCTCGGCGAGTAGCTTCTGGAACTTGCGGCTGTCGGATTCTTCATACACCGATATGAGACGTTCCTTGATTGCTGAATATTGTTTGTCTCTCGGTATGTTAAATAGGATGTCGGAGATTTGTTCGATGTCAGCCTTTTCTAATTGGACGAGCACCATCTGTGTCAGCTGGGCTTGACTCCTCTTGTGATCATCGGTGGCGGCTTCAAAGCTGTGATACCACAATCGCGGATTTTCCCACCAAAATGGTGATATGCGCATCGACAATGAAATGGTGGAGATTTCTGTCGTGGTGGGCGCTGGGAGTGCCTGAGCCTGGTTTGTGTCTTCCATTTCTTCGTCGGGTTGATATGCCTCGAGCAGAGATTCGTCGAACAGGAAAACGTCGTTTCGGCGAGCTGGTGAAGCTGTTCTTCGATGTAAGCCGGGCAGAGGTTCGGTGTATTCTGTTCTGGCTTCCTTCCGTCGGCGTTATTGTTCGGGCTTCCTGGCTTCCTTCCGTCGGCGTTCTTGTTCGGGTTCCTTCCGTCGGTGTTCTTGTTCGGGGTCACCACTTTAGAGACTGAGCGTTTGGTATTTAAATAAAACAACTGCTTGACTGTGAGGAATATGTGGAAGATATATGGAAGATATTATTGGTTGTAGGTACAGCTACAGGTTCAAGCCAATACAGACGTATTCATTATTTAATAATTAACTGTCAAAGCCATCTTTGCAAGATTTTTACAAAATTGTTCTTTCTAAAAACGTTAACTAATAAGTATAACTTCTTGCGTGCAAACATAAGTTGTCACAAACTTTTTTTTTTAATATTGTTTTATATAGAAGTTTATTTGTATATATAAATGTTTATTTAATGTCGCCACTGTAGCGAAGCTATTCAGACTAAAGCTATGTATCTACGCAACGACAAGCTATACGGAGCACAGGATCATTGAAAATACGAGCAGCGCTTCAATGCTCGGAAATGGCTCGCACTTTTTGTTTCGCACTTATAGCTTGAGGTTAACATTCTGATTGGCCATTTTCAGCTGAGACCCGTCTTCGTGGCAGCTTGCTATTCGAACTACACGCTGCCATTGCCGAGAGTGGACACAGAAAGTCTTCCAATGAAGGTGCCGTGGTCTTCTTCGGTCATCTCACGGTACGCGCATTGTCGTCTTAAGTTCTTGTTAGCTATAAACCTCAAAATATCTCATCAATATCTCAAATATCTGATACATAAAATAAGCAATAATATTGATTTTAATTAATTTCTATGATAGATCAAAAGAAGTGAGATATTTCATTCGGTTTGTAAACCGATTATGTTATGATCAATACTATCCAATATTCTTAACCTTTGTCATTCAAAACAAATAATTTTTTTGTGGTAATTTTGACGAAGCCGCCATTTAGTGACTGCTCTCACTCAAACAAAATGCGGTTGATAGGATAGGTGTTACCAATTTTAAAACACCACATAGCTACTTGGAATTTTGTTTAGATATTTCTGTGCTGAGAGATAATGTATTTCATGTCCAGATTTGATTAAACTGTTTCTAGAATAAAAATCATAAAGCAAACTATTAAAATAAAAAAATTTTTTTTTTCCAGGAATCACGTAAAATTCTAATGGAGGCGATATCACTTCTCCGTCACGAGCCCCCAGAATTGCCCGAGGGTCAGATACTCCGGCAGGCCAGGGTCAACCTTATGCAAATAGATGAACTCATCTCAGCACTCTCCAAAGAAATACCGTTGTCGATTTAAATTACTTATTTAAATAAATAAACTGTTGGACTTTAATTGGAAGACTTATTACTGCTTGTAGCCATTAGGGTCATATCTAGTTGAAGTCGACTTCCTCAGAATCTTCGCACCTTTAACTTAGCGTACAGCATCATCCTCAATAAATCTTTGCTCTCCAACTTCAAGTTTTGCATTAAAAATGTGCATCATTCTCGGCTTCCTCTCAGACTCTCCTGCAAGACCAGAGGAACTACAGGATTGTGGCCGGCCTTTAAGGATGGTACCCATGTTGTATCGTCTTATTATGATTTAAAGTACATTTTGGCAATAATATCTCATATTTAAATTCTGTTTTATATGATGGTTTTAGTAATAATTAAACGATTGTTTAAATATGAAGAATTAATTTCAGTACAATACTAATGCTCTCAATATTTAATATAATAACTAATATTACATGTTAACACAGGTTAGCCGACAGGATACTTCTTTTCTAGTCTTCAATGTCAAATGACACTGATGTTTCACTACAATTTATGCATTGACAAATTCGATGTTTAAATTTTGTAGCTACCAATTTTAGTGGACGGGATTGCCTTACTTTGGATTGGATTACTTCTGTAACATGGAGAGACGGTTATACGGTTTTTGGAACAGATTTGAATGACGAACTTTTTTTTAAAACTACAATTACTATGCAGAAACTCGAGGGACTTATTGAACAGTTTGACATAAACCAATTTTGCGAAAACATCCAACCTTTTTTTTCAACCGTGTGTGGTTACGTGGAAATTAACTGTGAGTTCTGATTGACAATTCCGAGTATCGATAATGGCTACACCTTACTGCATGTAACCGGATTCATTTTATTTACAAATACAAACACGATTTATATTATATTTAATTCTCTTTAATCACTTCACTTAACACATTAGCTCCCTTATCACTTGCCCTTAGGTAAAATTTAACTTTAGTCCATAAATATTGATGGAATGACCCTGGTGGCTTGAACACGGAGAAGGGCGCTGGTGCGGGACGCGACTTGCGTTGACACTCTGGATTCTTCTTATGTCCAAGTTACGTTGGTTGGTGCTGGGCTGCTGCTTCGACTGCGCAGACACGTCGCAAATATGTCGGTATCAGTGAGTCTTCCAGCTTTTTGCCGTTTGGTGTCGAGACACTTGGCCCGTGGGGCCCAGAGGCGCGGAGAATGTACAAAGTACTATCTTTGCGCCTCAGTAAGGCTACAGGCACGCCAAGCGCTGGCAGCTATTTAGGTCAACAGATCAGCATAGCTATCCAACGTGAAAATGCTGCCAGTATTCTTGGTACTCATAGTTTTGATAAAATAAATTGATTTATTTTGTCTATTGTGTTTAATATCCCTATCGTCCTGCTTTTCGTATCGGTAATGCGCGAAATCGAAAATATGCGCGATTTTTTCGCACTGTCATGCCGCCCTGAGAACTCTGCAGAGAACATAGGTTATGCATGCATGCATCCAGATTGTGATGAAGTTTACAGCGTGTAAAAAGATACAATGCAGAAGCATTCCTGTAAGTAATCCTACATTAAAATATAGTTTGTACTGTATACCCAAATCTTCAGGGTACACTGGGGTACATGGTGCTAAGGTTGTTGAAGTTATTTTACTTGGCGTGTGCCATGTAACAATAACAACCCTGTAATATTCTACTTGTGAAAGAATCAAGATAACAATGCTAATTGGGAAGAAGCGGCAAAATATTAATATCTATTGTTGAAGTGCAGTGATACGATGAATGTCATAATTATAAGAGGTACGTTATTCAATTATAGTATTTTTATATTGAGGTAAAAAAATAATACTAATTAAATTAAAATTATTAAAATACATTTTGATTTTGAAGCAATTCTCTTACTTATCTTATCTAACAATAATCTCAACGTGTTATCGGATTTGTTAAAAAAATTAATAGTCAGACAATTAACTACATAACCGCTATCAAAAATATATACATCTTCATTTTATCTATAAACCAATAAAAAACCACAAGCAATACTATGGACAAAGACAAACATAACTTAGAAAATCACTCACCGAATTGTCCTAACGTGCGTTTTTATCTCAATAGTTACACAGTTATCTAATATGCAAATATTTGCAAACCTATGACGGAGGCTGTAATACTAAAATTCACACCTCTATATTGAATGGAGTTTAGAATTGTGTTTCGTGAAGATAGCACACTCTTCAACACTTTAAATATAGTTTATTATTCACTACCTCTATGGTTTTGTAAAGTGCGACGTAGTTATGGAGTGAAAAGTTTCTAAATGTTCGTAATTAATTGTTGCTTATAAATGGCATGGCCACAGATGATCCAACTTCTATATCTGTTGAGAATTAAAGATTGCAACGATTGAATTAGTGTTGTAGTAACGAGGTAAGTTTTGATTTAGTAGTAAACATTCTATAGTCATTTTATTTAAGTACCTACTTACAATACATTTGCAATGCGTGTCTTGCGCTCGTTCATTTAGGTCTGTGGGATGTCTATTTATATTAGCTGTAATTACATTTCCTACTATTATAAAATATTCAAAATTGGATCCTAAAACCAAAATATTTGAGTTTAAATTTGGTCATATAAGAGCGGCGTGGTGAGAAGTACATATTTATGACTAAGCGAATTTCAGTTGGAAAATCAACAATAATGTCATGCCTTATGTGTTTGTTACAACTTGGAAAAACTTTAGTAAATTATTGTTAATGCTTTGCCCAAATAGAGAACTGATGTGCTAAATATCGCTAAACACTGCCATCCACAGTTTGTTGAACACATTTAAAATTACGTTCCACTGTAGATACCTAAATGTAACGATGAGATGATATTAGATTGAGAAACTTGAATGTTTATGAAAAATATTTTACGAGGAAATAGTTCTTCTCAATCGGTCACTCTTGTCTGAGTGGTCGTGGTCGCTAAGATGATGCAACATTAGTCGCTGTTGGTCTCCTTAACTTTGGGTCGCACTGCCTCCCTCGCGATGCTCCTGCACTTTTGACGGTGTGTAGTATTGCGGGAGCACTCCGCCACAGGTGTCTGGGTCACTGCTTTGATATCATCCGTTAATTGCGTGGGTGAGCGTCCTCTTGCTCTGTTCCCCTCCATCTGGTCCTGCATTATCAACCGCTCAATCGATCCTTCGTTTCTGGAGATGTGACCAAAGACCAAGGGATTCATAGATGCACAGTCGACGATAGCCTTTCTTTTACCTTCAATTCTTTTTAAGATGGAATTGTTGGTTCGGAAAGCCGTCCAAGGGATCTTCAGGAGTTGCCTCCAACACCACATCTCTAAGGCATCAATTTTGCGGTGGGTCTTGCAGTCATACTATAACGAACTCGTCAAAACAAAATAAAGCCCACCTTGTTTTTAGGCTGTCAGCAAAAATTATTTCTTAATGCTTATCTGTTTTTATTGTATAGGTCTGTTTAGGTAAGGTATTAAGAAATTATTTGAACTCAATCAATAATCAAAATTATTTATTTTAATAGAAAAAAAACATTTTCATGAAATTTACAGGAAAATTACTAATGAAAAAATTTAAACGTAACAACATTTTTTCCATTGCTGTTGCTAAATCAATGCGGTAATTAGTAGCGAGTAGGGTCTCCTCTACTCCGTATACACTCCATGAGCCTATCTGGCACGCTTTCGATTAGCTGTGTCACGTTTTGAGCTCCTCTCGACTATTCAACTGGCTATGGTTTTCTTTCAGGCTTCTTTTCAACTAATCCCATAAATTTTCAATAGGATTGAGATCAGGGCTCATTGCAGGCCATGCCAGAACCGTGTTATTGGCATCTGAAAGTGCCCTTTGAGTAACAACGTGCATTATGCTGCATAAAAATATGTTAATAATTAGTGTATATTATATCTATTGTTTTGGGATAGTATTTTTGAAGTCGGTTGTTTTTTTTTTTTAATTTTTTGATTTTTAGTGAATTTGAAGTACACTAACTAACAATTTGTCTAAATAGTTGTATAAATAAGATTCGGACGAGTATCGTTAATTTGCTCCTAGGAATTGAAGAGTGCTTTGTCATGGATTCCGTTATCAGAACCTAACCTAACTTCCACAAAACTATATTTGAAGTATATCCTTTCCAGTAAAAAAAGAATTATTAAAATCGGTTCACCCAGTCGAAAGTTTTGAGGTAAACATAAAAAAAACATACCGACGAATTGAGAACCTCCTCCTTTTTTGAAGTCAGTTAAAAATTGAGTAAGGTTACTATCGAAACTTCGTTTAAATTTCGTTCGTTTACGAAGTTTCGATTCGGAGAAAGAGAGTAGACCCCCTAGATCGTCTTGATAAAACCAAGATGATGATCATCACCCGCAACGATCTCATAAGCACGACGAGGCATGCCAGCTTGAAATTTATTAATCACATCTAATCATGGTCCAATTCAACGCGGGCATGAATCTGAGCATCGCATCGGTCAGTTTGCTGCACCCAGTGTGTACTTTCCTCCTCACGCGAAGATGATCGTGCAGATGAACACATCCCGATATAATTTAAAGTATATGCTGAATCCCTTAATATGTAATTCGCCTATTATCTTATAAATTTAAATGCTATATGGAGTCTATGATACGATTACTCCGGTTTCGAGGTGACATTTGAAAGTAAATCATCGCACGAAAATGTTTTACAATGACACTCGATAACAGATTTACTCGAGAACAAACTGAATTCTAAGTTACCATTGTCTCATAGAACTAACATGGATTTTTAATTGCAAAACTTTCTGCGTATCCAGATTTACAATATATAAAAGATTGTGTAATAGTTATTTATGCAACTGTTGTGTAATAAGGGGTATTAAAACACGAATGTGGGTTTATCACACGAGGCGGAGCCGAGCGTAATAATAGTATCACATGTGTGTTTTAATACGTAATTATCAACAGTTGTATACAAGACTTTATGACCCACAATATGAATCCTCTAAAATATTCTGAAACAGCTTACTGCTAACATTAAAACAGCTAGTCCTAGTAGTAAACTAATATCACCCATTACTGATTACATACAAATAAAGTAAGTATTATTGCAGCGCTTAAAATATCTGGCGGTGTGCTGTCATAACTTGAATCGCAAATTTTCGTAAACAAACAATAAAAATATTATCGAAGGAAAATGGCGGGGATTCGAATAACCTACTTTTATATTATGGCGCGCGACGATCTGGTAGTGTGGAACGCGCGTTAACGAAAAAGTTCTTTTTTTGAAATTCATACGGATACCACGCATCGAGCAATAAGAATCTGGCTGTCTGTTGAAACTCTTTGCGCATGAAGGGATTGAAATAAAAACAAAGGAGTGTTGTAATGAAATTCAGTACAACATTACATCACTCATTTGGATGATGTAATGGTTATTAGGACATTTGGTGTTTTAATGTTGGCAATAAGCTAACGTCTTTAGAATCTTCAATAGAGGATTAAAAGCATGGGTGTAGATAAAGATATATATATGTCGTAGGTATATTGTCGTGATATTACAATTTCACTAGTGATATTATAATAAAACGGTAGATTGTCTATCGACTTCATTTCTTACAATTTAACGCCTGGTTTTAGTGTCATTGGAATGTCAACTGTCTGTCACATTCTTCTTCTAATGTTCCTATTTTTTCGCGTGCTTTTTAACTTACATGGTCACAGGAGCGTAGACATAATCGATAGAAAATATTATAAAATAATGTAAGTAATTATTAAAGAAAATAGTAATGAGTAAGCAATATACTTAGTCTGGCCATAAATACTGTTACAATTAAAAATAAACAAAATTTTACATTTGAATTTGGAATCTGTCAAGTTTATATGATTGCTCATTGAATTTTTTCATTTTGGCGCCAATGCATACTACAATATCTAGCGATGTTAAAATGGAGTAAATGATACAGATAACCGAATGGATTGCATTTGCATTACACAAATGAGGCATGGAGCCAAATGATTTTTTTAAAACTCTCCATACGCTTGGTATTAGTAACATGCGTATGTACCGGGCTATTAATAGGTATAATGAGAACTCCTCTATTTGTGTCAGAAAAAGATCTGGCCGTACACGTAGTGTTCGTACGACAAAGGTGGTCAAAGCAGTAAGGGAAAGAATTCGAAGAAATCCTGTCCGAAAGCAAAAGATTTTATTGCGAGATATAAGATAGCACCTAGAACCATGAACCGCGTATTTTAAAAAATGACTTAGGACTTGTAGCCTATAAGAAACGTACTGGTCATTTCTTAACTGATATTTTAAAAAAGAATAGGGTGGTGAAATCGAAACAACTACAAGGGAGGTCACAGAAAATTATTGTTTACGGATAAGAAAATTTTTACAATTGAGCAACATTTTAACAAACAAAATGACCTTATTTATGCTCAAAGCTCTAAAGAAACTTCCCAATTAGTTGACAGAGTGCAACGGGCTTATTCTTCTTCAGTGAAGGTTTGGTGGGGTATTAGCTATGAAGGAGGGACTGAGTCATACTTTTGTGAAATAGGTATCAAAACATCGGCATAAGTGAATCAATATACCATTCTTGAGAAGGTAATGAAGCCCCTTGACATAACATAACACCATGTTCTCTAGCCAAAAATGGTCATTCCAGCAAATCTCGGCGCCGGGTCATAAATCTCGGTCTACGCAGTCTTGGTTGAAAACGAACGTGTCGGACTTCATCAGAGCTGAAGACTGGCCGTCGTCTAGTCCCGATTTTATATCCCGCTGGAATATGATTTTAGAGAGTACGGCTTGCTCTGATGCTCTGACGCCATGATAATTTGGAGTCCCCAAAACAATCAGTACGATTGGCATTGAAGAATTTTCCCATGGAAAGAGTGCGTGCTACTATGATTACTGGCCTCAACGTTTAAAGGACTGTATTGCAGCCAATGGAGACCGCTTCGAATAAGCTTTATATATTTTAAATTGATTTATATTTATATATTAAACTAACACTGTAAAAGTAATAAATATCTATTATTTATGTATATATATAATATAATTACTCTGGCCGATTAGCTAGCGCTACTTATGTAAATAAAAGACGCAGATTTCTGTTTGGGTGCACCCTTATTTAAGACGAATTTACATAAAGACATTACGGGGACTGTTCCGAATAGTCATTTGACCTGATTCTTTACAACAAGTTCTAGAACCACTCCACGCACCAACTTAAAAACCATCCGCACCGGTTTGAACTGTTACCATGTTTCCAGGTTTATACAAATGCCTTCAAAAAGTATATACGCCCACCAATAACGTTCTATATAGAACGTCATTGACGCTCACTTTAAAAGCACGGCAACGCTTAACCATTAATACAATTAAAATTAAAAATTCCAGGAAGGTATACTTTGATATGGTCTTTGCTCGATACCTCTGGTTGCTGTTATATTACGCGCAGTATGCAGGGACTCAGCTGATGAAGGACTACGAGGATATAACGCTGAGCATTCTATCTCCCCCTGTGGATGAGGCGAGCTTAGCACTTCCGTTCAATATGGGACAGGATAGAACTTCTGGCTGCTTTTGTAGAAGTACTAGTCGAAAAGACTTGGTCGTCTGTTTCGGGAACTATGAATGCGCGAAGTTTCCTAAGGTAATTATTACTTTGCTTAAAATTATATGGTAAGTTTTCATTCGGTAAGTCAGGCATCTTTATTTAATACCATATGCAATAGCGAAAGAGATAATAGAGTATTATCAAATCAAAACACTCTGTTTGTGATCAAGATACACAAATATTTGTTCCTGCTGTTTGCTTCAAACAGATTGTTTATGATTCTAACTATAGTTAAGTACCCAGATGGTAATCACTGAAAACCCAATTCCTTACAATGAATCAAAGTTAAAACAGCAAAGACTTTATCTTTCCCGATAGGTTATATTTATCCAGGAGCAAATATATCTATTTAGTCTTTAGAGATATGATCATTTGAATATAAAAGTATATTCAATAGCTTCTTCTTCGGCTGTACTTAATAATGTGGCTTTGTAGTTTGTAGCCACTGCAAAGGCAGCCTTGTCTTTGAAGCCTGTTCTTTGAACTATAAATTAATTTAAATAGAACTGTCAGAAAGATATGCTTGACTAGCCAATCAAAACTGTTTTCTTGCTTTTCCAAATACATAAGAGATTCCACGTGTACATTTACATAACATTGGCCAGTTAATTGTTTATTCATTTATCTTAAAGCAACAGACTTTGCCCTGATGTTTGTAAAGTGTTGTTATTTCTTATCTGGTGCTAAAATAATATGAAATTATAATATATACAAATATATACCTGTGTCGAAACTTTCCTTTTGATTGGCGTTCAGAAGTTCGAAGTTGAATTCGAATATTCGGGCCTAAAGCTCCTAACTTATTTTTCTACTTAATAGTCAAAGTTAAATATACTTTATTCAATAACGATAAAAATAAGCCCTTTTGAATCTACCATTACCAACCAAAAACTAGAGCTCGTGAGAAGAACATACAAGAAACTCAACGGCAACTCTTTTAAATCAATAGAGTTTTTACAATGGCTGTTTGTTGGTTGGTACAATGGTTGTTTTGTACATTAGTACAAAACAAATTGTATAAATATAAATTATACTATAGTGGATGCATCAACCTGTAAATCTGTAATTTATTGTTTGTGTAAGGCGTAATGCTTTATGAACATGATGGTCGAACTAACTGTCATAATTAGTAATCGCATCCAACAAATACAATCATTTATTAACTACTATCAGTTGCCCGCGACTTCGTCCGCGCATAATTTCCTTTGAGATTATTTTCCTGCCGGAAGGGCCACCAAACTTATCGGCAAAACTCGTACCCGCTAGTAAAAACCGCACTTCACAGTTCATACCTAAAGAGGTCGCAATTTACATTTTTTTTGGATTATAGAGCTGACAGTTGTATGTTTTCCAAACCCCCGTAAACGAAATTTCAATTTATGTCACATTGTTATAAGCCTTCACGTAGGTAGAACTGGTCGTGAAAGAAACAATTTCTGAGATGTTCACCGGCTGTTTTCAAAGTTTGATTCTGTCTTTATTATTATAATAAGATTATCAAGTAGCATAATTTCTTAACTAGAAATTGTTGCTATGTATAAATTGCAATTGGTAATCCGATGATATGGAAAAAAAGAATTGACAGCCTATTTTTTTACACTTCCCTGTTAACAAAATTTCTTCTTTCGGTTTCAAGAAAAATCTGGTGAACTGACTCTGGAGCAGGCCACATATAACTGGCCATGCAAGAAACATTCATTTCTGTGATCCATACCGGCTAGTTTCACAGTTAAGCCATATGCTTTATTAATTGTCATCGTGTAGCATAGTTTAACGGAAATTGCAGACGTTTCAATTCAAATTGGTAATCCGATGGTATCAAGGTAATCCTATGGATAAAGACTAATTCCCCTTGGTTGAATCCAGTAAAAATGGTGGCTTCGATCACATGTTTATGCAAGGTCTTGACCTGAAGTCTAGTTCCATTGCATAGTTTTGGAGGGTTTATATTGTGCATTCAAATAATTGAAGCGCCAACTTGCGGTATCCTAACCTCCACTTATAAGATCTGGTAATACATGGGCGCGATCTGACGAAGAAAAATCTCAGGCCCTTGCTACATACCTGGCCGACGTATTCCAACCCAACAATATGGATAGTCCAGAAGATCCAGAAATAGACCAAATCCTAAGTCAAGACCTGCAACTATGCCTGCCTTTGAGACCTACTACACCAAGAGAGGTCACTAGAGAAATAGCCAAAATGGACCCTAATAAAGCACCTGGATTTGATCTTATCACCCCCAGGCTATTGAATGAGCTTCCTAAGAAGTGCATTACGTTTTTGACCATCCTTGTCAATGCCACATTGAGAACCTCGCATGTTCCTGCACTCTGGAAAATATCACAAATTGTTATGATCCATAAGCCTGGTAAGCCGCCTACCGAAGTCTCGTCTTATCGCCCTATTAGCCTGATGCCTGTATTGTCAAAATTGTGGGAAAGGATCATCCTGGCACGACTATCCCCTTGCCTAGATATGGGTCATGTAATACCTGACCATCAATTTGGCTTCCGGAAACATCACTCCACCATAGAACAAGTTCACAGAGTGTATTGTACAATTAGACAATGACTGGAAAAGAAGGGATACTGTTCGGCTGCTTTTCTCGACGTACTTTACCTTTCGATCGGGTTTGGCATAAAGGACTATTGTGAAAATTAAAATGTACCTTCCACACTCCTACTACCTACTGATGGAGTCTTATCTTAGTGACAGAAAATTTCAGTGCTTCGTGACGCAAGATCTTCCCTTTTTAGCTGCAGGGCCAGAGTACCCCAAGGCTCCGTACTTGGTCCAGTTCTCTATAACATATTTAACAACCTACCTTACAAGTGACCTACCCCAATCACCAGAAGCAGCTGTAGCAACCTTTGCCGATGATGCTGCGTTCCTCAGTTGTAACAGTGACCCCAATGAAGCGACCAGACATTTACAAATTCAGCTCGATGCCACTTATGCTTGGCTGACCAAGTGGCGCATAAAAGCAAGCGCCCCTAAGTCTCACTACATCACATTTACCCTAAGACGGAAAACTTATCCACCGGTCAATCTAGGCTCTGACACTCTGCCGCAATCAACCTGCGTTAAATACCTCGGATTTTATCTGGACCGTAGGATGGTATGGATAGACCATATAAAAACGAAGCGCAACGAAATCAACTTTAGATTCAAAAACCTACTCTGGCTTCTCGGTAGACAGTCTGCCTTATCGCTATCTAACAAACTTAGGGTATATTGCTCCATAATAAAACCGATCTGGACATATGGAATCCATCTGTGGTCGACAGCCAGCAAATCCAACATTATGTGCCTCCAGAGAGCTCAAAACAGTATACTAAGGGTACTTTCATCGGCGCCTTGGTACGCTCGAAACTCGGAAATCCATGAGTATCTGGAAATCCCAACCATATTTGACGAAGTAAAACGATACTCAATCAACTATAAGGCTCGTTTGACAACTCACCCAAACCCGCTATCCAGTATACTCTTGCAGCCAAATCCGATTAGAAGACTCAAGAGAGCCGATGTGCTACTTAATTAAGGGGAGATGGGGCAGTGGCTCCACCTCGCCAAACCTCAACCTCTTGCAACTCACCTGATTATAGTCTAGATATAGAGGACTGATCGCAGGTCTAAATAAGGAAAAAAAAATCTTGCGGTATAGGATATGAGGTGGTATTCCTGGTGGCTCAAGAGTGTAAAGAAACTCTACAGGATAATGAACAGCATCATTGACCTCCAATACAGTGTCTAAAGATTTATATTATATTTGAACTAACTAAAAAATTATTAATACTGTTGGCTGAGTAGTTTCTTGGAGAAAGAATAGCTCTTTCTCTCAGGCACGTAGCGCAATTTACTACAGATTGAACAATATTGGGGTAGATCCTGTCAAGCTAGTCAGATCTCTCACAACATGACCAAGATTACTGGGAATGTTTATATTACATCAATTAATGTCTTGCAACAAATTAGAGAATTCGTCCGCCTTTGAATCACGTTGAAGAAAGACACCCATATTTACCTTTATGGACAAAATATTGACTTTAGGCTATGGCCTAACTGAACTGATGACTTAGGGCAAGCTTTCACTTCATCTGCACGTGTCCCTCGTGAGACAACAGGCAACGTGTGTCTGAAGTCACCAGCCAATGGTACCGTGACTCCGCCCATAAGTCGGTTACAATTCCTTATATCTTGGAGAGTCCTATTTAGGGCTTCAATGCCTTTCTTATGGGCAATACACACTCCTACACTCATCCCATACAATAATTTTGGCTTCTCGAGCACTTGTGGCGTGTTCAGGTTCAAAGGTAACTTGAAACAGAATGAGCAGTCTTGCCTCCATCAAACAATCCCTCTTCTAAATGACTTAAGTATATTTTTTTTTATTCAATAATTTTAACATCGAAAGGCGTTTGTGTCAAAAGGTATTTTAATTATTTAGTTACCTATACAAAAAATACCACTACGGCCGAACTTCAAGAGTTTGATCCAACATTTCAAACCCAATTTCACCCGCTTAGGAGTTTTCGTGAAATCTTTTCTTAGCTGATACCTACTCCCTAAAAAACCTTTCAAACTTCAAGTTAACTATAATTAACAACAATTATAACTTTCCCATACAAAATTTCATCCCCTACTTAACCACCCTTAAGGGATTATTAAATAGGAGATCGTCGTGGAAATTTTTGGGGGAGGCCTTTGTCCAGCAGTTGACGTTTTCCGGCTGATGATGATGATGATGGTGAGGGGGAGATTTTCCAAATACATATTTTCAATATTTTTAGCGAGTAACCTTAATTACGATTTTTACGTCTTCTTCCCAACCTTCCAACCCCCATTTCATCCTGTTTGGGGTGGGGGATTTTCATAGCATCCTTTTTTCTTGCACTTGCCCCCTATAAATAATCTACATTTCAAATTTCAAGTTGAAATAACTATAGTTACAAATTTTCTATACAAACCCTACCCCCCTATTTTACCGCCCTTAAAAAGGATTTCCCAAAATGACCTATACAGATTGTTACTATTTAAAGCTAATAACCTTAATGTCGATTTTCATGTTTCTAACTTCAAAAACATAGGACTTTCATACATTCTTCGACCCCCCCTTTCACCCCCTTAGGGGAGGAATTTCTCAAATCCGTTACTTATCTGACACCTACGTCCTAGAAAGAACCTACCTTCAAAATTCCAAGTTTGTATGCCTTGTAGTTTCTGAGATTTCGTGATGAGTCGATTACCGGTGGAAATCTCTTTTATATACTCGTATATAGATAACGGGTCGACCCTTTTTTTTAGGATTTGTGAAAGACACAATAATTTAAAACATTTGAAAAGAACATAAAATAACGATTGTCAAAAGTACAACTAGCTAAGCACTATCATCATACAAAATGATCTATTGAAAATATCGATTCGTTTCATGAAATAATATAATGTTATTAGACTGACTAGCATATTTCTGCTCGTAAACGGATATCAAAGAATGCTTAATGCAGGTAATAATGAGGCTTCAGGCCGCCCAAATCACTATATCTGCTTTGACAAAGAAAAATTTTTCGACAAAGATAATAAAAGGCTTCTACCATGACGTACGTGAAGCTATTGAAATTAAAATATAATATGAAATATCGGTCTAGTCGAGTATTCAACTATTAATAACTAATGACGACCTCTTCTATTGAACAATCCTCATTTTCAATGTGATCCCGACCAACTAGAAACCCAAACTCAAAAACGATTTCAAGCTTTTCTCATCCAGACCTTTCCAACAATATATAATGGGGGTCTGTACCTACGCCGTCTTTGTGCTTCATATAGGTACATACATAATGATTTCCAAATTAAAAATCAATGTTACCCATATCAAAAAAGAAAAAGTTAGCAGGAAATACCACCTTCAGGGATATACTTTTTCCTTTTTTTTTTCTCGACTCCTGTCAACCATAGTTTCCTGAAAAGGCAACGAAAAGTTGGGTTAAATCTTTTTTTATACAGTTATCTGGTGTACCAGCAACACTTATGTGTTGTAGGAGATTATTGAGGTACTTCCAGGTCATCATTTCACTCGGAAGACGTCCACTGCTGGACAAAGCCCTCCTCCAAAGATCGCTATGACGATCGCTCCTGCACTGCTCTCATCCAACCTATTCCGGCGATCTTGACCAGATCGTCAGTCCATCTTGTGGGGCCTACCAACACTACGTCTGCCGGTACATGGTCGCCATTCAAGGACTTTACAGCCCCAACAGCCATCTGTCGGTTAAGCTATTTGCCCTGCCCACTGCCACTTCACTTTCGCAACCATCTGTATGTATGTCGGTGACTTTGATTCGCCTATGGATTTCCTCATATCTGATTTGATCTCGCAGGGAATTTCCATGCATAGCCCTTATAGTTAGGGACTACGTCTGCGTCCGTATGTCATCGCTGGCAAAAAACACACACTGATTAAAAACCTTCGTCTTCAGACACTGGAACAAAATATTTTAGAGTAGGATTCGACGAGTTACCTGTTTCCCGAAATTGGTCCTGCCCAACTGGATTATTTTAGTCTAAGGTAGACGTATTCGTTAACAATTTTGAAAGTATAGTTCCCAATTGTTACGAGAGTAGGTGCGTCATGGTCATTACACATTATCTTCATCTTGTCCATATTAATTTCGAGACCACCTCTTTCGGAAGCTGTTTTGAGGCCATCGAGCATATGGCTAGTCTTCCATGGTCTCAGCCATGATTACGATATCGTCTGCGAATCGAAGATGAGTGATGTATTTGTTGTATGTATTGATGCCCAGACGTTCCAGTCCTGAAGCTTAAAGATATCTTCTAATACAGCGATAACAGCTTCGACGTTATGACATCGCCTTGTCTGACTCCCCGCTGCAGTGCAAGCCTAGCCGGCTTCGAGGACTTATCCTTGAGACTGACTGACATGGTGGCATTTCCAACTCTTCGATATATCTATTCTTATAATCAATGTGGCACCTCTGAAGAAACTGAAGCACCACCGAGATCTCGATCGAATTTTGGCTTTCTCATAGCCAACGAAAGCCAAGCATAGTGGCTGGTTGTACTCATCCGTCTTCTGTATTGTATCCTGCCGCAGCGTATGTATGTGGTCTATGGTACTAAAGCCTTTTCGGAACCCGGCGTGTTCGGGAGGCTGGAATCGTTGAATCTGTGCACGAGACGATTCGTAATAACCCTATAAAACAGCCTTAAAGCCACTTAAGTTTTTGATAATTGACGAGCTAATTTTATTTTGAAAATGGAGGTCTTACCTGTATAGTTTTTTTTACTATTAACCTAACAGGGTTCTTGTAATAGAGTATATTTTGGTTTGAGCTGATGGTCTTATAACCTATGTTCTGAATAAATAAAACAATTATTAACAATTGTCAATTATCTATTATTATGTTTCATAACATAGGAACATACATACCTACACTTTGGAATTTATAATAGAACATATTTTCAGTATAATGCAATCAAAAGTAAATTGAAATAAAAATATCAAGCACCATACGGAAAATACCAACTAGATAAATACACTGGCCTTCAAAAGTAAGTATCACACTTTTAAAATTGGGATAACGTTTGAAGTTCACAAGATATACTTTCAAAATAAAAAGGACTCCAAAGAGAATTTAATTTTGTACATAAAAAATTTATAGTCGGTAACCTTGTTTTAAGAATTGGCTGAAAAAAAACTTCAAAAACAAAACCATTCCTTTTTCAAAGTGGACGTTTCCGAATTACAATTTTACCATTCACATTTTTCTTTTTGTTTTAAATTTTTTTCAAGATCGATGGGTCTTGTTTTAAAAAATTATGCTAAAAAGCAAATAACATTTATTTATCATGCCTCTTTCAGTTGAAGAATGTGCTAGGATCATGGCTTTTCTGGAACTAGGCATCAGTATGCGTCGCACTGCAAGAATGGTGGGTGTGACGGTACGAATGGTCCAGAAGGTAAAGCGAAGGTACGAAGAGACTGGACACCATCTGAGGAGACCTTGTAATGGCAGAGCCAGGTGTAATAGTGCCCGAGAAGATCGTTATATTATTTCCACTGTGTTAAGAAATCGCAAAATGCAGTTGAAGTTCAGCAACAGCTACTTCAGACCCGGAGGGACTACATTAGTGACAGTACAGTGAGAAGAAGACTTGCTGAAGCAAATTTTAAACCCCGAAGACCAGCGAGTGGCCCAAAACTCGAGAGACAGCATCGAGTAGCGAGACTGCGATACGCCCGTGAACACATGCAGTAGGATGAAGAAGAATGGTCAAGAATTTTGTTTGCAGATGAGTCTCGATTCTCCCTTTACACTTCTGATGGAAGGCGAAGTGTTTACAGGCGACCTGGTGAGCGATACCTTCAAGCCTGCATCTCAGAAAGAGTCCAATACGGTGGAGGCAGTGTACATGTATGGGCTGGCATGTCTTTAGAAGGTCGCACAGAGCTAGTAGCCATAGAAAATGGCACCCTCACTGAGCAAAGATATGCTCAAGAAATTCTCAATGAGTATGCAGGGCCGTATTTAGCAAATATGGGTGATGGATCGATGCTAATGCATGATAATGCCCGGCCACACACGGCTCATATCGTACAAGAGTATATACAGGAGGTCGGTATCAGCGTGATGGCTTGGCCATCAAGAAGTCCTGATCTCCACCCGATTGAACACGCCTGGGATGAGCTTGGGAGGCTAGTCAGAAATCGCAGACCACCACCTACTACCCTCAGGTCACTAAAGCAGGCCCTGGTAGAAGAATGGGAGAATATTCCCCAACATCGGCTCCGAAACCTAGTGTTCAGTATGCCAAACCGGCTCGAAGCTGTAATCAGAGCTGGAGGAGGCAATACCAGTTATTAGAAATTAAATAACATGTAATACATTTTAGTTGAATTTTTTTACACTGAACTAAAAATGTCTATTTTCATTGTTTTATCTTTTTTAAGTTAAAAATGTTACTAATGTATAATTTTAGTATCTAAGAATTAAAGCCTATAAAATTTGCAATAAAACGTTTTTAATCTTAAATCTCTACCTTCTATAGTTAAGAAAAAAAATTAATTTGAAAAGTGTGATACTTACTTTTACAGGCCAGTGTATTAAAATCAACTTTGATTAGAAATAGCCGTAATTAAATAATTACTTCGGTTGACAATCGATTCACTAATTTATTCATGTGGGGAAGCTACTAGAAACTAAAGAGATAAGACCAACCTAAATCCAAACTATATTAGACTCATATCGTAAAATCAAATTGTCGTAATTTCATTTCAAATTTCTAATGGGCGGCGGGATGTTATTCCATTATTGTGATAGACACTGTATGAAGTACTACGAGTAGTTTCTGTGAACTACTAGTTTCTCTTATAACAATTAATAATAATCACACAGTTTCGAACAAACTGGCAAACTCTATCAATATTATCAGTAGTCCTATTTGGTTTGAGAGCACTAAAAGCAAAGCTCGTGCTATGAGGTTTGTTCTCGGATTTTCTCGAATTGTTATACTAAACTGTGTTCAGAACATAGTAGTCCCGTAGTAAAACATAGAAGGTAAAATTCTCACACCATCTCCATGACCAGACTCATACTCAACAAAAGATTTACACAAAAAGGACCATTTATTGTACGCAGACACTCCTATAAATTATGATAACCAAAGTGGACGATCTAAGCAGCTTGGAGTCCACATCCGCACGCGCCTCAATAGAACAGCTTCTATTATCTTTGTTCAAATTGTAGACGTCATATAGAGTGTATGCATAGTACTGCTACAAATAATATTATTATGACTGTTATTTAATCTTGCTTGTAAACAACAATATATGTAGCAAATCTCTCTGTTATCGTTACAGAGTTATATATCATTATAGCAATAATTAGAAATCTGATTTTAAATAGCAAACGGAGTAAATTTCGAATATTTATGACATAATATGATCCATAAAATTCATTATTTAAAATTATTTGTTTTGTTTTGATTTCAGATTAATATTGGAGTGTGCGACACACTAGTTGTGCGAACGACTGTGATTTCACAAATAACGGTTGGAGACTTAGATCAATACTTCGGCCTGCGGGCGTTGAAGATAGACGGCAACAGCAGACTGCATACGCTACAACCAGGAATCTTCAGAAACTTATCCAACTTAGAAGAACTTTCAGTTTCGTATAATACTCAGCTTCACTACCTGCAAACACATACATTCACAGGTTTAGTGAAACTTAAATCATTAATATTAGTTAATAATAGATTTGAAAAGCTCACCGAAATTGTTCCAGCTTTTAAGCCTAATACATTACCATCATTGACACTCTTGGATCTCTCTGAAAACAACTTTGAAAATATAAATGAAAATACTTTTTTACCAATGAACGGAAGTAAACTAGAGATACTGAATTTAAACTTATGTAGACTAGACTATATTCATCCAAATAGTTTTTCAAAACTCAAAAAATTGAAAGAACTACATATAAGGGAAAATGATTTAAATGCACCATCAATATACAACTTTTTACTAAAAATGATAGACAGTGGCATAAATCTCGGCTATCTCGATCTTTCAGGAATGGGTTTTAGAAAACAACCTCCAATGAAAATAATGGAAATGATAGCCAACACAACGATAAGAAGACTTAATCTCGCAGACAATCAGTTTGAGCTAATCACTGATGACGATTTTCCATATATGCCCAACATAGAAGTTCTAGATTTAAGAAGAGTTTTTGCAATAGCAGTTAGTCCATATGCTTTCAATCCAGATAGATTCCCAAAACTGAGAATATTGTTGCTAAGTGGCAACAACCTACCAGGCATAAATATTTATCACATATCGTGCCAACAGTTGCTGCTTTTGGACTTATCTTCAAATAAAGGAACATCCTCAAGCTCTTTGTATTATGAGATTGATAGAGGAGTCTTTAGTTTTTGTAGAGATTTACGGTTTCTAAATCTTGCTTATAATAGAATTAAACATATTTACAATTACACATTCATTGGCTTGGAAAATTTAAGAATTCTTAATATGGAAAATGGTACACTATTTCATATTGGTCTTGGAACTTTTAAACCTATGAAGCATTTGGAAATACTTAATCTGGGAAACAATCCATTAGTGTCTAGTGAAAATCTAACAAGTTCACAATTTGAAGGCCTGAATGAGCTGAAGATGTTAATTTTACGAAATTGTGGAATCAAGCGTTTTAACGACGATGATAATATGTTTGAAATGATGCCAAACTTAACACATTTAATACTAACGAATAATCAGTTGTTTTATATTACTGTTGAGACATTGAAGCCGTTGAAGTTCTTGAAAGTTCTAGACCTAAGTCAAAACTTATTAGTATCCTGGTGGCAACCTATATTTCTGGCTTCTGGCATTCAACCTACCAAATTATATTTAATGAATAACAAAATATCCCACTTCAGTTTGGGTATGATCCAGGATTTAAATTATTTACTTGAAAAATATAATGCTTCTGTCGAAATTGACCTCATGGATAACTTATTTATTTGCGATTGCAATTCCATGTACAAAATTTATACATGGCTACAAGTGAATGGTTCTGATATATTAAAGAAATACTTTGCAAAGTCAAACATCCTCTGCAGCAGTCCCGATGTATGGGAAGATCGAAGAGTCGCAGATTTCATGTCATCTATCAAGAACTTACGATGTTTTGTCTATCAAAAATTTTCAACCGCCATGTTACTGGTGTGGACGGCACCATCTTTAGTGACCATTGCTTTTCTACTAATCGTTATATTTTTAATCTATAGATACAGAATATACATAAGATATTGGTTATTTTTGGCAAAAGTAGCATTAGGGAGAAGTTTTATAAGGAGAACTCTGAAAGCGGATAATTTAAATAAGGCATATAAGTATGATGCCTTTGTTTCTTATTGTAATGACGATCGTGAATTCGTCTTAGAAATGATATCGCAGTTGGAATCCCAGCCACCTTACTTAAAACTTTGTATTTATGAGAGAGATTTTGAAATTGGTACGTTTATATCTGAAGCAATTTTAAGGAGCATTAATGAGAGCAGACATATTATATTGATAATAAGTAACGGATTTGCGAAGTCACAATGGTGCAGGTGGGAAACCCATCTAGCTGAATACCACAGGTTGTTTCTTGATGATGGAACGCCCCACGACCCTCTGGTGCTGATAAAAACAGGTGAAGTAGAAAACAAGTACTTAACAACAACACTAAAGTACCTGCTGAAGACAAAAATATACCATTCTTGGACGGAACAGAATTCGGATGATTTCTGGAAGAAGCTACGAAATGTTTTAGTAAAAAATAAATAATATCAGTAAAAGGTATTTTTAATTAACAATAATAATCAATACTTTAAAATGTCCAAAATGATTAAGACTGAAGCAGAAAGATGTAATAGTTTGTAAAATAAAAAAATCACCGGTCTATCGAAGTATAGGACAGTACCTATATATACACAAATTTGTACACAAAGACAACTCATGCAAACTTAGTTACGTGAAGATTGCGAAGTCTTTTCTTTTGTATGTTTTTAGTGGCTTTGGATGGATGTGGTCATTATTTCATTTGTATATTTGGGAATTTTTATAATTAGGGCGTGTGGAGTTCAACAAACGTATGTGTACTTTATTCACAATTGTTTGTGTTATTTTACAATGTTACAACATAGTTACCAGTTCTTGCCATCGAGCTGCTAGATAATCGATAGTCGATGAACAGATATACTTACTGCAGATTGGGTCGTTTAATGTAACTTTTCAGTTCTTTTCGTGTTACAACGATATTTATCATTTTTCACCTGTAAAACTACTTTTATTTTTACCTCTTTAGAGCCCTCTTATTTGGGATACATTCGCCACAATTGGGTACACTTGCTATTGCAAAAAAGCTGTAATAAAACACATTATTGAGTGAAAGTAACAATGTTTTAACCAGTAATCAGATTCTTATAAAGTACACTACTGTTTTTAAGATAAAGTAATTACTTGCATGTTATTGACTGAATTTTATACTAACTGCTTTTAGGCTAATATTTTTAGAGGGTGCAGGACCACCATGAGGAATGGAGACGTTGGGGAAGTCTTTTTTGGACAAATGAAAGCCTTCGTGCGACGAATAAATCTTATACACCGTCACGGACGAGTAAAAAAATAAGGACTCCGTGTCACCTTACATAACAGTGAGGCACCAAAACAAGCCGGTAAACGTGTAAATACATAGGCCCACGCATACACTTACACTAATACAAGCCGATCGGCTGCCATTATGAGATTTGCCATCGTTTGTGACAGATCAGTTTGCGTCGCACTAAAATATTTTAAAAATGCCGTCGTGCGTTGTGAAAAAGTGTAAAAACAATAATATAAACGTATTTGTGGATATATGATTATTTAAGGGAGAAAAAACTGTGTAACTGGTATACCCCGTAACCGCACACACACTAGCATAAAGGCTTCACTTGCTAATATCACGGCGCGGAGTCCTTCTTTTTTTACTAATCCGTGCACACAGTATAGGAACTATATAAATATGTAGCCTTTGTCTGTAAATACATTTTTTGTGAAATTGTTTGATTAATAAATGTTTCCACGCAACTCACTGACATCTACATTTCTAAGATGTCTATGTCTCTCTGTCACCCTGTCTGTCTGTATGTCTTTTTATACGCTTTATATTACCTTCACCTGTATGTTTGTAACCGACTTCTTTGGGCGCGATTTTGACCCACTTTAAACGGCTAGATTTCGTTCAAACTTTGTAGATTTATCAAGGACCGATGACATTACACTAATTTGATAAAATTATTAAATTTTTCAATTTGCAAAATATGATTTTTGTTAATTTATATAATTTTCATCTATAGTCGATAAGGCAGGAATTGATGTTAAAGTACTTAATAGTTTTAAAAATACGCTTTTATAGAAAATTTTACTAAAAAATGAAAAATAAATAATAGTTAAAAAAACTAAAAAGCACGCTTTATATAAAATTCAACTAAAAAATAGAAAATAAATTTAAATTCAAAATGGGGTGCTTTTTAAGATATTATTAAAATAATAATTCTTCTACACCCCACGCTTTTTTTTACTATAAAATATACTTTTTTTACACTATTTTCAATTTAAATTTATTTTCTATATTTTAGCTGAATTTTATATAAAGCTTTTTAAGATATTATTAAAATAATAATTCTTCTACACCCCACGCTTTTTTTACAATAAAATATATTTTTTTTACACTATTTTCAATTTAAATTTATTTTCTATTTTTTAGTTGAATTTTATATATAGCGTGCTTTTTAGTTTTTTTTACCTTGCGTTTATTCACTTTATTAGAACTTAGAACTTACCTATATTTTGAGCAATTCACGCACGCTAACACAGAGTGTCATACAAATCGCGAGTGTAAGACGTAGCTTGTCACGCACACTAAACTAATATTGATGGCCTGTAATTTTATCGGTTGTCTAAGGCCGCGTTTCCATCTGCAAGATAAGTTCCTCAACAAATGTCCAACGGTCTGTCTGATAGCAACTTGCAAGTGTAAGCCCCATTGCAAGTGCTGTCAGTTTTTCAAGCGCTTCTTGCGAGTAGTTGCAAAAACATGTCTAAACATGTCTGCATCGACTCGCGACAGATCTCGCTGCTTGTCGGTCTAGTTTCGTATATCTCGCAGAAAGTATCGCCCGCACGGCTTGTGTTTTTGTTTAAATTGAAAATAATAAGTCATCGGCAAAGTCGTGAATGGTCTCGTGAAGAAACTATAAAGTTAATAGGATTTTATGAGTGCAATCCTTCTTTCTAACGGCATGCGGATTATAAAAACCGAATTAAAAATAACTCTGTGCTTAATTCTATCGTAAAAGAATTCTCTACAACTGAGAATGTAGTCCGAAAAATCGCAGCATCAAAATGAGTCTTTCCTTCGGTGATATCGAATCTCTGAAATGTGTGTCTTGTGACTTGTTTTTTTTATAACGTCACCTAGTTTTACTAAAATAACACTTCTAAATAAACTGCGGTCATACGAATAAAATTGAAATATTGTTGACCATCTTCCAGTTGTATTTCATGTAATAAATTATGATAAACACCAGCTTCACATCTAGAAATCCATTCTCGAACCCAAATTGATCTTTTTTTCTTATTCAACAACAAATATTAAATGCAGCTGCTACACGTGCATGTCTTGACAGTTTCTATCGCGACACTCGTAAGCTCTCGTGTGTAAACACCTCCGCGATAAGTTGCGATAGTGTGATCCGCGAGCTTCTGGCAAGACATTTATAGCAGAAATAAATTGCAGGAATTAGTACAACATGTAACATACAAAAATTATCACAAGACTTCCGCGAGTTTGCTTGCAGGTGGGAACGCGGGCTAACAGCAAGATATCTAGACGTATATATTGTCTAAGAAATATATTATCATGTATCAATACGAACTTTGCTATGATTTAAATAATATTATGGCGTTCAGGTGTATATTAGTTCCCACTGTCACGTTTGTAAAAATATTAAATGGTAGAATCTTGAGGAATAATGAATGCACAATGTTATATAAAGCAACAAAAACATGAGATCACGTAATACGATCACGCTTAATATAATTTCTCGCATAATAAGGGAACCTGTTGTACCTTGGCACTATGTGTACCTAGCCTGGCCATAAAACTGGTTAAAAAAATCCCGCGATATTAAATTCTATTGTTTAGTGACTAGTCACTAGTGTATTCTATACGTCACTACTGATGCCGGTGTATGGTGTTATCTACGTTAAAAAGTATGTATGTAAAGTATGGATATGGTTCTAAAATATCTTCAATCAGTTAATACTAATAAAGGAGCCGGTCCAGATGGCATTCATCCTTTATTTATACAAAATTGTGCTAGATCATTGGCACTTCCTATTTTCTTAATATATATAAGCAGTCTGATGAAGGATTGTATGCCAAACCTTTGGAAACAAGTGTATATAACCCCTGTACCGAAAGGTTCTGTTAGCATGGATATAGAAGAGTATAGGCCAATATCTAAATTATGTCAATTTGGAAAAATATTTGAAAAAATAGTAATGAACCAATTATCTGTAGCTGTCCATCAACATATCTGCCCAAATCAACATGGATTCTTTAAAGGTAGAAGTGTTGATATTAATCTTTTGGTGTTTAATGATTTTTTGTTAGCTGCTATGGATAAGGGATACCAGGTAGATGCTGTGTATACCGATTTTGCCAAAGCATTTGACAAAATTTGTCATGATACTCTATTGATGTAGCTCTGGCAACTCGGTATACATGGTAATCTTTTTAAATGGATAAAGTCATACATCACTAGGAGTCAGGCTGTTGTAACTAGTGGTTTCGTTTCTGATTTTAAATCAATAAGTTCTGGTGTTCCACAAGGATCGCATTTGGGCCCTCTATTATTTATTTTGTATATTAACAATATTTCTGAGATTCTAAAGAAATCTAACTCAATATTATATGCAGATGATACCAAAATATACAAAGTAATACGTAATATAGATGATTCTATTGCACTACAAAGTGATATAAATACTTTTGAAATTAATTGCACAAACATTAATTTATTTTTAAATACAGAAAAATGCCATGTTATTACTTTTACAAGAAAACGCAATCCAATATTTTACAATTATAATATTCGTGGTAAAGAACTCACAAGAGTCACTGAAGTTAAGGATCTAGGCGTAATTTTTGACTCGAAACTCACCTATGTTAATCATATTGATAAAATCGTAAATAAAGGGTATAAACAACTTGGTTTCATTTTACGCGCTGGAAAACCATTTAAGGATAATTTAACTTATAAAATATTATTTAATAGTTTTGTACGAAGCCACTTGGAATTTGCATGTGCAGTTTGGAAACCTTTTTATCAAATTCACGTTGATCGTTTAGAAAGAATTCAAAAAAAGTTTATTAAGGCTCTAGAATTTAGAACTCGACATGATGAATACATTAATTACCAATTATCATTAGACAAACATAAAATAGAATTTCTATCATACCGTCGTGACAAATTCGATATAACCATATTATATAAAATCATAAGTTATGTTATTGACGCCCCTGCGTTATTACAGAAGATTACATTTAGGATACCTCGTATGTGTGAACGTAACAGTAAAAAAAACCACTATTCTCAATTCCGATCAGTAGAACTTGTTTTACCCACAATAGTTTCATAAGACGTGCCTGTCGACTTTATAATTACTCCCTTAATCATATTGATATATTTTGTAACTCCATAAATAAATTAAAAAGATACCTTAAAATCAAAAACAAGTCTGATAAATTTAAATAAGTTACATACTTTCCTATAAGATATTATAGTATCTATACATATTTTATATACTTTATAAAATTCACCTTCTTACACGTAAGCTTTATGTATATAAATGCGCCATAACCTGTATCCACAGGGAACTAAAGGTTTATATTAACTCATAGTTATTGAGATAGTTGTATGAAACTGTTTGTTCCTTATATAAATAAATATAAATATATTGGAAAAAAAATTTTTTTTTGGGGAAAAAAGTAAGTACAGGGTAGACCAAAAGTCCGTTTATAATTGAAATGATGATTAAAAAAAATTAATTACAGTAAATATTTTTTTTTATTGTTTTCGATAGTAAACAAAAGGGGGATTTATTTCTTAAAAATCACATCATCCATATGCAATCCTTCATTATTCTGGCATTGCTGCAATCTAGAGCGGAAATTTTCGATAACAGCTTTACATGTTTCTGTTGAGATGTTTTGGATTTCTGTGCGAATACGATCCTTTAATTCGTCAAGAGTTACTGGGTTGGTTGGCTGGAATGCAGGGGTTTTTGATCACCATGATATAGTGTCACTCCAATAACGACAATTTTGTCTATTAACATGCCCATTTAGATGGAAGTGTGCGTCGTTGAGAAAAAAATGTTTGTAAAACTGGTGAATCGCTCTACCATTTCGTTCGCAAACTGCAACCTAGTGGCATGGTCCTGAGGCCTTAATTCCTGCACCATTTGGATTTTATAGGAATGTAGACTTAAATCTTACTTGAGAATGCGGTTTAATACATCATTATCTTGGCACGTTAAGGACAGCAGACCGCTTTCGAGTTGAAAGTCCAGGTTGGTCAGGAACAGACGATTTTTCTCGCTCAAAACGCACGTTGACTACCGCTGAACGACGCCATGGTACTAAATTCCCATTGGCCGTTCTTGCAATGCGTAACCCCTCCAGCCCGCTCCGCCGCCGCTGCTAGACGCGGCAACCGATTCAAATGTTAACGGACTTTTGGACCACCCTGTATTTAAAATATGCTTTAAAGTCTGATGGTTTTAAACGTTTTACAATAGTCACTGAACTTTTATATCCCATTAGTTCTTTTCTGTAATTAGTATTAAAACAATCATAAAGTGACGAGATAAGTATCCCCAAATTATTAAAATCCACCGTTTTCTTGAAGTTGGAGTACCTATTGTTGTACCTCGGTCACTGTCAATCAATTTTACCTTGGTCAGACATTTAGCTGTTGTACTTTGGCCAGGAGAATATTTTCTTAAAATATTTCACATTCACGTAATATAATATCCCTAATTAAATATAAAAGCTTTGTCTCATTAGAAAAAAGAAATGATGAATATCATTTTGATTTTGTTCAGAATTTGTGAGTTATTTTTTGTTAAATATGTAATTTAAACGAATAAAACGGTTTTAGTTTTAAGAATAGTTATATTTTTCATAATATACCCCCAATTCCTAGGTACACTATAGTACTGGCCTAGGTACATAGGGTATGTTGTACCTTAGCCATAAATCCCTTTTTTCGTTTTAGTTATTAAAACACTTGTAAGTATGAAATACCTAGGTATCATTGAAAATGTTTAGAAAATGAAAAACGGCTTAATATAGAAAGTTGCCAATACTTTTATTGTTTTTCAAAGTAATCTCCGTTCCTCTCTGCATATCGTCGCATTCGATGGAACCACTGACAAAAGCAGTGGGCCCATTCTTCCTTAGGGGTCTCTTCTATGGCATTTTCGTACGCTTTCACCGCTTCTTCAGGGCTCGTAAAGCGAATACCTCGAATTTTATCTTTAGTTCTTGGGAATAAATAAAAGTCGCAGGGCGCCAGGTCAGGACTGTGTGCCGGATGATCTCGACACCTGCCATAGTCAAATATTCAACAGTCCGTTTTGCGGAGTGCGCTGAAGCATTGTCGTGGTGAAGGAGGAGCCTGCTTCGAGGGCGCTGCTGTCGAATTTTTTCCAAGATAACAGGCAAAATGCGATTGACATACCATTCTGCAGTAACTGTCCTTCCATCTTCTAGCACAACTGTCGCGAATTGACCTTTCCGATCAAAGAATGAGGCAATCATCTTTTTTCCTTGACATCTTCCTTTCTTTACCTTAGTTGGCCGATCCTCGAAAGGAAATACCCACTGAGCTGATTGTCTTTTGGTTTCGGGTTCGTAGCAATATATCCAGCTTTCATCACCTGTGACGATGTCAAATTCAGCATTTGAGTCATCGCCGTTGAACTTACCTATTTGGCGACACCAGTCCATGCGAAGGTGTTTCTGGTCGTCGGTTAAAGTATGGGGAAACCATCTGGTACAAAGCTCCTTGACGCCTAAATGTTCGTGTAATATTTTTTGAACTTGACTCAAACCAATGCGTAGGCCTGCCCGTATCTGCTAATAGGTCACTCTCTTATCTTCCTCTATCATATGTCGCACAGCACTGATGTTACCTTCAGTAGCCGCTGTTAAAGGACGTCCCGCGCGCGGATCATCATTGAGATTGCTACGTCCACGCTTAAACTCGTTAAAGCAATTGTAAAAAGTGGCACGGGATGGGGCTTCATTAAGAAATGTTAATCGAAACCTATCATAGCTTTGTTGTTGAGTAAGCCCACAACGAAAGTCATAATAAATCATTGACCGAAAATTTTCTCGCGTTAGGTTCATTTTCACGTGTAACAAGAGTTTTAGATTTGCCGCCAATTCACAAAAACAAATGACAAATGAACACAATACACTACATTAGGTTACCAAAGAGTTCTAAAATTGAAATTCAAAAAAAGTTTTCATTGGCAATGTTTCTAACTGGCCAGTTGTAAACATTTTCAGTTTTACCCACGTAATACATTTTTGATATTTGGGGGTGAATACTCAAATAAATGACCATTCAATTTATCCAAAAATGGTTTGAGTACAGTTCGTCAAATAAAAATAAAAAATTGATATCTAAAAAACTGTCCTACACTGGTACTGGTACTGGTACAACAAGTTCCCCTACGCCATTTTACGCCTGTCCCTGCAACTTAAGACATGCTTTCATACATTTCTTAACGCTTAATACGATTCGTCATCCCGTTTAATACTCCTAATACGCGAATAATAGAAGAACACGAACCCCTGGGGCTGATACTGCAGGGCTTTCTTGGATATTCTTCCATTGATGACAATATGGCACCCTACGAAATTGAAGATCTTATTGAGGGACCGTTGTTCTTACAAATATATCGGTTTTCTTAATTTTAAAAGAAGTAAACAACTCAATAAAGATCAGTCATAAACGGAATGTATATAGTTAACGCACAAAACTATTGTAACAATAGGTATTGAATAGTCCATGTTTGTTATATTTGTTAAAATAAATGCAAAACCCCCAGTAAGTCTGTCCTAGATTTATGAAATAGTTGACAGTTGAATGGCACAATAGTAGAGGGCTGTCAAAGCAGACGTAAATGTGCAAATGTTTACGTTTTAACATGTAAATGGTTGGTGATTATATTATTGAGACGTGTGTGCTGCACTAAGACATTCACGGAAATGGAATCTAACAAACCTAAGGTTGCGTGTAGGGTCGAAAACGTAACGAACAAACATGAATTCCCATTTATAATATTAGTTGCTAGGAATTAGGCCGTGAAGCATTAATGTGTAAACGTTACTGTGTTTCGTTCTGAAGGGTGCCGTAGCTTGTGAAATTACTGGGCAAATGAGACTTGACATCTTATGTATCAACGTGACGAGCGCAGTTATAGTTCCGCTAGAAATTTTGGGGTTTTCAAGAATCATGAGCGGCACTGCATTGTAATGGTCAGGGCGTATCAATTTCCATCAGCTGAACGTCCTGCTCGTCTCGTCCCTTATTGTCATAAACCCGCCGTTGTGGTAGCCATAATCTAGCCGGCATCCTGTGCAAAGGAGCCTCCAGTGGGAGCCTGTTAAATATGTCAAAATTTGACAGGCGTGGCGTTGCAGTGCAGTTGCAGTTTTTTAGTTGAATAGCTCTTCAGGTCGCCCTGTTAAGGATAAAATGGGTGCCTTTAATGAAAAAGTGGAGCATGAGCAGCAGTAGTTGTTACGATATAGCTGATGAACTGGGAAGTGCCCACAAAACAGTTTTGACTCTTTTGTAAACAGCTAGGTACACTAAATGCTCCATATTTGGGTGCCACACGAGCTCACCCAAAGAAGACGCATGATCTGTATTGGTACTTACTTACTTAGGTACTTGTTTTATTTGTTGAGACGTTATGAAACCGAACCGTTGTTTTAGGGATAACTGGTGATGAAATGGATCACTTACGACAAGAACGTCCGAAAAAGTTCACGGTCAAACGTCGGTTAGGCTAAATAGACTGTGGCAAAACCCAAGTTAACTCGCAATACTCGCAAAATAGTGCTGTGGGCATAATGCATAAGCTCGGACAGGAGACAATTGAGAGCTCTCACGAGGTTCCTCTCAGGCCACTACAAGCTGAATGGGCACCTAGCCAGAATGGATCTCAGTGAACAAATACTGTGCAGATTCTGCTGCGAAGCCGCTGAAGACCCCATACACATCCTCAGAATCAGGCTGGGGTGTCTTAAAATAGCTTCACTCAAAGCAGAGGACATGCCCTGCCTGGACCCTCTGAGTATCCCACGCTTCTTAAAAGTAATAAATAGGTCTTGGGAATACAATTTAAATCCCGGCACACGTTTCCTAGTCAGTAGCCCCAATTTTTCCACAGCTAATTTGTTTTTTAGATATTTCTATGGGAAGTTCTAAGTCTATGGTAGACGCGCTAGCGCAAGCAGGGCACAAGGATCCTCGGATTTAAATAAAAGGCATTTATTTTCTCAAAATTGATCCCTTTAGATTAATTCCTTTTTAAAGTCATTTCTCATATACTAGATACTACTAGAGAAGAAGCGGCGCAAGAAACTCTCCCAGCATTCTTTTTTTTGCGCTCTTTTCAATAAAAATATACAATATTGTACAGTCTTTTCTATCGCTACAAAACAATCATTATCTAGTCCCAGGCTGTCCGATCACTTAGATATTCAGCTGTGGAGTAGTAGGATTTACGACAGAGCGATTTTTTGATAAAACTTTTAAATTTATTTATAGATAATGCCTGAACAGTGGAGTGCATCTAAATCTCCTACTCATAATAATAATAATAATAAGAACTATCAGTGGTAATAAGCCTGATTTTGTTTTGTTAGATCGGTTAGAGCGTCGGGCTTTTATTGTTGATATCACCATCCCGTGTGATGATAACCTTGTGAAAGCTGAAATAGACAAATTATCGAAGTACCTGGACCTGGCACACGAGGCTACTGACATGTGGGATGTTGATTCAACAATAATTGTCCCAATAGTCGTTTTCGTAAACGGTCTTATAGCAAAGAGCCTCGACCATCATCTCAAGAGGCTCTCACTTAATAACTGGATAAAGGGTCAGTTACAGAAAGCAGCTGTTTTGAGAACGGCACGCATCGTGCGGAAGTTCCTCAGTCTGTTGCCCTAACCACCGGCGGAACTGTCGTGAACCAACGCTGGCGGGACTCTATTTTTATATTTATATTTATAATATTGTTTTTTATAAATATGTTATATATATATATATATAAATGTAGAAAATAAGATGAAATTATAATAAAGAGAATAATAATAATAATAGTGCTATGGCTAAGTGCATCGGGTGGATCACCTGAAATATTACGTCACTTATGCTTCGATGGAAATCAATTAAAAAATCACAAGATGTCGGTTGATCACGCTTTACTCTTTCCTTGGATTAGCCTGGACGCAAAGAAAGTAGAGAACGACAAACATTGTGTGGGTGACACGTAGTCGCAATCTTGCAGGCTGAATGGATACAGACAGACTACAGTAACATCAGTATTGATACCTTTTTTTCTCATAAAAATAATTAATTATGATAACTCATTCAATTTAAAGTTTGATTAATTATTATGATAAATTAAAAGTAAATTAATATGCACAAAATTAAATAATATATTATAAATTAAAAATTTGCAAGCGCCAGAAGATTTACATTATTATTGTTAGCATACTTTTTTAAAATTTGCATGAATGTTATGACAAGATATTAAGTGAGATGTCATAATGAGAATTTTCCTCATCGTTCTATCGTTACAATCATCAATATTAAAATATTAGAACATTTTCATATACAAACTTTGCTTTTCTTTATCAAACATAATAACAAATACAATAATATAATACATAATCTGCAAAACCAAATGCTTGAACAATTTAACCTTATTAATTAAGTAGGTAAAGGAAAGTAATAAAATTATTAAGACACCTCAGTAGAGGTATAAAATATAAATACCTACCTTACCACCACACACTATATATAAATAATAATAGATAAGATGAGAGCTTTGTAACAATATGTGAAATAATGTTAAAGAACTTTACAAAGTTGAATTTGTCATAACGTATAAAAGCAGTGTTTGTGATGAGAGGATCGAACAGCCACTCCAACCAGCAATTGTGCAAGAGCATGACGCCAGCAATCCCTTCCTCTCGAGACATTCACATCAACGATGCCGATACAAGCAACATTTAAGCGAGCACGTGGCTGCCTCTGAAACTCAACCAAAGAATAAAAATAAATACGTGTTTTTTGTAAATGTATCAACATCATCATCATCAGCCGGAAGACGTTCACTGCTGAACAAAGGCCTCCCCAAAGATTTCCACGACGATCGGTCCTGCGCTACCCTCATCCAACGTATTCCAGCGATCTTGACCAGATCGTCGGTCCATCTTGTGGGGGGCCTACCAACACTGCGTCTTCCGGTACGTGGTCGCCATTCGAGGACTTTACTGCTCCAACGGCCATCTGTCCGTCGAGCTATATGCCCTGAACACTGCCATTTCAGTTTCGAAATCATTTGGGCTATGTAGGTGACAAATATATATAATCTAAATGTATAATAACAATAAAATAGCAGTTAAATATAGACCTGGAAGACAGCTAAACATCATGAAAGGACATAGAGAATGAGTGAAACAACTCCGGCACTCGCGCTGTCTGATTTTCCTTGATCAATCTAAGAACTTAACTTTCACAAGTTCAGAGGACACTTTCCATTTTTAATCGAATCGCACTTATACGAAAGTTGTAACGTCCATTCGGTTACTTTATAGATTCGTATATATATTATGTACTTAACAAACAGATAAAGAGAAAGTCGAAACTTTTCCGTAAACCGAAACCCGCTCTTATTTTGGTATATGTACTCGTTTAGCTTTCAAATATTTTTTAGGTATTAAAAATATACCAGTACAAAGCTTAAGGAATCATGATTCCTTACCGACTAATTCGATACCTATTTAGGTATCTGTACAAAGCCATTTTTACACGCTTTTTATTGGCTTCATCTGTATGTATGTTTGTTTGGAACCGACTCATTTGAGTGCGATTGACCCATCTTAAACGGCCAGATTTCGTTCAAACTTCGTAGATTTATCGAGGACCGATGATAATAAATTAATTTGAGAAAATTGTTATGAAATAAGAGGACAAAAACGTGATTCTGATGTAAGGATTACAAGCTTCAGTGATTACTTACTATTATTAACTTAATGCTCGTTTTAAATTTTTTAAGAAAAATACTTATTTCAAAATATAAAGAAGAGAAGAGAGAAAAAGTTTGATTTTGCTGTACAGTCGTAGTACATAGGAGAAGAGAACAAAAAAACACTAGTTTTTTAACGAGAACAATTTTTTGCAATTATTTTTAACCCTATGTTCGTGTGGCATTGCGCTCGTCACCTTGAGACATAACATGTTAAGTCTCATTTGCCCAGTAATTTCACTAGCTACGGCGCCCTTCAGACAGACTACAATAGCGCTTGCACAATACTACATGACTGCTGCCGCCGTGGTCCCCACATAGCCGGCAACGTGTCTTGCGCAGGTGCCTCCCACATGTTTTAAACAGTACACTACAAACATGAAGCAGGACTAATAACCAAAGGACCACTGGTGTGTGTTAAAATCATGCAGAAAATTAAATTCCGTTACAGTCATTCTCATAATATTTTCGAGACATTTTTTTTAAGAATGTTTTATCAAATTTAAAAATAAATTGCTTTCGCTTGTGATCACGCCGCGAATATAGGAACGCGTGCAATGGACATCCTATTTATATATATATACTAGCTTATGCCCGCGACTTCGTCCGCGTAGATGAAGAGTTTTAGAAATAATAACTTTGGAATTGAAGATTATCTCATGTCCTATTCCAGTTCCGGCTACCGTTCCCAACATATTATATTAATCTTATTTCGAGGAAGATTGCTATGGCAAACTAACCGAGCCTGGTAACGGACAGACAGATAGACAGACAGACAGACAGATAGGCAGACGGGTGGACAGCGAAGTCTGAGTAATAGTGTCCCGTTTTTACCCTTTGGGTACGGCACCCTACAAAAATTGAGGGAGGCACTTACCTACATGTAACAAAATGTCAAAAAATCTATTTAACCCCCTTTTTTTATAGCTCAAAAAAAGAGTTGTGTGATAGTGCTTTCGTTCCAAACTATAATTTTGCAATCGCGCAACACTTGTGCTGCGTTGCTTTGTTTTGGGATATTGCACAATGGAGTTTCAGTATGATTAAGATTTAATAAGTCTGTAAGCAAGAAAGTAATTCAAGAGGCAGCCTGAAAGCTGTGTGAGCAGTTTTGCCTCCCTCCAGTAGAGTGGCAACGATTCCTGATGACGCGATAGCCAAAGCAATACCCCGGTTATTTCTAATTTTGCTAATATTAAATTTATAAGAAAAGTTATTCCAGTGCCACCAGGAGCATCTAAGAAAAAAATGTCCCCAATCTCTCTTTCAATGCTGGCTAGAATTTGTTGATAAACATTTGCCTGTTCGTCTTTCAATAATTCCTCGTGATGCGATACTACCTCTCCCAGGGCGCAAGGGTCAGATTTTGTCTCTCGTAGATATTCGCAATTATCCAGGTTTACTGCGGATCTTTCTGGTTTAGGTAAACCGAATTGATCCAAATGTTTTCCAGCTTGTGCTAAAACTACATCTTCGATCAATATCAAGCATCTGTTAAACACCTCATTCATGAATAACTACGCACCATTTTGCAATTCTCTTTCAAGTTGCCGTTTAATGTCGTCCGAAAAACTGTCCCTATATTTTTCCCAAAGGCTTAAGGGATCAGTCACTTGAAAGGAGAATCGCACAATGCAGCTTTTTCTAAAGTTGTGTCCCAATGTTTATCGTCCTCTAGCAGTCCAAGGGTGTTACGCGCTAATTGAAATGTAGGATCCCGTTGACAGTTTTTAAATATTCGAAGGATGTCTGCCCTCTAACCTCATGTAGTAATAGGCGTAGGAGGTGACACTCGGTGTTATTTGTATCGTATAGACCCTACCGAGAAAAACGGCTAAAAAAGCACGTTATTTTTTATGGAAGTCACCTTAAATATTTATTTTATTCTGTTTTTAGTATTTATTGTTATAGCGCCAAAAGGATCTATGAAAATTTCAACTTTCTAACTATCACGGTTCATGAGCCAGGTGACGGACAGTCAGATAGGCAGACGGACGGACAGCGGAGTCTTAGTAATACTGTCCCAGTGTTCAGTGTTTTTACCCTTTAGGTACGGAACCCTAAAAAATATTGAGGTGGGCACTCCATACCATACATGTATCCAAATGTCAAAAAAATCTATTTAACTCCCTATTTTTATAGCTCAAAAAAAGAGTTTCCCCATACACACGTTGCACCACTAATTAGCTTCTGCCTGCGACTCCGTCAACGTGGGTCTCGTTTCAATATTGTAGCGCCATACAAACCTCCACACTCCATCATCATTTCATCCGCTTAGGGGATGATTTCCGGGATAAAAACTATCCTATGTCCTTCCCCGGGTCTCAAATTATCGCTATACCAAATTTCATCTAAATCGGTTCATACAAACTTTGCACCCCTTCTTAACCCCTTTAGGGGTGAATTTTTTCAAAACTCTGAAAGTTATTTTCTTGTATTTTAATCAGGAGTCCATACGCAAAGTTTCAAGTCTCTTACTTATAATTTACTCCATCCCCATACAAATTTTGCACCCCTTTTTTTACGCCTTTAGGGGTGATTTTTTTCAAAATGTTGAAACTCATTTTCTTGTATTGTAATAAGGAGCCCATACGCAAAGTTTCAAGTTTGTTACTTAAAATTTTACTCAATCCCCATACAAACTTTCAACCCCCTTTTCACCCCTTTAAGGGTGGAATTTTCAAAAATACCTTCTTAGTGGATACTTGCATTATGTAAACTACCTGTTATAAAAAAAATCAGCTTTCTAGGTTCAACGGTTTGGGCTGGGCGTTGATTTAAGCGAGTGAATCAGTCAGTCAGGACTTTTACGTTTATATATATAGATGGATATATAATCCTATAAAAATTAATACCTGAGTAGTATCTGAAACCAAACATACTCATTATCATCAAAGTGACTACTGGAGGAATTGATTTTTACTTTTGTTATGCAACACTTAATTAATTCCGTCACCAAATGGCAATGATCACTCATTTCTTTTAATATTTTATTATTTAAAGGTAGTAATTGTTTTATTATCAATTCAATATATTGCCTTATTATTTAATTCTGCTAATTTATATTGCTCATTAAGGTTCTGCTCTCACAACTTATATCTTAGCGTGGAAAATGTCTGTAAATTCACACGAAAAGTACGTAAATTATATTTAAAATAAATATATAAATAAATTTGATGACTTTAATCGTCGCCCTGCGATTTTTTGTGGGTCATTCAGTGTTGCCATCAGGCCACAAAGTTTGGTGATTCTTATCTTAAGACCACTCAACGTATGACAAGTAGAGGTTGCACCTTTGCATTTTTTTTTTCATTTCAATCATTCAAATACTTATCCAAAATAGCTGAAAATATTTTTTTTCTTCTGACACTTGCACATACTTAATAAAACTTATTTTTCTTACGATAATACTTATCAATAGTAAAACCTTTACGTTACGATAGGCTACTAAGCCAACACCCACCTCTCCCCATGCATGAGGTCATTGTTTAATGATGTTATCATTGTAGTTATGTATAAATACATATATACATATATATACCCTACTCAATATCCTACTGAATATTTATTCAAACAAAACCAATCTTATAACTATATTTACAATACTATGAATTGATTTTCATAAGTTTCATAGTTAGATTACATAAATAGGTAAACAAACAAATACCGCTCTGCATCGTATTATAGATAATATCAATAATGGACGAGTACTTACAATGAGATTATAATGCTTACAAAAGAAATTAGGTGCCGTTTGTCTAGAAAGAGTTGTATTCAGTAGGTCACTTGATTAATAGTTTGGACTCCGCCCACTCTCTCACACCCGCACAACCTCAATACGGTAGAGAGAGACCGACTGCGTGCGGACCGTTACACCGCGGCGATATCTTGAATGAAAATGGCGTTTTCTCTCGCGCCAAAACATTGTCAGCCGCTAATTAAAATCGAGAGGAAGGAATTAATTATAATTAATTACTTGTTTAAAGACAGGCTATGATAATTGTGTAAGATTCATAACTATATTATAATGGTTTATGTAGTGAGTAGTTTGACGTATTAAAGATTTTCCGTTATTTTAAAGGGAGCAAGTAATCCGATTACTTACCATCAGATAACCTTTGCTTACATTACACTTACGTACTTGTGTCTCGATAATTAATTGAAATATTGTCTCAATTAAAAATATTTAAGTAACTAGCAGACCCGACAGACGTCCTGTACATACGTGTTAAATTTGAAAAATATGTCCAGACAGGAGGATGTTACGTATACGTAGGAGAATTATCTAAACCAATCTCAAATTCTCTGGAACACATTAAAAAAATCATCAAAATCAGTCCAGTCATCTAGGAGGTAGTTCATCCACGAAAACCATCCTCGAATGCACTTGAACACACACAGAAAGTTTCATTCAAATCGGTCCAGCCGTTTAGGAGGAGTTCACTGTCAACACACGTACAGAAGAATTATATATATATATATATATATATATGTCAGTATATATATATATATACTGACCCGACTGAATACCCGACTGAAGTAGTTCTGTAGAAAATAAAAAATACTGTTTTATAGGAATTTGCTAATAATATTTTAAAACATCTAGAATTATTCGTAAAAAATGCTGCCTGTTGTTATAATGAAATTGTTTCACAGCGGAACTGTCTAACCGTGCGTCACTAAATTCTCTCATAGAAAACATGTACATACAAAACAAATATTGAAAATAAAAATAATTATGGGTTCCAAATCGAAATCGAAACTATCCTATCTCTCAAGTTGGACCAAACTGTACTCCATGAAGTAATCCCCATCAAAATCCGTTCATTAGTATAGGAGTCCATCGCGGACAAACAACGTGTCACGTAATTTATATATATTAAGATAAAGATGTGAAATTATTTTTTTAACAAGCTGAAAGTGACGGGTGTCTGTCTATAAAACTAACTAGAGCATCACCAGGCATTCAAGGTGCGGTCGAGAGACTTGAACGCACTTTTTATATTTAAATCTCTATCTCAGCTATAGAAAAACTGAACTTTGACAGTTACTATATAGATCTGTTCCTTGCAATGTTAACTCGAAGGATGACCATTCGTTACGTGCACGTCTGTCTCACACGGTCGATTCTGTAAATAACTATTTGACAAGGAATTAATGTTTCTTACCCAATAGGTCAAATCTTACACAAGTCGAGTTGTAAAAGTATCACGTTCGATTTCCTTTAATTCCCGAAACCTCTATTACTTGAATACTTATTTTCTATAAGCTGAAGTAAACAGTTATTCCTAAGAAGCTGTTTTGTGACATAAAGATATATAACCTCCTGCTCTACTTTTCCACATCTCTAACTAATAACAAGCAAATATTAAGTAACAATTTCTGAACAGAAAACTATATAAATCGAAAACTCTATCACGAATTAGTTGCTGTCTCTCTTGAACTCTTATCCAAAGTAATACAAATGTAAAGTTTAAAATACTGATTTAATATTATGACGGTGACTTCCAACTAACATTCAACATCATTTAAAATGAACCGTACACACACACGAGATGACAATACGTGTCACTTTACCGTAATCATAACAATGTGAGTACCTTATACCGACTTAAATTATGGAGGTGGTGAGCCCTTAAATAAACGGATCGTGCAATAATGCGAACAGGAAATACCAATAAATAAAAAGTTAAGACGAACTTTACTTTATTTATTTATTTAGGCAATCCAAACAGATTAAAATAATAAAATATAATATTTATTGATTTATTTTTTATTTAGTGTCGCTAAAATTTCATTCCCAAACACATACACAAACACACACTCGCGCCTTGTTACCGTCGGGGTAGACTGAGATAATAGAATGCCATTTATTTCTATCCTTACAAACCTCACGCGCTTCCACTTCATTCATTACGCTTTTCATAAATGCTCGCCGGTTGCGGACCTTTCCTTTTCTCAAAACGTCCCCAATTTGGTCGATAAATGGTCTACGAGGTCTCCCGCGACCGACTTGCCCCCACATACTTGCCTTATATATTTGATAAGTCATTATTTTTCACTAATTCGCTCCAAACATCTAAGTAAATTCTGAATATTTTTTTTTTCATTTAATGTTTACTATGGTTAGTGCTCAATCAAGCTCAATCTTCTCACCGCAACTAAAACCATACCTATACTTAATTCACATAGATTTCTTGTCAATTCCTAGATTGCTAGATTTCATCGCTGATATTTTTTTTCTGAACATTTAAAAAATTTTATATGCGGTTTGATTTCAAATTTAAATCAATACCAACCCGAAATATTATTACAATAATTAGTATTGTTTAAGAACTCATATTTTTCTTCTGCTTTTGCGTTTTTTTTATTAAATGCTTTTTAGTTCTCAGTAAGTAATAAGTTCCTTTCTTTTGGGTGTACTACCATAAAAGTTACATACGTCAATCGGCGAATAAACGTCACAGCGGTTATCATTTCACTGGGGAAGAACAAAAACACTGCAATTCGTATTTTAGCAATTTAGAGACTATCATAATCTGAGCTTTACATCTGCACAAGGGCCTCGCCGCCTCCATGTGAAGAACACATGAAAGACAAGCGAATTGAAAATTGCATGTGCAGTCCTTGAGCTCGGCATTGGCATTTGGCAAAAGTTAGTTGTTGTCGCGACGTAGTGAGGTACGGACGCACCACCATGCACCTTTCCGCGCTCACAGTGAAAGTTCCTTAGAGAAATGAGGCTCGCGGTCGCCTTCGTGTGTCTGGTGAGTGTTAGTACGTGATACTTGTGCGACGTGCGCCCCGCGGCTTGTCTTTGACATCGCTCCACTGTCCCCTGATCGACAGACAACCGGCTAAGTGCGATGAGGACTTGTGCATGAAGAGTTCTATACTAGTACAAGATATTTCAAAACAATCCTCTGTCAATAACGTTAATTATATTATATTATGATCATTGAGATACCTGCAGCCCCCTCTAGCAGAATGACAGATGATGGGCAGATAATCGCGGCCTAGGAAAAGCATCTTTTGAAAATCCTGAAGTATCTTGAGCATGGCCTGAGCTTTGTAAACACTGTGCAAACAATTCATACAAGTGTAGTTATAATTAATAAGCACGAAGAAATTAAAACTGACCCTGTTTTATACAAAGACTATTTCACTTAATCCAGATAAAAACAATAGATAGGCTCCTCCGATATAAGTACCTATCTTAAAAGAAAATTTTAATCCGATGTAGATAGTTTTCTGACTGCTGAAGTTACAAACACAATAATAATACACAATAACTATACAATAATCTTACATACTAATTTCATGTCAAATGCATCTTGTGAATCTATTTTGAAACAAATCTTTAGATTTATTTTTAAATTTAGTGAGTATAGTAGATTGACATCATATTCATGTTTAGTTGTAAATGTTAATGAGTCCGTCTGTAACGCTTTCACCGCTAAACTGATTTTATTTAAAGAGAAATCACTTTTGTTTGGAACCCTTAACTGATAAACATCCGAAATGTTTTACGGCAGTAGCATTGTTCGAATTAATTCCAACTTCCAATAAACAATTTTTTACTTTGTATTTCACTGTAATTAGTTGTCAACAACTATCAAAACACACTTAACATTATTGGTTGTATTATAATCATGCATAATTTATGTAGTTGTTTTAATTTGCTTTATTTATTACTTCTTCTCTTTTTACCAGTTCCAGCATATTAGGTATGTTTCCTTTTTACGTTGACGTCAATGGACCCTTGTGAAACCTATTTTCAGGATTAATGTAAGACTAATTTTATTTAGAAAACGTGCAATTTTATGGTAGAACCTAGAAACAATAGCATCATTTACATTAGCGCCCGCTTGTAAGACAAAGAGCCTCTGGTCAAACGATGGACGGTTATCTCATTCTATTATTTGAGCAATTATTATATATATGTATGTATTATGTATCTTGGAAACGGCTCTAAAATTTGTTTTGAAATTTACTAAACGGAGAAACTCTCTAGGAACAAACATTACAGTTTTTCACGACCACATATCTCTCGTGTAATGTCATCCACTTAATTAACCCTTCAAATAGTGGAAATGGCACTGTTAACAATATGGGTAATATTATAATGTAACAACTCTTATTTTCACTTGCATGAAGCTTTACAAATGATTAAATTAATATCTTAAAATTAAAATAAAAATCTTCTATATGTACGAATAACGTGAAACCTTTAAAATCAATTGAAGAATACTTTATACTTATTAATAATATATACGCATTAATACTTAATGGTGACGTTGCATATTTTATGTTTCAATTTTTTTGGTTAAAGTCTGTTATAGATGTTATAGAAAAAGTCTGTAACAAACTTCTATATAACAAAGATATATATCTAACATATATGTGAGTCAACATAAAACATGATAATTAAATGGTATTTTAGATAAAACCTAGTTAAATTTGTAACCTTTATGAAAGATGCGGGACTCGAACCCGCGATCTCTTGGATTCCTTCCGAGCGCTCTTCCAACTGAGCCAAACGTTCGAGAGACTTATTGGTCGTGAATTTAGGTATATTATGTTCAACACTCAGTTGTGGTTATTTGTATAATTAATTAAATTCGAAAACATAATTTATGAACAATGCGGGACCCGAACCAGTGACCTCTCGCGTTCCAACGAGCGAACCAACCGTTCGAGTAACGTATCGTTAATAAATCTTGTATGTCTTATTCAACTCTCATGTTGTGACTTCATCTACAGGATTGAGGTTGAGCTGGTTATCAACTTTAAAGTAGATCTGGTAGATGGAGCCGCAACCTGAGAGCTGAACAAGATATACCAAAATTTATGACTCATGTGTACTCGAACGGTTGGCTTAATTGGAAGCCGCACGTAACCCGAGAGGTCGCGGGTTCGACTTCCGCATCAGTCATAAATTTTGGATATAAATTTAATGGCTCTTCCACTGAGCCAACCGTTCGAGTGATGTATCGTTAATAAATCTAGTATGTCTTGTTTTTGGCTTCGAGTCCCGCATCGTTCATAAATTTTGTTTTCAATTTTAATTTGTGTAATTAATCCCAGAAGTAAGGGTTATCACTTTAAAATAATTACAAATTAACTTTTTATAGCTACGACCACAGTGGTATAGATTTTCGAATTCTCTTTACCAATCAACAAAGTATACTCCAATGCATAAAAAATAATATTGACAAAAATACAAGCTGAGTGCTACTTCAATAACAGGTGCAAACATCATTCATAATTATTAAGTTCATTAAAAATAAAATAATATATGTTTTAAAAAATATCTATAATAGTATATCTAATAACATTACATAATATTCGCTAATAGTTTTCATATTTAATAACCGTTACCTGAGTTGGAGCCCTACGACTAACAAAGATATCTTGAGTGAAGTGAAAATGTTGATAGACACTAGACACTTCATAACTACTGGTTTTAATGAAGTGTACACACTGTCCAAGTAAGAGGTGTTAGCGGATGTAGGACGCCCCCGGCCTGCCGCGCCACAGACAACTAATATGTTTATTGTTTTCCATCAGTATGAGTTTACAAAACCCGTTATCTTTTAACCATACATATTATTGGAGTTCTTCTCTAATGACTGTTTACCAAGATCGTAAACTTAATGAGGTTGTTAATATTTTCAGTCATATCTATACATCTATACATATAAATAAAATTGGAGTGTCTGTTTGTAACATTAATATAACCGTTTTTTACTACATGTAAGTATATGAATATATGTACGGTACATACACCAATAATTTTTATTCCGGCTAATCTCCGAAATGGCTGGACCGATTTTGACGCGGCTTTTATTGGCAGGTAGCTGATGTAATAAAGAGTAACTTACGCTACGTTTATTTTAGGAAAAAAGTATTTTGTGTGAATAAAGGCATCTTTTTTAAATATTTATAAAAACACAAACCATTTAAAAATCTCACATGTAATAGCTTAACAATTTTCTTTTTTTTTAATGTGTCACCACGACTGACAGCAGTTAGAATTATATAAATATAGAAAATCAAGTAAGTTTTGTAGCACTCGCCAGGATAAGATCTATTGAATTGAATGGACCCACACGTGGTTAGTCTCATCTCATCATAAACATGCCAAAATTACCCTCGATGCATTGCGCAGCCCAGTACAAACGCAAAGTATTAGAAATGTGAAACTTTTCATTGTTAATCTCAAGTCTATTATTATGTAAAACAACATCTTTTGTGTTTGTTTTTAGCGTTAGGCCCTGGCACGAATGTTTTTTTTATATAAGAGGAGGCCAACGGACAAGACGCTAACATGATCGAAATTGGTGAGACAACCGCCCATGGACATCCAGAGGTCAAGAGATGAATTGCCGGCCTTTAAAGTATACTTTAAGCTATTGACCTTCCCTGAGCCGTAATGGTTTGAGAAAACTGCAAGCCGGTAATTGATTCCACAAGGTGTCTGTGCGATACAAGAAGTTTCTATCAAAACCCGTGGTTGTAGAATGCTAGATATCAGTATGATGCGGGTGGATTTCACATTTTGACGTAATGTGCCTCTGCGTGATATACGCGACAGAAGATGTAGAGAGACCCCACATCTCTACGAGTAATGAAAAGCGTTAAGTTAATGAATGGGCAGGTATATAGCCACATACATTGATGCCGTACCTTCAAAATCCTTTTTTAATTTAATTTAATAATAAACTGGCAACAACGCGCGACGAACGCTCTTTATACGCCGGGTGGGTAGCGCGAACCGCCAGCACATGCGCCTCCCGTACGCGCGTGTCCTATCCTCTGGATAGTTCAGTGTTGTTTGCCCTCGTGGCACTTACAGCGTCAGATATCCCGTCTCATTCAAATTCAAATATTTTTAGAATAGCATTTAAAATCACATATTGAACGTCAAAAACTACAGCACATTCGAAAATGCCTCAGACCTGAGAAGAACGCACAAGAAACTCAGCGGACTTCTCCTTTTTTTTTAAATCTCGTCACAATATAGTCGTAATACAATTTCGTTATAATATATTTTTAAACAGCTTGAGAGCGGTCGCTGCATTCCCAAACAATTCCCAATAATTATTAGTTAAGGTGATTTGTCGATCGGATTCTAGGTGAAGTGTAGATTGATCTAGCTAGGCCATAAAAACAATAGCGTTATACAGTAATTGTGGAAATGTTTGACATTGGCCGTAACATTTGTACCAAATCAAGTTCACACATTGATGTAAATTGAGTTAATCGTCATTGATAAAGTGAACAAAGGACAAAACCACATTTAAATTATACGAAGTAATCTTAAAAATGAAACGACAGCGCTTCAAAGTAAACTGTGCTTACTATTAACACAGAAAACCATTCGCGGCAGTAATTCTATCGCCTTGTTTGGAGACATCTTCCTGGGCACGACTGGACCATCTAGGTGGATGTGAGGATATCAGGGCTGACAACTGTCATTAAATGGTCATGCTTAATTACTAGTCCCCGAGAACGAAACTCATAGATCTCTAACAGTTAATTACAATATTTAAGAAATATTTTCATGTATTTAAACTGTAACATATAATCTGTTAAGTTTTAACTACTGATTGAGATGACTTCTGGGATACAGACCTAAATTATTACATATTTCTGCCGCCTATTTCTGACGTGAACCAGTAATGTGCAAGTATTATTGAGTTTCACTCTGAAGGGCGCCGTAGCCAGTGAAATTACAGGGCAAATGAGACTTAACATCTTATGTCTCAAAGTGTCGCTTGTATTGCCGCTCAGAATTTTTGTGTTTTTCAAAAATCCTGAGTGGCACTACAATGTTATGGGCAGGGCCTATCAATTACCATCATCTGCTGGTCTCGTTACCCTTATTATCATAAAAAAAATGTTTTAAACGTTTGAAGTATGTTCTTATTATCAATTACTTTGCATACTTGTCAGTATGTAATGTATAAATATTATGTAAAAGCCGAAGTTTTAAATATTGATTTAAAAGAAATAGCAATGTGTTAGTTATAAATGAAAAAACTTTAACATTCATAGAAATAAATTATTTTTGATTCTAAGTTGTAAGTATAAAACAGATCTTTTTTACTTTTGGCAATACATAAAAGTAATTCTTCCCTTTTAACTGGTGGCAGCCCTACCACAGTGCGAGCGTGTATAGAGCCTACAAAAGGAGTTCAACACGGACGTGGGAAGCAGGCCAAATAAGCAAGCACCCGCTTTTTACAGTCGGCGACGGTAGAGACAAAGCAATGTAGTTGTTATTAACAATAGTTTAAATGTTTCATTTGCGTGCAACCTGTGGGCTAGATAAATTCGGTAATTAGAATCCGAATTAGTTCTAGATTTATTCACAAGATGACGGCAACGTCTACGATACCGCTATTCTGTGTCGTGTCTGAGTTATGATTAAAATTATGAAACTTACCGACATAATAGATAAAGTGGGGAAATGGAGCAAAACAGTTACAGAATGGTACCCAAGTGATGAGAGAGGCAAAGGAAAACGAGGAAGACAGCACACAGATGGGAAGATGAAATAAAACTTAAGAAGGAAGGGAAGATAAATAACTGGAAAAGAGTCCTTTGCCAATCGGCACGCCGAACTAAGAAACATTTTATAGTTTATACTTTATAGCTTAAGATTCTTGGTTTTTCAAATGTTAATTAATTTTTAGTACAGAATAAATTGGCCTTATTATTTTTATCATTAATCATTATGGTGTCATCCGTCGGGGCCGATTGTCTGTCTGTCTGTATCTAATGAAAATTACAAATAAAATCAAATATTAAGGGGCTCCCATTAATGGGACGTTAATTATTGTTTCAGCGCTTTATTCACATAAAAAAAAGATTACTTAAATGTTTTTATAGCATCTTTTTCGTTCTTTTAAGGGTTTGTTTAAGAATTCACTAGTCTTAAATATAATAATTATAAATAAAATAAGAAATAAATATAATGATATTTATAAAGTCTTCTGTGTTCAAATTATCTTATCTTATATATAAAATTCTCGTGTCACAATGTTCGTTCCCGTACTCCTCCGAAACGGCTTGACCGATTCTCATGAAATTTTGTGAGCATATTGAGTAGGTCTGAGAATCGGCCAACATCTATTTTTCATCCCCCTAAATGTTAAGGGTGGTCCACACGAATTTATTTTTTTTTTAATTTGTTTGACTATGAGTCAGCATTAAGAAATACATACAACTTCAAATTTTCACCCATCTACGATCAACAGTTACTTTTGTATCGCGATTTTAATATCGGCAATACAACGTTTGCTGGGTCAGCTAGTAATATATAAAATTCTCGTGTCCCGGTGTTTGTTACCAAACTCCTCCGAAATGGCTAAACCTTGTATGTAAACGATTTGTATGAAATTTTGTGTACATATCTATTTTTCATACCCCTAAATATTAAGGGTGAACCACTCCCAAATATTTTTTTTTCTTTATTTTATTATGATTCAGCATTAAAAAAACATACAACTTCAAATTTTTACCCGTCTACGATGAACACCTATTTTTGTATCGCGATCCGCAATAGGGATGCAAGATGGCAATGAATTTTATTTACGATATATTTAGTAGGTCTGAGAATCAGTCGTCATCTATTTTTTATACCCCAAAAATTTATATATTGAATTTCTTTTTATTAATTGACATGGAAATACAACGTTTGCTGGTCACTATTAATAAGTATAAAAGAAACCCCGTTGGTTGTGTTCATGCGTATCCATAGATGACTAACATAAAAAAAAATATACGTAATTATATTCGTAATGTTCATTGAGTTGATATGGTAGATACAATTGTAACGAGGATGAGAAAAAATAGCTTTTTAAGAATATTTTATGATTATTGAGTTAGAATTGGCTGAAACAAAAGTCTAAATTACAACAAAAAATAAGTCTTTACCTCCAAAATATTTATAAAAATGATTTATGCCCAGTAAAACAATGTTTATAACTTTATTTACGATCAGTATAATATGACTATGATTTATTGTTTTATAACATTTACAATTAATCAAAACTCTACTAGAATCACTAGTCAGGCTGTAAATATAATAAATTCTATATCTAATACATTATAAAAAATTCTAATATTTACAACTGATACGGCACGGGTACCTTTATAAAAAGCGCGTACCTCTCTCAATGTTTATTTATCCCCCTCTTTCATAAAAATATATTGGCTTAAGTACTTAATTGTAAATTCAATCATGTAATCTGTTATGACCCAGCTTGCTCAAATAAATATATTCTGATGTTATTAAAACCGTAAGTACTTCATGCTAATGAATAGCTCATGTCAGCACGTGCTTAATAATCCGATTGCGTTTAGTAAATACTTTGTAAAAAATCTTATCAAACTTTAATAAATTTAATTATATGCTTGAGTATTCTATACTATGCAATGAGTTTCTTGTTCTCATTAGCTCAACACTTTACGAAGTAGCAGTAGATTCAATAAGAAAAGATTTTTTTTTGACATTCATAAGTTTCGTTCCGTGACCTACATGAATAAAGTGATTTTGATTTGATTTGATTTATGATGTTACAAGCGCATCGCTAATTTTACACAGAGTACAGTAATAACACTATATTTAGCTATTCGTAGCCGTACGGTATATAGATAGCCGTTGAACGAGTAATATTATTAACATAAAGAGAATTGCTAAGTAATATGAATCAGACCACTCTATACCCCACATTGGCCGGAGAAAGTTGATTTGCGTTGATTTCACCAACACTCACTTATTACTTATAACTTATTAGCTATTAATATATATAATATATATTTATGTTATAGTTATGAAACCAGCTAGTTTAGTTAATATGATGATATAAAAATAATAGTATATTACGCATCTAGGGAGAAAAGTAGGTCATTCCTTCGATTCCGCGGGTGGCAATGTCCTACTTATCTCACGTGGTGCGTATACGATTTTTTTTCCCACCTGGATAAAATGCTCGCTTTTAGTCCCTGGTACTAGGGAAAGATGTCGACCTGCCGGGAGAGAATCGGTCACTTTTATTCCTCGTACCAGGGACTAAAAGACAGCTTTTCATCGAGGTGGGAAAAATATTTTTTGATCATCAACATATTTCTGGAACATGTAAAGTAAGAGAGGAAGAAAATAATGAGGTAACGCGGACATGTTGTCTAGTGGCATATTGATAACAGAAATAACCTATAATTTGACCAGTAATATATTGTTTTTTTAATAAACTTTGAACACATTTCTGCATATTATTCATCTTATCCATTTATTCAAATAGTTATAATACATAACATTATGTGTAATTGAGATTATTAACAAAGTTTTGAGAGTTGTGTTGTTGTAAAAAATACTTTTTACTTACTTTCAAAATATACTTGAACTTAAATTTTTAAGTTTAATCACGCATTGAATTTAACTTCTGCTCTCAATTAAATGATTTTTAATTTACATTTCAATGTGGCAATCTTAATTTCCGAACCCATATAATAGAAAACACTTATAAGTTTCATACAAATACCAATCTATAAACACTAACCATATCTTCATCCCATAGATGGATTTAAAAAAGAGATCACGATAACAATCCATAGATCAATTTATGAAATGATAAAAACTTTAGTGGATTCAAATATCAATTTCCGTTTACCAATTTAATTTACCAGTGGGAGGCTCCTTTGCACCGGATGCCGGCTAGATTATGGGTAACACAATGGCACCTATTTCTGCCGTGAAGCAGTAATGTATAAGTATTACGGTGTTTCGGTCTAAAGGGCGCCGTAACTAATGAAATTACCGGGCAAATGAGACCTGACATCTTGTCAAGATGACGACCGCAGTTGTAGTGCCGCTCAGAATTTTTGGGTTTTTCAATAATCTTGAGCGGCACTGCATTGTAATGGGCAGGGCATCTCAATTACCATGAGCTGAACGTCCTGCTCGTCTCATCCCTTATTTTCAATAAATAAAAAAACAATTAAGCATTGTGATATAATAAAGACCAGCAACTGAATTAAGAACAATAGCGACCGTTGATAAGTATTATTAATGTAATACTCACAAGTATAAATACTTAGTTCTCTACAATTTTAATTGCAAATTATTACCATTTAATCAGCATAACATTATCTTAAGTCTCGTAATTTCCTTCACATAGGAACATCTATCGTTACTGATAATATTGTATGGTCACGGTTACGTCACCAGTGATAGTAAAGCAGACCTGTTTGTAATAAGATGCTGTTACCCGCAGCTGAGATAAGTTCAGGTGAGTCGTGGCTCATGACGTCACCAGACCTTCCACCTGCTCCCAAATACCGTAAACACTTTCACTTGGCTTGTGTGACTTGAGTCGCCGCCTGACGGCTGCCGCTCTCAACTCTCATGGCTCGATCCAAGACTACATTCAGTTCAAATTAATTTTATTCTTACTAATGGATTTATATTTTCTCTTGCAAGATATCATGCATTAAGAAAATTTTGATTCAAGAAACTGACAAAAATCTAAGAATCATTATTTATCTAGTCTAATTTTTGACCACAGTTACCTGTGAAAATGTGTTTAAAAAATTTGTCACAAATTTTGTACGATAATACATTATATATCTTTGTGTGCGAAGTCCACTCACTCTTGTCCGGTATTTTATATCAGTCATCATTCTCATGTTTACAGCACTAGCCTGGGCCTACGGGATATCAAATTAATATCATCCGCGCCACTGTCCGCGCCAAATACCTAATATTGAAGTTTATAAATTCATATTTTTCTTGTTATTGTTAAGCCTAGGCTGCTAAGCGTAAAAACGATAATAGGGCATAACAAAACTCTCTCTTACATTTTTTATGGACTTAGGAACCTAGCGTTCTGGTTACCTGATAATTTTGTTGAACCCTGAAGGATCATAGGAGCGGCCTCTTAGATAGATCAAAAAATCTAATATTCAAAATGTTATAGCTCGGAATTGGTAGGTAGCACAGATTAAATTATTGACTGATTCGATATACTTTATGGCCAATATTCAATATTAATTCTGTAACGCCATTCCAATCGGCTGCATGACAAGAATGAAGTATACCTGAGGCAAGAGCAACGATGGGTTAATGAGATCATAAAAATTGCTGGATAAAACTGTACTCAGAAAGCAAAAAGAAAAACATCCTAGAAATTGTTGGGGGAGGCCTATACCTACCAGGGGCCTTAACTATGTGAATATTATATAAATGTATATTTTTATTTTTTATCTAATGTTAGTTAAGGAAATTTATTTATTTATTTATTTAGTAATGACACAGACACTACCAACAGAATTACATGTGATACATTAACATTAAACAAGTCTTAGGTGCTAGGGATACACATAATTATATTTATAGGCAGTTACAGCATGTACACAAATACAAATACAAGTCGTACAAAAAGTTAAAATTTATAAAATAAGTAAAGGCTAAATAAAGTTATGTAAATGTTATGTTTATACAATGAAAGGTATATAAAAAATAAGAATACAATAATAATGAAAAAATATTCACAATTTTAATATCTATGAATCGAGTGTCTTAATTAATTTATCTTTAAATTTTGTTATATTATCGCTGAACAGATCGATGGACTTGTCTCTACTAATAAATTCATTATATAGTCTACTTAATCGGGGTATTAGGGAATAATGACCGAGATTGGTCCTGTGGGTTGGGTACGTAAAAAGTGAAATAGGATGCCGTGGAGTACGGGGGGGAACCTTGATGCATATTCAAAAGATCAGTGTTATTTGTGATGCCGTTGAGGAGCTTAAATAAAAATATCATATCATGTATTTTTCGTCTATCTATCAGTGAGTTTAATTTGAAAGTTTTTAGCCGCATGATATATGGTAGTTGCTGGTCTTTTCCAATGGAATAAAATTTTGTGAATTTCCTTTGAATGCTTTCGATCCGATCCTTATGAACTTGGTAGACAGGGTTCCAAATTACCGTTGCATATTCAAGTTTGCTTCTAACTAGTGAAGAAAAGAAAATTTTTTTTCGTTTTAAGCTTTTTGTAAGGCTTCGCGTTTCTCAACAAGTTTTCGATATGAACATTAAATCGTAGTTTTGCGTCTAGTGTAATTCCTAGATCACGTACAGTTTCAAGTTTCTGCAGAGGGCAGTTGCTAATTGTATATTTGTGTTCGATTGGAGAGCGTGTATGAGTGAAGCTAATAATGAAACATTTTGCAGGATTTAGATCCATGCCATTTAAATTACACCAGTCAGCAATTCTATCAATATCTTCCTGCAAGGATAGAGCGTCATCATTAGTAAGGATTTCTTTTGCAAGCTTTAGATCGTCTGCAAAGATCAAGCATTTTGAATTTATTACACATTTGGTGATGTCGTTTATAAAAATATTGAATAAGAGTGGTCCTAAAATTGATCCCTGGGGAACACCCGATGTAACTTTGAATGGTTGAGAACAATAGCCCTTTAAAGCAACACATGAACGTCTTTCCACAAGATATGATGAGAACCATGATAAAATTGATCCACCTTGGCTTTGGCCAAAGGAGGAAAGCTTTGCAACAAGCAATCTATGATTAACTTTGTCGTAAGCCTTCGAGAAATAACAAGGCTTCATTATTATTATTATTCCAATCGGCAGTTACTTTTGATTTCGAATACCAAGCTTGGCGTATAGATTGCTATTTTGTAAAACTAGTCACGTAGCACTAGTAAACGTAGGTAAATGTGGGTTACTTTAAAATATGGTAAATAAAATGTAAAAGTAGTTGGTGTCATGTTAAACATAAAAATTACGACATTCAATACTTATATACCTAACGGTAATGGCAATAGGAAAAATATTGTTCTCAGGTATAATACTTAGTTATAATAACGGTCAAAACATTGCAGAGAAGTTTTTTATTCCTTCTTAGTTTCATTGTTAAGTTAACAGTGGGAGGCTGCTTTGCACAGGATGCCGGCTAGATTATGGGTATCACAACGGCGCCTATTTCTATACGTGAAGCAGTAATGTGTAGACATAACTGTGTTTCGGTCTGAAGGGCGCCGTAGCTAGTGAAATTACTGGGCAAATGAAACTTATCATCTTACGTCTCAAGATGACGAGCGCAATTGTAGTGCCGCTTAGAATTTTTGGGTTTTTCAAGAATCCTGAGCACTACATTGTAATGGGCAGGGCGTATCAATTACCATCAGCTGAACGTCTTGTTCGTCTTGTCCCTAATTTTCATAAAAAAAAACACAACATACTCTTTGAATTATTATTTTCATAAAAAAAACACAACCTACTTTTTGAATAATTTTCTAAAACATTTTTTAATTTGTATTTTTTGCAAATTGATTGAAATTGTATTGCAATTTATTGATTGGCTACACAGTATATTAAATATAGGCTGCCTAACTATATCAGCTGTTTATGAGATAAATTCTGACGACAGACAGATGGACAGACATCGGAGTCGTAGTAGTACTTATATAGGAGAGGAATGTTTTTGACCGCAACATATATTAATTATGACACATTGTCCTTCGTTCATTGTTGTCTGTGCAGTCAACACATCATAAAATAGCAGCGAATAATACAACGAAATACACCTTATCTTTTAGTACCTATATAGACACACTTGGATGGATACCCCAAGAAAGATGGTAGGCCAGAGAAAGTAAACAGAAAAGAGGTAGATGATAGATCTCAAAAGAGAAAAGATGATGACATCTGACAGTTGGGCGGGAATAATGTGGAATTGTCGAAAATGAGATTGTTGAGTTATAGAGGTTGGAGGAGGCTTGCCGACTGGCATACAGATCTACAACCCAAAAAAAATATGAATTTATAGATTATATTAACATGTTTAAAAATATTCCGATTAGTTAAGTTTGTGTCTGATTTACAAAATATGCAACATATCGAAAATTTCACATATATATTACTAGTGGATGGATATGATTTGGTTATGTCTACACAAAAATAAAACTATCACTACAGGAAAGCGTACCAAGAATACTGGCAGCATTCCGCGTTGGATAGATAGGCTGATCCGTTGACCGAAATAACTGCGAGCGCTTGGGTTTCCAGTAAATTTATTGAGGCGAGAAGATAGTACTTTGTACCTACATTCTCCGCGCCTCTGAGCCCCACGGGCCAAGTGTCTCGACACCAAACGGCACAGAAATATATGACTCACTGAGACCGACATAATTGCGACGGTTACTGTCTTCAGCAGTCGAAGCATCAGCCCCAGCAGCAAATGACGTAACTTAACATATATAAGGACATAAGAAGGAGTATTATTATTATTATATTAACATGTCGTATTGTTGATCTGAATACATGGCTTTTATTAGTATTGTTACAGAGAAATATCGTCACGACCCAATTATTGGCAAACAATAAGACAAATGGAGTGACCAGCAAAACAGGAACGCACAGAATAATATATTTTTCATTAATAACGGTACCGCAAGCCCGCACGTAGCGTTTTTTGGTAATACAACATCGTTTCGGTCGCATAAACAATAATAATTCGCCTGTTTGTTCATTGCTTACAATGTGTTTTATGTTTTATCTACGTTATCTATATAATATATATGTATATACTTATAATGAAAATGGTCTTTGTTTGAGGATTGTTGTTTGTCGACATGAAACTACCACCATTCAAAATCGTTTTACAAATCATTTCAATTACAATATTATGTAAAGTGACGCAACAAAAAAGAAAAAAAAACACAAACGTCAAATAGTCAATGTTATACACGAGTAAGTAAAAAAAATTTTACAAAGCAAAAGTTATTGAGTGCAGTAGTTGCATCATCCACACACACCGTAATTAAATAAAGGTATTTTGCGAGCATTTTATAAGCGATTATAACAATATATAGTAACTTTTGAGAATCTGAAGCAGAGTTTCTGGCAACAGGATCATCCTGCCACCACAAGTAGCACCCGTTCACGAGTATGACGCATATGGCAAGCCATCGCCTCCCTCGACCATATTTTAGGGAGGGGGATGACCTGTCCCAGGTCGCCGCCACAAGCCATGACAAACTTCCTTAAAGGCCGGTAACGCTCTTGTGATTCCTCTGGTGTTGCAAGAGAATGTGGGCGGCGGTGATCACTTAACACCAGGTGACCCGTACGCTCGTTTGTCCTCCTATTCCATAAAAAAAAAACAAAGCCTGTCACGAGAACTCAACCAAATAACAAAAAAGAATCTTCATCTACATATTATGCAATACATAATATATACTTTATTAATATTATATATAATTTATAATAATATTTATATTTTTATTACCAGTACTTAAAAGCTCAATGCCTTTAGGGTAATCAAATCAAATCAAAATCACTATATTCATAGAATGGAAAGGATAACAGGTCAAGGAAATGACACTTATGAATGTTAAAAGTTTTCTTTTCTTTTTATATCCACCGCAATTTCGGAAAGGGTTGAATGCTTTAATGAGAGTAAGAAGTGGCAAGAAACTCATTACAATTAATTAATTATGAAAGAAAATTTCGACAAATTATTTATCGGTAATAGCTATTTTATAATAACCTTCCTGTGACCTTTTTAGGAATATATTACATATTAAATATTTCTACAAGTTCTAAAATATCGTCAAACACGAGCTGTTATTGCTACCGATGAATCGTGAGTGAAGCCGTTTTAAACAAAAAAAAACCTCAATACTTAATAAAAAAAAGTATTATGAAAGCTTAGGTGTCAATTAATAAGACTAATTGCACAAGTTTTGAAAGCTCAATTACGTTTGCTGAAAATATTAAATTAATGAATAATTATGAAAAAATTGCGAACCTTTATTGAACCTTCACAAAATTGAAATATTATCGACAAATTAATAAAAAATAGTATTTTATTTATTATGTACAGAACAACGTCTGTCGGGTCACCTAGTAAAATAATAAAAATATAAAATCTGCTATCGTATTGTACCTTTGTAAGACACTAATATTACACGTTGCTCATATAAGGTCTAAGGTAACTATCGATTGCTTACGAGCTACGTGCCATCCGCAGGGGGACTAGAAAGCAGCCAAAAGTGAAACTTGAATCGTATTCACTTTCGTTTTGATATACTCAGTCCTACAATATCTAAGAATAACAATCGCTTCCGGTATTTATTATTTACAGTTCATTTTCTGCAACTTCGATTGTGCTAGGATTACTATGCCGGATCAAGTTATTTTAGGTACACAAATCAACCAATTATTTAGTGTATCACGTCTCTAGGGGAACCAAAAACGGCATGAAAAAATATTAGCTAGCACCTTGAAGAATTTTATATAGTCATGGCTGCCACATGGCAGCTAGAATCCCTACTCGTTTGCAGAAAAAACTCACATGCGAAGGGTTCATAACGATTTGGTGTTTTCCACCTTGGTTATAGAAATTAGATGATAGTTTTGCCTCATAGTTTGTGACAATTCACAGTACATACTGAGCTAAAGGTCCCGAGTTCTAATCCCGGTAGGTGCAAACAGTTTTATGATAAATATGGATGTTACATTTTGAGTCATGGATATTTAGTTGTATTGATGTATGTTCAAGTATCTATATCATATTATATATATCGTTGTCTGTGTGTGTGTGTCAATATTTTTATCTATATTTATATTTAAATTGATAGTCGAGCACGTGGCTCATCAGATGGTAGGTGAACGCCGTTCCCAATGGACTGTATCTACAGCACCAATCCCGGAGGCTAGAGTGTGCTCAATGGTCGTCGCTTATTATTTGTTGGAGTTAATAGTGAAGTGCGCGTGTTTCAGATGACATGGAGCCCCGGCGTGTGGGGCTACGACTACGCCTCGTCGTGCGCCAAGCCGCACCGCTCGAGCCGGGCCCGCGCGCCCGCGGCGCCCTGCGACCTCACCAAGAAGACGTACTGCACCTCACCCGGTAGCAACTACCCCTGGCATGCCATCCGGAGATTTGTGAGGGAGAACCAGGTACAAACATTTTACTTATTTGTTAAATATTATTTGAAACTGGGTCTGATTGAGATTCTTATCAAGAAAAAAGCTTTGGCTTATTATATTTGACATTAGTTTTTATTAAGATACCTAATAATATTAATGAATACACTAAAATATAATATACCTACTAGCGTAAATGTGAGTTTATACATGATGTATGTACACAGTAGGAGTTAAAGTATGATTCTTTTTGTAAGGTATTTATTTAAATCGAGGTATCTAAGTATACAATCTACAATCTCGCAGAGAGATACATGTTGTATGGACCAGGTATAGTGAGTACGGAGGATGTCGAAGGGTTTCGCTTCGGGGCTGTCTCACGAGTTTCACCATCATTCTTTGAAGTTATGTACAATAGACTGGATCTGAGGAATGTGTTGTGAATTACAAAATTTCCACCAAGTTACTATCACTATTTTATGGATTCGCTTCTGCTTTAGGGCACTGTTGCTATGTTTAAACTGGACTCATTGTGATGTTTGCTTGCGATTATCGTTTTAAATTCACGTTCATCATCACTCTGTGCTGGTTCAATAAGTTTCAAAGTGCGTTTCATCTATGGGTTTAAGAATCATGGGCCTACCATTTTTCAAGCCTTTTTTGTTTTATTTATCTTATGCAAATGGGCCAACATTGTGTAAATGTTAACATAAAACCATGTTGCTAATTTCTTGATATTTTATGCAAATCGGCTTCTACCATCGTCTTTAATTCACTATTTACCTTAGTGGCTGGTCTGGCTCGGGGTTAATTCTTCAAATCGAAGTTTCCTAGGGAAAAATTACTCTAATATTCAATGAGTCTTTGCTTTTCAACAAAGGTAATCAAAGCACTACGTTCACTTTTCAAGTCGAATGGAAGTCTTGAATGAACGTAGTGTTTAAATTATCTTTGGTCTTGAAACTGATCAAGTAAGCAATCTAATTCTAATGTCATGTGAAAAAGGTTCAATGCTGCGAATATTTAGTACCTACTTAATATTTTGTATATAGATATATGTGTGATGATTCCATTTGGCATCGCTAAATTACCTCTTAAATACGAAAAAATATTAGAAATACTTTTTGTGTTTGTTTCTTATATCATACAAATTATTAAAAAAACTGTAAACTTTTTCCTGATAGAATTGTCTGTGTGAATTGCAGTCTGATCGTTCATTGTTATTTAATGAATAATATTCAGTATTCAGACATCTATATAGTCCTATTTATAAGAGCTCCAGCTCTTAAAAAAAACGAATAAGACACGTTTATTTTATAACCTTGATGATTGTTTTAAAGCGAATAGAACATATTTACAGTACAAACTCAATATAAATCATTATACATTTCAGGGGCTTATGAGAAGAATGTACGGAGAAGAGCGACACATATCGGTATTGAAAGCTGAGCTAGAAAATTTTATAGAAGACGATGATGAAAATGAAAAACCCGTAGATTTCGCAGAGGATATAATTAAGACAAAAATTATGTACACAAAGAAAAACCATGGGCGTAGCATTAAAGATAAACCTCATTTCAGGCCGATTCAAAATAACGACAGACAGAAAAACAACGATTCTTTAAAAGTGAAACCTTTAGAAAGCTCTGCAAATAAAACTAGGAATGATGAGAACAATGATACTAATAAGACTGATATGACTAATGAAACTCTTAACGACGAAAACGGAATATCTTATAAGACTAGGCTTGAGAGTATTGCTAATATAGAAATCAATAACATAGATCCAGACGTTATAACTTTAGAAGCAGTAATTAAACAAAGTATAGAAACTAATAGTATTTACCCAAAAAACGCTGGAAACTCCAAAACTGAAGCGTTGAAAGAAGATATCATAAATAGCACTGAAAGTACTTTAACAGAAAATGTGGTTAATACGACAGAAACTGACGCACTGTATGACGATATTACAACGGAGAATAAAGAAGAATGGAAAAATAATGCTGATATTTCCACTCTACCACCAACTCTCTTATTTTCAGAGCATGAGAAGTTAAAGGTAGACCGTATTGATCCTGTTGTCAATGAGAAAAAAGAAGAGTTTCGTCCAAAACCACAGTACCAAGAAACAGTAAAACCAGCGGTTATCAAACTACGTGGGGCGTAAGTACGATATTATGATAAATTGATATAGTGCCTAGTTAGGATAATTAATTGCAAATTTACATGACATTAAAACTTCATTTGCATCATATTATAAAACAAGTGTGTGTGTACTTATGTATGCATTCAAGAAGTTATACTTCTTTGGCCTAACGAAGCAAAAATCGTTAATTAACGAATATGGCTGTGTGGGCTTGAACCATTTGCCTGTATAATGGACAAAAAATATTAACGAATGTCGCAAACGGTATAATACATTTATTTATTACAAGAGTAATAAAAAATTAAACAAATACACCACTTGGAATCTTTCAAAAAATATTACTAATTTCGGAATTTTAACCAATTTTATTAAAACCATTTTTTACGATAAAACACATTTTTTTGTTACTTAATCACACTATTCGTAGTTTATGATTATTATTAATTAACATAGAATAATAACGCTCAGAACGATAGTTTCATTCATAGTCAATATAGAAGTAACATTATAATTAATGTGTGCGTGAGCATCACGTACTTATATTCGTCAACACGCACACAGACAGCCAAATAATGTTGCAAATGAATAGACATTTCCCTAAATACTACGAATCCTACTAGTCTACTAGGTTTAAGTTGCAGAATAAATGGTTTTTCTTTCTTTCTTTCTAAATCAGTAAATTGTGAGAAATACTAGATTATATGTAATAAGAAAGAAGAAATAAAATATAAATTTAGAATTTAGTAAAAACATCGCGTGTAAATTATTATTGTTGCAACAATTTTTGAAGTGCAACTTCTTTAGAATCGTTTTTTTCTGAAACTCGATGAAACAGAAAAGCGAGACGATAGGGGCCTTTCTCAGCTCTTTTTTCCCAGCCTTTTCCGAGGTTTTCGAGGGTGCAGAGAACGAATTTTGAAATCCAAGATGGCCGTCGTGCAAAATTATGGTTTTGAGAATATGGATATTGTATCCGAGGTTGTCGACGGTGCAGAGAACGAATTTGGGATCATTTTTTTAATCCAAGATGGCCGCCGTGCAAAATTCTGATTTCAACGATTTGAATATCGTATCCGAGGTTCTCGAGGGTGCAGAGAGAGTTCTTTTGGAGCTATACATATGCGCAGTGGTTATAATGATAACCCTAATGCCAAACAACTAAAAGGCGCAAATTGTTGAGCCTAAAATCGTTGAAATCAGGAAACTGTATGCTAAATAAACACTAACACAAAACACTAGAAAACATCAGTATTTTGATGTGTTCTTCTTCACTGCATAATATTAATATAACTTCTCCATCTTGCAAATGAGAATGAAAGTGACGGTTATATTATATATAGATAATATAAAAGAAAATGGAGGCGCAATGTCTCGTTTACAAGATGATTCACCAAGCTTGTAAAAATATATAGCAAATAGTTGGATATATAGCTGGCTTTGTGGTGAGATCTCTATGTCACCATTTAAAATGCTTTTGGGTTGAAAAGGCTTGCATCGACTTGTTAACTGTGAATAGTTAGTTTGAGTACCACAAATTAGTAAGCTCACGAGATGGTGGATAGTGGGATTAAATATGCCTCAAGCGACTTAACTTAAATTTATAATTAAGGCACTTAATTACTCATTGGAATAGGATTCAAACTTGTGATAGCTCAGCCATCCGTTACGCAAAAATAAAAATTTAATTAAATAATTGCATAATGTGTCAAATTACAAACCAGCCGTGTTATACCCAAATCGTGAGGATCATTGAGGTCATCATTACAATTCTGACTTTCGCCTTTGCATAAAATATGCGATCCCTAAACAAAGTGAGGACAGCAGAGCCGCGGCGGGAGGACACCGATTCCAAAAATAACAATAATCGTAACTAGAATTAGATTAATTAATTAGATTGGTTAAAAATACGCAATTATTTTTATACTTTTAGTGCATATTATATCTAATTTTTTTTCGCCTTAAAACAATGATAATGCCGTACTAACGAATTAGCACGCGCCAAAGTCTTGGGCACAAACACTATCGGGTATAGGACATAAAAAGTCGCTAATCCTGAAGATCCTGATATCATATCCATCACGTTCAAAGATTCCGTTACATACCCAACATACATACATACATACCAACCTAATAAATGTGAAACAGACCGTTACTATTATTGTATTGGTCCTTGATGATTGTGCAAAGTTTCAATTCAATCCAACATTTTGAAGTCGGTGAAAATCATGTTCAAAATTTCTGTTACATACCTAGATACTTACATACATACATACGTATGAAGCTAAAATAACGTGTCATAAATATATGTAATCGTTGTGTGACTTCCAGCAATGCCTGCGAGTCCAAAGAGGAAATGGCAGCACCATTTTGGGCTAACAGCACTCGAGGAGAAGTTCTGGCGCTACTGAACATGTATCCCTTCGAACAGTACATACACCTGGAGACCTGCGTACATGAACGAAAGCAGATGTACTGCAGAGAAGGGTGCAGGTTGGTTTATATTTTTAAAATGCTTAAATATATTAGATATAAGTATGAATAATCGAAAACACGCTTTCCGTTCTACGTGGACTCAAAAGATGTCACCTTCATAGCCCGCCGACAAAGACAAGAGATTTAGACAGAAACCCCTATCAAAACTTATTCTGCGAAAATATCAAATACACACAATAAATAATGTGGTATGTTTGTACAATACAATAAGTAATTCATAAATACGTGGTATTTTTTGTGCTGGTAATTAGGTATTATATCAATAATTTTAATATCATTGACTACATAAGTACATCTTTGTGCCGTTTGGTGTCGAGACACATGGGTTGTGGGGTCCAGAGGCGCAGAGATGTACAAAGTACTATTTTCAACAGGGCTACTGGCAACTCAAGCGCTGGCAGCTATTTCGGTCAACGTATCAGACTAGTTATCAAACGCGGCAACACTACCATTATTCTTGGTAAACTTGGTTCACCATAATTACAACAAAGAATTCGTTAGTGCTGATATTTTCCATTTATCTGAGAGCCAATTTAAGTGCCAGATTAAAAAATTACTGGATATTTTTTATTTATATACATACAGCCTTTTAAATACCTACTAAACATCATAAGTACTTTAGGTTAATATCATTGTAAATATAGTCATAATTTAGTGTACATTTGTGTAGATATTGATTTGTATTGTTTTCTCTTTTGTGTTTAATAATTGTTTAATTGTTATCAATTTAATTTACTTCAAGTAACCATAATTTAGAACATTATTAATTTATCTTTAATTTCAATTAGTATTGAATAAGTACCTCAAAGTTTTATCGTAGTAAGATGTGGAAAGCGTATCTGGCTACAATTTTATTAGTCTTATATGTTATTTCTTTATGTACCTACTCTGTACGTTGTAGTTGTTTGTTTTTGCTAAATAAAATAAAAATAATAATAATATATACGTTATAAATGTGTGTCTACAGATGCGAACAACAATACCGCCTGCACCGTCTGCTGGCGTACGACCCTCGTAACGAATGTCGCGGTATTTTCGCGGACTGGTTCAAGTTTCCCGGCTGCTGCGTCTGCAAGTGCTATGACGTACCACTGGAGTTCCGCGCCAGGTCGCCGAGGATCCTCCATCCGCAGTACGACGATGACGTGAAGAGGATTATCTACGAAGACGTTGCCAGAGATTGGTACTCGTCGTCTTATGATGACTTTGACGACGATCTCTATTAGACAATATTTCCTATAGCGTCATGTATTTACATCATCTACGAATACATAGTACTCATAATATTACTTTAAATATCTTTTAGCACTAACTATTAACAGTGGTATTTAACAATGCTATCTTTAGTTAACTTCAAGTTTAAGTGTTTAAACTTAATCTTATTTTAATCTTTCTCTTATGTTAGATCAACTGAATATCTCCTTATTGTTGTCATTTTATTTTATAAGTACTGTATGTTCTGTCTGATTCTGTGCCATTCGAAGCTCTGTTATATTTTAAGAGCATGTAAATTTTCATTAACTATTATTTCAAATTATAATGTTATTATAGCACATGTCTAGTTCTTCACTTTGATAATTTAGTAGTAAACTCATTAATTTTCTGTGTGTTGTTGATTATTGTATATATATTAGTTGTAATCGTTAATTGTTGATTTATTATTATTATTTATTTTATTAAAATAGCATGTTATTATGTTTGTAATAATATCATTTTATATTTTTAAGTGAACTATTTTATACTTTTACTTTACATTTAAGGCTAGTGAAATTTTTAACAAATTAAAATAATTTTATACTCGTACATTCGTTTTATTATTATTATATTCGGAAGTTTATTTTTACTTCATGTTCATTCACATGAAGTCTTCATTCCAAACGTAACCGCAAGCTCCAGAGAAATATTCTGAGGGTTACACTAAATAGCATTACTGTATTTATTCTATTTCACGACTTACGAGAAACCTTGATAGAAAATACAAGATTTACGGGCACTTGATGATTTCTAAAGCTTGAATTCAAGAAAAGTTGTGATTTGAATTCATTACATTAGTGTCAGATATTGACAACATATTTGTGCTGCAGAAAAGGGCAATTCGAGCAGTCTAAAAAATGCGTTCAAGGGATTCATTGAGAGATAAGTTAAGTGAAATTAATATTATGACAGTACACTGCCAGTAGGTAACCTCATTTTTGTTTCTAAGTTTATTGTTAACGAATTTTGTTATACTCATTTGAATGCTATTGTAACTTTTGTACTTCATCCTGACGTGCACTATATAACTTAAAAGGTTTTACAGAGAATAAAGATTTTTTTAATGATTTGAATACATTTAAGAAGAAATAATAAACTGTGCATGCCGTGTAATATGTGAGCTAGAGTTAAGGGCTCCTTCATAGGTTTACTACAGACTAAGCTTTCGCACTACGTCCGATTCGAATCCGATCCGGTGTAGTCGTAGAACTATTTTTAACGGTTGATGGAAAGAAATCGGATGACGGAAGCCGGATCCAGTGCGTAAACTACCATATCCAACTCTCATTAGAGACAGCATACTAGGACTCACTGAGCACATATTTACGAAATCTATTAAAACAACTTATAACTTAAGCAAGTTATATTTTACTTAGGTATTTCGCATTAATTTAATTTAATTTTTTAGCCTCTATTAATAACAAATATCTGAAGTAAGTAAATATTATATCTGAAGTGTTCTTCAGAAATTGTTATTTCAGGCAATAATAAAGTCTCTAGATATATTTGCTCAGAAAGTTATTGTAGGCCCTAACAATAAATTTTGTAAGTAGTATTAAATCACAAGTAATTTTTTAACTCAGTACGCACGAATTATATATTATTATAGGTATCTATGGGTAAATATGACAAAAAAGAACCTCTAGTAATATTAACTTTATTCGCTAATACAGTTTACAATTAATATATTTATACAATGAGCATATAGAAAAATATAGACAAAATAATTTTATATACAATATGAAGCAAACCCGTATGGCACTATGTAATACTTGTCTTTTTATTATTTCGCGCACATACAATTAGTTTTTGTAAAATATATTATATATTTAACGGGTCACTGTAACTCATTATAAAAATTGCCGCATTTGAGCGCCATCTTGTGGTGAGTTACGAAAAACTGGACAGCATAGAAACCTGAAATATTACTCTAATACATTTGTAAAACTTCAAAATAATCGTATTCAGAACGTTATAGAAATAAACAGAACACATTTATCTACATTTAGTTAGTTAAAGAATATTTTTCTTGACCTGAGAAATTAATATGATTTAGTATACCTATATACATATTACTTTAAAATAAGAAATTTCCATATATAAATACGCTATTAATATATGACACGGTCCTATTAGTGAAATGTTAAAATGTATGTAGGGTTGCGAACTTTACTCGAAAAGATAATATTATGAGTAAGTACTCTATTTCTATAATCTATAACACTCATTCGCTGAAATACTTTATTTTCATAAACTCTCGTTTTGGCACATTGGCATGTGCCAACCCATACCCTTTAATATAACACACACACAAGTCCTTCTCGGAGAAAAATATACCAACTTGTTCATAATCCTCGATAACTGCACGTCTACAATAACTACTTAATATACATTTACACGTCTTTTTGGATAGTTTTTTATTCTGTGATATCCTTTTCTATCAATGTATATTCTCTCTGCAAAAATAAGAGTCAAACTCTATTTCTTCCAGGAAAAATTGGCAACCCTATCTACATGAACTAAAAGATAAATAAATTTAAAATATTAGACTGAAATAATTTATTTTTGTGAACATATTATAATACGGCTAAGCAAAATGCTTCTTGTAAGAGAAAGGATTTTCATGTTAAAGAACATAGTTTGAAGAACCTTTGTGACTCAAATTTCTAATATTGCGAAATGTTACAAAAACTTTTAATAGTTATTTAGTCAACTGTTGTGTAATAAGGGCTGTTAAAACACGAATGTGGGTTTATATGATAATAGTATCACATGTTTTAATACCTAATTATATCAACAAGACTTTATCTACACCCATAATATGAATTCTCTATAAAAAATTCTGAAACAGTTAGCTTACTGCTAACATTAAAAAAGCCAGTCGTAGTAACCATAATATCATTCAAGGGAGTATTATTATGAAAGCGAATGATGTAATGTTGTACTGAATTTCATTACAACACTCGTTTGAATGATGTAATGGTACATGGACATTGGGTGTTTTAATGTTGGCAATAACTGATTAAGATTCTTTAATGGATTTAAAGCATGGGTGTAGATAAAATATATTTAATACAACGTATTCTAGAATAAGGTAAGTATTAATTGTGTCTCGAAAATAACAAATCAAGAAGATCCCTAATTAATGTTGACCAGACGAGACAAAATCTCGCAGAGAAAATCCGGATCTCAATTTGGTCAAAACCGACGCGTCGTCTCATAGCGTATTCAGGTACACCTAACAGAATCATGATATTTTCCCGATGATCTGCTCCCAGGTCTTGATCTTGGTGAGTGCGTCCCTGGCTGCCGTCGCCATCAGACCCTCAGGAGACTGGTGCGGCTCGAAGCCCAGGATCAAGGCGGCTTCCGTCAAATAACCAACAATCTACAAATGACCACATAATATCTCATTTTATTTACATCTATTTCGATTTATGTTAAGAGCATAACACAGTGTTTCGGTAATGAACCGACAAATGATTTCAAACTATTCATATTTAAATAATACTATGCAGCATAAGCAAGCATACAAGTAGTAGCCGGCTGCTTTCATTATTTTGTTGCCAAACTGTATTTGTTTGACGAGTACATCAAAATATTAAGATAAATAATTATCTTCATTTTAAAAAATTAGTCTACGCAAATTTTGCAAAAGTATAGAAACTGCCTTTTATGGATTTTAACTCTATAACATCTATGTTATAATCAAATCAAATCAACAATATTTTTGATATCGTAAGTAAATTGCATACACTTGAAATATGTAATTTTTTCATACATTTCTATCGGAAGGCAGATTTCCTTAACGAACGAGCAAGAAACTCTAAGGTGTTTTAAAAACAGAATGGTATTATGAGTTCTTTCATTTTTAATTAAATTTACAAACCATTAAAACAATGACGTTTTATACATAAACGTCATTGCATTTCAATAACAATATATGCAAAGTGATGAAACAAAAATACTCAAACGTCAATTACTAAATGCCTTACACGAGTAAGTCAAAAAAATGTAAATTAATAAGTAAAAACATAGTTATAGTTACACGACAAAATTATTTGTCTATTTATTATTTAAATCTAAAGTAGTAGGAGATCTCACATTACCTCTTTGAGTCTCTTGCGGAGATTGTCTTTCGTGATGGCCTTCTTCTCGAAGTCTCTGGTGGTGAGCACCATCAGTGGAGCGTGTAGTTCGTACAGAGTTATACCTGGATCCATGTTCAATATAAATTATAATATCGCTTTGATGCTGAACTCTATTTTTTCAAATTATTATGTCGACAATTAGGGAGGAGACGAGCAGGACGTTCAGCTGATGGTAATTGATACGTTCTGCCCATAACAATGCAGTGCCGCTCAGGATTCTTGAAAAACTCAAAAATTCTGAGCGGCACTACTCTTGCGCTCGTCACCTCGAGATATAAGATGTTAAGACCCATTTTCCCAGTAATTTCACTAGCTACTGCACCCTTCAGACCGAAACACAATAATGTTTACACATTACTGGTTCACGGCAGACATAGGTGGTTTGATCTTAGAAAACGAATCGCTTATTTCTACTATTCTTAACAAATATACAATATAGAAAATTGAAGTAAAGGCGTAACCACATGGTAGTTTGAACCCAGACGTTTTCCACGCCAAACACCACACTACTTCAAACACCTTAATGATGAAGATCTTACCTCGTAACCTCGAGTAGCCCGGCTCAATAATATCGAAGACCTTCATCAAGTCCCGACAGACCTCAACCTTCCTCAGTAGCTGGTCCTCAGACATCTCGTGGATCATATGGCTGGTGACCTTTCCATACAACTGGCTCAGCGAGTGCAGCGCGGACAGGCACAAGTAGTGACTGCTACACAACACGTTGCGGTACTTCACAAGGAACTTCTCGAATCCTGTCACGTCGTTTGCGTCTATTTGCTCCAACTCATCAGTTATTCTGGATAATAAATTGGATTGTTGGGGCTGATGATATAAACTATGCTTCCATTAAGATTTTAAGTATGCAATTATCGACTCTGCTACTTATTTACATTAACAGTAGTCTAATTTTAAACTCTTAAGACCTGTAAAAAATTATGAGCAAGTGGGGGAAACTAGGAGACTGAGTTCTGCACTCGTGTGCTATCTTTGTTCTGAAAAGACAACAGATACTCATTTGTGTAGAATGTGCAATAGACATATTCATGCTATTTGTGCTTAGCCGGAAAAAATATTGCAGAAGGTTTTCGTTCTAAACTATCTTGCAGCTATAGAAAACCGCATCAGTTCCAAAGATAATTTGATAGAGCGAGCTCAAAAAAACTTCTGCAAAAAAAACCCTCCCTAAGCGTTGGTTACTACTGCATGAATTCCTGCTCTAGAGGTCGCTCGCAATATATTAGCTATAGTATTACAAAAAAACCGATGATAATCTTTATCAACAAGGCACCAAACAATGCATTGTATTCAAGACAACAGTTTACAGTTTGTCATCAAGAATTATTAAAAAAAAACGCCTGGATGAAATGATGGAAGTCATGAGGTGGAAATACGCACTATTAGAATTCATTTATTCAGCAGATTTTTTATTTTTAAGCCATTTCATCACATTTGTTAATTTACGGTCAAAGTGTTTTTCAGACTTTTTTATATTTATAAAATTTATTTTTATAAATATAAAAAATTTATATGTTTATTTAAACGTAATAATTAAAAACAATATTATCTTTCATTTTACTTCAATATTAGGTTACAAAATAACATTCACAAGTAAGGCCACATTTTTATTTTAACCAAAATCGTTAAAAATCAAGGTAGGCGGTTAATTGTGCCGCTGAGTGTAGTTGCAAAAAATACTGCGATGGTAAAAAGAGTTCTTGTCTTAAAAAATAAGATTTTGTGCACTACAAAATGTCATAATAATTCCTCATGTAAGAATAAATAATTTTACTTATTTAACATTTTAATCTGGCAGTAAACTTAAGTTTTTTTTTTACAAAATTGTTATGTATCTTAAGTTTTTTATACTAATCATTTATGTAAACAATTTTATTCTGATTTTACTGTAACTAAAAGAAAGGTATTTTTCAAAAGTAATACTTTTAATTTAGGAGAACTCTAATTTGTCATTTTAATAAAGTTGATTTTAATTAAAAAAATACATGTTTCATTTGCCCGTTATTTTATAGGTAGTTTAACATTGATAAATATAACTAAAATCATTTTATTTTACACATTTCCGGTGGAACAACAGGTATTCTATACAATCCCTAGAAATTGTATTTATTACCTAGGTAAAGTATGTAATGGACAATGATATTCATAAATTGCCTGGACGACCCAGCTATTATATTTGTTGCCTAGGTATTTATTATATACAATACCGGATTATACAGATTGTCGGTAACATATATTATATTGGGAAGCAAATGTAAAAATATTGATTTCTTTAAATAAATCTCTAAGTGAATCACGAAGTCTTAATTTATATAAGGGTCTCTTTCTTTATTATTGAACTTTGTAATACAAAAATGTCCTTTATATCAGCTGCTTGTCCCCATACCAACATAACATTATTTTTTTACAGCAAAAACAACCGATCTAAGTCTTCCTGACAAGATAGTCATATAAGGATTCCATTCCAGACGTTAATTTTAGCATTTGTAAAAATTAATATATTCAGTCATAAATTTGGTATTAGTACTAGTACTAGCGTAATAAACAAACATCTCCTCATTGCGGCGAAACCAAATTTAAAATGTTCATGTGTCCTACTTTTACAGATGTAAAAGTAGGACACATGTTTTGTTTTTGCTTTTGGTCAATCCCTATGACAAATATTGATAAACGGCGAAAGTAGTATTGAAGAATCAGTATTTCCCTGTAAAATGTTTCTTAAGTTTGATTGTTGCTTTACGTAACAATACAATCTAATAAAGAACACGACACCATTATATTTTTTAATTAATATCCGTTAAAACACAGAATAATAACGATAAAAACACTAAACTTAAAACGTGGACCAATTTGACAGGAGACTAATGGACACTAAATTGTTTCAAAATGGTTTCGTGGTCTTCATCTATTCCGTCTCTTGAATACAATAACAATTTATTATTACTAAATCAACACACTACTTTTAAAGGTCTTATTATTCATTATGATTACTAGAGACCGGATTATATGCAAATGCATATTGCATATGCTTTTTTCGTTCGATGCTTTTCATAGTAGGACGGGACCTCCGATCGCTATATATCGTTTAAAAAAACCTCGCTCTGATTAGCACTTATTTTGCTTACATACCTACGAGTATAAAAACGCTCGAAACTCAAGGATTGCAGTTGAATGAATCTATCCAGCTTATGAAGAAAATTCGTCTTATGAACTCCTCGTTGCCAGATTCATTCCCGAGTAAACTCAAAGAAAAGTTTGAAAACATATTGAGTAACAACCCAGGGTTTGAACCCTCGTGCGAAATTGATAGTTTCATCAACGGGATGGGTGAAATTTTTCCCGGCACAGTAAGCCCAAACATTGCACCCAAACTTAAAATCTGCCCAGTAACCTCAGTAGACGTAGACCGCACATTTTCCGCTTACAAAAATTTATTCAGCGATCGTAGACACAATTTGTCTACAGAACATTTAGAACAGTACTTAGTAGTACATATTTTTAAAGGTAAATCTTATATTTCATTGTTACCTAAGTAGGTATATCTTGTAATAGCTTTTTTCACAAATACGATTGTCAGTACAAGCCTTTATAAAATAAAATAAAAATATGACTTTTTATTTTTTGTATGAATATTTTGGCCCTTTTTATGGATTTTCGTGCATATTTTAGTTATTTTACTTGCATATTTGCATGCATATTTTGGGCATTTTTTGTAGCATATAATCCGGTCTCTGATTACTATTCATATCGCTTACATTTTCAGCTTGTATATTTAGTTCAAAAATTGGGAAAGTGTTATCTGCAACTAATATTGTCCTCTCACATAATTTTTTTACTTAGAAAGGCAGGTCATTTAGATAAATCAGAAAAAGCAATGGACCTAATATAGAACCCTGCGGCACGCCCATAACAATAGGCCCCTTTACGACTGTTTTATTTATAGCCCTGGTTAGTAATTGGGCACTCAAATATGATGTAATTATTTTAAAGTTTATTGAGACGCCGTAATGTTGCAACTTGCCCAATAAGGTTTTATTTTCTACACAGTAAAACCCCTTTTACACGTCACAGATTACACTTAGAGCATCTTGTTTATTTTTCCAGGCATCAAATATATGTTAACACCTGCATCTGTCCTATTTATACCCTTAGTAATACCGAATTATCGGTCACGAAACAGTATATTCAATGTAAAATAAAAAAGCAATTTTGAAAAAAGGTAATGTGGAAATAGGAAGAAAAATGAAAAATGATGTTTTACGAGTTTTTTGGTTTATAATTTTTATAATTATCCAGGTGGTTTTAATTTTATTAATTATTATTGGATGAGGTATATAATTTTGTGTGTAATCTATAATAAATATATATATATATATATATATATATATATATTCTATCTATCTATCTCAGCATAAAGTTCAATCATTGGCATTGCTAAATAGATATGTAATTTTATACAAATCGATAATTTTCTTTTAAAATCAAACTATATAACTTCAATTGGTCAGCGAATGAAAGCTTTTATTAATATATAATATATACCTCATGAGCATGGCCTGCGCGGCCCCCGCGGGCATGCTGTACTCGCAGCGGCCGTCCACACAGCGCCACACAGCCGCCGGCTCCAGCGGCGCGGTGGACAGCACCCGGCCCCCGCACTTGGGGCAGCGGAACGCACTTACATACGTGCCGAGCTCGCTCGGGTCTGAGCATCTCTTGCAACAGCACTCGAAGAACTTACTCAGACGAATGTGTTCGCGTCGTTTAAGAGTTCCCTGAAATTCAAAGACAAGCGTTAAATTGTGAAATTCATCGCCACCACCGGGATGTGTGGTGTTCCTGTATAGTGCGGTTTTTAAGGATCTTACTTCTGAAACAACCGTACCTTGTGCGGTGCTCCCAGGTCGTAACGACATTGGTTTCTTAAAAAATAAACGCGGACATCTATCTAAAGGGCTGGTAGCAGTATCATGATAACTATAGAGTCTAATATATAGGAAAGTATGAGTGGCGCTGATTGCTTATAATATCTTTGGCTATACTATTTGTATCTGGCTGGTTTTGATGACAGTAAAACGTTTCAAAAAAGAAACAAATTAATAAAATTTGTTTCCCGATATTTTTCATTTTATCGAAATGAGAAAATCTAATGAAGAAATCTAATACGATTAAGGACCTAATGCATTGTAAGTAAGAATAGGACAAAATCCACTCTGCTCGCACTGTTACGGATAAAATTGTCGCCATTTTTGAAAAAGAGGAGCAAAATCGGCATATAAATAATTACCACATAGCTCAAGAATTGGGAATTGACTACAGTTTTGACCTATTTGAAAAAAAAAAGCTAGGTACAAAAAATATGAATATGTTAACTTAATAAGCCAGCTCACTGAAACAAATCTATTGAACCGTGAACATTTGCGATTTTTTATTGAGACGGGATGAAACCGAACCGTTTTTGAAGAAACTGACAACTACTTAGTGATGAAAATTGGATCAAGACAGAATCATCCGATAAAGATATAGGTCAAAGATTGGTCCTAGGCTTTATTTATAGTAAAACGCAGGTTAACTCGCAATATAGTCATGCTCTGGTAGAATTGAAAGGGCATTATTAATTATTAGCTTTAATATATTATTTTTTAATTTTTTTTAAATAATAGCCGGACAGAAATATCGACTTGGTTCTCTACTTATAACAACTGATGAGATTCTAGCAAGAATTTGAGAGAAAGCGGTCGGAATTGATCAAAAGAAAGTCTGTGGTGTTGCATACTGATAACTCTAGACCGCAAACATCTTTAGCCACTCAGCAAAAAGTTTGAGAGTTTGGCTGGGAGGTGTTATGCCTCTGCCATATAACCCATTGCATCTTCAGATGTGCACCTATTTCGTTTTCTTCAGAACTACGTAGGATGTGTCAGGTTAACATCAAGACAGGCCATGCCAAAACTACTTGTCATGTTTATTTGATCAGGGGTCATGTCAGAATCACAAAATTATACATTTTATAGAAATGATTGTACCTATTACTTTATTACTGTAGAACAAATAGTTTTTGACGACATGCAAGCTGGAGACCATACAAGTAGTCCTGATCTTAATTGGAATTATTACGGTCTCTTTAATGGAGTATGACATGGTAAACACCATAATAATACGGAGTCGCAAAAACAAATAAAAAGCTAACTTTGGCATGGATGAAGTATTTATTCGGAAACTGGCCACAAAATTATAATTATTGTATTATATTACCAGTACCACATTTAAAATATGAATACAATTTCATTTGAGAATTCTAAAGTATACACAAATTTATTGAACAGAAATATACTTTTGTCAACGTTGCAATGGCTTGATCGTTTCATTTAATGAAGCAGACATCATAAATGTTTTCGTGGAAATTAACATATTTATCAAAATGAAGAACACAACATCTTATTTTCTTACTAGATTGCTAACTGTATGAATATTTTTTCAACACTGAACTTAGTACACACGCACTCTGCTGGTGCATTTTAAAACTAATTCATGTTCCAATTAAGTATCAGCACAATTCGGCATTGTGCGGCACTGAGTCGCATTATGCTCTGTAATTGGAAAACTACTAATAATGCTTATACATTACTGTTTCACGGCTGAAATTCGCGCCGTTGTGGTACACATAATCTAGCCGGCATCTTGTGCAAAGGATCCTCCCACTGGTACAGTAGATGTTTGCCTTGTATCTAACTCACCTGTAGCGTGTACGCATAGCACAGTGAGATGACGTCACCGGCGCGGTGCGGCACGGCCGCACGCACGGTCAGCGGCCGGCCCGCGCTGCGCTCGGCGTCCGTGTGCGTGGTGCTCGGCGTACAGTCGTGCGCGAGGAGGAAGGCCGCGTCGTACAGGGCGCGAGCGTTCATGCCGCTCCCTCCCACTTCGAATGCGTTAACCTACATTGTAAAACATTTGTGATTATTACTCAAATAAAATTTCTCTTCCGACTGAGCTAACCGTTCGAGTGATGTATCGTCATAAAATCTTGTATGTTGTACGTAAAGTTAAGCTCTTAACAGAACATAGTACAGCTCAGTTCTTACCAATGATTAAAATAATTTGTGAAATATAATATTTGAAAGCGTTACAATAACCAAATTGTTTGCAACGTCGAACGAAACGACAACCTATTTTTGTTCTTTTTTTGTGTTTTACTTATGGTGCTGGTGGCTGTATCGGTTTAAGCGCTTTGCCTGTCCTAGTAGTGGAAGGAACAAAAGAATTCATACGAATTTCAAAGTTCACTCAAGTCATTTTACTCCCTAGACGTCTTTCAAAATATTTTTTACCTCTGCGTTTCGAAAGGACTTTAACTTGATAATTTTTATCTTTATATCAACTATTCAATCATCCACTTACTTCTAAGATACCGCACACTGTGTGTATTTCTTCCTCATCAAACTGCAGACCCCACTTCTGTAGTCGGCGTACCACGTTTTTCTCATTCATTGGCCAAATGTCGCCTCTAGCTTTTCGGAGCTCGTTGTGTGCTTCCATGGCTGCTATTGCCGCCCATTTCTCTGGATCTGCTTTCTTCAACAGCAAACATCTGTGGATAGTTTTAATATAGGCATTAGCACACTAGATTTCTGGAATGGCCATTGCCATTTTAAAATATTGCTTTTAGGTAAAACATAGATGTGAAATAATCAAGGAAAAGTTACAAATTAGAACCTTTGCCGCTATTTAAGATTTACAATTAACATATTAACAAGAATTAACGCGGGCAATCAATTATCTTGTATCCTATATTGAGCTCAAAAAATTATTACGCAACTTATTCCCTTGTTTCGGTTGGTATATTGATACGCATTTCGGAAAGTGTTCGAAGTAATTTGACCAATTTATTAAAATACAAGGGTTCCTAGTAAGCCAGCTAATTCTGTAAACATTAGGGGTTGGATAAGACGTAGGTATCCTTTCTGAAGCTAATATAGAGATGATGCCAGGTAGTGTTGGGTTAACTGTGTCATGTGTAAAATATATTATCAGATTGTTAAGTTTTATTTATATGCAAGCCACAGAGATAACAAACAGATCTTTCAGAATTTGATTTCGGATGTCTAACGTCTAACATAATATAGAATATAAAATTTGTATTATGTTTCCAGAGACATCTGAATTCCAAATGATGCCTTTCTGATGTTTATTAGCATCATATTTTTAATTATGAAACGAATAATGATTTTAAAAATGGCTTGCCTTACACAGACTGCAAAAATTTCAGTACCTATAAACCACGTTTGGCGTTGAAAGCAGAAACCTGCAATGGAAAAGGACAGAAAAGGTTGATCTACTCTACCTGAGCGTTATTCTGCCACAAATAAGGTTTGTTTTATTAACACAATAATAAGTAATTATTTTAAGTATTTTTTTTTTGTATTTAGGGGGTAAATGAGCAAGTAGCTCACCTAATCGAAATTGAGCACCAGACCTTCCATCGGCAATACCAGAAGATTGAGATATTGCCGCGTTTCAAGGTCGAGGACCCTGAGTAGTTTCGGTTTGAGAATACTTCAGTGGGAAGATGATGTTACAAAGTATGGTGGACAATAAAATCTTACTAAACGCGAAGCAAGACATGAAAGTGATGCAGGTGAAATTTCGAAGTAATGTCCGGTGGTGGCATTTAGCTACTGGTAGTTTCCCGGTTTTCCCGGCGAATTAACCAAAGTCCCTGTGGAATTAATAGAATTAACTTTATTTGCAATTGAAAATATATTTGATTTTTAAATAAAAATCAAGTTGTTATGGTTTAGGTGATGTTAACTATTTGTACCTGCCTCAATGGCATTAGTGCGTGGTAGGAGTCCTTCAAGTCCTCAATCTTGCCATAGTTAGGAGTAGCTGCGTGCAGCGCCTCACATTCGTACGTCGAGTGACCCGTGTACTTCCCCAGCCCCGGACACTTGCTGCTGCACAGGGGCCACTCGCAGCCGACACATCTTGAAATTAAACCAGTCTTATACTTTAGATCTGCAATTTTTGTCATTTTTCATAAAACCTTTTCATCATTTAAATTACAATCAACCCTCAAGCTAGAAGCAATTTGTTTTGAAAGCAAGAATAAGAACTTTTCTGATAGTCCCTATTAAGGGGAAGACACTATATTCTTGTGATTTCTACAATACATTTGATATTCTCTGGATGTGTACAACGACAGACCATATATTATTTTGTCCCCAGCACGTTGAAATGTAACATGACACGGATACTTCTGAAATAGAGCCATTTCAATTTTCATCTAAAACAAAGTAAGTAGCCATAAAACAGTAAACCATCTAGGATAAATTTCGCATCGAATGGTGGTAGTTTCATGTCGACACGATCAGTGGCTTAGGCGTGATTGAGCCTCAAACAAAGACCATAAATAAAAAATAAATAATATAAATGCATAACATATTGGAAATAACTCGCAATAAAGCAAACATTTATAAATAGACAAACATTAATAATCGAAGTATCTGTATCATAATAGAGAAGGTCTGTCTCTAGCAACCGTGAGAACAGAAGATAATTCTTCTTGTCGATCAATTCTTTGATGACACTGATTTAGCATGCAATATGTTCTACTAACTTGGGTGTTTTTGCTTCATCTAGTTCCCGGTAGCAACCCAGGCAGATGAGTCCACATCCACTGCAAGGACCAACGGCTAATGCTATGGCTTCTACGATCACCTCGCCCGCACTTATGTCTCGGTTCGCAACAATGTATCTGGAGGAAGATAGATTATAATTATAGTCCACCAACATTGGATAAACATGTCTATTCATAAACAATTCATTATGTTTTAAAAGTGATAACCTTCACTTATAGGTTTAATACACAAATAAAATTATCATTTTAAAAACATAACAAATTGTTTAGATTTGCAAGAGGGACATCTCAAGTCAATTTCCCAATATGCAAATATTGAGGTTACCAACTGTACAGTTGTGCCTGTAGATGAAGCCACAACTTGAGAGTTGAACAAAGCATACGAGATTTTATGACGATACGTCATTCGAACGGTTAGCTCAGTTGGAAGAGCACTCGCACGGAACACGAGAGGATAACCTCTCGTGTTATGTCAATTCATAAAATTCAAAAACACCAAGTCCATAAACTGAGTTCCTGCAATTACTGGCGAACTTACCGTAGGCATAAAATTATAAGCAAAAGCACCAAACTACCACTTTATCACTATTTACAGGTTATTACAATGTTATGTTACATGTGAAATTTTCAATAATGAATGAAAAACGACTACCAATTGACGACTTATAATTAGCCCTTGTGGTTAGTGACCCTGCCTACTGAGTAAGCGGTCCCGGGTTCGAATCCCGGTAAGTGCAAATATTTATTTGATGAATGTAGATGCTTGTTTTCGAGTCATAGATATTTAAATATGTTTAAGTACTTAAGTTTTTACCTAAGCATTAAATATTCGTTGTTTTGCAGTAACAGTACAGGCTCTGCTTAGTTTGGTGCAAGATAATTTGTGTAATAGTGACAAAATAGTAAACTGTAATAAGATAACTTATTAAATACTATTTGGCCCGTCAGACATTGTTCTATTCATAATAAAAAACCTCCAATAAATAACGTAATTCTGTTCTATGTTGACCACTACTTGACGAAAGGAATATTCCAACCAAATTTCAAGACTCTACGCCTCATGGTTGGAGAAATCAAGTAACATAGAAAATATTTTCGAAGTCGATAAATAATTTGCAAATACAATAAGTAGATACACTTCTAGTCTCACCTCCCCATCAGGTCGGAATGCTTAACATCGTAACATAACTTGTTTGTAGCCGGCTCGCTCTCCTTGACGTCCTGTTCCTCTGGATCCTGGATAACATTCTCCTTGTTTCTACCATCTTGTTTGTTCCTTTTCTTCTGCTGTAATCAAAATATTTTATCGCACATTGATATCAGGCTTGAAGACAAATAGAAAAACGTTAAAATAAATTTAATAATTTGGTTTTAATATTAACTATTAAATGAGAAAGTAAATGTTGTATTATGGTGGTTTAGCTTCACGTTCTTTCACAAACTTTAAACTTCTTCTAAACAAGTAAACTTTATGTTATATTAGACACAATCTTTAATGTAAACAAAAAATTGGCACTCATACACTGGAATTCATGGCGAGAATTTGTCGCTTGCTGAAAGTAAACGAGAATATCGAAAATAACGCACACATAATATACAGCGCAGCATCCGAGCTGAAGACCGCGACAGGTTTCATGAATGATCTGGAGACGAGTAGTCGGCCGTGTCGTCCGGGAGTTATGAATGGGAGCCCTGGTAGGCGGTGTTTGGGTGTATTTCTGTTACCACTTGAGTCCACGTGCCAACGTAAAAGTCCAGTTTTGCTGCCAATAACGTACGTGGCCGCGAGCGTTGTGGCTTGCGAGTGCCGGGTGGCGACTGTCGGAAGGCTCATAAGTGCCGTATAAAGGATAATCCACTTTAAGTACTTCTAATTCAGCCTTTGTAGATTAATAGTTATGAAGCCATACATTGTAATGAACAAAAATTTTTGTTTTCATCATTGTCTTTGGAATTTGATAGAAAAATACTGTTTTTTAATTTGTGGCAGTATTTGAGTACTCGTCCGCATTTACAGCAGAATATTAACAAGCATTGGTATATTACTCATATTATTAATATTTCTTCAAAATTGACATCGTTACATCATTTGTATACACTACCTCCATTATTTGACATATTTCTTGACATTATTTGACATTATAGTTCACGATATATGATTGCTTTTTGCTTAAACGCTTCAAACATATCTGTTGGCTAGGAATTAGATCGGCTCCTTGCCAGTACCGAGTCCATTATCTCTTCTCTTTGGAACTACAAACTACTTTTCAGCAGAATTTTATGATGAGATCAAGTGAGTTAATGCGTAATAGCGTAAGCTAACAGTCAAACATACAAACTCACATTCACACTCACTATGATGTTAGTAAGTAGTCCATAAAATCTTAAATTTCCAGTTCCGGTCCCAATCTAATATAACAGGTCAAAAAACTTGGCACATGCCCCGGCTAATTGCTGTTTTAAACATCCACAATACGATACTATTCAGTTCAGTCAAATTTTTTGGATCGTATTCAAATAAAACTGAATTCTCTTCAATTCAAATAATTGTGTCATTCATTAATTATTTCTATTCTCGTAGAGCTTATGAAACAGTTTAAATGTTGTGCAACAAATAACAACAATGCCTAATCTTATTTAAAACTCTCGTGTCACAATGTTAGTAACCTTACTCCTCCGAAACGGCTTTACTGATTTTTACCAAATTTTATATGCATATTCAGTAGGTCTGAGAATCGGCTACAATACAACACATAATTTACCATAATTTTACATCCCCCTAAATGTTAAGGGCAGTCCACCCCAATTTTTTTTTAATTTTTTTTATTTTTATTTTATTACGATTCAGCATTGAAAAATACATACAAATTTAAATTTTACCTTCTACGATCTACAACTATTTTTGTATCACGATTTTTATATTATTCTGTTCCATCCACCAAACCGATATAGGGTTGCAAGATGGCAATCGAATACAATAATTGTAGTGCGATATATTTGGTAGATTTAAGAATCGGTTGCATCAAAATTTTTATAATTGATTTGTTTTAAATATGTTTGCTGGGTCAGCTAGTATGTCATAAATATCTTGCAAGTTGGAATAACAAATATATGACAATTTTTCAGTCAATAATTGCAAAGTGTAGTGATGTCTGTGGAAATGGAGAAAGTATAAATCCTAGTTAAGAAAAATTTAAAATTTGAGAGTGAAATTTGGACTGGCGAATAGTTCGATACCAAGATGTAATTGCAATGGAGAGTTATTGATTAAAGGATAGGTAGGTACTCACTAGCTTTTATAAATTCGCGCTCCCTCGGGAAATAAAAAAACTTGGGATAAAATTAAGCATGATATTTTCTTTTTAGATGCACATAAAACTTTTACCAGTGGCTCCTTTGCACAGGAAGCCGGCTAGATTATGGGTACTACAACGGCGCCTATTTCTGGCGTGAAGCAGTAATGTAATAACATTACTGCTAGTATTTCGTTCTAAAGGGGCCGTAGCTAGTGAAATTACTGGGCAAATGAGACTTTACATTTTATGTTTGAAGGTGACGAGCGCAATTTTAAAGCCATTCAGATTTTTTTGAGTTTTGTAATAATCGTACGAAAGAACGTCCTGCTAGTCTCTACCCTTATTTTCATAAAAAAAAATAGTCCAATACAATAAGCTTTGATATTAATAATTGTTTCTCATATAAAACTGCAAGCAACGCAGCAACAACAAAGTATCACAAGAATGAGTTCAGAAGAGCTGATTGAAATATAAAAATAGACGATAATAGGCAACAACGAAGCTAGAGTCGTAATTCGCAAAGCTTTAGAAGTTTCAACATAAAAGATTCACTGATTTAGATATCGCTTGTGTTTATACTTTATAGCCTTGTTTGATATTTCATTATATTATTACAACATATTCTATTTTATGACTGAGCTGAAATGAAATAGACCTCATCCCACATTACAGAACGTTGCTACCGGTAGCACTATAAATAATTATTATAGCTTTAATGTATATAATATTATCATAACAGCTAACTGGTAACCAATATAGCGTTATTGCCTTAAATCACACCCATGTGTAAACTGTCAATTCAAATTCAGATATTTTTATTCAAAATAGGATGTGACATCACTTATTGAAAGTCACAAACTACCATCTATTCCAAAACGAATGCCTCAAACTCAGTGGGTTTTTTTTTCATCGAAAAAATATGTTTATAAAGTAATTTTGTACCATCAAACTTATTGTTTAATAGCCTGAGGGCGGTCGCTCCATTCCCAATCTGTGGTATCATTAAGAAAGTCATTTATGTTATAGTATATAGTAACCTTTACCATACAAACGTTTTTTAACAGCTTTTGAATAACATAATGCTTTTGCTTTTAACATTTTCTGGGATCTTGTTGTAAAAGCATATACATCGCCCCACAGAAGACTTACTAACTCGACTTAGCCGAGTAGTAGGCATTATAAGTTTATGTCTGCTCCTGGTGTTAACATTATTACGAATATTTCTGATGGCAAATAAAGAACTGCACATAGATGTTCACACTTTGCCAATGTATACAGATTTATACATTAGAGTATGAACGATTGAAACAATACGATAACTTTTCGTGATACCTTCTCCCGAATTTTTAACACTAAGAGTAGCTAAAAGCTTTCCTCATCAAAATGAACTATAGCCTCTTTAATTTATTCTCGATGAGTTGACTTCATTATGTCGACCAAAAGACATATATTCAATGATGTCTCCGTGATCAACTCAGTGAAAACTGGGAGTGATCACCGCATAGTAAGAGGCACATTGAATATCAATCCGAAACTGGAGCGGTCTCGACTGGTGATCCGCATCCATCCAGATCCAAAACCCCGAAAACTTTCAACTCGAATTGCAAAACCGCTTCGAATGCCTCGGTGACTGCGTAGACGTGGACGAGTATAACAACAGGTTCGTGTCAACTGTCCAAACGGCTGGGTCTAAGTTCTTCAATGTCAGCCATTCAAAAAGAACCAGAAAAATCTCAGACTATACCCTCAAATTGATGGATATAAGACGCCAAATGGCCCTTCAGTCCCCGGACGATGCTTCCCAGTATAGGCAGCTTAATAGACAGATCTCCAAGTCATTGACTCGCGATATACGCCGCCACAATACAGATTGTGTGAAGGACAAAGGCTCAAAAGTATTCGCACGAGATTTGTCTATCGGGTAGAGCCAACTGACAAAGCAAAGACCGGTGACGGCAGGGTCGTTTCGTCTAAGCCCGAACTTTTGAGGGAAGTCGAGAAGTTCTACGGACAGTTATACACGACCGCACGGGCACCTGTTACCAATAAGGCTGAAGACCCAAATTAACCCGACACTATACCGAAGATATCCCAGACGTCAGCCTGTACGAGATTAGTATGGCCCTAAAACAGCTTAAAAACAACAAGGCGCCGGGTGATGATGGAATTACAGCTGAGCTTCTGAGAGCTGGTGGTACCCCTGTACTTAAGACCCCCCAGAAACTATTCCATTCCGTCATCCTCGAGGGCAAAACGCCGCAGGCATGGCACAGAAGTATAGTAAACATGTTCTTCAAAAAGGGCGACAAAATGCTTTTGAAGAACTATAGGCCCATATAACTTCTGAGCCATTTATATAAGATGTTTTCTAGGGTTATCACGAATCGTCTCGTGCGCAGGCTCGACGACTTCCAGTCTCCCGAACAAGCCGGATTCCGAAAAGGCTTTACCACCATAGACCACATACATACGCTGCGGCAGGTTATACAGAAGACAGAGGAGTAAAACCAGTCACTATGCTTGGCGTTCGTAGACTATGAGAAAGCCTTTGATTCGACCGAGACCTGGGCGGTGCTTCAGTCTCTCCAAAGGTGCCATATTGATTACCGATATATCGAAGCGTTGAAGTGTTTATATAGAAACGCCAGCATGTCAGTCCGTCTCCAGGATCAGACCTCGAAGCCTATACGGCTGCAGCGGGGAGTCAGACAAGGCAATGTCATATCGCCCAAGCTGTTCACCGCTGCGTTGGAAGATGTCTTTAAGCTTCTGGACTGGAACGGACTGGGCATCAACATCAACGGCAAATACATCACTCACCTTCGATTCGCTGACGATATCGTAATCATGGCAGAGACCATGGAAGACTTAAGCCATATGTTCGATGGCCTCAATACAGCTTCCCAAAGGAGTAGGGCTCAAAATGAACATGGACAAGGCGAAGATCATGTCAAATGTCCATGTCGCACCTACTCCCATAACAATTTGGAACTGTACTCTCGAAATTGTTGACGAGTACGTCTACCTCCGACAAACAATCCAGTTAGGCAGGTCCAATTTCCAGAAGGAGGTCACTCATCGAATCTAACTCGGATGGGCAGCGTTCGGGAAGCTCCGTAAAATCTTCTCGTCCCAAATGCCGCAGTGTCTGAAGACGAAGGTTTTCAACCAGTGTGTGTTGCCAGTGATGACTTACGGTACACAAACGTGGTCGCTAACTATGGGCCTTATGAGAAAGCTTACGGTCGCTCAGAGGGCAATGGAGAGAGCTATGCTCAGAGTTTCCCTGCGAGATCGAATCAGAAATGAGGAGATCCGTAGGAGAACCAAAGTAACCAACATAGTCCAAACGATTGCGAAACTGAAGTGGCAGTAGGCAGGGCACATAGTCCGACGGACAGATGGTCATTGGGGCAGTAAAGTCCTCGAATGGAGACCACGTACCGGAAGACGCTGTTGCCAGGCCCCCCACAAGATAGGCCGACGATCTTGAACTGGTCAAGATCGCCGGGATTCTTTGGATGAGGGCAGCGCAGGACCGATCGTCGTGGAAATTTTTTGGGGAGGCCTTTGTCCAGCAGTGGACATTTTCCGGCTGATGATGAGATGACTTTAATGCAACTATCTCTTTTTTAATTATGTAATCATTGCTACTTACCCTCTCTTGCTTTTTATATATGAAATCAGTTTAGTTTTTGAGATAATTTATCATATTTTACGGAAATCCATAATATTATTCAAATGTTGTGAGCCTTCTTGAGTGTGATTACGCTATGATTCATCTTCAATCAATTCGACACGTGTTTCACCTTGGTCTCGTTCCAGAATTCGGCAAGTCTACATCTCCTGGGGATGCCTCGTGAGAGGCTAACCACGTGTCATATTGGATGAAGACGAAGCTTAGCGAAATTTACACCTTTGAATAATTTAGTTTTTGACTTAATCTATTTAAAAAACACATAGACATACGGAAAATCAAATCTTTTCTCTATATAATTTAAGTTTAGAAATGCTGGCCCTGAAAGAGTTTTTACTCCAGTACGGTACCGACTCTACCATAGTCAGAGAATCCCAGCGTTTTCCCACTTTTCTTACCAATTATTGCTGAGGACAAACAAGGCATCAACACGATAGCTCCGCTCCACACTTAACATGGACTTTTACAACATGAGGACACTACGACCTTGAGGCGGCTTCATCGGTAGGGGTTGTACACCCGAGCCTGACACATTTCATGGTCTAAGTACGTAAATCTATTTTCACCTCTCCAGCACGAAAAGGACGCTATTGCTACGTGTAAACTCGCAGCAAAACGCTTTTTGCTGCTGGCGTGAGGCAAACTGATATAAATTTCGAAATTTTCGGACCATATATCCGGGAATTACTCCGCGTTAAAAAAATAAACAATGCGATCCGGTGGGTTCCGAAACTCATTTTAGCCTAGCGTATTATCTCATTGTCACAAAAAATTATTATATTCTTTCTCTTATCTATCACACTTTTCTCGCTAGTCGAGGTGAAAAGTTGTATGTTTCACACGAAAGCAATTTTTATTGTATAGTCTAGTAGTAGTAGTAGTAGTCGTAGTCTATATTAGAATCACTCGCTACGCTCGTTATTCAATTCTAGACAACTTCGCCAATTCGTGATTTAAAGTCAGCACTCGTAGCAAAAAATAACTTTGCTCACTTGTTGAACAAATAACTATTTCCTCCTATAAAAAAAATCATTATTTTCGCCCCATGCCAGTATCTGTGTACGTTAGCGAGGATATAGGTGATGTCGCTACCTGAGCAATATTGAGACACCTGTCTACTCTAGCTCCGCGCGTAGATTTTGAGGGCCCCGTTCGTATCTAAACGAAACTCAATTGAACTTCTATCAGATACGAGACTTCTAGCCCCGACAACACCTGCGTGAATTTTGGTTTTATATTGCTTCCTAGAGTATTTGAAATGCATTTTAACAGATCATCTCAGATTAAATCATTTTACCTCATACAATGGCCATAATAAATTTATCTAAATCGGTTTGTTTGATTTTTCATATCAGGATAATGCTTCGGAATGCTGTCTTATGACCGATTTTTTATTTTGAATCGCAATGGTGAAATGGCAAGCCAAGATAATTTTCTCATCTTATGCATTAAGCATTTCAATTTCTGTTTGCTTGCGTGGTATTTATGTGAATGTGACAGATAAGCTTTTTCTGTCCATATTATATATGGATTTGGAGAGCGAAATTGAAATGAGAGTGAAGTGAAAATGAAAAAGTAGGAGTGAAATAGTAGAGTATTGATAGATGACATAAAGTTAACATAAACTGGAGATTTTCTCGACTTTACCGTTCGGTAGAATTCTACTGTCCTGTAAAAATTGCTTGAAATTTTTACCGTACTAAGAGGAGTATTGTCTAGAAAAAGTGATAAGTAAATGGCGTTTTCTTGGTGTTTAATGTACTAACTAAGATATTCTGAAGAGCTACAGGTGTACTACTACTACTACATCCAGGTGTTTATGCACGTCTATGATATTCCGAAAGCAGCTTAAAGTGCAAATAATGTTTTCATTTCATGAATTCGCAAATCAAGATAGAGACCTTAGACCAGCCATACTTAAACTTTTTTTTTCTTGGGCCACATTCAAATTTTACTTATGTTGGGCGGGCTGCTACCTACATAAATCACATCTGTTATTTAGGTATTAATAAATAATCTATTACGTTTAATTTTTAATTTATTATTTTAGTGAGATCGATGATATTCGGAACATTTTCTAACAATTTTATCTATATCTGGGTTGTAATTGCTGCACGCTACCCTTAATATGTCATCGAGATGAGAATCCGTTTGTATTTTTTTACGTTCTTTACACATTTAAGTAGCAAATTTTTAATTTTCTTAAGTCTTGAAATCGCCTTTTAAATTCGTCTGATAGTACAGATATATAATTTGAAATTATCAAATAGTGTTCTTCAGAAATATGAATACAGTTCTGTGTAAGTGTTGGAAAAATTTGCAGTATTTTGTTTCGAATGACTTCGTAATAAATTCATAGTTTTTCTTCGAAAGCAAATATTGTATTTGCCATTTGTGAAATTATTTTATTTTCACCTTGCAACCTTCGATTAAGGCTGTTAAGTTATGTCGCATAGAAAAGCTATAAGACACCACTATTTGTCATTTTGAAGTTGAGGTTAATTTTTATCATTTTGCTGTAAAAACAACATTATTTCTTGACGTAAAGAAAAATCTATTCAACACTTTTTCCTCTGCAAAACCAACGCACCGAGGTATGCAAAAGAACCTCAATGTATTAATAATAATAAAATATTTTATTTCGGACAGATTATATCATCCATAGCCAATTTTGCATTAAAAAAGGTATACAACATTACTTAATTAATTAGATAACATTAATTAGTAAAAAGAAAATGTATATAAATTAGAATTAAAAAGTATAAATTAAAATTACAAATGGAAAATTAAAAATATTAAAAATAACATTATTATATAAGAAAAAATTTTGGTATATTTCGGTGGTAATGTTTTACCGTTTTCAATATACAATTTTTACGATTATTATATAATCTCGTTAGAAATCCCGCTCTAGCCCTACGCATTACAGCATAAAAATCGTCAACCCTGTGCATCGCAAACATACCCGACGCGCTAAACCTCCATGGCAACCCCAGTAGAGACCGAAACGCATTGTTATATTGCACTCTGAGAGCGTCAAAGGTGGCTTTGGTGTAATTGTACCAGAGCTGAGAGGTGTAGAGTGCCTGGCAGTAGGCTTTGAACAGGGTGACCTTTACTTGTCGGGAACAGCGGGCGAAACGCCTAGCCAGCATATTGCTTTTTGCTGCCAGTGACCGTCTCTGTCTCTCTAGGTCCTCATTATCTTTCATCGTCTCGCTTAGTACATGTCCTAGATATTTAAACTTAGTCACTTAGTATTGACTAACCACTTCTTCCAAAAGACATATAAATCTTCTGTGGTTCAGTTCTCATGCTCGGATATAATTCACAATAAGTACTTCTAGCTGTTTTCATCACAGTTTCAATTACTGGATTAACAATTCATGCCGCCAGGTTTTCTTGGTGAATAATGCAGTGCATGGTTATTAAATTTGTTAAATTATATTTGTTTTTGAATAGCGAAAGAAATCCATTTTCAGATCCAGTCATTAAGGGACCCACACATTTTTTTTTTAAATTTCTTTCTCATTCTGTTCTACAAAACTGCCAATAACATCGAAATAATCTGTACCTCTGGTTTGGCCTTTCATTGGAAGGAATTTCAAAAAATCACTTTCATTATTCCTTTCATACAGGCTCTTCGGTTTAGGGTACTCTTGACCTGGCCTTTTGTCAAGACTAGTCCTGTACTGTCCGCTTAGGTCTACCCCTTCTTACACTTTCATACACACTGACCTTACACGACACGTTAATCGTTCTTCATTCATTCTCTCGACATGGCCAAACTATCTCAGCATACCATTTTCAATGTTTTTCACAACATCTTCTTTCAGACCACAATGTTACCTTATCTCACTATTTATTATCCTGTCACTCAGTTTAACTCCTATCATACTTCTCAACGTTCTCATCTCAACTGCATTTACTCTGCTTTCATGTGTCTTCTGCCATACCCAACTTTCACTTCCGTACATGAGTGTTGGAACCGACACCCCCTCATGCACAGCCAAACGAGCCTTATTAGACACCTTCTGCCTGTTCATAAAGGAGTGCAAAGCTCCATTCACCATGTTTCCTGCATTCACTCTTCTTTCAATATCACTCTCATACTTTCCAACTCTTGTAAATTTAGAACCCAGATACACAAACTCATTCTCCTGTTATTTTTTTTTATCTCCAATCACAATATTGCAGTCTGTAACTACCTCATCTCTTTCGAACACCATCACTTTCGTCTTCTTTACATTCTTTACAAAAGCTGCACTCATAGCAGTTTCCATCTCCTGCAACTCCTCGGCCGAAGACGCAAGTATTACTTGGTCATCAGCATAGAGAAAACATTTCACGAGTAACTCATTCATTCCACTTTCATTCATTTTTAAATCTGTCAAGCAATTGTTCATGAACAGATTAAACAGCCACGGTGACGCTACAAATCCCTGTCTAACACCTTTTTCGACATTAAGCCATGTATGCCCCGTTTAGCCTTACACAAGCACTAGAATCCCCATAAAGAGATTGCAATGCTCGTATGAGAACAATGCTCACACCGTTCGCGGACAATGCTGACCACAATTCATTCCTCACCACTCTATCATAGGCCTTTTCTAGATCAACGAACGCGTAATAGACTTTCTTGTTTTTAGCCAAACACTTTTCGGCTATGCGTCGCAAGGAAAAGACCTGATCCGTACATACCATTCCCTTTCTAAATCGCGCTTGTTGATCGAATCGAATTTCGGATATTTTACGTTTATATGTGGATGACACTCCTGACATTGTCGCTCACCATATTTATTTTAAATAATACTTACAATTTCTATATAGCAATACAGAAATTTAGGTTTGTTGAGATATTGTTTTCTCTACTACAGTGTACAATACACTCATTTACTCACTACCTTTGAATCAAATACTTAATACCATTACGTAAATGATTCGTACCTATTTTATGAACACAAATACTCAATACTCATCAAGAGAACTCATAAAAAACAATATCTGCGCCTATTATTCTCTCGGAAATTTAAATAGTTAGATTAATAGAATTTGAAGCTACAACGGGTGGGCTACTATCAAAAGCCTGGTGGGCCGCAGTTTGAGTATCCCAGCCTTAGACCAATATCGCAGACCAATACCGGATACCGCAGGCGTAGTCGTAAAGTTCGGCAACTAATACTACAAGTGGGCGTTCTGGAGCCAGTCTCGAAAAATGCGTGATATTGACGTGCCACATTGACAGAACAAACTTTGCTAATAATTGAAACTAAAATGCTAGGTTGTGAGGTAAAACTCTGTCAAAATAATACTGCAAGAAATAGAAAGACACTGGGATCACATCATCAGTAAGTATTTTGTATTTTATTTATTTCAATGTAAAATAATACGAAGCGTATGTTACAAAATTTGAAAGATTCCATTGAGTGTAAAGATGCCACGGACACAAGCATCTAATAGTTGCGGTAATAAAAAAGCTATTGTTCTTAGGTAGTGCGGTATCTAGTTGTAGCACAGCGCAGACCAATCCTTATACCCATATTCTAATCGTAAACTCATGACCTCCTCGACTCGACTCAACCTCACTGAGGGGTTTTCATATTCACAGTTGTCATTTTTGCCCTTACCTCAAACACCTTTCTCACTCGAGGTGAGTTTGAGTCGAGGAACCAACTGTCAAATGTAAAGTTGATCGCCATCTACCTTGAGGAAGTTTATAAGTAATTGTTAGCTACAAAAGACATTATTTCATTAATTTTTTATAATGGCTTTCGAAAGTTTTATTGAATATATGTACGATAGTCCTTCGACTACTTATCGCGACGATATTTACGAGATGCAGAAAATCCGATGGAAATTTATGATGAAAATGAATTTCGAATACGATTACGCTTCACCAAAAATATTGTGGCAGGCTTTTTGTTACCCCTGCTGTTCCAAAATACTGGGACAGCAATCGTGGATTGCCGATTCCACCCGTGATCCAAATGCTAGCAGCTTTACGATTTTACGCAACTGGAAACTTTCAAGTATTCTTATAACTTGTCTACATTCATAAGATTGCAATACAAAGCTTTGTATGTATACATTTTAACTTTAATCGGTATTTTTTACAGATTAATCTTAAGGTAGAGGCTTAAATATCTCGAGGAGCTGTCAATTACTGATTCCTAACATCAGCCACTTTGTCCTGTTAACATACTTACTCACCTTCTTCTTATGTGATTTCTTATTCATTCTGGAGTTATTGTTTCTGCAACAAATTAATGAATTGCTGTTAATTAGGTACTCTTGTATAATAAAATACAAATTTATGTGAACTAGCTTAAAAAATTAATTAAGTTGTATTTGCGAGTAGTTTGATTATGGGATGGGATATGGGATTATACCAACAAAAAATGTTAGGACCCTGCATAGGTAGCCAGAATTCAGGTTCTATTTATTGTACCTATGTATTGCAATAGTATTAACTTTATCCGGCACTTATTAAGTACACACATAAAACACATATTTTTACTTCAAATATGTATGATATAATTTATACTAAACTGAACAATTTGTTATTTTTAAAGTGATATATTAATTAAATTAAATTTGTAACCCAAATTTATAAACGATACGGGACTTGAATCCGCGAGCTCCCGGGTTACGTCTAGCTCAGATGGGACATTGGGTGATCCGGAAAGCAGAAGACCCCGGTTCGAATCCAGATGTCCTATAGGTTTTTTTTTGTTCACATTTTGTACATTCTTAAAAATCCGTGCAAGGCTCAGTCGTCCAGGTACTGTTTTATTATTATTATCAGGAAATTCATCAAATACAATGTGTAAATATGTTCTAATAATATATTAAATTATATCAGAGTAACTATTTCCAAAACAGCTATAAAATCAGTTAAGATACATCCGCTGATAAAATATTTATCGAGATATATTTACGCTATAACAACTTTGTTCAACAGTTTACGAGCTCGTAAAGCTCGCATTATAATCAAAGCTCACAGATTTAATGTATTATTACGTCACAACCATAGTTACAACAGCTTTAAACTATTGTAACGTTTGTATTTATATAGTGTTGAATAAATATAATTAAATTTATGAACGAAAGTAACCAACATTTATGAACGATGCGGGACTCATACACGCGACCTCTAGGGATCCGTCCGAGCGCTCTTCCACTGAGCCAACAGTTCATAAATCAATATGTTTTGTTGAACTCTCAGGTTGTGGCGCCATCTACAGGATCTACTTTACAGTTGATAATCAGCTCAACCCCAGTATTTGCATATTAGGAAATTGACTTGAGATGTAGTATGTTTGTTGCATCATTTTACATATTATATTGTGAAATGATTAAGTAACGTTTTGTTTACGAAGTAGCGGTAGATTCAATAAGAAAAATATTTTTTTGACATTCATAGGTGTCCTCTCCGTAACCTGCATGAATAAAGTTATTTTGATTTGATTTGATTTGATTTGAACAAGACATACCAAGATTTACAAAACAATACGTTACTCGAACAGTTGGCTCTGTTGGAAGAGCGCTCGGACGGATCTCTAGAGGTCGCGGGTATGAGTCCCGCATCGTTCATAAATTGTGGTTACTTTCGTTCATAAATTTAATTATATTTATTCAACACTATATAAATACAAACGTTACAATAGTTTAAAGCTGTTGTAACTATGGTTGTGACGTAATAATACATTAAATCTGTGAGCTTTGATTATAATGCGAGCTTTACAAGCTCGTAAACTGTTGAACAAAGTTGTTATAGCGTAAATATATCTCGATAAATATTTTATCAGCGGATGTATCTTAACTGATTTTATAGCTGTTTTGGAAATAGTTACTCTGATATAATTTAATATATTATTAGAACATATTTACACATTGTATTTGATGAATTTCCTGATAATAATAATAAAACAGTACCTGGACGACTGAGCCTTGCACGGATTTTTAAGAATGTACAAAATGTGAACAAAAAAAACCTATAGGACATCTGGATTCGAACCGGGGTCTTCTGCTTTCCGGATCACCCAATGTACCATCTGAGCTATTTAATGAAAATCGTTGGAGCCGTTTTCGAGATTCAGAATATATATATACAAGAATTTCTCGTTTAAAGATATAATGAGAACATATTTACACATTGTATGCGATGAAATGACTGGCTTCTTCTCAGGAAAGACCAAGTATATTGAAAGTTGTCTAGTAGATCAAATGTTGAAGTATAAGTTTCAAAGTTTTAGCGCCCTTTCTATTCCTTGTTTATATAAGTATTAATAACTATGGCACGCTGATGATACATCGTTCATATATTATTTTATTTAGGTGATATATTAGATATTTCTGGCTAGAACAACATTAAAGAATGATACTGAATGAACGACCATCAACCACAGACTATACATATAGCCTTAGCTTTAGTCAAAGTTAAACTACATACGTTAATTATTGTATGATATTAAAATGAGCTCGGTGAACATTGGAACTCTTAGGAACTTTTTTACTGAATCTTATTTAGTAAGGTTGTCTGCGATATAATCATATTTATAATGGCATATTATTACATCATAAATAGACCAGGGTCGATAAATTTGAAACAAAAAAAAAATAGTACGATGAAACCCATTGGAAAAGAAAGAGTGTGAAATGTGAACGAATTAGTGCCTAATAAACATACATTTAATATTTTAGGTTCGATGAATTAGTACGAAAGAGAAAAAACGAAACCATACATTTTGAAAGCTTCATTGACAATATTATTTTCTGTATATTTAACAACTTACTATCCGACGTGATCCCTTAATCAATAATCTACTCTCTACATCACATAGCCTTTTAATAGCTAGTTATTTTTTTCTTAAAAAAGAAATACACTTTTATCGTACATGTTTTTGATTTTAAGGGTAAATTAATTATATGAGGGAAAAGCAACTTATGAATAAAATTGATTTCACTTTTTAATAAAATTAAAAAAAATCTACAGATAAGACAAAAAGATACAGAATAAATAAATAAAAATCATTAATAAGTTATATAAATAATAGTGGACCGATAATAGAGCCTTGAAGCACACTAGATTTAACAACCATGGAAACTGATTCAAAACTATTAATAGCAACTTCTTGTCAGCGATTGGATTACGATTTGAATGCTCGCCATAAATTTCCACGAATGCCTTTAGAGGCAGTTTTTCAAGATGAGTTTTACGCTTGTTTTTTTTAAAAAGAATCAATATGGTAAAACAAGATGGGAAAAGAAATTTTTGAACCAACTCCATAGGGATATATTTTTTGATGAATGAGAATATATATTTTCATAAAATATAGACCCAGCCACTATAGTAGTCTTATTTAAGAACAATTATTTCCAATTTATCACTCATATTTAAAATAAACTATTTTTAAACAAATTTTGACATTGTCAACAGGGCACTTACAATCTTACTCAGTAGTTTAAAGCTTATAAATAACATACTTCTAACTGACACAGGATAGGTATAAATTCATTTTACCAAACATAGTACAATTTGTAAACTATTAACTAGCTGCTATAGCGGATAACACTGTTTTCTATGAATAACGTTGGTTGCTAAACTCCATTGCGATAAACTTATAGATAATTTATGATTATTATACACTTTATTATTATTCAATTATAGATAATTTATCGAGCAAGCTTAGTTCTAAGCCCGACACAGTAAAGAAAAGATTCGATCATAGGAAGTGATGGGCATATCATATATCACCTCTTGATTCTTGATCAACCTATATAAATTTAGTGTTTAAGTTAATTTAGTTTAATTTGGTACCGTTATTTTATTACCAAACGTTAAACAATGTTATAAGATTTTTCCTTACGCTAGATAGTTACTAAATACCTAATGTAAGTAATCTTTGCATATTCCAAAGCTCAACTACGACTAGTTAGATATACAGTGCCTACCTTGCTAGAAAACTAATGCACGCCCGTGCTCACAGCTTATGTCATATTATGTTATATTTTTATGGCTAATTCTGCTAATACTCATTCTGTTTATGTACAGAAAAAAGCTTTAAACATTATGGAACCAAAGGAGTTCATAGACTTAAAGATTATAACTGTTTACTAAATTAGATTGGATTAGTTTGTTAAATTTCGATAGTCTCCATAAAAGTTGATATTTTCTACAAAATCTTGTGACGACATGAGCAAAGTCTATGAGAATATATAAGGCTAGTTAAGTTAGTAGTTATTATTAGTTAATTACCATACATTTTAATAGTAGCGACCACGGACGAGTAAAGTATTCCTTATTTTTTCACTCGTCCGTGGGTAGCGACAATTTATTTTTTCTTTTGGTTACCTTTTTTTATACAACACTCAATTTTCAAGTCAGTATTTTTTTACACTTTTAAGTTATTTAATATACCAGTTTTACCCTAAAGAAATTTGACAATGAATCATTTATTGTCTGTTCCGGATGAACCTATTCGCCTATTTCTGTCGTGAAGCAGTAATGTCTAAGCATTACGCTGTTTGGGTCTGAAGGGCGCCGTAGCTAGTGAAATTACTGGGCAAATGAGACTTAACATCTTATGTCTCAAGGTGACGAGAGCGCAGTTGTAGTGCTACTCAGAATTTTTGATTATTCCAAGAATCCTGATCGGCACTGCACTGTAATGGGCAAGGCGCATCAATTACCATCAGCTGAACGTCCTGCTCGTCTCGTCCCTTATTAAAATAAAAAAATATTAAGCAATTCTTTAAGGCATCACGTCTCGGTGACCCCCGCCCAATAAACAGCATTGCAAGATTTCCTATTGTATACTATAACTTATAATCGTTGAGTCATTCACAAGTAAAGTACTTACAAATTTAAGAGTACATGTTTCATCTTGACAGAGATGCAAATATTTCAGTGGTTTCGTTTTTAATCAATAATTACTGCTACATTTAATTTGATCAACGTAAAGCTATGCCTAAAGACCCTACAATATACAATTACAATAATTAATGAGAATATTGGTGCCAGTTACCACTTCGTTTGATAATATTCGTTTAATGAGAAACACAATACTTTTTTAATAATGTTAATAATTTAAATCTATTTAAAGCTGTCTCCTCTCTTATTTCTAGTTTCTTATTATTAGTATTTTCTTTTAGTAAGCGAAGTTCTTTATAAAATCCCGGAGCTATTCATCCAGCACATTAATTAAAATCTCTCATGCTTTGTGGAATTTAATTAAATATGACGCTTGACGTTTTAAAACTGGGCGTCCATTCATTTAACAGCGTTGTGAAATCGCTCAAATGAACTAAATATAGACTCGTCAGAACGTAGAATATAATTTACGTTGTGTGCTTCATTTAGATAATGCGTCAGATTTATATGATATAATATCAATAGTAACAATCATAATATTTCCCATTTTTCGCTCCTTGAGAAGAATAGTTACAGATGAATATAACGACTGAACTTTTACATTCACTTGAAGTGTTAACAAACTGTAGAGACCGAGCTCTGTCCCATTCAGAACTATACGTTGCGTTGGATTATCATTTTATTATGTTTTATATTTTACTAGCTTTTCCCGCGACTTCGTGCGCGTGCAATAGTTACTTTGGGCAGGAATTTTTATTTTTTAATATACTCGCTTTGCAAATAATACACAACTAACTGCTTGTGGTTAATACATTGATTATAAGCTTCCAACTATAGAACTTTCATCCTCCTTTTACATTCACAGGTCTAAATTTTAATAACGCTAGAACAAATATTTATTTAATTCCGAACAAGTGCTTTAACACAAATTTTCATGGTGGTATCTTCGATAATGACGAACTTTAATTCGCCTTTTATTCGCGATGAAATGTAGCCTATGTCCTTTCACAAGCTCTTGTCTATCTCTGTACTAAATTTCATGAAAATCGGTTTAGTGGTTTAGGCGTGAAAGCGTAACAAAATTAGTAGGGATTACAGATGAGTAGTAATAATTATTTACTAGATTAGTGAGGTACCATGGTTTGAAGTATATATTATTATCATTGTTGTTGACTTTTTATTAGTATATTTACTTATATTCAGTCAAATAATAAAATAATTTTCTTAATTGATTACCTAATAAATCATGGTTCATAGAATCAGTCAGAAAAAATACATTATTAATTTATTATGTACTTTTGAACTTTTAAGAAATACTTATTTAGGAAGTAATTTTTATTGGTAATCGTTTTATCAAAAGCTTATTTTGAGTTTAATGTTTAAAATAAAAAGGAATTATTTCTATTAATATATTGACAAGCAAATTCAATAAATTGTATTTTCAACATCATTCATCGATAATAAAATTAATTCTTGCAATATCATCATAATTCAAAAACTGATGACTCGTCATATTAACTAAATGAAGAAAGGCACAAATTTTATTATTATCTACGTTCAAATTACATCCTCTTTGCACAATAATTAGTCTTATTTTCAAACATCAATTGCGAGACGTCAATGAAATTTAAGTCAGCTATCATTGGAATTTTTTTCAAACAAATACGTAACGGGCATGTTGAGGTCACCGTGATGCGAACCACAGGTTTTCTCCTACAAAAAATACTCAACCATAATATGAACCTCAAAAACACACTCATGACTTTAAAAAGTCTCTTTTCTGAAGTTTTTTTTGTAAAGAAAAACTGACTTCCAAGTGAACCTAAAACAAATTAAAAGGAAAAAATATTTTAGAAGGTAGTTATAAGATATTTATAGGAAATTTCGTTTTTTCTTGTTCTTCATGGTTGTAAGGATTTATAAATTATAATACTTAGATTAATAAATTATATAATGTAGGTATAATAAATTATATTTTATTAATCTGTGGGAATAAATAAAAATTAATATATTATGCTTGATGCAGGATTTATATTTATATTCGTTCTATCTGTGAATCTAGATTCTAGAAAAATATTTTTATTGTGGAGAATGCATTTGTAGCGAAATAAAGGATTTTTAATTATAAGCAACCAATGTTATAACCATTTATTATTCAATTTTTTTGTTTAGTTTCTATTAAAGCGTATTTTTCTTCCTGTTTCAAACTATATGTTAGCAGTAAAAAATAAGAAGCTCATTTAAAATGATTTCCTTTTGCTTTTGTTTTTTACGGGAACATAAATCATTATTATTATTTGAATCATGATCGAGACTACATGACACTTGACAGCCACGGACGAGTAAAAAAATAAGGACTCCGTTCCATAACAGTGGGGCACCAAAACAAGCCGGTAAACCTGTAAATACATAGCCCCACACTTACACTAATACAAGCCGATCGGCCGCCATTATGAGATTTGCCATCGTCTATGACAGATCACTTTACGTCGCAATAAAATATTTTAAAAATACCGTCGTGCGTTGTGAAAAAGTGTAAAAACAATACTATAAAGGTATTTGTGGATATATGATTATTATTTAAGGAAGAAAAAATAGTATAACTGGTATATCCCGTAACCGCACACACACTAGCATAACGGTGCTTTACTTGCTAATATCACGGCGCGGAGTCCTTATTTTTTTACTAGTCCGTGTTGACAGCCAGTTTTCAGGTATAATGATGTCAGACCCAGCTTTCCTACCGATAGGTAACGAGTGTTGCAAAAAGGGAGGTTCAAGTGTGTTCATGGTCCACTGTGTTGGATGTTTAATTCACTAGAGTCGTATCTTGATACTCTTGAACCCGAGGTTTTAATAACTACATCCAATACTGAGTGACTGTGTTGCTAGGTAACATATCTGCCAAACGATATAAATAGCTGCTATAACTGTTTACATATCCTTGAGTATAATTGCGACGGCAGCCGCGAGGAATAACTAGTCAAGTCCATCGTAATCTCGATCAAACACACGATGTTAATAAATAACAGGCATGCGCTTACGATGCAATCCACTTGGCAGTTGGCAGGTATAACACACGCTGGCCGATGCGCCCCGTACCGTCCGCAGATAAGTCACAATAAGCTTCAGCTTACGCGCCGGATTTAGAGAATCCACAGTAATTGATAATGGGTCTGGAAATAGATGCTTCGGGCGTGATCGGATGATCTTTGTGAAATTCTTTGATTGTTGCTATAGAGTTAACACCAATAAGAACGGTCGCTTTTATCTATTTTGGGCAGAATCATCTTCTATTCATATAATAGATTCAAATAAACTTTCTCAATGTTTATTAACAAATAATATAATTACTTACTCATTGTTAGGATAGTTAATAAGAATATATTGATTGGAACTAGTTATATAAGATTACCTAAACGTAGGTGCGCTGCAACAGTCTACCAATAAAAACTGTTTGGTGCAGAGACAATTCAAAAATAATTTATTCATTTAGTTCAGGAATCAAAATAATAATATCAAAATTTGTTCATTCATTATTCAAACATTCATCCATCACCACAACGGAAACAAAAACTCATTGAGTAGATTAAAAAAAATGAGTTATTGAGTCCACTAGATCAATCGACACATACTATGGGAGCATTATATCAACATTATGAAACTAACTATTAATATAGTAGATAACTTTAAATTCAAGTATTGTTCCGAACTCTGTGAAAGACATCATCATATAAAGTGGCCGACTCCGGGTTAGCCTTTAGTAAAACTTTTGTAAGTAGAGATGTGTCGTAGCTATAATTAATTAATCCAGCGACAGAAAGTTGCACTCTAGATTCACAGTGTCTAAATCGCGCAATGTGATTAGAGATTGACGTGCAGACAATAAATTGCATTTTTGCATCTCGATGCGGTTCTCTTGGCACGACGTTGCATTACATTCTCATGTCCTCGATACGCCAATATGCTGTTGTTGCTTATAATATGTTCTCATTGTAATATAATGCTTTTCATATTAAGAATCTAGAAACACTAATAAAAAAGGCCTTTTGGTGAACCAATAGCTGCAATTTATTCAATCTGTTTGTCTCTCTCGAAAATCTTTATGAATCCCTTGTTTGTTTTTTATGCTACACAAGTGCATAAGCTATCATCTTACAGCATTAAATTAAACGACTTCAAAAAGGAGGACCTTCTTCTCAATTCGATTGATACTTTTTATATGTATGTTCACAGATTACGCTGAGATGTATGAACCGATTTCCGTGATTCTTCTTTAGTTAAATGCGGAATAGTTGCCATTTGGTTCCATAAGAATTCGTATAGTTTGGTCGAGTAGTTTTCGTTTTAAGAACATCTTTTATGATTATTCATGTTTACGTGGATGATGTAATTTTATTCTGTGTACAGCTTTTTTAGGAGTTTTCATATAGGATGATTTATATTTTTGTTGGCCCGTGTCCCGATAATTGGGTCCTAGGCTACCTGTCATTCATAGCTAACAACCGTTCTTCACGATGTTTCATTAACTCACAAGAACGTGAAATAGAGTTTCGAACAGCATTTTTTCGGAATCGATTCATTTTTCCGTTCCCATTTATTGGGATCTGTATTATTTAAGGCACGTGGCACCTTTCGTATGCCTGCCCATAGCTACTTAAAAAAATATCAATTTAATAAAGGACAAAATGAAGCAACCAAATATTATAGTTTACCTGATGTAATCGAGAAAAAACCTACTGCAGCTTACAGAACCAATTACAGACACTAACAAGTAAAAAAATAAAAAACAACTACGTTAATTAAAATTTAAAAAAACTTAAGTAACGAAGATAATATTAATACACCAAGAGATGTATCAGAATGCAAACTTAAAAACTTTAATATTTATAAAATACTATAATTTGTATGTGCCACATATTGATAGGTTTGAAGTCGCTTCTATATCATAGCTTCAAGGTTTTAACATTGATTACTATAGCAATACCAAATAATCGTCCATTATATATGTTTAAATATGGTCTAAAAAAAGCAAAGAATAACATGTAGCCCCATTTGAGTCAGTATGGTCGAACACAAACCGTGTGGACGCACTCATATAAAAATCATACTTCTAAGACACAAAAGAGAACGGACTTTTTTATTACTTATCAAATTATCGATTAATTACTTATACATTTTTTATATTAATTTGTTTTGTCGAGTACATCCAATGTCTCATTAGAATGGTCACTTAACTCGTTTTTTTTAAATAGCCTGGTCAATTTAACCTTACTTTTAAGCGGGAAGGTTTTATTTCAATGAATAGCTGTTTATAAAGTACCTTTTTACAATACTCTGTCTGCATAATACAAAACTTTTATGCAGACCTTACGACTTAATCACACCATATCGCAACTGTATCAATATTTACATGAACGCTATTAATTCGTATCTATGCAAGTACAGCAATAAACAAGGGAGTATTATGAAGCCTTTGAAGAAATAATTGAAAACACTTTAACAAGATAGCTACATATAACATAATTTTTATCTATTCCATTCCATTTACAGTGGGTTGATGGGGTCTCACTGTTTGGGCGGAATTCATAAAGATTTCCGGAAAGGTGGAGTAGACACAGATATAACATTCTCTCGATTATTTATGTCGACTATTTATGTTTGAAAATAAGTTTTTGTAATGTGATTTATAAGTTCTAAGTATATTCAGCGCCGCCATACATACATCCTGCATCACCAGCGTTACACAAGCGTTTCGACTAGCTCAGGTGGCTACTCGAATAGGCAGACACAAACCGTCTGATTTAAGGGTTCGATAGATATACCTTCTTGCTATTAAAGAAGTGAAGGTTATTTTGATTTCATATTTAGATATTTTCTGAATAGAAAGAGAATATTCTTGGCTTTTTTAATTACCTTTACCTACTATTATTACCTACTAAGTCCTCGGGCAGTGTGTAGACCTCAATTATTGACAGGGATAGATATGTGCCATTAAAAAGCTTCAATTATCATCTCTAAATAATTGAAGCAAACAAATTTCCTTTCATTAAAATAAAATGAAAAAATAAACGATTTTTATCGAATTAGGCGATATTTTGAATCGTAAAATATCTGAATTTTTTTTAGGAAAAATTGAAGACAAATCTAAGCGGAATTAACACTCAAGATAACTCATAAAATTTTAGACAAAATGAAATAAATAATTAGAATCACTTTTGTTTCTTAGGAATGGAAGTCTTTTGATTTCAGTTTGCCGGTGCGTGATGTCGAAAATAAAATTGAATTGCACGCGGATCTTATGTGTCTGTGCTTGAAATTTTTTAGGGTTACTGCAAGACAGGAATTTTTAGCTGTGCAATGAGGATTGCCAACAAAATATTCTCAATATAATTTGGTATTGAGCCTAGGCGGGTTGTTATTAGCTTACAAACGATAATAGGTAGTGCAAAAGAAGCCAAAATATTTAAGTTTTTCAATAATATTATGATATTATTTTACCTTACCTTATTATTATAGATGTGTATGAGACCTTTTTTGCACGCTTTAACTAGGTAGGTAGGTACGCAACCATTTATAAAATTTTGCGCACGCGATATCAGGAACAGATACGTATTATAACGAAATTTGTTAAAATGAAATAATAAATTAAAAGCAAACTATTTAGTTGACGTACTTAAACATAATATAAACCTGAGGTCCTTTATTTAAGTATTTGTTATATATTTTACTATTTAATTTAGCGTTATGAATCTATAACATTAATCTACCTAATTCAATTAGAAATTTCAAGGTCCAATTTCATTCAACCAGGACACTGAAATTGACGTACGAACTATTATTTTTAACTTATTAAATAAAAGATAATTTACTAGGAAGACAACATAACAATAAAATATTATCAATATAAATAAAATTTAGACACACATTTACTAGACGTAAGAATTTGACTACCTACCTAAGTGTGCTTGTCTACACGTCATTTGAATACTGTTTAAATTTTACAACCGTCCAATAGTAAATAAAATATAAAACATCATTGTACTATACCTGCAAACCTACTTTGAATTTTAAATTAGAACAATCTAAATATTTACCTTAGTTAAGCGTTAATTTATGAAAATAAAAAACGCAACGATAATTACTCAAGTCCTCAGCAGAACAAAACTATTAAAAAACAAGCACGGCACAATAAAACCGCGGGAAACTTCAATGATGGCACGCTCTCATTTCCCGCGCACAAACGTCAACTGACGCGGGTGGCTTGACACAATAAAAATTAAGCATCCAAAATGCTGCCCGAGTCACATCGCACAGAATTTCGTAATATCCGTAAAGAGCTGGATTCGCGGGATATTTCTTGGAGTCAATTTGGCAAGAGTCTGTGACATGCCAAATGGCTTTAATCGCTTCGGACTTTGTTTATTTCTCCCTTTTGATAATGATGCCAACAATACATTTGTACAGTTACCGTAGCCAATATCTGCTATAACTTACAGTTATATAGTTCTTATTTAATTGTGAACAAGTATGATTTTAGTACTTACGGTCTTCAGTGAAGCGGGTAGTCCTCACGTCCACATAAGCACTAAATAGCATAATTTTTTTTCAATTTCATATTTCAATTATAACAACTTTATATTGATTAATTTGGAATTACTTTTGAAGTCAATATAGCTCTTCTATGTTTCCTAAAACATAAGGCACTCTAAGAGAGAAGAAACGTTGCAGACAACTCTCAGAGTATTCTTTATTATTGCGCTCTTTAAAAAAATTGTACAATGTTGTACTAATGTCATGCAACAAGATAATCAAAATCTAGTCCCAGGCTGTCCGATTGTTGTGTGATTTTTGGTGTTGAGTAGTAAGATTTATATTAGCGCCTCTTTACGTCGACAACTATCTGAACTCTTTCGCTTAAATATGATTTTACCAGATTTAGGGCTGTATTTTTTACTCCATAATGCTTTAATTTTAGGAGTAAAGTTTCATGGTGGACGCAGGCAAATGCTTTGGACAAATCACAACAAATGCCCAATGCATCTTGTGACTCTTCCCAGGCGTCAAAGATGTGCTCAATGAGTCTAGTACCCTCATTAATTGTTGATAAGACTAGTGAAACCAAATTGATTTTTGTTCAATAATTTACAAAAATGTATTTGTAGCTGTTGAAGCTAAAGTTTTACAAAACTTTTACTAAATCCAGGCCCCAATGAAATAGGTCTGAATTTTGCAGGGTCATAAGCATATTTTTTTTAATTTCAAATTTAATTTCATATTTCAAAATTACAACAACTCTTAATTGATTCCTTTGGAATTATTATTAAAGTTAGTTATAGCACTTCTTAGGAAACATAAGACGCTCTAAGAGAGAAGAAACGGCGCAGACAACTCTCAGAGTATTTTTTATTTTTGCGCTCTTTAAAAAAATTGAACTGCTAATGTCATGTAACAAGATAATCAAAATCTAGTCCCAGGCTGCCCGATTGTTGAGGAATTTTGGAGTTGAGTAGTAAGATTTATATTAGCGCCTCTTTAGGGACGACCCCTATAGCCCAGTGGTTAGTGATCCTGCCTAATGAGCTAGAGGTCCCGGGTTCGAATCCCGGTAGGTGCAAACATTTATATGATGAATATGAATGTTTGTTTCCGAGTCATGGATGTTTATAAGTATCTATGTATGTTTAAGTAAGTCGTTGTCTTGTACCCATAGTACAGGCTACGGCTAGTTTGGGGCAAGATAATGTGTGTAAAAGTGTGTCAATATTTATTTATTAATTATTATTATTTTTCAAAAAATCTTTGATTTTATAAGATCACTGTATTGAGCAAAAATGTGACAATTTAGTGAACGCACAACTATAATTATAATATCATTTTTTTTTTTTTCGAGTGCTGATCAATGATTATATCATATTAATTATATTAAAATCCGTTTTTCGCTTATTGTAAATTAACGAGCTCCAATACAATTACTTATTCTAAATTACGCACATACATGAGCAAATGTCTACTGATATAGCTAGAGATTGCACGGCCACCAATGTTTGAATACTTGAAATATATATAAATGAGAAATAATAAACAGAGTGCTAAAGTGATTCATTCTTCGTAGTTCGTTGTATTGCCCAATTTACCAGAATCTAGTACTGCGCTGACGTATGTAGCTAAGTACATACATAATATCCATATTGGAGGTTAGTGGAAATTGAGGCGGATTTTCTTTCTATTATTCTAACAAACTAATACTCACAATCGAATCAAGCGACATGTCGGTTTCCATAGTAAAATGACATGATGCCACTTCTACTAGTTTTTTCTGTTCTGTGTATATAACTATTTATATACAGAGACATGCTTTAATATTCCCCTTGAGTTGCACAGTTAGAATAATAAAGGGATCATTAAAATGTCTATTTTGGACAGTCTTCTGAGCACGACCATCTCGTCTTAACGGTTATAAAATGTTTGTGGCGCAAGTGAAGAATTTAAAGCGATATACCATTATTTATTATAACAATCTTTATCTTCCGGCTGATGATGATTATAACATTCGATGGATGATAGAACAGTCTAACTATGATGCCCCAACAGCTATCAGTTGTGCTTTACATACCTATCCCTGTATAGGGGGTTGCTGCTGACAATTAGATAGTACATAAAAGGCATTTCTTTCTCAAAATTGATTCTAATAATATACAATATTAATATAATTAAAAATATACAATATTGTAATGTCATTATTAATGCTTTAAAATAATCATAATCTTGTCCGATCACTTAGTTATTCAGCTGTGGATTAGTCGGATTTACGACAGAGCCATTTTGTAATAAAACATTTTAATTTATATTTAGATAATGCCTGAACAGTGCCTGGGACTTTATTATAAAAGTTTAGAACATTTACCCTTAAAGCTATTATGTATTTTATGAAGCCTACTAGAATTAGTTACAAGCAATCCCTTGTTTCTAGTGCTATTAATGAAAATCACTATTAAGAGCCAAAAGGTTACTATTTTTGTGAACGTATATTAAATGTTCATAAATGTACTGACAAAGAACACTCATAATATTTATTTCTTAAAAAATAATATTAAGTTATAACTAACACAATAAATGTTTTATATAAGTAATATTATCAGTGTTTGTCCATTATAATCTAACAGCATGTATATTTGTTGCAGGTATAATAAGAAAATAAATCTGTTTTGATTCTGGGCACCGGTCATTACTATAATCACTTATAAATTCGTTTACACCGATAAAATGACACACTCTAAGCTTGTTGGTCTACTGAAACGTGACATTGGCGAGTTGTGATGCCCCTTCCACAGAAGCCACTGGAAAGAATAGAATAGAATATTTCTTAAAAATTTTCTTTGAGTGACTGTCTATAACCAAGCTGATATATAGAACAAACAGCTTTCTTTTGCAGAGCAAACACTATAATATGTCACTCAATGTCAGCAACATGACCACACAGCAGAATACCGTACGTCATCATGGTGTGTCATATATATATATATAAGAAACAAGAAAGGACCGAGAATAGAACCCTGCGGAACACCTATTCCTATAGGTTTACCGGAAGACCGTTTGCCGTTTACGTCGACAGCTATCTGAACTCTTTCGCGTACGATTTTATCAGATTTAGGGCTGTAACTTTTTAAGCCCATAGTGAAACCAAATTCATTATCATTCAAAAATTTACAAAAATGCATTTGTAGCTGTGGATAGCCATTGTTGCCCAATCATTAAAACAATGTTTGTTGTTTCTGTAACCTTTATTGGAGTAAAAATTCCTTTCTAAAGGATTTGAAGAGTAAGTAGCCAGCAAAGAGAATGTAAATATAATAAGTATAAGTATGTAATAAGAGGTGGGACAGCCAAAGTAAAAATTTAAATTTAGTTTAGTATGGAACGTGCAGTCATTTGACATAAGTTTGAAATATTCATAATTACAGTATCGCGATTGGCGACGAAGTATAATCCAGCTAAGTGTTAAAGTGAACAGTTGCTTATAACTTATAATATGCTTGGTGGATTTCAGCTGTCTCCGTTTTTTACAAGATTATAGCCGTCATCTGTCAATGACTGCACGTTTCATACAATCGAGTGAATCGCTTTATTCTTAAAGTTTCGCTAGCCTGGTGGCCAGTACGATAAAAGGACCAATTTCATAATATTCTGCTACAGATATCTATATGCCCACATGCTTTTTAAAGTAGCTGAAGTAGGTAGGTACTCGATATACTTTCTCCGTTTCGACAATATATTTGAAAAACTTGTTAATTTATAATGCCAAGTTACTACTTCAATCGTAGACTTATTAATACACAAGGGAACTTTTAGGAACCAATTATGAGCCAGATTTCATCAAGTTGTGAAAAGAAATCCAAGGCCAAGGATCACACAAATAATTTAAGAGACTAAATATTTGTGTCAACCATCCATGTCCCCTTCTGTAGTATATTATTTTAGAATGTGCCCTTAGGTTTGATAAGTTTGCCGATCCCTGTATATTAAATATTGTTTGATCTCAATATTTTCAGTGACGCTAACCCAATACGCTAGTAAATTACATTTATGGTTATTAGGTACTTAGGTATGTTAATTGTTAGTTTATAGGTATTACTCTGCAGTTGTAACTTGCACCACGCACAAATCTGGCACGACAGTAAGATCGGCGTGCTGCGGTATTTAAAAATCACATTGTTCGTCACGCAATTTATTACCTTCACAAGTGCTCGCTGTGTCTGAGTGATAATGGAATCACTACATATTATATAAATAAAGTCCTCAGCCGCGTCTATCTGTCTGTCTGTTCGCGATAAACTCAAAAACTACTGCACTGATTTTCATGCTGTTTTCACCAAAAGATAGCATGGTTCTTGAGGAAGTTTTAAGTATTTTTATTTATTTATTTATTTTGATTAAAACGGTTACAATACCAATTACAATAATCAAGTACATTAAACTATTGTTAGACGCTATTATGCGAGGACTCACAAAGTTGGAGCAGAAACTGCACCAACACCTCAAGTCTATTAGTAAATAGATCACAATCAGGGCGGGCTTCTACGAGGTCATTAAACAATTTCAAGACTCGCGGCACGGGCGCCGCAGTGCGTGCTACCGTGCGACACGCGGGTACCGCCAGCAGACGGTGATTTCTACAACGAATATAATTGTCAGGTGTATACAATCGAATCAGCTCATTATAAATATCAGGGGCATCTATTAATGTATATGATTTGTTAAGTTTCTGCATACATATATGTTGGTGGTGTCGGAAAAAATTAAGCCGTCTGGGAGCTTTTAACGAAAACGCTGTCTAAACCCTTAGAGATAATAAAATAATGTTTGGTGGGATTGTGAATCTTATAAAGGTGTACAGAAAAGTCCGCTATGGCATATATCTATCTCTTAATGATAACATACTATATCTATTTTAATACTTTAGAAAATTGGCAATTATAAAGCGGTAATGTAAAAGCTGTTTACACAAATACGATATTAATCCTCATCATTTTATTGCTGCATAATATTATAAAATCATTCAGAAATATGTTTTTGTTTCAGTTTTAACTTTGACTACACATTTCCGATACCTTTAGACCACCTTATTCCTACATTATTTATTTTTCTATTGACAGTACAGCGCCTGTCGGGTCAGCTAGTAGTTATAATATAAAGGTACATAAAAACCTCGAAGCATCTAAATACTAAAAATATGATATGATATAACGTGCTTTGTACTACAGCTACGAGGAAAATTATTGTTGTTGTTGTTGTATGTTATTATATAATGCTCGCATAATTCGAATGTGTCGATTGATGCATCTACATCAGTTGCAACTGTTTTTTTTTTATAAATTTATATTAATTTTTAACTTACTCGTGTAAGTCATAGTCAACATTGTATACCTTTAAAGATTGTTATTAAAATAATTTGAGAATCAATGTTGATTTAAAAAGTTTCTGCCCTTCAAAGTTCAACCTATAACATTTGACAAAATGTAATTTCTTTGACCTAAATGGATAAAGTGACTTATCAAGATAAGTTGCTTGGGAGTCAAATGAAATCTATAGGTTATTTGTATTTTATTAATTTATTAAATGTCTTATCGTGCATACTAGGAGTTGTTGAGGTCGAATTCCACCGCCGCACATTACGTCACCGCATCATGTTGACGTCGGGCATTCAACAATTGCGCGTTTCGCAAGAAATTTCTTGCCTCACACAGCCACATTGTGGAATCAATTACCGGCTGCTGTTTTCCCGAACAGATACGACTCAGGGACCTATAGAGCATACTCCCAACTTGAAGACCGGCAGCGCATCTCTTGACCCCTGCTTTTGCGATGTCCATGGCCGGTTGCCTCACGAATTCCAATCATGTGTCTCTTGCCCGTTTGCCCCCTTTTAGCAAAACAAAACCCAAAGGGGTAATCTCATCGTACGCTGGTAGCGCGGGCAGGAAGCTACCTTTAACCTCGTTAGAGTAATATATTGTTTGTTTTAGATTTAGAGACAATGGGGTAGAGAAGGTATATAATATTATATCTATTTTTTGCAATGTGCTGCCTATTAATATTATTGAAGACTTTCTGGTTTGTTCTGTATTCCGAGGTCGTACAACTGTATTTGGATATTTTTATAATACATTAAGGTAAACGTGGTTTGATCTACCACATACCTGCTGTTATTCCTGGGCTTTGAAATGTGTTTTAGCTCAGTTCCGGGGCAGTCGCTAATTTTTCTTTTTTGAGGTTGACTGTAATAATTTGTGAGGAACCAGGAAGTCTTCTAGGACTTCACGTCCGCGATCAGCCTGGCGCAACTCTCTAATAAACTTGAAAATGTATGAAATGCGTACTTAAAATAATGGCGGCAAAAGCTGTCTCACTCTAACATAATACGAGGGGCACACTGAAATGATCGGGAATAAGAAAAACCACATGCACAGTATAGGTATATTGTATTTTATTATTTTTTTAAGTATTCTCCGTTCAACTTAATGCACTTTTCCATTCGTGCAAACCAATCATTAAAACAGTAATTTCAGTCTGAAGTTGATGTTGACAAAATGGCTGATTTGTACACTTCCACAGCTGCTTCGGGGTCTTCAAACCGTTGACCACGTAATAAATCTTTCATTCTAGCGAATGTAAAGAAATCGTTTGGGCTCAGGTCAGGACTGTACGGAGGATGGCCCATCATCTCAACGTTTTCCTGCTTCAAAAAATAATTTGTATCCCGAGCCGTACGGGAGCTCGCATTTTCGTGATGTAAGATGATGCGACGTTTCGGGTTATTTTTTCGAAGTTCGGCTTTCATTACTGCCAAACAAACCGTAATATACGACTCAGCGGTAACCGTTCTGCGATCCTGTAAAGGAATTGTAGCCACATGCCCCTTTTTCGAGACAAACGTAGCGACCATTTTTTTTGACACGCTGCGGGAGCGAACCACTTTCGTTGGCTAGACCTCGTCTTCGAAGACCCAAACTTCTGACTGATGTTTTCTTTCAGGTTCGTATGAATAAATCCATGATTTGTCACTTGAGACGATATTATAAACGGCATTTGACTTCCCTCCGTTGAAGCGTTGCAGAGTATTCCGGCACCAATCTACACGAGCCGCATTTTGCTCTTCGGACAAATTGTGGGGTACCCATCGGGAAACTAGCTTTCTTACACAAAGTTCATTATGTAATATCGACTGAATTGCACTCATTCCAATACTGATAGCCATAATCTGCTCGTATATCACATGACGGTCAACTCATACAGTTGTTCGCACAGCTGCTATGTTTTCAGGCGTGACCGCTGTTCTTGGTCGACCTGCAGAAGAAACAGTGCTGAGCGACACACGACCGCGTCGGAACTCGGCATACCAGCGGTATACTGTCGTTTGACTCGGTGCTTCAACATCATAAATCGAAACAAGTTCACTGAGACATTTATCTTGAGATAAGCCGCGACGAAAATTGTGATAAATTATGGCACGAAAATGTTCACGCTTGAGCTCCATTTCTGTCAACGACGTGTCAACTTTAAACCAACATAGTTTTTGTTTTTGAACTTTTTTTTAATTGTATGAATGTCATTAAGGTTCTTAGAGGCCAGTATTCAAATTCTAAAAAAGGTTTTATTGTAGCTCAATCAGAAATATTCCATTCCCGATCATTTTAGTGTGCCCCTCTTAATATTCGACGATTTGTTTGTTTTGATTTGAGTGTCATGTGACTGCTAACAATTTTTGTTACGAATTGTAGTTTTCTTTTGCTTTATTCGTATATTATTCAGGGGAATTAGCTTAATTATTTGAATAATAAATGCGCAAGACATTTCTAAGCAATACAATGAAATAAAAAACTTCCAAATATGTGGTTTAAAATCTTGCCGTTCAGATTGGAGTAAGGGAATTTTCATTCTCATCACTCAATTTCATACATCACTTCTTTTTTGTGTTGTGTAGCCGCAGCTGCAGCCATAGTCATATTAATTTGAATCTAGTATGATCACAGATATAGCACCTGTATCACTGTGGGGCTGTGACTTTTACTTGTATTTTCTATTCTATGTTAAGGATTAAACCCCTGAAAGATATGTCTATGGTTTTTCTAATCATTACTTATAGAAAAAAATTGAATCTACAATAATATAATATGTGTTATGTCAGAAATAGGGATTTAATAATATTGAATACAGTTAACATTTCATAATTATAATTTTATATTTATTTTAAATCACAGATAAAGATAGTAAATTATATTTATATGTATAAATAAATCATTAATTATAGTTAAAATAATTCTGTCTCCTCTCCAAGTCTCTAATTTCCACAATGTCAGTCTTCAGCCGCAACTTGAGAATCTCCCGCCAAATTGCTTCTCTGTGATCTTTATTAGTTATACCCATTCGGAGTAGTGTGTTGTCATTTAATCTGACCAATGCTCTACCTGTAATGTCATGCTGAAAGCAATTTGTAATAATATTTATTTAAATGAATATGTAGTATGAAGTTGGAGCTCAAATTAATTATTTTAGATTAAAATAAATCATGTTTAGATGATATATGTTCAATTTACAACTCATTATACAATATAAGATGTTTCACAGGGAAAAAATGTTCACCAAAACATAAATATGATATATCGGGTGGCGCAGTATATGGTTAGAATTCCTTATAACTTTTTATGGTTAGAATTCCTTATAACTTTTTTAATTTTTATTCTTTCTTTGGCTTTTTTTCAGCATTTTGTGAAGAAGACTTGGAGAATTAATTATGAATCAGTACACGATCGAACAACATACAAAAATAATTGAATTTTATTTTTCAAACCAACAGTCTATTGTGTTGACACAGCGTGCATATCGCCGTCTTTGTTAAGAGACATATTCACTGATACTACAATTTACAGTCAAAGGTACCACACCACTAAACAGACATGCATTCACTAAAGTACCACTAATGACAAATAAGGCCTTATAATAGTTTACTCTCTAAAATTAATGAATGTGTCAGCAATTTTGGCCAACTTTTTTTTATTACAATATTATCAGTCTTAGACAAAATACAGTTATAAGTAGGATTTGCATCACAAATATCAAAGCAGCTTGAACAAGATAAATTATCATAGTTACCTCATGAAATCTCTCCCAGTATAAATTATAATAATCACTGCAATGCCTTCTCAGCCATTTTTGAACATCTGCTTCTGTCCAAAGGTAAACTTCCTTAGGTCTTGCAGTTTTAGTCTAGAAGATAAATTTTATTAGTGACACAAATGTATATTTTTTAAATTTTCACAAAAAACAGCAAAAGCTGATTTAAAACAATATATTAAAAAAAGATCCTTTTAAAGAGATTACATGTGTAATTAACCACTTAATTTAGCAAGTTCAAGAAAGGAGTATGCTCTCTAATATTAACATTTAATGGGTTACTACACATTAGAAGCTCTGATGTTACTAATATTCTTTAGATCCTGTCACATATTATTATATGAACTATTATTAAGTTGTATATAAGTGTTTGTCCAAAAGATCATGACTAATTGAAATAATTCCTTGATTGAAGCTACATAGCACAACTAAGTTTTGCAGTGTTTCGGTTTAAAGGTCGTATCATTTTAAAAAAAAATATTCTTACCTTCACTTTATTGGAATTCAAACTAGTATCCTCGACCATTTTCTATCTAGTACAATATAGTATATAATAGTGATAATCAACCTGTTAAGGGCCTGCAACTATATTTTTTTCAATCAGCATACCTAAGTATTTCCTTAATACCTACTGATCTTTGTCGTTTTTGTAAAGGTATGCAACATTTCAAAGAAATTATAAAAAAAATACAAAACCGATTTCAGTGAATAGGTATGCTATACTTAAATTAAATGTAACAGTTAGGACTTGGGAGGCAGGTTTTAAGGTCAAAAGTCAAAACATTTTTAACATTAAAAATAATTATAAAAAAGGATTTGTATTTACTATTTTGTAATGTATCTTCATGAAAATAAAAATTAAATTTAAAGTGTATGTCAAAGTCAAATGTTTCTTTTGGCACTGTATGCGCATTCAGCCAAAAGGCAAATGTTTATTCTATTGTCGGCTGTCAGCACTGAGTACCACAGAATACTTTTACTCTAACGAGCAGAGTACTGACCTCTGTGAATATACCACATTCATAGAGGTCAGTGGTTGTCAGCATTCGCCTCAAAGCAATTATCAATCCTGGAGAAATAACAATAATTTGAGCTGTATAGCATAGGCTTGACTTTTCTAACCTACGTTAAACGCAATGCTCTGAAAAGAGACAAACATATCTCACCTTGTCTGTTTTGAAATGCAAAACAATAAACTTGTAGCTGTACCTACAACCAATAATATCAATTAATACAAATGTCTAATATCTAACTTGTAACGTAATACCTTCGTAGCATTATAGATCGTAGAAATATTAATCGTGCATATTAACTGTAATAAGCGTATGCCGAAAGATTCGTTCTGAAAAGAACATTTTATTTTATATAACGTAATATTAGCTCTGATAAGAACCATTTCATAATGCTGTACATCAACTCATAGAATCATACAGATCACGAGTAGTCAGCTCATCGAAGTACAAGCATCGTCACGTTCACCCGACGACCGCAGATATACTCACGTGATCAGTCATATGCTCCGCGTTACACAACCGCACAGCAAGGCCGAGCGTACTCGACTGAGGCGTCTTTTTTTTTTTTTTGAGAGGAGGAAATACCGTTACGTATTTACGCCCCGGAACGGGGCGTAATATGTCGGACTCGAGTGTCCGCGTAAGCGGACACCCCATACCAACTAAAACCTCAGACCGGCTGTGTGCTTGTGGGAAGGAGAGAGAATGAAAATGAAGATGAAAGATGAAAGATGAAAAGGTGATAAGAACACACTCGCCGGGGAGTGTTGTGATGTTTTGTGTAATGTATGTAAGTGTGTATGTATGTGTTTATGATTGTATGTATGTAAGTAGTGTAAATGTTTGTGTGCATGTATGTTTGTGTTTGTGTCTGTTTGTGGAGTGTGTTTGTGATTGTGTAAGTGGTGTATGTCAGTCCGTCAGTCAGTCCGTGTGTGAGTGAGTGTAGTGAAACGATTACAGGACGAGGACTAACGTCTCGTCGGGTATCAAAACAATGTGTGGTGTATCTAGAGTGCGGGCCGCTGGCCATCGTCAGAGTGACGAGTGCCAATGGTTTGCGGTGGTTGACCGCGCCTACGCCTGCGAAGGCGGTGTGTGCGTGTCTGTGTCGGTGTTTGTGTGGGTGTCGCGTTCGCGATGGTGATGTCGTCATCCGGGTCTACCGTGACGTGTCTGGGACGTCTTATTGGGTTGAGACTATGGTGAAGGGGGGTGTACCCGCATGCCTTCCTAATCAAGATGTTGGGATGGTTAGGCGCCTTGTCAAAGAAGCGTCGCGAGATCTCTTTAAAGTGTTGAGCTATCGTCGGAAGCTCTAGGTCGCGGTGAAGGTCTACGTTTCGGATGAACCACGGGGCTCCGGTTGCCATGCGCGTGAATTTATTTTGAACTACTTGCAAACGACGTAAGTAGCTCGGTCGGGTGTGCGTGAAAACGACGCTTGCGTATTTGCGACGGTTTTATATAGCGTCACTTTGTGTTTGAGCGGAAGTTTGCTTCGCCCACACACAAGTGGATAAAGGCGACTGAGGACAAATCAGGCTCTGTTGCATACCGTATCAATATGTTTCTTGAAGTTCATATTGCTGTTGAACGTGACTCCTAAGTATTTGTAATCCTTCACCCACGGAATGGGTGTTTCATACAGTTTAATAACGTCGGTCGGTTGTTTTTTAGCGCGGATGCTATTCGCGTTACCGAAGAGTACCGCTGCACTCTTGGTGGGGTTTACTTCAATCCGCCATTTTCTGAACCAGTTGCCTAGTTCATCGACGGCGGTTTGAAGCACTTTAATGTTCTTGCTCAAGGTTGAGCGGTTGGAGCCAAAGTAGAGTGCCGTGTCGTCAGCGTACTGAGCGAGCTGGACACTCGGAAACTTGGAAATGTCGCTCGTGAAGAGCGAGAAAAGAGTGGGAGAGAGGACCGAGCCCTGTGGCACGCCAGACCTGATGGGTCTGGGTGAGGATAGGGTGCCCTCCACTCGATATCAGAAGGAACGATCAGTAAGGTAGGCTCGTATGATGCGCACGAGCCTGTCTGGCACTCCCAGTTGATACAGCTTGAATACTAAGCCGTTGTGCCATACCTTGTCGAAGGCCTTCGCGACATCGAAAAACACGGCTGCCGTGGTAGCGTGAAATTGACGCCGTATGAGGATGTACTCGGTGAGTCGGTGAGCCTGCTGGGGACACGAGTGAGCGGTTCTGAATCCGAACCGTATGTCGGGTATCAGGATAAGCTCCGCGATGTAATGATTAAGACGCGCGAGAATTAATCTTTCGTAAAGTTTCCCGATCGAGTTAATTAAGCTAATAGGCCTATAGCTACTCGGTTTAGCTTTAGGTTTATTGGATTTTGGGATACCGATAACAATGCAATCCTTCCATTGTTCGGGGAACGCGCTGTTAGACAAAAGAATATTAAAAATGGTAACCAATAAAGTAATAAGAGTCGAGGGTAGGATTTTAAGAACCCTATTGCTTATAGTGTCGGGCCCCGGGGCCTTCTTGGAGTGAAGCTCCTTAATGATTAGCTTCACCTCTTCGTAAGAGGTGGGTTTTATTACATCGCCTGAAGGGCTCAGAGCGGAGCGACGTTCAACTTCACGATCAACTTCGTCAACGTGTGTCGGGTCGGCTGCTGCATTTGGAGAGCACTGACTCTCGAGACTATCGGCGAGGCATTCAGCCTTCTCATCGTCATCGAGCGCCGGCTGCAGTCTCGGTCTGTCCAAAGGAGGCATGACAGTGGGCGGCTCCTGTTTGAACGCGCGAGGCAGCTTCCAGAAAGCCACATGTGATCGCTTAAGGTTACCGAGCAAGCGGTCCCAACGTTCGCCGCGGAGTTCCGCGATACGTTCCCGTACCACCCGCTGTAGGTAGCGGAGGTGGCGCCTATTCTCGACCGACGGATACCTATCGTAAAGTCTAGTGGCTCTGTGCTTCTGTGTGAGTAAGTTCCTGACCTCTGGAGGCAGGTTTAGGCGATGCGGTTGCATCGTCGGAACCTGCCTGGAGCAGGCCTTGACCCTATTCTGTATATGTGACGTCACATGAGAGATAGCACAGTGAGCCGTGTCGACCGAGTCGATGACGTCCGGTATAAGGTCAAGGTCGTCGGACTTGATAGACTCGAGATCCTTTTCCAGCCGTTGCCAGTCGATCACTGTTTCCGTCGGTGGTTGAAAGTTAACCGGTGGGCCTAGATTTAGGACGACGGGCCGGTGGTCTGACTCTAATTCGTGAAAAACTCCGATTGAATTTACATTGAGCGTTACGTTTTTAAGTAACGCAACGTCTAGTATAAAAGCAAAGAAAAAATGCAAATGCAAAGCCAAACTGGCTTCAAAGAAACTGGGCGTCATAAATAGAGCACGGCAATACTTCAAGCCGGCCCACACTCTTGCGCTCTACAAAGCGCAGGTCCGGCCTCACATGGAGTATTGCTGTCATCTCTGGTCTGGCGCACCCCAATATCATCTCGATCCATTTGACCGCGTGGAACGCAGAGCAGTTCGAATTGTCGGGGACCCAGTACTCTGTGAACGGCTGGATCACTTGGCGTTGCGTAGAGACGTCGCTTCATTGTGTGTCTTCTACGGCATTTATCACGGGGAGTGTTCCGAAGAACTGTTCAACCTGATTTCTGCCGCCGAATTTCACCTTCGCACGACACGCCACAAGTTACGATATCATCCCCACCATGTGGATGTGTGGCGGTCCTCCACAGTGCGGTTTTCAAGGAGCTTTCTTCCTCGTACCACGATGCTGTGGAATGAGCTTCCTTGTGCGGTGTTTCCGGGACGATACGACATGGGTACCTTCAAGAAAAGCGCGTACACCTTCCTTAAAGGCCGGCAACACTCTTGTGATTCCTCTGGTGTTGCAGGAGAGTGTGGGCGGCGGTGATCACTTAACACCAGGTGACCCGTACGCTCGTTTGTCCTCCTATTCCATAAAAAAAAAACAGTATGTCGGGTCGGTGCGCGACGTTATCCGGATAACGTGTTGGTTCGTCGGGTGCTATTACTGAAAAGTTCAACGAATCTAATAAGATTCCGTTTCTATTTGTGGCTCTACTGTTCCAGCTGGAGTGTTTGGCGTTAAGATCGCCGCCCACTATGACTGTCGCCCCATGGCCGAGTAATGCTTCTATATCTGTGTCTAATACTTGTTTGTTAGGCGTAAGATAAGCTGAAATAACAGTAATCGGCTGGTGATTCGCCATACTGACTCGGATGGCAGAGGCCTCGATGTTAGTGAGGACCGGAGGATCTATAGGTATACAGTGTACCTTTTAAAATAAATGAGGGTACCGCCCATACGGGTGGTGCGATCATTCCTGACTAAGTTATAATTAGCGATACGCGGATCGCGTATACGTAGTTTTAGAAATGTCTCTTGCACTAAGAATAAGTCTAATTGATGTCCGTGAGCGAACTCCTTCACCAAGTCTAGTTGAGGCTTTGGCGTTAAAATACGCTATACGGAGCGTATGTGGTTTAACCCGTCCGCTTACGTAATTAGGCATCGCGAATGTTTTTATACTTTCCCCCTATATCGGAGAGGGCTCGGAATATTTTGGCGTTGTCTGCCATAACTTGCAGGAGCGACGGCGGGTCGTCCCGGACAGCCTCGAGCCTGCTGGCCAGGGCTGTGATTTCGTCTATGTCGAACAGCTCTGACAGCCCAAACATGAAGGCAAAGGCGCTGCCGCCTTGGTTGCCTGTTGACGCGGACGCGGGCGCCGGTGGCCTCGGTCGCGGGACCAACGCCGCCGGGCGGAACGCTAGCGGTGGCCGGAGGGGCGCGGGGGCCGTGGTAGGCGCTGGTGCTGTCTCCTTGATAGGAGACTTTTCCCAGGCGTTCGTCTTGGGCGGTGGGGCCGGAATGAAGGCCTCTGGCTTCTTGTTCGGCCCCTGGGCCTGACGCAGCCTAGGCGGACCCTTGCGCTTCGGTTTGGGTGACTTGGGACACCCGCGGTAGTTTGCAGGGTGTCCTTCGGCACCACAGAGCACGCATGCCGGAGGCTCCGCGCACACTGTAGGGCGGGTGCACTCAGGAGTTCCATGGTTGCCAAGACACTTGACGCAGCGAGGTTTCTCCTCGCAGTTGCGGGCAGAGTGGCCGTATAACTGGCAGCGATGGCACTGCCCTGGACCGCCGCTTTTGTGCGGAGCCTCCACTTTGATGCCTTGTAGAGAGCACACGGCCTTCAGATCGAATATCGCCTTGCCCTCCTTAGGTTCAGCGGCGACCTATCAATTCGTTTGTGCATGCGATGGACTTCATTTACAGGGTAGCCCTGCTCTTTGAGGTCAGCGTGGATCTCTTTAATGTCAAGTTCCTTTGGGATGTTTCTAAGAACGACCCGCAGTTTTTTGTCCTCAGGGAGGGCGTACGTGTGGAAGCCAACACGTAGCTCCCTGAGTATAGATGTTAAAGAGCGGTGGTCCGCAATTGTCTTCAGCTCTATCTTAATAGAGCTGGTATAGGCCTTGGCCGTGTATTGAAGCGATGAGGGTATCGCTCTGCGTACTGCAAGCCACTGGGCCCTGTCGCTTATGAAAAGAGGCGGGGGCCGCACGGCTTGCGGATGGTCGCGCGGAGCGCGTTTAGCGGGCGGCGGGGAGGAAGGAGCGCTAGACGCTTCCTTAGTCCGCTTCTTTTTACGGCTCACGGTGGTGAAACCATCCGTGTCCGACGCGACACTCTCTGCTCTCGACGGAAGAGCGGTATCCGGCTGGGCCGGTGAAGCACTGGAGGCCTGAGGGGCTTCCGTGCGGTCGAGAGTACCTACCGGGACCTTAGGGGTCGCCTGGGCGTTAAAATATGCCTGTAGATTAGGCGGACGAGCTGACCTTAAGATCAGTTTCCTCGGATTAACCGAGGCCGCGGAGCTCGCGTCAGAAATGCTTCCGACTTCCATTTCCGATTCGTCATCCGACGACTTATCGGATGCCGGGGCGTAATTTTTGGTTTTGGTGTCGGCTGCCACCTTATTTATCTGATCCGCTATGAGCGGTGCCAGTTGAGCCATGAGGGCCTTGAGGGAGCCCTCGTCAAGAACCATTGGTGAAGCCATGGTTCAAATAATGTTGGTTTATGTTAATTTAAAGGTAACAACCCCCGCTGCCCGAGTCAGGCAGAGGGGGAATATAATGATTAAGTGGACAACTATAGTTTATTTGGACACTTGTACATTAATAAATTAATAATAATATAATATAGCAAAATGAAAAGAAATTAATAATAGTAATTAAGCCTAAGACTTAGCTTTACTCGATGTAGACTGGCTGGGCCGGAACCCCGATGCACGTTGTGCTGGCCCCCGCGGAGAAGACACACACGGCACGACCTGCAACTCACAAACACACACGATTAGCGTGTAGAATCGCGAAACACAGCACAGGTGCTAACTAACACGATCGTAAACCGGGTAATTAACACTGATAATAACTAAGCTTCGTTCTGCGAAGGAACGTAGCAGATGCGAGACTCAAAGAGTCCCGAACAATAGCGCGCGATAACAATAGCTAGCCCAGGTGGCCTGAGCAGATAGTGCGATAACGCAGGAAATAAAAATATTCGAAGGAGGACAGATAACGCGGCACGTGTGCTCGCGTTGCCTGCCTGAATCGAACTCAAACGACTGACGCATCGATCACTATTCATGCAATTTTAATCAATGAGAGACAGAGTAGGTGCTAAATGCTCATTGACATCGTATGATCGATGTTCGACGCGAGTTTACACAAGCCCGCGCTCGCTGGCCGGTTTACTGCGATAGCATTAGTTTTAGAGCGAGATAGAACACATAATATTATTCTCAATTCTTATTGAATGAAACCTTTTACTATTGGTCAAAATGTAAGCCTTAGTATTGGTGTGTATTTTCTGAACTTGTAAATATTTTTTAAGTAACAATTGTAATTGGTTAACTAGTTTTAAGGATTTTGTATATATATCATGTAACTTTCTAATAAATCATCTTCCACATATTCCTCACAGTCAAGCAGTTGTTTTATTTAATCTCCAAACGCTCAGTCTCTAAAAGCTGACCCCAGTTTATTGCATCTTGATCACCAGTCTGGTGACCAACGTGTGTGTGATGTACTGTTTTTAAAGTGAAAAAAGTGTATTTTTGTTTATAAAGTTTCCAAAAATGCATATAATCAAGAATTCCAAGGCTTGCGTAACTTAAGGCTGTAAAAGTCGTAGCAGTGAGAAATCAGATGAAGACAGGAATTTGTCATTTCACAGGTTGGTGTTTTGAGCTATTTTTGATTCATTTGTTATAAAATTCTAGATTTTGAATTAAGTTCTTAAACGATTAAAACTTTCCGTGTTTATGTAAATAAACCCATATTATAGCCATTTTTATAAATGTATGCTAAATATTGGTTTTATAGTGTTCTGCAGCCACAATGTCATTATATGTACGATAAACATCGTAGTATTTGAATATGACTGCTTGAAATAAAATATTATGTAGATTAAATTACCATTATACATGTATGTCCGCTAAACTTATCGAGCTAAAAAAAAATTTTTTATATTTTTTCAATTTATATTGTGTAGGTTCTCGGTATATGACAAATTAAAACATGCTTGGCTGACGGCTCTACAAAGAAAAAATCAGAGGTCTTCAAAACATTCTCGGTGTTTCAGCTCAAAGCTCATATTTATGTTTTTTTTATTACTATTTAGTTATTACTTCACCGGAAAGTCTCATCGAAATTGGTTCAGTTGTTCTGGGCATTACCTGATTATTTTGTTATTGAAACAATTTTAATTATTTGTAAACATATGTCATGTATATAAATATTACACACATTTTAACACACAAGATAAATTTTTTGTTTTCCTATTATCTGTTTTTGAATTGCAAGAATCTTCAGTGTCAGCCAGAAATAAAATAATAAACTTACAATGAAAGCTTCAACGCATACCCAAAAATCTTCAACCTCATGTAGATCAACCAGAGAATAAAGTCAAGAGATTCGTGTGCCCCGCCTGTTACTACTAAATCATTTACTGAGCCACTTATTGACGACAGCCCTTGAAAAATAATACTTTAAGAACAAAGAGTTAAAACAACGTTATTATGAATTCGAAAACAATTTTTTTGTCATTCATCTGCAGTTGGCAATAATCCTTCTTCAAATTATTTTAGTACATTAATTTAAATTTTGTATTAAAAATTAAGTGTGTTTGTGGCATAATTTCTGGTTACACAAGCAAATAAAGTATTTTCCCTATAATCCAATTAATTACAATAAATCTAAATATTACAAAATAATAGTATGCTTGTTCATCCTTTCATGTCAAAATGTATCGGCAGGTTTATGTGAATTTTGTACGAAGACAGTCAGAGAGCTCCCGAATCAAGAGCTTCCTTATTTTAACCCAACAGCATGTTTCCTTATTTCTTCAATTCACAATCTTTTATTTATCGGTATTTTGTTGATATTATAGTAGCAAGCACTACCTTACTGGAGTAAAAATCGGCTACATGTGGATTTGAATTGAAGTTGATTGCCTCATGTCATCTCTATCTATTGCACTACTAAGGGTAGGTATTTGATGAAAGAGTGCAACTACTTAGAAAATTTTCAATTAAATGCGCGCTCTCCAGACTTTATAAATTATTTATCCGCGAATCGCACCGAATCATATGCTGTAGAACTAAGCATATTAGCCAATCCTTCAATAGTTAGTAGTATGAACACAGGTCTTCATCAACGTTGATTGTAATCGCGTTGGAAGTACGACGCGTCTATAGCAATTTTCAGTTTTCAGGTCAACGTCACTCAGCGTGCATAGTAATGTAGCATAAATATTATATTTTCTTTATTATATCAGTGGTAAAGGCATAGCTAGAAGAGAACTAATGAGCGTACGGGTCGCATGGTGTTAAGTGATCACCACCGCCAACATTATCTTGCAACACCAGAGGAATTACAGAAATAAAGTTTATTGTTTCGAATTCTAAAATGAAATTATATTCACATTTTAAATGTGGAATATAAAAAAAAATCAATGTTTGTAACTTCATCCATACTAAAATTTATTTTTTAACACAGTTGAATTAACTTTTATTATTTCCAAAAAATACGACGAAAAGAAAACTATTTTTGTCAACAATTAACAGTATAGGTAACTAGCGATAATTTAAAAATAAAACTTCGATCAATGCCAACTTACAGAAAAAACACTTATCAATGTTCTGCCACTGAGTTGGTATATAGATTGCACGCATCACGCCACAGAGTACCTTTTAACCACAGAACACTATTTATATAACGAGTTAAACATCACGCGAATTGCGAAAGCACTAAAGCAGTCTTTTGAGAGTGCTTGATTGTGCGAAGCATTGCTGTAGTTGGAACGTTCAACGCAAGTGTTCTGTGAAGACCAACGAAGAGCATTATGCCGCCTATAGTGCTGGTAATGGGAAAACTACCATTTAGACTTTTAAATTTTGACAATGACATTGTTGAGACACTAAAAATTAAGTTGTTGTGAGTTTTTTTTTGTTCAACGCGTGGTTGAGAGAGGTTGTTGAATTTAGGTTATTTTTTTGTTAACGCTGATCGTGGTGTTTGTGAATCTGAATTTTATTGTTAGTGTTGTTTTGGTGGTGTTAGGTATAACTATTGTATGTAAGTATACGGTATTTTTGTAATTATAAGTGGAAGTGAGTATGGAGGAGCCGCCTGATTATAGGGGGGGAGGGGATACCCCCAGAGAAATCAAGAACTTTGAAAAGAACGGCAGAGATCGAAATAACTAAACCCGATGGCAAGAAGATTAGGACACCGGCAGAATCGATCCAATCAATTTATTCGAAACCTGGTTTTGAATCTGATTGTAACCTTAAATACTCTGATGAAGACAAAGGCCCATTCTCTGTGTATGTCTCTAAAATTGAACCAGACCCCGCGTCGGGATACGCATTGAAAATCCTTAAATTTGCACAATTCCTCCACAAAAATAAAATAACCAGTATTAAAGAGGGAGGCATTAAGAAACTTGGCCGCAATAAGATCTCAGTTGATTTTATTTCAGCTGAAAAAGCTAACAAATTCTTAGACTTGGATATTCTAGAAAGTTTCCGAAATTTCAAATATTTCGTATGGGGGTGGTCCGCAATATACCTACAGATTGGTCCCTCGAAGAACTTATTCAAGGCATAGTGGTACCAGTAAATTGTGGAGAGGTAATTCGAGCGAGAAGGCTAAATGTTAAGGTTAGTAATTATGGCATCACCACATGGGTACCTTCCAACTCAGTGGTACTAACTTTTTTGGGCCAAACCCTACCCGATAAAGTATATTGCTACCATGCTTCTCTCCCAGTTTCCCTTTACCAGCTTCCCACGATTCAATGCCGTAACTGCTGCAGATTTGGGCATATAGCTAAACAATGTAGATCTCAGCCACGATGTTATAAATGCGCTCAACCTCATTCCGGAGACTCTTGCAAAACTAATGACTTGGAGGCTTCCTGCTTCCTTTGTCATGGTGGAAGTCATATGGCCATCGATAGTAAATTCCCCGAACATGCTCGCCAAAAATCGATTAAACTTGTTATGTCACAGGAAAATATAAGTTATTCGGAAGCCTCAACCAGGTTTAATAAGCCAAGACGACTTTATTCTGAGGTCTCCAGACCCCATCCCTCCCCTGTTACTCCTCAAACTTCTCAATCCCAACCAGCGACCTCCACTCCCCGCACTTCTTCAACATCTTACAAGAAGACATTCTTACTCCCACCTAAACCTAAACCAGTTTTAGGGAAATCCTATGACCATCAGGCTCACCAAAATATTATCTCCTCTCCTTCCTCTTCCCAGCCAAATGGCTGTGCCTTACAGCTATTGCCATCTATAGAATCAACCCCTCTCCCCACTCCAAATGATAATCTTGCTGAACTACTTCTTTGCTCTCTTATTAATATGCTGTCCAAATTCTCGGACGCCTTACCGAACAATGTCTCTGCCCTGGTTGAACAGTTACTTGAAGTCCTTTCCCGCAATAATGGCTCCTATAGGTCTCCAAATTCTCCAATGGAATTGTAGAAGCATTCGCCGTCATAAACATGATTTGTCATATTTGATTAATCGACACAAATTGTCTATCCTTGCCATTTCGGAGACGTGGCTCATGCCTGGGTCCCATTTTAGGATTTCAGGCTTTTCTTGCCTCCGGGATGACAGGGATGATGGTTGTATGACATTCTCCCAAATTATTTTGCCTATACATAATCCAGGTTTACATGTAGTAGCTGCCAGAGCTGCTAATATATCTTTTGTTTCTGTTTATATTCCTCACCCCAATTCTAACATCATTCTCGAACTATCCTCTCCTCAATACCTAGCCCCATGGTGGTATTAGGTGATTTTAATTGCCGACACATCATCTAGGGTTCTCACTGTATTGACCCACCTTCCTCGTTCCTTTTAGATCTTCTTGATGACATAAATTTATGTAACCTCAATGATGGATCTGCCACTCGTAGAGTTTCCCCAGCACAAAATATCAGTGTGCCTGACCTTTCTCTTGCATCTCCTTCTCTAGTCTCCCTCTTATCTTGGCTAGTGCTACCAAGTTCATTGGGTAGTGACCATTTTCCCATTATTATTTCTTATTCCCATCAATCTCCTCCCTTTTCTCCCTCCCAACCTCTCCTCAAATACCAAGTCGCCAATGCCAATTGGCATCAATTTTCATTGCTTATGGATTCAGAAAGTGATTCTTTTACAGAGATAACAACATCTAATTGTCTCCAGATATATGAGAAGTCCATTTCGTCAATTTTAAAATCCTGACCGAAAATTTACTTCCTCCCCTCCTTGGTGGGATGCTGAATGCTCCGCCATGGTCCGCTCGCGAAAAGAAGCTGAGAAAATATTCTCCACATCTTGTAGCATGGTAGATTTTATTTCCTTTAAACAGATTTCTGCTCGCACATCAAGACTTCTTTCCAAAAAGAAATCCCTTAGATGGCGTCAATTCTGTGAATCCTTATCTCCTTGTTCCCCCCTTTCCCTCGTTTGGAAAAATATAAAAACGTATCGTAGAGGTTTTGACAAGCCAGACATTTCAAACAATGACCCAAACTCTTTTATTAATGACTTCTTTTGCCATCTAGCTTCTCCCTACGTCCCTGAATCTGATTGCCTTTTTACTCCAGATCCGATTTCTACCCTTTCCGACTCAGACCAAATGAACGATCCTTTTTCCTTCTCCGAACTAACATCTGTTCTTCATCACCTTCGTTATTCCTCTCGGCGCGGATGGTATACCTTATTTCTTCATTTGTAAATCCTCTACCACTAGCAAAAAAGTCCTTCTTAATATTCTCAATTCGTTCTACTCCTCCTTTGTAATCCCGAATTCTTGGAGGACACAAATTATTATACCCATCCTTAAACCTGGCAAGGACCCATTGGTTGCTTCCTCCTATCGTCCCATTGCTTTGTCGTCAGTTCTGGCCAAAATTATGGAAAATTTTGGTAAAAAACAGATTAGAATGGATAATAGAAAATAAAAATCTCCTTTCTAATAGCCAAATGGCTTTAGGAAACGTAAGGGTACGCTGGACAACCTAAGCATCCTTACTTCTGAAATTCGTTTAGCATTTTCTAGAATCAAGCATGTTGTTGGGGTCTTTCTAGATGTCTCAGCGGCATATGACAACGTTCACCTTCCTCTACTCAGGCAGAAAATGCACCAGCTGAGTATACCGGTTAGGTTGATCAATATATTTTAATATGTTAATGGGTCGCTCTATTTCCGTCCGCCATCAAGGAACCCTCCTCCTACCTTGAACTGTCTGGAAGGGCCTCCCACAGGGTTCGGTGTTAAGTCCTATCCTATATAATATATATGCTTCTGACCTACGCCTTACTGTTAGCCCATTCTGCAAAATTCTTCAATATGCTGATGATATAGCACTATACTCCATCTCATCTTCTTTTAACTATTCATCATCTTGCTTAAATTCTGCTTTATATTATCTGAATCAATGGCTCTTAGACCACAACCTCACTCTTTCTGTCCCCAAATGTACTGCGGTTATTTTTTCCCGCAAACGCACTATAACGGTCATAAATCTCTCAGTAGGTGATGAATCACTCTCGTTTAAGGATAATGTTAAATTCCTAGGTCTTTTTCTTGACTCTAAGCTCTCCGGTATTCACCACTTGAAGTGCATTGTTAAGAAATGTGAGAGGGGTGTAAACGTTATGAGGGCCCTTTCGGGGGTACGCTGGGGTGCCCACCCATTTTGTCAAAAACTTTTATACATGCTATCGTTCGTAGTCATTACGGTAGCTTTCTACTTGAGCCGTGTAGCAAAATAGCCCTGTCCAAATTAGAGAAAATCCAGTTCAAATGCTTACGAATCATAACTGGTGCTAGTAAATGTTCTCCCCTCAACGCTCTCCAAGTGGAGTGTGTAGACCCACCTCTACACCTTCGCCGTCAGTACCTAGCCGATAGATTCCTAACTAAAGTAATCCAATTTAGCGCACACCCCCTTCTTGATATTCTGCAGTCTTTGTCTCTAACTATTCAATCTTCTTTATATTGGTCTCATAAAGATCCACCTCCGTTAATTAATTCCTATACTAAATTTAAAGCCTTTCCAGTTCCCATTTACCAATCAGCCTTATTTAAGTAGAATATCAGTCTCTCATTTTCCAACCTAAAATTTTCTTTGACTTTGGAATTACTAAACACTGCCCTGAAGCCAATAGAAAATTTAATTCCATTCTATCTTCTGATTGGTCTGATTGGGTGACGTTGTACACGGACGCATCCAAATTATCCAACAATAGTTGGTCGGGTCTGCAGTTTGGATCCCTAAGTTCCGTATAATTTTAAATTACAAAAGTCCCCCGCAGAATTCCATCTTTACTGGCGAATCAATTGCCCTGCCCAGGTGGTGTCATATGTTGACTCACATAAGATCAATAAGGCTTTAATCTTGTCTGACTCATTAAGCTGCTTGTTGGACCTAACAAAAAATCCTTTCAAATCTTCAAACAACTTCACAATTAATTTAAGAACAAAGGCATCCCTGTACAGATGTCACATAATGGGAATAGAAGTTGCATTAGCTTGGATACCTAGTCATATAGGGATAACTGGCAATGAAATTGCAGACTCGTGCGCTAAAGACGCGATTCAGTCTGGAACATTTAAATTTAATTACTGTTTTCCTCGAGATCTACGCGCTATGTCTAAACACTTTCTGGTTGATTCATGGAATGCTTTATGGCAAATCACAAAACAAACTAAAGGTAAATTCTATGGTTCTATCCAACCCTTTATCCCCTCTAAGCCCTGGTTCTTTCCTTTAAAAAAAAAACAAAATAAACTTTTCACTTCTGTCATCATACGACTTCGCTTGGGATTTGTCTGTTCCCCAGTATTTTTGGCCAAGATCCGGGTAAGGGACCATTCTATATGTGAATGTGGCCTTGAGGAAGGTACTCTTGAACATATTTTTTTCTATTGCCCTAAATTGTCAATTCCTTTATATGACCTTCTACCGAAGGATATCCCTCGCCCCATCAACATCCTTTTTCTTCTTACTTTATGCCATTCCCCTTTCATAAAGATTCTTTACAAATTTATCTCCCGCAATAATATTAAATTGTAATTTCTATCCTCCATACTTTCTTCGCTTCTATTAGGCACATATTCCCACATTTCTCCCTTAAACTTAGATTAGATACTAACAAGGTAGTTAATATTGTTGTGTTATGGGTGTTTATTACTAACCGTACTAACTCTTGTTGCCTATTCTTCAGTTCACAAAAAAACCACAGCTATATCAACCGATCATTTCCTTTTAAATCAGCTCTTTACATACTTCAATCAGCTAAATTAAAATAAAAAATCTCTTCACCTTGACGTTGGCCGAATCGTCGACATTCAGTCGACGGAGCCAGTTATATAAAAAAAAAAAAGGTTGTTGTGAAATGCTCGAATCTTGAAGTGGGCTTTGACTTTGAGAGAAGGTTGCTGATTATGTACGTACATACATCAGTTTGAGTTTTGTAGAAAAGTATTATTCAAATATCATGCAATATACGTAAAGTTTTAATAAATATGGCACAAAATTTGCAAAAAAAGCCGTCGAAAGGTATTTTAAAATCATCGCGAAGTGTCGATGCACCAGAAGGCGTACCATCCACCAGTAAACGACCCAAAGAGCAGCGATTTGATGAGATGAATATCATGGAGACTTTTCATCCTCCAAATAAGGATTATGGACATATGAAGGTAGACGAACCGAAGACGCCTTATTCGGAAGCAGTAGATAGCGATATGGAGCCAAGTGATGAATTAGATGCAAATATTCTAGCGGCAAAACTGGCGGCAAGCATGAATAAACCTCCGAAATGTGTGGACATGTGCGATAGTGACGAAGACGAAACAGACGATGCCAGACAGCGGCGATTAGAATTTGAAAAAAAGAGAAAAATGCATTATAATGAATTTCAGGTATGCCTTTTATTAAGTAAACCCCTTCACAATTATTTTCAACAATGACCAGCTGAGTCCATAATACAAAAGTGATGAAGTCAATTGCCGAATTTGTTGGATATTTTCAGTTCCTGCCCATGTTCTGGTACTTTAGTAGATTGGAATTAGAGTACACAAAAAAATTTATATTATAATATACTATATGTAATACTATTGAAAGAAACAGTATCAATTAAAACATTGCACTGCTAATGTTGCACTTATAGAAAATTCTATTCATATACTAAAATAACATATTTTTTTAGTATATTCAACCTAGAAAATGTACTTATTGCTACTTTATTATATAAAAATGGATGAAATCTTGGTACCTCACCCCTTTTTTCTAGCATGTTTTGCCACTTAACTGACCACACCTTAAACTGACAACATGCAATCCTTTCTTGTACTGCATGCTTCCATGCTATTTATACTTCTATAAATCTAAACTTAGTAGCCCAACCCACATGTATGGAATACAGTAATATTTATTAAACTTTAAACACAAATTCCTTAAAATGTGATGTTTGTGGCTTGTAATGTTTTTCAGGAACTATGTCCAATTATATGTATTATTACCTTATTAAATGTACTCAACAGTTTTGTTTTGTAAGCTCTGATTTTCTAAAGTTGTATCTTTGAGCTGGGTCATCTGTGTAGGTTATCTAATTGTTATATGTGATATCTTGAATTATTATTCTTAGATGTCAGATTAGATTCTAGATATTACCAGCATGCACTGTGGCACCCTGATGTGCACTCTCTTATATGTCAGACCTCAGTCAACCAACATGTTAACAGTCGAAATGGAATAGTATTTATTATGTTAAACTCTATAAATGTGAGCTCAACTAACATTGGAAATATCTACACCCCTTTTAGTTTTGGTAATGTTCACTTAAACTTTGTACGATAATAATTTAACAGACAGTATTTCATTGAATTCAACAATAACCCCCTTATTCATAATGGTCCGCTAACTTTAAACAGCCGCTAAGAAGTGTTTTTTCTCAATCTGACTTAGGTCAATAGAAGAAGACAGAGTGAGAATTAGCAATGCTTTAGGTTAGCAGCTTATTATGAATAAGGGGGTTAAGGTTTATTTAAATGGTTGTAAAAGACATCGAAGGTATCATATTGAGTTGTAAAAACCCGTAGGTTGTAACAACCGGTGACAGGTATTAATAGGAAAGATAATATGTATATTCATGTAGGAAATTAAACTGCATTTTGTTTACTTCAATATAAACGTATAATATAAAAGAACAATATCATTTTTCCATCATTTTTGTATGCATAAAATCTGTAATTTTAGTTTGTTTGAAACACTTCTGTCGTGCATACACATTTTGTAATTCACATTGGATTTTAATCAGCGTATCGTCACAATTTCCCTGCATGTGGAACTCTTCATTAAAAAGAACAATCTTTCGTAATACACTAACAGCATTGAGACCGTCAATCAAAGTTGGCACTGTAAATTGTTCTTCCGAGTCTTCCTGTTCATTTTCATTTTCCTCTTGAACTTCACGTACAATATCATCCTCCGTAGCTGGTGCACAAACTGCAATAGACTGATCTACATCAATGAACTCGTCTGTTTCAGTAGTAGATAAAGCAGGTCGTAAATTTTGGGCTAATTGAGCCAAAGAAATATTGTCCTCTTCATCGTCGTCAATCACATCATCTGAGGTTCTTGTTATAAGACTTGTAAGATCTTTAAAACCTGCATGCCCAAAGCAGTTAGCTATAGTTTTTTGTGAAACTTTTTCCCATGCTTCGGATATCATCAAGATGGCATCAAGAACCATAAAGCTGTTCTGATTATTACTGTCAATGCTTTGTATTAACTTTAACACTTGCAGTCTTCTATTATGAGATTTTAAACATCTTATTACACCTTGGTCCATAGGTTGCAGTACAGATGTAACATTTGGTGGTAAGAACACGAGTTTAATACACTTCAGATTAGTAACAGCCGGATGAGCAGGACAATTGGATAATTGTACTAAAAGAAGAACTTTCTTATTGTTTGCGTTTAATTCAGCGTCCCAGTTTCGTAACCATTTTTCAAAAATTTCCGATGTCATCCATGACTTCACATTGTTTTCATATGTTACCGGCAGTGAGCGTATGTTTTTAAAGCATCTTGGTTTCTTAGATTTCCCAATAACTAAAAGCTTCCTTTTACAGGATCCTGTCATATTTGCTGCAACCATGATCGTTAGTCTCGTCTTGGACATTTTTCCTCCCGAACAATTCTCTCCTTTGAATTTTAAAGTCCTGTCTGGTGTCACATTGTAAAAAAGTCCGGTTTCGTCTGCGTTATAAATGTCTTCTGGACTGTAGCCTTCGCATAATGTAGGCCACTTTTGCGTAATCCATTCGTCTACAGTATCTTTATCCACACTGGCAGCTTCACCACTCATTTTCCCGCCGACAATGCCATGTCGAGCCCGGAAACGTTGAATCCAACTAGACGAGCAACAAAATCTTCACCAAAACGTTGAGCAAAATCGTTTGCTTTTTGTTGAAGAATTGGTCCATTTATTGGCACATTTTTGTTGAAGAATTGGTCCATTTATTGGCACATTATTTGTCAATCTTCGTATGCCGCGTTGTTCTGGCTCGTTTAATTTTCAAAAAATTCTTGTCGTAAAGGATTTGAATTTTCTCGCTTTCTTTCCAAATGGTTGAAATTGTCGAGTGAGATACACCATATTCTTTTGCCAGGTCTTTGTTTGGAATTCCTTTCTCTAGATTTGAAATAATATGCGATTTTTCTTCGATACTGATTTGTTTTCTTTTTTGCGACATGTTACAATTTTCACAGTTAACTCAACAATAATGTTTTGGTGCGTCTTGTGTAAAGATAAGTAACAAACTGACTTAAGAGATATGACGAAGCGGGCCTTGAGGCTACGGCATGCATGTGCTTTGTTTCTAAGAATTACAAAAGACCCTAAACTTTGTTTACTCTTACGATAATAGCCATTGACTATTATACTGTGCCAGATGTGGATACAGTTACCAATTCAAATTGTTTACAATACAGCTGAGCCGGTCGTTCTACAGATATAATTCTCCGAAAACATTAACCAAATGTGGTCGCTTAATGCGGTATGTCGTAGTAAACAATGTCGTAAAAACCAATGTTTTATATAAGGCGGTCATATAACATTCAGCCAGGACCTTTGATTTTGGTAAATTTAACCGGTATGTGGTTCTAAACGATGTCGCCATAAACGGTTTTGACTGTATAATGTTTTAACTTGATTATATGAAACGAAGTTTTTAAGAAATGCCAAGACAGTCATCAGATAGCAACAAGGCAGCAAACTTGTTAGTTCGTTGTTCACTGTGCAAGTCATTCAGCCACAACCCGAAATGTTTACTACATATATTTTTTATTAATGGATTTGGAATAAGTACCATATAACATATGTCTGTAAAAGTAACTGAAATTGTGTTAAGGAACATATCTTTTGTAACCGTGTGTGCACCAGAATTGAGTCTGCTCAATAAGTTGCCTGTATGAGGGGCCCATAGGAGTTATAAATGTATATATAATGTTATAAATGTGAATGTGAGTTTATTACACTTCCAACCATTTGAAATTTTGCACACTCATTTGTAGGTTTATATATTGTTATATACATTATACTATATATATATATAGGTGAGATAAAACCTGTTGACTGACAGACAGACAGTGGGGTCTTAGTAATAAGGTTTACTTATATGTCAGTCTTATTTAATTCATCTGTACCAAACTATAAAGTTCATTGCTGTCTATTTCAGGCACTGCAACTGGCAAGGCAGCTGTTGGCACAGGAGGAAGATGAAGATGATGATAAGGAGGCAGCAACTACCACCTGACTGTTTATATTACTACCAAAAGCAACACTAGGCATGCACTGGTATGTTTCATAACTAATAACATTTTGAAGAGTGGATAAAAAGAAAATTAATTATTTACATTGTGAATTTTAATGCTAATTTTATCAAAAATCAACATACCTAGTTGATTTATCACATTATTTACATGCTTTATTTCCAAAAAACAATTTGAGACCTAAAAAGTAGTTATTATTTGGATCTGTTTGTTTGTGCACACTAACTTCAGACACAACCAAAGCAAATTGAATATCGTTTTTATAGGGCATTTTGTGTTAAGTTAAAAGGAATATTTAATGTTTGTCCCATTCCAATAAGTTTACAAAGCTAAAAGTTACAATCATTACAAATGCATAATATATTGTAATATGTCTTCTTCATTTCAGGGCAAGTATGAGTTCCAGTTTATCAGACAATATTCTCTTAGAGCATACTATTGGTGTTTCCCGTTTCTGATTTGGCTGTTTAAATAGTCATATTAATCTGTGTTGAAATTGTATACTAGTGGGACAAGTTGACTGTTATTAGCCTTGTACTGACTGAGCGAGAAGACTCGCTAGGAAGCCTCAGACATTTGCCGCGGGAGGCCACCTCGGTCTTTGGATTTTTTTGTGTAAGGCAGCCACTGACAAGCTGAGCCAGCATCAAGCTCTCAGTTTGATGTGAAGTCGAACAAAGACTGCATGTGTTTAACGCAGGCTGTCCAGAGCAAGAAACATTGTGGAGAAAGCCTTAGGCATTTATTTTGTGTTCAGAGTATTGAGGAAACCCTTACTTACCTTACTATATAGAATTAGAAAAAGATTCCGTTGTTTGTTGAACAAGCGAGGCAAAACACAACCTTTATAAGTACACAAGGCAAACTTACCGAGGCGCTTATGAGGATAGACAAAGACTGTCAACATTTGGGCCGTGGCACGCTCGGGCGAGGCACATTTTGACCGACCGAGTATTTGGCTCTGGAGGCTGCTCGCTCAGTCAGTATGTGGCTATTATTGAAATTATTTATGGCATCCTCATTGTCATTGACTGTTCAATGTTGTTGCAGTTTGATTTTTATAATGCAAAGTCAATTAATAAGTGTTAAGAAAAAGTTTGATAAATGTGGATGAAAAATTTTTTTCAAGTGATTAAATATTTTAAATTTATTTTTGAAAGCTTGTCAGAGGACTTAGTTGCTATGTGTGTTTAATTTGTAATAATTATTTCTGTTTTCCTGATATATTTTTCATACTATAATTAAGTAAAAATAATTGTCACCCAGACAAAGTGAAATTTGTTGTATTGATGCCCTCAATTTCACTTAGTGCCTTGAAATTACACTGTCATAGGAGTTGTTAATCCTCTCCCCTTTGCAGAAATACAATTTCAATAAAATGACACTAAATATCTTCATGATGTGCAAGGAATTCTGTTGTTTAATCAAAATTCAAGCTATCATAGGAATCATCAACATGGAGATTTTAGTTTTCCTGTTTCAAATATAAATGAGTTATATTAAAATGATAAGTGACATTTATCACTCTCTACATTAATTTAGCTATATTATGTGTTTTTCACTTGTGTACTTATTTGCGTTTTGTTTTCTATTAGAGAATAGGTACCCTAGCTCTATAAGAAACTATTGAATTGAAAAAAGTCACTTTCACATTGCTTCTTTTGTAGAATTAAAAAATACATTGGATTACTTTGTTAACTATTGAATATTTGAAAATTCTAGTCTGTGACAATGTGCTATTTAGGTTATATTAAGTAAGTTGTTACAAAATGGCAGTAACATATTTTGTGTTTATGAAATAATCTGTCTCAAAGCAGTATTTACAAATATATTTTATGAACAAATTAAATTTGAAAACAAAATTTATGAATTATGCGGAACTCGAACCAGCGTCCTCGCGTTCCGTGCGAGTGCACTTTTACGGAGCCAACCGTTCGAGTGACGTATCGTTTATAAATCTTGTATGTCTTATTCAACTCTAAGGTTGTGGCTCCATCTACAGGATCTACTTTACAGTTGATAACCTGTTCAACCCCAATATTTGCATATTAGGAAATACACTTGAGATATCGCCATTTCAAATCTTAATCTCTTTAGACATGCAGGATTTTTAATCAATACGTCACTCGGACTATTGGCTCATTGGAAGAGCGCTCGCACGAAACACATGAGATACATTAACACAGGATTTACTAACGATACGCCACTCGAACGGTTGGCTCATATGGAAGAGTGCTCGTAAGGAACGCGAGAGGCTGCGGGTTCGAGTCCCGCATCGTTCATAAATTTTGTTTTCAAATTTAATTTGTGTTATTAATCCCAGAAGTAAGGGTTATCACTTTAAAAAATAACAAATTGTTTATATTTCATAAACCTTAAACTAATACAGCCATAGTATTTATGCTATTGTTAGAATTACAGAGCAGCTATTAAAAATACTGCTAAAGTAAATCTCACAATCAATATTGACTTTTTACCATCACTTATATGCTTGTTGAGAACTAAAACATTTGGCCATAAGGCTGATGAATGTTTTTCTTTAGACAATCAGTCATTAAACACCTTCTAATAGAAATGATAGTTTGTGATAGGCACATTCATAGGCCTTTAATGCATTTTTATCTTTATCTTACATTATATACATACCTAGTGTATTTTATTATACTTTCGCATGTTTATATTTATGAATATTGTGATGAAAATTAAATAATATTACCTATATGTAAAAAAATCACATACGCACAATTTAATCATTACCATTGGTTAGATAGTAGATATTCATATTTTACTACATCCCTTGTTGGAAGTGGGATGCAACCATGTAATTTAAGGTCTGTGTGACGTCTGCAGACAGTCTAACAAATGGAACTTTAATTGTGATTTGTAAAGTGGCTGATGTCAGACCTGATGTCACTAAGTTAGTGGACTGTATAGTTTTCAATGCACGTGGATTATAAAACTTTCAAATTTGTGTCAAACCTGTAGGTATATTTAACAGAGCTTTGTATTGCTTAACAAATACCGAATTTTTTTACAGTTGAACACAGAGAAACATATATTTTGAAATAATTGTCAATATAATGACGTAATTATTGTATTGAGTACATTGACGTACTATAAACAATAAGACTCCCAATCCCCTATTAAAAGATAATCAAAAATGTCCGAGCAGCGTTGTATATACGTATATATTAACTTATACAGATAATATTAAAACATTCGTTCAAATTAACACCTTTTTTCGAAGCGGTAATGTTCAAAGTCTTGTATACGCTCATTGGATTTTGTTCTCGAGAGTTTGATTATACTGCGAAAGAGATGGATGCGCACACGAGACAAGAACATTAAAAACGTCATTTTAGTTACACAATATTGTTAATTCAAAGGGGCACAAATTACGACACTCCATCCCTTTTCTGTTTGGGTATGCTGTTATTTGGACAGTTTTTCAGTGAACACTGTCATCGCGTGGCTTTGTATTCGAAGTGCGGTCGAAACACAACAGTATCAAAACTCTGCCTAATGTCTATTAGTACGTAGTAGTAGTACGTAGGCAGAGTTTTGCTCCAGAAAATTTTTGAGCGTGATTGTTTATTGTACGTCAATGATAAAATATGAAATATGTATGAATATACGGGCCACTTGTGTTACTATATTGCATTGTGACAAAATAATTTAACACAAGTCAGTCACCTATCAATTTGGTGGGTAGTTTGACATAACGTTCAATTTGTGTTTATAAATAAAAAGTGTGGAATTGTGTTTTTGTCGGTTAAATAATTGTACACGTCTTGTACTGTGTTCCTCTTTGAACTGTGTGGGTGTTTGAATGTCATGGTGTGACAATACATAAGTCTTAGGACGACGGGAGCAAAGTGGTGTGACCGGGGTCGAATTGTGTGCACTACAACCTTAGGTCGGTTTGTAATGTATTGCGATCGATTGTATCGATTACATTGTCTTTTAAGGTAGAAGATCCTCCTTATTGTCAGGGCCATGTATTCAAGCTATCATTCATCGCCATAAATTTGTCATAAAAACAATTCCTAATTTAATAGCAATATAAGTATGTTTTAGAGATACTATAACTATTTTCGTCTCAATTCCACAAGATACGAAAATCCTTCGACGAATCTTGTCAAAAGCTTTCTCCTAGCTGAATATAAATATATAATATGATGAATTATTATCATTAAAACCTATTATTATTACGTATGTTTGTATTACTGGTCATTGAGAATTGTGCCCAACAGTAAATAAAATTCGAGGTGTAAAATATGAGGTGAGGTATATTTTAGCAAAGTTAATATAGAAATAATGACGTGATATGTAACAATAAATTACTAAAAACGGAAAATCTATTTTATATGAGATATAAGAAAGCGACTGCTATAATATTTTGTGTAGATTCTTCCAGAAATGAGGCTGTGTGGGAGTTATATTGTGTATAGCGTTTAGGTGCTTGTTGGTTATAGTTAGGTATCTATATCATATAGCATATTGTGATGTTTGGTTTCGTTATTGAGAGAGAGGCCCGCTATATACGTAATGACGTCGTTCTTTGTATGTGAGCAAGGCCTAAAGCGGCGTTCTAATTGGCCATCGCTCGCGATCTCGCTAATTATTTTATATGAACCGCGGTATACCCACTGTTCGCGTTGATGACTGTGATAAAGAATGGGATTATAAGTCGCTTCGCCTACTTACTTATTCAAAATCGAATTTTACTCAAATTTGAATTAAAAAAAATATTTATTGACTGTCACATTGATGCTCAATGAGTTGCCATTTTTCAACAGATTATTCGTACAAGTAGTATCTAGGCAAATTAAATATTGATCGCATGGCGGGATGCAGTTTCCTTATCTCCGGGATTGTTGCATCGCGATATCGTGCGATGAACAAACGATGCCAATTAGCACAATGCTTACTTGCAATAAATAGTCCTTTACTATATTATAAAAGGAATAATTAACATAACGACTTTTAATTTTATGCTTTGCTTATTTACATTGAAATGCAATACTTATTGTACTTTGTAATCGACTACGAGACTTTTTTTTTAAATAATAATGCTTTTGTTTGTATAAGAAATACACTCGAATCAGAATTTGTCTGATTCGAGTGTATTGTTACATTATTTACAAAAAATATCATTCATATATAACTATTATATCCTTAAAAAATGTCATATTCGCGATTCTGTTCTACTGTGGATTAAAATACGACAACAGAAAAAATTGTCGCATAATTGGCTATGTGCCATTGTAAGGTCTGTTTGTCTGTTGTTTCCCACTAAGAAGTAACCACCACGCGAGTGACACAACCACTAGCCGTTTTACTGGTGCAGTAACGTGACTCGTGGTTGTGCCACTCACGTCAGCAGTCAAAACAAATGTTGGTATGTAATAGTAGTGCTTAGGTATATTAAAGCCCAGACAAGTGTGTACAGTGTGTAAAGCAACATTACAGATATTGAGTGGTGTCAACTTTAAGAAACGCCGGCCTAATTAGCCGGCTACTGACTGTGCGAGCAGCCTCGGATGTTTGCCGCGGGAGGCCGCCTCGGTCTATAGACCTTTTGCTGCCGCGCGCGGCAAGGCTGAGCCAGCATCGAGCTCTCAGTTTGACGTAAAGTCGAACAGTGAGCACGTGCTTAACGCGGCTTATATTGTGGACAATTTTGCATGAAACCGTACCTTCGGTAAGCTTTGACCACCACTGCCTTTATATTAAATATTTGACTGGTACAAAAAGGAAAATAAATTAGGGGCTGTCCAAAGCAAGAAGAGTTGTGGCGTTTTCCACGCCTTTGGCATTTTAGGCTCTGAGTTCAGAATGTTGAGGAAACCCTTATTACTATTAGAACCAGAAAAAGATTCCGTCGTTCGTCTAACAAGCGAGGCACAACACAACCGTCTTGAGTGCGCGCGACAAACTTACCGAGGCGCTCTCGAACATGGACAAAGACCGACAACGCTCGGGCGAGGCAGCGCGTGCGTTTGTCTCGGACGAGCAAGTCTTGACCGATGGTGGATTTGTCTCTCGCAGCTGCTCGCTCAGTCAGTACGCGGCTATTGGTGTGTGGCAAGAGAAATATGCACAGATCGCATTCAGCGCACATTCAACACACTTGTCCACTGCACCGTATTATACCGTGACCATCCTAGGAACGTTTTAGGGAAAAAGTTTTTTGTAAAAGTATGAGACTGGGTGAACTCGGAGCTTCAACACATAAGTAGTACCTCAGTAGAACGTGTCATGTTTAATTCCTTAAGAATACGTTCTTGATAAAGTACGGTGTAGTTTTATTCTTCACGTAATACAAATCAAAGCTTTTCATTTGTATATTTTGTGAACATCTTGATGGATCCAGTATCTACATGATATATTAAATTCATTGCATTCGTACATGTATAAGATCGCCAATAGGTCGATCATGATTAACATATAACTTAAATGAGTTTTTGAAATGACGATTTTTTTGAGATATCTGTGACGTTGCTAAGTTGGGCTTGACGCCTAAGATAAATTATTATAAAATCTTCCAAAATTATAAATTTCTGGTAAATGTTGTGGTCTGGCTGCTATGTTACTGAATTGTTGAAATTGTAAGTAGTTTATGATTATAATGTGCAAAAATATAGGCTTTCATATTTGGAGACCTAGGCGAGGTGTTGTATATATTTTATAGCAATAAAGTTGTACTTTAAATACTTGGTTTTGATTTATTTGTCTTACTTATTACAATTGTCTTTAAAATTTCTTTACAACAAAGGCAGGTTAAGGACGCGTTTGCGAATCCGACAATAATAAGATATTTTTCGGTAGAGTTTGTGATGAAATGAAACTAAATGTAACAAAACTAAAAATTGCCACAAATAGATTACTTCTTTATCTCCATTAAGCGGGAAATTTTTGCTTTGAAATTTTGATATTTTATGTTGTAAAAACGATTATCCGTTACCTCTTCACACAAAATTGACGAAATGGGGCTTCATTCAGGATCAGTTTTCTGCTACTACTTACATAATTTTGTCACTTAAAAATTACGTAAGGAAAGCAGATATAATATTTTCAAACACACGGGAAATAAATTAATGAATATATTATAAATAATCCCAGAAAAAAATAAAAATGAATCGTCTAAAATTCATATATTTTTCTGATAGGCATGAGCTTTAAAGAGTGGTATTAAGGTTTTATTTTATTTTGTCACTCCGTACGCATTGCACAGAAAGATCTATCGAAACAATCAGTCCACGCTCGGCCGCAGTCGTGGGTAGACACTGTGTCGGTTGTAAGCAGCAGCTCGTATTCGGAAAGATCGCTGTACGAACATGAATATTTTTTATAAGCTCTACAATACTGTCTTTGATACTTTACATATTTTGTACGCAGTCAGATTTTCAAAAAATAAATAAATAAATAAGTTCATCTCTAATAACAGGTCTATATTAAATCGACATCCAAGATGGCGCCTATGAAATTTACCAACTTCTCTTCATGGGTGTCATTTTCATGGTTTTCGGGGTCAACAATAACGAATATCGGGTCAAAGTCGAAATCCAAGATGGTGCCTATGAAATCTACAAACTTTTCTTCATGGGTGTCATTTACAGCGTCAATATTAGAATTCATTCATTAACTTAAATTTTATTATAAAAGGCCTATCTAACAATATCCCACATACTAAATATATTCTTCATTCCCTAAATAAGATGAGAGTTGCAACCATACCTTAGAAACGAAGTATTTACGTTTCGGCTTTTCACCCACAATATTTTCAAAACACATTCCGTTACCAATCTAATATAAAAAATCTCAAAATTTGCTTTTGAAATATCTATCTAATGATACTTTAGAGACTGAGCGTTTGGCGATTAAATAAAACAACTGCTTGACTGTGAGGAATATGTGGAAGATATGATTTATTTGAAAGTTACACAATATATATAAAAAATCCTTAAAACTAGTTACCCAATTACAATTGTTACTTAAAAAATATTTACAAGTTCAGAAAATACACACCAATACTAAAGCTTACATTTTAACCAATAGTAAAACGTTTCATTCAATAAGAATTGAGAATAATATTATGTGTTCTATCTCGCTCTAAAACTAATGCTATCGCAGTTTGTGTAAACTCGCGTCGAACCTCGATCATACGATGTCAATGAGCATTCAGCACCTATGCTGGCGTTCGTACAAAGTGTCAGAAGTGAAACTTCTTTGTGAAAACTAATTTTTAAATCTCGTTTATATTAATAATTATCCTAATCCTTTCTCTGAACCAATTGTTTTTTGTCAATATAAGAAATTATTAGATGTTCTACTCACTCGCGGTGATCCCAAATTCGTTCTCTGCACCCTCGAGAACCTCGATTAAGATATCCATATTGTTGAAATCATAATTTTGCACGGCAGCCAATTTGGATTTAAAAAATGATCCCAAACTCGCTCTCTGTACTCTCGAGAACCTCGGATACGATATCCATATTATTGAAATCCTAATTTTGCGCGGCGGCCATCTTGGATTTAGAAATGTATCCCAAATTCGTTTTCTGCTCCCTCGAGAACCTCGGATTCAGTATCCATATTGTTGAAATCATAATTTTGCGTGACGGCCATCTTGTATTTTAAAAGTGATCCCAAATTCGTTTTCTGCACCCTCGAGAACCTCGGATACGATATCCATAACGTTGAAATCATAATTTTGCGCGGTGGCCATCTTGGATTTCATAAATGATCCCAAATTCGTTCTCTGCACCCTCAAGAACTTCGGATACGATATCCATAATGTTGAAATCATAATTTTTCGCGGCGGCCATCTTGGACATAAAAAAATGTGAGCCGTCACGGGACGCCTGGCAGATGTGAAACATCAACATTATTTTGTAAAAGTAATATGCAGAAAAGAACATATTGTGATAGGAACTAAATATGTCATAATGATAAAATAAATTATTACGATTTTTTTCCAGATAATGATAACTATTTATTGAATAAACATTTATTTTCATTAAATACAAAAATTTACGAATTTATTTCAAATCGTGACTACTTAATTCGTTTAATCAGTGACTTCGGTAATAGTTATATTCGATGTTGCCTCTGAGGACGGTATTACTGTGACAAGGCGACGCGTCGCCCCGGCATGCGTCGCCACGCCAGAAATCGGTTTCACGTGCGGCTATAGATGTTTCACATCAAAAACACTACGTTTACTGCAAACGACGTTATGCAACGGAATTTCCATCTAAAGATCTAATATTTAACTACTAAAGGAAAACATCAACCAATTATCAAAAATACATAGGTATTAAAAAAACATGAAAGTTATCTGTGAAAAAAATTCAAACTTGCTAAAGTATCAAATTCATTTTACTCGCGCAATTAACTATACAATTGACTTTGACTTAGTGCATTGTGCAATTGAGTTCAGACTAAGCCTTCATTAAATATAAGTACCTACTAGCCGATTTTGAAGTTAGTTGTGTTTTTTTTTTAATTTTTTTATATGCACTCCCTATGTTTCTATGTATGGATGATGAGTCTTTTGACGAGATGACGTGTCTGAGGTGAGATATTCATCACATATTCTATTATGCTGTTAGGTATTCATGGGTAAACCTGCTTCGCAGCTAACTCTGTCAAGGTCACATACCATTTGATGTAATGCTTTGCTTGATGACAAAAGGATAAAGTAAGTCACAAATCTTAAAAGTAACATGCACCTAACTACTCTCCGTTGATTGCCAATCCACTTTTTTCCCAATCAAGCTGGCGGAAGTCTGTGAAGCGACAGGTGAAGTAGGATCACCCTGCACTCAAACTTATAAATATTGCACACTTAGATTGTACAAATATCACTTTGGTATACTAGTACATCCTCATCATTCATTAACATACAACCCATTTTATTTTATTTATAAAATTTATTATTTTCTTCTTATTACAAATGGCTGATACAATTGAAGCTTTACAGGAAATAGACAAAATTAAAATCGCGCGTACTTTTGAATGTGATAGTTCAAATTTAAATAAAATTTTAAACGTTAATAAAAATGATTTGACTATTATATCACAGAATATCCGTAGTATATATTGCAACTTTGACGACTTTCTACTAACTTTGGCAGATTTTAAATTTCAAACTGACGTTATCATTTTGACAGAATGCAGGCTTAAAAGTAATAAACCAATACCGCAAATATCTAATTACTGTGCATATCATACCACATGGCAGAATAACCAAAACGATGGAGTAGCGATATATGTTAAAGAAGAACTCAGACATAAAGTCAAGGAAGTCATGCTATCTCAAGCATCATGTATGCAAGTAGACATATTGAATAATACAATCTTATGTATATATCGCTCCCCATCGTACACTAACACTGATACCTTTATAGAATCACTAAGTACCCATCTTGGTACATTAACAACTCATAAAAACATTGTACTAGCTGGCGATATAAATATTAATATTATTTATAAAGACACAGAATCTTCCCAACAGCATAGGAATAGATTGAACTACCTTAATATGCTGGCAACGCATGGGCTTCTCCCAGGACACACAATACCCACCAGAGATAAAACATGCTTAGATCATTTTATGTTAAAAATTAATAAAAAGAATGTTTCGGCAGATATAGCGATTCTCCATACTTCTATTACTGACCACTTTACGACCTTCTTACGTTTATCTAAACTTAAATTAAAATATAATGCTCATAAAATCAAAACAATCATAGATTATGATAAGGCCCTTAAATATCTAATAGATCAAAATTTACCTCAATTACTATTCTGTCATGATCCAAACCTACTGACTGATAAACTGATTAATATGTTAACAGAATCAATTTTAACTAACACCACCAATACAAGAATCCCAAACAATAAACGTACTTTAAAACCATGGATAACTTCGGGTATATTACGCTGCATAAAAAATAGAAATAAATTACAAAAAAATGTCGTCAGGAACCGCACAACGTAATACTTAAAATAACTTATACTAGATACCGAAATTATTGTAATAATTTAATAAAAAAAACTTAAAAGGAAATACGAAAGGGATCTTTTAGCTAACTCCATAAGCAATAATAAACTATTGTGGAAAAATATTAAATTAATTACATATTCTAATAAAACTAATAATTCAAACTCAGAATTAATCAACATAAAAAATACTGCATCAGAGTCGGTGAATTTCATAAACGATTATTTTGTTAACATTGGTACACAACTGGCTCAACAAATTCCACCTTCTGTGCAATCCTTAAAGAATGACAATAATCAATCAATACCACATTCTATGATCTTACTGGAGGCAGACGTAGAGGAGATAAACAGAATTATAATTGGTCTTAAGTCGTCTAGTGCAGCGGGTTGGGATAACATACCTACGAGCTATTTGAAACACATACGTCATGAAGTTGTACATGTTATCACTCATCTAGCTAACTTATGTTTTGAAAAAGGTGTTTTTCCTGACCTCCTCAAGCGATCTATAATTACACCGATTCATAAAGGGGGTGATAAGGATGATATTAATAACTATAGACCTATATCTGTTTTACCGTGTATCTCAAAGATAATAGAAAAGCTACTGAATAATAGGTTGGTACAATTTTTAAATAAATTCAATACATTATCTCCATTCCAGTTTGGGTTTAGACGAGGTAAATCGACAGAGGATGCAGTAGCTTCTTTATCAACTTTAGTGACAGATCAATTAGACAAAGGTAACAAATGTACTTCTGTATTCTTAGACCTTAAAAAAGCCTTTGATACCGTCTCAATACCAAACCTTATAGACAAACTAGAGAAGATCGGAATAAGAGGAACACAGCTTAAATTATTTAGAAGTTATCTCACTCACAGAACACAAAGAGTAAGGGTTGGTGAGAATGTAAGCGATGATGCGATAATATCCTTTGGGGTTCCTCAGGGCAGTGTTCTAGGTCCTACCCTTTTTTTAATTTATATAAATGACCTCTGCAACATGAATATAGAAGGTGCTCGTATACTATCTTACGCTGATGATACTGCTATTGTCTTTAGCGGAAGTTCTTGGAATGAGGTTCGAGAAAAAGCTGAATCAGGAATAATACATGTAGCTAATTGGTTACAAATGAATTTATTAACACTGAATACAGTTAAGACTAATTATATCTGTTTCAGCATATCTAATCCCTCTCAGCCAAAGAACTTTGATATTAGAGTTCATAAGTGTGATAACATAATATATGGTAAAACTTGTGAATGCCCCACTATAAGGAAAGTTGCCAGCACCAAATATTTAGGAATCGTGATTGATCAGCGATTATCTTGGTACCCACATCTTGAGCAACTTACTAAGAGAATTCGGAAACTTACCTGGATTTTCAGAAGTTTAAGACACGTTGTTCCTGAAAATTCTTCAAATTCTGCAAACACGCCTAAGCATCTTCTGAATAAAATATATGTAGCGTTAGTCCAGTCTATCCTCATATATTGTATACCTATCTGGGGAGGCGCAGCAAAATCGAAATTTTTAGAACTTGAAAGGGCGCAACGTGCTTTAATTAAAATTATGTATTTTAAAAAACGGCGTCATCCCACGCACAGCATCTATTCTGACAGTAACTTATTAACAGTTAGAAAGTTGTATATAGTACATACGGTACTAAAAATACATAAAACTATTCCTTATAATAGTACATTACTAAATAAGAGAATTAAACACACTGTTGCTCATGTACCTCACACCAAAACATCGTTTGCAAGTATACAGTATGAAAAACGTGCGGCCTTACTGTATAATAAAATAAATAAACTAAACAATATATATGAAAAATCATACTATGAATGCAAGAAAATAATAATTGAGTGGATAAGGTCATTTAATTATGAAGACACAGAAAACCTACTTATAGTTACGTACTAAATCTTTAAGTTTTCTTTCAAAGTAACACACACACCCACACACACACACACTCACCAATACATACAATCACATACATACATACACACACCCACACACACACAGCACATTAAGTTTAGATAACAAATAAATAAATTTTTAGTATATTATTGTTAGTAGATTTTTTTTTCCCTTAGTTAATTAATTATGTATATGTTAAGGTCAACTTATCTATTATTACACCTCATTATTATGTTTTTGCTATGGAAGAGCGGGGCCTCCTACTACAGGCAACTCTTTGCTTAAAAGGAGACCCCAACACTGATTGTATTTTGTATTTTGTTGTAATAATAAATAAATATTTGATTTGATTTGATTTGATTTGACCCTGCCGTACACCTCTTTCCAATTTTATTTCCTTAGGCTCTTTCCCCAGTATTTATTGTTTCATTCATATTTATTATTTGCTTTGCTATTTGTGAAAGTTTGTTAATAAGATCTGTATAAAACTGTTATGAGTTTTTCTGGAGTGTTAATTGTGCTAAGATTTGTCTTTCAACAATTGGACTCGCCTCTACACGAGCCAACTTCAGGAGATGTTGCCGAATATTGTAACGAGACTACAGGCAAATCTTAGCGTTATTCTATGAGAGGGAGTAAACGGGCAAGAGGCTCTCGGGGGATGGGGAGTAGTGTGACAACCACCGATGGACATTTGCAACAACAGGTGTTGCTGGCCTTTAAGGTGGAAGTATGCTCTTTTCTTGAAGGTCCCTTAGTCGTATCGGTTCTGGAAAATAACAATAATAATATAGCCATTTATTCCATATCTCTAAAAGAATGTACATTTGAGATATTGTTAGTTTTTGTTAGTATTATTTGCTTAATCTAGGTTATTAGTACAATTGTTATTTATTATTCCCCGCGATAAATGCGGTAGAAGATGAAAAGAGAATCCAGATCTCTACGCAACGCCAAAGAATAAAGTCGATCGGTGATGACTTGATCGTCGATTATTTGTGCCGCTCTTTGTTGTATGCGGTCAAATGGAAGGAGCTGATACTGGGAAGCGCCCGCCCAGAGGTGAGAACGGTACTCCATGTGAGGCTGAATTTGTGCCATATCTCTTAGCGTACCACAGACCGCAATTAAATATATGTAACAATTCGAGGAACATAATATGACACCACCGTAAAATATGGAACAACTGCGATATCCACACGACGTCTTTCGATTTCTCGCCTTATTTTGTTCGTAGGAATTGCTTTTTTACTTTGAACTCATAATAGAATAAAAGTCCGTCATATTCTGTACAAATACTTTAAATTACAAATACAAATTTGTAAATTGGCTAGCTATCCAACGCGGAAATGCTGCCAGTATTCTTGGTACGCTTCCACGTAATGATAGTTTTAATTTTTAATTGTTGAGTTTCGTTTAAATATCCCACGAGACCTCAGATAATGAATTACGCTATCCATGTATCGCCTTTTTGCATTTACTTGTTCCATTCCCCCTCTGGACAATTAATACTCGGGTACGTTTCTAGCCGGTACTTAAGACACACCTGTGTATTGGTCTGTCAAAACCTTAATGGCTGCCCTTTTGCGACGCGATACATATTATAATCTATCCCAATAATCCCGCTGATCCTTATGTAAAAGCTTAAATATAGTACGATTCTAACTTAAAACATTATAAATGGTGTGAGATACCGTGAAATTTAGCAGGCCTGCTGTGTAAAGTGTTTTCTGTGAACCTTGAGAAGATCAGTACGCTGGCGTGGACTACCCTGGATAATAATTTGGGCTTCATCGTGTACGTGAGGCCCTCAATTTTCGTCATATAATCCCATTCTCCTGTCAGTGCGCGGATAGCTATATTCCAGTGTGTATAATTTTTGTATTCAATAAAAGGTTTTTTTTTATATTAGAAGCAAATACCGTAGTGTGGATCTGAGCTGAATTAGCTCCTTATTAATATACAGTCCATTAATTCCAAAAATATACAATATAAAATAGCTCATTAAAGATCCACCCCTCAGACAAAAACATTTCTGAGGACTGCCAGAATCATTATTATTTTTATGTCCTCCTAATGGCCTTTCCCAATATTCAGTCTGCCCTGCCTTTTTGAACAAGACATAGATATTCTCTCTGACTGATACATCTTACCTCTCGTACCAGGGGTATAGTCTGGAATATAGTCCTTTATACCACGGGCTGGTATGTGGGTTCGTCAGGGAAGATGTCTGTTCTCGACGCCTGAGTATTCTTGAAGGGAAGGCCTTATCCATCATCTGGCTGCGCGTAGTCAGCGACGACCATCCGCGAATCTACGGATGCCTGTATAGGTCCCATAGCGGTAACGCAGAGCGGTAACCTGACCCTTGAGCACATCCAAATGGCTACAGATTCCGTGTTGGAGCAGATCCCCACTACAGAGATCGCTTTCTTGGCGATTTTAACGTCCACCACGCCGAATGGCTAGGCTTACGTACCACCGATCATCTGGGGAGATCTGTTTACGACTTCGATTAAGCATATGGTCTGACACAACTGGTTATTGCGCCAACGTGAATCCCAGGCGTGGAAGACTGTTGGACCCTCCGTTGACCTCACGTCCAGACGGCTACCTCATTTCCGGTGACCCTTTCCTGGGGTTGTCGAACCACTGCCTGATCCGGAGCACTGTGCCTATCACGCGCATAAAGCGCCCCCATTTTATAAGTTGCCGACGTGTGTGGCATTATAGCAAATTAGAGTGGGATGAAATGCGGTATTTTTTTGCATTTGTGCATGCTGTTTTTTGCTGGATGATATAATAACCATAACAAATAAGTATAGTACACTAATCTCGCCGTATCTGTCAGTTAAAAGTCAAATTTTTTAACCGCATATGCTGCAGAACTAAGTCTATTCACCATCCTTAAATATTGCCCTATTGCAATTTGGAATCAAGAATTATGCCAAGAAATATAGCAGATTCCACCGGTTTTATCACCTCTCCGTTTAATAAAATATTCGCATCTAAATTATTGACATTTGGCGCGGTAAATTTAATATATTTAGTTTTATGACTATTTAACATTAAGTTATTGGCGCTAAACCAGTACACGATCTTCAGATAGAGCATTGTTTACTTCGTCATATAAAACTTTTTTTACTTTGAATATGAGCGATGTGTCATTCGCAAACAATACTATCTTGTGTTTTTTCCTACAAGGTTAGGTAGATCATTTATATAAATTAGGAAGAGGTCCAAGAATAGAACCTTGTGGTACTCGAGGAGAGGAGTCCCAGGAGATCTCCTGCCGTTCATAATCCTATTAATTACATATGAGATTAGAAGATCGAGAGTAGATCCTCTTATACCATAGTGACATAGCTTCCTGACCAACGTTGAGTGTTGAAGACAATCAAAAGCCTTAGATAAATCACAGACGATACCAAGTGCATTCTGTGATTCCTTCCAGGCCTCAATAATATTCCTGATGAGTTCCACCCCTGCATTTGTAGTCAAGCGGCCCTAGTGGCCCTAGTTGGATTCCGACATTATTCTCTTGGATTAAGTCGTATTTTAACTATCCATCGAGCAGCAGCAATGGGATTCGAACACTGACCTCTATGAATGTGGTATATTCATAGAGGTCAGTGGATTCGAAGGAATTCTAAAAATAAATACAATTAAATGTACGTAAATGATTGACAGTTGCAATCATGTGGCATCGTACATTAAAGCCTCCAAATTACAAGTTGTGAAATAGTACTTACGTGTGCAATGTAATTTTATTATCCTTATTTTTATTATGAGACTTGTTGTGTTACCCTTTCACAGAAGAGTAAGTCTTTTTCAATTAAATTTCGCACGCTGTTTGTTATGAAACTTGACAACGTGACACTGACGTAGCGGGAAACCGCAACGTTCTGCAGAGCAAATCTGTGCAATTCTGGGCAATTCGGGCAAAAAACTGCAACTGCACTGCTACGCTTTTCATTTGAGTCGTGCAGGGCTAGTTGACGTATTCCACTAATCTTCACTGCACTGCTACTGCACTAAAACTGCAACAAGTAATGTTACCATATAATCAAAATTAATTTATCGAAAAGAGATATAAATTAATATAAGTGATTAACGCCGCCCACATTCTTTGAAAACCGCACTTTGAGGGAACGCCACACATCCAGATGGTAGGGATGATATCTTCATTTAGAATTCGTAGAATTCAGTGGCAGGATTCAGGTAAAACAGCTAATCGAAACGCTCCGAATTATTAAGATTAATTAAGTAAATGACGTGTGTCTTCTCGTCTAGTCTAGACGGCACGTTTACGTTACGTACAATCTAACCGTTTCTGAAAGCCTCGGACTGATTCCAGATAATTCAAGCAGTTTCAAATGGTTTGAGCTTATTTTCATATTTTGGCACAAAAGCAGACCAAAGATGAGACCAACAAGTTAAAACAAGTCCAAAATACAAGACAAATCGGTAGGCTGTTTGGTTTATGACTTTAACACACCGCAAATTTAAAAAAAAGGTTAAATGATTGTTTGTATTGTTTGAAAAAAGGTCGCCTAGACAACAAGAGAAATCAGAATACACTATTTTGAAAAATTAAACGAATGCAACGATGGATTCTTCGCAATTTTATTAAATTATGGATAAAGATCGAAAGAATGTACTACAAACATCAGAAATAAAGGTGAGTTCATTCATTAAAAAACAAAAACACGAAAGAGTTCTTCAAATTATTGAAGATATATTGTGTATTTACACATTAAAATGAATACAACAGACGATATTGTAAAATAATCGTTTATAAAATAATAAAAAGTAATTTATCAGCTGCTTACCTTTTACGTGCGAGCTTATTCTAATAACTTACAAATTCAAAATGTATTTTTAGAATGTCCTTCCGGACGTCGTTCATTTTCAACAGATAGTTGCTATGGATAGTGGAGATCCAGCAGACATTGATACAGGTCAGAATAAATCTATTTCTGTGGAGTGTAATGTAGAAAGTGAAGCAGAATCAATTTCCGAGCTTATTCCATCTAAGATTGAATCTTTATCTGACAATGAAGGTAATCCACAATTACCTGGCTTGCTTACGATTGAACAAGATGGATATTCGTACACTTCTCCAAATTTTGACCTGACACCCACCAGTGGCCAAGGAAAACAATGTACTTGGAACCTTGATGAATCCCCAGATATACATATAAGTAATGAAAGTCCAGTTGATCTGCCTCTGTCATCTGGCACATCAAATGATACTCATAAATCAAAGGTCACCAGTGTAGAAGATGCTCCCTACATTGCTTTAGAGAATGCTGACAATAAATATGATGAAACTGTTTTGAAACAGAATACACCTGACAACTCTATAAATTATATAGATGAAACTCATGACAAATCTAATTCAGTATCTGATGAAATTATTAAGTTGGATATAAGAGGTAAAGGTGCACCAAAATTTCCTAGTGCTAAAATAATATTTGGTACCCTATCTAGCTGCAATAATGCAATAAGCCCTAATATAGCATTACCTATACTTCAAAATGTTATGCCAACCATTCTTCCGAAGCATGAAGGTGTACAAATTGAGGAAATATTTGACAATAATGATATCAACACAGAAGTAAAGGAATCAGAGAAATCTCCATCTAACTCAATTAGTTCTGGTAGTGACAAAATTGAGCAGGATGTGTTGGTTGAAGAAGTGACTGTAGACTTTCATACTGAAAGAGGTGATGGTTATGTGCAAGAGAAGTCTTTTGTGCCAGAAGAAACAATGTCATTCAGCTCTTTAACAGATTATAAAACAATATGTGAAGATTATCATGTAAAGGTATTATTTGCATGTGTGTTCTTTGTTATGTTTTTAAAAATTTATGTTATGTTTGTGTGGTGTGTACCACAGTGGAATCGGAATATCTTTGATCTTAATATGTAATCCCTAAATACACTGTTTTAGGGACTACTGCAATTAATAAGATTTTTTAACCCAAACAAAATTATATTTTCCTAGGAGTGTTGAAAGTACATACTGTACTATTATTACTATATATTTGAATTACAAAAATAAGATTGTAAGTAAAAGTCAATAAAATAATGTTTTACTTTGAAATTCCCAAACTCATAATGATAAAATTCAAGAAATGTGTTTGGTTCTTTTTTATATTGTATGTAATTTGTATGCATGTCATCTATATTCCCTTGAAATTCAAGATATAGATTCCACTGTATTGTTATTGCTTGCTCCAGTTGTATCTTTGCACTCATGTACTACATTTTTACATTTTTGAAAGGATATAAAATTGTGCACTGATTTTAGTATATAATTTTACTGAAGAATAAATTTTTCAAAGATGTTTTTATTTTTATTTTCTGTTGTTTATGTATATGTGTACTAACTACACTTTATTGAGGGATGTCTTCGACACAGTTGTATTTTTTTTTATTTGTAATTGTCAAGCTTTGAGCTCACATGATAATTGACATAATATGACTGATTAAAATTTAAAAAAATTCTGAAAGTAATGTAAGGTTTACAATTATTCATTATTTGTTTTATATTTCTAAAAAACATCTCTATATTGGAAAAAGTCAGAATCATTAATTCATATGAAGCAAAAAATTATACTAATTGTATGGACTCACATAAGTATGTATGTAGTTAGCAGAGCACAGATGTATGACAACCAAATTTAAAAAACAAATACACCCATAATGGTTGCAAGCACTTTACTTTATAACAGTATTAATTCCACTTATGAGTATGATAGCTATTCACTTTATCATCCCACCACTTCAGAGAAAGTGCATAAAAAGCTTAAATGTGAAATTTATTGCAACTCTTTTAGTGCCTAAAACAAATAGCTTTAGGGCTTAACAAACAACCAGGTACATAGAAGTATGTATGTACAATTAGACCTTAATATACCTAACAGAATTCTCATAAGGCAGCCTTACTTCCATACCAAATGACCATTCCGACAATATACACCCATTTTTCAGAATCCAAGAAATAAATCTACTGCTGGACTTAGAATTTGTTTGTTTCAAAATATGTACATACTCAAATACTTTGTTAAGTTGTATTATAAAATCCACTATAAATAATAATAAATAAATTTTGTTAACATATACATTTTTAGTGGTTGAGACTTCCCAGTAAGTTGTCTTAGGGACACTTGTATTGGGAATTATGTTATTGGGGACTATGTAATTAAGAAATGGCCCTCTTATTTTTATTCACTTATGTGACAATTAGAACCATTTATTGTGTTCATAATATGAGGGGTTTTATTTACTAGTGTTCTACCCTTATTTATTTTCTTAAAAAGGGGGCCTTAGTGGGCCTTATGACATTAACTGTCAGCCAATATAATGCGGAATGAGATTAATTATTGATAGTTAATAGTATAATAAACAATATACAGTATAGTATAATGAGAAATGGCTTTTTTTTTGAGGGCCTGAATAATTTTAACTTCTTATCCTCTTACAGGTGTATAATTTAGTTTAGTTTAAATATGTATCAAATGTAACCATTCTATTTCAAACGATTGATAGGTATCTTGTAGCTTTGGAATTACAAAAGGCAAGTCTGCTTGCTAGTATTGTTATATAAGACATCTTTTAATTAACATTTATGATGAGATATAATTGGATATCTGATATTCCTATATACTGTGTTTTTAAATACTTAACTTTGATATGTATGCTTGCAAATTTATAATGTTGATTTAATATGCTTTTCTTAAATTATTAAAGGCTTGTCATCCTGTGCTTTCAGCTTGTGCACTTGGAAGAATATGTGACGAAGCGAGATCAGGTAATTGAGCAACTCACTTTGTCATTACAGCAATGTGCCCTTGAACGAGACCATCTCAAACATGAATTACAACACCTCCAGCTTAAAAACGCTGAACAATCGGAACATGACACAATCAAATCCCAGTTTTCAGACTTTATTAAGTATCAGACAATGTTGAGAGATGACAGCACACTGTTTTACTCAGCAGTTCTCAGCGGAACGTCGTCACTTAGAAGCTCGAATGGAGAGAAAGATAATGATTGTGAGGAAATCACTGTAAATCATTCGAGATCTGATCTCAGAACTGGATCCATTTCAGGCGAATTTCAAACTGGGTTTGAGAACACAATCAAGGGGCTACTAGATGAGTTTGAAGGTTGTTTTGATGATGATCTGAAAAATAAACTGAAAGATTTGTTAAGTGATGTCATTTGTAATGAACTTGGGAAGATGCGCATTGAATATGATGCTGATGTTAAGGAGCACCAGATAAGAACGCGGAAGCTGAGTGATCTGCTTTCTTCTGTTAAAGCCGGAAGTGCAGACATTGATGACCTGCGGAAAGAATTGAGCTTAAAATATGAAAAGGATATGGAGAATCTGCGAAGGTTTTTTGAAAAAAAATGTTCAGATATTAAAACAAGGTATTTTTTATGTTAACAATTATTATTTAAGAGTCTAATTAATTTAATTATCAAATTTTATTTGATATGTAAATGTCGCCAATCGCCGGTCGAATTAAAATATGAGAAACACAAAATTCTTACTGCAAAATGTTGCTAGGTACTCAACTTTTGCATCACTTTTTTTTTATATTTAATGATTTTAATTTAACTTGTATGACAAAGTAAATTAAAATTTTGAATCCAAATATTTTAATTCAAAATAGGATATGCTATCACTTATTGAAAGTCAAAAACTACCTACGAAAAAAAGGCGCAGAAAATCAGCAGGCCTTTTTTAAACTTCCCTCTAAGAAAATTTAAAATGTTCAAACTTTCGGGAAGTTTATGGTTATTATTATTGGTTACGTCGTTTTTCGAAAATCGAGTTTTCATCAGACCCATCCTAGATACAATCCGTTCTGTCATTATCGAGGGCCAGGCTTCACAACACGAATTAAGCCAGCCTCCCATAATACACTTTGGCTGACACCTTTTTCACAAGTTATTTAGTGGTGATAATATGTGCTACTAAAAGTATTTTTTTATTCCTTTTGCTGCAAGGCCGAGACGGTATGTTCTGTTTATTTAATTTTATTTAATATTACAAACTTGTTTTATAAAAAGTGAGTTCGATTATTATGATTTTTCAGTCGAATGAATGTATGTCCCACGTAAAGGTGGGCTTACATATACATTATTAGCGATGTGCCTCTGACTGATTTTATTATAACTTAAACAGGGAATTCTTTTTCAACACATTTCACATATGAATAATATTACACGCTAGTGCAATAGAATTATCCCTACAAAGTTCAGTTAGTACCTGCAAACTGCAAATTGTAGAGAAAACAGAGTATTTTCAATTTAACCGGGTAATACAGTTTTTTTGTGACAACAAAGAGTTTTTATGCCGCTGAAAATCCGTTTACATATTTAAAAAAAAAATTGTGTCCCTAGTTTAGACGATAAAAAACATTTATTACTATCAAATTATTTATAATTCAGAATAATTTGTTATGCAATATAATATGCATTTAATCACTTATATTATAATTTTGAAGTAGGCTGTATGGCTATATGATATCAATCACTTTACACTTGGCGCTTGAAAAAAAAACTTGCGCGCCTTTTCTCATAATTTTCATATTATGTTGTTTGTATCGCATTATTTGTTGGATTTATGCTTGTACATATATACATGTTTGGTTTCTCCTCACAAGTGTGTTGAAAAAGTGCTTATGAAACTCGTGAGCAATTTGCTCACTTTGACTCTCGGCTGATTTAAACCCTCGCCTACGGCTCGGGCTGCAACCTACGGCTCGTGTATAGTGAGCAACTTAGCTCATTTGTATCATAATATACTCTATCATTAAATTAATCTGTATTAGAAATAATTTTTTTTAGAAGGAATGTTTTTAGTCACTTTTTATGTGCCTACTGCTGGTTGCGGTCGTATTAGGTGTGTAGTATAGTGTGACAGAAATACACACATCATAGGATTGTTTTTGGAATACGAGGACAGTCGAGCGATTCGTAACTGATCACTAGTATTGTGCATGTTCCCTCGCAGCACGACAGGAATCAAAGCCTTTTAAATACCGGTTGGATACGGTTGCTTGTATCGTGAATTTATTTTTGACTTTAATGGAACTTAATGTCGGACGAACGTTATTCTGCTATCTGTGTTAATAGACATAATCGGCTGATAAATAATGCTTTTCAACAACAGTGCACTGCTAATTTGCCTCAGAAAGAGTTCTGGTGTAAGTGAGCTTGTCACCTCTACTGCTACTAAATAATACCTAGTATGAGCATAATAGTCGTGCATGCCGGCTTACATGCATGAAAAAGTATGCTATAGAACGAACAAGAAACAGTATATGTATAAGGGCGAGTGAAAGAGACAGTGAGTTTTAGTGGTTTTCGTAAGTCGTACTTCTTTATATGTGGACAAGGTCTTATGCCAGTGGTGCTGTTATGTAGTTACTCGGAGGAGGTATTTCGGCGGCGCTCGGGTGTGGTGCGCGGCTCCGACTCGGAGGGGGAGGGGGGAGCGGGTGACGCACGCCGCTACACGTGTTCTGCCGACCCTCCCGCACTCTGTCCAGGGGTGAGTACTGTGTAGGCCACAGCCCCGAGGACGGGCAGACTCTTATATGATGGATCGAGAAGATTATCAATCTGATGTTAATTATTTCCTGCCCTGCTACTGCGCCTTGGACGCGCTGTTGTCTTATTCGGTCATTAAAACTTTTAAGTATTCATAACATAGTACGGGAATTGTTTTTCCTACATTTTCGTACGAGATCTATAATAGACCTGCATATAAAATTTATGAATATGGGTTCTACAGAATACACTGAGATTAAAGCATGTCTTTCATACAATAGGTGGGTAAATGAGTAGATCTACGGATGATTTGATGGCGGGTCATTGCCTTTAACACTTGCAATCCCATAAAATCTTTTATAAGGTTTCCATTCATTGTGCGTGGAAAAAATAAACACCGCACTGTTGTGGAACAATACACATCCAGATGGTGAGTACTATAGTCACGTTAGTGGCGACTGGTACTATGGTGGCGTTCATTCATGGGGCGGCAGGAATAACATCCAGCAGCTCACGGGAACACTATCTATAATAAATGCGGTAGACGACAGCATAGAGCGACGTGTCTCACGACGCACTGCCATCTAAAAAGCTGTTACCATAGTTCTGGATCCCTGGTAATTTAGGCCGCTGCGTTGTATGCGTTTTTTATTAAAGTAAGGGACGAGACGAGCAGGACGTTCAGCTGATGGTAATTGATACGCCCTTCCCATTACAATGCAGTGCCGGTCTGGATTCTTGAAAAACCCGAATATTATGAGCGGCATTACAAATGCGCTCGTCACCTTGACACGTAAGATGTTAAATCTCATTTGTCCAGTAATTTCACTAGCTACGGCGCCACTACATCGAAACACAATAATGATTACACATTACTGCTTCACGGTTGAAAGAGGCGCCGTTGTGGTACCCATAATCTATTAGTATTATGGGCCGCGGCATCCTGTGCAAAGGGGCCTCTCTCTGGTATGGCTAAGTTCTAGAAGGCACAACTTGTGTATAATTTCTAAATTATATTCTAAATCTCTTGCGCATTGAAACCATTTATTATTGTGTGAATTGTTTACCGTAGACGTCGACCCCAAAAGAACTCGGTCAGAAGAAAAGTAACCAGCAACTGATACGAGAGACGGAAAAGATAAAGAGTGAACACTTGGCTTACATAAACGAGCTGCAGATGAGGCACAAAGAAGAGCTGAAGTGTTTGGAAGAACAGGTATTGTCTGATTTTGATTTTAATACACTCTTTTATATGGAACAGGTGGACAAGTGATTGTACGGATCACCTGGTGGTACTTGATCACCGGCGCCCATAAGGCTACGAACTTTTTCTAGAAAAGTGAGCATTTATTTCAGAAATTGTTAAAAAAGAGTACATGAAATACAAAGAGTATGATTTACTTTAAAACAAAAAAAAACTGCTTGTTTCTTCCGACAAATACAAATAAACGCTGAAGCGTCACGACTTACTTGTAGTAAGATATCAATAAACAATGAAATTAATTTAAAAAAATTAGTTTTTGAGTACAATAATGTATCATAGCACACACCAAGGGCAGATTGAGGGGGGTGGGACGCATTCATGCATTATCACAAGCATATGATAGAGGAGCTAACATGAGCGGTGTAGTAATAGGTGTTCAGGTATGGATATCCAGCATTTAGCCTTTATTACCCATTGTGCAAGCCACGGAGTCAACTTAGTATGTACAGCCTGCATCGTACCCAACATAAGAAATTCCGCAGCAGTTATCTCAAGTTTAGCAACTTGCTTTCGTGACGCATCTCAATAAATACATCTACTTAGAGAAGAAATGCAATCTTTTCTGCTAAGGAAAAAAACATAATATATTAAAGACCAGATGGATGAAAAGACGTGGAGCGGTTTTGACTTTGGACGTTTTGCCGGTCTTCCTGAAATATTCCAAAACATGGCTGATCAAGATCAAGGAAACAGAAGAAGTACTGCACCTCCATTTTCGTTGCTCCAATCTATAATGTCGCCGGAATTTCTCAAAAACTTGGTAATGTCATTGTTACCAATAACCAATTACATTAGGCTTATCACCTATCTGCTAGTTTTTTCTATTTCTGATAAAATGGTACGAATTAATATGAACACTGAACAGATAACAGAGCTGAAGGCGCACATCAAGACGACAGAGAGCACGGAGCTGTACCAGCAGGACATCGACCTCGAGCTTGAGAAGGTAAGAGCTGTTCCGCGGCGCTTTGAATGTCTTACATCCCGCGTCATGGTTCACCCGCATCCAACACACAATCTTGATCCTCATTAATATTTCAACATCGAAAACTTCCTGCATTAGATATTGTCAAACCTCGGCAGCCATCAATGAAGCGCGCGCCGTATTCTGGCTGATATGCCATTAACTTCCTTAATGTCTATGATTGTGACATGTGGGACAGAGTGCGGGCTGCGGTAAGCACTTAACATCAGGTGACACGTACGTCATTGTGCCCTTATCTGATAAAAAAAGCGCATACACCTTGGACGAAATGGCCATCGATGCTACTGTGATTCATCTGGTGTTGCATGAAAGCAAGCTCGTCTGTCCTACCCATAGAAAAATAATAAAATAAAGGTACATAGATACGTTAAATATGTCGCCTGACAGTTATAGCCAGCCACCACCAGCGAGTTGGTAGTGATTTAGTATTAAACATAGCGACGGACGTGAAAAGTTAAGTAAATATGTGCATTTCAGAAAATTATGTAACTGTGGAAGCTCTTCTAAAATATACTACACACTAGAACATTCAAAATATTACATTTGACCGGTAAGTATTTTTTTCACTGAAGTGCTGTTTTTTGAAATAAAATACTAAACATTTGCTGCACAAGTGTCTATATCCGAAACGTTGCAAGCGTACACAACAATGTAATAATTGTATGTATAGGCGACAGTCCTCCCGCAAAGAAGTAGGACTTATAACATTTCTCGTACCTTCTTATTTCGAGTTATATCTTGCCCTGTGGTTCCCCGGGGCGTAAAAAGAATAGGGTAGTCCTAGGCCCATGGGTGTCGTAAGAGGCGACTACGGGCTTTTTGAAAGTGGGAGAGTCACGCTGCCGTCTTATGACGTCAGCACAATCGGGCCAGACTCGTCCGGGTTACTTACCACACTCGCACAGAATACCGGCGTGAAGTAGCGGCCTAGTGCCGCTATGTTTCGGGGGTTAGGATAGGTTAGTGTGGGAGGACCGGAGGCCATCCATCCTCAATTTGAGCATAATTTTTTGCCTCATGCCGGGGTATGTGTGTACATTAGGGAGGATATCTGCTGACGCCGTCTCGGCAATTTTGAGTGTAAGGACCTGTCTACTCTCTGGCTCCGCGTAGATTTAGAGGACCATGTCCGCGTGTCTATCTATGCGTGTGTCTACAGGTCCCATAGTGGTAACGCAGAAACGGATCACCTCATGGGCTGCGTTCAAGCGGCATTTGATGACGTGCTTGCACAGATCCTCTCCGCTGAAATCGTAGTTTGGGTTTTTTCAACGAGCACAATGCCAAATGGCTTGGATCACGTACCACAGACTACGAAGGGCGATCTGTGCATAATTTTTCATTGCCGTATGGTCTGTCCCAATTGGTTGAGTCGACAACGCGGCTCCGGATGTGGATAGCCATATGCCGTCCTTATTAGATCTTCTGCTGACTACACATCCCGATAGTTACCAGGTCTCTGTCGACGCCCCTCTTGGAACGTCCGACCATTGCCTGGTCAGGAGTGTGGTGCCTATCCGACGCCAACGTCGCAGACCACCAGTGACCCGCCGCGTTTGGCATTACAAGTCAGCAGATTGGAATAGGATGCGTTCCTTTTTTGCATCCTACCCTTGGGGCAAGGTTTGTTTCCCTTCGGATGATCCTAGTGCCTGCGCCGTTGCAGTAGCCGATGTGATACTGCAGGGCATGGATATTTTTATACCAAGCTATGTAGTACCGATCGGTGGCAGATCACAGCCCTGGTTGGATGCGTCAATTAAAGCAGCACCTGACTGCAAAAAACAGGCGTATCGAACTTGGGTCGCAGCGCTGGGCTCAATGGATCCGAACTGCAAAGTTCTGAAGAGGAAATATAACCGTGCCTCCAGATTTTTTAAGCGGCAAATCGCCCGTGCGAAGCACGTCGTCCAAATCGGCGAGCAGCTTTCCAGTTACCCGACCGGAACACGCAAGTTCTGGTCGTTGTCGAAAGCTGCTCTTCAACCAGCCGTCCATGCCGCCGTTGCACATGAGGAATGACACCCTGGCCCATACGGCAAAAGAGAAAGCCGATCTCCTGTGCACTCTTTTTGCCTCCAACTCGACTCTTGACGACAACGGAAAAACACCGCCGACCATCCCGCGGTGTCAGAGCTCCATGTCTGAAGTACAGTTCCGACAGAAAACTGTTAGGCGAGCTCTGTTTTCGTTGGACGTCAGGAAGTCGAGCGGGCCGGATGGCATTTCTCCAATCGTGCTTAGAATGTGTGCCCCTGAGTTGACGCCGGTGCTAAGGCGTTTATTCCGGCACTCTTATTCAAAAGGCGTAGTCCCTGACTCATGGAAGTCTGCCCTTGTCCATCCCATCCAAAAAAAAGGAGACAGTTCGGATCCAGCTAACTACAGGTCTATTGCTATTACCTCCCTGCTCTCCAAAATCATGGAGAGCATAATTAGCCGTCAGCTCTTGGTATATCTAGAGGGTCACCAGTTGATCAACGACCGACAATACGGGTTTCGCCATGGTCGGTCGGCAGGTGATCTTCTGGTATACCTAACACATAGATGGGCTGCGGCTATTGAAAGCAAGGGGGAAGGCCTGGCAGTTATTGCGAAGGCCTTTGATCGTGTATGTCACAAAGCGCTCCTCTGTGAACGCTGGAGTGCCGCATGGCTGTGTGCTATCTCCCACGCTGTTTCTTCTGCATATCAATGATATGTTGGACACCTCCAACATACTTTGCTATGCAGACGACAGCATTGATGATGTAGACGTATACACGGGCCATGCAGGTCTCTCTCGGGAAATCGTCGACCAGTGCCGGGAGAAACTTGTGTCTTCAAGCGAGTCCTCTCTCGAGAAAGTCGCGGAATGGGGTAAATTGAACCTTGTTGAACAAGGTTCAATTTACCCCCAGAGAAGACTCAAGTTTGCGCGTTTACCACAAAAAAAAAACCCATTTGTCGTATCACCGCTCTTTGACAACACTTCCCTTAAAGCCTCGCCTAGTATCGGAATACTGGGTCTCGAAAACTCGAGCGATTGCCAATTCCGTGGCCATCTGGAGGGCAAAGCCAAATTGGCTTCGAAGAAGCTGGGCGTCACACTGGGCCCACAATCTAGCGCTCTACAAAGCGCAGGTCCGGCCACACATGGAGTATTGCTGTCATCTCTGGTCTGGCGCACCCCAGTATCAGCTCGATCCAATTGACCGCGTGCAACGCAGAGCAGCTCGAATTGTCGGGGACACAGTGCTCTGTGAGCGGCTGGATCACTTGGCGTTGCGTAGAGACGTCGCTTCATTGTGTGTCTTCTACCGCATTTATCACGGGGAGTGTTCCGAAGAGCTGTTTAACCTGATTCCTGCCGTCGAATTCCACCTTCGCACGACACGCCACAAGTTAGGATATCATCCCCACCATCTGAATGTGTGGCGGTCATCCACAGTGCGGTTTTCAAGGAGCTTTCTTCCTCGTACTAAAGCTGTGGAATGAGCTTCCTTGTGCGGTGTTTCCGAGACGATACGACATGGGTACATTCAAAAAAGCGCGTACACCTTCCTTAAAGGCCGGCAACGCTCTTGTGATTCCTCTAGTGTTGCAAGAGAATGTGGGCGGCGGTGATCACTTAACACCAGGTGACCCGTACTCTCGTTTGTCCTCCTATTCCATAAAAATAAAAAATATATGGTCTTACCATAATATATCATTACGAAGACACTGCGACGTGGTAGATTGAGCGATAGATGAGATTTTTTAGTTGCCTAACGCGCACTTCTTTGTTTCTAGATGCTTAAACTATATTTGAAGAGTGGGCAGATATACCAATAGCAAGATAGAGTACATCAAATAAAGCATTGTATCTCATAAATGTTAGTCAGTGATCAGCGCCATTCACGCTCTCTTGCAACGCCAGAGAATCAAACGGTCGTTGAATCCTGTTGTGGAAACATAAATTTTATTTCGCTCTATAAGACTTGCTAACTGGACTATGGACTTTATTAAATTAATATCTTTAAACGAGCAATTCTTGTATATATAATCTGAATCCCGGAAACGGCTCCAACGATTTTCATAAAATTTAGTATACAGTGGATTTCGGGTGCGAAAAATCGATCTAGCTAGGTTTCAATTTTAAAAATGTAGTTTTATCCGCCACTATATACAAGACTATAATAGCTCAGATGGGACATTTGGTGATCCGGAAAGCAGAAGACCCCGATCCGAATCCAGATGTTCTAGTAGTTATTTTTTTGGTCAAGTTTTGTACATTCTTAAAAATCCGAGCAAGGCTCCGTCGTCCGGATATGTAAGTGAATACGGGAAACGTCAGTTCGTCGCGTGATACATTACCATCGATGTAATAACGATGAACCTAATCCATGTTTGATATTGTTTATATGTTATATACAATGCAGGAAGTTTTGAATGTTTTAATTTTGTTACATACTCTCTTATATAATTGCATTTAAACCTTAATTAACAATTGGTATTAAATGTGTGTAATGTATATACACATTCATGACTACTGATAAATATCTAGCTCATTTGTAAATACCATTAAGTGCTGCGAAGAGATGATTATCGTGTATGAACTATTACTAAAATCTTTCCCTGGCTAGATAAAATTGTACTATGTTTAGTACCTACAATGATTAGGTACGTCATTTATGATACAAATTAAAAAAATATATATTTTTCAGATTTACCGTTTCACGTTATTTTGTCGCTACAAATTTCTTTATACCAAATTATTTTAGTTTCGCGGTACACTGATGCATAATTTGGGACGAGTGGGGTTGAGGTAATTAATTATTAATTACTTTATATTTTCAAGTAAACTTTTAAAATATAGTGGCGCGTTATAATTGTTTCCTCCCAGCACTTTTATATTATTTATTGGTGTGTTTATATAACCCCTTATTCTTATTGGCACAGTATTCGCACTGGAAATTACTTCTAAAGTCATATTGAACATTATTAATATAGTCTGTTTGAACTTTGAACCTTTTAACATATACAGGGTGTCCCAAAACTCAACGATAACCTGGTACCGGGCGAGAGGCCAAGATATACCAGTTATGAAAAAAATAAGAAAAAAAATCTATGTCACTTAGTCAAGCGATGATAGACATTTTTCGAAAATGTAAAAAAATTGACACCCTTTGTCGCATTTTTAGGTACTGTGATCGCAATTTTCACAATTTTACAGTGATTTTTTTAATAATGTTATCTCAAATAACAGTGCTATTAATGGTAACCACAAATGAAAGTAGTAATCATTGTTAACTAAGTAAAATAAATTAAATTTTGGTTGCCCAGCACATTATGCCCGGCCTGTAAGAGAATATTTAAACGAATTATATCCTGGTAAATGGATCGGACGCCTTGGACCAATTTCATGGCCCCCTCGGTCCCCAGACCTGAATCCAGTAGATTTTTTTTACTGGGGATGCAAAAAAAAAAAAGGTCTTCTCAAAACCAATTCAAAATGTAACAGAATTGCGCTTAAAAATTGATGCAGCATCAGAAGAAATCAATGCGAGGAGATATGCAAGACTGGTGAACAGGTCATTTCTGAGGCGATGCAGAGCTTGTTATCGTGCTGGAGGGAAACAATTTGAGCATCTGCTTTAATTTTAGGAGGATAATAAAGTGTTACGATAATTTACCATTTTATTTTGATTAAATTTTCCATGAGTTCCTTTCGCAAAAAATACGAAATAGCAGTTTTATTGGCAATAAAAGTGGCAAGTGTTGTACTATTTTGAAACCTAGACTAAATGGACCATCTTTTAAAAAAACTTGCCATAGGTAGTGTAGTACATTTTTTTTTCCAACGTAGAGTGTCAAAGTTGATTGACATAAATTTTATAAACCATAACTCGTCAAAATTTAATTTATTTTACTTAGTTAACAATGATTATTACTTTCATTTGTGGTTACCATTAATAGCACTGTTAATTGAGATAACATTATTAAAAAAATCACTGTAAAATTGTGAAAATTGCGATCACAGTACCTAGAAAAAGCGACAAAGGGTGTCAAATTTTTAACATTTTCGAAAAATGTCTATCATCGCTTGACTAATAAGTGACATAGATTTTTTTTCTTATTTTTTTCATAACTGGTATACGTTGGCCTCTCGCCCGGTACCAGGTTATCGTTGAGTTTTGGGACACCCTGTATAGTATAATTTATCTAGTGTTTATGGATTTTCAAAACATCATAGAATTTATAACAATCCCCGCGACACGAGCAGGACGTTCAGCTGATGGTAATTGACACGGCCTGCCCGTTACAATGCAGTGTCACTCAGGATTCTTGAAAAACTCAAAAATTCTGAGCAGCACTACAATTGCGCGCGTCACCTTGAGACATAAGATGTTAATTCTCATTTGCTCAGTAATTTCACTAGCTACGGCGCCCTTCAGACCCAAAGACAATAATGCTTACACCTAACTGCTTCACTGCAGAAATAGGCGCCGTTGTGGTTCCCATAATCTAGCCGGGGCTCAACTACCTACTTGCGAAAAAACTAAATTTCCAACGAAAGAAACTATAACAAAATACAACAATACAATGAGTACTGTAAAATATAAAGCAGTATAATAACAGTAGATCTAACTCAGGGTTCAGGCACGTGATCGTGGTATCGATTTCGGATTCAGATTCGTATCGCGACTTCTACGTCTTAGGCCAATTTGTGATGCGTTTCGAATTAAATTATATTGTTACTATTATACGTAGATAATGCCACTTAAAATCTACTAGTTCTGACATTTGATTTCACATAAAGAATGACTATAAGAATACTGTATGAATATTGTGCCAATGAAGTTCCCTTATGTGTGCGTACCGTAACACAACCGTGCTGCGTGGCTGATTGGTCGATTGGTGTGGTGCATGTTGTACAGAACCAGCAGTGCCGCGACCTGGTGAGGACGGAGCTCTTACAGCAGTTGCAGCAGCAGCTCCAGGTACAAACCAGAACTCTCTTACTAACTATTGTTATGCTTATAAAAATGACGGTGTAATAAGCATGTACCGTCAGCATATTTACAATTTATCTATGACATATCATGCAACACGAAAACTTGTCTTTCTTAATCCATACCAAAGGCTGTGAACTGAATATCTTGATGGTGATAATGTAGTGGCGAGAAGTTAAAGCAGGCGCAACCGTTTTTAGTCCCATTCTTTTTTTTATAAATAAGGGACGAGACGAGCAGGATGTTCAGCTGATGGTAATTGACACACCCTGCCCTTACTATGCAGTGCCGCTCAGGATTCTTGAAAAACCCATAAATTCTGAGCGGCGCTTCAATTGCGTTCGTCATCTTTTGACATGTCTCATTTGCCCAGTATTTTCACTAGCCATATGTTTACACATTGCTGCTTCACGGCAGAAATTGGCGCCGTTGTGGTACCCATAATTTTTCCGGCAGCCTGTGCAAAGGAGCCTCCCACTGGTATTATCTGGGCGACTAGTTGTATGCTTTTGCCAGCTATAATATAAGTTTAAAAAATACAGTAATCTTCAGTGAAGTTCTACCAGTGCGACAGTCATTTGATTGATTGATTTGATTTATAAGAGAGACAAAAAACTTTTTCAAATTATTGATGCATAAATTACGGCAAACAACTGGTTGAAAAACACAGTTACACACCCTTTTTACATTACCCGCCAAAATATCTTCTACGTACATACATTTAGAACTTCATTGACAATAAATGGTATAATTTAGTTTAGGAGCAGCAAATATGTTTTCATTGTTTATTTTAGAAAAACAGGGACAAGTACTCCAACTCCTTTTAACGAAATACCAAGGTCAGAAGTCAGTTGTCATAGAACTCTTTGTTATGACAAAGATTATATTGCGGTAGGGCAATATTGGCCCAACGCCAGTTGAAAATTGTGGTAAATTTTCTGGTACTGGGCACTTAGCACAAATAGAGCAAGGTCTTCGTCTTCAGTTATAGTGGTCCCTTTAACACGGGAACTACTGCTTGCTTATTTCGCTGTGAAATATTTTGAGGTTATGTTACATTGGACGTGTGGCGGTGGGTTTAATAACTGAAAGTTGTTTTAACATACGATAATGCCGGATCGTAATTACATATTATTCTATGAACACGTAAGTTTCAATTATGCGTACAAACCATTTTATTTACCTATGTGTTTATTGCGATAATAGGCTGAATATGAAATGATACAATATATTGGTTAGAGTCACGAAAATTCTATTATTTTATCGTTTTATATATGTTTTGCTGTGTGCTAAACTATTATTTCTTGTAATGGAATTAATCATTACGATAAATAAATGTACCTGTACAAGTTACAACGCGCCTAATGAAGTTTTTAATAAAGGTACGTAACTATAATAAGTATAAGCTAGTCTCATGCAGCTTATCTATCGATTCTGTTTAAAAACACAAAGCAGCTATTTTAAGTCGTAATAAAGGTTCAAAAATTAGTCCAGCTATTTGGAGGTTTGTCGCACACTTACTGATTCCCGCGGTCCGCCATTTTGAAAGATGGCGTCGCAAGAGCAGGCGCGGGCGCTACGGTTGGCGGGTTGCCATGTAAGCGACATTTTTCGCGTGAATGACCCGGTTTGTGACCACGCTGTCTCGTATATTTGTTTTGGGTCGACGGCTCGCTGGCAAAACGAGTATAATATGTGATAGACTTTACTTGTGCACTCGTTATAATTCGCACGCTTTCAGTCGCGTGTTCTTAAGTTCTAAACTGTATACCTTTGATACTAGGTGAAACATTCCACCCTCTTTAATATTGTCGACTAGCAATAAAATGATAAGACAATACAAAGTAAAATGTGCTCTGCAAACTAAAAAATGCAAGAACATAATGTAAAAACTCAGTAACTTTTTTACACGCGTTTTAATCCCTTAAAAAGTATTTTATATAAATGGGTAACACTCCCGTTAATCAAAGAAAAAACCAAAGGTAATGCAAGTTAGAAGAGTTAAACATATAGGATAATAATAAAAAATAAAATGCCTTTTATTTCCACAATTTAAACTAAAACAATAGGATTTTTTATGAAAATAAGGGATGAGACGATCAGGACGTTCAGCTGATGGTGATTAATACGCCCAGCCCATTACAGCTCAGGATTCTTGAAAAACCTAAAAATTCTGAGCGGAACTACAATTGCGCTCGTCACCTTGAGACATAAGATGATAAGTCTCATTTGACCAGTAATGTCAGTACCTACGGCGCCTTTCAGACCGAAACACAGTAATGTTTACACAGGATAACACATCATTAAATTGAAACATTGCAATTAGTTAATGAATCAAGAATTACAAAAAACCTAGGAGAATTGTTATGTCAGCAAATACATGCTATAACTAATGAGTTTGTTTATATAAACTAAGTGATAACTGATAAGACCGGGTCATACTGTGGTCTGTGGAGGGCCTCAGTGTCAGTGGCCATTGCTGATGCATCAATTGGGAGTGTGTGGTGTTGTGATTATATTCTCATTATATTGTGTTGTGTTAGTATTGAAGAATGCGTGATGTTTTCGTAAGTTACTTTTCAGTTAGTAGACAAAATTTACAATTACTTTATTTTCTAAGCTTTGTCATTAGTAAGTGTTATCTTATATAATATAACATTCTCGTGTCGCGCAGTTTGATACCACACTCCTCCGAAACGGCTACACCGATTTGTATGAAATTTTGTGTTGGAGAATCGGCCAACATCTATTTTTCATACCCCTAAATGATTTGTGTGACCTAACCCCTAAATGATAAATGTGACCTACCCCTTAATATTTATTTTTATAATTTTTTACCTCTTATTTTATTTTTTTATTTTATTATGATCCAGCATTAAAAAAAACAGAATTTCAATTCCTATTTTTGTATCGTGATTTTTATATTATTCTGTTCCATCCGCAGATCCGCTATAGGGTTGCAAGATGATAATCGAATATAATAATTATTGTATTACGATATATTCGGTAGGTCTTAGAATCGGTCGTCATCTATTTTTTAATTACCTTATATGGCAATACAACGTCTGCTGAGTTAGTAGTCCGCCAGCTAGTAGTTTTATAAAATTATACTCGTAGGGAACTCTGTTCGGTTGGTTCGTTAGCCCTTGTTGCCCATTACTTGATTGTATGCGTTTATATAAAGGCTAGCAATGAGATATACCCTAAATAACCAACTAATAGTATATTGTTAATCAAGGGGGAATATTGATGATTGCTACGAGGGTGTCATTTGTAGCCGGGAGGCGAAGCCGAGGGCCCCTGCACGCAAGTACCAAACTGGGACTCGTACTTCTTCGAGTGTATACAAAATACTTTGTATGGCACCACCGGCTACATAAGAGTCAAAATGTATATTATATAATACATATTTTGTATATAAACTGTAATGGTCTAGTACTTCCTACAAAATATTCAATAGCTAGACCAAAAGCCAATATAGAACATTTTGGAAATGAATTTTTGCATGTCTTTTTCGTCCGGTAAACTACGTTAGTAACGGATACTCGTACTTTTTACCCGCACAATTTGCACGCAATAATGGTCGTCACATTTCGCACTTCGACCCAATTGTCACATGCACGCACTTTCCGAGACGGAAGATACGGAGTATGTGGTGATGTACCGGTGTGTGCAGGTGTTGCTGTCCGACCCTGACGCCGAGGTGACGAGCTGGCCGCTGGAGCTGGTGGCACTCCGGGACCGGCTGCATGAGGACAAGAACAGACACGACAAGGAGGTACGAGAAAGAGCATATTAACTTTTTAAATATAAGTGGGGGCAATTGTTTTTCAGTTTCAAAGTAATATATCGTCTCCGGTAACAATATTATATACATCCAATGACTGTCCTCCGTTACATTTTTTTTATCATCACCTATCTACAGCCAGTCGTTAAATGGTCATACAATAATTCATGCGGTATCCATACAATAATTCATCTGGTATTCCATTTAAATAATTTAATATAGGTAATTATCCTATCTATATAATTTATACGTTGCTTGCTGCTTACGTAACTTATATTACGGAACCCTTCATGGGCGGGTCCGACTCGCACTTGGCCGCTTTTTATTACTCGGAGAAATTTCAATGAGCGGCTAATTATTTATCGGTACTTTTTCTTGAATCTCTTTCTTGTCCCTTGATGGCATTTAAAAAAATACAGAATAAAATGAGTACCGTGGTCCAAAAACCCACCGTGGTAACAACAGTTAAATATGACACGGTAATTCGTCTCGATATAAGTAATGGCCGCGCACACACGACAAACAAATCCACCCGGGGTGAGCTATAAATATGGGCCACCCTCGAGTTCCCGCGCTCTGACTCACCCTTCACTCGCAACTTGCTCTTGTTAACTACACAACATACATACTATCGTCTTTGCTTCGGCATTCAGCTGAAAATTAATTACCACCGGGGTAATGTAAAATAAAGGGTCAGGAAGTCTATTACCAAAATCGAAAGGCGAAGTTTCGGTCCGAAACGAAAGAACGACGAACATCGAATTAAATCAAACTTCAAAAAACCAAAGTACTTCGGAGCCGAATAGTGTGGACGGATTTCGTTTCGGAGCCATTAAGAGTGAAGTTGTAGTTACGATCATAATAATGTCAAACAACGAAAAAGTAAATGTCAAGTGAATTTGGGAATAAGGTTAACGAAAGACAAAATGTCTTATCGCAAACTTCGTATCAATCTTCGGATCCGAAACTCTTTCGTAATAGCAAAATGTACGATCCGTCAACCGAAACTTCGTATTTTGATTTTCGTAAGAGGGCTCCAGGTGCGAGTCGATCTCGCTCACATATATTTCGTATCTAGTACGGTGTTACGTCATATAAACAGTACATATGTCGCAGGTATATTGTCAAAGCCGTGATATTACAATTTTACTAGTGATATTATAATTTAACGGTAGATTGTCAATCGACTTAATTTTTTACAATTTAACAGCCTGATTGTAATAGTAGTGACATTGTAATGTCACGGGCATAGGTACTGAAGTGATATTCTAAGGCAATTATATTTTGACAATTTTACTAGTCGTTAGTTTATGAGGCAATCTCTGATTTTTCTGTTTCTTGTATTTATTGTATAGTCATTATTTTTTAGTTGTGCATTAGTGTAATCAACTAATTATTTATTAGTAGCCTATTTTGTCTTTGTTCACTAGTAGATCCCAAAAACAAATTTAGACTGTTGACTACACCGCAGGAGCCAAGCGTAGCGTGCCAGCTAGCTAAAACCAGGCTGTTCAATTGTAACAAATTAAGTCGGTTGACAACCTACCGTTTAATTATCACTAGTAAAATTGTAATATCACGGCTTTGACAATATACCTACGACATTTTATATATAGTCTGTAGAAGAAATGTTTTTAATTTTATGGTGGCCATCTTGGTTTTTATTATTTGTTTGTAAATAGTAATTCAAACTCTGTCAATATTTTAGCTGGTTAAGTATTTCGGATTCTATGACAGCATGCTCCAAGACGTAGGAGTTATTTTACTATGTACAATTTCGTTAGAAAAATTCGCTAAAAACGGATTCCACGGCAATTAAAACTGAGCTCTAAAAATCTTTGTAGGTACCTTCACCTGCATTCGACGCTACTGGGATATCTCTGGTATTGTTAACTGTTGTACACGATTGTTCTTCTCTTCCATATAATTATTTTTTCCGTGGACGGTATGTTATAATATTATATCTGTGTATGTATTATTAATCAATGTTTCAAGCACAGAGGATGCACTAGTCCACATTTTTTTTAAATTAAAACTTAAGGGGCGCTGAACTGAAATAAATTTGATACTTTAGCAAATGATTTTTACAAATGATTTCATGTTTTTTTTTGTACCTACGTAAATATTTGTATTTTTTGTGTTGTCTGATGCTTTGGACGTAGCTTCCCCCTTAAGGACACCTTCCCTAACCTTAAACTGGGGATGAAATATTGGAGACTTACCTTTACAGGTATTGTTGGATAGGTCTAAAATATACCATTTATAAATGATACCTTGTTGGATATAATTAACTTTAATTTTTAAGACTGAGTCAGCTCAAGTCAACTACGTCAGTACCCGTCAATGTAACATAGAATAACTTACGTATAAACGCTTTTGTTTTTTTAGCATCATTAGTTCATTTATTATAGAGTATGTTTTCTGAGTATATCCATAAAGCATGGGTATAATCCTATTATCTATTGTAACAACAACCGAGTTCAATAATATCTACTTTTAAACGCTGAGATTACATCTTTATATTATGTGCGGGTGAATGAACTGCTAGGGCTAATAATATCGTCTAATGTATTTACTATGCGCCCTAGTTTGTTTAATTAGTGCACTTTTGTAAATTGATAATATTCTTAACTGGAATAGATGTTTCTTTTGATGTTAGAGAAAAGAGAAGAAATGTTAAGACCCGTTCGTGTCACTCGACGATGCCGAGGCGTTAATAATCACGTACAATATGACTGGCAATCCCATAGGGATAGCCCTAGGCTGATGTTGTTGCAGATGTTAAAAAGTTTTTCGCTAATATAAACACAGAAACGGCCTCTTATATCGACAAAATTGTAAAAAATTCTAGGGTTTACAACACAAGGCAGTACTTACAATCCGAAAAACATTAGGTACCTAATATAAGTCAACAAAACCATTAAGTCCATTTTGTTACCGCATTGATTTTGTATTCCTCGGCCGCTCAAAGATATATGAATATATATAAATATAGTATTTCAAATGTTGAGTAATTATGGTTCTTGTCAAATCCATATTTTTCTATTAAGAGGTTCTAAATTCCTGTCGTTTATGACGTAATTTAAAAACCAGTTTTTTCATCGAAAGGGTATAATTATACTTCCAGTTTAGTTCTTTATAAAAAAGTTCTGATGATGAGTGATTTAGGGAAGTCTTCAAATTTTACTTATAGACATAATGACGCCACTGCGCATGATAAGTGACGCACTGGCTCATGCGGCAAACGAAAGTGCGTCTTCCGGCCACACTCCTTGCTTCGAGCTCATATTTGTAAACATTGGAAAGATATAGCCGAAGATGCCGTGGTCACGGGCGTGAGGTACAGTTCCGCCGAGTTCTGTTTTCCTTGGACGTTAGGAAGTTGAGCGGGCCGGATGGGATAGTTCCCAATATTTACATTCCGGCACACTTACTTACAAAACTATAAAGCTTCTATCCGATCCCAATAAGATGTCATCTCCGATGCTCTTACCTTTTCTTCCAAAATTACTGATTGCATAATTGTGAATAACTTGTAGTTCCAAATTGGTAGATAGTGGTTCCCCTTTTATACTGGTTGACCAAGATTTATATTTTGGAACAGATGATGCCAATACCATATGGAATTATAACGTAATTTTTGATGATATTAAACAAAAAAAAAACTACGTTTAAAAAAACCGACTTCAAAAACTGAAAAGTATCAAATAACTATAAATTTAATTTAATACACCTCTTATCCAAACCTTAACCTTAATAAAATATTATTATTTATATGTGTGAACTATTTATAGGTTTTAAGTCGCAATTATCGTAATCATTCCGCATCGAACTAAAGAACAATTACGTAAATCAGATCATAAATCTCAGAGTATCGGTGTACATACATAAAAAAATACCGATCGAATTGAGAACCTCCTCCTTTTTGAAGTCGGTTAAAAACAAATAGTAGAAGGGAGTGTTGCGTAATGTATAGAGCAATAGAATGCTCTATATCTAATGTACTGATAACGAGTAACGCAAAGGGCGGCCGCACTCCAGATGCACACGTCAAGTAATAATGTTTGATCAGAACATTACACTACCACAGATAAAACACACTAGTTAAACTGCGTACTGTCGCATACAAAAGTGAGAACGGTAGTGGCAAAGGGAAAGTAAAATATATGAATGTATTTTATTTTCGAATTTCGAATGATCGTTTTTTTCAAGCTACATCTACGGTTCGTTAGAGACAGCCGATTGTGGTAAGAGTTGAGACATAAGTGTAAAATCGAAAACACTATGCCAGAACACATCGACAATCGACATGTTTCACAGTAAGGGCACTATTATAGTATTTTATGAACAATGCTGTGAATTAACGAAACAAAAACAAATTATATTTAACGATATTTTTTAATCATTCCTCATCTACTAGCTCAAGGCCGTTCGCGACTTCTACGCAATTTTTTTCTTTGGATATTAAGTCTGCTAAAATAGAACGTGAATAATTCAATTAATTTAGTAAAAAGGGGTTGAAAATTTATTGAAGTAGGCGTTACTTTGCGGAATTTTATTAATATTAGAGGTATAAGATTTGCGTAAGAGGTGTATTAAATTAAATATCTATTAAGTTTTTTTTATACTTTTGAGTTTTTGAAATCGGTTTTTTAAAACTTATTTTTTTATTATAATATGATACACTAAAGGTGCCGTTTAAAGCAATGTAATTTCCTAATTCCAAGTTGCAGTCAATGATGTTAAAGCCTATATATGCTTATATTTCTTAAAATATATCACTTTTACACTTGTCTTCTTCACTGTATTCAGATTTTTGTTATGTATACGCAACCTTAATTGATATTTACTTATCAAATTAGATCGTGTAGCACAAACATAGATTCAAACATTTTTAATTTCAAGTAGTTTAATTGACTTCAAATGATGAACAGAACATTATAAAACTTCCAGCTCTTCTATGTAAACCGTATGTGTATTAAATTTTTCAACACTTACAGTTTTTTCAACTTACACTTTACTGTTTACACTCTACTTCCATCCTTCCCTACATGAAACAACGTTCTCTGTAACTGTGACTACATCTTCTACTCTATTTCTTCTTTTTCTCAATCGGTCACTCTTGTCAGAGTGGTCGTGGTTGCCAAGTTGATGCAACATTAGTCGCCGTTGATCTTGCCAGTTTTGGGTCGCACTGCCTCCCTCGCGATGCTCCTCCACTTTTGACGGTTTGTAGCATTGCGGGAGCACTCCACCACTGGTGTCTGCGTTACTGTTTTGATAAGGTCCATCCATGGCGTGGCTGGGCTGAGCGTCGTCCTCTCGCTCTTTTCCCCTCCACCAGGCCCTTTCTGGAGATGTGACCAAAGAACTTCAGAATTCGTAGTTGCACAGTCAATACTATAGCTATCGAGAAAATTCTTCAAGATTAGCTAAATGGATAGTTGTCGCGATATAAAATCTATTTTGATCGAGTTTATGACCGATTGTTACCTAAAAAGCACATAAAAGTAAACAGTGTACCCAGGTTCCCAGAAACAGAAGGCAGTTCGTTGCACCAACGGTTAGTGTTACGCTTCCTGGTTGCTCGTTGCAATTTCCGCGTTTCTTACAAGTTATCATTGGAACTACTATGTATACATAGTGTAGAATATATGCCAAAATTATAGTAATATTTCGGCATAGATTCTACATATGGTTTTGGTTGCAGCACTTATTACCCTACTGTTATACTGAAGCTGTAAAAATTTGCGATTTAAAAGAGTAAATTTAACTTTCCACTCTTCATTTTAAATCAGCTTATTAAAATACTCTGACTTTGGAATAATAAATAAAGTAATAATAGTACACAAATGAATACTCTACTCTATTTACTAAATAGTAATTTTTAGTCTAGTAGTGAAGCTCCTTAATAACACCATGTTCAATAACCAAGAATGGTCCTTCCAGCAAGACTAGGCACCGGGTCAGAAAGCTCGGTTTTTTTCTTTGTTTCAGTATTTATGGTAAGACTAGGTATAGCAGTATCGTATAGCAGGCATGTTTCCATTGGAAATTCAGTCACTGCTTGTGGAGATTTTAAGCGAATTGATGTCGGCGTAACGCTTAGTGTAACCCATGTGTTCTGAATCTGACCATAATTCTGATCACTTGTGAAGTTTCTTGGGAACTGTAGTGCTCTTCTATTGTTAATTTGTCAAAAAGACATTTCTGTACTTTTCACCCGCGCAATCGGCACAGCAAGCAATATTTTTAATCGATCCACTCTCTTTAAACTTTTATTTATACATGTTGAAGATTACTTTCAAGAGAGAACAAAGCTAAATTTTACTGACATTAAATTATTGGTCAAGTGGGTCTAAGAGGTTATTGGATCCATCAAATGGCGCTAAACTTCATAATAACAACTATGACAGGTACTATCTCGACTCTTGTCAACCGCAACCCCCCTGCAAACATGCTCTGAAAAGGTCACGAAACGTCGGGTTATCCTTAAATAATAAAAATACAAATTTTACGCAAAAATAAATTTAAATATACAATTATAATTACACGCATTTTAATCACTTAAAAGTGCAACACTCTCGTTAATCAAAGAAAATGCTATGAGATAGGAAATTTGTAAATCATTGTGAATAGATCAAAACAATTAATGAAAGCTGCTTTGTATATTAAGAGCGAGCAGTGGTCCCTGCGGTGCAGTAAGCCGTTGTGATAGGGGACGTTTTTGTGAGTTCGTTAGGGTCGGGCCGCGGGCGGAAATCAGCAGCACTTCTAAATTTGAAACATACTTAAACGGAACCTATTGTATTTGTGATTTTTATAATAGGTACATGAATAACTTTAGAAATTGCAATTTATGGTATTGATGCATAATTTATAATGTATCAATATCGTCATCTAATACTGATTATGAATTTACTGAGGAGTTCTTAGGGCAATGGACATCGATGTATTCCAAATTAAGAGTGGCAAATAAAGATGCGACTCATTCAGCTGTTATGGCTTGATTCAGTAAAAAACAAAAACTTTCACAGTATAGATGTAATGCTTATGAGAAATGTATAGGTTGCAGGTTAACCACCGACTTGATAATCTCCTCCAGTTTTAGATTTGTTTTTAAAGGTTGATAAAGTCGATATTAACAAAGTCAGTTAGATGAGGTAAGGTGGATGCTATGAATGGAGAGCAGCGCTATATAAACGAATTGCAATAAATAAAGTTAATGACTTCTTGTAACTAATGTTTACGTTGCATCGGAGGACGTGCTCGGGACGCTCGCCGCCGGGTTATATATAGCGTGTTCAGTTTTATTGACACTACGATTTTGGTGAATCAGGATAGCTTTTGCTGATAAATATTAAAGTCTGTATGTTAAGTTGAAATTTGAAACAGTCGTATCTTGAATGTCATGCTTAGTGAAGCTCAATTACATACGGTCTCTCACACACTGTGTCAATCGATGTATCTTATTTTGATGGAGGTATTATTACCATCATGTGCGCCACATATGGCGTTATCATTGAACGCAGAGTCAGCGTCAAAAAGATTAGCGTCACCCATTGTATTCAAAAACATGGCAACACCCATCGTTACCATATACATCGATCCACCGAAAGTGACCAAATAGATAGCGTCATCCAAAGTACTCAAATATATCGGGATACCATAAACATAGCTAAATATATCGTTACACACAAGCCCCCTTATTCATAATGGTCCGCTAACTTTAAACAGCCGCTAAGGAGTGTTTTTTCTCATTCTGACTTAGGTCAATAGAAGAAGACAGAGTGAGAATTGGCAATGCTTTAAGTTAGCAGACTATTATGAATAAGGGGGAAGGTGTTCAAAAATATAGATACATTTGTGGAAAATGAACTTTCGGTGAAAGATTATAGGATTCAAATCAGAACTTTAAATTTAGTTGATATAATAATATCAACATTGACTATAAACATGCAGAGATGGAGCTCTGTACCAGTACTCTGGTTATAGAAGCTAGGGTTATAATGCAATCCATATAAAATTAATATTTTTTACGCTGACTACATAAGCCTTGGTGTCGTTGGCTGTACAATTTTGCGTGATCATACATTCAAATTCTTACGACGTTGTACGTACCGTTCTAGACAATAAACACGTACAATATCAATAAACACATACATACACCGGCAAATTAATCTTCTCTACTTGAGTACAAGATACGAACTAACAGTATATTTTACGATCACCTGTTGACAAGTGATCCTTATGTTCATTTTTAACCAATGGCTGACAGTATAAATATTTTAAACCGCCGGTTTTTATTATCTCTTGCTCTTAAAGTTAATAGTCCTATTTGATTAGCATGAAAGTATTTAACACTGCTACTCAAGTGTATCTCCACGAAATAATGATACATTCAGACAGACGCTTAGATCCGTTACTGCATGCATTAGTTACGATCCGACATTAGCTATCTGCATACAAATATTTCCGAGTAAACTTTGTGATACACAAGAACAGCATCTGATATAAATCTATGTTATTAATACAAATACTCACGATATTATATATATGATTTCAAACATTGATGTGTGTTCACATCAATGTTTGAAATCATATATTATATCAATGTACTTATAGGATGTAAGATATCTCTCTACTTTGTGTTAGGTGGCTGTTGATGGTATGCACGGAGGTCACTCAATAGTAGGTGACGGACTAGGGAGTCTATACTTACATCATTTGACGCCGTATATTATGTTTTATCTTCTTAAAATTATTGAGAATTGTTTTCATGAAATTAAGGGACGAGACAAGGAGGACGTTCAGTTGATGGTATTTGATACGCACCGCCCATTACAATGCAGTGACGTTCAGGATTCTTGAAAAAAATCTGCGCGGCACTACAGTAGCGCTTGTCACCTCGAGAAAAAATATGTTAAGTCTCATTTGCCCAGTAATATCCATAGCTACGGCGCCCTTCATACCGAAATACAATAATGTTTACACATTACTGGTTCACGGCAGAGATAGGCGCCGTTGTGGTACCCATAAACTAGCCGGCATCCTGTGCAAAGGAGCCTCCCACGTTGTGACTGGTGACAATATAGCTGTGTTTTTTTCTTAAACCACACTTATTCCGGCTTACGGCGTCTCAATACTAGATCTGTGAGCAAGTGTATTGTTGTGACTGTCTTCATATTTGGCTGCGTCGCTTCTTTCTTTACCAAGCAGTGTGATTGTCATGAAGTCTTGCTATTTATTTATTTATGTACTGACACACCAACAGCATTACATACCAAACATTAAAATAATTATGGTCTTATATTAATTAATGTGGTATGAATGCCAGTTACTGGTGCATACACCACTCTCATTGGAAGACATTAAATTAAATACAAAATAAAGTGTGACCTACAATTTTGACAAGGATTTGAAGCAAATTATTAAAAATAATAGATACAATCAAAAGAAGAAATATAGTTTGCATGAATATCAACTAACATATTATTTTTTACGAACAAAAATGAGCGGTTAGTCGCGGAAAATCGATTGTACCTACTCAGAAGACATCCTTGATAATGGAGAATGTTTAAGGGCATTTGTTCTCTCAAACTGTCGTCATCTCTTTCTGTTAGCTGTCATTGGTAAGTGCACACTTATGCACGAACCGCCTACATCAGATTAAATTTGGTCGGGCTTGAGTGACACTCCGCGCGGTCAAGAGCCTTCCACTTTACCCTGGACAACAAGACGCTCTGTGGACTGACTGCCTCACCTCTATATATGTACACGGAGTATTAAAACATCCACCATCCTCCAAGCAAGCCCCACATTGCCAAAGCGTTTTTTTCTTTTCAGCCTCTCGCACTGTCCATGTTGCAATAAGGGTCTTATTATTTTTTACGACTACAGTAAAGCTTAATAATTAGATACCATGTTAAATCTACTTTACTTTAGGAATTTCTTTATAAAGGTTGTTAGGGTTCTGTAAGCAACAAGAAAACCATCAACCGAACCATCCTTTCCTTCTTCTGCCAGCGGGTTGTATGATGTTACTTATGAACCGCAATACCTAAAAGCTGGCCAAAGTTTGAAAAAAATCAAGATCAAGAATTCCAAAATTGCCGCCATGGAAATGAAATATGTTTAATGTTAATTTTACCAACTCATTTACAGTTTTGGGACGAGTTGAAAAGTAATGATACTGATCTCACAAAAAACATTAACTCCAAGGCAAGGATAACCCTACGTCACTACACAGCTTGCATCCCATATTCTCCCTACACTTTTTTGTCTCATCTCTGTACTCAGCACCGGGTTAGCCATTACCCAGTGGGCCAGTGCATTACCGGCCGCGTAGTATGTTTGACGTGCGCGTCGCGTGCACGTAAATTTGACTCGTAAGTCGACGTGATAAAATACAAATTGTCGGATGAGTGGTGACGGCAATCGCAGTGCGGTGTATTTACGGAGTGTTGGTGAAGCTATTTGCGACTGTGATACAATTCGGATGCAAAACTCTTCGAGTCACTGCCATTTACCATACATTTAATTTAAAAGTAACCCAGTGTAATGGCAAGTGGCAACTGTGATATTGCGATATACCACCACATAATATATACGTATACCACATATTCCATCAAATTTTAAATGTCAAAGTCAAAATTATTTTCAAGTCAAATTTTTGTATAGAAAATTTAAAGTGCCCAAAAATAATATTATCAAGAGTTAAAAGTTCGTTTGAACCTCACAGATTATGATATTTATTTAACCGATGCAAAACTGCCCTTTCCGAAGCTTTTTTTTATATTTCATCGTATTTGTATTGTGATGTCCTTAGTACTAGTTACAGATCATTGTTAGCTGTACGGGATACCTGTACCTCCTGCTAATATATTTTGTGTGTACCAAGTACATAAAATAATATATCTAGAACATAATTATTATTACTGTTTAGTGCCATTAATGACGTAAAAAGAAAAAATGTTATAAACAACAAACCCCTTTAGGCCAGTAGCGGTCTTGCATTTCCCATGTGTGTAAAATAGGAGCCGGTGATGGGAACCGGCCATCATCGACAAGTCATACTCATGGCAGTTCAACACACACACTTCAAATGTCATCTATAAAATTAAGTAGTTTATAAACTGACGACTGCTTGCTGCCGTCAAGTACACCACGATGTGATATGTCCAACAATCGTCCCCGTTGCGGGCGTCGCGGTCGCGACGAGTATATTGTGTGCTTCAGAACCACCAGAACGATATTTCAAAATTTCTAATTTTAAAGTGTCATTTTCGTTTTTCTTAAATTTTTATTTAATGGTCTTCTTTTTAGAGTTCTTGAAAAAAAAACCGGCAAAATTAATTATTATCTGATACTGAAAAACAATAAATAAGTGCATTTTCTTACAACTAGTATCTCTTGAACTTCAAGGTACCACCTTAAAAAACCGTGAATCCTCTCGTGTGCCAGTAAGCTCTCTAGGTTGCGCTGACCATCCCTACCATCAAGCGACCCTACTCGCTTATATTCCGACCTCCGATTCTGTATGTAAGAACGTCCCTTGGGCTCGGGGTCGATGTCCTTGAGCTTACAGTTAATGTGCTTTATTGTTCCTTCTGTTAATTAATTACGCTGATTCCGGCCACATGTTGACGTGGTTTTTTTTTTATTGTTAATACGACGCACTGTCGGGGTTTATACATACATATTATATATCGCATCAACATTATTATAGGAAGCTCCATAATGTAGTTTTCTGAATATATTCAAATTTATTAGAGTCATTGCTGATATTCTCCCACCATGTTTAGATAACAATAAGGTCTGTTGAAGCATTTATTCAGTATTATAATTAATTGAAAATTATTTCGCAAAACACATTCTCAGGCACAGATTTATACTGCTGACTATACTGGTGCTTGTACTCACTTGGGGTACTGTCCAACAGGGGCGTACATTGAATGTCTAGCCAGGTAGTAGTACTGTGTATTTAACTAGTCAAAGGAAATATTTTATGAGTGGGTGTTCAATAGAAGTTTGGTAATAAAATAACTGAACCAAATTAAACTAAATTAACTTTAACATTAGTGCTATATTTATTTAGGTTGACTGATTAGAAATATTAGTATATCTTCAAGCTGTCACAAGGCTTGTGGACGCATTTTCTAAGTAATGTTATTCGCGTCCATTATTGAAGTTACAAGTTAATAAGGTTTAATAATTGTTTATTGTAAATTCAGTTATATTATGAGTGTGGTGTGAACAATAATTAATTAATCTAATTATGATTTTCCTCGTATTATATTTGTTTTTAAGATGAAAACTTTATTTTCTTTGTTGAACAGCACATGCAGAGCTTAGAAGGGGAACAGTCGACCTGATAGATAATACCGGTGACTGTAAAAAAATCATAACAATGAATACTAAACCGTGCGTTGCTCCCTCGCTATCTCTCGTTTTATGGGACGCACATAAAATCAATTCCCTTCGCGTCATGTCAATCGAACGTTGTAGAAACTGAGTACAGTCATCGACACAAATTTATACATCATTATTTGAATTTTTCATGACAATAAGGGACGTGACGAGCAGGACGTTCAGCTGATGGTGGTTGACACACCCTGCCCATTACAATTCTGTGCCGCTCAGGATTCTTGAAAATTCCAAAAATTTTGACTCGTCTCCTTGAGATATAAGATGTTAAGTCTCGTTTGCCGTGAAACAGCAATGTGTAAACATTAGCAGCAGAAATGGCGCCGTTGTGGTACCCTTATGGGTACCGGTTAGATTATTCTAACCGGCATCCTGCGCAAAGGAGTCTCCCACTGGTTTCTATTCGTTGATGGTTTTTTTTTTCAAATGTTATATAGTCCTTCATTACTTTTGTTGTATTTAAATATTAATTATTATATATTGCCGGCATATCTTATCTTTTAATGCAAGTATTGGAGAGATTCGTGTCCAAATGTGTAATTTGCCATTTAAAATTGCGAAGATTGGTTAGTTGGCCGAAAGTTACAAAATGAATGTCATATTGAAGTCGGCCGGTAGTTGAACAAACCACGTAAAAATTGTGTTATTAATTCCTTTTGTAACCAACTTGAAAGCTTGATCAAATCCATACTTGATAAGTCCTACAATCTACTCCCTACATTATATCGCGATATAAATTGTGATACAAACCATTTTAAAGTAGCCCATTTACAGCAAGAAGTAATTTGATCGAAGCGAGTAGTATATGTTTCATCATTTGGTCGACTTCAGCACTAAAATCCTCTCGTTAAATCCGTATTTTCATCTATATACAATAAGTTAGTCAACAAGTTCGACGCTTTTGTTAATTCTTGACATTCCTAATAGCTCCTAAAAATATGAGCGAGAGCTCAATTTTTTCGGAATAGCGTCTAGAAATGTTTTGAAAGTAAGTATTAAATTAGTACGTAAAAAATTGCAATTGCTATTAACAAATTCAGATGAAGAAATAAACTTTTCGTTAATAACTCAATAACTACTAATATTGAAGGAATTTTAAAAAGATCCTTAATGAGAAGTAATTTTCCAATAAAAAAAGTTTCGAATCCAGGAACTCTATTATCAATTATTTATAATTTTAATTTTTAGGCCGGGCCTCCTATCAGTCAAATGAACTACCGCTATTTTTTTTCACAAAATATATTAATAAATAATTTGGATAAATTATGATATCAGCAAGACAATTGAAAGAATAAATTCCCGTTGGAATAAAGTTTAGTGAATTCTTCAAAAATATCTCTGTTACCTTAAATAACTATGTAATGTATATGAAAGTTGAAATTATACAAGTGCTGATCCGGCAAATGTTGTTTTGTCATATATATGTTTTGTCATGTATATTAAGTACCCCGCGCCCGCTCATTGTATGAATTTTCATATTATACTAGCAGATAGATATCAAAATCGCGATACAAAAGTAACTGTTGATTGTAGATAGGTGAAAATTTGAAGTTGAATGTATTTTTAATGCTGACTCATAATCAAACAAATTTAAAAAAAATGTCAAAAAAATTTAAATAAAAATTTTGTGTGGACCACCCTTAACATGGATGAAAAATAGATGTTGTCCGATTCTCAGACCTACCCAATATGCACTCAAAATTTCTCAAGCCGTTTCGAAGGAGTTCAAAGTTTAACACCATGACACAAGAATTCTATATATTAAATGATGAAATGTCATTGACTGAATTATTAGTATTGCAAATATATAGATAATTCTAAGTCAATAAAATACAGCATTCGGATAAGTAATCACCAACATATTTTATAGGTATACTAAAACCTTCTTCCAAAACCACTGCATCTTATATTATACAGGATGTTAATTAAAAACCTGTACTATATGTATATGTCTTAAAACGAATTTTTGGTTTCATGGAGCTGTTTGTTCCGTCGGCGGTATTTTTGTGGTAAACAAATCATGTTATTGGATAACTTTAGGCTACATTTAGGTAATTAATTTTTGCGCCAAAAAATTTAGTTGTGAACAAATTGAGAATGAATTGAATGAATGAATGGATAAGATGTATCTTGAATGCATCCCAATTAGAGCAGGAAGTAAATAGTATTGAACAGGCGGTTCATATAACTGTGGTGTGTGGTGTATCACTCGACACCACCACGTGTCTTTGTTTAATGTTTAGTTTCGTGATGCCGAATGAAAGCTGCAATTCTGTGTGTCCGGTATCTGTGCCACGTTGATATTGTTTGTGAATGCATTCCAAAAGTCGAGTAATAGATAAAAAAAACAATTGTAGATCAACTCCAACACGCTCAGGGTTCAGCACTAAATTTAAATGTATTTAATAATTTGTTATGTTTGTAAGTGATAACCCTCACTTCTGGGATTTATTACAAAAATAATAACCTGAGAGTCGAACAAAGCATACAAAATTTATCGACGATTCGTCACTCGAACGGTTGGCTCAGTTGGAAGAGCACTCGCACGGAACGCAGGTTTCTATGTGCCGCATCGTTCATAAATATTGTTTTATTTTTATAATGTATGTAATAGTTCATAAATAAATGGATCAGTTCTAGTAATACTTTTGTAATTTAAATGGTGGTGGTCGCTCGCTTGCTAAATGAAATAAAGAAATAATAATAAAAAAAATAATCAAATAATTGTTAAAAACTATTATTTAAATCATGTGCATAATGTATAGTTATTGTATTATTTTGTAACTAAAGCAAATGTAACATGTCTGTGTGTCTGTCTTGTCGGCGATCATTGTTTAGCGTGGACCACACCGATCGTCTCACATGTTTGCTTTTACAGCATATTTAACATGGCCACAGCTGCAGAGCATACTGCGCGCCCCCTTCTATTGTTTTAACACGAATCTCTCTCAGTGAAGCTGGCCTGTATTGATGGGGAGTGTACAGTCGACACCCAAAGTGTATAGCCTAAACAAAGTGATTTCATTTACATAAAATAGAGAAAACGAATCTAAGTAATTACTGAAATTATTATTGTGCCTTTACATAACTTTATCTACGTTGGATAACAAATGGCAAATCAAATCAAAATCACTTTATTGATGTAGGTCGCGGAAATGATACTTATGAATGAATGTCAATTTTTTTTTCTTATTGAATCTATTGCTATTTCGTAAAGGGTTGAGCTAATGAGAAGAAGTAGCGAGAAACTCATAACCACTCTTTTAAATCAAGATTTACATTTTCATCGTTTTACAAATCATTTCAATTTCAATATAATATGTAAAGTGATGCAACAAACATACTTAAACGTCAAATAGTCAATGTCTTACACGAGTAAGTCAAAAATGTAAATTAATACAAAACAAAAGTTATTGAGTACATTTGTAGCTGCAACATCCACACACACCGTAAATAAATAATGATATTCTGTGAGCATTTTATAAGCGATTGTATATAAAAAATATATATGTAATTAATATTAAAGTTCAAGTTGAAACACAAGTTTTAATCTTTTATTTTTAACAATGACAAATATAAAATAAGTACAAGGTTTACTCGTCAGTATTTTAATATTGTTTTTTTTTTAATTATGGAAAAACTTTCAAAGAATTTAATATTATTGTTCTTACACGAAAAACTATGGATCGAACACCATTCACGTTGTAATTGAAATGGTCGTTCAGCTGCTGATTGTACGTTTCGCCAACTTAGTGTAAATTCATTTACCTTTCACTAACCACGAGTGAGCCCCAGGTTCGCCCATCGAACACTGACATCAGAGAGAGTAATATTATATCAAAGAAAAAATTTCAAGTTTTGAGGGTACTTCAAAATTGTTTTTTGATTCTAGTTATAACAAAAAAAGATCGTAGTCATTAGCGATTACAGTTATGAGATTATAATGAGTAACAGTTCAGTTGATGTATCAAGCTCCTCAATGATTAAAATATTATGTGATTAAAGTGAAGTTGTTTTGAATGATAAGTGTGATGTAATGTATGAAGATTCACAAACACATGATAGGAAATAACGTTAGTATTTGATCACATTTCTGGGTCAGAGGTGAAATATCTAAAGACTTTCTTTTAGGTTATCTTATGGTATTCCATAGTTGAAACATGGTAATTAAAGTTACGAAGTTGCTAGTTTAGTCGTTCGTACATATTAGAATATCGTATATTTAGTAAACTAGAATTTTAATTTAAAAATCCTATATGAAATAATATGTTAATTATTTGACAGCTGTCATAATATTTTCAAAGTTAACTATAACTTTATTAATTTTGTTTATTTAATCATTAGAAAGCTAATAGTTTTGAAATTAGTATTTTCTTTGATTAACGCGAGTGTTACACATTTAAATAAAACATTTTCCCTCTGAAAACGAGATCTTGAAAGGTCTTGAAACGTGGGGAAAACACAATAATAATTACACGCGTTTTAATCCTTTAAAAGTGTTTTTTAAAGTTTTGAAATTAGTTTTATTATTCTTTTGTGTCCATTTCTATCTATAACTTGGCGACATCTCAACATAAATGTATCATGACTTGTACAAATCAGTAAAAAATGAAATCATCTCTAAACATAGTAAGCCATTGATTTGAAAGGGGTCATTGGGTCGCTTCTCGCGGGCGCGGGCTCACAATACTTCGTTCACGCACTTGTTTCATATATTTTGTTTAAGATTTGTGTATTTAGTTTAAGTGTTTGAGATGTTTGCACCAGTATTTAAACAATATTATAGATGTTTTATTTTCGGTTTTGCTATTACAAACTTGCACTCGATTCCAGCACGCCGTGTAATAACATCATACAATATTTTGAAAACATTATATCTCTGTATATCATTGTCTTAGCGCAAGGGCCGGACGAGTATCCTTACACGGGCATTGAATTCAAGCTCTAAAGGTTGATTCATACAATATACGATAATTTATATTTGTACAGTTTATTCTTTATTACTTTTTACGAAATATTTGATATTATTTAAGCACGATTCATATATTGGATGCAGCACCTTACAAACTAATTTGTTATGTATATTACAGCCATTCGAAAATACTCTATTTTATTCAAAGTTGGCCATCGAGTTTCTTGTATGTTCTTCTCACGAGCTCTACTTTTTCGGTAGATTCAGTAAAATAAAATGAATATTTATAGTTACTATTCAAAAGCGCTTAGATTAAGCCTAATTGAATAAAGTTTATTCACCTTGACTTTGAAATCAATAGGGAAAACCCTGCTTTAAAACACACCTGCTAGTATATACCATCCTCATTACAAATACCTCTTTAAATATCAACTATAACAATATTTGAGTGAGTATTTTTAACGTCTGAGTTCCTTGAAATATGTCATTAAAATTGATTTATATTTAGAATTAGTAGTTCGGAAGAGTAGAATAATACCTACTGCACTAATTTTTCAGGGCCAAATTATATTACCTACATTATCTAGTGGCTAATTTTTAATGAATAGAAAACTCAAAGAGTGTTTATAAAGTTTTACAACACACAATAATACACTTGACCGTTGGTTTTCCTGTTTCATGCCAACTATAAATGTACGACCACACATGGCGTGCATTGTCATTTGTTTTGTATTAATAATGTTATTAATTAACTCCTGATTAGAGAGAAGAGAATACTCAAATAATCTACTTTCATTCTTTATCTCTGCATGAACGAACACCATACTAAAAAGCACAATCTCTGAAATACTTGGTTCTGCAATTAATGTTTGTTATTTCACATTTCTGTTTAATTAACAATTGTCATTGTTGGTTATATCCAGCTATGGCGAGTAATACAAAAAAATATTAAATTATAGATTAGTTTTTGTATCAGCAGAAAGAAGAGCTGTAGAAAGGTTGATAGCTGTCGCTCGTATCTACTACTTTTGTGCGTTGTCCGTACTAATATTAAGAATCTTATATTGCTTCTTTAACTCGACCAATTTTGATGAAATTTAAGTATCAAATTGGAGAACGATAAGGATAAGGGGATATTCAAGGGCTAATTTTATCCTGAAATTTTGAAATGATCCCCAGGGAGTGCGAGTCCATTCCATAAGTGTCGTATTAAAATATATTTATAGTTTTGAAGTATCTAAATCGCAGGATCTTGTCAAAGTTCCGTTCTCTTTTGATAGCAACGAGTACAATATTGATAATAATTGCGAAGTGGGACATTGACCTATTGTATGTAATAAAATAAATATGAACCGTAAATCTAATAATATTTGGTTAGGTTTAAGTGATTTTCCTCACATCTGGGATTGAAAATACAAATTTAATTTAAGTATTTGCCAAATCGCCACAACTCAAGTGTTAACAAACATACCAAGATATATGTAAATGCGTCATTCCGACGGTTGGCTAACACTGAGGAGTATCCCGTGGGGCGTGAGATTGAATCCCACATCGTCCATAAACGATCTTATGTCTCAAGGTGACGAGCGCAATTGTAGTGCCGCGCAGAATTTTTGGGATTTTCAAGAATCCTGAGCGGCACTACATTGTAATGGGTAGGGCGTATCAATTACCATCAGCTGAACTTCCTGCTCGTCTCGTCCCTTATTTTTATAAAAAAAACAAAAGTTAGCTTTTTTCTCCCTTTTTTTTACTCCCCTCGCTACACATATTCTTGCTCTTTCATTCCAAAGATTTATCGTCATTCTTAATAATATGTGGACCGGCCTTAAATGACCATATCGCACCAGAGAACGCACACAGTTGCCACTTACTAACAAACATGTGAAGCACGGAGAAAACTATTTGTCTATTGTGAAGTTATAAACATTGAGTGGGTAGTGATTTTGTCGTACTGAGGAGATGTGACTTCAAGATGGTTATCATGCGAAAGTTTATGGTATGTTAATGACATAGATTTAAGTCTACAAAAATCTTTAGAATACTAACCGTAGTTTATATAAAAAAACTAGAATCTAAATTGATGTAATATTTCGTAGGATACAACTGCTCTCATCAACGGGTTACTTAATTTGAATAGTTTTTTTTTATGGAATAGGAGGACAAACGAACGTACGGGTCACCTGGTGTTAAGTGATCACCGCCGCACACATTCTCTTGCAACACCAGAGGAATCACAAGAGCGTTGCCGGCCTTTAAGGAAGGTGTACGCGCTTTTTTTGAAGGTAACCATGTCGTATCTCGTTGTACTTGTGTTGTCCTATAAGAAGTATTTTATTTAAATGTGTAACGCGTTAATCAAAGAAAATACTATGTATCGTCCTGGAAACACCGCACAAGGAAGCTCATTCCACAGCTTTGTAGTACGTGGAAGAAAGCTCCTTGAAAACCAAAAAAAAAAGTTGCACTAAAAGCAACGTACTATTTATTACAATGTAACGCTAACGCTAACTATGGAGCTTATGAGGAAGCTCATGGCGCTCAGAGGGGAATGGAGAGGGCTATGCCCGGAGTTTCTCTGCGAGATCGAATCAGAAATGAGGAGATCCGTTGGAGAACCAAAGTAACTGAAATAGCCTAAATGATTGCGAAACTGAAGTGGCAGTGGGCAGGGCACATAGTTCGACGGACAGATGGCCGGTGGGGCAAAAAAGTCCTCGAATGGCGACGACGTACCGGAAGACGCAGTGTTGGAAGGCCCCCCACAAGATGGACCGACGATCTGGTCAAGATTGCTGGTATACTTTGGACGAGAGCAGCGCAGGACCGGTGGTCGTGGAGATCTTTGGGGGAGGCCTTTGTCCAGCAGTGGACGGCTGATGATAATGATGATATAATATATGTGGTCGATATTGGGTGGCGATCGTATCTTCTACGTATCGTGGGCTTGATTCTGATGAGCTTTTAAACTGATGCTGCAATAAATAATCTTCACCATCGGAAAGTGTGGCGGTCAGAAATCTCAAGAAATAACCTTTCACCAACAACCAAACTTTGGTACGATCTATCGTTTGAAAAGTTTCAAAGTTCATAGTTAGTGCACTTTCTAAAGTCAAAATGTTCATTGGATGATCGTGGGTGTCCTGACTTAATCAATTGGAAAACAATCTTAATACAGTCGCTAGACAAAAGCGCGTTAATAGTAGTAATATATTTAAATTTCAACAGTGTGACGAACATATTTTCATTTTTCTCGAACCCGCCAATTAAATGACTGCGTCATAGTCATCTTCAGTGTTCATCAAAAGAATACAACATCTAAAAACTTGATATTTATGTTCCAGAAGACGTCTCAATATTAAATCCACGATTAAATGTATTTTTGTCTCTTCCCTGTACGATCATGGATTCATGACCGATTTTTCTGATAATTCTTTTAAAATCATAAATACAATATTAGGTTTACATTTGCACGAAAAAAAATTGTATGACAATTAGTGGACTGTCATCATAAAATGATAACAGTTACTTAGAAATTGTATGTTCCAGCAAGTTTCGTGTTTGGTTGCTTGATTATTATGACTGTAGGAAAATGATATTAAGGTGGTTTACGATTCAATTTTGTCGATGGTATATTTATAATGATAGTTTCAACAATCGGTATACGCATTGAAACGCCTTCTGCTTTCAGGACCTTAATCTTAGATTAGAGAAACATGTTGTATTTTCTTTGATTAACATGTGTATTACACATTTAAATAAAACACTTTTTAAAGGATTAAAACTCGTGTAATTGTAACTGTGTTTTTAAAAAGTTACATTTTTATTTTTATTTAATTCGTTTTTAGGGTTACTGCAGATAAACTCATTTCATCTGCAGTCCCACTGAAAACGAGATCTGGAAAGATCTTAAAACGCTGGGTTTTAAAATAATAATACTTTTACGCAAAAATCCAATGTAAAAACACAGCTACGCAAGTTTAATCCTTTAAAAAGTGTTTTATTTAAAAGAAACATGATATTTATGTTATGTTACTCTCAGGTGTCGAGCCTCCGCGATTCCTCGGAGTCTCCTGGTGGCGAATGGGACAAGCGGCGGCAGAGACGGAACGACACCTTCGACCAGAACAGAAAACTCGAGGAAGTCACTAAGGAGAGGTGGGTCTTCCCCGACAATACATGTAAGATGTTTATAACAATCATGAGTCATACATATGTGGGGCGAACCCCTGCCTACTAACATGAATCACTCGCTTCATCCTGCCGGAGATGTAACTCTAAGTAAGAGATGTCTAAGGTGCAGGTTGAAACATAAATAATAGATTTTTACAGTTTCTGATTTATAATTCCTTTAAATACAATAGTACCTATACGTGTTTCTGTACTGGATTTGTAATACAATTATTTTAGAATGGAACACTCCAAGAGTTGGTTATATTGTCAGCATCATCAGCCGAAAGACGTCCACTGCTGGACAAAGGCCTCCCCTAAAGATCTCTACGACGATCGGCCCTGCGCTGCCCTCGTCGAACGTATTTCGGCGATCTTGACCAGATCGTCGGTCCATTTTGTGGAGGGCCTCCCGACACTGCGTCTTCCGGTACGTGGTCGCCATTCGAGGACTTTACTGCTGTTCGATCTCGCAGGGAAACTTCGAGCATAGCCCTCTCCATTGCCCTCCGAGCGATCATGACCTTTCTCATCAGGCGCATAGTTAACACCCACGTCTGCGTCTTTATTAATTGTAGCTTTACCGCAACCAGGGATTCTTAGCACCCCCTGTCCCGTCACTTATGTGGCTGCTACCGTGGCCACCACGAGCGGGGACTGGGGTCATGGTTAGGAGGTGTGGCTATAGTCGCCATGCTTGGCAGGCGGGTTGGCGATGGCAGGAGATGGTGTGCTCTGCAGATGCTGCTGCTCATCGTCCGTTGTTTGTATCCCTTAGTTGCCTCTTACGACACCCACAGAAGGAGATGGGTTGGTGCTATTCTGGTGCGACACACACGATTATATTGTAGTTTGTGTGAATGTCACTTGTTTCTACATTGTGGCATCATTTTGAACATTGAGTGGCGCCAGAGAAGTGAATGTAACTGTTCAGTTCCGATGACGACGTGGTATGTCGTGCAGGGACGACCTGAAGCACGTGACGTGCGTGCTGCAGCGCGCCGTGTCGCAGCTGCTGTCGTACTGCGCCAGCGCCGAGGACGAGCTCAACAGGAGCGTGGTCGGCCAGCTGCTGGAGCTGCTGCTGCCGCGGGAGCAGTGAGTATCACGAGTGCTGGCCCTTCGCCGACTGCCGATACAGGCTTTACTTGGCATACGACTCAAATGATATGCTTTCCTAACTATAACCCTGCACAAAATTATCTTTATATATATTTTTTATTATGAAAATCAGTGACGAGACGATTGGGACATTCAGCTGATGTAATTGATACGCCTTGCCCATAACAATGCTGTGCCGCTCAGAATTCATGAAAAACCCAAATATTTTGAGCGTCACTACAACTGCGCTCGTCACCTTGAGACATAAGATGTCAAGTCTCATTTGCCCAGTAATTTCACTAGCTACGGGTCCTTCAGACCGAAACACATTATTGCTTCACTGCAGAAATAGGCGCCGTTGTGGTACCCATAATCTAGCCGGCATCCTGTGCAAAGGAGCCTCCTACTGGTAAATAATATAGAAAATAATAATAATAGAAAAAAGTTTAAAATAAATATAAATGTATTCTATGAATGTTATAAACGAAGCTGAGAGCCTCATTCACATCAAACACATCAAACCTGTATCTTTTTCGAAATGATGGTCAACAGTTTAAACTTTAACACATCCGAAATCTTCACCACATTCAAAATTGTATTACGGTCTGAAGGGCGTCGGAGAGAGACATTTGTGGCTACTGAGACTTAATATCTTATGTTTCAAAGAAAAAAAAGTTAATACGAGATTTCGTAATGATAGAATGATATAGCTATATAACTATACAGTGGAATCCCGTTCAATCTACAATAACAGCTAGGATGATCACCAATTAGACAATTGAAAAATATTAAAAATTTTAGATTAAAAGATAAAAAAACTATTTAAGATTCATTATATAATAATTAATCTTGATATGCAATGTATCTTATAAATTACCACAATTCTGTATCTTTATTAATGTATATTTACCCCCTTATTCATAATGGTCCGCTAACTTTAAACAGCCGCTTTGGAGTGTTTTTTCTCATTCTGATTAAGGTCAATAGAAGAAGACAGAGTGAGAATTGGCAATGCTGTAAGCTAGCAAACTATTATGAATAAGGGGGTTAATGTTTACCAATATAAATGTATGTAGGTAAATATAGATATTTATATACATTTACTTGAAAATAATATTATGATTTAATATTAATTACAATTATTTATTTATAATTATATTTTCAACACAAGGTAAAATCAACATATGATATTCATTTATATACAAATATTACGATGGAAAAACTACAGCAACTGTAAACTCCAAATGTCACGAGAGGTTGCTGAAAACCAGTGTTGTGTTGGTGTCTTCTGCACTGAACAACAATGTACTGACTTAGCTCCATTATTATGTACGCGTTGATTAAATAGTGAACTGGATAATTACTATAGCTACTACCACAAACATGTCTTAAAATAGAAGAATGGAAAAATTGGAAAATGACTATCTGTTATTTTATTATAAATTATATATACCAAAGTAAGAAAGATATAAAGAGCTTTAATCTCTTGAACAGCGCATGGTCAAATGCTAAGTAAGTACTCATAATATTGAGTGTCCTCAAATTTCAGAAGTTTCAATGAAGAGTCCCGTCCGTGCAGCCCGCTTGACCCCAACACGAGTGTGGTGTCGCGCGGGAAGAGAGTCCACTTCGCGCCCGACCTCGACTCTATCCTTAGCACCTTGGACCTGGATGACGAGGTAACAAGATATACTCGTAATCGTTCTGCCTGCCGATGCGGGATTGGGAGTGTATCTATAACCGATTGGCCCAAAAACCTATACTGTATATTAATATTGTTATGTTTGGTGAACTCCTCTCCAGTTGTAACTGCATCTACAGGATTTGTATAAAGACTATTTATTAGGTATAACAGATTGTTTGTAGAAGTGGAAACACCGCACAAGGAAGCTACCTTGTTTCCGGGATGATACGACATGGGAACCTTCAAAAAAAGCCGGTAATGCTCCTGTGATTCCTCTGGTGTTGCAAGAGAATGTGGGAGGCGGTGATCACTTAACACCAGGTGACCCGTACGCTCGTTCGTCCTCCTTTTTCCATAAAAAAATATATTCTAATAGTATTATAGTGATATAAATTTGAAAGGAGCATTGTGTTGGGTGTATGTGTGCAGGGAGCCGGCCTACTGCAGCAGCAGCACGACCTCAGCGTGGACATCAAGCGCCAGCTGGAACACTCGCTGCGGAGACTGCGGCTGGAGGCTCACGAGCTGCTGGAGCTGTCCACGAAGATGGCCTCCAACCGTGAGTACATTGATCATTCGTGTTTTTCTGCATCCAAAGTATCAGTTTATTCTTTTCATACTATGGCCATCATTATGCGGGTTGTGTCGCACCAGAATAACTCCCGTCGGTGTCGTTATAGGCGACTTAGGGATTCAAAGAACGGAGAATGGGCAGCAGCATCCTTCCGAGAAGCACCAACATCGCCAAACGTGGTGATTATGGCAAAAAAAACCCCCAGAAAAAAAAAACATGATATACAGTCCCAGTCGGCCCCGCTCGTGGTTGTCACGGTAGCAGCAACCTAAGCGACGGGGCAACCAACTTGTAAGAACATCTCACTGGTCATCTCACTTCTTCGAAAATACGGGGAGTATAAATGCCTCACCTATTAAATTACTGGATCTCGAAATCTGATTCGATTACCAGTATCACTTTCACTAAAAAGGTGAAGTTATATTTGTTTGGAAGCCACTGGATACAGTTTTATAGAGCGAGACAACACTTAAAGCAAGCGGACCGAACGACACAAATTATCATACGGGGAGGTAGGTAAGATATCACCGCCGCCCATAGTAGCGTAACCCGCCGTATAGGCGAGTCGAGTTCACTCAATTTTGGAGGAATTCGATCGAAGATTACTCAGCCGTTGTCGAGAAATGCACATATTCAGATGGTGAGGACGATATTTTAGTTTCTGGCGTGTTGTGTTGTTAGAATTTGGCGGCAGAAGCAATGTTAATTGCGGTGGTAGACAGACAATAAAGCGACTTCTATACACAACGCTAAGTGGTCGAACCGTTTACATAAAAAAACCAGACCAGCGTTGAAAGCTGTAGATGTATTCTATAATACATGGCCGGACTTGTATAGCGCTAAAATATTATGTTCAAGTATTGTTTTGCTCTATCGATAAACTCAATTTTTTCGAAGTCACTTTGCCTTGGCCGTCCAGATGACCGGCAGAGGCAGATTGGCATGCCATTGCCAGAGCCATTATTATGATACTAGTAGTTGCCATTCGCAACTAGTGGTTTTATCTCAATACAATGTTTAAGTAGGGATAACAGAGTCGTCATACTGAAACAGGCAGGGCAAGCTGAGTCCGTAGCTACGTAAGTCGGTACTGGCTAGAAGCCGATTTAATTCCTAGCCTAGATATGTTTGAAGCGTTTAAGCAAAAAGCAATCATATATCGTGAACTTATAATGTCAAAATGTCAAGCCTGTCAGCCATTAAGTTGTCATAGCGACATCCCATTATGTACGGACGGAGAGCGATGAAGAGTGGCAATATGACAAAACGAGTTTATTTTAAAGTGTTTAATGCGCAAACCCTTATGTTGCTCCCAGTGGGGATACTGATGTTCCACTTGCAAAATTTCGGGAAGTCGAAAGAATCGCCTTACTCGATCAAATGCCTTCAACCGCCTTCAATATGTATCTTTGGTATAAAAGAGGATTACCAGCAGATTTTTGTTAAAGCCGTTCTGTCGATCATACACGTACATACATTTCGCTGGTATGATTTTCCGCTTATCGTGTGTGAGGCACATTTTAATCTTTAGAACTTTTCAGTCCGGATTTCGTTTGTGTTTTAATTAGATTAAATAATAATTTATTGATTCACTTCTTCATAAATCAGGATATCGTGTCCTACATTACAGGAAGGCTGAACGAAACGAGAATGTTGGAGTCGAGCTCTGTTCAGATAACTGAGCTGGTGGACGAGTTGGACCTCAAGCAAAACTACTGCGAACATTGTGAAGATATTAAAAGGGTATGTCGCAGCATTTATGAAGGAATAATAGGATAATGTTGGGGTGCTTGGTATGGATTTGGGTCCCGGGACGTCCGAAATCCCAAGGCTTTTAGAAATTTTTATTGTCTCGAGCCTGGGTTATTTCGGGTCGAGACTCGAGACACAGAAAAGGGGCTTATTTTTTTTGAAAAACGGGTAAACGTCCAGAAAGAGTCTGGAACTACTGTATAATGCCGTAAACACAATAAAAAATCAGAAATTAGTTTAATATATTTTTTTTTAATTTAAAAGACTGATTTACGAGTGTGTTTTATTGTTTATATTAAGATTATTTATCTATGAAACATGTATATATATAAAATTTTAGAGTTACAACGACGTCTATTTCTGCCGTGAAGCAGTAATGTGTAAAAATTACTGTGTTACGGTCTGAAGGGCGCCGAAGCTAGTGAAATTACTGGGCAAATGATACTTAACATCTTATATCTCGAGGTGACGAGCGCTATTTTATAGCCGCTCAGAATTTTTGTGTTTTTCAAGAATCTTGAACGGAACTGCATTGTAATGGGCAAAGCGTATCAATAACCATCAGCTGAAAGTCCTGCTCGTCTCATCCCTTATTTTCATAAAAAAAATAATGTTGTGATTATGACCAATGATTTTTGATTATGTACTGGAGTTACTTGATAATAGTAAAGTTATTAACAATTAGTATGATCTTTAACTAAGTTCGTTGTATAACTATAAGATATATTATTTTATTTGAGATTAGTAAAATAAATAAAGCAATTATTCAGACTGGAATTAAACGTTAAACTTATTAAGGTTTAATTTTCTGCTTAATAAATGTTGATTTTTACGAAACTTGCCTTTTTATATACGTTTCAGCAGAAATTAATTAAAATACTTTAAAAAAGGCTTACTCCTCTAAAAAAACAATAAAAATCTTAGTTTCCTTCAATTCTTAGTTATTTTGATTGTAGAATGTCTCGCGTCCCGAAATTTAAAAAATGTTGGGAATTACAAAACCCATTCCCCAAAAATTCCAGAATTTATTTATTTATTTATTGGTTCCCATACAACATACATGCATTAATAATTACAAAATAACGCCAGTATAAGTAAATCATTATTAACATATACGTCAATTAAATGGAAAAACTTATGATTGTAACACGTGGTATTTAACTTAAATAAATGTAGAGTTATATAAAACAATAAATAATTTTATGTTACTATCACGACTTAGGAAAATGCATGTAACTTGTTAACTGAGATAAAATAAACATATTTTTAAAACACACAAACTAAAATTATATCCTACATATTATAAGTATAACATACAATAAAGCGAAACTGATACATATTTCAAAAAACATAAATATGAAGCACATAAAGATAAGCTAAGGCTCTAACAGGCGCAGAGTGTCTAAAACTAGGCGTCGAAAACTGCACAGACTATTAGAAAAAATATCAATACAGTTATTGATATTTGCTAAGTCATTATATGAACGAGATAATCTATTAACTGGTGCATTATGTGATGTCCACAATCGAGAAGTTGGAACAAAGAAAGTCCTTACATTTCTAGTCCTACAAGGATTACAGTATAGTGAAAACCTGGACAACAGTTTAGTATGAATATGATGATTTACAACTTTATACATGTATATTAGATCAATTAATTTACGGCGCATTTCAAGTGAGTCTAGATTAAAATATTTTAATCTAGCTTCATAACTATGCAGTGATTTTCTAAGTTTGAAACGGTTACACAAAATTCTCAAAAAACGTTTCTGAACATTTGCCACGGTATCAATGTGGTTTTTATAAAAAGGTGACCATGCTACTGAACCATATTCTAAAATACTACGAACCAGAGATTTATATAATATTACAACACTATGTTGGCATTTGAAAGGTTTTGAAATGCGCAAGATAAAACCTAGCATCCGATTTGCTCTTTCAGCAGTAGTATCAATGTGTTCAATGAATGATAGTTTTTTCAACAGTGACACCTAAATCTCTAGTAAATTCTTTATGACTTAAAACTGAATTCGAAATGTGATAGGAAAAATTTACGCTATTTATCTTATTAGTGAATGTGGCAACATGACATTTGTCAACATTTAGTTTCATTAAATTATTATGGCACCAAGTACTGAGAGCAGAAAGGTCACGCTGTAGATTGAAACAGTCATCAATGTTTTCAATTTTTCTGTATAGTTTAAGATCATCTGCATAAAACAGATATCTACTATTGCAAGTAAAACATGATGAGACATCATTAATGAACAAAGCAAACAATAAAGGACCGAGATGAGACCCTTGAGGTACTCCAGATGGAACCAAAATGGCGTCAGAAAAAAATCCGTTGATAGCTACAATTTGTGTGCGATTTTTAATATATGACGTGATCCAACGCATTAAATCACCATGTATACCACATTCCATTAACTTTATACGTAAGAGCTCGTGGTTGACCTTATCAAACGTTTTTTGAAAGTCTGTATATATAACATCTACTTGTCCCTTGTCATCGATGGTCTCAAATAGATAGTCAATATATTCAGTTATGTTAGATGTTGTTGATTTACATGATACAAATCCGTGTTGTTCAGGAATCAGTATAGGTTTAATAAAGTTGTAAATATGTCTATATATAACGCGTTCAAATATTTTCGCAAAGCAATTAAGTATACAAATAGGTCTGTAGTTACGAGCATCTGTCTTTTCACCAGATTTGTGAACAGGAATTACATGAGCAATTTTCCACTTTTTAGGAAAAGCTCCAGATGATAGGGATTTATTGATTGAAAATAATAGAAAGGGGTGCAGAAAGTTCAACATGACATAATTTAACGAAATGTGACGGTATTCCATCCGGACCGGGTCCTTTATTCGGATTTAGGTTTTTCATAACTCTACTTACATCATCCATTTGAACAACAATACTGCTGAGACAGTCTAAATTACTATTATGGGCGTTAGTAACAAAATCACATGACATATTAGCCTCATACACAGTGTGAAAATAGTCTGCAAAAATTTGACATATCTGGTTACCATCTGTAGCAATTCTGTTATCTAATTGAACAGTAGGTGGAATAAGTGAGCATTTATTTTTATTTTTTACATAATTCCAAAATAACTTACTGCTACCTTTTTTAAGACTAGACTCGATATTACTTATATAAGTGATGTAACAATCTTGCATCATTTTCTTTGATCTTTTACGCAGAAAAGAAAAGGTATCATAAACCCGGGGGTTTTTAAAGTTTTTGAACTTTTGGTGATATGTATCCTTTTCCTTTAAACATTTAATTAAAGAGTTGTTAAACCAAACTGGTATAGATGATCTACGTTGCTGTTTATAAGGTGTATTATTTTGAATTACATTATTTAGAACTTTATAGAAGTTAGCCAGATCATTATCTATGTCAGTAGATGAGAGAAGTGAATGCCAATTGATATTGTTAAATTCTTCTTTACATTTTTCAAAGTTACACTTCCTAAAATTAAATGTCTGACTACGTTGACAATATTTAAGTACTGGTTTAGATATACCATGATTCACACTGACCTCAAAGGCAGGATGGTGTACATCTTCTCGAGACAAGGCTTGAGATGGCTCAAGTGATACGGAAATTTGGCGGGAGAAAAATAGATCAAGCGTATGATTATTTCTATTTTTAATATAATTATGTTGTTTAAGGTTGCCAATTGACATTAAGTCCAATAAAAATCTAACTCGTGTGTCCATAATTGCAAAATTAGACTCTACAGTTTTTGATACATTATCTATATGCCAGTTTAGATTGAGCGTATTGAAATCACCTAGTAAAATTAAAGACTCATCTGTGTTTGATAGAATATCACTAGTTTTATGATAAAACATTTTTAACTTTTCTATAGATAGGTCCGGCGGCAGATATACAAGACCCAATTTAGTACTTATGGTTTTGTGCTTATCGTCACTTTTAGTAACAAGATTAAGCCAAATACATTCAACGTTACATTCCCAAACAGTAACCCTATTGGCTACAAGACATTTTTTTATAGCAACCAATACCCCTCCACCAGTAATTTTATGACTAGTGTTAACATCACGGTCTCTTCTGAAAATATTGTAACGATCGTCTAAGAACTCATTATCCCTAATAGAAGAGTTCAGATTAGTCTCGGTTAAACAGATTACATCAAAGTTGTTATTTAATACATTTATATAAAAATCATATAGCTTCGTTTTAAATCTGTTTACATTCTGATAATAAATTAACATAATGTTAAAAACAACAGGAAAGGATATGAAATATATATAAAAATAAAATAAAGTGATAATTGCTTATTATCTAAGAAATGCTTTTGAGCTTATCTAAGTTGTTAATATTAATAGCTGGAGAGTGTTCGTCCTTTCTCATGTATACCTTACCGAATTTGACCCATACATACTTAAAATTCAAAACTTTTGAGGCTTTTCTTGCTTCCATATGCAGATGTTTAGCTTCAGGTGAAAGATTTTCAGCGACATATATTGGCTTTCTTTCTCCTATAATACCAAGGTCCAAAGAACAAAGCATATCTTTTGGGTTAGCTTTATTATATCTATGAACCGCTGATAAAATTAAATCACGATGTTTCGGTGTTATAAGAGTAACTACAATGGTGCGGGGACGATCAGATACAGTACGTTTAGCTACTCGATTGCATGAGATAACAACATCATCTGGAAGTGACACAGATATTTTATCAAATAATTTTTTTATAATTGTATTTAAATTTTCATTCTTCCTTTCTGGCACAGCTTGTATTTCTATGTTGTGGCTTCTTGATATTCGTTCCAGTTGCATAACCTTACTCAGAAGGGATTTGAAATTGTGATCGAAAGTAGAGGAGTCAGTCTTTAAATCTGAGATTATATTAGAATGGGATGAAGATTCAACTTGTAGTGCCTCAATTTTTTTGGAAAAAAAATCTAATGAGTCATTGTGTTCTTTAATTTGACTTTGAATGACTCCAATTGAATTTACTGTGTCATTAAGAATTTCTGTATTACGATTGTTGCTTTCTTTTATGTTATTTGAACATATTCAATAACCGAATCGAGATCAGTTCGAAGTGACTGAAAACTTTTCCTCATATCAGCCAACTCAGTCTGCAAGGAATTAAGGCCATTACTGAAAGCATAAAACTTCTCCTCCTGACTGGTTAGCCTTGAATGCATTTCACTACGAAATGATTTAAGTTCCGACATTATGGTAGAGCAATCAGTTTGATTATTTATTATACTCGATGTCGACGGCGATGTCTCTATACGTAGTGGCACTCTTATAGGTGTATTAGTGTTATCACCACCCTTCCGAGTAACAGCTGTACATGCAGGCCACACCCAATTGATACGGGCTATTTGTACTGAATTTGAGGATATGCATTCAGTGTAGTATAAACCATTACATTTAGTGCATCTAATTCTTTTTTGTGTTACTAGAACACCAATATTACATGCCAAACACTCTCCAACCATGATTATTTAGCAATTGTATGGATACGGCATTGACGACGAAATAATACCAATTATTACGAAAATTGAGGGTACATGAAAATTTTTTGTTCACTATGTGATTGTTTGCAAATTTAATAAAAGTTTATCACTGTAAATACTGTACACTTTCACAATATAACATTTACCAAGGTTCACAACACTTTATACTACAAATACATTACAAAAGTCTGCAATTTAGTAAAGTTAGACACTAAAAATATAATTAAAATCTCTAAGCACAAGTTCCACTGTTGACAGTTGACAGTTGACAAGCGAAGAATGTTGTATAGAGAGGATGTATGAACTAGTTTATGAGGTAAATGAAGAAGGAAGTATCAAAAGTGTTTGTACTAGCAAGAAGCCAGGAAATATGTGTGTTCAATGATAATGATGATGATGTTCTATTTCTATCTTTCTTTGATAAATCATTACTATTCTTAGTAGTAGAGTAAAAAAAAATGACAGTACAGCAGTTCAGACAATATATTATTTTTTTATATACTTAGTACGAGGATGACAGGTCAGATTGTAATGTTCAACACACAACCAAGGTATGGATTAATTTAACTTCCATTGTGTTTTGTTAACACTATGAAAGTTAAATTAATAAATAGCGTCATTAACATTTTATAAATAGCGAAACTCCTAAAAAGCTGGAAACGCTTGTGATGGTGAAGCTCTAATATCGTTTAACGTATCTAACAGTTTTACCAGTGGGAGGCTCTTTTGCACAAGATGTCGGCTAGATTATGGCTACCACAACGGAGCCAGTTTCAGCCGTGAAGGAGTAATGTTTAAGCATTATTGTTTAAGTCTTAAGGGCGCGCTAGTTAGTGAAATTATAGGGCAAATGAGACTTAACATCTTAAATCTCAAGGAGACTAGCGCAATTGTAGTGCCGCTCAAAATTTTTGGGTTTTCCAAGAATCCTGAGCGGCAATGCATTGTAACGAGCAGGGCGTATCAATTTTCATCAGCTGAACGTTCTGTACGTCTCATTCCATATTGTAATAAAAAAATTAAAACATAGTCTTAGGAGTCTCGACACTGATGATTAATAACAAATGTTTGAAAATTAAAAATTTTGTAAAATTTCTAAATTTTTAAAAACACCATAGAGCATTACGTAATCTAAGCATAGATAACTGTTCTGTATCAGAACATGGAGCAGGCCACGGCGGAGTGTATGGAGCGCGAGGCTGTGCTCCGCGCTGAGCTGAAGGCGGCCTTGGTGAAGGTTGCGAGTCTGACGCAGGACACCGACTGTGACGTCATCGCGGAAGGGTGAGGGACACTGAGTACAACTAGTGATGTGTGGCCGGTAGATCACATCAAAACATGTTTCACTAAAGCTAGTAGTTTGTAACAGAACATATTATAGCCAGAATAGATATATTAGCATTGTTGAGTGGTGAGGTGTTTCCAGGTACGGCACAGGCGGGGTACGGGCGCCGGGCTGGTGGTCGCTGGACCAGGGCTCCCCGCGGCACCGCCAGGACCTGGAGCTGCTCACCAAGGAGCGGGACGACCTGCGCCAGCAGGTGACCGACCACTGCTGCCGCGCTTGTTACTGCAGATCAATAGCACTACACTGAGGGTAAAACCATGCCGAAGATGCCTCGTAGTCGCGGTCGCTGCCTACATGGATGTCGGTGCGAACAAGCCGGTCAGTCGCTCCTGGATGCTCAGTTCAGTTGTTCAGTCGTCTGCTAACGGTCAAGTGGCAGCGACAGTGTAATTCACAACCTTAATCAGATTTGACCAATCACATGCCAGATCACATCGATGCTTCCAGTCGACCGCGATTTTAAAACAAAATATTTTGTTTTTACGTAGGTATCTAGGTAAACATCGAAGTGACCCGCGATGTATCGCAGTGAGGCATCTTCGGCATGTTTTTCCCTAACTGACGTGCTTATCTTGCACAAAGTGGGTGTGGCACTGTGTAATATGTCGAAATTTAAAAAAATACCGCTGAGTTACTTGCGCCCGTTTTTCTCAGGTCTGAGGCATACTATTTGGGGGGAAAACTGGGCAGTGGTTTTTGACGTTCAATAAGTGATTTCAAAACCTATTTTAAATAAATATATTTGAATCTATTATTTCGTTCGGAGAGTAAAGTAAGTGTTTCATAACCCTTACTAGCCGGTTAGTTTGGCGATAGTAACAAGGATACCTACCAAATGATAGACCGTACGCTTGTCTCGTGTGGCTTGGTAGTCACGCTGACTCGTCGTTGGAATTGTAACTTTGTCTTGTCAAATGGCTTGGCGTCATGGCCGAGTAGATGGACATCTTACCAACCCTACCTTTCAAAACTGATTTATACAATAAAACCTTTGTACTAAACTTAAATTAACAAATGATAAAAAGGCAGGTAACAATATTTTTCAAATATCAACAGTCCGCTGTCAATGGCACTAATGAAAAAGCTAACATTTTATATTTAAATTCGTAGGCCGATTTAAATATAAGGTTGAACGGATTGTGATAATGTATATATTATGTATGTTTGTGTACGCACGCCCGCACTTGCACGCACAGATAAAACGGATGAGTGACACACCCGTACATAAAGTCTGCTGTGACAAGGTAAACCTTATTATAATTATTACATGTTTGAATTAATATTAATAAGTATTTGAATTATTCCTTGTGAGATTTGGTAATAGTTCATACTGGAAGCGATGCATTATTTTCGTTTGATACTTCGCTTTGCATATATTATATGTATGTCAACTCAGAATTAGTTACCTGTATTATACAACGCTTTCATTTACTACATTCTGTAGATTATTGAGTTGAATATGCTCACTCATTAATGAACGAACCTAGGTCGGTTAATATATAACCTATATTTATTTTATTTAAATACTTTAATTTTATTAAAAAGTGAACACCATTTACACCAAAATTTATAGGCCAAAGCATTAGACCAAAACTTAATGCTGGTGATTGCAACTGGCAGTCCAATTAGGGTGCCAGTGCTAGGGCTGTCCAAATATCCTCGGCTAATTGTAAAAGAATTTATGAAAGTTTTGATCAAATTTTTAGAAAATTGTATGAATTATGTACCTTATTAAATCTTATTATTATTAGTTTTCTTTCGATAATCATATATTATATTAATATAAAAATATATAAAATAATAAGTAAAGTTTAAAAAAAAAATATTACAACAGTATTACTGTACTAAGTTTGAAGTATAATTACTTTTACATAATAATTATGATATCTTGTCATAAGAACATTTAATGCTTTCAAAATAGCATACTTCTAGTAGATAGTTTTTTACATATACATTTTTTTCTTTAGGGAAAGGTTTTGAGCACAAAATTACATTAGATGTCTCCGGAGGGAGGTAATAATTTTGGCGCTGCAGCTGAAAAATGTCTTTTTCGACTAGACGAATCCAGACGTTCGTAGTGGAACCAAACATCTTTGGTTTCCTTGTCGTTTCCCTTTCTTTCCGTTTGTCTAAGGTGACTGTGGACTTGCTTGTGTCGTGGAAAGTCATCAATATATATTTTGCAATATTTACATATAAGAGTAGACTAAGCCTCATGCGTATCAGATGTGTTGTGAGCTAGGGCTTGTTCAGTTACAAATGGTGCCCGGCGAATCACTTTCACTAGCTTTGTAACCACGCTGCATAGCACATGTAGTAGAGATAGTATTATTTTGATAAGTAATTCAGATAGCATTGAAGGAAAACGTACCGTGTGATAGTTGGAGGCCGCCAACCGGCAGCTGCGCTCGACGCGAGAGTTCCTGGAGGAGCAGACGCTGGAGCGGGAGGCCGAGCGCGAGGAGGCGGCGCGGGAGGCCCGGGACCTGGCCGACGAGAACCGGCGCCTGGCGCGCGGCCTGGAGGCCAACGCCAAGATCACCAACGAGGTCAGTCCTGCTGACAGTGGGACAGCACAGGTTCCGCACATGGAAATCTTAAGCATCGTCCACACCTGCACGACCAAAGCGACTGCGAAGCGAAAACGTCAGCCGCGCGGCGATCGCCTCCACTACAACACGTGGGACGCACGCGTCTAGTAACCAGTCAGCATGTACATTTATCACGGAATCGTGTAGTTCCTTTGGCATAACAAACCTAAATCCATGCGGACGGAGTCGTGGGTATTAGCTATTAAAACATAATATTTTATAATCGTAGTTACCGTGTGGTTTGTATCACAATGATATACAATAAAAGGTCTTCTTCATGTGAATCATACTCCGAAGTTACATTAGTACGAGGATAACATAACCACGATTTAAATTCCAGTAAAAAGACGTGAAACGTGCAAGAATACACCAACAAATGAGGTTCGCGATTCATGTCGTAGTCGTCAAGTTGTGAACGTATAGATTCGCGTCATGGACGATCCCATATCGCGCCCCGCTTCCCGCTTACTTGACGCGTAGGTGTGGCCGTAGCTTTATAGTTATATCCAATATTAGCCAGATCGCGCTAATTAAATTAACCTTTTGTTATTTATTTGTAACATCTATTTAGTAATAACATAACATGATATTTCCGAACTAATAGATTTACTTACCAGGAACCGGAATTGCCTTAAATTACTTGCTTTTTTACTTTATCTAATATTGCATGTTTGTTTTTGTGTCATTGTCATATATTTATTTTGCACTTTTCATTTCGTAAGCACATCTTTGTTCTTAAAATAATTCTAACATGTTTTACTAATTTGTTTTATGTAGTTTTTATGCTAATAATATTCTCTTTATTATTATATCTAACAATCTATCAATTGCACCTACGTCCACTTTCCAGAGATATAAATGCAGTAATTCAGTTGCTCTAATCGTTTAACGTTCAGTTGGAACCAATCTTGCGAGAGTCAATAATTATTAGTATGTTAACAATTCATCATTCGTATTAAATAATGACGCTCTACATACAGATAAGTCGACTCGCACATTGCAACTGTCGACACCATCGCGTACAAGTAAGTCTTGCTTTTGTTTCACATTGAAAAGTTGTACGAAAAGATTAAATGGTAGAAACTAGTAGAAAATATTGTAGAAGTTAATTATAACTAAGAATTTAAATTCGTAAGAATGCCTTGTCACAGTATAGTTTTAATAATAATAGATTGCTCAGTAGAACTTACAATTGAATGAATAAAAATATTATTTATTAAAACTTCTATAGGTCATAGTAATAAAATGAGGCCAACAAATCCATACGTTTTTTTTTTCAATACCATAAAGTCATTTAAACTTTTTTGTGATGTTATTATTATTGTTTTTTTAATAGTTTTATTCACTCCACTTTACCTATATATTACCGTAAACAATAGTTTGTTTTGGGTTTTTATTATCTAATTTCATATCTTTATCTTGATCTTTTGCATGCTTTTACTAATAATTAACATAATAAATTTTATGTCTTGAATATCTGTATAGTTGCTATCGTATTTCTTATTATTGTATGTTTAATATTTATCATCTGCTCCCAATGTTTAAATTTTGGTGTGCACTACAGCTGGAACAACTAGAGAACCAAGCAAGAGAAATGTCTCAGCTAATCAACGAACTGGAAACTAGAAAAGCCTCCAGTGACGACGAACTAAAAGCTTGTGAAGAAAAGGTGGCCTTTCTGCGTGATATCATCGCCAGCCTCGAGAACCAGTTAGAGCAGAAGGTGAAGAGGGAAACGGAGATAGGAGAGCAGCTGGAGGAGATGAGGCAGACGATCGACGAGAGGGACAGCAAAATGAGGGCCATGGTGAGGGAGTTGGAGTTGTTGAGGAGTGAGCAGGCCGACAGCAGTGAGGTGGTGTGCGGGCGGTGCGAGCGAGAGGAGGAGAGGCTGACGGAGTACAAGGAGGTCATACAGGAACAGGTCAGTGGTGCTGCATAGTTAGATAACATATATTAACGATATGTCCTTCTTGAGTGGGTAGCAAAAGACAAAGAAAGAGGGTCTACCAGATACGTTTGCTCTCAATCTTTCAAGTTTCTGACCTCCCAGTTTTTATATGAGAATGGGTATGAAGCTCACATAAGGGAAAGTGGTCAAGTAACACCAGAGGTCAGGAGATGCGTTGCCGGCCTTTAATGTGAAAGTATGTTCTGTGCTTGAAGTTTCCTAAGTCGTATCGGTTTTGGAAAACCACAGCCGATTATTGATTCCACAACGTAGTTTTGTGAGGCAAAAATATTCTTGCCGCTTATTTGCCGCATATCATTGATATGAAGAACAGTCTAGGGGACAGCGCGCTTTCTTACGGAACACCAGCGTTTATGAGTTTTAAGTCAGAGCACCGTCCATAACAACCTCGATGATACCATCAGCCAAAAAGGTAGTTACTCAGTTGCAAAACCCTTCGGAAAGCTCATAGCATTGCAGCTGCGCTAAAAGCGCTTTGTGCTAGCATAAATCGAATGCTTTCGCTATATATAGACAAACTAACGCCTAGCCATCTAATGCCTCTCTACTTAACCCGTCCAATTCTTGATCCTGGCAAATGCAATACTACAAAATAATGTGAAATCCTAACCTACTTTCCTGTCCTACATGTCTACTGTATTATCAAAAACATTAAATTTTGAAATCGTCTGTATGTTATGTGAGTTACATTTTGCACGACTCCATACCACATTGGCCCAATTTTCTTTGTCCTCAGGAGATGTTGACTCGTTAAATTCTAGCACGAGATGATGAGATGAGAGATGCCTCGTGTAGAGGTAAAACACGTGTCGAATTGATTGAAGACGAATCTTAGCGGAATTTACACTTAAGAAGGATACAACATAACATTTGAATAATTATTAATTTCGGCAAAATAACGCCAAATTCAATCAATTTTCCAACTTTCTTGATGAGCGATAGACAAAGAGGTTGAACAGATGCCACTTATTATGCAGCTGCTAACGGAAAAAAATGGTCTGAAGGTTCTTGGGAGCGTCTCCCAAGCGTTTCTTTAATTCATAGGAATCGTCATAATGTCCATAGGGACATTACTGATCTCCTTACAGATGCTCCTTATAGTATAGAGTGCATTGCTTTCGCTTAGGATGTATAAGGGCAAGGTGCTTCAATATTTTCGTGATACGTTGGTACACTTGCGGGACACAATCAACACTGGAGACAAAATGAACATGTACAATAGTATTGTAAATGTTTATTTTGTCTCTCAGTGTCCAGTTGTTGTTGTGCTTAAATTGTTATTTTTTATCAATGGCTTTAATTAGTGTGCATGAATTGTTTATTCTAGTACATTCCCTCAATTAAATTATATCGGTGGTCGGTTGTTTGTCGTAGTGCCGCTGGCTGGAGCGTCACGTGTCGCGGCGAGTGCGGCAGCTGGAGCGGTCACACGAGGTGTGTTCGGCTCACAACTCCGAGCCCAGTGAGGACGTCTCCATCCACCACAGGGGCGCGCTCGCAGAGGTATGTATGACGTTCAGCTGATGGTAATTGATATGCCCTACCCATTACAATCCAGTGCGATTGACGATTATTATGACTGACAATAAAAACCTAAAGATATATTCAGCAGGCTAACCAGAAAATACAACAATAACTGTAAAATAAAAGTATGAATTTAGAATTTTTGTGTCAATGCGTGAATAGATAGTTAACGGTGCTGATGTTAAGGACGCGTTTACGAATCCGACAAAAATAAGATGTTTTTCGGTAGAATTTGTGATGAAATGAAACTAAGTCTAACAAAACTAAAAATTGCCACAAATATATTACTTCTTTATCTCCAATTAGTGGAAAATATTTGCTTTGAAATTTTGACATTTTATGGCGTAAAAACGATTATCCGTTACCTCTTCACACAAAATTGACGAAATGGGGCTTCATTCAGGATCAGTTTTCTGCTACTATTTACACAATTTTGGCTCTTAAAAAATTATGTAAGAAAAGCATATATAATATTTTCAAAAACACGGGAAATAAATTAATGAATATTTTATAAATAATCTCAGAAAAAAATAAAAATGAATCATCTAAAATTCACAATGTGTGGTATTAAGGGTTATTTTATTTTGTCACTCCGTACGCATTGCACAGAAAGATCTATCGAAACAATCAGTCCGCGCTTGGCCGCAGTCGTGGGTAGACACTGTGTCGGTCATAAGCATTAGAGGTGGGGTTAATCGTTAATATTGCTTAACTTGTTAAAATGCTTATACGAAAAAAAATAACATGTTACGCAAAACGCTAATTATTATAACACTGTTAAAAATTACAATTCACAAGTAACTATACAGCGTTATATTTTACTGCTTAGTTAAATTTCACTATTTGTTAATTTAACATTAGCACAACATTTTATTTATGTTAGCAGTTATTTACTATTAATTAGAATATTAAACAATCTGCATTTTTTTTGGTATTTATGAATTAGTTAGTTACTGGGTGTTAGACAGGTCACTAAACTAGGTACGAGGTGTTAAATTTAAATAGGTCACATCAATCAATGAATTTTCCTTCATACTAAAACAGGCTTAGGACTGATAGATAGACTCTTGCTGCACAAGTTGCAAACAGCACTTTTGTTCTCACTCCTCACAAAATAGTCATATAGCAGCAGTACGTCGTCGTTCCGCCATAATAATAAATAAGTTTTTCTTACACTAAACCTAGACAAATATTATATTTACAGTTATTTTAATATTTTAAAGTTTTTGTACACTGAACACTAATCAACTACTTCGGTATTAGAAATAATAGAGAATTAATTTAATAACCGAAATGTAACTAAAAACCAAAAATATTTTCGACACGGCCCCGCTATACAAAATTATGACTAATTGAGTAACACTGAAGTTGAACAGAGAATAACACAGTCGTTATAATTTCAAATTATTAATGTACCTATATGTTTTACCTAATTCATTGAAGACTTGGAAAATTAAATGCTAATTTATCGTGCAAGTGAAAATGATAGCTACTGCTTAAGTCATAAATAGCAAATATTTGATCAATATTTCTCAGGTTTAATAACATAAATGCTAATTTTTCTCATTTAAATAAACATAGACTTTATGGTATTTTAAATAAGGCACCAATTTGCATTGTATTTTTCTGTCGGCCAACTAGCGTCACTTAAGAAAATTAGTCTATTTTGCAATAATAGAAGTTGTGATAATTTTAAAAGTGTACTAAAATTTTTTAGATGGCGTTGAAACATAGTCTACCCATCTATGTTCACTTTTAAAATAAATTGTCCTAGATTATACGTCATCTAGTGTCACTTTCAGAAACTATTTCGTATTTTCATATCGAACACAGTGATTGAATCTATCGAGTATAATACGACACCATAACGGTTTTCGATAGATGGCACAGATCATTAATTAATAATTAGGTACCCGAGTCCTGACGTAAAAAATTAACTATGAAGTTAAATATAGTCTTTTAGAGTATTTATTAATAACATTGTTAATGGTATTTTCTAGTTACAAGTAAATATTAATTGTTATAACTTTTAGCACCCACCACTAGTACGCATTGCACAGAATGATCTATCGAAATAACCTCAGTCCGTGCTCGGCCGCCGTCGTGGGTAGACACTGTGTCGGTTGTAATCAGCAGCTTGTACTCGGAAAGATCGCTGTACGAACATGAATATTTTTATAAGCTATACAATACTGTCTTTGTTACTTTACATATTTTGTACGCAGTCAGATTTTCAATAAATTATGTTTCTGTTTTTTTTTGGAGAATTACTGATTTATAAGTTCATCTCTATTAAATCGAAATCCAAGATGACGCCTATGAAATTGACCAACTTCTCTTCATGGGTGTCATTTTCATGGTTTTCGACGACAACAATAACGAATATCGGGTCAAAATCGAAATCCAAGATGGCGCCTATGAAATTTACCAACTTCTCTTCATGAGTGTCATATTCATGGTTTTCGGGGTCAACAATAACGAATATCCGGTCAAAATCGAAATCCAAGATGGCGCCTGTGAAATTTACCAACTTTTCTTCATGAGTGTCATTTTCATGGTTTCCGGGGTCAATATTAACGAATATCGGGTCAAAATCGAAATCCAAGATGGCACCTATGAAATTTACCAACTTCTCTTCATGGGTGTCATTTTCATGGTTTTCGGGGTCAATATTAACGAATATCGGGTCAAAATCGAAATCCAAGATGGCACCTATGAAATTTACCAACTTCTCTTCATGGGTGTCATTTTCATGGTTTTCGGGGTCAATATTAACGAATATCGGGTCAAAATCGAAATCCAAGATGGCGCCTATGCAAATTACCAACTTCTCTTCATGGGTGTCATTTTCATGGTTTTCGGGGTCAACAATATAGAATATCGGGTCAAAATCGAAATCCAAGGTGGCGCCTGTGAAATTTGCCAACTTATCTTCATGGGTGTCATTTTCATGGTTTTTTTATAATAATAATTAATAATTTAAAACTTTATTTGGTTCAAAAATACAGAAATCTTATTATTAATAACAATATTATGGACATTACAAAACCAAAATGGTGTCTAGTCAGCATTATGTTGGGAATTTTACTTCTCAACGCTGGTATTCTCTAGACACCGAGACACAGACTTTGAGAATTAAATATTTATATATTTATAATACCACAAGTCTACTGCTACCATAAACATTGGCAATAAAATTATATATGTACCTATATATACAAAAAATCCCCTTCATCCCCTTTTTAAACACAAGAAGCTCCACCCTTCTTATCAATTATTACCACCATATTTTCTTAAGAATAGTTATTTCAATAGGTATTGTAAACATAAGGTATAAGCTATTACAAAAATTAAACGTATATCTTTCTTAATCCCGCATTATTTTCAAAAGGCCAAAGGAAATGTCATGTATCAAACCTGAATCTATCTTTCAAAGACCTATCCAACCGATACCCCACAAGGTAACTCGTATTTTTTTCAACTCCACTTTCAGGGGAGGTGTCCTTAGGGGGAAGCTTCATCCAAAGCACCAGACAACACAAGAAATGGCGTGCGTACAAGGCACACATGTCATAAATGAAACTTATTTGTGAAAACCAAATTTTAAATCTCGTTTATATTAATAATTATCCTAATCTGTTGTCTAAACCAATTGATTTTTGTCAATATTAGAAATTATTAGATGTTTTACTAATTATTATTACTCATCAAACCTGCACGATACAAAGCTAGTAGAGACGATGTTCTACTTAGTAGCGGCCGCGCGCTAAAGCTGCATGATACAACGCTAGTAGTGAAGTTGTTTTACTTCATATCGGTACCGTCTGCTTCAAGCTACATTCGCATTTTCTCAGTCTATCTCAATCAGACTCAATCTCCCTCCCCTCTTCTTGGATAAAAATGTTTGATAAAAACATTTTATTCCGTTTCATCCGTATAAATTTTACCCTCATGCGGGCAAAGAAGTTTCACTTCAAAAATGATCACAAAATCGTTCTCTGCACCCTCAAGAACCTCGGCCACGATACCCATATTGTTGAAATCATAATTTAACGCGGCGGCCATCTTGGATTTCAAAAATGATCCCAAAATCGATCTCTACACCCTCGACAACCTTGGATACGATACCCATATTGTTGAAATCATAATTTTGCGCGGCGACCATCTTGGATTTAAAAAATGATCCCAAAATCGTTCTCTGCACTCTCAAGAACCTCGGATACCGATATTGTTGAAATCATAATTTAACTCGGCGGCCATCTTGGATTTCAAAAATTATCCCAAAATCGATCTCTGCACCCTCGAGAACCTCGGATACGATACCCATATTGTTGAAATCATAATTTTTCGCGGCGGCCATCTTGGATTAAAAAAAAACTGCTTTTAAACACACGACGTTATGCGACAGAATTGCCATCTAAAATTCTAATATTTAACTAGTAAACGAATACATCAACCAATTATCAAAAATCATAGGTATTAAAAAATAAAATTCGAACTTGCTAAAGTATCAAATTCATTTGATTCCCGCAATTAACTTTAAGTACGTGTATGTGTTTGAGTGGTGTCAGTGTAGTAGTGCGATTCGATACCTCTCTGTTTTGAGAACGCGTCCATAATAGGTCAATTTCATATGTCAAAATTAAATTTTGAAACTATGTAATTTATAGAGTTTTTACCATACTAAATACGAATTCAGTACTAATTTGTTATAAAAAACATAAAAATTATTTATATTTTAAAATTTAAAATCACTGTTTTCTTAACTGTTTGTCACGTGACTGAAAACGTCGACCACCATTTTTTTGAGGTCGCTATAGCAGAAACAATTTTCTTTCAGCGACACATCAACGTTACGGATTATGAAAGGTCATTTTTATTTTTAGAAACATAAATAAGGATAGCACTGCCCATTTGACGTTTCTTTGTTTATGTTATTATGTCGACATAATTTGTTTCTGCAAATATTTCTAAAATTGCTATTATTTTAATATTTAAGTATGTATCTTTATGTATAATATATTGAACAAGTATAACCATATTTCAAATTATCATCTTTAAAAATAATATTATGGAACCTTTAATAAAACTAAATTTATTTTTTAACAATAGAAGTTACTAAATGGGTCACACTGTAATGGGCTGCTGAAAATCAGCGCTGTGTTGATATTATTCCAATGCAGCATTACGCTCAGTGAGTCAGTTCCTTTTGATAACAATAACTGCTACACAGTACTTTTAAATTAAGATAATCACTATAATATTATGCATACATTTGTTTTTAATTTTTTTTTATTTTTTTATTATGGAATAGGAGGACAAACGAGCGCACGGGTCACCTGTTGTTAAGTGATCACCGCCGCCCACAATCTCTTGCAACACCATAGGAATTACAGGAGCGTTGCCGGAGCTTTTTACCTCTAAGTCTGTTTTAGTTATATTATTCTGTGTGGTTTTGTGTTTGTTATTGATAAAGTTTTCATTCATTCATTGATTCATTCATTCATGATCATGGCAGCTCCCTTTTTGGCGCGACTATTTATCGTTATTTTGCGGAAACAAAAACGCCAGTTGACTACCGAATCTTTACCAACATTTTGGATTATATTTTAAAAATCGAACTAAATTATACAAATACTGCAAGCTCGATTAATTCTGCTGTCGACTCAAGCTTGACTCAGTGTGTACTGTGATTGGTTCTGGCAGGCGTGGTCGCCGGAGGGCGAGGACAGTCCCCGGCCGGAGCTGCTGGAGCTGGCCGGCGTGTGGGAGCGAGTGCAGGCGCTGGCCCGCGCAGAGGACGCCGCGCTCAAGAGGATCGCCGACCTGGAGATGCAGCGCGCGCACCTCAACGACCTGGCGCAGGTGACCGTCACTCATGTTCATAACACCTGACTTACCGATGGGGAAGCAATTCCAGATCGGCGTTGTCTTGGTTTTTACCTTTTCAAACGTATTCGTAAGGCTTAAAAAGAAAGCTTTTGGAAGCGTAAACTTATATATTAGGAAGAAAGATAATTTTCGACATGTGACAGCAATTTTTACCACTATGAGTACATAATGCCGTTTACAATATCGAATTCTTTCTTCTTCTTCGGAGTCTTCTGGTCACCTGGTCAGACTTTAATCCGCCATGTCTTTTCCACCTATGTCAGCGAGAAGAATCGCTGAAAATCGACGATAGCAATATCCAGAATAATATTCCGGTTTTTAACAAGTTTAAATAGGTAGCAATTGCCTTTCGTATTTCGGCAACTTAGTGTCTTCCAATTACATGATTTGTACATTTGTTATCTTTGCAATAAAGAAAAAATCGATCTGATGTTACATTAGTGAGACGTAGCGCGTATGTATTTTTGTAAGATTTCAGCTGGTTCATCTCTATTAACAAATGTGCGGTCGATCTCACTAATCCGGCTCTCCTACTCATCAGGCATAGTCAAGAAATTATTGAAGGCGACTTTAATGCTCCCGATCCCTAAGAAAGGTGTACGCTCGGATTCGTCCAACTACTGCCCCATTGCCATTACCTCCATTTACTTCAAAGTAACGGAGTCGATCATCAACCGTCAACTCTTGAGATACCTAGAGGAGCTGATCAGTGACTGCCAATACGGTTTCCGTCAGGGTCGATCAACTAGCGATCTTCTAGCATACCTCACCCAAAAATGTGAGCAGGTTGAGTCGAAGGGAGAGGCGTTAGCGGTGAGTTTGGACGTAGCGGAGGCCTTCGATCGGGTGTTGCATAAAGCGCATATAGCGAAAATGTCATCCTATGGGCTTCTCGAGAGGTTGTGCAAATGGGACACTAGCTTTTTGGCCGATCGGTATCAAGATTGTTATCAATGGTGCATGCTCCATCTTTCAAGTCATAAACGCTGGTGTCCTGCAAGACTGCATGCTAAACCCTAGACCATTTCTTCTTCAGACGACAGCACACGGTATGCTTCCTTTACTTTCCTGTACATTTATTCCATTATAATTATTATTTAGATCAGTTCGTCCTCTTACAAATAATTGCATATACTTTATTTTCAATAAATTTACATTATTTCATTATTATCAAGCCAATCAATAATATTTTCCTAGTACTGTTAATGTCCGATTCATATTCATTTAAATTATCAATATTAGAGGGCATGGGAATCGATATCATCAGCAAACATAAAACAACGGTGTTGAGTTATTTTTATAAGTCATTAACATAAATAATAAATAACAAAGGACTCAAAATATTTCCCTGAGGAACTCCACTTTTACAGTTAGGATAGGAAGACTGCTGAGTTATTACTTCTTGGTTTAAGTTTACCACGTTTATTTGCGTACATTGCCTGTATCCAATTAAATTTGATTTAAACTAAGATAAAGCAGGGCCATTTATGCCATACCTCTCCATTTTTCCTAATAAAATATTAGTGCGTAACTCTTCCTTATAGACCAGGGTCGATAATTTTTGAAACCAAAATAAATAACTTACTATTGGTAACTATTTATAATATTTCGTGAAGAAAAATATTTTTTTGTAAAAGATAAAAATAAAAAACCAAAAACTTGTTTTTTTTTGTTTTTTTACATAAACTTTGAAATTATCAAAAAGTGCGAAAACAAACGTTTTAGATCTTTTTATTACCTACAACTATGCCATTTAACATTTTGCCATAGGACTTGTTTCGCCGGAAAAGATATAAACCGTTTTTTACTCTAAAACAGCCCCCCACTTCCACTTTCCGACCTCAGATCGCCCGTAATTTATTTTTCCTGTCATTTTTGTTATATTATCTTCCTTTTTCAATAGGTTTCATCCTACTATTATTTTTTTCACTTTTTATTATTCAGCACTCGTCTATTATCTAGCAATAACATTTTGTTAATAATTTGAAATAAATAATTTCCACTAGATAACTTCCGTGTTTATTAAAACATTTTACAATTTTCGGTCACGCTATAACGTCGCGTACGCAAAGTCTCGAGGATATCGCACGATCCCATATCGCATATCAATATATGTATGAACTACAGTCAGCTCGCAAAGCATTAGCGCTCTTAGGACAACATCTGCAGAACAAGGAAAATATCAGTTTGAAAAATTCGGCGACTTTGTATTACAATATTAATATTAGAGCACATACAAAACAATATAATTTGGCAGTAACGTGTGTGAGTTTGGCAACGGTTCCGGTGACGAGGTGAATGGTTATAGCAACTGTTGGAACAACGCCAGTAGCGCCCATCGCAAGGTCTCTGCGGTTCACGACACGATATTATGACTGGTATCAATATTATGTTTAAATTATATTCATACTTCCGGAATTTGTGGAATTGGCGGTATTTACGTAGTCTGGAACGGTCTTATGAAAACTTAATTTGCAAATGTGAGCCCAAAATAACTAATTGCCTGTGTGTTGCTTAAATTTATGTTTGCTAGCTTTGCCATCCTCTTTTGAGGAACAAATTCATTTAATATTGTAATTAATGTTATCTACTTTATTTATGGAACTATGGGATGAAGTTTGAGTGAAAAAGGGTTTTAGTTTACTCATTGTATGACCTGATACCTGCCGCTGAATAACAATAACTAAATCGGTCAAATGTGTGTCGGACTTATAGGTTTCCGTATCATCGTAAAAGATATGTGACCTGGAAATACTGATTGTAAAATATTTTCTTAATAGTTTGCGTAGCGGCCATGTTGGATGAATGATAGTGAAACACATTTTTTTAAATTTCAGTTGTCGCTATTGGGGTTTATGATATACATTTCAACTCTGTGATAGACAGACAAACGAACGGACACGGTGCAGAACATTAGAGATGCGTACTTCTACTGTTGAAAGAGAGTATGGGCGGTGATCACTCACCATAAGGTGACCCATACGCTTCTCCTGCTTTTCCATCAGTCTATATATATCGCACACCAACGATTCTGTACTGATAAAAAATTAAGCAGTACATTACAGAAAATTTAATTGCATTCCCCATCAATCTTATCCTCACACTTCGTCCAACTTATAATATATTCAATAACACTCGGCTCACTTAGATCATTTAATAAGAAAATCATATAAAAACATTTCTAACAGGCTTTCCATCTAGGTAAACTTTTTGAATTTCACCTACAATTTTTTTTATTTTAGTTTAGTTGCTAGACTTTGCATGTGACATCAATCGAATAGACAGATTAAAAAACGCTTTACTTCTTAGGAATACAAATCTAGATTCGATAATATCATATCTTACGCTGATTCACTTAAAAGACGAAAAATTTTATTCCCACACCTCAGGCGACAGTAGTTCAGCTTGATGTTTTATGTAAAATTACCAGCTATGTAATTAATTACTCTAATCTAGAAAAGGTCAAACTCAAAATCCCAATTGAATGTGTAATTAATAAATTAATCGCCTTCAAAATAATTTAAATCTGTCCTTGCTTCAAATACCGCTTTTCTTGCAATTCACCGCTTCTTTATATTATACAATTTAAAAACATTTTAAAAATCACTTTTGATTAATTTTTTATTTGCAAAAAACAATTAATGTTTTTTTATCGTTTTATCTTCGTTTCTGCGATGAGTGATTATTTCCTTGCTCATTCTTCCTGTATGTAGTTAAACGTTTAAACTATATAATTATAATTTGTGGGCACTCAAGATCCCTACTTAGTTAGTAGTTAGTAGGACGCTGTTTGAAGGGTCAGTCTATCGCACACAGAGTCAGGCCAATAAGCATCAGCGTCTACGCCAAACTGGAATATCTGCCTCACCATCTGGATTTGTGGCCTCCCTCCTCAGAGCGGTATTAATGAAACTTTATTCCAGCTACAATAAAACTATGGACTAAACTTTGTTTTAAAACGAAATTAAAAATTAATCTATACCTTACTATTACACAATTTATAGTTTTAATATTTTTATCATTAAAAACATTTCTTACCTGAATCCATTATATAGTTAGTAGTAGTACTTTCGCGAGCTATTATAGTTATTGAATTACGTCATTACGTATTATGTTGTACTTGTGTCTTGCGGAAGTGTTAACAGGATCAAAGGCTAGGGTTGCCTTCCGTTAAAATACTCTACACACATGTCCATATTATGCAATAGAATACAACATTACTCTGCCTTTGGGCACTATTTTTGATAAATTTAACCCCCATAAGCATTATGCAAGATTGAACCATTTTTGAGTTAAGTTATCAATATGTCAAAAATACAACATCAAAAATCTGTACAAAAAAGTAGATATTAATTTAAATCATTCTTACTTCTGATTTATAAAAACGGTTAAATACTACGATTATTAATCAATATTTAAACAACAAGTATCGGTCCAAATTTAAAAATGCGAGTAAAACGAAAAAACGATAGTATTACAATATTTTTTCTGTGACATTTAAGCTACCTTTAACGAAATTTTACCGTTTTATGTTAATAAGTTACTTAATAAGCTTTTGTTAGTTAGAAAGATTTTTTACATCCATTTCGTATGAAATGGATTTAAATTGTTTAACATCGCATTTTCTAAATAATGTAATTGTCATATTATGCTATCTTGTATTGTTCAAGGGATGTTGGTTAAGGACTGACTCTGTATTTATTTTTATACTATCTTTTTTATTTATACACGCATTAACAATTTAATATCGTAAATGTTGCAACTTTTTGCTTCTATTTGTAGATGAATGAATGAATGATAAAATGCTCTCATCCAGCTTTAGCATCTCGTCGTCTATAATGCTATAATATATTTCATACGATGATTAATATACCTAAAAATACCATCACGACCACTAAACAATGTGGCAACCCTAATATGGAATAAAATTCAAGCCGGGGAGATACGTTAGCGTTGCGACGGGGTTCCGGCTTGTATAAAATAAATGCTGTAGTCACCTGTGTTGTACTTAACGGTGAAGCTATTAGATTTGCTATCGCTACTTTTAATATCTTTTGAAGGATATTTCATTCATACATATTCTGTGTTAAATATCACCCGTTAAAATTAACTGACATTTTACTGTGTTATATACCATTATTATCTTTGCATTTGTATAACATACTAGCAGTTGCCCCCTATAAAGAACCTACATTTCAAATTTCAAGTTGAAATAACTATAGTTACAACTTTCCAACCCTTCTCTTTTATAGATATAGATTACCAATTTCTTTTATATTCAAGGCTTTCTTTTATTTCTTAAGTCAATATCTGTATGTATTTTCCAATATGTGTAAAATATATTAAATGTTGGGCTAATTATGAGAGTTGAAGAGAGTCTACTGGGTTTATGACGTAATTTGTTTGTTCTTTCTAAATCTGAACGAGCTTTTACTGTATACTGGGTATTTTACTGTCTTTTATATTTGGATGATTTTGGATTATCGTGACCCTTTTTCAATTCGTGCAGCTCCATAAATCATATTTATGACAATCTTATTTTCTAAAAAATTAGAATATGTCGTTGTTGCCACCGTTCTTAGATAACTTTTAACTATTTTCTGAAAAATCTTTCTTACTATACGTTTCCAACACAACCTCATATTACTTCTGCGCAACTCTAACAACTGCCTAACACACACAAACATAATATTATTCCGCCGCACACACTGTGACGTTTATTAGATCTAAATATACATTGGATCAGGAGCGAACGACATGCGGAGGTTCCATCGTTCTATCATATGAGTTTCTTATTAACTCTTTGTTTTCAAAGTTTACAGCTCCACCTTTCGAAATAGAAATTCAAGCTCTGAATATGATAGTTTTATAAATATTGTTCAGTCTATATTATCAAATGATTTTATTGGTGTATTATTTTTTATTAAAGCTTGTAGTGAACGCCAAAAATAATTGGCAGCTAAAAAAATATCCCACGAAAATAGTATAATCCACCCAATGTATATTCTGGACCATGTTCCATGTTATGTACGTATGAACTTTCTTAAAAAACTGTGATAATCATAATGTTAACACCAGTAGCATAACATTGTTAAGCTTACGCGATGCTAGATAATGTACGAAACAAATGTGTTGCAAAATTCAGAAGAATTTTTATAAAACGTTTAAGTGTGAAAGGTTAGTATGTCTTTGTTAATGATACCACATATTGGGAATATTAAGCAACCGCCCTCATATAAGGCTATTTAATTTAAAAAATTGTCGTAATAAATTAAAAAAGATAGCTTCTCAGGTCTCATATATTTTCGAATGAGTGGTGGTATTTGTAAATTTTATTCAAGTAAGTAAGTAATATTAGATAAACTATTAATCTTACACTAATCATTAATTAATTATTTGACATCCAACAAGTGATTTAAAAATTATTTTGAATAAACATATTAGGTATATGAATTTGATTCAATTAAGTGCTAGACCATGCGATGATTTTCTGTTTCTTTGTTTTGTTTAAGTATTTAAAGCCTTGTCTAAGTCTGAGAGCATTGAGTGTGTGTATCAAATTGTTTGTCATTCACCGTATATCGGGAATCCCGACCTCCATTCTTTATAATTCCATGGCGCTACATTACTGGCGCTCGTCTGTTGCGGTTGTGTTACCCTCGTGTATCATTAGGGCGTCCCCTGTCATCAGTATGTTCCCGCGCGCGTCTAATGCAGACGCTTTGTACCTCGTCCAGTGTCCGATGTTCAGCGTTTTCTGCTGTAAGAAGGTCCGTCATCACCCACCCCTCCATCCATCACCATGTAACATCACTGATATGTGTGTGTGTGTGCGTGCTCGATCATAGCTCCCGCCTCTGTGTGGGATGTTCTTGTTGAATCACATTAGACGGATATTTGCGATGGGCCTACCGGAGTACACGGTGAGTTTGTTTGTGTCTTTTCATATATAATCCTTACATATTATGTAATGTTCAATTTTGTACATAATGTATATACACTAATATTGCGAAATATAATAATATAGTGCCAACATTATTACATTAAATATATAACGCGTAAGGTTTATTTTCAACGTCTATTTATTTATTTTTTACTTACTGGAAATTTTTAACTAAACAAAACTCTTATATAATTCAGTTAACAGTCTGAGCAAGAACTTAAATAAGTTTAATACATTGTTGAACCTTGTTCCTTGAAGAAAGGAGATAATGTTGTGAATGGTTAGACAGCGAAACCGATACTTTTTGTCTGTTGGCTTTCCATTGAGCGTAACTGTATCCATCGGTCGTCGTTATTCTAATGGACTTTATGGGTTTCCCTTTTCTTCATTTATTTTATGTGGGCTTCAACTGTAACAGCTTTACGCGTCACATCGTCCCACTTTCTATCTTGTTAGTCAACAAGTGTGTCCTTACTTTAAAAACGCAGACGATCGATCTTGTAATATGCTGCAAGGTCGCACTGGCTCTGGTAAACAGATCAGCTAAAAATATAGGTTGTATTTTTTTTTAATTAACTTATTAACTACTTCCATTCTAAAACATTAATGTTATTGATGAGTTTCCCGTTGTATTGAAATATGTTAAAGATATCCCTCTTCATCAGATTTTTATGCGTGCAAACAGAACTTGATTATAGGTTACCTACGTACAAGCCTACTTCAAAGCTATTATGCAGCTGCAATGTTTAATTTAATCACATGAAGAATGTTTGAGGTTTAATTTCTTAGTAAATAGGTCGCTTACGAGTCATCGGTGTCGTGAGGTCATCAGCTGATCCCCCGTCCACTTTGGTTTTGTGAACTTCTGATCGTCAGCTGTTGATGTCCTGTCATAAGTAAACAATAACTACAAATTATCATTTGTGTTCAAGGCCTTTATTCCAGGAGTCATATAAGTTTAAGCTTACAATTTTGATATAATTAATGCTTTAGTGAGTGTTTTTATTTTTTATTTTTTGCTTTGTCTCTGATCATCATGAAATTTTGGTAAGGAAAGTACAGTGTACAAGATGTACTAAAAAATACACGCATGATATGGGTGGTATTTAGCACTTTGACGTAATGTCCGTTGCTAGAATTCCGACCGGCTCCTCAGGGCACTCCCCTTGATAGAATAAATGCCGTAGAAGATGTAGAGAGAACCCACATCTCTACGCAACGCCAATTATAAAGCCTATCAGAGATTACTTGATCGTCGATGATTCGAGCTCGAGAAGCTGGTACTGGGCACCCGCCCCAGAGGTGAGAACAGTACTCTATGTGAGGCTGAACTGTCTTGCCTTACTGAGTACACAAGCTTTTTAGAGGCCACTTTGGCCTTCTTATCCAACTGATAATGAGTTGGATTATTGCACGATAATTCTTGCAAAATATAGAAGCTAATAATATTACCGCAGGCTTTAACGCGATAACTTTTTAATGACTAAACTTACAAGCTTAGCCACGCATAACTTCGAGATGATAAGCGCTGATTCGGCTGAAGCAATAGCTGAACCAACCATTCCTTTTGATCTTAAACGTTAAGTCATATAATAATTCCACTATACGCAATCATTTTATGCCAAGACCTATTCATTACTAAAATGGTTTTGGTGTTATTTAAATAATTTGAGTGTGTACTTACAGACATGCATCCAGTTTTTGAAGGGTTTGTGAGGAACGTTTCCTATTTCAGATTTTTCCCTTGTTTGTATTCTAATTACATACCACATTTCAGTACGACTTTAAGAAGTTCCCAAGAGATTTTAATGTTCATCAATAACTGAGTAGGTCAGATGTATTTCAGATGTCAATAAATATAAACCATAAAAGCTATATGACTCACACGGGTTAGTAATGAGTCTGCCAAGAACCATCAATTTTAGCTTTTTTGCATGACAGTACGAAATAAACACGTTTTTCTTCAAATATGAACTGTAAGTTTTGTAGTTTGTATGCCTGGTATATCGTTGAATTGAGCTCTTGACCTTTGTACATGATTGCTAACAAGTGGCTGAGTACAATGGCTCGAGCCAATTGTAGCGATATGTCCAATGAAGTGCACAGATCTTCAAGTGGGTGCAATTCCCTGCTTGTTCGCTTATTAACTTCTGGTTAACCCGTGCAATTTACAATTAAAGAGTTACTTCTACTTCTAAGTCTCGTAAATAAGAGTACTTTCTGAAAGTATTCGTTGAGTATCAAACAGACTCGACTAGAGATACGTCACCACTTCTTTTAAAAGATACTAGGATGACATAGTTAGGTTTGCATTCGACATTCATTTTTATTATCGACACACGACAACAGCGCCAACAGTCCACTCAAAATGTTATAAACGGCCGCTCAAGTATTGTGTTGGACCTTGTGGCAATATATTACCCGGACCACAGTGCTCTTATTTACAATAAATTGTTTTAATATTGCGTTTGTATTTTAGGTTTTTTTGTGGATAATAAAGTTATTTTACTGGATATAATTTTTAGATTGCTTTACTCGCCTAACTGTTAAAAGTATTTATTTTCCGAACAAAAAATAAAATTCAAAAACGATGCAAATCAATGTACCTATCTACTAGTTTCTGGACATATTTTGTTTAACGGAATAGAGATAAGCAATTTTTTACATATATGGCATGGCTGATGTTTTTTCAAAACAAGCAATTGGTTTTGCGATGCGTAACTATTGTGGCTGGATTGTAGTGCAGAAATAATTCCTTAAAAGTGATTATTCTATAGACTGCACATATTTTGAAATTAGGGATGTCATCGGATCCAAATAATACGAATATAACAAAATATTTATCACTCTTGCGTTAAAAACACATATTGAGCAGTTTTTTTTGCTACATGTGATTTTTTCAACGTGTTTTTTTTAAATCCAACGAGGTAACGCATTCTCATCTATCATGAAGAGGAAAGCATGCTCGTTCGATAATAGTTGGTCTGTTGATTAGAAGACATAGCTATGTCCTATCTTTTGATTCTTTTGATCTTTTAATTAACGCCGTAATTAATCCGAGACATGCCAAACCTGTCGCTCGCGTACCCGATGCACTCAGCTGCTGCATTATGTGGGTCGGGATATATATAGCCCTACGGTTACTACGGCCAACATACGACGCAACCACACTCGGGTTAACGGTTTTCATGTTTAACTGCAGTTTTACTAACCCATTATTCTGGATTTGTGTTTGGTTCACGGTAGTTGAGTACGGTAATGTTCTCTAAAATAGTGCGTCGAGTGATATACACATTGATTGGCCCCAGTTTGAAAGTAGTTTAAAGCATAATGTTAAAAGAACTGCAAGGCGTACACAGATTTTAATAGTATTTTGAGGTTTTGTGAAGGTTTGACGTTAAGAAAGTTAACGTGATGGATTTGACGCTTGCGAATGCTCATGTAACTTTTACCAGTAACTATTATTAAATCTCCTCGCCTCAAATTTCTTAATGGTCGGAGCTAATGGTCTTTTCGAGTGTAATTTTGTTTTTGGATCATAATGGTGAAACCTCGTTTCATCCATCGTTATAAATCGAGGACCGAAATGTTCTGAATCCCGTTGTAACAGTATCTAAGCAGCTCGATATATTTTTTGTGCATATCGGTAAGCATCCTGGGAACCCAGCGCGCGGTAATTTTTTCATCGCTAAACTTTCGTTCAAAACAACCGTAAAAAACTGCGTAATACCCGCGAAAGGCTGTAAAACGTACTCTTACACGAGGATCGACTGTTCGGTCACACCATTGGTGGATCACGTTTTGTTATGTCGAAAATCATCTTTGGTGGATGTTCCTCCACGTTTGAATTCGGCGCATCAATGTTCTACTCTAGAATACGGTGGAGCACTTACGGCTAAAATATCCTAAATATCTTGATTAACTTGTTCCGTACTGGAATATTTTCCAAAATTTTCAACAACCCCCTCTGATAAACTGAAAGCAAATATTTTAATTTTGTTTTAATCTTGTCAATATTTGATCTTTTCCAGTCAGTAATTCCTCTTTTGGTTCCAAGGAGTTTGCATCTCATTCTTACTATGCTCCTCTCCTCTCTTATTATTCTTACTACGCTCCTCGTAAGCTTATATTTGTGCTAGACTATTAAGAAGATTTACATTTAAACATATCATTATAACTAAGTATGGTATCATAAAATTTTGGTATGAATTCGCCTGTTCTTTCTTCAAAAAATATTATTGTATAAAGCATTGTGTGTCTAGTAATTGACTAGATTGTTATATATTGTGTTGTGCTTGATTAAAAAACTAACAAAACGTTTCATTCAAACACACTCGTGTCTAATCGTGTCTTGGAGTTGTTCCAATAATTTGTTTATGTTTAACTGCTAATTCGATTTACGTGCATTTGTTAATATTTTGTGAGGATTTAGCGGGTATCAACATATTTTACATGCCGCTTTTCTATGTACCATTTTTTTAGTTCTACTTAATTTTGCTGACATCGTGGAGTGGAAAATTTATGTTGATTGAATTGCTAAAGTGCACTCAGTTACGAACTATGGGCCTGATGAGAAAGCTCGTGGTCGCTCAGAGGGCAAAGGAGAAGGCTATGATCGGAGTTCCCTGCGAGATCGAATCAGAAATGAGGAGATTCGTAGGAGAACCAAAGTCACCGACACAGCCCAAATGATTGCGAAACTGAAGTGGCAGTGGGCAGGGCACTTGGTTGACGGACAGATGGCCATTAGGGCAGTAAAGTACTCGAATGGCAACCACGTATTGGAAGACGTAGTGTTGGTAGGCCCCCCACAAGATGGACCGACGATCTGGTCAATATTGCAGGAATTCGTTGGATGAGGGCAGCGCAGGACCGATCGTCGTGGATATCTTTAGGCCTCACCTTTGTCCAGCAGGAGACGTGTTCCGGCTGATAATGATTCAGTTGCATTTCTATTTCTCCGGTTCATCACTACGAAAGCTCCAATTTCATCACCAAAAACATTCCCGCCCGCATACTTAATAAATGACCAGGCCCAGTTGTTATATCAACACGAAGAGTTTCCGAGAGGGTGTAATATAATAGTATATTACGATACGTGTGCGCAAAGTAGGTCGTTAGGTAGGGATGACCTACGTGCGCACGAGTATCGTATAATATTTTTGCTATTAAGTTGCGCAAAGTTCGACCACTACAAAGATTCCCGCACGCTCACCACAGGGAGCACGCTCTGCTACATACCCGTTCGCTCAGTTGCATTCCCGCACGCTCTTGTCAACGTGTGGGAAAGTGGTACTTTGCGCTAACAGGAAAATTATTTTATATATACCTTTCGTTTTGATTGCCAATCAAATCAAATTGTAATTATTAGTTATACAAATTTTATTATCGGGGATCTGACCTTTTTCACCTTCCAAGTTTATAGGATTGTTAGTATTTTTGATAGAAATTTGTTCCGATTTGATGGAACTGATGTGCAAATGGGCAATAATTAAATCGTATCATACGTAACCAGCCGACAGCCTACAAGTAGCCTAGTTGAAGTATAATAAATACAAGTGGAATGACTTTTAAGTACAAAATCTGTCCTTCTGAATACATAAAACGGTATGTATCACACTGTTTTGTATCTCAATCCTATGTATATCCTGCAGCGATCATTAGGCTTATTCTTATACTGTGAACGCCCTAAATGTCGATGTCGAGTAGCAAGTCGGTAGATATATGTCAAAAAAAGCCGAGTAAGCTTGTATAGTTACAACGGAGAATGTTCCGAAAAGCTATCTGCCCTCAACTCAACTACGATCCTCCGACATTCGACGATATATGGCAATAGTTCTCGCGTATACCTGGTCAAACTGTTCAACCTTTGCAAGTGGTTTACAGATCTTTATGACAAGGATATTGTTGGCGATGATTATTCGGGAGGATTATTATATAAAAAATCACACTTCGCGATATATTTAATTGATACAGGTCACTCATTCGGAAACAATAATAATTTTAATATGTTACATACATGTGAAAAAGGATTTCGCTTAAATGTGTTAGAGCAATTAGAAATAATAAAACACAAAACATTTTTACATTGTTGAATGAACAAACAAATTAAGTCCCTTCACCTTTGTTACGTGTTTCTTCCGGGGGTAATAACAGCCACGAGAGACCAATCTCACAGCGCGTCATTTCATGGGACGAGGGTATAAAAGAGCGGCTTCCGGCTCATTTGATTCAGTCTCGTGCCAGATTTTGGCGAGACAACACGTCCTGAGGATGCCTCGTGTAGAGGCGAAACACGTGTCGAATTGTTTTAAAATCAAATATTGGCGGAATTAACACTAAAGAAAACTTAAATCATTTGTATAATTATGGATTTCCGCAAAGTTACGCCTAAATAAATTTTATTAGAATTTTAAAATGAAGCCGCCCCGCATCAATGAATATGCGAGGCGTCAGTCGTCCTTTACCGCCCATGCACGCTCGCGATACTTTTTTGTATTATTGCTGTGTGTGTATTCTTCCCATAGAATGATTACATCAAGTGTATAATTGTTTTAAACCTCTTAACCTTATCCCCAACAAAGTGGTCCTTCGAGCCGGATAAGCTATTTACTGATGGTGTGTGTGTATGTGCGGCCAGGAGGTGCGCGCCGAGCGCGACGTGCTGCAGGCGCGCATGTCGGAGCAGGCGCTCAAGATCTCGTCGCTGTCGGCGCGCCTCACGCAGCAGCGGAACGACGCCGAGGCGCTGGTGCACACGGCCGCCAGCGACCTCACCGTGCGCCTGCACGACGCGCACGCCGAGGTATAGATTGTCGCGATTTTTACTGTATTTCTTGTGTGAGTCTTCTGAATAATACGCTATATTAATATCAACGTATATACCTGCCCTGTACTTTTCCCGGGGCGTAAAAAGAATAGGGGAGTCCCAGGCCCATGGGTGTCGTAAGAGGCGACTAAGGGCTTATAAGGGTAGGAGGGTACCGGCTCTACCAGAGTCTAGCACGGGCTGCCCTTCGTATTCTGGGGAAGGCACAGAACCGCGCATGACCAAAGACAAACGAGGCAGTAACACCACGGCACCCCGCTCCACACTCAACGTGGACTTTTGCAATATCAGGGGAATTCACTCCAATTTAAACGCCGTCCACCACCACCTTGAGACGGCACAGCCGGCCTTGTGTTTCCTTACGGAGACGCAGATATCTCGACCTAGCGATACGTCATATTTAACGTACCCCGGGTACAAAATTGAGCACAATTTTTTGCCTCATGCCGGGGTATGTGTACGTTAGGGAGGATATCTGCTGTCGCCGTCTCGGCAATTTTGAGGGTAGGGACCTGTCCACTCTCTGGCTCCGCGTGTGTCTGCGGGTCCCATAGTGGTAACGCAGAAACCGATCATCTCATGGGCTGCGTTCAAGCGGCAATTGACGACGTGCTTGCACAGATCCCCTCCGCTGAAATCGTAGTCTTGGGTGATTTCAACGGGCACAATGCCGAATGGCTTGGATCACGTACCACAGACTGCGCAGGGCGATCTGTGCATAATTTTGCATTGGCGTATAGTCTGTCCCAATTGGTTGAGTCGCCAACGCGGCTCCCGGATGTGGATAGCCACATGCCGTCCTTATTGGATCTTCTGCTGACTACACATCCCGATGGTTACCAGGTCTTTGTCAACGCCCCTCTCGGAACGTCCGACCATTGCCTGGTCAGGTGTGTAGTGCCTATCCGACGCCAACGTCGTGGACTACCAGCGACCCGCCGCGTTTGGCACTACAAGTCAGCAGATTGGGATAGGATGCGTTCCTTTTTTCGCATCCTACCATTGGGGCAAGGTTTGTTTCCCTTCGGATGATCTGAGTGCCTGCGCCGTTGTCGTAGCTGATGTGATGCAGTGGGGCATGGATACCAAGCTCTGTTGTAACAATCGATGGCAGATCACAGCCCTGGTTCGATTCATCAGTTAAAGCAGCATCTGACTGAAAAAAAAACAGGCGTATCGAGCTTGGGTTGCGGCGCTGGGCACAAAGGATCCGAACTGCACAGTTCTTAAGAGGAAATACAACCGTGCCTCCAAAATTTTTTAAGCGGCAAATCGCCCGTGCAAAGTCAAAACACGTCGTCAAAATCGGCGAGCAGCTTTCCAGTTACCCGACCGAAACACGCAAGTTCTGGTCGTTGTCGAAAGCTGCTCTTGGTAACTTCAGCCAGCCGTCCATGCCGCCGTTGCACATGAGGAATGACACCCTGGCCCATACGGCAAAAGAGAAAGCCGATCTCTTGTGCACTCTTTTCGCCTCCAACTCGACTCTTGACGACAACGGAAAAACACCGCCGACCATCCCGCGGTGTCAGAGCTCTATGCCTGAAGTACAGTTCAGACAGAAAACTGTTAGGCGAGCTCTGTTTTCGTTGGACGTCAGGAAGTCGAGCGGGCCGGTTGGCATTTCTCCAATCGTGCTTAGAACGTGTGCCCCTGAGTTGACGCCGGTGCTAACGCATTTATTCCGGCACTCTTATTCTAAAGGCATAGTCCCTGACTCATGGAAGTCAGCCCTTGTCCATCTGATCGAAAAAAAAGGAGACAGTTCGGATCCGGCAAACTACAGGCCTATTGCTATAACCTTCCTGCTCTCCAAAATCATGGAGAGCATAATTAGTCGTCAGCTCTTCGTATACATAGAGGGTCACCAGTTGATCAACGACCGACAATACGGGTTTCGCCATGGTCGGTCGGCAGGTGATCTTCTGGTACACCTAACACATAGATGGGCTGCGGCTATTGAAAGCAAGGGGGAAGGCCTGGCAGTTAGCCTGGATATTGCGAAGGCCTTTGATCATGTATGGCACAAGGCGCTCCTCTCCAAACTTCCATCATTTGGGCTTCCCGAGAGCTTGTGCAGGTGGACCTCCAGCTTCCTCACTGGGCGCAGCAAATAGGTCGTTGTCGACGGATATTGCTCGAACCCGAAGCCGGTGAATGCTGGAGTGCCCCAAGGCTGTGTGCTGTCTCCCACGCTGTTTCTTCTGCATATCAATGATATGTTGGACACCTCCAACATTCATTGCTATGCAGATGACAGCACTGGTGATGCCGTATACACGGGCCATGCAGGTCTCTCTCGGGAAATCGTCGACCAGTGCCGGGAGAAACTTGTGTCTTCTATCGAGTCCTCTCTTGAGAAGGTTGCGGAATGGGGAAAATTGAACCTTGTCCAATTTAACCCCCAGAAGACTCAAGTTTGCGCGTTTACCACTAAAAAAAACCCCAATTGTCGTATCACCGCTCTTCGACAACACTTCCCTCAAAGCCTCGCCTAGTATCGGAATACTGGGTCTCGAAATCTCGAGCGATTGCCGATTTCGTGGTCATCTGGAAGGCAAAGCCAAATTGGCTTCAAAGAAACTGGGCGTCATTAATAGAGCACGGCAGTACTTCAAGCCGGCCCACATTCTAGGGCTCTACAAAGCGCAGGTCCGGCCACACATGGAGTATTGCTGTCATATCTGGTCTGGCGCACCCCAGTATCAGTTCGATCCATTTGACCGCGTGCAACCCAGAGCAGCTCGAATTGTCGGGGACCCAGTGCTTTGTGAACGGCTGGATCACTTGGCGTTGCGTAGAGACGTCGCTTCATTGTGTGTCTTATACCACATTTATCACGGGGAGTGTTCCGAAGAGCTGTTTAACCTGATTCCTGCCGCCGAATTCCACCTTCGCACGACACGCCACAAGTTAGGATATCATCCTTACCATCTGGATGTGTGGCGGTCCTCCACAGTGCGGTTTTCAAGGAGCTTTCTTCCACGTACTACAAAGCTGTAGAATGAGCTTCCTTGTGCGGTGTTTCCGGGACGATACGACATGGGTACCTTCAAAAAAAGCGCGTGCACCTTCCTTAAAGGCCGGCAACGCTCCTGTGATTCCTCTGGTGTTGCAAGAGATTGTGGGCGGCGGTGATCACTTAACAACAGGTGACCCGTACGCTCGTTTGTCCTCCTATTCCATAAAAAAAAATATACAATTAAGTCTTCCTTTTAATCTCCATTAATAAAATATTTTGAATTGCTCTTGAAATCCCTTTGGCCGGCTTTTAAAGGAATTAAGAAGAAACTGCAGTTTCTTTTTTATTATTTGTTAAAAATTGTAATGGTCTAAGAGCCCGTGGACCCTAGACCTACGTTATTTTATAAAAGCTGAAAGTTTGTCAGCGCATGCTCACAACACAGGTAAGAACGATGGACCATTATGGAGTCTGGGTTATAGTGGCTTTGGCAGGTAAACGGTTCTAAAGCTGTGTAAAATACCGATCTAAATACATCAAATAATATAGTGCGTTTTTTCGGTATTACCTTCAGAATATTATTAAAAATCACGTTATTCATTGCCAGACACTTAACATCGTGGCAACCCCTTGCCACACACCCTTAATGTCCATGAAATTATAATTTTACTTATAGTAGTCATAGTATAAAATTGATTGAGTTATAATTAGATGGTATTTCCTCATTAGCCATACACTTTTGATAGTTCCAATCCCTTGCAAATCGTAAGAAGAGATTCGTGATAAGAATGACTTATGCAAATAAACTCTTTGGCGCAGACTTATATAACCGATAGTGTATGTAAATTTTGAAAACATTCTAAGAAAAGACTTTCCATGCTACCAGCTTTAAAAAAAACATAACATTCAAGCAAGTATAAAATTCCAGGTCCAAAGACTGAAGGATGAATTGGATATAAAAGACAAACAATTAGCAAGGCTCAAAAATAATATGGAGGAGAAGATTAAGTTGAATGACACACACGATTCCATTTACGGAAATTCATGTAAGTTATATGGAATATGTATAATAACAATACAATCAATTTGATGTAATAATTCTAGAAAAACGTTCCAATCCACAATCATATCGAAATTGAGTTAAGAACACAAAACACGTGATTCATAGTTGCCCAACCCACATGTATGGAATAGACTAATGTTTCCCCGGGGTGTCAAAAGAATAGGGGAGTCCCAGGCCCATGGGTGTCGTAAGACTAAGGGCTTTTTAGAAGTGGGAGAGTCACGCTGCCGTCTTATGACGTCAGCACAATCGGGCCAAACTCGTCCGGGTTGAAGCTTTCGGTTAAATTGTGTTCCGCAGTGAACTATTAAAAAATATAATGTTCATACTAGCTCATACATCTTCAAACAGATTTCTTTTACATTTCTAATATAAGTACGGATTGCACACAGGTAGCCCAAAAGATAAAGTGATTATTCTGGAAAGGGAACTATCGAACGCTCAGTCGAGGATAGTCCACCTTGAGGAGCTGACGTCACGGCTGGAGCTGGAAAATGAGAAGTTGAGCAACGAAGTGAAAGAACAACGCTCCATCATCGCAGACAAGGAGGAGCAATTCAACCAGATCATGGGTTAGCTCGACAAATCCAATAAAAACATTTAAGTCATATTTACAAAAGTAAACTCTTGTGTGAAATCTTGAGATCTGTAGACAAACTCATACAGAACATGATCGATTATAAAAATTGCTGTATGCGAATATTTGTACCATATACACCAGAAATGCTTTTAACTCTTTAGATAAACTTGTTTAAACCAAACATAGGAACTAGGTGGAATAACAAACTCACTTGAACACGTATATTGACCTTCTTCAACAATTATTTCCATAGTATTACAGTCAACTTATGTACTTATCTGAGCGACTATCTCACACCGAAGCTCTCACCAGACTGACTAATGAATGTCCCGCAGCCAACCCCCTCTTCACCCGGTCACGTGTCGTGCGCACGTGACTAAGATTCTTAACTATACCCGATTTATATTTTCGAATTTCCCGCTACCCTCGATTTTTATTTCGGAAGAAAATAATTTATTTATTTATTAAAAGAAAACCAACAGCTAATGATACATTATATTATGTATTACAGAATATAAAACAAACAGCTTATTATAATAATATCAGAATTAAATAGTAAAAATGATTCTACATTGGTTATACTAATTTATTTAAACCTTACATTAGTAATGTAGACGTAAGTGACTATTCGCGCCAGTTAACTAATATTCATAATCCTCATTCATCATCCCTCTCGGTCCCGCAAGCGCACTATTATATAAATCGACTTCACTCGCATCCGACTGAAGTGATATTACTAAACCAGTCTTCCTTCGATCGCTGCTGTATACGCAAATGACCTCGTGACATTCGCACGGTACCGCTGACCGCACCTCTTCGACCGCGTGGATAAACTCGCAGCATCACCGAAATTACTAATGATAGTATGAGATTATAGTAGTAGTGATTCGACTTATATATAGGTACCTATAGTGTAGTGTGAAGGAAACCCACGACAATTGAGACTTCATCTGCGCACGAGCGTACCATCTGCAACCCCTGTGATATTCCAGGTTAGTGCGCTTGCTCCTTTCATCAATCCTCTTTGTTCACGCCAAACCCATACCGCAACTTACAGTCCACAAATCAATGAACCAGTTTTACCAGTGACTCCAGGGCAGTAAATTCTTGATAGGGATCAGTTATTTTAACTGCATATGAACAAAAAATGTATTTATTTTGACATTTACACTTGCGATTGACTCGTTGGCAAATATCCCAACAGATGTAGGTTACACGCAAGTCTAGACTAACAGAAGTTATATTAATTTGGGACGTGATTCATTTGCAGCTCTGAAATTGGATGGGGAACAAAATCAAAAAAGTGACCTAATAGAAGGGAAAACGTCGGGACGAACTTTAAGTGACATCATTTCAATATCTGAATATGACGAACAAGATTTACAGATGAGACGAGCAGAAGTACTAAATCAAAATGCTAATTTGTCTGGAGCTCCTTTTCAAATCAAAGATAAGACATTAAACAAGACGCAACCTCCAGACGTGGTCCGACCTGATATGAGTTCACTTAACATTGACAATAATTATCATAATATGGACGCCATACTTACACCTCGAGCTGAATCTCTGCCCGCTAACTTTACTCCGACACCATATAATAATAACTATAAAAGAAACGTTAATGAAATGACTATGTTTGGTGTGAGTAATACGTTCGGTGAAAGTGCCAAACATTCAACTGCGTTAAATATACCTGATAATTGCTCGATATATCCGAATCAAGCTGTATCTGATACGAAGAATGTATGTGTTGAACCAAAAAAGATTAATTTTTCTGTTGAGCCATCAGACAATACTCACGAGGACACGTCTTTGAAGGAACTAGGCCTAAATGTAGACGTGAGACAACAAAAACATGGGTTATTTTCGCAATTAAAGCATATCATTAAGAAGTCAAGAAGTGAACTTGAAACTTGTAAATCGGATCTGAAAAATGCTGAAGATCAACTGTCTGAGTTTCCGGCTCTTCAAAAGGAAGTAGAAGAACTAAAAACACTTTTGGAAAATACATTGGCCACGATGGAAAAAGATAAAAAATTCTATGAAATCCAGCTTTCTAGTAAAAAAGCTTTGGAACAAAAGCTTTCAGAATTGACGCAAGAAGTAAATGAAAAGTCTAAAGATCTCAACTTGCTTAAAGAAGACATATCAAGAAGAGAAAATATGGTATTAGAATTAGCTAAAGAAAAACGTAATTTATCAGGCAGAATATCAGAACTAGAAACTCGTATTGGGGACTTACAGAAGAGGAACTTAATCCTTGAAAGGCATGAATCTGATAATAAACAATTAAAAGACAAGATAACCGCATTACAGAAACTGGAACAATTAGTGTCTGAAAAGAATCAGCAAATTGATAGTTTAAACCAACATTTAGATAGACTTGATAACTTGCAACGACTTTTGAACGACAAAAGTGAAGAGGCAGATAAGTTGAAAGAAGCTTTAGAAGAAAAATCCAATGAACTATTCCAATTGCAAAACTCGGTTGGGGCGTTGAATCGTGATATAACTAAAATTGTCGAGGAGAACAACCACCTTGGCGTTGCAAACAAGGAGCTTAAACAGAAACTAACTAAACTCGAAAAAGAACAAGAGAATACCTCGATTAAACTTCATGACAGTGAAAGTGAGGTAGAACGTCTGACATCATTAAATAACGATCTCTCAGCAAAAATTGAAGAAATGAAACTATTGACAGACAGATTGAGAGATAAAGAAGTTAAGATTGAAATATTACAGGATAATGTAAATTCATATCACAACGAAATAGCTTGTTTGAAGGAGCAACTGAAGTTGGTTTCGCGTAGTCCCTCGCCGCGGAATAAAAGTTTGGAGGGAATAAAAACTCCGGACAGACAGGCGAATGATGATAGAAAGCAACTAGTTAAAATAAAGAAACAGATATCGCTTCTGCAACACGAACTAGAATTCAATAAGAAGGAATTAAATGACAAGGTATTAATAATATTTAGCTCTCGATTTCTATAAAAATTATTAAAAAAATTGTTTAAACTAGAATTTAGTTTTGATAAGGATATATCAGTTAAGATATTGCACATAAAAGTTACAGTACTTATGAATTTCTATTTCCATTATAAAAAAAGATAATGTACTATATTTGAGACTCCGCAATCAGTTTTTATTCTCAATTAAGCATTTCTTTTTATTATAGGCATTCGAATTAGCAAAAGCGAAATTAGACATTACAGAGCTGAAGAATAGTTTGAGCCATGCTACGAAGAGGGACGGCGATAACAATCAACTCATAACAAAGGCGCAGGATATGCAGAACGAGATGGAGACACTGAGGAAAGAAAAGGAAAATCTCACGCGGCAACTGGACTCGTTAATGGCCAGGTTAATATAACACGCTCCCAGCGGATTATGTCGTTTGTTGATTTTAGTAGAACATTCGTCGATCAAATTGGGGACGTTTTGAGAAAAGGAGAGGTCCGAAGCACCCGCAACCGGCGAGCATGTATGAAAAGAGTAATGAATGTAGAGGAAGCGCGTGAGGTTTGTAAGGATAGAAGCAAATGGCATTCTATTGTCTCTGCCTACCCCGACGGGAACAAGGCGTGAGTATGTGTGTGTGTGTGTGTGTGTTGATTTTAGTGTTGCAATGAGTATCCTTTCAACATTTTTGAACTCGAATGGGTTTTAATGGTTTATTTTTACGATGACCATTATTTTTCAGAATGTAGAAACATTTGCTTTTTTTCTTTTGAATAACAACGCGTACGCGTCACCTGATGGTAAATGCTCAGCGCCACCCGAAATTCCTTGCAACACCAGAATTACGTGCATTCTATTTATACACTTAATCTTAACATTAAAGTTCTTTGTTTTCCTTAACTATTTTCAAAATTTGAGTGCTAATTAAAACATCTACTGTAACTCTACTAGCCTAGATGACCTGCACTTGTTTTTTATTTTTTTTTCTAATTTATTATTATTTAGTTTTAATTTAGGACAGTTGATCCGGTCCTCCTTTAAAATAAAATAAATAAAATTTAAATATAAAATATTTAAAATAAAATAAATGAAAATAGTGTTCTTCTTTATGCAAATTTTTTGGCATGATAAGTTTATAGTATTGTTTCATACCTGCAAGGACCCTGTATGTAATGAACTGATCAAGCTGATTAACTGATAGTGACAGTTTTTTTTAAATGTTAGTGTTAAATATTTCAATTTAGCGCCTTCTGCTAGACTGACTCAGGTTGCCTTGTATTTCAAGTTTCTATTCTTGTTTCACTCTACTCTGTGAACATTATAGCAGGCATATTTTATTTAAATTAAAAATACATTAAGTTTTCTGCTATTTTATATTGATAACTCCTTGTTATCATTAAAATATTAACAGTTAAAGGTGTGCTAACTAAAGTAACGTTATACATCCCTCAAGTATTTTGCTATACATGGGTATACATGAAGACATATTGCTTATTGCTACGTCTTCTGTATCCTCAAACCGCTCAATGCTTTACATTTGTTACTACTGCCCTACATTCTCAGGATGACATAACAGGAAATTTCATCCATGACTTACACATCCCTGTTTATTATTCAGGTTACGGGAGGAAAGCAACATTTGTGAACTGAAAGAAAAGCTTCGAAGGAAAGCGGAAAGATGCCGAGAGTTGGAGGATGAATTACGGAATATGAGAGAGCTGCTTGACAGGTGTGCTTTAAATTTACATGCTTTTTGCTCCAGTAAGAGTGAGTCTTAGTTAAACTAAGTATATGTAACTATGCATAATTAGACATTAAACTCTTGTGTTATGGTATTATAAAACTCGCCTTCGGCAGGCCCTGTCTGACTCTTTGTGTAGGTATAGAAAACGTAAGTACGTGCGGCGGCCACATCAACGGGGCTATTCAGTAGGAACTCACGAGCGAGCGTCGAGCAATGACTAGCTTTGTTCGTCTTCTTCACAAATCCGACCGATATTTTAAAGTGGTTATTATTATCATGAATTTACCATTCAGGATATGGTACCCAATATACTAAGTAAGTTTAGTGATTGTGTTTTGAGTTTCTTGCTACTTCTTCTCATTAGCTCAATCCTTTACGAAGTAGCAGTAGATTCGAAAAGAAAAACAATTTTTTTGACATTCATAAGTGTCATTTCCATGACCTACACAATGAATAAAGTGATTTTACCTATCTATATAGTACGACTTATTGCAGGATAAAATTGACCATGCTATGCCGTGGTCTTCCAATGCTAACTATATATATAACTATTTTAAATAAATGTAGGTTTGATAATATTATTTATTTGATGATATAATACCTATTTATACTATATGACCTTATACACCTTATATACCTATTTATACTATATGACCTTATATGTATGAGAAAGGTTCAATTTTTTACCGTTTGCAGTTCAGTAGGGTAGGGGAGCGGGGGGCACATTGTTACAGGGGTAAGAAGTTACACTCGTTTGTTACCGGGATTTTAAACACTTTTATGGACATAATTGGACTCATTCGTTTGTTATAAGATAACATCGTGCATTAGCTAAAAACAATCAGTGACCCGCCAAGCGGTGAGCTTCTAGGTTGTGTGCGTGTGTCCCGATTTCAACCAAGTAAGTAAAAAACTCCTTTACGTAATTTTTGATTCCAAATGACTATATTTTTTATTTTGTCAAACTTTTTAACATTGAACGTTCATAATATATCTAGCTTTAATTTACAATATTGTTTTATTATACTATCGATGTATATTAATAATGACATCAATTTATATAAAAAAACGTGCCATGGGGCAAGTAGTTACAATTGTTTGGGGTAAGTTGTTACATGTAACAAAAATATTACCATATCTGGTGTAGTACCGTTCGTTTTCTTATTTTAAAAATTCTACATATTCTTTGTTTTTTCCAGAATGAGAGACTATAAAAGAAAAACAGAAAGAGGTACAACTAGTAAAGAAGTTTATGAATCTGCTGCAGCAGAAGTACTGCAGAATAAAACGAGCATTCGTAAAGCAAGCGAGATGTTTAATTTGTGTCCGAGGTCCTTATCCAGGTATGTCAGAAAAACCAAAAACAACGAAAGTAGTTCATTGGTTTACGTTAAACCTAGATTAGTATTCTCAGAAAAAACATAAATTAGCTTCTTACCTACTCAAAAGTTCAGAAATATATTTTGGTTTACTGCCAACAGAAGTACGCAAACTAGCTTATCAATGTGCTCTAAAACTCGACTTAAAAAATTTTCCCCCAAGCTGGCATTAAAATAATACGTCTGGGACGGACTGGTTTAAAAGTTTTATGGATAGAAATCCTGAACTATCTCTACGAACACCAGAAGCTACATCTTTGAGTAGAGCAACATCGTTCAACAAAACCAACGTTAAAGATTTAATTTGACAAACTGCAAGGCTTGTTGCAAAAATATGAATTCACTGCTTCAAGAACATGGAACGTTGACGAGACAGGTGTCACGACGGTACAGAAGCCTAAAGAAACAGTTGCTGCCCGCGGTCAAAAACAGGTCGGTGTGATCACATCTGCTGAAAGAGGGACACTTAATAGTCTTGCATGTGCCATAAATGCTGCTGGAAATTCAGTTCCGCCGATGTTCGTGTTTCCCAGGATGAGATACACGGATTTTTTTCTTCGTACTGGACCAGTAGATGCGATTGGAGCGAGCAATTCTTCGGGATGGATGACAGAAGTAGAATTTTTATATAAGATTTAAAAATATTCCTGCCAAAGTGATTTTCTACAAAAAAACTTAAATAATTACCATAATAGATATTATAATTACTCATAAATGTTAGAAGACTGTATAAAGTGATCTCTATTGTTTATATCGTTTTGAAATACTAATAAAAAATATGTATCATTGATGATTTTGTTTATTTATCTACCGTAACATCGTGCCGCGATGATGTAACAACTAGCCCAAATGCCGGGGTAAGATGTTACAATCTACTTGTTTAGTTAAATTCTCCATTGTGAAAAAAATACATAAATTTTAATAATTCTTCAGTCATATTTTAATAGCTAAATAGTCATACTAACATTACAAGAAATCAAATGTATTATTTATTTGATAGCTTTTGTTATATTAACAACTATCTAAAAATTGTAACTACGTGTCCCCCGCTTCCCTACTTATGTCTTGGAAGTGGATATTTACTTACGTCTACTGGTAGGAAAGTTTTATTTTTGTCATTATAAAAGTCTCTTATTAGGTACTAACAATACAAATTTTATTTGAATGTAGACACTAGGATTTGCTAGGTCAGGTTTAGCTTTACTTTGTCAGTTCTGAAGAGCTAAGAGTCACACGATAGAAAGAGGTAAATTCTAGGTTATTTTTGCCTTCGGCTCGTTTCATAAACCCACACTGGTGTTTAATGCCCATCATTATGTACAATCACAGAAACCACTTTATGATAACTAAATTATAACATGATGTCATGGTGTATATCTTTGAGCGTACAGCATCAAAATTTTTTTTTTTACATTTTATTTAAACAATTTGGTTTTGATTTTTAATAACTCAATATATTTATGGAATTTTAAGAATTGTGAGTTTATAGTTTTTATGGGAATAACTGACGGAATCAGAAGATGGTCACCACGTACATGGCATCATCTGTTTACGATATTGACAACATGACCAAATACCTGATTGAAAAAAAAGTCGTCCTCGCGTTTTAGACCCGATCACATCGCAGTGCGCGAGTAATTACAATGGCTCGGTATCTGTGTGTAGAGACAGCGGCGCGGCGGGGGCGCGGGGGGAGCGGGAGGGGCGGGAGGAGCGGCACAGCGCGCGCTCCCCCACGGCCGAGCTGGAGTGTGCGCTGCGCCGCCAGCTGGACGCGTCGCGGGCTCTGGACGACCACATGGAGCAGGTAACCATTACCACCAGTTCGATTACAACTCTACTGAAATGATATTATTAAATAGTTTAAAAAAACACACTAAAGAGCAAAAATTTATCTTTGGTATTCGAAAATATCCTATTAAAATTTAAAATAAACTTCAATTCCTGCATTATACATGAAAATTATATAAATTAACAAAAATCTTATTTTGGAAATTGAAAAATGGAATAACTTTATCAAATTAATGTATTGTCATCAATCTTCGATAAATCTACGAAGTTTGAACGAAATCTGGCCGCTTAAAGTGGATCAAAATCGCGGCCAAATAAGTCTGTTGTTTGTAAACAAACATACATACCGGTGAAGCTAATAAAAAGTGTATAAAATTACCGGGATACTAATTGCCACTCTTATCTAGTCAACATTTTCAGCTTCATCAATAAATAATTTTAATGCATTAACCTAGACGAATTATTAAAAAAAATATGTTATACTAGTTTTTTCCTTTGTTACAATCCGGCCTATCACATCAAAACCACAAAGGCTCTAACTGATGTCTGTTAGATCCTTAATGATGTGAAGGCTAACGAAAATGTCAGAAAGATGAGATACCGCAGTAAAATATTACAGTAATATTGTGAGAATCGTTTTAATTATTAATGAATGTTGATATTTGATTAAATTTAAAGACATTTATATGTCCTTGAAAGAACTGTTAAGATATAAGTGAACTCATTTATATAAAGTATTTTAAAAAAGACAGATATGCGGGATACGAACCCGCGCCCTTGGACGAGCCCGAGCACTCTGACCAACTGAGTCACCCATCTGAGTGGCGCATCGATCCTGTAGATGGAGCCACAACCTGAAAGTCTAACAAGACACCAAATTTTCGGTGTATGCGTCACTCGGTTACCGCATCGTATTTTGGTACAAATCTGAAATTTAAGAAAAGATATTTATTAAAGTAACAAAATAATTTATGTATTTCTTTTCTTTTCTCGTAGATACTGTCAGGCAGTAGTGATGACCCCGAAGATGAAATTCCTCGCCTCGCACTCAATACATCAAAGTTAGTATACACACCTGATTATAAATACATTCATCGAAACATCAACCATGTAATTCATCATTTTTGAAAAATTATATCTAGAAACTCAAAATTCCTCAAAAACATAGTGTTCAGAATCATGATATTTTTTAAATTTATATAAATTTCCCAATATCCTTTCTATGTTATATCTTTTATAAGTATATTATACTTATAATATTGAATTATTCTCTAAAAATGAATAATTAGTTTATTAATTAAATAATATTAAGTAAAAACATATCCTACTGGAAAGATAAAACTAATGATAATGAAATGTATGAGTGAACGTCATTGCGATGCATTCAACATGGTTTTTGTCGTGTTTTCTTTGTGGATTGTTATAAGATATTTCTTATATTTATATTAAAACGATCTTTTACTCGCGACTTCGTCCGCGTGGAATAGTTACTTTGGGTAGCATTTTCATTTTTTAGGGTACTTTGCAAATAATACATTTACAAACTGCTTCCCGCTGCCGGTGGCGCTCTTGTATGATACAGCGGATACCTCTTGTCATTGTGGACATTCACTTTAATAGTATTTACTTCTACACACTTTAATATCCTATTTCATCCCCATGTAGGTCAAAGTTTTGAAACTTATACTCAAACAAATGCTTATAAATTACTACTTATCAAGTGCTTAAATACAGAATTTATGGTTTTATCTCCGAAAATAACGAGTTTCCATACAAACTTCCATCCGCTAGTTCAACCCCTCCAATAATTTTTTCGCAATTTACGATAGTCTATGTCCTTTTCCAAGCTCTATTCTATCTCCGTATTAAATTCATTAAAATCAGTTCAGTGGGTTAGGCGAGAAAGCGTAACAGACAAACTTACATGCTCATTTATAATATTAGGGATAATAATTGTTCTAAATACCAAGTGAGAGTAACTGTTGCTACAGAACATCAAGCATAGTGTCGTCCACGTCAGAACGGATCCACCGCGTCCGAGCGGAGAACGACAAGTTACAGCTACAAGTGGAACACCTGCAGGCGCGGCTACGAGACAAGGACGCACTCATACATGAGCTGAACTGGTAAAGATGTGTTCGACATACAAATATAATATTTAAAAGTATCTCTCCTGATTTTTGAAAATCATCCAGGCGACAATTCTAAAAAGTTTTCTTTTCTAAATCACTTTATAACGTTACATGTCGTGCAGCATTCGAGAGCAGCTGCGGACGGAGAGCGAGGCGGCGCGACTGAGACTCACGGCCGAGAGCGAGACCGGGGCGCGGCTGCAGCTCATGTTGGACTCGCAGCGGGACGCGGCCGCCGCGCTGCAGGTGATGATGACCGGCGTGAAGGATTGCCGTGCTCCATTTATGACGATCAGCTTCTCCCGACAGATGACTGCGGAATTGGCCTTCGTTCGAAATTTCGAGACCAAGTATTCCGATACTGCGCGAGGCTTTAAGGGAGGTCGAAGAGCGGTGATACGATAAATGAGATTTATCGTATTTTACAGAAAACGCGGCAACTTGAGTCTTCTGGGGGGGTCAAATTAGACAAAGTTAATTTTACCCCATTCCGCGAGCTTCTCTAGAGAAGACTCGATGGAAGACACAGGTTTCATCTGGCACTAGTCGACAATACCCCGAGATAGACCTGCATGGCCCGTGTACATACACATCATCGTCGGACTCATCGCGAGTTGCAATGCGTGCACTAGATTAAACAGGGTTTGAAGAAATTAGTCACCCACTTAGCCTCCAGTAATTATTTTCTATTTTATAATGTAAAGAAAGACCTCTGAGAGTGAAGGTTACCGAGTGACGAAGAAATGAATAAATAAATATAAATTTCGTTTATTTCAAAAATTACATATACATTTTTTTAGTGGTTGAGACTTCCCAGTAAGTTGTCTTAGGACACTTGTATTGGGAATATCTCGCAACTTCCTTAGCAGATAACTTTTTATTTAGTAAACAATATAGAAATAAACAGAAATGATTATAAACCAAATTTTACAATTTACAAATTTGAGTGAGTGAGTCCATCTATGCAATGCGTGTGTTTATCATGTCAGTCTGATCAGAAGATTTTCCACTTCATCATAAGCAAGACAAGTTAGCCAATTATTTAAAGCTTTTCTGCATAGATGTAATGTCATAGGATATATATTTAGGACACGATTTATTTTATTATATAAGAACACTAATTGACAGCTAAACTGTCGTTCAGCAAAAGTAGTGCGAACAGTAATGGTATCTGCTTCTTTATCATTTCTTCTACTGATCAATTTGGCGTGATCTAGCGGAAGTGACTTGTGGACGGCTGAAATGATGTTAAGAACATAAAGTTTCCTAATTGAGCTTACAAAGATTACAAGTCAAATAGAGTGAATCAGTTGGAAATCTTAAAGGTTTCAAGTACATGACGTTGAGAAGTGATTTTTGAGCTCTTTCCAATTCTAAGAGGCTTATCTTAGTTGCAAGCGATGTATATTTTATTAAGGACTGTGCTATTCATAACGTGCCGCAGAGTTTTAAAAATCCACATAAGTTTTCTCACCCTGGTTATGACCAGTTCGATTTGGGAATGCCAACTTAACCTTTGGTCAATCAGGATGCCGAGATATTTGGTACAATTCACCTTTTCTATGGAGAGACAATTACAATTCAAATCGTGTGGGTTGGAGCATGAATGGATTCTGATATACAAGTCTTGAACGGGCTGGTATCTGTCATGTGGAGAGAAACATATATAGTTTGTTTTTGATATATTGAGTGACAATAGATTTTGGTTTAGCCAATTTGAGACTCTTTCAAGGCCCATCTCAGCCTTCCTCTGTACGGCTTCCCACGAGATACCAGAGAAAACAATGGCTGGGTCGTCAGCATAAGTGAATATACTAGCCCCGTCGATCTGGAGGTTACATAGGTCGTTAATATAGATTAAAAAGAGTGTCGGGCCAAGGACACTGCCCTGCGGTACGCCAAATTTCACATTTTCCATTGTGCTGTGGTATAGGTCAACCTTAACTTCCTGTATTCGGTCATTTAGGTAGCTGTCTAGGAGAGAGAGGGCTTTGTCACGAATGCCCAGGCCCTCCAATCTGCGCACAAGAATGGGAATAGAAACTGTGTCAAAGGCCTTTTTTAAATCTAGGAAAACTGCGAGACATTAATTGCCCTTGTCCACTTCTCTTACTATAGTTTTTGTTAGTCCTAAAATTGCGTCTTGTGTGGAAACACCTTTTCTAAAGCCATATTGACAATTAGAAATAATATTATATTTATTGAAGTATTTAAGAAGTCTATTGTTAATCAATTTTTCTATTATTTTTGAAATAGCAGACAATACAGAGATAGGTCTATAATTGTTTACATCAGTTTTAGTCCCACTCTTGTACACAGGAGTAACAATGGAACGCTTTAGAGAGGAAGGAAAAATACCTGATTTAAAGCAGAGATTAGCCAATCTTGTTATAAGTGGGATCAAGTAATCTTTAGAGAGCTTTAGAAATTTCGTTGAAATTCCGTCCCAGCCAGGAGCGCTTCTAGAGTCAAGACTCATAAGTAATGCTTAGTGCAATAATTTCGGAAACGTTTGTAGGTTAATTTTAGAATAAGACTCTGTGGGTTTAATCTCAGTTTAATTTGCATATTGTTTCGAAGTTTGATGCAACGCAAAACTCCAGGCGTTATCCATGGCTTCAATATTCTTTTAGTGTGCGATATCACTGACAGTTTAGTGTTTACTTGGATAGCAAATTTGATCATTTCTATTAAATAATTAGAAAATAAATTAGGGTCATTAAATATATTTAATTTAGTAACATCAGTGGATATAAGGGTGCGATATGCTTTGTTAAAATCAGTAGTAGTTTTAATCTTGCGTTTTGACGTTTTTTCATATGTGCTCGATATAGTCAACACCACCATGTTGTGGTCTGTTACTGTAGTATTTAGTACAGCTACATAAGCTTTATTTTCGTTCTTTTCTAGTTTGAGAATGACATGATCGATGCAGCTATTCTCTCTCGTGGATGTAGTATGGCCCGGTAAGAGACCATGAAAAGATGAAGGTTTAAAATAATAAATAATAATATGTTTTAATAAATATTATTGCTTGTTTTTTTTTTGTTAGTGCGGATAAAAGTTGAATATGTCACACGAAAGCAAAATATTTTGTTTATTGTGCTTTTGAATCCCCCGATCAGGATTCTAGCTTAGAATAATTCGCTACCTACAAAAACGTACTTTGTTCCCTTATTCAACAAATAACTTTAAATAACTCTATTTTTTTTCGTTGATTCTAATTATAAAAGTTTAAGGTAAAAAAAGACAAACTACAAGCAGAGTTGACGGTCCACAGAAGCAAGATTCAAGTACGATAGAGATACTGAAGCGGAGGCTGGAGTGTGCGATGCAGTCCGAGGTGCTGCTGCGGGAGAGAGAGCAGGCCATGATGGACCGGCTCCGGCAGCTGGAGGGGGCCACCAGCTGGAGCCCCACTGCCGCTCGGAGCGCGCCGGAGGTATGGCCGCAAAGATACCGGAGAATGATAGCCGTATACCTATTTGGATTGTATGCTCCCCTAGTATGCCAGAGTGTCATGTCAAGGTCATAATGCTGAACAAGTTACTGATGGTTATTCATCTAGAGATGGACGCGGATTCGAAATTTATAGTTAAGAATTTGTTATGTTTTGAGGTGATTGATAATTAATCTTTTCAGTTTTATTGTGTGTAATTATTACACAAATAAAACTGAAAACAAAATTTTATGAACGATGTTAGACCTAATAGTTGAACAATGCATTCAAGATTTTTTTTTATTGTTTCGTTGTTCTTCTCACAAATACTTCTTTTTCAGAACATATAATATCATATTAAAAGGCGATATATTTTTAAAATGAATTGAAAATTTAAATCAGTTAATTAACCTTTTACTTTATAATAAACCTTAATATTTAACTTATTACAAAAAAAGTAATTCTATAAATGATCTTAATGGCACTGGTTTACAAAACTGGAGTGCACTCAGTTACAGGTGTATGATTTTCAGTGACCCCATTTTTCTAGATTCATTATTTTTTTATGACAACTAATGTAATGACGATTAAAAACGCTTAGTTTGACGCTATTAAATATTTTGTTATCAGCTGGAAAACGTGGACAGACTTAAGGAAGAAATCCGCGTACTAAGATCTAAGTTGGAGCTGGAGTCGGGGCGGTGCCGGGAGCTGCAGAGTGACCTGCACGCGGCTGGAGCACGAGCTGCGCGGGACCTGGACCACAGGAACCAGCTGCTGCTGCAGGCGAAGGGGGAGCTGGCCGAGCTTAGGAGGTACCGGTATAGGACTACCACACCTTACCGTAGGAATAAGTAACGGATAAGGCATCGCGATCGGAACTACACGATCTTAAATGACTGCATTAGTACCATTTTGACTTGAATACTATCGTATCACACACATATAGTATCAGAAGTAAGGTAAGAAAAAAAATAATGAGACAGTTAGTAAAGGTGTTAATATTTTTGTTTATGTTTAAGCATAAAAGCACAACAATTTTTTATGGAAAAGGAGGACAAACGAGCATATGGGTCACCTGGTGTTAAGTGATCACCGCCGCCCATTCTCTTGCAACACCAGAGGAATCACAGGAGCGTTGCTGGTTTAAGGAAGGTGTACGAGCTTTTTTTGAAGGTACCCATGTCGTATCGTTTTGGAAACACCGCACAAAGAAGCTCATTCCACAGCTTTGTAGTACGTGCAAAAAACATCTTTGAAAACCGCACTGTGGAGGACCGCCACACTTCCAGATGGTGGGGATGATATCCTATTTTGTGTCGTGTCGTGCGAAGGTGGAATTCGTCGCCAGGAATCAGGTAAAAAGTTCTTCGGAACAATCCCCGTGATAAATGCGGTAGAAGACTCACAAAGAAGCAACGTCTCTACGCAACGCCAAGTGATCCAGCCGTTTACTGAGCCCCGAAAATTCGAGCTGTCACATTAACATTTGAATTTGTTTCGCAGGTATGTGTAAACGTTGTTTTAAAGATGCTTTCCTTCGCCGTAAGAGTGTCGTATAATTTACTTTATTTTTACGACTTTGAAAATCAAAAGCTGCGGATAACCGGTGCCTGATGAGAGATTACAGTCCTACCCATTGCGGCACTTGCTATGTTGTTTTATAAGCCTGTGTGAGTGCAGGTTGAAGCACGACGCAGCCGTGGAGCTGGTGCGCGCTAAGGACCTCATCGCCATCCAGCAGGCGGCCATCACGCAGCTGGAGAAGGTGGCCGCGCGCGTACACTCGCCTGCGAACGTGAGTCTCACTCTCCACGTAACAGTTGGACACCAGTATAATAAAATAATCAAACTTGGACCGAAGTATTGTAAACTAAAATGGCAGTGAACAAGGTAGAATCAAAACATACCGAACATACCAATCTTCACAGGCGTTACATAAGCTGGACTGAAGTTCGCTGTCGTAGTGGAGTCTCTCTCGCCGGCTAACAGAAATTATGTGTTTTATATTTTAATATGTGGAATACGATGATCAACGAGATTACGATTCCCTTGACGTTGGTCGTCAGTCGTGATCGCCCGTGCTCTAATAAAACTTCTACGAGGTTACATAAGCGTTTACATGTGTAAAATTTTTTTTTTCTTTTCTTTCGGAAACATAGTCTTAAACAACTATAACAATAAATAAATGAAAACAAATAGACCTGGAGTTCCACATTTTATAACAAAATTAAAAATGGTGTAATGCTCGAACTAATTTCTTTAAATTCAGCTGTAAGTTTTCTTTTAAAATAAAATAAATAAAAACATATACCGAAGCATACTTAATTCAAAAGAAAAATCAAAATAACAAGTTTACATAATTTGCCGATACAATCGATTAACTTGTGAAGGGTTCCACGTTTTATTACACAAATAAATATAATTTTATTTCGTCGCAAAAAATCAAACAAATATAAGGTGAAGCCGACGATCCAGAGGTCAATGTACGTTGTCTGTACTGTTTACTCTTAGTACATTTATAATAAATATTTATTTTATTTAATATTTCAGTTTTTCAATTTAAACTTTTTAATTAAATAATTAATTTTGTTTAAAGTCCATAGTATTACTTATATTTTTATTTATTTCATAGGTATGCAATCCATACTGTGTATTTGTGGTAAACATTCACATAATATTTTATTAATCAAAAAAATATTTTAGTTTTGTTGTTCATGAAAGTCAATATATTCCAGACGGATCTGAACGAGAGCGGGTGTCGCACGCCTCACACGCCACACCCCGACTACGATAAGGAGCAGATTGTAAGTTTTTACTTACATATAAATTTGTTTTATAAGAAGGCATATGGCAACAATAATATGTTTCAACTAATGACGTTCTATGAACATCAGCAGTCTGAAAGCTGAACGGCAAGTGTGCTTAAAGACAATGTAAGCACACTTTTCTGATTAGTCGTGTGTCAACTGTGTGTCAATCACCAAGTCAAAGTGTGCTATAAAAAGTGCTCAAATAATACGTAAGTATATGCGTACCCGTCCGTTAATTATTTTAAATTAAAATATACAAATATAATAATCATTATTTATAAATTATTATTAAATATACATTAATATTTTTTGGGACATATCATGAGAAAGGTTCTGAGAGATCTGTCGTTACCTAATAATATAAGAGAGAGCTCGAGTCTTTCTCAAAGTCATGTGCATGAAGCCACGACGACATCCTACGGATAATTTGTATAAGGAATGCGGCGTGCTAAGAGTTCGACAATTATTCATATTGGCTAGTGTCATGAAGGAGCACAAAAATGTTCTCAATACTTCGGGTTTTGCCACTAATAAATTGAAATGCACGTTTAACACAACTCGCCCAAAAGATAATACCAAGTTTTCGGAACGACTGGTACCTTATATATCTGAATATTTATATTATTTTATGTATATTAACTTAAGTAATAAATATAATAAGATAAAATAAAAAAAAGTAAACACCTAGGTGAATTAGATTCCGAAAAAACGCACAATATTTTGACCCCTTGTATTTAATTTGTCCTACCTACATGTATCACACACACACACACACACACATGTTGTTACTTTATTTATATTGTTTTTTTTTACTTTCATTTAAATTTAGTATTGATAAATTTCTAGTTATTTAATTAAATTGTTACTACACAGTATCTTCAAAATTTGCCATAGTAATGCCAATGATGACTACCAACATAATGGTTTACTGTTAATCATACCTCTATTTGATCCCACGATACAGTCTCCGACTAGTATGGCGATTCAATGACAATCACAATGTAGTCATATATATAAGCTTGTAAAATATATAAACTTAATGTAATTTAAGGACAATGCATATGTGAAAAGATCCATTTAAAATAAATTATTCTATGCTATTATTCTATTCTATTCTAAACATACTACGGACACTCGTAGGCTCAAGAACAGACAAAAATGTTGTGAATCGCCGTAACGCTTCGTTAAGGCATTTAAGGCATTTATTTTATCACAAAATTTATTCCTTTAGAATTCGTTTTAATGTCATTATAGCTCTTTTGCAGAGCAAACACTATATCAATGTCAGCAGCATGACCCCACAGTAAAATACCGTACGTCATGATACTGTGAAATTAATTGAAGGACAGCAATCTAGCTGTCGCAACATTCGTGTACTCTCTAATTTTTCTAACGGCATTTACCGCAGAGCAGAGTCTATCTGCTAGTTGGGCATGTGTGGACCCCACTGAAGCTTGTTATCTAGCGTTATACCCAAGAAGACCGTAGTGTCCATAAGTTCAAATCTCTGGTCATTTATAAGTCGGTTTGTACCTCCGCTGTGTTTGGTGTAATGAACCGTAAACACTTTGTTTTTTTTTTAGTGTTTAAGTGCAGATTATTCGTCTCAAACCAACGCATTATCTTTGAAAGTGCATTTTTATCTCAGCTTCAGTATCTACACATCGCCTCACTTTAAAAATAAGAGAAGTATCATCAGCAAACAATCGTTAATATATACATAAGAAACAAGAAAGGACCGAGAATAGAACCTTGCGGGAATATCTACTACCACACGTTTACCCGAAGACCGTTTGCCATTTACATTGACTATCTGAACTCTTTCGCTTACATATGATTTTTCAGATTTAGGGCTCTATTTTTCACTCCTCCTTAAAGTTTCATGGTGGATGCAGTCAAATGCTTTGAACAAATCACAAAAAATGCCCAATGCATCCTGTGACACTTTCTAGGCGTCAGAGATGTGCTCAATGAGTCTAGTACCCGCATTAATTGTTCATAAGCCCCTAGTGAAAACAAATTGATTTTTGTTCAATAATTTACAAAAATTCATTTGTTTCTGCTGAAGCAAAAGTTCAAAAATTTTACTAAAAACAGGCGTTTATTACCAACTCATCAATATTTACAGCTTCATCATTTTATGAAATATTTTAAAAACAATCTATACAAAAGTGATGCAGTAAATGTTTCAATTTGTAAATAAATCAAACTTAATAATGCTAAAATAAAATATGAATTTAAGCTATAAATTTGAGATAAAGCAGGATTCTCGATGACAGGTCGTTCATGAGCATGACATATGGACCAGATATCGCTTATATCGACCATATTTTTAAGCTACCCTTAGATAACGACTAAAGTTTAGGGACAGGGTAGACATACCTTCAACTACTCCTAGTTGAAGGGATGAATTACATTCAGGCAAGCATAATCTTTTAATCATACACCGACGCAAGCAAATATTTAAACCATATACCATTATCGATCCAAGATTAAAAAACAGATTCGTTCAAAATATATTTCAAAAACATTTGTATAAAAATGTAAAAAAGTATAAATATAACAACAAGCGTCTCACTTTGGGAAGTTGGTCTTACTGTGAATTTCGTCTACGTAGTTGGTAATTTTGGTGATGTCAGGTGCAGTGTCCTCCTCGACGCCGAGAGGCTCTATGGCCCAGAGCAGCACGGAGTAGACCAGGTACAGAGCCCAGTAGAACACGTACAGTATGCCCGTGGCGCACGCCAGAGCCAGCGGGCACGCGCGGTGATCCTTGTCGCTCTTCCAGCTCTCTTCTGTCCACGTGCGGAAGTACTGGCAGCATTTACTGGCGGATACGACCAGACTAGTGAAATTACTGGGCAAATGAGACTTAACACCTTGTGTCTCAAGGTGACGCGCGCAAGAGTAGTGCCGCTCAGAATTTTGGGCTTTTCAAGAATCCTGGACGGCACTGCATTGTAATGGGCAGTCAGTAATCAGCTGAACATCCTGCTCGTCCGTCACTTATTTTCATAAAAAAAATACTCAAATCCTTGCGATAGATCAACCCATCACTCGACCCGCACGACTAGTGTTCCGTCATACTATGATGTTACATATATACGACCACTCCATCAAGTCTGTAGCGTTACAAACGATGAGGCGATGCTAAGTGGGTGCCGAGTGGCTCTAATACCTACTTGATATATACCGTACAACCTTTTTACCTTTGCAGTTTTATAACTGGATTAGTAGTCTACTTCCTTTTATAATAATGTAACGACTCATTATTTTTTTTATGGAAAAGGAGGACAAACGAGCGTACGGGTCACCTGGTTTTAAGTGATCACCGCCGGCGATATTCTCTTGCAACACCAGAGGAATCACAGGAGTGTTGCTGGTCTTAAAGGAAGTTGCTCATTCCACAGCTTTGTAGAACGTGGAAGAAAGCTCCTTGAAAACCGCACCATGGAGGACCGCCACACATCTAGATGGTGAGAATGATATACTAAATTGTGGCGTGTCGTGCGAAGGTGGAATTCGGCGGCAGGAATCAGGTTAAACAGCTCTTCGGAACACTCCCCGTGATAAATGCGGTAGAAGACACACAATGAAGCGACGTCTCTACGCAATGCCAAGTGTTCCAGCCGTTCACAGAGCGCTGGGTCCCTGACAATTCGAACTGCTCTGCGTTGCACGCGGTCAAAAGGATTGAGCTGATACTGGGGCGTGCCAGACCAGAGATGACAGCAATACTCCATGTGTGGCCGGACCTGCGCTTTGTAGAGCCCTAGAATGTGGGCCGGCTTGCAGTATTGCCGTGCTCTATTGATGACGCCCAGCTCCTTCGAAGCCAATTTGGCTTTGCCCTCCAGGTGGCTACAGAATTGGTAGTCGCTCGAGATTTCGAGACCCAGTATTCCTATACTAGGTGAGGCTTTACCGAAAGTGTTGTCGAAGACCGATGATACGAATAATGTTTTTTTTTTGGGTAGGGGGTTAGACGGCTGAAATGTACTAAATTTAGCCAGAGCTATGAGCCGAATGGCGCAGGTACCGTATCGATGGCAGCGAGCGCTCCAGGATGCCGGCCAGACAGTGCAGCGCGTGCGACATCAGCAGCACCAGCACCCACACGCACACCAGGTACGGCGGCCAGCGGAAGCTGCCCAGCGCCGCTGTAGTTAACAACTGTGTCACTAGACTTACAATCACTTGACAAACGATTGTCTCGGTCTCGAGACTGGAGCGCCACAAGAATCGGAACAATCTAGGCCTGCTTATTCTTAGTGACTGTATGTTTCTGAGCGGTAATAAATTACATCCCATATTATTTTCTTCTCTTCATCAATCCATCACATAGCAAGCATTATCAGAGATATCTTAGCTCTATCAGATATACGTCAAGGATATTGATCCTCTGTGATAAAAAATTCCACGATTCCTACTTCAACATACTTTTCAAATATTTGAGCACAAAATATAAGTAGGATCTTTCAGATACTAGCTCATTATTAATTATTTTATATTGATTAGCCCTTTATACACAGAAATTCGGCAGAAATATCTGGCATCAACGTATAATATATTAAATTTCGTAAAGAACTATTAAGGAAAGATCTGATCAAATGTTCAATATAAAATAGTTTATATAACCTTGTAGAAGGGCTCTGTTGTTGGACAGCGGGTCGTGCTCCGCCCGTTGTTGAACGTCTACTGCGCGGCGCCGCACCTCTAGCGCTCGCACTGCGTCCTCCGAACACGTGCGAGCTCGCAGCCCCGCCCCGCGCTCCGTGCGGGACGACTACGGACAGTTTCATGCGATTATAACCTAGCAATTACCATCCTAGTCCTACATTAGTTTATTACTGCCCAAATGTAAGCCCCTCAATTTCCGACTTTCGAAAACTTTCACCCTCCCAGTAATATAAAATCTATCCCTGCATTGTCTTCTAAACACTTTCCAGTTTTCTTCGAGACAAAACTTATTCGAAATCCGATCCAGAAATTCAATTATGCCAAAGTTGATTGGAAAACCTATCGCAGTTTCTTTAATAGTGCTACTCTACAAAATTCGAAAATCTATGGCTGTCCTCAAAAAATTTACATTAAGATGGTCTTAAAAAGGCGTCTTTAAAAGAGAAATATTTTAAAATCAAACCTCGTAAAGCTCCTGGCCGGGATGACATACCCAACATCCTTATCAAAAATATAGCCCAAAAATGTATAGTTTTACTAACAAAAATATTAATCGCCTGCATCACTAAAACATATTTTCCACATGCGGGGAAAGTGGCTAAGGTGTTCAATTCATGAACCAGGTAAAAATCCAACTGATCCTTCTAGTTACTGTCGAATTAGCTTATTACCATGTGTTGGGAAAGCTATTTGAAAAAATTATATATCACCGCTTATTGCATGCTTCTGAGCAAAAGTTGATTATTGAACAATTTGGCGTCCTGCAAGGTCATTCTACTGTTCATCAGTTAGCAAGAGTCGCTGTAATCGTTTCGCAGAATCTTAAGCTTAAGCAATCTACAGGAATGTTTCTATTGGATTTTGAGAAAGCATTCGATGCGGTTGGACACAAAGCTATTTTGCATGAAATAAATTTTGATTGGTCTACCTATCTCAAAAGTTAAAATAATTGATTCATATCTGGATAATAGGAGCTCCAGTGTACACATAAAAAACTATACATCTCCTAAATATCTATCTAAACCTGTGCCTGCTGATGTACCACAGGGGTCTATTTTAAGGGCCTTATTTGTTTTTGTTATATCTAAACGATATACTAGTTCAACCTCGAACCAAAATAGCTTGTTGTGCTGACGATACGGCATGCTTCACATTCTCTTAGACTTGAGACTTCATTACTGGCCGTCTGCAACTTGCTCTTGACCGTTTTATGGATTATTTCCAGAAATAGAAACTTAAAATTAATGCCTCCAAAACTTAGGCTATCGTGTTTACAAGAAAACGAACCCCACTTACTAAAACACTAAAAATTTGCAATTTGTAACCGAATATAACAAAACCCACACCTAAATATATTTTTTGATAATTTTTTTCATTTTTATTTTATAATGATTCAGCATTGAAAAATACTTACATACAACTTAATATTTTCGCCCTTCTACGTTCGAAAAATCCGCTATAGGGTTGCAAAATGGCAATCGAATACAATAATAATTGAAGTTCGTTAAGTTTAGTAGGTATGAGAATCGGTTGCATCTATTTTTTACACCCCAAAAATTTTAATTATTGAATTTTATTACTTTATACGGCAATACAATGTTTGCTGGGTCAGCTAGCATTCCAACTAGTATTAGTATATCCAACTAATGGTATACCTTTTCTCTCACATAAATTACTGTACTGTTATTAATTTACACGATAACATTTGTCTACTCTACATCTGACGACCATAATATTATAAAAATAAAAATACCGTAGAATTGAGAACCTCCTCCTTTTTTGAATTTGGTTAAAAAGTGGTTGCTCAAATCGTACTTACTCTAAATCCGTTGTAGAAAATATTAGAAGTATAAGTAATTAATAATTATCTGCAAGTCCTATTACTTAATTTTTTTGATGTAAATTAATCTGATAAAAAATGATTTCCATAATACCGTTGGTGTTAGATGGGGATACGAAGAATTGCTTCTCTCCTTCTCTTTCTCCTCTTCGTTTGAATCCTTCACATTGAGTTCAGTTTTCGTGAACGGATGATCGCCGCACATACTGCGTATTTGCATGTGCCTGTAACATAGATTGGTTATGGCTTCGAATAAATATGCGATGCACAAAACTGCAAAGGCAACCATTAAACATTGTACCTTTAATATGACTCATCAGCATTGTGGTGACGTAGTTAACATATATATTTATTATGTATTTAATTGCTGACCGAATATTGATAGGAAAAATAAAAATTCCGAGTTGCGATACTTTAAACCCACCCAGAAATAATTTTGCAAAAATCTATGCTGTATTTCAGTAGAGGGAGGCTACTTTGCACAAGATGCCGGCTAGATTATGGGTACCACATCGACGCCTATTTCGGTCGTGACGCAGTTATGTGTAAGCATTACTGTTTTTGGGTCTGAAGGGCGCCGTAGTGAAATTACTGGGCAAATGAGACTTAACATCTTGTTTCAAAGTGACTAGCGCAATTGTAGTGCCGCACAGAATTTTTGGGTTTTTCAAGAATCCTGAGCGGCACTGCATTGTAATGGGCAGGGCGTCTCATTTACCATGAGCTGAAGTTCCTGCTCGTCTCGTCCCTAATTGTCATAAGAAAATGATTTAAAAAATCACTTAGCTATTACTTGCACCCATTACCTATGTTGCGAGTCAGAACTGAAATCAGAATATGAATTTCTTGGTGAATCTGAATTAAAACCAATTTTGATCCAAGCTATTTTATACTCAATAATGTCTGATGATATAAAAGTGCGTCAAACTACAAAAACGTTGCAAAATAAGTAACTCTTTCTTAATTTATATTTGTAATTTTACTCGAATTTTGTTCTAGAAACCTGTACATTGGATTTTGGAGCAATTATTAAATAAAAAAACGTAGATACACAAACCATTTTCTTAAAATCGTGCTAAAAAATATGAAGATATTATAAAAATAAACATCAAAAAGTTCTTAATTGATAGGAGATTGGAGATATTCTAATTTGTAAGGTAAACTAATTGAACGTAAGTTGTAAGATGACCTTAAATGGTGTACATACATCGTCTCCGGTGATTTAGGCGTCTCTAATTTTGATTGCTCCATGATACGAGAAACTGGAGATTTATGTCATCAGATTTACACATTCATTATTATAGTATGTTGTGATTTAATAAAATGTATTATTAATGTAAACGTTACTGTGGACAGAAATATGACTGACTGAACGAGACATAAGCTTATTACATTTGTTATTTTTTAGAATATTTGTTTGAAACTTCAATAGTTTGAGCGTGGAGGATTTATTATAGTTTCTGCATTTTTTCAAGACTTCAGTGTCAACCTCAAATCAATCAGTTGAGTCATCGTCATAAAAGAACATCATAGGATGTTGCTATAGACAGCCTAGCGAAACTCTCTAAGAAAAAAGCGATTCATTGACAGATTGACAGATGATGGCTATAGTCTTGTAAAAAACAGAGGTAGCCGAAATCCACTACGTTTTAAGCAACTGTTCGCTTTCAAACTTGCCGGATTATACTTCGTCGCCATAATATTGTAATTGTATGTCGAACATGTGTCAAATCACAGCACGTTTCATAATAAACTAAATTTAAATATTTACTATCTCTATCTCAATTATTTTTTATTTATTATTAATTTATTTATCTTATTGTCGTCTATTGGTTTTTGGTTAATTTAAAAATGTTTAAAAAAACGTAAAACATTTTAAATATTTTATTTTGTACATTTTAAAATGGACAACAACCTCGTAAATGATATCATTATCGTAGGATTGGATGGCCCTTATTGGATTATACATCAGTTATCAGCTTAATCAAACAATACGTGCTGCGTACAAACGCTTTAAATGTTATTGAAAAACACAAAAACCCTATATGCCTCTTAAATTTGATGAGTCCTCTCAATTCACAGGTAGTAATCAAAAGATTTTATTTGCAAATTACACCAATTTGAAAGTACCTGTAAGTAAATGAAAAAAAAAATGTTCAGAAAGATGGACATCTCTAATACCAGAGATCAAGAGAAGGTCGTTTTGATTTTTATACGAAGTTCTACAGTAGCACATGACAACTTACTTCAAGCATTAGACGTAACACACAAAGGATCCGAACTGCAAAGTTCTAAAGAGGAGGTACCATGATACCAAATTATATAAGATCAGTACCCCGGCCCGTACCAGTAGCTCGATCCATTTACACCGCGTGCAACGCAGAGCAGCTCGAATTGTCCTGCCGCCGAATTCCACCTTCGCACGACACTCCACGATCCTCTACAGTGCGGTTTTCAAGATCTTTCTTCCACGTACTACAAAGCTGTGGAATGAACTTCCTTGTGCGGTGTTTCCAGGACGATACGACATGGCTACCTTCAAAAAAAGCGCGTACACCTTCCTTAAAGGCCGGCAATGCTCCTGTGATTCCTCTGGTGTTGCAAGAGAATGTGGACCGCGGTGATCACTTAACACCAGGTGACAAGTACGCTGGTTTGTCCTCTTTTCCTATAAAAAAAAGATATAAGAAGCAAGAGGAAACCACCGAGCGAACCAAGCACGTCTTCAAAATCGGCGAGCAGCTTTCAAGTCACTATAAAGTTCTGGGCATTGTCAGAAGCTGCCATTGGCATTTTCTGCCGTCTCTGCTGCCGCTGCGGGAGACGGTCACACGGACCCATGCGGCAAAGTTCTTTACGGCATTGAAAAATAAATAACAAATGAAAATATAAAATTCCATTTCTAATAAACAAACATTCATATCGTACAAATTGTGCCACCTCTTGGCATTCGTACAAGGACCATTTACTTCGAAGTAACTAGGGTCACTAAACACCAATATAACATAATATTCTGTTTGTCTTCGCCGACAAAGCTGGGGAGCTATCGGTTCTGACCGTAGCGTGTATGATTTACTTGAAATGTAATTAGGTCAAGATGCTATAAACCTGAGAGTTGAACAAAGCAGACAAGATTTTATGACGATGCGTCACTCGAACGGTTAGCTCAGTTGGAAGAGCACTCGCACGGAACGCTAAAGGTCGTGGGCTTGAGTCCCGCATCGTTTATTAAATTTTGTTTGTGTGTCAACATGCTATGTTTGCTTCCAGGCTCGTTTCCTTCAAGGGCGGTGCCTGCGGCTGGAGAGCTGGCGCAAGGCCCTGGTGTTCCAGAAGCGGTACCTGGTGAGGGTGGTGGCGGGATACGAGGCCTTGGAGAGGCGGCTCCAGCTGCCGGGCTCGCACGACAAGTTGAGGGGAAAACGACGCTTCCGGTAACATTCATACAGTGGGAAATACTCGCTGTGTTCTGTAACATTTCTTGAACTCTATAGCCCCATCTTAATCATTTCTAAAGTTTTACTCCTTAATAAGAACCGGACTTAGGCAAACTTATATTTAAATAAATGAAATAATAATAATAAAAATATTTATTTTAGAGATGGAAAAACAAAAAAAAAACAGTTTATAAAAATGTATTAAAATAGGAAATTTACAGTTGTTTGTATGTGAATTATTTACAAAGTATTCAAAAAAAAAAAAAAAAATGCTGCCGAAAGTAACTAATCCACACGGAATTGGACAGTCTCTTTAATAGTAAACATACACATATTTGTTTGGACTTTCCTGTGAATTTTCACCTCCTATTTCATCCCCACGTAGGTCAATGTTTCAAAAATGCTGGATGAAATGTTTAATATGACGAGTTCCCATGCAAACACTCATCCCTTATTTCAGCCCGATCAAGTTTTTCTATACAAGAAAGGGTAACTTATGTCCTTTTCCAAGGTCTAGTCTATTTTTGTACCAAATATAATCCAAATTGATTTTGGAGTTAGCCGTGAAAGCTTGACTGTTTGGACTTCCTTACGAACTTATTTTTGCTTTCTTTACCATTGCCTATTTTATCCTCTATCCCCTACACAGGTCGTAATTTGAAAAAAGCTAGAAAAAATTATTATTAAATTCTTATCAAGTGCTTAAATACAAAATTTCCTGGTGTCAACTTCGTCAATGACAATCTTCCATCCCCTATTTCAACCCCTCCAAGCCTCCTTTTTTCGCGATAAAAGGTAGCCTATATTTTTTTTATGAAAATAAGGGACGCGACGAGCAGGACGTTCAGCTGATGGTCATTGATACGCCCTGCCCGTTACAATGCAGTGCCGCTCAGAATTCTTGAAAAACCCCAAAAGTTTTGGGTGAGACTACAACTGTGCTCGTCATCTTTAGACATAAGGTTAATGTTAAGTCTCATTTGTTCAGTAATTTCACTAGATACGGCGACCTTCAGACCGAAAAACAGTTATGCTTACACATTACTGCTTCACGGCAGAAATAGACGCCGTTGTGCCATAATTTAGCCACCCATAATCTAGTCGGCATCCTGTGCAAAGAAGCCTCCCAATGTCCTTTCTCAAGCTCAAACCTATCTCTGTACTAAATCATATACTAAACATCAAAATCGGTGCAATGGTTTAGGCGAGAAGGTTATTAGACAGACAGAGTTACTTTCGCAAATATAATACTGACTATAAATAGTCTGAACGTTTGTGTTCCAGTCCTGTTGATAAGAAATTATGACGCACCAAGGCAATGTAATTGTACATGGCTATAAATTACTTAACTGGGACGCAATAGTATAAAAGCTGGAGAATATGTTTTAATTCCCCGTATCCAATAAAAGTTAAAGAATATCATGTAACGGACGCTTTCCTTAAAATGAAGTATGTTAATTATTTATCGTATGGTCTATCTCTTTGATAAATTAAAGAAAACGTTGTTACTTGATACGATAGTTTAGAGTAACACTAAAATAAGCTATGTTTGTCATTTTTTCAGGGCGGTGGCATTCGTGGCCGTGACAGCGGCGCGTATGGCCTTCGTGGTGCGGCGCCGCATGGACGTGCGGGCCTACGCCGCGCACGCCGTGCTGCAGGACACGCCGCGCGCGTGAGTACTTCATTGTTGTAAATTAACACATGTATAAAATACTATATTCATATAGGTATGGTATTTTATACCATCAATTTTTCACGCAAACATTTCATTAAAATTAAATATCTTGTTTCATTGCAAAAAACCTGGTTAACCTTCTATAATAAGTTAACGTTGATTCTTATAAGTTAGCTATCTACGAGTGACAGTCCCATCGAAATAGAACCAGGCATCGGAGACTAGCTGAAACTTACAAACATTCAAAATTTTAGTTTTATATTACAAACAGACACTTTAATTTCATTTATAATGCATATGATTATTTGTTGCTAATAGTAAATCAATGTTTTATGAAATGTATAATGCTTGTACATATAATACTTCCGCCTCCATATTTTGACAACTTTTATTCAGCATGTTGCAAATAGAATTTCCTGAAGTATACCGTAATGGCTTGTAAAAAAGGGTAATTAATGACTGCTGGCAACTACGAAACCCACACCACATAAGCACTTGTGTCGCTTCTGTGGCTACAGAATCCACTGTCCATCATGAAAACTGTTACGTTATGCTCGGAACAGATTAAGTTATTGTCAATTTGTTTCGCACTGTAACAAAATATTACAGAGTGATACTTGTTTGATTTAGTCCGTGACACAATCACTCGACCGGAAATACACAGAAACAATGCTATTTAATAAAACTGGATAGGTTTTGAGTACTCAGAACATAGCTGTTTCAGATAAGTAACCAATACCGTACGTGTGTTGATTAAATGCGTCTTGTTCCCTTATTGTGTACGATATATTATATGCTTAATATCCGGACGACCTCGGATTTTTAAGAATGTACAAAACTTGAACAAAAAAAATCTAATACATCTGGATTCGAACCGGGGTCTTCTGCTTTCCGGACCACCTAAAGTCCTATCTAAGCTATTATAGTCTAGTATATAATGGCGAAATTTATCATTGTATTCTAATGTTATTGTAGCAGTTTTGTCATTAAAACACTGATAAAAATACATTTTCTAGAATTGAAACCTAGCTAGACCGATTTCTCGACCCCGAAACTACATATATACAAAATTTCATTAAAATCGTTGGAGCCGTTTCTGAGATTCAGATTATGTTTAATATACAAGAATTGCTCGCTTAAAGTTAGATAGTAACATTCATAGTTCCTGTCAATACAGAAGTAACATTATAATTAATGTGTGCTTGAGCGTCACGTACTTACATTTGCCAACACGCACACAGACAGCCAAATAATGTTGCAAGTGAATAGACATTTCCCTAAATCAGTCAATTGTAAAGAATACTAGATTATATGTTATAAGAAAGAAGAAATAAATATAAGTTAAGAATTTAATAAAAACATTACGTATTTAATTATTGTTGCAACAATTTTTGAAGTGTAAGTAAAGAAGTTCTTTAAAATCGTTGTTTTTTTAAACTCGATGAAACGAATAAGTGAGACGATAGACGCGCCGTTCCCTGCTATATCCGAGGTTTTATAAATAGGTCGCAGAGATCGAATTTGGAATAATTTTTGAAATCCAAGATGGCTGCCATTTAAAATTATGATTTCAACAATATGGATATCGTATCCGAGGTTCTCGAGGGTGCAGAGATCGAATTTGGAATAATTTTTGAAATCCAAGATGGCCGCCATGCTAAATTATGATTTCAACAATACGGATATCGTATTCGAGGTTCTCCAGGGTGCAGAGATCGAATTTGGGATAATTTAATGTATAAATTCCGTAAATTAAAAGAAATATTTATAGTGACTATTCAAAGCGCTTAGTTTAAGCCTAATTGAATTAAGATTATTTGACTTTGACTTTGAATACTTATAACATCATTTGGCATCGTACATTATAGCCTCCATGTACATGTATCAATATGTACCAATAAACACAAAAAGCTATCCCAGCGGAGGAACTCGAGGTGTATAGTACATTCAGAACTCGCAACATATTTTTTTAGTGGCGTCTGTTTTGTTTACAAAATATTGTGTTGTTTTATCGAATGTATTAGCTTAAATTAAAAGTTGTGAAATAGTAGTTAGGTCTTATCTTATAATAATTTTATTATAAGACGCTTTATGACACCCTTTCACTGCACAGCAATTCATTTTTCAATTAAATTTCACGCACTGATTGTCCTGGAAGTTGACAAAATGTCACTGACGCGGCGGGAAACGTATGTGGTCATAATGGAGCACATTGAAAGTGCTTCATTTCGCGAGGTCCTACTCACGTTGTGACCGTTATTATTGTAAGGTATGTATATAACATTACTCGTGTGTGTCCAGCGACAGCGCCAGTGCGTGTCGCACGTGGGCCGGCTCCCTGCCCCGCGCCGTGCTCACGAGGCACCTGCGGATGGAACTACCCGCCTCCCCCGCCTCCCCCGACACACACGCCGCACACGCCACTCCCGCTACCAGTCAGTACCTTACTTTTATTTATTTATTATGAAAAGTACAATTACAATTTATTAATAGATAACAGGCCAAAAACAACAGATGTTTGTCCGGCATGTTAGAAAATAGTACATTATTGCAAAGGCCGGGAAACAGGCAATTGCAGGTCGAGTATGAGTTTGAAGTAGGCGAGGACCTCACTAAATACGAGACAGGCAATTACTATTTCCCACCGAGGCATATATATAGTGCTTTTCTCAAAAGAAAATTCGATACTTCATGTGTTGTTTTTTCGAAAATAATGACAATATTTCCATGCATGTTTAAGAAATAATATTATCGCCTACAATTAATATTAACTTATACATACACAATTTAATAATACACTATAAAAACGATAAAATTATGTACAACATGAAGCTAATAACAGTTCTTATTGTAGGTCGGGTGAGTCGCATGACGGCATCGTGTTTAATTTATGAGTGACCGTCTGATTTGATATATTAATTAGTAAACAATACTCAACTTTATAGTGAAAAGCAAGTACTAAATTGCGGATAACACAACACGCTACGCACTAATCATGGCTTCGACAACGAAAGGCAACTCAAGACGTAAAGTTATAACCAATATACAGGTTTTTTAAAAAGAATAACTTTAATTTTGTTTTAACATTCTTTGTAGTAATCTTATTTTTACCTATTCACTTATTATTACCGTTCGCTACATACTTGTCTAATTTTTATGGTCACAAGTGAAGGAAGTCGCAGATGACCTCAGCATTATCTGTACATAATATATGTGTTGTAACTGTAAACAAGGCGTAGCGTAATATACTATCACAGCCACCCGTACACAATATATTATTATGTGTGTCTTTGAATAAAAATACTTTTATATAAGTAATGTTTAATTGTCTGAACCGCAATTTGCTATAGTTATATTTGTTGTGGTTTTTCTACCCCGGACGGATACTACACATAACTGACACACATTCCTTAGAGATCCCCAGATTCCATCAAACACGTTAGTTAAAGTTTACGTAATGTCCCACACATTATGTAAAGTAATAACTCATTTCTTAATTATTTTTGAATTTACCGTTATATGGTCAATGGAATTGAGTAAGAGTAGGGTTTGCCTCTGTGTTTTACTTTATTATAAGACACTAACATAATACTGTTTGACCAGCAGAAGAGTGCCAGCGAGCCAGCACTAACTCTACGAGGAGTAACAGATACTTGTTCAGGTAATAATATACGCTTTTTATGATTCACATTGAGAAAATCTTAACTATTTTATACCAATCTGCAACAATAATGTTGTAAACTTCATAAAAATGTATACATCCAATAGAAGTTTTTTGTGGATTTGACATCTGTTATTAAGAGATGTTTTCCTGATGCGATCACAATAAGATATGCATATTAGGAAATGAGACACGCGCGATCCGTTGGCCAGGTCGGCAAACGAGCAGGCGAGTGTACTTACTAATTTATATGCATATTAGGAAATGGACACGCGCGATCCGTTGGCCAGGTCGGCAAACGAGCACGCGAGTGTACTTACTAATTTATATGCATATTAGGAAATGAGACACGCGCGATCCGTTGGCCAGGTCGGCAAACGAGCACGCGAGTGTACTTACTAATTTATATGCATATTAGGAAATGAGACACGCGCGATCCGTTGGCCAGGTCGGCAAACGAGCACGCGAGTGTACTTACTAATTTATATGCATATTAGGAAATGAGACACGCGCGATCCGTTGGCCAGGTCGGCAAACGAGCACGCGAGTGTACTTACTAATTTATATGCATATTAGGAAATGAGACACGCGCGATCCGTTGGCCAGGTCGGCAAACGAGCACGCGAGTGTACTTACTAATTTATATGCATATTAGGAAATGAGACACGCGCGATCCGTTGGCCAGGTCGGCAAACGAGCACGCGAGTGTACTTACTAATTTATATGCATATTAGGAAATGAGACACGCGCGATCCGTTGGCCAGGTCGGCAAACGAGCACGCGAGTGTACTTACTAATTTATATGCATATTAGGAAATGAGACACGCGCGATCCGTTGGCCAGGTCGGCAAACGAGCAGGCGAGTGTACTTACTAATTTATATGCATATTAGGAAATGAGACACGCGCGATCCGTTGGCCAGGTCGGCAAACGAGCAGGCGAGTGTACTTACTAATTTATATGCATATTAGGAAATGAGACACGCGCGATCCGTTGGCCAGGTCGGCAAACGAGCAGGCGAGTGTACTTACTAATTTATATGCATATTAGGAAATGAGACACGCGCGATCCGTTGGCCAGGTCGGCAAACGAGCACGCGAGTGTACTTACTAATTTATATGCATATTAGGAAATGAGACACGCGCGATCCGTTGGCCAGGTCGGCAAACGAGCACGCGAGTGTACTTACTAATTTATATGCATATTAGGAAATGAGACACGCGCGATCCGTTGGCCAGGTCGGCAAACGAGCAGGCGAGTGTACTTACTAATTTATATGCATATTAGGAAATGAGACACGCGCGATCCGTTGGCCAGGTCGGCAAACGAGCAGGCGAGTGTACTTACTAATTTATATGCATATTAGGAAATGAGACACGCGCGATCCGTTGGCCAGGTCGGCAAACGAGCAGGCGAGTGTACTTACTAATTTATATGCATATTAGGAAATGAGACACGCGCGATCCGTTGGCCAGGTCGGCAAACGAGCAGGCGAGTGTACTTACTAATTTATATGCATATTAGGAAATGAGACACGCGCGATCCGTTGGCCAGGTCGGCAAACGAGCAGGCGAGTGTACTTACTAATTTATATGCATATTAGGAAATGAGACACGCGCGATCCGTTGGCCAGGTCGGCAAACGAGCACGCGAGTGTACTTACTAATTTATATGCATATTAGGAAATGAGACACGCGCGATCCGTTGGCCAGGTCGGCAAACGAGCAGGCGAGTGTACTTACTAATTTATATGCATATTAGGAAATGAGACACGCGCGATCCGTTGGCCAGGTCGGCAAACGAGCACGCGAGTGTACTTACTAATTTATATGCATATTAGGAAATGAGACACGCGCGATCCGTTGGCCAGGTCGGCAAACGAGCAGGCGAGTGTACTTACTAATTTATATGCATATTAGGAAATGAGACACGCGCGATCCGTTGGCCAGGTCGGCAAACGAGCAGGCGAGTGTACTTACTAATTTATATGCATATTAGGAAATGAGACACGCGCGATCCGTTGGCCAGGTCGGCAAACGAGCAGGCGAGTGTACTTACTAATTTATATGCATATTAGGAAATGAGACACGCGCGATCCGTTGGCCAGGTCGGCAAACGAGCACGCGAGTATACTTACTAATTTATATGCATATTAGGAAATGAGACACGCGCGATCCGTTGGCCAGGTCGGCAAACGAGCACGCGAGTGTACTTACTAATTTTAATTTACTTATAGAACTTAATGCCAACGCTATTTTGCTCGGAAACTAGATATATACCATTTAAATTGCATGCGTATTATATATATATTTGTCATAACATATAAGGAATTGATTCCTTTAGAATTCTTTTTTCATGTCATTTTGTTAAATCTAATATACTAGATACTACTACCGCTTCGGAAACAAATAAAATATACAATATTGTACTGTCATTGCTATTGCTATAAAGGAACCATAATGTAGACCCAGGCTGTCGGATCACTTAGATATTCAGCTGTGGAGTAGTACGATTTACGACAGAGCCATTTTTTAATAAAACATTTAAATTTATTTATAGATAATGCCTGATATATAGCACGAACAGCTCTCTGTGTCATAGTACATGTAATATTGTGTTACAGTTCTCCGCGGGAACTATCGATAGCGTACTCGAGCAAGATGGACGCGCTGTCGCGGTCGCCTCGAGAGACCAGAGACAGACAGACACCGTGACCCTCGAGGCACACGCTGAAGACAGCACCTTACAAGAGCGTCAGGAGATACTGGCCACGTCGTTGTCACAGGCTAGTACGGGCTAAAGTATTGTAAATGAGAATACGATTATAGATGCGTATGAATGGAGAGTGCGCGCCATGTTTTGGTGACTTGGCGTTGGAACAAAGCAAACGGACAATTCATGATTTTTATTATTGCATTGAAAACTGAGATGAATAATTATCTGTAAATGTGCCGAAATGTTACATGTTAATAGTTTGTAATACAGTTTATAATGGCATCCGACGGTTCTTAAAAACAGACTAAATTTGTATGTAGTTTAGAATTATATAATTTTTTGTTCTACGTACAAGTGGATCAAGTTTTGTTTTTAGCTGTTAATGTAATGTGCTGACTGTTGCAGACACTGTCTTAACCTACTCCCATCGATCACAACAAAGATTTAATTAATTTTAATAAAAACTGGCTATTTTTATCTTTATAATTGTTATTATTTATTTAAATTTTATAATTAATTTTAGATTATCGGTAGTTCTAATTTCCAGAGGTTTGCCATTTAAAATAACTGTTTGCAGTAACTTAAAGTCCAGTTATTTTGAAATTGTTACTAGTAATTAAGAATGTGTTTGTATTTAAGTATGGTCTTGTTTGAAGTGTTTCTTAAAAGAACTTCATCATAGCAGATAATGTTCCAAAAATATACAACCGGCAACGGTTCACTATACTGTAAGTATATTTTGTTGGAATTTTATCCGTTATTTTAAAATTAGTTTAAATGTAGTTAATTAGTTTTAGATGCCATATTTGGCGATGAAGCATTTCCTCACAATTAGAGTAAGTGGACTCAGACTAACGTAGTGCGATAGACGGATCGCGCGGGGCCAGTGATCAGCTTTTTCAAATAGGCTTAACATTATTTTCTCTAACACAATATTATATTTATAAAGAGTTTTTTCACAAAAATGTTGGTTATTTACGCAAACATTTTTATCAATGTATTGAATTATGAATTCTGAATTCAAACTTGTTTAAACGAATTCCTATTCAAAATCAGTCCAGATACACGGTCACTAGCTTCCTAGCCGTGGTCCGTCTATAACCTTGGTCTGTGCGAGTAGATTAGTGCCAAATTGTATATATTTCAACAGTTTTTCTTAATTTATTGTAAGTTATGTCGGTCGTTTCCGCCTACTGCGTGTGTTTGTTCGAGTGACTCAGTCGCCTATGTCCCTTTACCTTTAACATGGCGATTACATCAATTATCCGCCATTTTGTATTAATTTATATAAGCTTGTGTATAGTTTATTTGAAACGAAATTTGCGACATTTTGAGTTTTGCACGTATTTGACATGTGTAGATATATTATGTCCGGCACGGATCTTGAGTGGTAGCGTTGAATGCGAGATAATTAAAAAATAATTCTACAATGTACCTTGTCTTCCTCGCTTGCCCCATTAAGCGATTATAAACCTGCTAATTAGTTTCTCTGGCCGCTCTTATTCCGTGATGTGACATATTATACCGATGCGATGCTTTTTTTATCTAAATAGTTAAGATTAGTAAGTTGTCTCGAAGCACAAGGCTTGCCATAACGGAATAGTATTGTTTTTGAAACTCGAGAGTATCTAAAGTACAAGTTAGGTTAGGTTTAGGATACGAGCGACGCGCGAGGCCGGGCCAACCGCCACGTGTTCAGACATTTTGTATGTTTCAATAATATTAATAGTATGTAATTGTTTGTTATTCGACTTGAACACTAGAAATGCCAACATGATAAGTATTATAGGATTCCATGTATTTAGGGTATATAAATCAAACGACTATAGAAAATAATTAAATTTGAATGTCTAAATTCATTTTAGCAAATCATGTAGTACAGGGTGTATTTGTTTTGACATCACAATAATCTTAAACCAATGTAATCGAGTAATTCTCTGTCCGTCTAACTAGTGCCTTAAATTCGTTTAAATTTTACTTCTTTCAAGAATTCGTACCTTACATCAATACACCCTGTATATAATAGTATTATGACTAATGCCACCGTACAACAGTTATAACATGAGTGCGCCGTCCCTCATAACATGATACACCTGTGATTTCCAGAATGCTTACTCTTAGAGCGACAGTGATTCCCTTTTAATTCCTTTTCTAGGTGCTTTGATAACGTCACAAATAAAAATGCAAAGTATAGTTCAAATATTTATTACATTTTTTTTTGACGAACGACATGAATTTTTCGATGTCAGTTTATAATAAGCTAAGGGGATATAATAAGGGGTCACATAAGGCTTAACGTCTAACGAACAATTTAAATTGAACGATATTTTAATCGTTTAATGAAATTCTTAAACCGAAGGAAAACGCATATGCCTCTATTGTATACCTCGTACCGATAACCAATATTAGTTTTCGGAGGTTTAACAAACAGTTATTCGAATAAGGTTTATTATAACTTAAGCATTTTATTACGAATAAGGCGGTAACTACCAATATATCATTGCTAACTTTTTTTTTTTCAACAAGACAATAAACCGGGACCCGTACTCATGTTACCTCATACGATGTGACCAAAGACTCGATAGATATAGATATAGTAATAAAATAGACGTAACCAATAAATAATGTTTAATATCGACATTTTACAGTCTAGTCAGACAGAGACGGTGCCATATCGCTCACTCACTCGTTACACATTGCTCTCAAATAAATTCGTATTTTGTAAATGTTTGTTTTATTTTCTCTTGAGCTCACAGTTGCAGCCGTTCGTCGCGCAGGCTTCAGATAACTCCATCTGAAAAAAAGTGGACTGAAAAAAATGGAGGAAAAAAATGGTCTTTCAAAACCAAAGATACCGATGTGTTTCCATATGTATGTATTCTTGGAAGGCTGGCAACATTGATGCAGTAGGTGTGGGTGGGCCTACGATACTACTACTACCATACTACGATACTGCAGTGATTCTATTACTAGTATACTGGTCTATACAATTAGGAAACAAGATTTTGGTCCTTTGTATTGTTTACACTACAGTTAGGTTTCAAATAAATATTTTAGCATTTTTAAATGACACTTTTTAATTATTACAATTAATAGAGAAATATTATTTCGTATTTTGTAATTGAAAAATTAAAAAAGGACATTGTTGGCGAAAATAGTAGATTTTACAACGAGTGCACAAAACGAATCATTTTTATGCGAGACTTTTAGCAACGTAGTAGTAATGTCGAGGATAAAATGGTTTTGTGGACAAGTTATAAACTCTGCTTTTCATTTCGATTGCGAGGAAATAAAACAGTAGTATAACATGGACATTTATAACAATTTTAGCAAATTTGAAGAAATTAATAAACGCACGTAAAAACAAGACCTATTTCCCGCCGCTTTTTTTAAGTCTTACGACATTGATATTAGGCTTGGGCAGACCTATACAGCCTACTATTATATTTATTTTGTAACATATAATTTTTTTTAATTAATTAAATAACCTATCGTATTTTAATATAAATTTTAATAACTTTTCTGTATTAAAAAACACATGAGGCAAATAAATTAAAGTAAATATTATAAAATGACAAAATCTATCTCTGAACTTTTTAGTGTTTGGCTGTATGGCTCACTTTCTTTGCCTTAATAAGATACATTTATGAGTAGATACGTTAATACACTTGTGCACAAAAATCGATTTTGTGCAGCCTATATCGTGCACAAATAAGCAATTTCAGAGCATGAGACGTGAAAATACTCTTCTGTGGTTGTTTTTAGTAATTTGTGTAGCCCCCCCCAAGGACATGAGCACTAATAAGCTTGTTATCGTCGCGGCATGCTTCGTATAATCCTTCATATATCTTGTGGAATTTTCTGTGATTAAAATGTAAAGAAAATACGATGGCCTCACTTTGTGTTTGGGTGTTTATAGACTCTAAGCTACTTTAACTGACCCAGTTATAATAAAATCCGTAAACAAAAAACTTAATTTGTTCGACATAATTGTTTGAGCAGTATATTATATTCATTCTCAGAAGAATAGCATGCTACTATGTGTCACACATGCCATGCCCAGTGACCTTGTTTCAGTTCACGAATTTGCCATGAGAAGTTCAAAGAGAAAACATAGTGAAACAAAGAAATAAATAAAGGCATAAAAGCCATATATTTTCTCAAAATTGAGGGAAGAAGCGGAATAAAATTAATAAGCTTAATAACCTCTATCAATTTATCCCTTTTCAATAATTTTCTGAAAATAACAACTTTTTTATGCCTGGAAGTGTATTTTTAGCGGTGCCTCGATCATACTACAAATCGACAAATAAAACAAACAACCGGCCTTTCTATCTTGAAACAGGAGAGAGTATCAGGCGTCATCCTTTAATAATGCGATGGGAGCTCGAGACTGACCACTATGACTACTATCATATCGATTAGAATACCGCTAGAGAGAGTGGTTAATATTGTCCGGGTATTTCTCAATGTATCTATCTATAAGTTGGATAGATGTTGAAAACGCAGCCCGTATCTTGTGCACAATGATAATGAGATGTTTCTAAGTTATCGTAGAGTTACTGATGATATTGGTACTAACAGTTTTCCGTCTCTGCATGCCATTAGCTGGTGCAGATCTCTTGTAGTCGGCATCGATCACCGGTGGATTGTAATCTCTCGGTTTCGACGGTCCAGGCATAGGCTGAAATCATTATGTAGTCACTTGTTTTATACATATTAAATATTAGTACCGTCAAACATCAAAACGTTTTTAAGGCCTTAAGTACCGTTACGGCGCGATATATATTCTCATTAACGGCTGTTCCCAATATTCAGCCTATCTCTTACTTGAGATAAAAACTTAACAATCGTTGACTTTTCTGTCCCAATAAACTAATCGACGGTAACTCACGCTGTCTGTCAATGGGACGATGTTTATAACGTTACCAGCGATAGAAGTTTGCATGGAAATTGCAATTCACGCGTCCCAATATAAGGCGATAAGAATGACTTATCGGGTATATTGGGACAGCTTCAGATTATTGACAGCTAATTACTGACAGTAGAAGGTAGTAATTTATCTCTATCTTTAGATAGTATATTGGGAAGCCCTAAGACGTGCAATTCTTTCTGTCCTCACGTATATATGTAGAAATTAGAATATAAAGTCAAAGTCAAAAAAATCTTTATTCACTGTAAAACTTAATATTATAAGTTATTTAGTGCAAGTGAGGATGAAGTACAAAAGTTACAATAGCATTCAAATGAGTATAACAATATTCATGAACAAAATTTAGAACATTAATTCCAACTATCTTTATCATTCAAGTAATCTTTCACATTATAATAGGCCTTAGATGTTAATTTATTTTTTACGATACATTTAAATTTTTTAATAGTTTAATATTTTAATTATTATTAAATTAAATTATTAATTAAATATTTTAATTTCATTTGGGAGTTTATTATAAAATATAACACAATCCACTTTAAAAGATTTAGCAATTTTACGGAGCCTAGTAGATGGAATTGCGAGTTTATGTTTGATTCGAGTATTGACACTATGTACATCACTATTCTTTTTAAATTGGCTTATATTTTTATGAGCGTATAGGAGGTTCTCGTATATGTACTGGCAGTGCACTGTCATAATATTTATTTAACTAAACTTTTCTCTCAATGAATCCCTTGAACGCATTTTATAGACTGCTCGAATTGCTCTTTTCTGCAGCACAAATATGTTTTCAATATCTGCAGCCCTACCCCACAATATAATTCCGTAAGACATGACACTATGAAAGTAGCTGAAATATACAAGTCTAGCCGTTTCAACATCTGTCAGCTGCCTAATTTTTTTTATCGCAAATACTGCAGAGCTAAGTCGATTACATAAGTTTTTTATGTGAGCACCCCATTTTAGCTTAAAGTCTAATGTAATGCCTAGGAATGTTGTCGTTTCTACTACATCAAGTTTGTCATTATTAATTTTTATAGGTGTTGGTTGGTGCTTTATATTTGGAAGTGTAAACCTTACACATTTTGTTTTCCTTTCGTTTAAAAGTAAGTTATTAACATTAAACCAATTTACTACTTCAGCAATGTCGTCGTCAACCTGACAGAATTTTTTTTGCTGGCGTTTTATTTTAAATAACAAAGATGTATCGTCAGCAAACAATATAATATCATGTTTATTTTGAATAAGGTATGGTGAATCAATAAATAAATTCAGAAAGTAGTAGATACCTACTAATAATATTATTTACCTACTCTAATATACACTGCTATATAAATATAGTGCAGAAGAGGATGCTTGGAGACGGAGCAGAGAATTTCCCACAAACCGAGCAGTGTAGAGACATCATCATATTATAGTCACCTCGCGCTCGGTAGCGGACGGTTGCAGTCCGTCCCTCCTCTCCCCCGCCAGGCCGCCCCCCTCCTCCCCCTCGTCAGGCTCGCGCGCGGGCGGTGGCGGGTAGCGGTACGACTGATCGGGAAGCGACAGGTCTCGCGGCGCGTACCCTTCGAAGTGCTCCTGCATCGACGTGGGCAGCTCCGGCATCGGGTACAGCCGATATTTCTTGCAGTATTCCTGTACACATATTAATTACACCTCATTTAAAGTTAATAACTAATCCAAAATTATATGGTCTACGTATATTTCGTATGGTGTTTCATAAGGTTATTTCGGTGTCAATACCACCAACACGAATACGGCCATTAAACCGTGCTGCCACAATGGCATAAGAGGAACTGCGCACGGTGTTCTAAAATCATATTAAATCAATAGAATTCACAAAGTTGAGAATGGCAGGAGATCTCCTGGGACTCGGGTAACAAAAATATTAAGGTCGAGAGCCAATAACGTATTGTTAAATAGTGAAAAAACAATGAATGCTCAAAATTTACCGCGCCATACAATAGAAATGTAGATGGGACTATTTTATTAAACGGAATGAATTAATTTTAACGAAATTTTAATTAAAAAAAGAGGCCCGCTGTGTTTCTTACCCCCATTCTTCTGAGGTTTGAGACGTATGTTTCAATCAAACGGTAGGCAGATTTTGTTGTTGAATAATTAATTTTGATATGATTGACATATATTACCTATTTTGAATTGAAACATTTAATTTTAAACCGATTCAAAAGTTCAAATGAATAATTATTCTTGCAATGCTCCTGGTTGACCCTAAACTAATTTGGGGAATAAAATGGTGGTGGTATAATTTCTCCCTCAGAGTCCTTGCACGGCACACGCCAGTATAATACAGACGGGGGCGTACATCTCTGACTCTGAGCAGCGCGTGGTCGGGGCGGCCGTGGCGCCGCGCCTCCTCCAGCAGCCGGCTCCAGTACGTGAACAGCTTGTTGTCCTGGGCCCGCAGCTTCTGCTCCGCCAGCTCGCCGTAGAAGTGACGAGTGTCGGCGCGGGCCTGCGCCTCGCGCTCCTCACGCTCGCGCTGTAGTATCGACGAACATGTAAACCAAAAGTTGCTGACTTCATTACTAGAGGATACTTTCTACAGAAGGGATTCCTTTCTTCTACCTACAAATCAACCATGTACAGTCATCACTCATTCCAAGGACGGTCAAGTTTTTCAAATTTACTTGTATGCATGGGCAACTGTGCTCCCATCCACGATCATATAACCCGCATGCTCATTTATTAAAAAATGTAAAGTATTGTACGAGATAAATCATGTTAATAAAATTACTATAGAAATATAATAAATGTCTCATTAAAACCGAAGATTATGTATGTATATGTTATTTACCCAAAGCTTGAGGATGTCAGCACGGTACTCTTGTATTTTCCTCTTCTTCTCATCACGTAACTTTTTCTGATAATCTTCGTAGAGCTCCGCATTCTTAAACCTTTAACATTATACTTCGTTACTAAACTACATTATAAATTATAATTTCCTATTTATTGTTACGTGCAGCAGCTGAGACCAAGGTGAATCATTTGAAGGCATGTTTAAAAATTTGTATGTTTTTTATAAAATCATTTTAATCCTAGAGTCAAAATCATCGTGATTTAATAATAAAGTCATCTACAATATAATATGCGCTGCTAGGATTCATACAGTTTACTCTCTAAAACAGCTTGGAAATTAAAGCAAACAAAATTTACATTTATGTAGATGACCTGCTGGAGGTTATAAGCTTACCTGTTCATCATATCCCAAGTGTGCATGGTGTCGAGCTCATGCAATCTCTGTCTCTCTTTCTCTAGGAACTGCTCCTGAATCTCGATCCTCTCCTGTTTTATCTTGGCTTCCCTGTTGGCGTCTGCTTGCCTACGAGCTTTTGCGCTATGAAAATAAATTTATAGCATAAAAAATACTTTACCCATTGAATAAATTATTACTTTCGAATGTTAAACAAATAAATAACACACCAACACTTAGTTCATACAGTATTATTACGTGAACTATACTTGCGTACCATCCAGATCAAGATAATGCTTTTAGTGTTACAAATTCTTAAGAGATTACAAAAGTTGCATCCATTTAGTTTTATACATCGTTCCTACCTGCTTACTCATTACATTTATAAGTGGCAAAATACTCTTAGGACAATTGTCATGGTTTGATTCGTTACAATATTATATGACATGATAAGCATAATCTGTGATCGGTTGCATTGAAATTAAAAAAACAACGACTTACGCTGCATCTTTCTCTCGCACAGCTTTCTCCAAATTCTCTTTCTCCTTCTGATCGCGAGCTGCGTCACCGCTCTCCAGCTTATGACTTATTTCCTCCAAAATACGAAGCTTCTCATTTTTCATCTAAATTGAACCCAATAATATTATTCAACATTTTTATGTCAAACAAAATATGATTGAATCTTTCCTATAATATAAAAATAAAAACTACCTTGCGATCAACAATTTCTACAAACGTTGAGGTGGTCTTGGATAAAATGTACACATATACTATTTGATAGTATTACACTAGAAATATATATTTATTATTCTCTTATAAGAATAATCTACTCAATATTAACCGAATCTGCATGAATGACGACCTATCTTTTGGTAGCTCCGGCTCCCTTTCAAAGTCAGAGTTTTAGGTTTCAGAAGCAGTGTGTTAATAAAAGATAGATGCATAGATTACCTATTTATCTACTCGCATGTTGATACTCCTACTGCATATTATTAGTAATACTTCACTGACCGCTTTTTCAGTCTGCTTCCGCTTAGCCTCGACCCTGGCGCGAGATTTCTGCAGCACCTCTATTAGCCGGTCGTCAGTCCGGTCACGCGCCTCATTCTCTCGCTGTCTCTTTTCGAACTCTTCATGAGAACGTTTCATGTCGAACAGAATGCGCGCCTTTTCTGCTGCTTTCTGAAAACATGCATGTACTGCCACTGTCTCCGCATTGCCTAAAGAAATTATTGGATTATTTACACTCTGATCAGATATTTCATACGAATTACATAGAATTACATGATTCTAGTAAACTGTTATATTTCTGAAACCACAGTATTTTGTATATATGGAGTTACTTGATGTGGTGTGATAACATTAACAATTAAGTTTATATTAGTAACGCCACTTATTGGTTATATCTTCTATACTTAAAACATATGGAAGATTTAAAAACTGAAGACAAAAAAGCAGTAAACTACTGTATGCTACGGTATAGAGATACATTGAATATAATTAGACTAACAAAGTCTTCGTCAAACTTATCGAGAGCGTCCATTTCAGCGTCCGCCTTCATGTTGTCGATCTTCTGCATCTCCAGCTCAGTTTCGTACTCCGTACGATTTCTCTCCGCCACCTCTTTAGCTCTGCAACATAAATTATATCGTTTTTGTGTATACCTGTACAGTGTGTTTGTCTAGTCTGCCAGTAAGGATAATCTTGGAGTCTACTGTCTTTTTCCGACACGAAGCTTCGTAAACGAACAAAATTTAAACGATGTTTCAGTACTGACCCCACTCATTTTTGTTTTCGGACGCACAGACGAAGTTCGGAGCTATAGAGAATATTCGTGAATGATTGAAATGAATATTTTTTTGATCCGACTTATTTGAAGACTCAGACAGACAAAGAGCAATGACAAAATAATGTATTAAGTACACACGAATTGTAAGCATGTCAACTTAGTACTTGCGATTTTTTGATTGAAATCTTTAAAAAGTTTTCTAAAAAGAGTTCTCATTTATATTGGTGCTAGTAAATTATCTTTTATAGCGCTTTTTACCATACCTTGCAATCGCGATATCAGTTCTATTCTAATTTGTTTTTTCACTAAAAATATTGCCTCAGCTTAATACCATCCTTTTATAGGTACATCTTTTTAAGTGGCTGCACGTATGATGATGAAGATATAAGCCTTATAATTTATATTTCTAAGTATTCTTTGTTAGCTGTTAGTAACTTTTTCTGTCATAATAAATAAATAAAAAAAAATTTTCTTTTAATTATAACAAAAATGAAACTTATTAGAAATGTCACTAAAGATAGGAATACCACTACTGTTAGAAAGGAATAATTATGATAAAGTTCTACCTTTATCCTTTCTAACAGTTGTACTAATGCAGCTCATGCCCTTCGACCTGCCTGTAGAGCTTGAGGTGAAGACGCAGCTGATTAAGAGGGAACCCGCCTGCTTCTTTCAGATTAGAGTTCATTCTCATTTAACTCGGGAATATCAATACCACCCCTTATACTTAACTACATATTATAGCCTGCTGTATAATTTATTTCTGTTTCCTATAAACTCTAAGTCGGGAAATTCACTAACATTAAGGCGAGGTTTTCCCAACACTTTAGGTAAAAATTGAGCGAACGTTAGATTCGATAGGTAGGTACGCATGGACACAGGCGTCGGGCATGGCTGAGGTCAACGACCGCCGACCCAAAGGACCGCGTTATATTTTTTAAAACTTACAGTTGTGCTAGAGTACGGAATTACTGTGATAATATTTTTTATGCATTTTTGAAGTAAATCTTTTTTATCGACGTATGAGAGAAATGTTATATTACGCGCAAAATTATGATTTCAACATTATGGATATCGTATCCGAGATCCTCGAGGGTGCAGAGAACGATTGTGTGATCATTTTTGAAATCCAAGATGGCCGCCGCACTTAATTATGATTTCAGCAATATGGATATCGTGTCCGAGGTTCTCGAGGGTGCAGAGAACGATTCTGTGATCATTTTTGAATTCAAAGATGGTCGCCGCTCATAATTATAATTTCAGCAATTTGGATATCGTGTCCGAGGTTCTCGAGGGTGCAGTGAACGATTTTGGGATCATTTTTGGAATCCAAGATGGCCGCCGCACAATCGTTCCCGGACCCTCGAGAACCTCGGACACGATATCCATATTGCTGAAATCATAATTTTGTGCGGCGGCCATATTGATTTCAAAAATGATCAGAAAATCGTTATCTGCACCCTCGAGAACCTCGGACACGATATCCATATTGCTGAAATCATAATTTTGTGCGGCCGCCATCTTGGATTTCAAAAATGATCACAAAATCGTTATCTGCACCCTCGAGAACCTCGGACACGGTATCCATATTGCTAAAATCATAATTTTGTGCGGCGGCCATCTTGGATTTCAAAAATGATCACAAAATCAAAATCGTTCTCTGCACCCTCGAGAACCTCGGACACGATATCCATATTGCTGAAATCATAATTATGAGCGGCGGCCATCTTTGAATTCAAAAATGATCACAGAATCGTTCTCTGCACCCTCGAGAACCTCGGACACGATATCCATATTGCTGAAATCATAATTTTGTGCGGCGGTCATCTTGGATTTATCTAACTTCCCTAAAGTACATATATACAAAAATCCCGCGTGGCATAATATTCAAAATAATATTACGTAAATTTTATTTTAGTACTTTCGGACTTACATTTACATATATATTTCAACAAATACGCTGTCGCGCATCATCATTATTTTTTTACTATGATTCCCGCTTTGTACTTGTTTGCTAAAATCTTACGTAATGTGAGCCCGAGAGACACGAACACAGTACCTTCCTTGACAGTGGTCACGGGCGTACTGCTGGCTTGAGCGAGCAAGCAACCAAGGCGTCGCGTTTAGTTTATTACGAAAAAAATTAATATAAAATAATTCACAAAGCGTATTGATAAATCCCACAGTTAAAACTTATAAATACTAATAAACTATCGAATAAAATATGTTTTGTGTTTATAGCTATCATAGTTTTATGATAATATAAACAATTCAAATAAAAAGGACTATTTTTCAAAAAATAAATCTATCGAGATTTTTTTTCGTAATCATGTTTTCGAAACAGCGATAATTTAGATAAAGAAATGAAGATAAAAATGTCAAAAAATTGGAACCGTAGTATTTGTAGAAGTATTTTAAGTAGATTTTTAAAAATGTTACTTTTTAGGACTATAGCGCCTTAAAGTTATTGCGCGAGCGGCTCCGGTTCCTTCTACGTTCTAAATGTTCTTCACTCGATTAAAGGCATTATTGAAACCATTTAAAGCAAATTTGCAACAAAATCCCGAAAATCAAAAGGTTTCTTTTAAGGATTTATCAAAATCTTCGGTTTCGTCAAATTGAGGTTAAAATACCGAACACAAGTCAACATTCCGATAACAAATTCAGCAAACACGCGAAACTTCGATCAAAACATCGTTTTTCGTTGTATAAGAGTAGACCTAATTGTCTGAATCGGAACCATGCCATGATGGTTCAAAACATTTGAAAAAATCTTCTAAATTTATCTCAATTTTACAATATTTTTTATCTATAATGATAAGTATTTAGAAATATAAAAGTAATAATATTTTTAAATTAATATAATTGGGGTGAACCATTGCGTCATACGATAGAAAATAATTATTTATTGTGCCTTTGATCCCTCACTATCTCTCAGGAATCTAGCTTAGAAAACTTCGTTTGCTCGGGATTCAAATTCGGCACTCGTAACGAAAACGAACTCTTGAATAAATAACTATTTGAAACCTTCAGTATGAAACAGGCAAAGGCACACATATTAGGTAGGTGCAGCTAGATTCTGAAATGGATTTACTTCTTTTAATAAGTTGGACTTAGGCTTATAACTAATTTCTTATAAAAGCCAAAACTACAGAAATATCCCTTATCCCTCAAGTACGAGTTTTGAACAAAGGTTTGTTGTTTGAACAATTTATTTATTATTATTTTATTTTATTATGGAAAAAGAGGACAAACGAGCGTGATAAGTGGTCATCACTGCCCACATACTCTTGCAACACCAGAGGAATCACAGGAGCGTTGCCGGCCTTTAAGGAAGGTGTACGCGCTTTTTTGAAATAAAGTATCTCAACAAATTTGTGATATAATAATATTATGCAAATATGTATATGAATTCATCAGTATAAAGGAAAGTCGACTTAATCCTGCCGAATTTTAATTAATTTTATTCAAATTATAAAAAACGTAATATCAATTATTACGAAATACGTTTTTGTATTATCAGCGTTATTAGCGACAAACAAGCGATGTCACCGCCTAAACATTTCCACTTAGTAGAGTCCACTTTAGGTAATATATAAAAAAACCTGAAAAAAAAAGGAACTGTAACAAAGTGACATGACTCACTGCTCAAGTATTTCCTTTTGATATTTTTTATCGGCATCAAAGCGTTTCTTTTTGCGGTCAGCCATGAGCTGGTGCCACTCCTTGGACTTGCGTATGATTTCATCATCGTCTTTCTTCTTCTGCTCCATTGCCAGCTTCTGCAACTCTTTGTTAAACTTGATTTGCTCTTCGCGTTCTTTCTGAACAACTGTTTCGATCACCGCACTGCATAATTTTCACAAAACTTAAACCCATAAGTAATATAAGATTATTTTAGATATGTATATAAAAACAAACAAGATTTTAAGTAATTGTATGTTATATTATATTAAACATAATAGGGAATATTTGAGGTTGTAAGACAGTAGAAGAAGGGGGATCACGTGACGCCTCCCCGAACCCACACGATCGTTTATCGTCCTAGTTGGTAGCTCAGTACACGAAATTAATACGCATTGTGAGATCTTTAGTTTTCATGTTCATAAGAAAATCTTTCATCAGAAAAATGTATTTTAGCTTAGATGCAAACTCTAAAATTTTCTTCGAATTGTTCTTTACCATTGTTTTTGTACCTTATAACCTTATAACCTAACCTTATATACCTGGTAAATCATTAATAATTTTCACAGCGAACGCTCAGTGTATGACATGCACAGTATACGCTAATATACCTTGCTTAATGCAAATTTCGAGTGGATTTTTTAATTATTTTAACTCATACTTCTCGTAGATAATATACTTTTCTAAACATTTATTCTTTTTCCAAATATGTTAATGAGTTTTTAAGTTTATCCAGGAGATACAAAGATACTTTTACTTTATCAATCTTTTTCTCTTTACAGTATTATAGCTTTGCCAAACAACAGGCAAGTCTGATCAGCCATTTAAAAGTACCTATGTTCTTACTAACCATAACTACATTGTAACCACTTTGAATTTTATTTTAGTAAACATTTTAGCTTGGTATGTACTTACTAAATAGCTAGGTATGATAATGTACCTATGCATTGTACGCTCACCAACAAACAATAGGTATTTCTTTGGACACGTTATATCCGCGCAAGAGGTGATAGAGAGATAATGTGAGTCGTATTACATTCGGTCACATACGTCCCTACCCGTGCCAGAAAGCCTACTTGATGAAGAACGACCGCTATATCGAAAGCGCCGCGAACAAAAGATGTGGACACGTAATCTCACGAGAGCAGCAGTTTAGGTGCGTCTGTGTTCTTGAAGACCGTCTCCCGCGCGGAGTACATCAGCTCCTGTTGCTCTTCTCGCTTGCGCCGCATGTAGCGCCGGTAGAACTTATTGTTCGCCTCTTCGGCCGCCGCGATGCGCGCTTGCCGGAGTTCCTCGTTGCGTTTGTTTACTTTCTGCAAGTCATCATGATCTTGTTTGAAAATTTATAATTATAAATCCGGAATCCGTCTCATATGCGTGTAGGTATCTATGTGCCCTACCTACCGACAGTTTATTATAACTGTTGTAGGAATGTACTAGCTAGGGCTCCGCTGGACCTGGATACTTTGACATTGTCTTGTTTTTAAAATGAAAGATTGTAAAAAACAAATATTTCGAATTTAAATTACAGAAAAACAGATGTACATATTTAGTTATGTAGGTACCCTACCTACCTACACATCGAAGGATTACAAATATGGCAGAACTTGCCCCCGTTTTCAGAAAGGATGTAAAAAAAACTTTAATTGTAAAAAATACCTACATCCAACGAGTTCGGCCAATGTTTCGTCATTTCTCTGCTGGTATCGTTCAAGTACTTCACGTAATTCCGGCGTCGTGTCGCATCCGGGTCGTCGTTGCTCTCCGTCCATTTGTGTATCCGAGCCCATTGATCTTTAGTCATTGCTATTGGCATCTTGTCTAGAATATAAACAAGAAAAATATTTTAAGGCTTGTGTAGCGTATTAATAATACTAAATGAAAAAAAAAATGAATAGACAAACATCTATCAATACTTATTGATTAAGCAGAATTTGTTCAAAAGTAGTTGGGTACCGTAGCAACCTTCTAACAGCTAAATAAACCAATATGACAAGATGCGAAGTATAAAAACTATTGAAGTCTGCTATTCAATTCAAGCTCATTTCTACAACATGGTTATCTGGTGTAAAGTTTATCGTGAAATATTTAAGCCTTCATTCCCGTTACTCTACAGACCACAAACTTCTTTTAAAAGGCTTTACTAAGGCTTCTTCCCATTTTTTAATGTTTAACGGTATATAATTAATATTGACGACTAAAACATTTAACATATTACGATGCTATTGATAATAAAGTAATTTGCAGTTCAGCTTACAATTATAAATTATATTTTACAAAAGTAAAATGTCTTGATATCAATTATATTTGATCATGAAAATTAAAGTATACATTCTGACATTAAAAACGAGTAATTTTTATTCTTCTCCAATGCGCTCATGGTCAGTGTTAAAACTTCTTAAACTTTTCTACACCGTTATTTTAAAATAGTTTGCGTAGAACGAGACGAAAATCATGTGACATCGTAGGTAACCCATCAAGTGTCAGTGACAATTTAAGATGATTGTCAAAATCATCTTTCAAAATTCAAACTTCAAAACAGTTATGTCAGCCACGTCGTGAGTGCCAAGTTGGTGTTTTTATTGGTAATTATTACTTATATATCTTGTTTATAAATTTGAAACAAACCAAAAAATATTCTAAATTTTATTTACCGGTTTCCAGTGCCAACAACGCTATCATATAAAATACGAGACCGGCTGTATAGACAGTAATATCAGTGACATAATCTTGGTGTCGTTTATGTTTAAATATTGGTGATTTTATAGTGAATTAGGTTCATCAAGATGAAGATAAAAGAGTTGAAGAAGACTGTGAACGTGAGCTGGTCGCCAGCGGAGCTATACCCTGTTATGATAGCAGCCGGCTCCGCGGCACAACAAGTTGATGAGTCGTTTAGTTCTAACTCATATCTTGAATTGTATTCTCTTAATCTGGCAGAATCAAGTCTAGATCTAGAGCTTAAGTCAAGCTTACAAACACAGCACAGGTAAGTGCCCCATATAATAATACTTGTTAATATCACCACATCCAGATGTTTCCATAAACATATTTACACTTTGATATCCAGCCTCCAGGTAAAGTGCTGATAGTTTTATTTAGGAAGTAACTGTGGAGAATGACACATTGACAAAATATATATTTTTTTTACAAAAATTATTTATATGATAAAAGTTTTTAGAAAAAATAAAACATTTTAGTATCTTAAGTTTTAGAATATCAAAAATCTTGTAATTGGGAGTACTTTATCCAAATTCAAATATTTTTAATCAAAATAGGATTTAAAATCACTTATTGCAATTCTTTTGAATTTCATAAAACATTAATTGTTAGATCACTTTTATTTGTTGGGTCAGCTAGTTTATTATAAATTTATTTACTATATTTCTAAGTGTAACATCTTTTAAAAGTTTATGTATCTACAGTATTCACAGAATAATAACATATGTAACAACATATTTTTGTAATAAAAATGATTGTAAATGATATAAAAAAACATTTTGCCAGTGATCACATTCCAACTTATAAGTGCTATTTATAAATACCTGTACTTAATAGAATGTCAAATGTGTTAGGTTTCAGAAGTTGGTATGGTCTGGTGCAGGGGTCATAGTGGGTGGCTGTGATGGAGGTCTATTACAGTTCTATGATGCTGAAAAAGCTCTCAAAGGTTCTACCGATGCTCTAGTTGGGAGTAGTACAAAACACACAGGTAAGTCATTGCAGTGTGTCAAAGATTATTTATAGTATGTGTGATAGGTTACATGATACTTACTTATTGTTTATACTTTAGAAGGAATGTGTTTGAGTTGTCCGTTGTGAAATTGTATAATGTATACCTGTAATAAATATTGGATAGAGGTTAGACTCAATGAGGCTATTTAACACAGTACCCCCTGTGATGTGACATGCCTATCATTGTGAATGTATGTACACAAATAATATTTTGGAAAATTTTCACTAATGTCAGGTGACGAGCACACTTGAACAGGTTGCAACTTCGCCATGTGTCACTACTTCATGCATGTTGCACTTATGCATGTTGTTTTGATTCATTAAATTTATTGCTCAGTTTGAATTTGACTACATAATATGTAAATACATGATAGAATGTAATATTGTCTTGTTTAATTTACTAAATTTGATGTAGTATGATTTGTAGTTCAGATAAAATTTTACATGTTCACCTGTCCTTATCAGATTACAATGAACTCTTATTAAAAAAATTCTAGTCTTTAGAGGGTCTTGGAGGCAGTACTCTATAATATGACATATTCAATAGAAGGATTATGAAGGATCCACTGTATTAAAGTTGAAAATTTTGCTTGTCAATCAATCATAATGAACACAGAAAATGACTGCCAACAATTATCATATATTATTCTGGATCACCCAGTACTTTGTGAGCTAGCTCAATCCTTTTGATGTGTCATGGGGACATGTATTAATTATGTGTACTCTAACACATCTATCCTGGGAGATTTCAAAAGAGCTTCATTTCTAGATATCTGCTACCTTATATTTTAGAATTCTAGGATCAAACACATACCACAATTTCTGGATGTTTGGTGTTCATCCACAGTAAAATTTTCTGAAATAGCTCATAGAACTAGAACACCCTTACTCAGATGAACTACAGTTAGAGTGCGTACAAACTACGCGCGCAGCCGAAAGCCTATGTTCGAACCGAGTTGACATTCAATTGCCGCGCGACCCAATATGTTGATATAAATTTAATAAAACGCGACTGGCGCGCGGCTAGCGATCCCGCTTGAACAGGCCGCGGCCGCGTCGGCTAGACAGATCAGTTCATTCTTGTAAACCAAATTAGCAATAACTTTAAGACTTCTGGGCACCTGGAGACTCCTATAATAGCCGTCAATACCTTTTTCGAGTATCAAAACAGTCAATTTCATTGTCAATTGTTCAGTTTTTCGTATTCGCCGCGCGCGCTAATTCACCAAAGCTACAACCGTCCCAAGTGCGCGCGAGCGATATGATAATATTAAAATCATCAATCAGGTAACTCCTTGATTGCTGTTATTAAATGAAATGTAAAAAATACACAAAAGTTATAAATATCAAATGGCTTTGACATTAAAAACCTAAGATGTGCAATGTTTACACTTAACAGATGAAACATGCTGATTGTTTTGTACATTGGTAATTGGAGATATTATCTAAAATGAAATTTTATTGTATTGTAGTTACACTCATTGATAAGGTTATCAAAATACCTGACTACTTGTCTGTATTGATAAGTGATGGTGTGTTGTTGTTGGTACTCATACTTTTTTCATAGTCACACCGGCAACAAATTAGAAACTACATAAATAATAAACTTAATAAAGTTTGTAGTGCATAATATGTTATATACTGCCATAATACAACATAATTATTCACAGGCAATGTTTCTGCACTCGATATCAATCCATATCAGAAGAACCTTCTGGCATCTGGTGCCTCCGAGAGTGAGATATTTATCTGGGACTTGAATAACACCAGCCAGCCCATGGCTCCAGGCAACCGGAGTCAGCCATATGATCATGTGCAGGGCCTAGCGTGGAACCAACAAGTGAGCATCAAACATATTTTGTTTAATGTTTTAAAAATTTATTTTTAAAATTATATATTTAATTAAATTATATATAATTGTATATCTAACAGTATAAATGTAAGTTGTATGTATATATATGTGTATGTATATCCTAGAGTATGTTAATTTATTGTCAAGTTATAAATATGGTCCTACACCTTTATGGAAGAGATCACTGAATAGGGTCACCTCATGTGAACTTTTGTGTACAAATTATTTAATTTCAATTTTTAGTGTAAAATGTTTACAAACATTCATTCATATATACCTCGATGTATAATAATGTAACGTAATATATTCCAAATTGTAAACAGTGCTATGTAATATTAGTTAGGCTATTTATTTACTGTGTATGCTAATTGTTTGATAAAAGGTGTCGCTACAAAACTCCATCTGGAGTTGTAAGAGCTGTGAATGGAGAATTTCTCCCAATTTATATTTAATTTCTCCAAATTTAATATAAAATATCAGGATTACATCTTTAATTATTGATTTTAATGTGGTAGGGGGTCAGAAGAGATTCCGGGGCAAATGATGAACAAAATTAATGCACAGTATATGAAAGTTCTTATGACATAATTATTTTCACATGAAACCGGGTTCATACCCGATAGCGAATGCATTGTCATTACCATTAAAAATATGGAGGGTAAAATGTGTTTTGAGGTAATGTTTCAACAATGTACGAATATATATACTTAAACAATATGACAGTATGCATTTTAAAGGTGATTTATGAGAGAAAATTGTAGAATTAGTGCAACATTAAAAGGTTATTAAAGTATTTATTGAGTTTCAACATTCAACAATTGTTGAAGTTATATATATCAGATTTGTCAAAAGTGTTTGTTGTGTTGTTAATAGATACTCAATATTGTATGCACAGCTGTTTGGTCATGGTAACATACTAATTTCATGTTATAATAATATTTAGTTTGAGCAATGACATTCTATACATATAGACAATTCACGTCATACAAAAACAAAGCCGAAATATGGCACATGCCACAAATGACACCATTATAACCTTCAACTGCATCTTCTTCTTCAACATCTATGCATTTCGGTGTTCGCTCCAGTTGTTTAAAATATTATTGGTCAATAAGCAGCAATGTAAACAGTTTTTCAGTTTAAGCTGCGTATGCTAAATTTAGAACCCGACAATTTGGACATGGACATCAGTGGAGTAGCAGTTAGGTATTTATTTTAAACCCTGACGAAAAAAGGGGTTGCTATATGTTTTACGTTTGTCAGTCTGTCCTTTATAATATTATAAAGGCGAACGATAGTTTGTTTATTTATTGGTTTGATAGTATATTTATTACTCGCTCTATTATCTATTAAAGCTCTAAATCGATTTGGATCTAATAAATTAGGATGCTATAATAACAGAAACAAACAAGACGATTGATTGAACGAAAAGGAAATGATTGGAGCAAATGACGCTCGACTTGTTTGGTTTGTAAAATTCTTCACATCTCTCTCTTGCTACCAACTGCCACAAATTCTCTTTCATTATCTCGTGTACAGCAAAGCTGATAAAGATAAGCTTTTATAGATTTACGGTGTAAATCAAGTATCAATTATCACTAGGTAACGATACGTCTGTGATACCGTGTAAATAGCACTAGTTTGTAATTGTTCACGTAAGCCATTCACGTTCACCGGCAATGACTTTCTTTCTATACACAAAACACAATATTGCAAAACATATTTTCCTGGGCCTTTAAAAAAAAGAGCGACTCTATTCATTTCTGACTGTGTGCTGGCAGCGTCCTTCATTTGTCTCTTTTTGGCAAGCGGGAGAGAAGATGTGGATTCTTGTCAATTGTACCATATTTAATGAAAATCGTTTTTCTAAATTATTTACTCTTTTTGCACACCAATCTTTATAAATAAATTAAACTTACCGGTGATAAATCATACCATAATTTTTTGCGTCGTCAACGTATTATTTGAACACTTTTTAAGGCGTCTTAGGGCATGGTAACTAACACACAGTTGACACACGACTAAAGAGAAAATTGTGCTTACATTGTCTTTAAGCACACTTTGCCGTTCCGTTATCAGACTGCGAATGATATGTCCATATGTTTAGAACGTCATTGTGTTTGAGATTCATATTATTATCATATTACAGACTTTCACACTGTGTAGCTACTTTTAGTTTCAATATTTACAATGATCCGAATAGAATACTTTATTAACTTCTTAGCTAGAAGCATAGAAGAATATATTAGCATATAGACGATCCAGGAGTCCGATAATGCGTGACACATGTTCATATGCCAGTGACTGCAAGTCGAGCAGGACGTTCAGTTGATGGTAATTAATACGCCCTGCCCATTACAATGCAGTGCCGTTCAGGATTCTTGAAAAACACAATTTTTGAGATGTACTACAATTGCGCTCGTCACCTTGAGACATAAGACGTTAAGTCCCATTTGCCCAGTAATTTCACTAACTACGGCGCTCCTCAGACCGAAACACAACAATGCTTATACATTACTGCCTCATGGAAGAAATTGGCGCCGTTATGGGTACCACACCCATAATCTAGCCGGCATCCGGTGCAAAGGAGCCTCCCTCTGGTAGCTAGTTTAATATTCAAAAAAATAATTTCAAGTGTGGCTGTCACAGCGTTATACTGACAATAGATTCGTTTTCCATTTCCATCTTGCCGCATCTCCGTTAGAGAAGTCTTCTCTCTCTCTGTCGCATGCTTTGTTTGTTATACGCTAGTGTATTGTTATTTTATGATTACAAATATGGGCAGATCTAGTATCGGAACTAATCGTTAAGGACAAAATAAAGTCTACGTTTAAATGGCTCAAGCACACGTAGGTATAGTAAGGCAGCATGCCACTATAACAATAATTTATAGAATGGATAAGAAATAATAATGTGTTAAGAGGTCGGGTTTACATATAACGAACGACGACGAAATAAAGCTATGGAATGAAACATCTTGACTGTTGCCTCAATATATTCTTGATAATTTTATGTATGTACCTACATAGGCATATATCTGAATATGATAGAAACTGTCATAACCATAATGTTAACACCAGGAACAGACATTAACTTATAATGCCTAATACTCGGCTAGGTCGAGTTAGTTAGTCTTTTGTGGGGAGATGTATATACTATTACAACAAGATCCCAGAAAATGTTCAAGACATGTGTATTACGAAATTCAAAATAATTGTTAAAAAACGTTTGTGTGGTAACGGTTACTATAACATAAATGACTTTCTTTACGATACCACTGATTGGGAATTGAGTGACCGCCCACAGGCTATTAAATAATAAGTTTAATTGTAAACTTTGTAAGCATATTTTTTCGATGAAAAAAAAGGCCCGCTGAATTTGTTGCGCCCGTTCTTTTCAGGTCTGTGGCATACCTTTTGGAATGGGTGGTAGTTTTTGACTTTTAGTAAGTGACTTTATATCTTATTTTAAATAAAAATATTTGAATTTGAAAGAGAAAGAAAGGGAGATCTTTATCTGGTTTTACTTCGTCGTCGTTCATTGTTTGTGGGCAAGGCGTGAAAATTAACCATCAAATTAAATGATAAATCAGTAGGTACTTGAAAACCATTAGTATTTGTTTCGTGTTAATGTGTAACCTATCCGTGCTCCAAGACCCAAGCAGATATAATAATATCTCTTATAGTCTACATATTTGCCAATAAAACATATGTAGATATATACTTTAACAACACAATTGATATGTTTTCCACGAAATACGTAATATTTATTTATAAATGAATATTGCTATAAGCATGTCGGTGACGCGATCATCAATGTTTATAACATATATGTACGATTTCAGGTGCAACACATTCTCGGATCAACGTTCGCTACGAGATGCCTCGTCTGGGATTTGAGAAAAAATGAACCCATAATGAAACTCAGGTGCGTTTTATAACTATGATATAAGAGGTTATCAAAATGTAAATTAAATTATGAGAATTATTTAAGTAACATATCGACAATTCGCTGCGACAAATTATTGTAGCTATCTATTAACTATTATTATTATATTGTGTCTCTTTTATTCATCCATCTATAATCTATATTTGTGGTACGTTTCTTGATCGAGAAGATAGTTGATAGATCTACTTACTCGCTTTCTCGGCGCCGGTTGGTGCCTGTAAAGATAATAATTATTACACGATTAATATTTTACAAAAACAGCAAGTCTTAATAACTTAAATAGGTAAGTGACAGTTTTTGATATATGAAATAATTTTCAGTGAAATAAGTAGACATACTTAATGGATGTTATTATAACGTCACAATCTTTATTTTTGTAGTTTTCATCTGGAATTATATAACAAAGTAAAGGACCACCAAATATTCAAGAAAATCTTGTGCTTTTTCCAGGACATTGTTGTTTCCCTTATATTAAATGATAAGAAGTATCGAAATCTTAGAACTTTAAAACATTTTAGAATTACGTGCCTACCTATCTATTTTTTAAGACAGAAATATTCGAACAAAGGGATAGTGAACCTAATATTAAGTGCACATAATAGTGACGTACGCGATATTAAATGTACTGCCACCACATAACAATTATATACTGCCCCGGACGAACTGTGCATAGTAAAGTCTTAAAGGGACTTTAAAACTTGTTGGCCCTAACCAGCACTTGAGGTCCGTTTGTTTCTGCACCTCCGTATATCGTCTTTTTTTAATGATAATAAGGAACGAGACGAGCAGGATGTTCAGCTGTTGGTAATTAATACGCCCTGCCCATTACAATGCAGTGCCGCTCAGGATTCTTGACAAACTCAAAAATTCTGAGTGGCACTACAATTGCGCTTGTCACCTTGAGACATAAGATGTAAAGTCTCATTTGCCCAGTAATTTCACTAGCTACGGCGCCCTTCAGATAGAAACACAGTAATGCTTACACATTACTGCAGAAATAGGCGCCGTTTTGGTACCCATAATCTAGCCGGCATCCTGTGAAAAAGAGCCTCCCACTGTCTATGACGGTACAAGTGGATCATTCCTGTCCAGTGACTCCCAGTCCCGCACGAGGTGGCGCTCCGTGAGCTGGCACCCCAACGTGGCCACGCAGCTCTGCATCGCCTCCGAGGATGACCAGGTGCCCGTCATACAGCTCTGGGATCTCAGGTACATACTATATACTTTGATTTGATCTCGTATTTCAATTATGTAATATTTTAATAATTATTATTTTTTCTATGCTTCACCTGTTCCTATCTATATATCTGACGTGATTTTCACCCAATTTAAGACATACAATTGAATAAGAATGAGAATAGCTTACGACGAAAAAACCTCTATTTTCAGTAACGCGCGCACAACAAAGTGACATACAAAGTGTCGTATCGCGAGTGTAAGACGTAGTTGTCATGCACACTATAGTAATAAATCTGGCCTTTTTCATGCTTTGCCTAACAGAAAGAGGCTCTAACTGGGCTTAAAAATTATCCAAGAAGAATACAATATTTTTCAATACTTTGGCCTGGAGTTCTACTTAATCAGGTCAATAGGATAAAAAAAATATTGACACACCATACAAATAAAGATCGGGCTTTTTAACTATGGTGCTGTTTTTAACACTGAAAAATAAATTGATTAAAGTTTATATTATACTTATTTTAAAGAACTAACTTGTTTATTTTATTTCAAATTATTTATGAGACTTTATATCGCTACTGTATACGAACTCTCAGTATTTAAAAAATATTTTCTTTTAATAATAATATAATTATTGTTTCACCATTTCGAATCAACCTTAATCAGTTTTCCCTTACGAGATATCATGTCGTATGTGTAGACTCGCAGCCTCGCCTCTTGTGACGTTTGAGGGTCACGACAAAGGAGTGATGGCCACGGCATGGTGCCGCCACGACCCGGAGCTGCTGCTGAGTGCCGGCAAGGACGGCCGGTTACTGTGCTGGAACCCTACTACCACTAAACCGGTGAACAACTGACTTTTGATTCACGGTGATATGATAATGTAGTAATAAAACTTTAGGAGTAGTAACTACAAACTATTTCATCTACCCCCTATATAGCTGAATTTTCAAAAAAGATTTAGATCTTAAATGATGTCTCGTTGGAACATCCTGGGCCAATGAGACTCATCATCATCATCTCGCGAGGTGACAACCTCAGCTGAACCGTCCATGTGAACGTCTCGCTCGTCTGCCACTTGTTATTATAAAATATATTGCTAAGGTGTAATTAAATAAAAAAAAGAAAGAAATTATTTTAATTTTTTCTTTTTACTTATTTATTAATATAATTGCACACATAGTGGATATAGTTTATTTCACCCCAGAATTTAAAAACAAAATAAATAGTTATTTAACTTATTATGGGTACATCCGCCAACTAAACCGTACGTAAATGTAGCTAGATCACAAAGGTCGAGAATGTATTTTTATCGATTTTTAGAAATCAATTCAAAATCTATACTTAGTTACAACTCCAAAATAATGTTGTACGTGGTATGGTACTTATTATTATTTTTCTTCAATATGCGTCAACCAATAAAATTATTTTCATACTAGATGTCACTGGTGGCTTCACCCGCGTTAATTTTGATTCAGTAATTTCAGAGCTTAAACAACTAAAATGATGCCCCTAAATCAATAAAGAAAAAAAAAACTAGAATGATATTTTAGCAAACAAACTAATATTTCCTCTTAATAATATGAGTATATAAAGGAATTACTCAAAAACGATATTAACTAAGTTTAAAAAATGTATAATTATTATGTGAATCGATTGGAATAAAGGGTTGACAAAATAAATATTCCTAGCAATTCCATAGTATTATATCGCAATCTGTCAAATCCTGCGCTCACATTTGGAGGTAAATACTAACTATAGCATCGCAATCAAACAATAAGCACTAACCTGTCAAGTGATAAAATACAGGTCTAAACTACATAAGGATTTTTTTACCCATAAACCTAATGGTGATTTTTCCTTGCAATTGAGTATGCAATTAAAAATGATTTAAATATTATTATTTCATTGAATTTTGGTTTGAGCTGATGGTCTTGTTACCAATGCTACAACAAAAACATTAACCATCTGAACCTCAATTTCAGCAACTTAAATGTATTACAATGCGCATGGTTTTAGTTTGTACCTTGTAAAGTGTAGTTCAATGTTAATATACTATTCAGGGTGGCGAGGTGGTGATGGAAGTGAGCTCGCTCGATGACTGGATGTTCGATGTGAGTTGGTGTCCTCGCGTTCCCGGCCTGCTGCAGGTCGCTTCGTTCCGCAACCAGGTGGCTTTGCATTCGCTGCTCGGGGCCAGCAGGGCTGACTGTGTGAGTATTGAGTGACTGAAAAAATAAGAAAATCATATCAAATTATATTTTATTGTATATTATACAGCAATTATATAAATAAAAGAATCAAGCTTCTAGTCATCGATCTTTCCATTTGTTTTTATGGTAACAGATAAGTGTGATTTGTAACCATGCACTGCTGATATGAATTGTTCGTAATAACTGAAGAGGTTAAAAAATAATATAATAATATACGACATTAATCGGAAATCGTGAAAATAATCGAATTCCAAAACTTGTGACTACGTTCAAAAATACAATTTAAAAACAAAATAATGATCGATGAGGGACTCGAACCCATGATTTCTCGCTTTCGGTGCGAGTGCTCTTCCAACTGTGCTAACCGTTCGTTGATAAAAATCTTGTATGCTTTCTTCAACTCTCAGGTTGTGGCTTCATCTACATGTCCCGCATCGTTCATAAAATGTTGTTTTCAAAATTTATTTGTGTATTTATGCCAGAAGTGAGGGTTATCACTTTAAAAATCAACAAATTGTTACTACAGTGCTAAAAAATTTTTAAGTTGATTGTTGTAGCGATCGCTTCGCCAGCCTGCCCGCCGTGGCGCCCGCTCCCTTTAGTGTGCCCCATGTAGTTGATAGTCCACTGTCGGTCGTGTCCAGATGAGCGCCCGCACCCAGAGCGCCATGGTGGACTCGTTCGGCGGCGCCTTCGCCAGCCTGCCCGCCGTGGCGCCCGCTCCCTTTAGTGTGCCCCATGTAGTTGATAGTCCACTGTCGGTCGTGTCCAGATGAGCGCCCGCACCCAGAGCGCCATGGTGGACTCGTTCGGCGGCGCCTTCGCCAGCCTGCCCGCCGTGGCGCCCGCTCCCTTTAGTGTGCCCCATGTAGTTGATAGTCCACTGTCGGTCGTGTCCAGATGAGCGCCCGCACCCAGAGCGCCATGGTGGACTCGTTCGGCGGCGCCTTCGCCAGCCTGCCCGCCGTGGCGCCCGCTCCCTTTAGTGTGCCCCATGTAGTTGATAGTCCACTGTCGGTCGTGTCCAGATGAGCGCCCGCACCCAGAGCGCCATGGTGGACTCGTTCGGCGGCGCCTTCGCCAGCCTGCCCGCCGTGGCGCCCGCTCCCTTTAGTGTGCCCCATGTAGTTGATAGTCCACTGTCGGTCGTGTCCAGATGAGCGCCCGCACCCAGAGCGCCATGGTGGACTCGTTCGGCGGCGCCTTCGCCAGCCTGCCCGCCGTGGCGCCCGCTCCCTTTAGTGTGCCCCATGTAGTTGATAGTCCACTGTCGGTCGTGTCCAGATGAGCGCCCGCACCCAGAGCGCCATGGTGGACTCGTTCGGCGGCGCCTTCGCCAGCCTGCCCGCCGTGGCGCCCGCTCCCTTTAGTGTGCCCCATGTAGTTGATAGTCCACTGTCGGTCGTGTCCAGATGAGCGCCCGCACCCAGAGCGCCATGGTGGACTCGTTCGGCGGCGCCTTCGCCAGCCTGCCCGCCGTGGCGCCCGCTCCCTTTAGTGTGCCCCATGTAGTTGATAGTCCACTGTCGGTCGTGTCCAGATGAGCGCCCGCACCCAGAGCGCCATGGTGGACTCGTTCGGCGGCGCCTTCGCCAGCCTGCCCGCCGTGGCGCCCGCTCCCTTTAGTGTGCCCCATGTAGTTGATAGTCCACTGTCGGTCGTGTCCAGATGAGCGCCCGCACCCAGAGCGCCATGGTGGACTCGTTCGGCGGCGCCTTCGCCAGCCTGCCCGCCGTGGCGCCCGCTCCCTTTAGTGTGCCCCATGTAGTTGATAGTCCACTGTCGGTCGTGTCCAGATGAGCGCCCGCACCCAGAGCGCCATGGTGGACTCGTTCGGCGGCGCCTTCGCCAGCCTGCCCGCCGTGGCGCCCGCTCCCTTTAGTGTGCCCCATGTAGTTGATAGTCCACTGTCGGTCGTGTCCAGATGAGCGCCCGCACCCAGAGCGCCATGGTGGACTCGTTCGGCGGCGCCTTCGCCAGCCTGCCCGCCGTGGCGCCCGCTCCCTTTAGTGTGCCCCATGTAGTTGATAGTCCACTGTCGGTCGTGTCCAGATGAGCGCCCGCACCCAGAGCGCCATGGTGGACTCGTTCGGCGGCGCCTTCGCCAGCCTGCCCGCCGTGGCGCCCGCTCCCTTTAGTGTGCCCCATGTAGTTGATAGTCCACTGTCGGTCGTGTCCAGATGAGCGCCCGCACCCAGAGCGCCATGGTGGACTCGTTCGGCGGCGCCTTCGCCAGCCTGCCCGCCGTGGCGCCCGCTCCCTTTAGTGTGCCCCATGTAGTTGATAGTCCACTGTCGGTCGTGTCCAGATGAGCGCCCGCACCCAGAGCGCCATGGTGGACTCGTTCGGCGGCGCCTTCGCCAGCCTGCCCGCCGTGGCGCCCGCTCCCTTTAGTGTGCCCCATGTAGTTGATAGTCCACTGTCGGTCGTGTCCAGATGAGCGCCCGCACCCAGAGCGCCATGGTGGACTCGTTCGGCGGCGCCTTCGCCAGCCTGCCCGCCGTGGCGCCCGCTCCCTTTAGTGTGCCCCATGTAGTTGATAGTCCACTGTCGGTCGTGTCCAGATGAGCGCCCGCACCCAGAGCGCCATGGTGGACTCGTTCGGCGGCGCCTTCGCCAGCCTGCCCGCCGTGGCGCCCGCTCCCTTTAGTGTGCCCCATGTAGTTGATAGTCCACTGTCGGTCGTGTCCAGATGAGCGCCCGCACCCAGAGCGCCATGGTGGACTCGTTCGGCGGCGCCTTCGCCAGCCTGCCCGCCGTGGCGCCCGCTCCCTTTAGTGTGCCCCATGTAGTTGATAGTCCACTGTCGGTCGTGTCCAGATGAGCGCCCGCACCCAGAGCGCCATGGTGGACTCGTTCGGCGGCGCCTTCGCCAGCCTGCCCGCCGTGGCGCCCGCTCCCTTTAGTGTGCCCCATGTAGTTGATAGTCCACTGTCGGTCGTGTCCAGATGAGCGCCCGCACCCAGAGCGCCATGGTGGACTCGTTCGGCGGCGCCTTCGCCAGCCTGCCCGCCGTGGCGCCCGCTCCCTTTAGTGTGCCCCATGTAGTTGATAGTCCACTGTCGGTCGTGTCCAGATGAGCGCCCGCACCCAGAGCGCCATGGTGGACTCGTTCGGCGGCGCCTTCGCCAGCCTGCCCGCCGTGGCGCCCGCTCCCTTTAGTGTGCCCCATGTAGTTGATAGTCCACTGTCGGTCGTGTCCAGATGAGCGCCCGCACCCAGAGCGCCATGGTGGACTCGTTCGGCGGCGCCTTCGCCAGCCTGCCCGCCGTGGCGCCCGCTCCCTTTAGTGTGCCCCATGTAGTTGATAGTCCACTGTCGGTCGTGTCCAGATGAGCGCCCGCACCCAGAGCGCCATGGTGGACTCGTTCGGCGGCGCCTTCGCCAGCCTGCCCGCCGTGGCGCCCGCTCCCTTTAGTGTGCCCCATGTAGTTGATAGTCCACTGTCGGTCGTGTCCAGATGAGCGCCCGCACCCAGAGCGCCATGGTGGACTCGTTCGGCGGCGCCTTCGCCAGCCTGCCCGCCGTGGCGCCCGCTCCCTTTAGTGTGCCCCATGTAGTTGATAGTCCACTGTCGGTCGTGTCCAGATGAGCGCCCGCACCCAGAGCGCCATGGTGGACTCGTTCGGCGGCGCCTTCGCCAGCCTGCCCGCCGTGGCGCCCGCTCCCTTTAGTGTGCCCCATGTAGTTGATAGTCCACTGTCGGTCGTGTCCAGATGAGCGCCCGCACCCAGAGCGCCATGGTGGACTCGTTCGGCGGCGCCTTCGCCAGCCTGCCCGCCGTGGCGCCCGCTCCCTTTAGTGTGCCCCATGTAGTTGATAGTCCACTGTCGGTCGTGTCCAGATGAGCGCCCGCACCCAGAGCGCCATGGTGGACTCGTTCGGCGGCGCCTTCGCCAGCCTGCCCGCCGTGGCGCCCGCTCCCTTTAGTGTGCCCCATGTAGTTGATAGTCCACTGTCGGTCGTGTCCAGATGAGCGCCCGCACCCAGAGCGCCATGGTGGACTCGTTCGGCGGCGCCTTCGCCAGCCTGCCCGCCGTGGCGCCCGCTCCCTTTAGTGTGCCCCATGTAGTTGATAGTCCACTGTCGGTCGTGTCCAGATGAGCGCCCGCACCCAGAGCGCCATGGTGGACTCGTTCGGCGGCGCCTTCGCCAGCCTGCCCGCCGTGGCGCCCGCTCCCTTTAGTGTGCCCCATGTAGTTGATAGTCCACTGTCGGTCGTGTCCAGATGAGCGCCCGCACCCAGAGCGCCATGGTGGACTCGTTCGGCGGCGCCTTCGCCAGCCTGCCCGCCGTGGCGCCCGCTCCCTTTAGTGTGCCCCATGTAGTTGATAGTCCACTGTCGGTCGTGTCCAGATGAGCGCCCGCACCCAGAGCGCCATGGTGGACTCGTTCGGCGGCGCCTTCGCCAGCCTGCCCGCCGTGGCGCCCGCTCCCTTTAGTGTGCCCCATGTAGTTGATAGTCCACTGTCGGTCGTGTCCAGATGAGCGCCCGCACCCAGAGCGCCATGGTGGACTCGTTCGGCGGCGCCTTCGCCAGCCTGCCCGCCGTGGCGCCCGCTCCCTTTAGTGTGCCCCATGTAGTTGATAGTCCACTGTCGGTCGTGTCCAGATGAGCGCCCGCACCCAGAGCGCCATGGTGGACTCGTTCGGCGGCGCCTTCGCCAGCCTGCCCGCCGTGGCGCCCGCTCCCTTTAGTGTGCCCCATGTAGTTGATAGTCCACTGTCGGTCGTGTCCAGATGAGCGCCCGCACCCAGAGCGCCATGGTGGACTCGTTCGGCGGCGCCTTCGCCAGCCTGCCCGCCGTGGCGCCCGCTCCCTTTAGTGTGCCCCATGTAGTTGATAGTCCACTGTCGGTCGTGTCCAGATGAGCGCCCGCACCCAGAGCGCCATGGTGGACTCGTTCGGCGGCGCCTTCGCCAGCCTGCCCGCCGTGGCGCCCGCTCCCTTTAGTGTGCCCCATGTAGTTGATAGTCCACTGTCGGTCGTGTCCAGATGAGCGCCCGCACCCAGAGCGCCATGGTGGACTCGTTCGGCGGCGCCTTCGCCAGCCTGCCCGCCGTGGCGCCCGCTCCCTTTAGTGTGCCCCATGTAGTTGATAGTCCACTGTCGGTCGTGTCCAGATGAGCGCCCGCACCCAGAGCGCCATGGTGGACTCGTTCGGCGGCGCCTTCGCCAGCCTGCCCGCCGTGGCGCCCGCTCCCTTTAGTGTGCCCCATGTAGTTGATAGTCCACTGTCGGTCGTGTCCAGATGAGCGCCCGCACCCAGAGCGCCATGGTGGACTCGTTCGGCGGCGCCTTCGCCAGCCTGCCCGCCGTGGCGCCCGCTCCCTTTAGTGTGCCCCATGTAGTTGATAGTCCACTGTCGGTCGTGTCCAGATGAGCGCCCGCACCCAGAGCGCCATGGTGGACTCGTTCGGCGGCGCCTTCGCCAGCCTGCCCGCCGTGGCGCCCGCTCCCTTTAGTGTGCCCCATGTAGTTGATAGTCCACTGTCGGTCGTGTCCAGATGAGCGCCCGCACCCAGAGCGCCATGGTGGACTCGTTCGGCGGCGCCTTCGCCAGCCTGCCCGCCGTGGCGCCCGCTCCCTTTAGTGTGCCCCATGTAGTTGATAGTCCACTGTCGGTCGTGTCCAGATGAGCGCCCGCACCCAGAGCGCCATGGTGGACTCGTTCGGCGGCGCCTTCGCCAGCCTGCCCGCCGTGGCGCCCGCTCCCTTTAGTGTGCCCCATGTAGTTGATAGTCCACTGTCGGTCGTGTCCAGATGAGCGCCCGCACCCAGAGCGCCATGGTGGACTCGTTCGGCGGCGCCTTCGCCAGCCTGCCCGCCGTGGCGCCCGCTCCCTTTAGTGTGCCCCATGTAGTTGATAGTCCACTGTCGGTCGTGTCCAGATGAGCGCCCGCACCCAGAGCGCCATGGTGGACTCGTTCGGCGGCGCCTTCGCCAGCCTGCCCGCCGTGGCGCCCGCTCCCTTTAGTGTGCCCCATGTAGTTGATAGTCCACTGTCGGTCGTGTCCAGATGAGCGCCCGCACCCAGAGCGCCATGGTGGACTCGTTCGGCGGCGCCTTCGCCAGCCTGCCCGCCGTGGCGCCCGCTCCCTTTAGTGTGCCCCATGTAGTTGATAGTCCACTGTCGGTCGTGTCCAGATGAGCGCCCGCACCCAGAGCGCCATGGTGGACTCGTTCGGCGGCGCCTTCGCCAGCCTGCCCGCCGTGGCGCCCGCTCCCTTTAGTGTGCCCCATGTAGTTGATAGTCCACTGTCGGTCGTGTCCAGATGAGCGCCCGCACCCAGAGCGCCATGGTGGACTCGTTCGGCGGCGCCTTCGCCAGCCTGCCCGCCGTGGCGCCCGCTCCCTTTAGTGTGCCCCATGTAGTTGATAGTCCACTGTCGGTCGTGTCCAGATGAGCGCCCGCACCCAGAGCGCCATGGTGGACTCGTTCGGCGGCGCCTTCGCCAGCCTGCCCGCCGTGGCGCCCGCTCCCTTTAGTGTGCCCCATGTAGTTGATAGTCCACTGTCGGTCGTGTCCAGATGAGCGCCCGCACCCAGAGCGCCATGGTGGACTCGTTCGGCGGCGCCTTCGCCAGCCTGCCCGCCGTGGCGCCCGCTCCCTTTAGTGTGCCCCATGTAGTTGATAGTCCACTGTCGGTCGTGTCCAGATGAGCGCCCGCACCCAGAGCGCCATGGTGGACTCGTTCGGCGGCGCCTTCGCCAGCCTGCCCGCCGTGGCGCCCGCTCCCTTTAGTGTGCCCCATGTAGTTGATAGTCCACTGTCGGTCGTGTCCAGATGAGCGCCCGCACCCAGAGCGCCATGGTGGACTCGTTCGGCGGCGCCTTCGCCAGCCTGCCCGCCGTGGCGCCCGCTCCCTTTAGTGTGCCCCATGTAGTTGATAGTCCACTGTCGGTCGTGTCCAGATGAGCGCCCGCACCCAGAGCGCCATGGTGGACTCGTTCGGCGGCGCCTTCGCCAGCCTGCCCGCCGTGGCGCCCGCTCCCTTTAGTGTGCCCCATGTAGTTGATAGTCCACTGTCGGTCGTGTCCAGATGAGCGCCCGCACCCAGAGCGCCATGGTGGACTCGTTCGGCGGCGCCTTCGCCAGCCTGCCCGCCGTGGCGCCCGCTCCCTTTAGTGTGCCCCATGTAGTTGATAGTCCACTGTCGGTCGTGTCCAGATGAGCGCCCGCACCCAGAGCGCCATGGTGGACTCGTTCGGCGGCGCCTTCGCCAGCCTGCCCGCCGTGGCGCCCGCTCCCTTTAGTGTGCCCCATGTAGTTGATAGTCCACTGTCGGTCGTGTCCAGATGAGCGCCCGCACCCAGAGCGCCATGGTGGACTCGTTCGGCGGCGCCTTCGCCAGCCTGCCCGCCGTGGCGCCCGCTCCCTTTAGTGTGCCCCATGTAGTTGATAGTCCACTGTCGGTCGTGTCCAGATGAGCGCCCGCACCCAGAGCGCCATGGTGGACTCGTTCGGCGGCGCCTTCGCCAGCCTGCCCGCCGTGGCGCCCGCTCCCTTTAGTGTGCCCCATGTAGTTGATAGTCCACTGTCGGTCGTGTCCAGATGAGCGCCCGCACCCAGAGCGCCATGGTGGACTCGTTCGGCGGCGCCTTCGCCAGCCTGCCCGCCGTGGCGCCCGCTCCCTTTAGTGTGCCCCATGTAGTTGATAGTCCACTGTCGGTCGTGTCCAGATGAGCGCCCGCACCCAGAGCGCCATGGTGGACTCGTTCGGCGGCGCCTTCGCCAGCCTGCCCGCCGTGGCGCCCGCTCCCTTTAGTGTGCCCCATGTAGTTGATAGTCCACTGTCGGTCGTGTCCAGATGAGCGCCCGCACCCAGAGCGCCATGGTGGACTCGTTCGGCGGCGCCTTCGCCAGCCTGCCCGCCGTGGCGCCCGCTCCCTTTAGTGTGCCCCATGTAGTTGATAGTCCACTGTCGGTCGTGTCCAGATGAGCGCCCGCACCCAGAGCGCCATGGTGGACTCGTTCGGCGGCGCCTTCGCCAGCCTGCCCGCCGTGGCGCCCGCTCCCTTTAGTGTGCCCCATGTAGTTGATAGTCCACTGTCGGTCGTGTCCAGATGAGCGCCCGCACCCAGAGCGCCATGGTGGACTCGTTCGGCGGCGCCTTCGCCAGCCTGCCCGCCGTGGCGCCCGCTCCCTTTAGTGTGCCCCATGTAGTTGATAGTCCACTGTCGGTCGTGTCCAGATGAGCGCCCGCACCCAGAGCGCCATGGTGGACTCGTTCGGCGGCGCCTTCGCCAGCCTGCCCGCCGTGGCGCCCGCTCCCTTTAGTGTGCCCCATGTAGTTGATAGTCCACTGTCGGTCGTGTCCAGATGAGCGCCCGCACCCAGAGCGCCATGGTGGACTCGTTCGGCGGCGCCTTCGCCAGCCTGCCCGCCGTGGCGCCCGCTCCCTTTAGTGTGCCCCATGTAGTTGATAGTCCACTGTCGGTCGTGTCCAGATGAGCGCCCGCACCCAGAGCGCCATGGTGGACTCGTTCGGCGGCGCCTTCGCCAGCCTGCCCGCCGTGGCGCCCGCTCCCTTTAGTGTGCCCCATGTAGTTGATAGTCCACTGTCGGTCGTGTCCAGATGAGCGCCCGCACCCAGAGCGCCATGGTGGACTCGTTCGGCGGCGCCTTCGCCAGCCTGCCCGCCGTGGCGCCCGCTCCCTTTAGTGTGCCCCATGTAGTTGATAGTCCACTGTCGGTCGTGTCCAGATGAGCGCCCGCACCCAGAGCGCCATGGTGGACTCGTTCGGCGGCGCCTTCGCCAGCCTGCCCGCCGTGGCGCCCGCTCCCTTTAGTGTGCCCCATGTAGTTGATAGTCCACTGTCGGTCGTGTCCAGATGAGCGCCCGCACCCAGAGCGCCATGGTGGACTCGTTCGGCGGCGCCTTCGCCAGCCTGCCCGCCGTGGCGCCCGCTCCCTTTAGTGTGCCCCATGTAGTTGATAGTCCACTGTCGGTCGTGTCCAGATGAGCGCCCGCACCCAGAGCGCCATGGTGGACTCGTTCGGCGGCGCCTTCGCCAGCCTGCCCGCCGTGGCGCCCGCTCCCTTTAGTGTGCCCCATGTAGTTGATAGTCCACTGTCGGTCGTGTCCAGATGAGCGCCCGCACCCAGAGCGCCATGGTGGACTCGTTCGGCGGCGCCTTCGCCAGCCTGCCCGCCGTGGCGCCCGCTCCCTTTAGTGTGCCCCATGTAGTTGATAGTCCACTGTCGGTCGTGTCCAGATGAGCGCCCGCACCCAGAGCGCCATGGTGGACTCGTTCGGCGGTGCCTTCACCAGCCTGCCCGCCGTGGCGCCCGCTCCCTTTAGTGTGCCCCATGTAGTTGATAGTCCACTGTCGGTCGTGTCCAGATGAGCGCCCGCACCCAGAGCGCCATGGTGGACTCGTTCGGCGGTGCCTTCACCAGCCTGCCCGCCGTGGCGCCCGCTCCCTTTAGTGTGCCCCATGTAGTTGATAGTCCACTGTCGGTCGTGTCCAGATGAGCGCCCGCACCCAGAGCGCCATGGTGGACTCGTTCGGCGGTGCCTTCACCAGCCTGCCCGCCGTGGCGCCCGCTCCCTTTAGTGTGCCCCATGTAGTTGATAGTCCACTGTCGGTCGTGTCCAGATGAGCGCCCGCACCCAGAGCGCCATGGTGGACTCGTTCGGCGGCGCCTTCGCCAGCCTGCCCGCCGTGGCGCCCGCTCCCTTTAGTGTGCCCCATGTAGTTGATAGTCCACTGTCGGTCGTGTCCAGATGAGCGCCCGCACCCAGAGCGCCATGGTGGACTCGTTCGGCGGCGCCTTCGCCAGCCTGCCCGCCGTGGCGCCCGCTCCCTTTAGTGTGCCCCATGTAGTTGATAGTCCACTGTCGGTCGTGTCCAGATGAGCGCCCGCACCCAGAGCGCCATGGTGGACTCGTTCGGCGGCGCCTTCGCCAGCCTGCCCGCCGTGGCGCCCGCTCCCTTTAGTGTGCCCCATGTAGTTGATAGTCCACTGTCGGTCGTGTCCAGATGAGCGCCCGCACCCAGAGCGCCATGGTGGACTCGTTCGGCGGCGCCTTCACCAGCCTGCCCGCCGTGGCGCCCGCTCCCTTTAGTGTGCCCCATGTAGTTGATAGTCCACTGTCGGTCGTGTCCAGATGAGCGCCCGCACCCAGAGCGCCATGGTGGACTCGTTCGGCGGCGCCTTCGCCAGCCTGCCCGCCGTGGCGCCCGCTCCCTTTAGTGTGCCCCATGTAGTTGATAGTCCACTGTCGGTCGTGTCCAGATGAGCGCCCGCACCCAGAGCGCCATGGTGGACTCGTTCGGCGGTGCCTTCACCAGCCTGCCCGCCGTGGCGCCCGCTCCCTTTAGTGTGCCCCATGTAGTTGATAGTCCACTGTCGGTCGTGTCCAGATGAGCGCCCGCACCCAGAGCGCCATGGTGGACTCGTTCGGCGGCGCCTTCGCCAGCCTGCCCGCCGTGGCGCCCGCTCCCTTTAGTGTGCCCCATGTAGTTGATAGTCCACTGTCGGTCGTGTCCAGATGAGCGCCCGCACCCAGAGCGCCATGGTGGACTCGTTCGGCGGTGCCTTCACCAGCCTGCCCGCCGTGGCCCCCGCGCCGCTCGCGCCCTGTGAGCGAGCCACGCAGCCGCCGCGTCCGCCCGCCTGGTTGGTGCCGCCCGCCGCGCGCACGCTGTCGCAAGCGGTGCGTACGCCACGCCCACACATGTGGCGGGGATACTTTTTTATTGTTATTTATTTATTAAATTATAACATTCAAATGTTAACAAAACCCTGCAAAACTGTTCTGACAGTTTGACTGCAGGAACGAGTCTCTTTAAATATAGATATTTTCATATTATGTCTATTGCTTATTACCATTCATTTTCGGAACGGAACAGTTGTTTGAGTCATGGATGTTTAAATGTATTTATGTATGTTCAAATAAGTTATTGTATTAAATATATCGTTGTCTTGCACCCATCGTCCAGGCTATGCCTAGTTTGAGGCAAGATAATCTTTGTAAGAGTGTATCAGTATTATTATAATTATTAGTTTTGGAAGCAGTTTGCACTGATATTTTGCAAGAGGTTAATTACCGCAGTATGATAATATAAGAATATATGTACAAGTAATATACAAAATCTTACATTATTCTGCTAGGTATAAAGCAACAACCATACACACACAAAATTTACCAATAAGGTTTTCGCATGTAACTTACATTTAGTTCAAATATTATTTTATCTTAAATAGTTTTTTCTTATGAATTTTTTGCTGAATAATAAATATTAAATAAACAAAGTACTGGAGGTGGATTTGTTGTAGCGCTATCAGATAATCTTCCAAATATAGGCGCGTTTATGATGCTATTTGATAACGTGTATTTTGAGCTTCAAACCCAGATTTTATTTCTGCTCAATTTAAAATAGTGAAAGCTACAATATAATTATATGATAATTAATTTAATTTTTTCATATTTTCTCACATTAATTTCTAAATTTAAACAATCTATAAATGCATTTGCTGTTATTAAAGATCTCATCGAGAATCATATCAATGTTAAGGTTCTGTTTTAAGTAACGAAAGTAAAAGAAATGTACTAATATATTATTACGAAAAAATACGCAGTTTCATCTACTAAATGCTAATATGAAGTAATTTACAGTTCGGAGGAAAACTAGTGACCTACGAAGTGTGTGAGCAAGAAGGAGGCCCGCCTAGACATGTCATCCGAATAAGTCAGGTGATTATAATGAATTATTTGTAATTAATATTTTTTTCCACCTTAAACCTTTGGATCTTTACCTGGTAGATCAACTACATCGAATCTTGTGGAGTTTGTTAGTGACATTACTCAAGCTTTCACTGTTTGTGAACGATCTAGCGACTAAACTATCAAACGATTGGTGTGTTAGTAATAGGATGGTCTTAAATTCCTCATAATGTTTTTATTTAAACTTTTCTCGAAAACGTAATTCTTCACTACTTACTTCATAAATGCGTGTCCACAAAAAGAAGTTTGTACAATGTGAGATTTAGGCGTCATGGTTGACACAAAATTTGATTTTAGAGAGCATATTGACTACATTTCCAAAAAGGCTCTCGTCTTTCAGGTTTTGTGATAAGACAAACTAAATTTCGTGTTGTCTTCGTTTTTATTTTTCGCAATTAGACCGGCCATACATCACACATCCTGTCAATATTCCAATTGCGTGCGCTTGCTGTAATAGTTACGCTATTGCGGTGTATGAGATACAGCATACAGATAAACGCACAGACAGCCCGTGAAGCCTTGGGTGCGAAACCTTAAAGATTACGTTTTAAATCTTGTATGGTTGTGATATAAATACTCTTGTTATATCCTTGCACAGAACCCAGAGGTCTAATCTGTAATTTCTCTCCGAAGTCAGGTTTCGAGTGCTGGAATAAACTTATAGGAAGGATACTGTTGTTTGAGAATAATGGAGAATGGACGGACTTAAAACCCAGAGACGCCTAATAAAAGGCCAATGCTTACGACTAGCAATTAGGGCCACAGATAATATAATAATTATTACGATATGTTGAGATTAGTACGTTACCAATTACGAAGTGTCGTGATCAATATCTTACCAATGAGTACTCAGTATCCCGCGCCTGTTCACCGTATTTGGTTGAATTGTTTGCATTGCGAATATATAGGAATTAGGAACGTGCTGGAACCACAAGATCGATGGATTATCTCGAGCTCACGTTACAGATAGTAAGCGAGCCCGAGCTGGTGCAGCGCAGCGCGGAGGTGGACGAGGTGGTCGCCCTCACCTCCGACCTTCACAGCCCGACCGCGAGAGAGAGGATCGCTGAGTGAGTTTATAGTTCCTTTTACTTTTATCGGATAATGCACACGAACAATTAGCCTTTTAACTGTGCGAGCAGCCTCGGACGTTTGCCGCGGGAGGCTGCCTCAGTCTATAGATTTTTTGCCAGTATCAAGCTCTCAGTTGAACGTCAAGTTGAACAGAGACTGCACGTTCTAACGCGGCTTATATTATAGCCAATGTTGTAGGAGACCTTACGTCCGGTAAGCTTTAGCCAGCACTGCATCACGTCTTGATCGACCGAGGATTTGGCAGTACGAGGCTATTTGCTAGATAGAGCCATTATGGAGTCTGGGTTATAGTGGCTTTGGCAGGTAAACGGTACCAAAGGTGTGTAAAATACCGATCTAAGTACATCAAATAATAAAGTGCGATTTTTCGGTATTACCTTCTGAATATTATTAAAAATCACGTAATTCATTGCCAGACACTTAACATCGTGGCAACCCCTTGTCAGACACCCTTAATGTTCATTAAATTATAATTTTACTTACGTAGATCATCTTTCCTCATTAGCCAGACACTTTTGATAGTCCCAACCCCTTACCTGACAAACATTGTAAATCGTAAGAAGAGATTCGTGATTAGAATGACTTAGAACAGTTTTAGTTTTAGTACCGTTTACCTGCCAAAGCCACTGCAACCCAAACTCCATAATGGTCCATCGTTGTTACCTGTGTTGTGAGCATGCGCTCACAAACTTTTAGCTTTTATAAAATAACGTAGGTCTGGGGTCCACGGGCTCTTAGACCATGTCACCTCTGGCCGCGCACACTAAGTGCGGAATCAGTATATATTAATTGAATGAGATAATATTAATGTTAAGTTAATATTTATATTTTAAAATAAAATATGAAAAAAATCAAAAATGATAAATTCAATGCAGGTACTGTCGCGGCATGGGCGACGCCACCATGGAGCAGAGCGCGCGCTACACGTGGTTCCTGCTCAGGGCGAACTTCTTGCCGACCTTCCACACGGAGCTGAGGGATCTGCTAGGTGACTTTCTCTCTATCTTTATCGGACCTTTATAGGACCATGGACACCAACCAGGGATTTATTTACTTATATATATTTATATTCTACCAGTGGGAGGCTTCTTTGCACTGGATGCCGGCTAGATTATGGGTACCACAACGGCACCTACTTCTGCTGTGAAGCAGTAATGTGTTAACAGTACTGTGTTTCGCTCTGAAGGGCGCCGTAGCCAGTGAAATTATTGGGCAATTGAGACTTAACATCTTGTCTCAAGGTGACGAGCGCAGTGCGGCTCAGAATATTTGAATTTTTCGAAAATCCTGAGCGGCACTGCATTGTAATGCGCCTTGCCTATCAGTTACCATCAACTGAACGTCCGACTTCCGCTCTCGACCCTTATTTTCATTAAAAGAAATAAAAATAAAAAATGTCAAATATTTAATTCTGTTTTTTTTTTACGTTACAGGTTTTAAACAAGATGAGATCTTATCGAAATTCAAGAGTCTGAATGTATCCGGTGACGCACACACAGACCGGGGCACCCTCAGTAGAGTAAGTATATTTTACTATTTCGTTTGAATTTTGTGCTTAAATTAACTCATTATAGTGCCGTAATATTCACTATAGTGGTCTTTTGCTAACATCTCTTCCCTTATATCGATATAAATTACGTATAGTATATTCACGTCAGAAATTGTTTACTGTATAGCTAATTTTGGGAAAGACTAACATGTAATTTTTTCATATTGTCTCTACTTTCTGTCTGTCTCTAAATCGCACTTACTAACCAGGACGAGTCGACGGAGACCGAAGCAGAACTCTCAACTGATGGCACCGATCAATCTGTAAGTCAATTTGATAACTTACACTAATCACTTACACAAGCACTTGCTATAAATTTTGATATAATATGCAATTTTTTTTTTTATTTGAAAAAGTAACGAGACGATTGACGTATAATAAAGAGACTCCCAATCGCCTATTAAAAGGTCCTCAAAAAATGCCCGAGCGGCATTATATATTTATACATTAACTTATACAGATAACATTAAAATATTCATTCAAATAACACCTTATTTCGTTTTGCTACAGATTTTTTTTGAGCGTTATTGTGAGTCTCGTTGTTTATTGTATGTCTCGTTGTTTATTGTATGTCAACGAACGAGACAAATAAGACTTTCATCAGATGATAAGTTATTCGCCCTGCCCATTATTCGGACTGGAATTACGCCTTGTCATTTTGACACAATATGTAAATCCATAACACATTAATTCTTGCACACTGCTGACTACGGCGCCGTGACACCTCTAGATAGCATCCTGTGCAAGGAAGCTTTTCACTGGTAGATAACATATGAAATGAAAATGAATTTATTTTGGAAGAAAAACTGACACATTCACACAAAAAAGTTAATGAGGACAAAATATATACTTAATCTAATACTTAACTTAATACAAAAGAAACAAAAGCAAAACTTGATATGGCAGTGGTCTTCCAAAACTGGAGTCCACTCAGTTATAGTTGTGTCCATACATTATGAGCACAACACTGATTTTCAGTGACCCCATCGTGTGAAGTTTGGAGCTGAACTGACTTATTTAAAATAAAATAAAATAAAAATATATTAAAAGCAGAATATAATTAATTGTGGCACTAATATAATTATTATAAAAAAAAATTGATTAACAAAAATTTTTACTAAAAATAAATAATGACAATAACAAAGTAATAAAAATCGTATGTGTGTAAATATATAAGGAAGAAAAAATTATAATAAATTCGAGTAGCTATTTTATATAATACAATGAAATTTAAACAGTGCTCACCAAGGCAGGAGATGTAGGGAGGTATTGGTCATTAATATGTATTTTTTGTATTTTTTTTCTAAAATTCGAGACTGTATATAAACATATGACTCTGAGCAAAACGTACGCATATTACGTGGGCATTCAGAAAGCCTTGAGAAAATATAACCTTATATGTGTAAAATAATTTTAATAAACTCTTTATAAGTAGGTACTCTCGACCAGCCTCTATACAAAGTCTCAAGCGTCTAAACCAGAAACACCTTGTCCGCCGCAGACACCTCTTCTACGGCCTTCTCGAACGCTCTTAGCGCATAGGTACTTTAGAAAAAGCACGCACGTTTCTGTTTACCGAGAAACTCTCAAAAGCTCTTGCGATTCGTCTGGTGTTGCTGGAGTGTAGGTGGCGGTGATCACTTAACATCAGGACTCGTACGCTCATCTGTCTTCTTCTTTCATTAAAAAACTCGTTTCTCAAATTGTTCTATGAGAAAGTATCAGTGTTCGATTATTAAAATGAATAAATGACTGTCTGTATAATATTTTGTTGCAGGAAGCACACACTTTGATAGAGCGAAAGTTGTCCAACGTGGAACCAGATACAAACGTCAATAACGTGGTGATACCCAACGGAGAAGGTAACGACATAAATAGTTAAATACCCTTTCGACATTATACAGGATACTTAATAATATTCTGTAAGCCTCACTCATGGTATGGCAATTTCAGCCCAGAATTGCTGCAGGTTCAAATTTCACGCTAAGACTTACAAAATGCTCGAATGATGTCTCCCAGCTCTTGTACTCACCGCGTTTCAATTCGCATCTGCAAGATGCAAGTGAGTCGCACTCAGAAAGCTTGACAATTTTTGCGTCTCTACTATAAATCTATAGTCCAAACCACTTGATTTGAAATAAAGTTATTATTGCATTAAACAATCTAAAGACGCAATCAAGTTAAATTGGAACGATTTAGGAAATGTGTAATCGGTCCGCTTCGAATTAGTTGGCGAAAGTGTCCGCGCTATGTCCTTGACGTCCTTTGACAATATTTTAATAGGCACCTACACTTAAAGTCTAGGACACGGCGGCAGTGTCCGCTGAAAAAGTTTTCATGTAAAGCAAAATGCAAAGAGTAATGACATATCTATTCATATATAATGTTGTGCCTACCTGCAATTTAAGTACATTTAAACTATTTTATTATATTTGATTAATTCTCAGTGCATAAGTTAATAAATTGTATTAAGTTGGTAAGCCTTTATGAATAAATAAAATAAAATAAATATAAAGATAAAAATTATTTTAAGTTACTTAGTTTTCAGTTCAGTAGTTTCACCTTTATACCTAACACCTTTAAAAATCTACATCATTATCATCATCAGCCGGAAGACGTCCATAAAGGCCTCCTCCAAAGATCTCCACGACGATCGGTCCGGAGATGTCCTTATCCAACCAATTCCGGGCGATCTTGACCAGGTCATCTGTCCAATTTAATAAAAATTATGAAAATAATTAGTACTAAACTAGTCTATATTTAACATGAAATTACAACAATAAGTTATAATTATGCAAGAGTCCGATCAAAATTATTAGTAAAGTAAACTGCTTAAAGCCATCTATGAACTCATCCAAACGTGCGACCCATTGTTATTCTACCTCAACACTGTGAGTCGTCGGTCCGATTGAATCCAATTTAGGAATGTGTGATCACCAGCCTCCAACCTCGCACTTACTATTTTCCCAAGTAGATTCTCTGCAGGTTGTATAATGTAATAAACTCTCTAGTAAATTTTCTGCAGATTATATAATGTAATAGCTCTTTAGTAGATCTTCTGCAGATCTCTACTAATATCTTCCCTTTGTTGGCGTGCGTCCGTGCAGAATGGGATGTCGCTATGCCAAGTTAATGGCAGACAGGTTTGCCCTGCATGTTTCAGTATACTACAGTATACTCTCTCTGTTTATGATTATTCTTATTTTGAACATTTTATTGTGATACAACCTTTAGTTGCGAGGGCAATGTACAACTACTGGTATATAATATTGTACGCTATACCTATGTCGTGTTGTTGGTAGACAGTGGCAGTCTGATCTGCCGCGCGCTGGTGTGTGGCAACGTGGAGGAGGCGGCGGAGCTGTGTGTACGTGAGGGTCGCCTGGCCGATGCATTACTCATTGCTGCTCTGGGTGAGTACTTACTAGTAGGAGTATACGTTTTAAATTGTTCTTAAGACTAATACTTCTTCAATATTGTTGGTAAATGCGACTTTTGTTGTTTTCATGTTGTAATTTTTAATTAGTTTATGTCAAAATTACAAATTCTCTATCAGCTTCATTTAGTCCATTGTCGTGAACAGGCAGCCCAGAGCTGATGCACAAAGTGCAGAACTATCACCTGCAGCAGAGCGCGGGCGACCCCGTGACCCTCCTGGCGGGCTCGCTGCTGCGGCGGCGCTGGGACCAGCTGCTGGCGTGTGCCGCGAGCAGCTGGCGGGAGGTGCTGGCCACGCTCGTCACACACTGCGACCCCGACCAGCTGCCGCACTACTGTGGTGAGGATACGAATAACTAATAATGCTCGTCGCTACTATTACTTTCGATTAGGTGCCGGCGTGAATAATGGTCTCGCTATATTTATAACACCAGGTGTGAAAGCCAATTTGGCTTTGCCTTTCTGATGACTAGCAACTGATGTGTCAGCCAAGGTAGGTTTATAACTACATACATAGATATAGGTGAGATGTGCTTGAGTCGCACGCGCGACGTGAGAAGGCGAGAGGCGAGAGCGGGGCCGCGGCGGGAGCACACCGATTTCAAAAATAACAATAATCGTTACTAGGATTAGATTGTATAAAAATACGCAATTATTTTGATACTTTTTAGTGCATATTATATCTATTGTTTTGGAATAGTGCTTTTGAAGTCGATAGAACACCGTACTTATTTATAGTCGTGTTTGGAGCAAAATCTAATGATTAGGCCAAATATTATTTACAATCTACTTGTCCATCAGATCTTGTGGCGCCCGTCTTTTAAATATTATAAATGTTGTGCCAGGTTAATTATTCATTAAATTCCTTGCAAGTTGGTTTGGGTGATTTTGCATATGCTTCTGATGAGTTTGTAGTGAGTCTGCTAGTTCCTTCTTTACAGTTATTATATTTACTTCTCGTTAGAAGACATTCGCTTTTAATGTACCATGGAGCATCAGTAATCATTTGAAGCATTTTGGATTAGAACCCTTACAGTATTTAAATATTCGAGTTTGAGCCTGTGCCCCATAATTGTACACCGTATATCGATATCGTTTTAGTTATGACTTTCTATAGAAGAAGCTTAATTTTAGTAGTAATAAATTTCGCCTAAGAAGCCAATACAACTTTCTCACTTAGTGTCCCATGGCTTTTCTTTTAGTGAAAATATTTTTAGTCCAAGTTAAACGTCTATCTACCCAAGAATTGATACCCAAGAATTTGATGCTATCGAACTGAGGGATTGCTTACTTATCACATAGTCACATGTACGGACTACGTTTCTTTATCCTCCAGTCCTTCAGCCAATCAGATGCATGGTATTTGAACCATAGTTTGTAGCTTTTGCGACGCTCCAGTGGGAGTTGATTTACATTATCTGCTTCCGGAAGCTCATATGTTTATATCAGATATAATAAGGGACCCATGATGCTGCCCTGGACGACTTCTGCTTTGATATTCATGAGGTTAGTATTACTGTCGCCATGTTTAATATAGAAATGCCTTTCCTCGAGGTATGATTTTATAGACATAGAATAGGTGATGGGTACGTTAGTATGTATCTGATAGAGGTGTCCATCGTGCCACACTCTGTCAAAGGCTTGTGAAACATCCAAGAACATTGATGTTAAATATAGTTTCTGTTCTACAGCATTGTTTATTTATTACACTATCCTATATACTTGTTCTATCGCTCTATGATGTTGCCTAAATCGGAACTGATGCTCAGGGATTAAGTTGATTTCTGACAATTTAACCATGAGCCTCTTTGTAAAAAGTGTTTCGAGTACTTTATTTAGAGAGAAGAGGTAGAAGACTGATATGAGAATGCGATTTTACGTCGTTGAGATCTTTACCTGGCCTCGGAACGAAAATCATTTGCCACCTTCTATTGAGCGACCTGATATTGAAGGCTGTGGCTGTCAAAACATAAACACATTGTGGATTGCAGCTCCGTTAAAATAACTAAAAACTGTGAAAGTATTGTGAAATTCAACAAAAGAACGTGCAAATATTGTAACTAAAGTGTAAAAGTGCATCAAGAAATAATTAAACTGAATCAAAATATCAAGAAATTAAACAAAATTTGTGAAATTCCAAAATATAACTCGTTAATCTGTCAAAGTATCAATAACAATTGTAGGTACATTAATACTGTCACGGCTTAGTGTCAAAACGACAGCTTATTTGAGTCACGTTTGACGTATGACGAACAGAGACCATAGAGTATAGAATCAACTTAAGGACGCTACACACGCTCATTCAATAACTTTTTATTGTCCAATATAAAGTTGCCTTTCAGTGCTTACGGGAAAGATCACATTCACTTTCAGACAAGAACTTATACAGAAATGGAGATATGGACACCACAAGCCGGACAACCACAACACAATAAAAAACTACAAATAAAGAGTCTCCCACCACGGCTGGTCCCCGCGGGAGTACTAGACCATTACCTTCCAACAAAAAGATGTAATGTAGTTTACATTGCAACACTAAACATGCATATTACCTTGCCTAACATATGGCTGCAAAACTTGGACCCTAACCAAAGCATTGAGAGAGAAACTTGCCGTTACACAGAGATCAATGGAGAGGAGTATGGCCGGTTATAAACTGCAGGATAAGATAAGAAACACTGACCTAAGGAAAATTACAAAACTTACCGACGTACACAAACGAATCGACCAACAAAAGTGGAGATAGGCAGGGCATATGATGCAAGATAAAGTGGGGAAATGTAGCAAAAGACTTACCGAATGGTACCCAAGAGATTTCAAAAGAAAACGAGGAAGACAGCAAACAAGGTGGGAAGATGAAATAAAATTGACACCAGGACCTATCTGGAGAAAAAGAGTTGCCCAAAACAGAAAAGAGCGGAATTCGTTGGAGGAGGCCTTTGCCAATCGGCACTCCGAACTAAGAGACATTTTATAGTTTATACTTTTTAGCTTAAGATTATTGGTTATTCAAATGTTAAATGTTTTTTAGTTCGGAATTAAATGGCTTTATTATTATTATTATTATTATTATTATTATTATTATTATTATTATTATTATTATTATTATTATTATTATTATTATTATTATTATTATTATTATTATTATTATTATTATTATTATTATTATTATTATTATTATTATTATTATTATTGCGGGGGAACAAATTTTCTCCATAGGACAGACTTATAGAGGGGTATGTAGGGTTCAGAATTTACTGGCAAATAAGTGAGATTTCTTATTGGCTTTACTTGCTGTTTATATTCCTTGAAATCAATAAATCATTAAATTTGCCCAGAGAAACTCGGCGACAAGCTGGTTGCTGCGGGTGAGCGAGAAGCGGCCCGTGTGTGTTACTTGTGTGGCGGCGCGGGTGACTCTCTCGCACGCGCGGGGCTGCTGCGCGGGAGCGAGCGAGACGACGCGAGCGCGCTCACTACACGGACTGTCCTCGCGCTACTGCTCAAAGCGGCCGCTGCGCTCCGACAAAGACCAGTTCAGGTTAGTGTTGTGAGCCAGTATACTCCAGTGTCCGGGATATAATAAAATTTTCCAATATTCATTATTGTTTTACTGATGTAATCTACTCGGATTTGAGTAGTAATTCAATCATATTCTTTTCCTTGTTAAATAAGCTTTTCAACTACGGACCTATATCGACTTTCCACTGCCAGACGACATTGCAAGCCAAATTACCTACTATCATTAAGCATGCTACTATCATAGAAATAGATGTCATATTCGGAAGCAACTGCAGTCTATTTTAAAATAGTTAAACACTATTAAAATATAAATGTTAATTGTATAATTCTTTAATTCATTGCACAATACATTATTTAGAGGAATTGTCGATATAACATCAAATTATTTCAAACTTAGAATTTTATTTAAGAATCATTTGCGTCATAGTCACCACAGTACCGATGGGGTAACTCTTGACAGGTTGATTGACAGCAATACTTTGTGTTTTATAGCCGAACGGCAGCCTGGACGGCCTGTTGAGTGAGTACGCAGCGCGGGCAGCGGCGCAGGGCTGCCTGCAGAGTGCGCGGCTCGTGCTGGAGGACGCGAGCTCCCCGCTGCTGGAGCGACTGTCCCGCTCACACACGACCTGCGACCAGGTAGGAGGTGTACATTAAGTGGTGAGGTCGTGACGGCGCAGGGCTGCCTGCAGAGTGCGCGGCTCGTGCTGGAGGACGCGAGCTCCCCGCTGCTGGAGCGACTGTCCCGCTCACACACGACCTGCGACCAGGTAGGAGGTGTACATTAAGTGGTGAGGTCGTGACGGCGCAGGGCTGCCTGCAGAGTGCGCGGCTCGTGCTGGAGGACGCGAGCTCCCCGCTGCTGGAGCGACTGTCCCGCTCACACACGACCTGCGACCAGGTAGGAGGTGTACATTAAGTGGTGAGGTCGTGACGGCGCAGGGCTGCCTGCAGAGTGCGCGGCTCGTGCTGGAGGACGCGAGCTCCCCGCTGCTGGAGCGACTGTCCCGCTCACACACGACCTGCGACCAGGTAGGAGGTGTACATTAAGTGGTGAGGTCGTGACGGCGCAGGGCTGCCTGCAGAGTGCGCGGCTCGTGCTGGAGGACGCGAGCTCCCCGCTGCTGGAGCGACTGTCCCGCTCACACACGACCTGCGACCAGGTAGGAGGTGTACATTAAGTGGTGAGGTCGTGACGGCGCAGGGCTGCCTGCAGAGTGCGCGGCTCGTGCTGGAGGACGCGAGCTCCCCGCTGCTGGAGCGACTGTCCCGCTCACACACGACCTGCGACCAGGTAGGAGGTGTACATTAAGTGGTGAGGTCGTGACGGCGCAGGGCTGCCTGCAGAGTGCGCGGCTCGTGCTGGAGGACGCGAGCTCCCCGCTGCTGGAGCGACTGTCCCGCTCACACACGACCTGCGACCAGGTAGGAGGTGTACATTAAGTGGTGAGGTCGTGACGGCGCAGGGCTGCCTGCAGAGTGCGCGGCTCGTGCTGGAGGACGCGAGCTCCCCGCTGCTGGAGCGACTGTCCCGCTCACACACGACCTGCGACCAGGTAGGAGGTGTACATTAAGTGGTGAGGTCGTGACGGCGCAGGGCTGCCTGCAGAGTGCGCGGCTCGTGCTGGAGGACGCGAGCTCCCCGCTGCTGGAGCGACTGTCCCGCTCACACACGACCTGCGACCAGGTAGGAGGTGTACATTAAGTGGTGAGGTCGTGACGGCGCAGGGCTGCCTGCAGAGTGCGCGGCTCGTGCTGGAGGACGCGAGCTCCCCGCTGCTGGAGCGACTGTCCCGCTCACACACGACCTGCGACCAGGTAGGAGGTGTACATTAAGTGGTGAGGTCGTGACGGCGCAGGGCTGCCTGCAGAGTGCGCGGCTCGTGCTGGAGGACGCGAGCTCCCCGCTGCTGGAGCGACTGTCCCGCTCACACACGACCTGCGACCAGGTAGGAGGTGTACATTAAGTGGTGAGGTCGTGACGGCGCAGGGCTGCCTGCAGAGTGCGCGGCTCGTGCTGGAGGACGCGAGCTCCCCGCTGCTGGAGCGACTGTCCCGCTCACACACGACCTGCGACCAGGTAGGAGGTGTACATTAAGTGGTGAGGTCGTGACGGCGCAGGGCTGCCTGCAGAGTGCGCGGCTCGTGCTGGAGGACGCGAGCTCCCCGCTGCTGGAGCGACTGTCCCGCTCACACACGACCTGCGACCAGGTAGGAGGTGTACATTAAGTGGTGAGGTCGTGACGGCGCAGGGCTGCCTGCAGAGTGCGCGGCTCGTGCTGGAGGACGCGAGCTCCCCGCTGCTGGAGCGACTGTCCCGCTCACACACGACCTGCGACCAGGTAGGAGGTGTACATTAAGTGGTGAGGTCGTGACGGCGCAGGGCTGCCTGCAGAGTGCGCGGCTCGTGCTGGAGGACGCGAGCTCCCCGCTGCTGGAGCGACTGTCCCGCTCACACACGACCTGCGACCAGGTAGGAGGTGTACATTAAGTGGTGAGGTCGTGACGGCGCAGGGCTGCCTGCAGAGTGCGCGGCTCGTGCTGGAGGACGCGAGCTCCCCGCTGCTGGAGCGACTGTCCCGCTCACACACGACCTGCGACCAGGTAGGAGGTGTACATTAAGTGGTGAGGTCGTGACGGCGCAGGGCTGCCTGCAGAGTGCGCGGCTCGTGCTGGAGGACGCGAGCTCCCCGCTGCTGGAGCGACTGTCCCGCTCACACACGACCTGCGACCAGGTAGGAGGTGTACATTAAGTGGTGAGGTCGTGACGGCGCAGGGCTGCCTGCAGAGTGCGCGGCTCGTGCTGGAGGACGCGAGCTCCCCGCTGCTGGAGCGACTGTCCCGCTCACACACGACCTGCGACCAGGTAGGAGGTGTACATTAAGTGGTGAGGTCGTGACGGCGCAGGGCTGCCTGCAGAGTGCGCGGCTCGTGCTGGAGGACGCGAGCTCCCCGCTGCTGGAGCGACTGTCCCGCTCACACACGACCTGCGACCAGGTAGGAGGTGTACATTAAGTGGTGAGGTCGTGACGGCGCAGGGCTGCCTGCAGAGTGCGCGGCTCGTGCTGGAGGACGCGAGCTCCCCGCTGCTGGAGCGACTGTCCCGCTCACACACGACCTGCGACCAGGTAGGAGGTGTACATTAAGTGGTGAGGTCGTGACGGCGCAGGGCTGCCTGCAGAGTGCGCGGCTCGTGCTGGAGGACGCGAGCTCCCCGCTGCTGGAGCGACTGTCCCGCTCACACACGACCTGCGACCAGGTAGGAGGTGTACATTAAGTGGTGAGGTCGTGACGGCGCAGGGCTGCCTGCAGAGTGCGCGGCTCGTGCTGGAGGACGCGAGCTCCCCGCTGCTGGAGCGACTGTCCCGCTCACACACGACCTGCGACCAGGTAGGAGGTGTACATTAAGTGGTGAGGTCGTGACGGCGCAGGGCTGCCTGCAGAGTGCGCGGCTCGTGCTGGAGGACGCGAGCTCCCCGCTGCTGGAGCGACTGTCCCGCTCACACACGACCTGCGACCAGGTAGGAGGTGTACATTAAGTAGGTATAGTTTAAGATAAAGAAGACAACCCTAATGTCATCAGAACGGGTAAGAGTCACGCCATAGAAAGAGAGGCAACTTCTAGGTGAATAAAAATGTAGGTTAATAGCGTTGTGCGTTCTGAATTACACCTTATTGTTTGGCGGTAAGAGTTTCTATTTCTTTAATTGATTTTGCGGAGTTAGACTTTTGTACTTGTACTGTTACATAATATTTGGTCGAGGTCCGATATCCATCTCCGTATTGCCGATGAGTGGGGTCTGCCAACTGCCAAGCACAAAACTGTATAACTGGTGAACTCTAGATGAAGAGTCTAGCGTTTCCCTTTACTATCATATTTAATAGATCGCTATTTGACGGGGTTTTCCCTACGATATGGAAAATTGGTCTTATCGTACCTGTTTTTAAAGATGGTGATAGATGGGATGTCACAAAATATCGACCAATTTCTAAGCTGCCTGTATAGCTAGTATTAGCTAAAATATTTGAGTCACTTGTTTGCCCAATATGAGGGCATATGAAGTCTATTTTAACCATGAGGCAGCATGGCTTCTATGAAAAAAGATCCACTTCGTCGAATTTAGTCACTTATGTTGAAAATTTATCATCTCAAGTTGATAGAAATATACAAGTAGATGGGCTGTATACGGATTTCTCTAAAGCGTTCGACCTAGTCGACCATAACATTCTTATTGACAAGCTAAGTATTAGGGTTTCGTCGGAATATTGTTAACTGGTTTGTCTCTTACCTAAGAGACAGATATATGACAGTAGTTTTGGGTGGTTTCGAATCTTCTATATCTTACACAGCGCTCTCTGGAGTGCCCCAGAGATCCATTCTTAGTCCGGTGCTTTTTAACATATTTATCAATGACATAGTGAACTGTTTTGTCAACTCAGAAATTTTGCTTTACGCCGATGACCTGAAAGCGTTTAGTGCGATCAACTCTGTAAAGGACTCCTACTTGTTGCAGGATGATCTAAATTGTTTAAGTCGCTGGTGGTAAATGGTAATGAATCGTTATAAATGCTATTGTGTTTCGTTTCATAGAAAAGTTCATCAGATTCAATTCGTATATAGTATAAATGGCCATGATGTTCAAAATGTAAATTATATTAGAGACTTAGGTATCGTTATCGATCATAAACTAAGCTTTATTGCTCATATTGATAACTTATGTAAGAAAGCATCAAAGATCACTGGGTTCATTAAGCGTAGCTCCAAAGGCTTTAGGAATTCGAACACTAAATTATTGTTGTTTAACGCTCTTACCAGGAGTATTCTTGAGTATGCTTCAGTTGCCTGGAATCCTCACTATAATACACATTCTATTAGAATTGAACGAATCCAAAAGCGCTTTCTGCACTATGTAAGTTTTGGCGATAAGTTATGTAATATAAATTCTAGGTACTATTCCAGACTCCGACACAATAACTTATTGACACTGTCAGACCGTATAAAACTATTAGACCTATATTTTTTACATAGACTTTTCAATGAAGGCTTAGATGCGTCTGACTTACTTTATAAAATATCTGTAAGAATTCCACGACCGTATAGTCGTGTAAAAAACTAAATGCCTTTCAAAGCTGGCGTCTCAAAAACAAACCTAGGGCTCTACGCACCTATCAATAGGATGTTAACTTAATAAATAAAGTTCTCGACATTGACATAGGTGATAGTTTTCCTAAATTTAAAAAAAAGATAATTGACCACTTTCATTCACAATATAGTGACGAAATGGTTTAGTATCTTTTGAGTATTTCGTATTATTTCATTTTATTCGTATTTGGGTTTCTTAAAAAAATTAATTATTAGGTTTCTTTGATTTTATTTTTAAGTTAGCTCTAATTGTGTATTTTCTGTTCATTGTACTAGATTTTGAAAATTTTATTATTAGGTTTTTTTGATTTTATTTTTAACTTAGTTATAATTTGTGTGTTATTTGTTCATTGTACTAGATTTAGAAAATTTTATTATTAGGGTTTTTTTGATATTATTTTTATGTTAGCTCTAAGTGTGTTTTATTTGTTCATTGTACTAGAACAATATGCAACACAGTGCAGTGCTTTGATTGACACCTAAAATTATAAATAAATGAGTTTTATAACTTTATAATTGCAGCATCAGCATCCGCAACATGGCGGGCGCGCCCGCACCGCTAGCGAGCACTCGTACAATCGGTCGCACGTCGCTAAAAATTATTTTGGTAAGTGTGGAATGTCATTGAATATTCAAATTCAAATATTTTTATTCAAAATAGGAAGTGACATCACTTATTCAAAATCAAAAACTATCACCGATTTCAAAATGAATGCCCCAGAACTGAGAAGAATGAGAGAGAGTTGGACTCGATTTTCATCTATTTTTTTTTTCAATCGAGACAGTGCTTTAGAAAACTTGTGCGGCTGGGTCGTCACTATGTTCAACACAGCGACGGGATTGAAAATACCGCTGGACTTTAGTAATAATTAAATTGTAATATATATATATTATATCCTATGTATTAGTATTCCTTAAATTCTTAATTAAATTGATTGTTTACTATTATAATTCATTAATATATATAGCAATATAATATGACACGTATATTGCGAACCAGAGCTATTAACGAGAATTAATAAAAGATCCTTTAATTAGATCCGTCGAAAAAGGATTGAACCGATTTTGAAAGCACGGCGCAGTATAATATCTTAAATTAAAAATACACATACCTGACAAAAGTATATTTTACATCAACAATGAAATAATATAAATACTTTTTTCACAATACAGCTCCACAGCAAGATGATCAATGGCAACGTAGGACCAGCAATGCTTGGCAGAACCTCGTGACGTCACAACCGTTGCCGCCGCCCTCACAGCCGCTCACACTCCAGCCGGCGCAGGCTCCGCCCTCGCTCACACAACAACAACAACAACAACTACCTCCTCAGCAGCCCTCCAGGCCGGGTAGCGTAGGGCCCTCCACCGGTATGTATTGACTATTGCAATTTATTTACTTATATGGCGTGGTACATGAGTTTTTACCAAAGCCGTCCTTTGGAAAAAAGACACTACTTTATTTCAAAAGAGTAATGGAATATATCAGCTTGGTTTGAGTGAATATTAATTCTCGAATAAAAATCCGTTGGCAGTAATAAAATATGTTAATGTGTATAAGTTTAGCATTTTATTTTTAGATCTTTCAGTTATTTTTCTTACCACCAAATGATGCCTAGTTTCTTTGTGCACTCTATGGAAGATCACACTGCATACCTTAACCGTTCCATATCGTCGCAGGTGGCGCCCCGTCCCGCTCCAAGTACCGCGTGGACCCGTCGGTCCAGTCCACGCCGCTCTACAACCAGTACAGCTTCTCCTCCCCGCAGCCCCCGCAGCCCTCGTACGGCTACAACAGTCCGATCCCCGACCAGTACAGTTCGGCCAGTGTACCCTCGAACAACTTCACGCCCCTCAATCAAAAACCCTTAAATCCGTCACTGGCTCCGTCGAGCGGATCAGTTCCGCCAATGAACCCGTGCATCCCGCCAGTGAACCAATACACCCCGGCGAGCGAGTCCAACGTGAACGGCTACTACAAGCAGCCGGAGGTGTCGGCCGCACACAAGTCTGTGCCGCCCGGCTGGAACGACCCGCCCATGATGACCACCAAGCCCAAGGTATGACGCAAGCTATTCTCAATACATTTCAACTGCACTGTTACAATAGAGTGATACAAAGAGGGTGTAAATATACGTAATAAGAAGCAATACTGCCTAAGTATAAATTGAAATTTACTTCAACGTGCAGTGATTTGACATAAGATTGAAATAGTAGTAATTACAGTATGACGATTAAAGTATAATCCGGTTTATATCCGGTATAAGTTTGAAAGCGAACAGTTGCTTATAACGTAGTGGATTTAGGCTATCTCTGTTTTTACGAAACTATATCCGTCATCTGTGAATCTATTACTGACTTTCATACAATCAAGTGAATCGCTTTTTTCTAAGAGAGTTTTACGGGTCACCTGGTGTTAAGTGATCACCGCCGCCCACACTCTCCTGCAACACTAGAGGAATCACAAGCGCGTTGCTGGCCTTTAAGGAAGGTACTTTTCTTGAAGGTACCCATGTCGTATCGTCCCGGAAACACCGCACAAGGAAGCTCATTCCACAGCTTCGTGGTACGAGGAAGAAAGCTCCTTGAAAACCGCACTGTGGAGGACCGCCACACATCCAGATGGTGGGGATGATATCGTAACTTGTGGCGTGTCGTGCGAAGGTGAAATTCGGCGGCAGGAATCAGGTTGAACAGCTCTTCGGAACACTCCCCGTGATAAATGCGGTAGAAGACACACAATGAAGCGACGTCTCTACGCAACGCCAAGTGATCCAGCCGTTCACAGAGTACTGGGTCCCCGACAATTCGAGCTGCTTTGCGTTGCACGCGGTCAAATGGACCGAGCTGATACTGGGGTGCGCCAGACCAGAGATGACAGCAATACTCCATGTGAGGCCGGACCTGCGCTTTGTAGAGCGCTAGAATGTGGGCCGGCTTGAAGTGTTGCCGTGCTCTATTTATGACGCCCAGTTTCTTTGAAGCCAGTTTGGCTTTGCCCTCCAGATGGCCACGGAATTGGCAATTGCTCGAGATTTCGAGACCCAGTATTCCGATACTAGGCGAGGCTTTAAGGGAAGTGTTCTCGAAGAGCGGTGATACGGCAAATGGGTTTTTTTTAGTGGTAAACGCGCAAACTTGAGTCTTCTGGGGGTTAAATTGGACAAGGTTCAACTTATCCCATTCCGCGACCTTCTCGAGAGAGGACTCGATAGAAGACACAAGTTTCTCCCGGCACTGGTCGACGTTTTCCCGAGAGAGACCTCCATGGCCCGTGTATACGGCATCACCAGTGGTGTCGTCTGCATAGCAATGCATGTTGGCGGTGTCCAACATATCATTGATATACAGAAGAAACAGCGTGGGAGATAGCACACAGCCTTGGGGCACTCCAGCGTTCACAGGTTTCGGGTTCGAGCAATAACCATCGACAACGACTTGTATGCAGTGAGTAAGTCCACTTGCACATCAAGAAGCTCTCAGGAAGCCCAAATGATGGAAGTTTTGAGAGAAGCGCCTTGTGCCATACACGATTAAAGGCCTTCGCTATATCCAGGCTAATTGCCAGGCCTTCCTCCTTGCTTTCGATAGCCGCCGCCCATCTATGTGATAGGTTTACCAGAAGATCGCCTGCCGACCGACCATGGCGAAAGCCGTAGTGTCGGTCGTTGACTACTGGTGACCATCTAGGTATACCAAGAGCTGGCGGTTAATTATGCTTTCATGATTTTGGAGAGCAGGGAGATAATAGCAATAGGCCTGTAGTTTACCGGATCCGAACTGTCTCCTTTTTTTGGGATCGGATGGACAAGGGCTGACTTCCATGAATCAGGGACTACGCCTTTTGAATAAGAGTGCCGGAATAAATGCGTTAGCACCGGCGTCAACTCAGGGGCACACATTCTAAGCACGATTGGAGAAATGCCATCCGGCCCGCTCGACTTCCTGACGTCCAACGAAAACAGAGCTCGCCTAACAGTTTTCTGTCGGAACTGTACTTCAGACATGGAGCTCTGACACCGCGGGATGGTCAGCGGTGTTTTTCCGTTGTCGTCAAGAGTCGAGTTGGAGGCAAAAAGAGTGCACAGGAGATCGGCTTTCTCTTTTGCCGTATGGGCCAGGGTGTCATTCCTCATGTGCAACGGCGGCATGGACGGCTGGTTGAAGTTACCAAGAGCAGCTTTCGACAACGACCAGAACTTGCGTGTTCCGGTCGGGTAACTGGAAAGCTGCTCGCCAATTTTGACGACGTGCTTCGATTTCGCACGGGCGATTTGCCGCTTAAAATATCTGGAGGCACGGTTATATTTCCTCTTCAGAACTTTGCAGTTCGGATCCTTTGAGCCCAGCGCCGCAACCCAAGTTCGATACGCCTGTTTTTTGCAGTCAGATGCTGCTTTAACTGACGCATCGAACCAGGGCTGTGATCTGCCACCGATCGGTACTTGGACAGAGCTTGGTATAAAAATATCCATGCACTGCAGTATCACATCGGCTACTGCAACGGCGCAGGCACTAGGATCATCCGAAGGGAAACAAACCCTGCCCCAAGGGTAGGATGCAAAAAAGGAACGCATCCTATCCCAATCTGCTGACTTGTAGTGACAAACGCGGCGAGTCGCTATTGTACTGCGACGTTGGCGTCGGATAGGCACTACACTCCTGACCAGGCAATGGTCGGACGTTCCGAGAGGGGCGTCGACAGAGACCTGGTAACCATCGGGATGTGTAGTCAGCAGAAGATCTAATAAGGACGGCATGTGTCTATCCACATCCGGGAGCCGCGTCGGCGACTCAACCAATTGGGACAGACCATACGCCAATGCAAAATTATGCACAGATCGCCCTGCGTAGTCTGTGGTACGTGATCCAAGCCATTCGGCATTGTGCCCGTTGAAATCACCCAAGACTACGATTTCAGCGGAGGGGATCTGAGCAAGCACGTCATCAAATGCCGCTTGAACGCAGCCCATGAGGTGATCCGTTTCTGCGTTACCACTATGGGACCTGTAGACACACGCATAGATGCGGACGCGGTCCTCTAAATCTACGCGGAGCCAGAGAGTAGACAGGCCCCTACCCTCAAAATTGCCGAGACGGCGACAGCAGATATCCTCCGTAACGTACACACATACCCCGGCATGAGGCATGAAATTATGCTCAATTTTGTACCCGGGGTACGTTAAATATGACGTATCGCTAGGTCGAGATATCTGCGTCTCCATAAGGAAACACAAGGCCGGCTGCGCCGTCTCAAGGTGGTGGTGGACGGCGTTTAAGTTGGAGTGAATTCCCCGGATGTTACAAAAGTCCACATTAAGCGTGGAGCGGGGTGCCGTGGTGTTGCTGCCCTGTTTGTCCTGTGACATACGCGGTACTGTGCCCTCCCCAGAATACGAGGGGCAGCCCGAGCGCGAATGCTCGGGGAGGGATTCTCCGGCTCTACAAGAGCCGGTACCCTCCTGGGGTAATTTCTTTTTTAGGACCGCTCTCATATTTTGTTGGGGGGGGGGGGGGGGGGGGGAATGGCCTCCGGTCCTCGACACTAACCTATGCGAAACATAGCGGCACTAGGCCGCTACTTCACGCCGGTATTCTGTGCGAGTGTGGTAAGTAACCCGGACGAGTCTGGCCCGATTATGCTGACGTCATAAGACAGCAGCGTGACTCTCCCACTTTCAAAAAGCCCGTAGTCGCCTCTTACGACACCCTTGGACCAGGGACTATCCTATTCTTTTTACGCCCCGGGGCAGCACAGGGCAAAAAATAGCCATTAATTTATTTAACTTTTCACTTCAAAAACGCCCAAATAGCAGTTACACCGTACACCGTAGACACAATATGTTCATAATATAGATGATGTGTAGGACGTTGTAGAGCCAGCCGCCATGTCGAGCGAGCACGCCGGCGTGCGGCTCTGGACCCGCGCCATGGGGCGCCGCCGCCAGGTACCGTGCGCATGTCGCCGTCACCCTGACTTACCTACCGAAGACTATGTGCCTATAGGAAGTACAATCTACACTTCTAAATAACATATAATCCGCACGTAAACCGAATGAAGTGGAACATTGTCAAAGCAATTTAAAGTAATAATAATTCTCTAAACAAAATAGCGTTACATGTAACGTACGCAAAACGTACACGTAACTAAAAGTCTTGTAATGCTCCTGCATTGACTCTGGTGTCGCAAGACAGCGATGATCACTTACAATTTTGTGACTCTTAAATTGTTTATCCTTCTGTATAACAAAATAAAACTGCGAAATAAAAAATTACAATTCTTGGCCTTTGCGTTACTAAAGTAGTTTCTAAATTATCAGACAAAGTAGAAAACTTTCCTACCGATCTCGCACGCTTACTTTTGCGTCAATTTAGTCGTCCATTAAAAATACATGGTTTATATTATATGTTGTTTACGAAGCGATTGTACTTGAATGAATCGACCTAATCATTTAAAGAATCTATGCAGTACTTATTCCACCTCATGCTATTGGGAACAACCGAAGAACGGTAAAGAGGATGCAAGCTGACGGATTAACAACTCGTAGTTTGGAAGTCATTTATGTGTTTTGAACATGAGGCATGACGTCATATCAATTTAAACACTTGGGACGGTCGAATTCATCAGTTTGAATGTGTGTTCATTATCTTTGTCCAGTGCTAGTCGGACTCCAAAATGGGGAGAACCCCAAGGTATGCAATCTTTAAATACCATAGTTAATGAAACACTACTTTATATTTACATGGCGGCCATTTGTTTTATTGTTTGTTGTTAAAACGGCTATGCAACTGTCAACTGCTGCGGATACAGCCCGCTGACATACAGGCGTAAACTATTCGTGAAAACACTAAACAACTAGGCATTCGTGGCGGAGAAAAAAACATTGTATATACATATAAGTCTTCTTTGTACGTTAATAAATTAAACCCACTTGCTCATTGTTCCAATGTGCAATATGATACAACTTCTGTCCTCCGTACACAATTTTACCTATTAAAATTTTTGAAAATGACCACCGGTCCTTAGCACCCTTAAAATTACCAAATACTATACGTACAACGACCTCCAAAAAGCTGCTATATTAAACAACTGTAGAATAGTTCAAAACTGTCAAAAATGTTCAAAAAAACAGAACAATTACAAACGTCCGCTGAACAACTACGTTCCCTCAATCTTCTTTGACACCCACTTGGCTTTGGCCCGGATGGATCATTTGATTACCGGTTTTTTTAAAGCCGAGATTCAAAAAGCGAGATTCAAAAAGGGGAAAACAATAATAATAATAAAAAGTAATAAGAAAGCTATGTTCATCATTTATCATACATTACACTCCGATTTTATCTCGAATTACACTCCATTTTCTTTTAATTTAACTTCGAGTTTACCTTTAACAACATCCCTTTTTATCTTGAAATACGCTCCGGTTTTATTGAGTTCTGAATTCTCATGTCGTTCACTCTTGGCGAGTGTTCGCGGTCATGGGTTTTCCTTTCTGTTGGCTGTTTTAATATTTTGAATGGCACTCCATTTTATCTTCAATTACACTCTTGTTTAACTCGTATTACACTTCCGTTTTTATTTTGAATTTCTCTTTACATAACATTCAGCAACTACATCAGACATAACGTCTTTAATTGCACCTTTAAGATCTGTAGTTTTAAGATTTCGAACTATGTTTAGGTTTTATCACGAAATACACTCCAATTTTTATCAGGTATAACATACCTACGGATTTTACAAGGAATTAGGTTCCATGTCAGATCAAAACATGAAACCATCTTTTGGCTTTCTTAAATCTGTGAACACCATCCTAAAAATAACTTTATATTAATAAATTAATACATGTAAAGAAGAAAACACACATTATATAATTTACAAAATTTTCTTTTAAACAGTTATATTTCTTTTAATTTTTCATTCATCGCCGTATAATTTTCGTATTTACATTTGTTGTGATTGCATCAGCGTGCTGAAGAAAATTTCATTAATGATATTTATGGTTTCTAACTTGTTTTATTGTGTTTTTACCATATCCTATCCTTTACTATAAACTTGAATTTCATACGTTAAATATATATCCCTCAGGTAAATTGTTTTTGTTGAAATGGGTTTGACTGATTTCACTATATGTACAGATAACGCGCGAGTTGAATGCAGAGTTCAGGAATGCGATAGTGATGCGACCTAATTATAATTGGTGACTATAATTATGAGCGTGTCGATAAGTTTAAACAATACTTCAAGCATACCATTTAATAATAGTTAAATCACAAATTTTTGTTCTGCCTTTCTGCAACACACATGGACTAGTTATTAAAGTCAATTATAGGTATTAAAATCAATTATAGTTATTAAAATCAAAGAATAGCACGGGATCGCAACTGAAATATTAACGTGACAACACGGTAAGCAACGACTACGTCACAGCACTACACTGTAGGCGCGCGAGGCGAAGTGTGCGGACAGCGGGGGGACATGCTCGCGATCTTAACCCCAGGCCCCGACTGCATTCAATTAGCGCGATAAATGTATTCAAATTTAAATAAATTATTCAAAATAGGATGTGACATCACTTATTGAAAGTCAAAAACTTAACCCATACCAAAAAGAATACCCCAGACCTGAGAAGAATGGGTGCAACAGGCTTTTTTTTTAATCAAAAAATATGTTTACAAAGTAATATTGTACAATTAAACTAATTATTTAATAGCCTGAGGGTGGTCGCTCTATTCCCAATCTGCGGAATCATTAAGAAAGTCATTTATGTTATAGTAACCTTTAACAAACAAACATTTTTAACAATTCTTTTGGCCTGCAATCGTTTGATTGATTAATGTTTATTAAAGCTACAGGATACTAGTAGCCGTCCTTGCTGCTTAACTTGATTTGCAGCGATTCTAAGTCGGTATAAAAAAATTCTTACTCATTCCTCAAAGATCTTGTATTTCCTCTATTTATACATCGGGCGGTGATGATGATTCAGTCATACTCACTCATCGCATGGTACAATATAATATCATACATTCAATAACATCATATATAAATGTGTCTGTGTTTGATTAAAGCCAAAGCAAGACGTGCATCAACAAGCACCAATCACTCACCCGCTGTTCGGCGCGGAGCCCCCGCAGCACGTACCACTGGCGTCCACCACGCCGCAGTTCCCGGGACAGGTGTACCAAGGTGGGTTGGTGCTGGCTGTTGAACAATTTATCTAGAAAGTTTATAATTCCGGCCTAGTCGCCTGAAATGTGCAAATGTTTTTAACTTAACCCACTAAATTCACATTCAAGAACACATCGCATTGAATTTACCTTTAAATTATTCAATTATAGACCAGCAACAACAATATCCCGGTCAGCAGCAACAATATCCTGTCCAGCAACAACAATATCCAGGTCAACAGCAACAATATCCCGGTCAGCAGCAGCAATATCCTGGTCAACAGCAGCAATATCCCGGTCAACAGCAATTCCCCCCTCAGAGTCAATTCAACCAACAGAGCCAGGGTCAGTTGCCACCGGGTCAGGGTCAATATCCTGGCTATAACGATCAGTATGGACAGTACGTGCCCTCGCCACAATCAGCTTACACACAAGAGGTATTTAATATAAATACTTTTTTTAAAACTATTATGCAATTTTTATTAACAAAAGAAAAGTCCTGCCAAGTAGTATAGTGATTAAAAAAATGTGTACTTACTACGCAAGAAGTTATACTTCTTTGGCCTAATGAAGCAAAAATAATTAAAATGATTTATTCCTCGTGCTGTTCTACGTTTTTAGAATGAACAATTTAGTAAAAATCTCGCAAAGATGGCTTTTAAATTAATTATTACTAAATAATGAATACGGCTGTATGGGCTTGAACCCTTTTCCTGTCCCAATAATGGACGATGAAGCCAAAAAAAAAATAACGAATGACGCAAACATCAGAAAATTTTAAGAACCAACTTCACCTGTTACTTTTGTGTTACAGTGATGCGCGCGCATCTTAAAATTTCACTCTCATAATTTTTTCATAACGTATCTAAAGAAGAATAACTTAAAAAAAGTTTAAGAGGTTAATTGAAAGTATGTTGCCCAACGAGAGCGCTCGTTAGAAATTTTATATTGGTTATAAATCTGTCATGACACCGGTCTAGTGAGAGATACTAATCGCAACTCATAGATTATAATATTTGTTTATCTACACCCATGCTTTAAATCCTCTATTAAAGATTCTGAAACAGTTAGCTTATTACCAACATTAAAACACCCAATGTCGTAATAACTATTACATCATCCAAACGAGTGTTGTAATGTCGTACTGAATTTCATAACAACACTCCTTGGTTTTTTTTCGATCCCTTCATGCACAAAGAGTTTCAACAAACAGCCACATTCTTATTGCTCGATGCGTGGTATCTGTATGAATTTCAAAAAAAGAACATTTTCGTTAACGCGCGTTCCACACTAACAGAACATGGCGCGCCGTAAAAAAAAAGTAGGTTATTCGAAACCCCGCCATTTTTGCAATCAGCCAGCACCACCGTGTTGTTATGTCGCCAGACGGAGAGTGCGGTGACGAAGGGGCCCATCCCTGAGGAGCACGCGGGGCTACAGACCACTCTGGACCAGCTCAGCGATCAACTGTTGAACTCTACCACCAACGCGGTATGTTGGAAACATAAACATTACAAACTTGGAAGAGGATTAATGACGTTGATATTTAAAACTTATTTATTTGTTTATTACGTTACGAACGGCATTATACGTTAATAAAGTAGTAACCCTCTAAAACAATATTTCAATGTGTTTTTTTACCAGTGGGAGGCTCCTTTGCACAGGATGCCGGCGGGATTATGACAAACGGCGCTTATTTCTGACGTGAAGCAGTAATGTGTAAGCATTTTTTGTTTAGGTCTGAAAGGCGCCGTAGCTAGTGAAATTACTGTAAATGAGACTTAACATCTTATGACTCGAGGCGGAATTGTGGTGCCGCTTAGAATTTTTGGGTTGTTCAAGAACAAATGATTCAATAAGACCCTTATTTTATAATATCTACTAATTAAGGGATGGTTTCTAATAACTAATAAACTTTTCAGATGACAAAGCGTAAGGTTCAAGATATACAAAAGAAGCTCGAAAATTTGTACGATTTATTACGAGAGAACAAGGTAATATTAAAAGTCAAGTTGTTTAATAATTAGAATTTAATAATATTAAGTCGTTTTTGTCCATTTAAGATAATGCAAATTGGTTTCGTAGTAATTCAAGAATGCTGTGATATGAAATTGAAAATACAACTGAAATTTTTTTTTATTTAAAATATCAACATTATCAAATCTAGTAACGCGATAGGTCGGCGCTAAAAGCCTTGATGAATGTTCAAATATTACTATAAATATTATTTGAAATCCAAGATGGCCGCCGCGCAAAATTCTGATTTCAACACTGGATATCGTATCCGAGGTTCTCGAGGGTGCAGAGAACGAATTTGGGATCATTATTGAAATCAAAGATGGCCGCCGCGCAATATTTGATTTCAACAATTTTTTTTAATAGTTTTATGATGCAATCAGTCGAGAGACTATGCAGATGTGCTCTGAGATTATTGGGGATCAGAGTAATCTCCTCATAGGAATTCCTTTATATTTAATCATGGCTATCTGGTATATGCCGTCTTTTCAGCCTGCGCATTGCCTCAGGAAGAGTTAATTGCACAGCAAGTTGGTTTGGGTGGGCCATCAGTTTGTTTTTGTACTTAATTTTGGTGTTCCTTATTTCCTCTTTTACTGTGTTGATCTTTAGGTTGCTATGGATTTCAGAAACTCTACAAAACCATGGTGCATTTGAGATTAGTTTCAGGATGTAGTTCTGTATACATCTTTGTATTATACTGATATGGAATCACTTGCCGAACCCCACAGTTGAATTCCATAGATCCATATTGGCCTCAAGATGGTCTTATATATAAGCAATTTATTTTCCAGTGACAGTCTGGAGTTCCGTCCCAACATCCAATACAAACTCCTGTATTTAATATTTATTTCATCCCTCTTATGTGGTTTCTCTATGCTAAGTGACGGTCCAAATGCATTCCCAAGTATTTAGCACAGTCTTCTCTCCTCAGGCTGTATGTTACTTGGACTGACTTTTGGGTACTGACATTAATTCTCCACTTATTCAGCCACTTTTCAATTTGAATTAGGCTGCGTTGGAGAATCATGGACGCTTGTCTAGGACATATACTACGAGGTAGAATTGCCGTGTCATCTGCGAACGTAGCCACTGTCACTTCGTTGCAATGGGGTAGATCAGGTGTATATGTCGTGTATAGGACTGGACCCAAAACGGAGCCCTGGGGTACTCCTGTCAATATCGGGTGAAATCTGGATGTGCTTTGATCTTCTTTAATTTTGTAATATTCTATTAGTTAAATATGATTTTATCAGAGTAAAGTAGTGGTATGGGAGGAGTATTTTAATCTTATATAGCAAGCCCTTATGCCAAACTCGGTCAAATGCCTGTTTAATATCCAGAAATACAGATGATCAGTATTCCTTATTGTCAAATGTATCTCTGATGACTTTGCATACTCTGTGTATCTTCTCAACTGTGCTTTGTTCTTTTCTAAACCCAAACTGGTGGTTAGGTATAATGGATCTGTTCTGGAGCTCTGGGTTGAGTATTTTCAGTAAGACCTTTTCAAATAATTTAGATGTTATTGGAAGTAGGCTTGTACGTAGGTCTGTAGGAGTATATGTCATGGCTTGGATTTCCCGGTTTTTGGATCATTATTACTTGGGATACCTTCCACAATTTTGGGAAGTGTCCAGTTCTTAAGATACCATTGAAAATCATAACAAGGTAGATGATAGCTTTTCTTGGGAGCTCCATGAGTACCTTTTTGTCGAATAAATCGAAGCCTGGAGCTTTTCTGTCCGCCATTAGCCGAATAACACCATTTACTTCTTTCATGTTAGTGGGTTTTATAGGAAAATCTAATTGATAGCCTTGGAGCAATACATTATCTATTTCTGATTCGTCTGTTTCTGGATCAGGTTTATTGGGAGTAAACACATTGGCTAGATGTTCCCCAAAGGCATCTGCTTTTTCCTGCTTTGATCTAGCCCAACTATTCATTTGAACTTTAATAAGAGATTTTGGTTCAACAGGCCGACTGATTGTACGATAAGATCTCCAAAGTGAATTAGTGAGTACTAGTCGCAGATAGTGCTTCCAGGTGTTCTTCCAATGCAGCTTCTTTCTCTTTAGCTATTGTGTTTTTCAGCGTTTTAATGGATTTTTTGAAGGCAGCCTTATCATCTGGGTGCCTAGTGCAATGCCAACCCCTACGCAATCTTCTCTTTTCCAATATAAGGTTTCTTATATTTGTAGAAACCACATTTTGTCTAGGGTTTTTGTGTTCCCTCTCAGAAATGCACCTCCAGCATGCAGCCTGGATTGTAGTCATAAAGATCTTCGAAGCTTTGTCTATATCAGTCTCAGTCTTAAGGGCAATTTGGAGTTGTAATTCTTGAGTTACTATGTCTCGGAATGACTCTTAGAATAGTCAATATTCTAAGCTCGACGTTAATGATTATGATTATTATTATATACGTCTAGATAGACTATGACAGCTGTGAAAACGTTGAAAAATATTGAATTTATAGTAAGCCTTTATTTTGAGCAATGAACGCACAGTAACACAAAGTGTCATATAAATCGCGAGTGTAAGACGTAGCTTGTCACACACACTAAACTAATATTTTTGACGTATTATCGGGTGTCTACCAGCAAGAGATTATATCTAGACGTATAAATAATAACTGATGACTTAATAAAAATTAGTACTTGCTAATTCCAATGGATTTATAGTTTTATTGCAGATATTTAGTGATTGCAAGTTTCACTTCTTTCCTGTGTACACTATTAAACACACCCTTATTTTCATAGTTTTCTCTGTAAACATTTTCAGTATATTGTTTTGGGGTTAATTAAAATGTATGATATTTCTATAAGTGAGAACCTGGAATTAGTTTTATGATTAAGATGTATATTATAATAATTGAAAATGTTTTGATTCTACAAAATAAAAAAATAAATTATTTGATGAGTAATTGAGATGTGAGTTTCTTACTACTTCTTCTCATCAGTTTAACCATCTACGAAGTAGCGGTAGATTCAATAAGAAAATATTTTTTTGAAATTCATAACTGTCAGTTCTATGATCTACACGAATAAAGTGATTTGATTTGAATTGATTTAATGTATGTGATCTATGCTTGGGCTCTCTCTGCATCTTCTACCGCATTTATCACGGAGAGTGCTCAGAGGAGCTGTTCGGGTTGATTCCGGCGGCTGAATTCCACCACCGGACGATACGTGCAAAGTACCACCCGATCTGTTGACGTCTGGCATTCCACAACCGCGCATTTTGCTAGAAATTTCTTGCCTCGCACAGCCACTTTGTGCAATCAATTACCGGCTGCGGTCTTCCCGAACAGATACGATTTAGGGACCTTCAAAAAAAAAACATACTCCCACCTTAAAGGCCGGCAACGCATTTCTTGACACACCTGTTGTTGCGGATGTCCATGGGTGGTTGCCTCACCTCTCCCCGTGAGCCTCTCGCCCGTTTGCCCCCTCTTATATAAAATGTGTTTGTGTGTGCAGCTGTCGGGCAGTTCGCTAGCGACGCTCCACGCGTGCGTGAGGCTGGCGGGCGCAGGTGAGCCGGGCGGCGCCCTGGCCCACGCCGCGGCCCTGGCGAGTGACGTGGACTTCGCGGCCGTGGCCAGCTTCCTGCCCGCGCTCAAGATGCTGCTCACACTGGCCGCGCGACCGCACTGACGCACTCACCTCATGCCGCCGCCGACCCATTAATATCATAATAGATAAGGCATCATGGCTCCTTTGCACGGGAAGCCGGCTAGATTATGGCAACCACAACGGCGCCCATTTCTGCCGTGAACCCAGTAATGTGTAAACATTACTGTGTTTCGGCCTGAAGGGCGCCGTAGCTAGTGAATCTACTGGGCAAATGAGTCTTAACATCTTATATCTCAAGGTGACGCGCGCTGTTGTAGTGCCGCTCAGAATTTTTGGGTTTTTCAATAATTCTGGGCGGCACTGCATTGTAATGGGCAGGGCGTATCAATTACCATCAGCTGAACTCCCTGCTCGTCTCGTCCCTTATTTTCATAGAAAATTTTTAGAGATACTAAAGGTTGCCAATGAGAACACTTATTTTTGACCACCATCCGATAGTGTATATAACTGTTATACTTTGTAATTTATATTAAGTATCTAATGTTCGTATCGCGAGCGTTTTATAATTTTAGCTGAAATCATTTATACATCTAGAAGATAGTCAATGACAGCTGTGAAAATCGAAAAAATAGACTTTAGAACTAATCTCTATTTTGACCAATTCACACACACTAACACAAAATGTCAAACAAATCGCGAGTGCTTATATTCCTGGCCTGTTTTTATCTAACAGCAAGAGACTATCTAGACGTATAAATTATCTAAAAATTTTACTTATTATTTATAGCAAATGATACTTAATGAAATTTGGAATATATTAACTGATCAATCTACAATATATTATTAATGTATTTTAGCATTATGGAATGAAAAATATTACATTTTTATTTCCTTTGTCACAGACATGTTAAAGTAAGTAATTTATTTCACCAATAATAAAGAGCTTGTGTGATGAACTGAACCGTCTTATCAGTTCAATCATATTGTGCTATAATGTTTGATAGATGACTTAATGTTAAATAATAAATATAATTGTTAATTATGTATGTTGTAATGATAACAGTATATTGCTACTTAAATAGTTGCATAACAAATAAAGTAATGTATCTAACGTTTTTATAAATGATATATGTGTTTTATTTATTATGTGCAGCTGTAGTCTCCATATCCAGTTCATTGCCTTGTTCACAAATTAAAAAGTAACTCTATAAGTTTCATTTAGAACTACACCTTTTGAAGAAACAATAACTCTAGTTGCCCGGTAATCAAGAATCATTGAGAGAAAATTTTTAAGAAATAAACATCTTGACTGTTGCCTCTCAATATATTCTTGATCATGTTATGTATGTACATAGGCACTTAAGTGAACTTGCTAGAAACTGTCATAACCATAATGTTAACACAAGGAATATACATAAACTAAAATTCCTACTACTCGGCTAAGTCTTTTGTGGGGTGTTGTATATGCTTTAACAACAAGATCCCAGTTAATGTTCAAAACAAATGTTAACGAAATTCATCAGAATTGTTAAAAAACATTTGTGTGGTAAAGGTTACTATAACATAAATGACTTCTTTATTATTCAACAGATTGGGAATGGAGCGAACGCTCACAAGCTATTAAATAATTAATTTTTGTAACCATATTTTTATCTTACCTTTACCTATCTATTTTTGCTTTACCTTTTGGAATGGGTGGTAGTTTTTGACTTTCAATAAGTGATTATATATACTATTTTGAATAAAAATATTTGAATTTGAATAAGATTCATTTTTAGCCTGACTTATTTGGCAATAAATCAGCTTAGGCATATTATATCTGAGGCGCCATTATACTCTGATGTTTACTTTTAGCTGTAAGCTCTATGAGCAATGTAACAGAGCCTACCTGCCCCACAATTCTACGGTGACAGAAGAATGAAGTACTTATCATCGTGTGTATTATTATCGTGTGGCAGTGACGGTACTCGTGGCACACGGTGACACACGCCGCCTTCGTCTAATCAGTTTATATTTGAAGTTATATAATTTACAGATTTTTTAAAATGTTTGTTTGTGGTAGATAAAAACAAAATCTAAGCAAAGGCCCTTACGTGTGGACGCTACTCACCTATGAGTTGTGGCGGCTACGGCACGGCGCGGATGAAGTAGGTTTCATTGACTACGATCACGGAAGATCACAGAAAAAACTAGTGGAAGTGGCATGTGGGCGTTACCCTGTCACCACTATTGTGTACTAATGTACCTACTCAAGTGAGACATTTGAGTCATTTGATGTCAAGTGAAGCATAATTATCTTAATCATAGCCGCAATAAAAATATGCCCAACGATGGGATTTCCTATCATCGGTAATCATAATTTTCCGATTTAAATACAATTAATATTTTTTATGTGTTGTGCAAACTATACAATTAAAAATGAACCATAACAATACGATGCATGGTTCATTTACCTTCACGTTTAATCGATGTAAGTTATGTTAGAATAATTAATGTAAACACTAAAGTGCATGCATGAACATATCGAAATAAATTTTATCTTTATAAATTGTATTCAAGTATTGCTCTTTTCCATGCATCATGCGATGAGAAAAAGTATTGGCCTATTATTAATTTATCGCTAATATACTTTATCAACCCTGTTTACATAATTTCTAGTTTTCACTAATTTATCGATATGTTTATTCATTTTCGTACAACACTACGTATTTTGATAGAAGTAAAATATATGTTTATCTAAACCCATGCTTTAAATCCTCTATTAAAGATTCTGAAACAGTTAGCTTATTGCCAACATTAAAACACCCAATGTTCTAATAACCATTACACCATCCAAACGAGTGTTGTAATGTTGTACTGAATTTCATAACAACACTCCTATGTTTTTTTCGATCCTTTCATGCGCAAAGAGTTTCAACAGACAGCCTCTGAATTCAGAATTTCAAAAAAGAACATTTTCGTTTACGCGCGTTCCACACCACCAGAACGTCGCGCGCCTTAAAAAAAAAGTAGGTTATTCGAATCCCCGCCATTTTTCTTCGATATTTTTATTGTTTTGTTTACAAAAAATGAGCGATTCATTTTAAACGCTGCAAAAGAACATTATATTCGAGTGAATTTTAATTATTGCACTATACAAAATGTAAATTACTGCTAAAATAAATAATTGTTTCATTAATACTTAGTTTATTTGAATATAATCAGTAATTAATGATATTAGGTTACTACTAGGACTGGTGTTTTAATGTTAGCAGTAAGCTAACTGTTCCAGAATCTTTTAGAGGATTCATATTCTGGGTGTAGATAAAGTCTTGTATGCAACTGTTGATAATTAGGTATTAAAACACTCATGTGATACTATTATCATACTCGGCTTCGCCTCGTGAGATAAATCCACATTCGTGTTTTGATACCCCTTATTACACATCAGTTGCATAAATAACTATTACAGAGTTCCTATTACTTCAAGTTTTACAAAGTACCTTTTGCTATGCGATACTTTATTACGATGTATTTACTTTATCTGTTCTTTGAACATTGGTTAAACTTCGATTTTTAATATAGCTTAAAAATATTTTTACCTGCAATTCTTTTTTAAATATAGTGTCTAAATGTCACACACTACTTCAGAGTTGGATAGTAAAAGTTTTTCATTCCCCGAAGATAAGTGGTAACAGATTTAATGCGGACAAAGTCGCGGGCAGAATAAAGCCATATTATATTATAGCCTATTCATTAGCCAGTCACATTTTCTATTTACACACAAAAATTTTCATTATCGCTGTACAAGCCTTTATGTAGTTTTAATAAAACAAAATCTTAACAACAAAACAACCGACTTCAAAACACTATTTCAAAACAATAGATTTAATATGCACTAAAAAGTACAAAAATAATTGCTTATTTTTATACAATCTAATTAATTAATCTAATTCTAGTTACGATTATTGTTCTTTTTGGAATCGGTGTCCTCCAGCCGCGGCCCCGCTCTCACCGGTCACGTCGCGCGTGCGACTCAAGCACATTCACCTGGCTTGACTGACACCGACTCCAAAAATAATTATTATCGTAGTTAACTAGAATTATATTAATTAATAAGATTTTATAAAAATACGCAATTTTTTTTTAACTTTTAGTGCATATTATATCTATTGTTTTGAGATAGCGTTTTTGAAGTCGGTTGTTTTTTTTTATATTTTGATTTTAATATAAATAAAATAAAATAAATCATATTCCACTACGACAATTACTTGACCATAACGACGTTACAGTAGGTGACTCAAATATCCGGATAACGTTAAAAAGTTTCGGCCGAGTATCGTTAATTTGCTCCTAAGAATTATGAGTTCCGTTACTTTGTCATGGATCCCTCCTTTTTTGAAGTCGATTAATAAAAAGACAAACGGACGGACAAAAATGTCAAAAATTGTAGGAATTGGTGTCAGTTTGTTTATATAAGTAGTATCTACCTATCGAGTACCTAGGTGTAGAAGCCTGAAAAAGTCCTTGTTGTTTTGAAAGAAAAGATCTGAATTGTACATACGTACGTAGGTATACCTATATTATATTTGGTCAACAGTCATTTGAGGCTGTTATAATTTCCTACACGAATATATTTTATCTACCTATAGTAAAATAAAACGTTATCAAAAGATAGTAAAATGATTATTACAATTTGCGTCATTTGTGAAATATATCTGATAATCTTTTAAAATTATTATTTTACTTAATAATAGTATCTACCTATTTGAAATTGATCTTTAGCTTAGCACAATATACTTCAAATATTTCTCGTATTTCTGATGATTGGATAATGATGAATTGATAATAATAAGGAATTGTGATTGCTGTGATGAAGAATATAATGAATTTCTCACATACATTCATATTTTTACCGCCCATGCAACACATGAGAGTTGTTGCGTTAACTTCTTTGAATAAGAAGGATGTTTTGAATGCACACCATTGAAGGAAAGTTCTTTCCATAATCTAGTGATCGCTTAACCGGCTTAGCGCAGCACAACTACAGATCTAAATTTGATTATTTCAATAATTAAATAATTACTTATTTCATTATTTAAATTCTGATAATCGGTAAACATTATCTGTTTAACCCATGCTAACGAAACTGCAAGAAAAAAGCGATTCACTCGATTGTATGAAACGTGCAGTCATTGACAGATGACGGCTATAATCTTGTAAAAAATGTAGGTAGTCGAAATCCACTATGTTTTAAGCAACTGTTCGCTTTCAAACTCAACTGGATTATACTTCGTAGCCAATTACTGTAATTACTACTATTTCAAATTTATGTCAAATCACTGCACGTTTCATACTAAACTAAATTTTAATTTACATCCTTTTTGATTTAACCCACAGAACACTATTACTCTAAGATTTAACGAAACAAAGTTTGAACAACCCAAATACTGAAACTGTTTCCGCAGCTCCTTATTAAGTATGAGAAGAGTGCACTTGAGCGAACATGCAACAACAATAACTTACTGTCATAGACATAATAAAATATAGACTGTCAAGATTGTATATGTAACTATAGTATATGGCTATATTTGTATATATGGTATGTTGTAAGCATACATATTTCATAAAATAGGTAATTGAAAGGTTGGTTAACGTAAAACATTTGAATATTTTTTGACTAAATATGTTGTGGTATCTATTGCAACGTCCGATTAATGACAGCTGGCAGGTAGCGAAACGTCCGATGACGCGATTAAGATTATCCGACGGCGAGCGCGAGATTCATCATTATTAAAAGCGATATAATTACATAACGACTCCACCTATGGCTATATAAAAAATACATTCACGTAGTTAAAAGTATAGAAAATCAACGTGTAAAATCATAAATTATGTTTTTGAACCCAAGTTATATATAAATAAAAGGTTAAAGCTCGAGATTATAGGTAGAAATGTGATAACATTTTCATTATATTAAGTTTTTATGTAAAATATTAGCGCACACATTAATACAACTTGATTATTATTGAAATAGACTATATAACCTATTTTTTGATATTAATATGTCATTACTTCGACTTACGGGATTGTTGCATTAAACTAAAATAAAGCACCCATTCTTAGTATATACCTACAATTTATCTGCGGAATGCACAAGTAAAACGTGAAATACTTGGTTGTCTCAATACATCCAGATTGTTGAATATTATAAACATTATATTTATGATATTTAGTCCCTATTACAAGAAATGATATACTGTTAATTAATTGGATTACAATAAAAATTTGATATTTAAACCAAATCGATAAAGTAGTATCGATCATACTGTTATAACTTGTCGATTTAATGTCGTAAGAAGAATTTTATATGTAATTTGTAGATAAAATCGGAAACTAGATATTATGAGGATTAATTTCATATATAAAACAAATATAATACGTAATTAAAATATTACACTTACATGATAAACAAAACAATAACAAAACACTTGACACTACAAAAATAAACAAATGACAATACCCCCCGCAAACCGATTTTCAATTAATTATTTCTTTTAATTTTTGCTCGGATACTTGATATTTAAAGATAAGCCTATTACAATTACTTACCATAGAGTCTTAAAAATCGTATTTGACAAGCTAATTCACTCATACTACAGATTATAACACAAAATAAATACGCAAGTCGACTGGGCCACTCTGGTTGCCTGGACGTTTGACTGTCTAAAGAAAAAAGCCGCTCTAGTTGCCCGGACGTTTGAGTAGGTATTTGATAAAGAATTCCCATTGACGTTTATTAAACAACTAGATTCACATTCACACAGAGTTTTCGTTTAGGTGTGCTTTGAATACAACGCCACGCAATGACAAAGTTTTTAGTGAAAAACTGTCAAAATAACATCCAAACTTAAAAATGATAGTTGTGGTATATCAGGTAAGGATCTCTTTAAATTAACAAAACTAAATAATTACATTTTAATTGCTAAAACAGAATATATCGCCGATGAAATGTGCGAAAAATATCCGTCTCTTTTGCACATTTCGCACCATAGTCAGCTTCTTATGAGCGTATAGAATAAATGGACTTTGAACATTACTCCCACGAAATAGGGAGTTTATTTGAATGAATGTTTTAATGTTATCTGTTTAAGTTATTGTATGTACGTATATATAACGCCGCTTGGACATTTTTGATGACCTTTTAAGAGGCGATTTAGAGTCTAGTTGTTGTTGTGTCAATGAGTATTCCAAATAGATTGAAAGAATTTGTAGGAATGGGAGGACAGAATCAGACATCTGTAGTGATAGTGTTCACCGCAGACGTCATATTCTTACAACGTCAGAAGAAGGACTTGGCGACCTTAAAGGTTGTACGTGCTTATTTTGAAGATATCTATGTGATATAGACTTGGGAACCTACAGAGGGAAATTTACTACAGAGTGCGATTGTAGGTGGATGAAAGTGTTGCCTTTTACATGGTGTCGTCTGATAGAGACATAGTATTCTATATAATAATTGTAATTTATGTTATAGAAATAATATTTAAAGAACGTTTCTTTAATATCAAGTGAATATCAGTGCAAATTTTCATTTCCTTCCGTTAATGGATTAAAAAGTGAAGGGATACGACGAAAAACAAAGGTTGAAGATGCCTTACATTACGCTCTGAAACAGATGTGGAAGTGGGCAAATATAGCAAGATCTAGAGACAATAGATGGACCTCAGAGGCAACTATGTGGGAAGGGCCAATAGAAAAAGGAGAAAAGGACGTCCTAGGAAAAGGTGGATAGAAGACATTCAAGCGACAGCAGGATACTTATGGAAAAAGATAGCAATGGACAGAGAGGCATGGAACAAGCTGGAGGAGGCCTATACCCAAGAAGGGGTTCCAAACAATAATGATGAAGACAGTACATAACAACAGTCATTAATACAAATAAAAATTATATTTTTTCTTATCTATGGAAATAATTGTAACAATAAGTAATATTTATTATAATGTATGTAATCATAGACATAACTGTGATATAACTTAGACTGTAAGGATGTTATTTAATAATAGATTGGAAATAATTCGGTTTATTTATTGTTATTATTATAATGGAAAAAGTTATGGGCCAAGTGGCCCTGGTGAACACAATATAAGAAAAATTCAAATTCCCAAAACATTACATCAACAGTTTTATAAACAGTAAAATTTCATTCAGTACATAAAAATAGTGTTTAACAATGTTGAGCAATCCTAAGTCCTCATGGTCGTAAATCTTACGGATCAAGAAAATCAATTAATGTGGAGATGTGATAAATAATAATACCGAGTATATCACTTCTATATTATATAGTTCGAACTTTCACTGATGTTCTTAGCGCTGCGCCGCGCCGTCTGGAAAGGTACCTATATCATGTGTATAATATAAGCACTCTCATTACGAGAACAGTACATATGAATTGCATATCTCAAGTCTGAGCTAATGAAAGCTGAACTCACCGTAAGCCATACAAGTTCACCGGCTTGCCTCGATATTGTGATCATTGTAACAAAAGACATACTAAAGTCTCGCTCACTTATCTCATAGAATACTGGAAGTGACCACGTTACATTACTATGCTTAACGTATATACTTACAAAAATGAACAGATACGATATAAACATTCGTTCCCTCTTTCCAAGTTCAAAGGTAGCATTCCAAAAGATTCCACTTTCAAAATATTATTTAAAAGATAAATGCGAGTTAAAATTTCAATCATGAAATATTGTTATAGTTTCATCTTTTATTTATATTAAATACAGTGATGTTTTTAGTTAATATCTATTATATCTATCAGAGGTAGCCAATTTCTGTGTCTCACGAGTCGGTATCATCATAATATTTATATCATTTTAAATTATCACAGGAATTTACGCTGCACCGGTCAGCTTGTAATACACTACGACCTATACATATAATATTGTTGCTGTTAGGTACGGCTTTCACCTGCAACCAAAATAAGATGTACTATGCAAATGTTTCATTTTGTAAGGTAAATATAGGATCCTTTTTTACAAAATCAGATCACACGAGTCATAGGAGTTCTGCTAAACCTTTCTTATGCTCGGCTTTGACAGATTTATAAATTAACGAACAAGTCAATAAAGATGAGTTATGATTAGATAGATGATAAACTAGGCGAGTTATTGACTTTAATCCCAATTTTCAGAGTTTAAATCTAGTCTGTTATTGATATTTTTACTATTAAATATTTATCAGTTTTGATACTACCAAATTGGACTCGTGGATCACAAAGTTTTCTTCATACTTTTCTTTTAACTTCCAAGGGAGTAAGTCTGGTAACTTGACTTGGTTGAGGTGGTACTCATACTAAGTTTTTTCATCCGTCGAAAACATAAAATAGTGAAGCCTTAAAGCCAGAAAAATTCCTTGTTATATTTCACTCGCCTCTCCACACATGCCCTTTTTCTTCCGCTCCATAGCTCTCTTCAACTGTTGTTCGTTAAGGCTGTCCACGTATGTTAATTAATTGTACCTACTTCTCTATTTCGCGCGTTCAGTGAGTAGTAACAATCTTCTAGACGCATCTTTAGATCTCTGGTATTGTTGATATAAACGGGTGGTTGGATTTACTTGATTTACTGTTTTCTTTTGTATTCGAAGAAAGGAACCACCATTTATTCTTTTTAACAATAGTGACATTAAAGATAGATCATATGTATCAGAGTGCCATTGGGGCAGTAAAGTCCTCGAATGGCGACCACGTATCGGAAGACGCAGTGTTGTAAGGCCCCCCACAACATGGACTGACGATCTGGTTAAGATCGCCGGAATACATTGGATGAGGGCAGCGCAGGACCGATCGTCGTGGAAATCTTTGGGGGAGGCCTTTGTCCAGCAGTGGACGTCTTCCGACGACGATGATGATGATGATGAATATGTATCAGAAGATAAAGTAAAAAATATTAAAATTTGTAGGAGTATCTAGTATACTTATATCCACGTGAAGGATATTGTTTGCGTGGCTACAAGACACAAGCACAGTTCGCTACTGCCGGCTAATCCCGGCTGCCGACCTCTACCTTGCACTGGCATACACGACCCACCGCCTACGACTCGCAGTTAAAATAATACTTAACTATGTATAATAATAATATTGTCCCGACCTCGGAGACTTCCTTTGTGAAACTTCTGCATACAACTTAATCTGAAGCCAAAACAACAATAATCTAGCGTCGGCTGACTTTATTTTTACTACTAATGTTATGGTGACTCACAAGATATAGAACTGAACTCACAAACATTTGTATTCTAAATATTGAAGTAAAACTTTTTTAGGCGCGACTTGGGGGTAACTTACAATTTTATTCTGACGGAAGTAACGCTCAGTACAAAAGTCAATTGAAAGAATTTTTTAAGCCGTTATAATTTAATGGTTTTAAAAAATATTTCAAATTGCTCACTAATATTTTTTAAGAATCTCCAAGTGTTTTTATTTTTTTATTTATTACTACTATTGCAATAAGTAATAATTAGTTAATAAATATATAAGTTTTTAGAAATTTTCATTCTTTCATTTTCATTTTCATTTTCATTATCTTATTATTATTTTCATTATCATTCTTTGTAAAATATATAAAATCTCACTTGTTAAAAAAATATTAATTATATTATATATTAATTAAGGCATTTTTTTATTTTAGGTTGAGAAAATGCCAACTTTGCTAAAAGATGAAGTTATATCGTCAGCTTTTCCGAGAAAAAAAAAAGCAAAAAATCTAACAATGCTCCGTTCTTTAGTAATACTCACTGTGCTTGGTTGGTAACACGGTTTTATTTAATGTAATATTTTAATGCTTCTGTCAATTATACCTAAAGTTAATTATTATTAAGTTTTACTTCAATCGCGCGTAAAGATTACACGCACACACTTTTTTATCAAACTATACCATCTGAATTTATAGCATAGTTAGTGTTATACCCAGTACATGCACATTTTACCAGTGGGAGGCTCCTTTGCACAGGATGCCGGCTCGATAATGGGTACCACAACGGTGCCTTTTTCTGCCGTGAAGGGCACCGTAGCTGGTGAAATTACTGGGCAAATGAGACCTAATGTCTTATGTCTCAGGGTAGCGAGCGCAATTGTAGTGCCGCTCATAATTTTTGTGTTGTAATGGGCAGGGCGTATCAATTACTATCAACTGAACGTTCTGCTCGTCTCGTCCCTTATTTTCATAAAAAAAACATTAATCCACATTACTGCATTTAAGTAGTAAGCATTGCCAACACTATCATAAGGCTTTCATTTAGACTACCTATATATAAGAGATACTTCATTACATCTCACGGGGCTTAAAAAACATTTCTACCCAACAGATTATATTTAAACCAGTTTTCGATTTGCCGACATGCGGCGGATTATATGACAAAAATTCTAGTAATAAGACCGAAGAATATGAGGAGACTTAATTGAGACATATAAAATATTGACGGAGTATTATAATGTCCCTAGGATAAGCCGTATCTTTATTATAAACTAAAACAAGCATTGCAGGGGACACTCGTTAAAACTATCATGCAATCTGAGTACAAGCAATCCCAGATATCACTTTCTGGCAAATCAAGTAGTGGAATAGACTTCCACACACAGTAATAAGTGCACCCTCAGTGGACTCCTATTAAAATAGACTGGATAAGTGCAGTGATATACACGCATCAGCACCAAGTACTGCTAGTGTATTCAATAATAATAATAATAAAGTCCTAGCCACTGTTAAGGCTTTATCTATAAATAAATGTCTTATTAAATACAATGCTTTGATGTGAGTCTTGTACAACTCCATAGCGAATAATTAAAAAATAATACCAGAATAACAATGTTTGATTTGGAAGCGATGGTTGTGCTGTGACATCAAAAGATAGGCAAAATATTTGGAACCATAAATGTATTTTGTCTTTTAAATCTTTTAAGTCTTTTAATTCAATTCTAACGCTTACAGACCCATTTCTTATTATCTATCAACCATATCCGTCTTAAGGCCATAGTAAATGCAATGCATAATGTTCTAGCTGGTCCGACAGACAGCTTAAAAGGTGAGGATTATTCTAGAACTCGTCAAACAACTTTGGAACGGGATAGAAACTGTTAAGAGGTTTTTCGAAATTTTTGTTGTTATGAAAACTTGAGGCAACAGAACTGTCCACTGCAGCCCACCATAAAAGATTAACGTTGAATGTTTTTGTGGGGAAGTATGGGATTGGTCCTTGCTCGAAATCGTCTCGCGATCTTTTGTGTACCTTCACGTACTTACGATTTCTCGTCTCAGTCTACGGGTTCAGTCTCCTGTCTCTGTCATGACCTGGACCGTTTTAGTAGTTAAATGTAACAGCAAAATTAACCTGATCGGGGTGCTTTGATGTTAGGTAGTTCCGGTTGGAGTTGTACTTTAACGGTGCAGATAAAATTTTCAAACCAGTGGGAGGCTCCTTTGCACAGGATGCCGGCTAGGTTATGGGTACCACAACGGCGCCTATTTCTGCCGTGAAGCAGTAATGTGTAAACATTACTGTGTTTTGGTCTGAAGGGCGCCGTAGCTAGTGAAATTACTGGGCAAATGAGACTTCACATATTATGTCTCAAGGTGACGAGCGCAATTGTTGTGCCGTTCAGAATTATTGGATTTTTCAAGAATCCTGATCGGCGCTACATTCTAATCGGCAGGGCATATCAATTTCCATCAGCTTAACGACATGCTCGTCTCGTCCCTTTTTTCATAAAAAAAAACATTAGAAGCATGTAAATTTTCAAAGAAAGTCTGACGGAATAGAAGATTGCTACAACCATAATATTTTGCGCCTCGTTTAGCGCGTAATTTCGCAAAACAAAGAAGTGTAAATGAAAAGGAACCGCGAGGAACAAATGATCGCCTGCGGGCGGGAGGCGCTCGACTAGCGAGTGATGTATTGCCGGGCCGGCGGGCCGACGTGGGATGTGTAGCGCCGGCTTGAGACCTCACCTGCCTTGTGCTAGATAAAATATAACATAAAACGTTTTGAAGCCAAACAGAAACAGAACATTACAATCTAAGGTAAATAATTAACGCCTGTAATGAGATGCATGCAATTAATTGTAGCTGTGTTTATTGTCTCAAGTCACCATTTTTTAATGAAATTTATTGATGAGACGAGCAGGACGTTCAGTTGATTTTATTTAATACGCCCTGCCCATTACAATGCAGTGCTGCACAGGATTCTTGAAAAACACAAAAATTCTGAGCGGCAATACAATAGCGCTCGTCACCTCGAGAGATAAGATGTTAAGTTTATTTTGCCCAGTAATTTTACTAGCTACGGCGTCCTTCAGACCGAAACACAATAATGCTTACACATTACTGCTTCACGGCAGGAATAGTCGCCATGTGTGTGTATCCATAATCTAGCCGGCATCCTGTGCAAAAGAGCCTCCTACTGGTAAAATGTGCATGTACTGGGTGTAATTCATTGCTGAGATACTGATCAACAGACGGACGGACAACAGAGCCTAGTCTAGTCAACAGTTCTAGTCTAGTCCTATAACTGGTTCTCACCAAAAACCCGTTACGTTAGCAGTTTCTGAGTACCAACATTAGTAATAAATTATTTAATACTTTACATTTATACGAACTACATACATCTCTCTTATCATTAATACATGAAAACAGACCAAGACACATACAACAGCTTGTTCATATTATATAAGTTTGTTTATAGCAGTTGCAATATTTGAGCTGCAGTAGCCGTAACTATTAGCATAGTTAATGTAATTTGGACACGTAAATAAACATCAGATAAAGAGATATTCGTCATAGAGTAGTAAAATATAGATTCAAGCATTTGTCTGAATTTGCAAAGTGCTTGTGACCCTTTCATAATATTCTGACATGCAAGTGATTTTTTTTCACTCTCTTGAAAGATTGACCTAAAGCTGCTTTACTAATAAATGGTTGTGCATAGTTATCGAACACGTCTGCGTACCGTAAGTCATTGGTTGAAAACCTTCGTCTTCAGACACTGTGGTATTCAAATTCAAATGTTAAACAGTATGAAATGTATGTAAGAAAATTGTCTAGGTTGTAGGCGTATATGGATATATCCGGAGCAGTGTAAGACTATCAATTTCTTTAGTACGATGTGCAAATTTCAGCTTATTTTGTGCATCGGCACGGTACTGTTACTTAATATATTCACTTAAACGACGACAATATACCAGAATCTAGTGATCACCGACAGGACGGTGAATGAAATATAATATATTTCCCGTTCTTAACACTAAAAAGACAACGATATTTTGTAATGTGCACTAAAAATAAGCGTCACTTCGACGTCTAAATGTTTGTGTGCGCAGACGCTATACCTAACTTGTATATCATATGCTTATGAACGTGATTGTTAGCATCAATTTATGCATCATTTTTATCATCAAAATCTTAAATTAACTAAACACAGCTCATAAAGATGACTGACTCTAAAAAACTTAAACACGATGAAAACATCATCAGCCTTATTATGTATAAAAAAAACTTTTTTAAATAAATTTTTTATAATTTTTATAAAATGAAAAAACTAAACTAATAATTTATTTAATATTTAATTAGTCAGCAATGTAGGCACTTGCTTACTTTTCTCCATTCACGAGATCGTCAAGCTATTGCTTAATTTTTACATATAACTTCTTCATCCTAGTGGTCTCTCGTACTTCAACAAAACTGCCCCTCGTATTCTGGAGAGGGCACAGTACCGCGCATGTCACAGGACAAACAGGGCAGCAACACCACGGCACCCCGCTCTACGCTTAATGTGGACTTTTGTAATATCAGGGGAATTCACTCCAATTAAAACGCCGTCCACTGCCACCTTGAGACGGCGCAGCCGGCCTTGTGTTTCCTTACGGAGACGCAGATATCTGGACCTAGAGATACATCGTATTTAACGTACCCCGGGTACAAAATTGAGTATAATTTTTTGCCTCATACCGGGTAAGTGTGTACGTTAAGGAGGATATCTGCTGTCGCCGTCTCGGCAATTTTGACGTTAGGGTACGTGTATCTACAAGTCCCAAAGTGGTAACGCAGAAACGGATCACCTCATGGGCTGCGTTCAAGCGGCATTTGGTGACGTGCTTGCAAAGATCCCCTCCGCTGAAATCGTAGCCTTGGGTGATTTCAACGGGCACAATGCCGAATGCCTTGGATCATGTACCACAGACTACGCAGGGCGATCTGTGCATAATTTTGCATTGGCGTATGGTCTGTTCCAATTGGTTGAGTCGCCAACGCGGCTGCCGGATGTGGATAGCCACGATAGTGGATATGCCGTCCTTATTAGATTATGGGTATCACAACGGCGCCTACTTCTGCCGAGAAGCAGTAATGTGTAAACATTATTGTGTTTCGGTCTGAAGGGCGCCGTAGAGCAAATGAGACTTAACATCTTATGTCTGAAGGTGACGAGCGCAATTGTAGTACCACTCAGAATTGTTGTGTTTTTCAAGAATCCTGAGCACTGCATTGTAATGGGTAGGGCGTATCAATTACCATCAGCTGAACGTCCTGCTCGTCTCGTCCCTTTTTTTCATAAAAAAATATTTTAGTATCCATAACGCTTACTTGTAGTGGGGTGCTCAATTCACAGTCTTCGACATCTATTTGAACACTATCTATAAAATATTTTCTTCGGATTTACTTTTCGAACCCAGCCATTCTTCATGACCTCGTTCGTATAGTCATTTATTCTATTATTATTTAGATTTCTGCATCTGTGACACGTATTTGCGACGCCATTGTGTGGTTTCATGTCACATGGCCGTTATGAAAATGCTTATAACAAGGTGCATTTTATATCGGTAAAGACAACACAATCTATAATTACTATAGTTACATAAAGTCATACTAAAGATAAGTCATTTCAACGTACAGTAGGTATATATTGATGAAAGTATTGCACTTAACTTAGCAACACGAGTGTCCCTTGCAAGCTCCTTGGATGAACTCAGTTGGCAGGAACGGCCAGTGCCATGGCGCGAAATAGAAACTACCGAGTACTATCGATTTTATTAAATCGATTATGTCGACCCGACGTAGGCTATCTAGGGTTAAATATATAGAAACTCTGACGCAGATGCCACAGTAAGTAGAATAACATATTAAGAACTCACTCACAACCTCCGTCAAAACAAAGAAACAAGCTCTCTTTGAAATTAAAAATCTTTTTTAAATTAATATTCAAGAAATTACTCTGTGATTCATTCAATCTGTTTCCCTGCATTGCAGACATATAACAATGATAAGTGATGAACGTCACCATCTCATCAGATCTTCAGATAACGTTATCTTAATTCATTTTTATACTATAAAAGCCTCAACAAAATTTCAGACTCATATAATTAACTTTTTCTCAATCACGTTATATACAAACTTCATAATGGTCTCCGACTTTAGAAAGAAGAAACTTCTCCATGTCTTCACATCATTCTTCGACCGGAATGGAAGTGGTTCCATCGACAAAAAAGACTTTGAATTGGCGATTGAAAACATTTCTAAGCTCCGTGGCTGGTCTTCAGGAGATGCTAAATACGTTGAAACTCAATCGGCATTGTTGAAGATTTGGGAAGCTTTGCAAAGTAGAGCAGATTCCGACAAAGATGGAGAAATTTCAGTCGATGAATGGATCTCAATGTGGGATGAATTCGCTAAAAATCCATCAGCTCCCCTCGAGTGGCAAAACTTGTACAGCAAGTTCATTTTCAACCTTGAAGATGCAAGTGGTGATGGGGTAATTGATGGTGAAGAGTTCTCCTCTGTCTACGAGTCTTTTGGTTTAAGTAAGAGTGATGCGCTTGTGGCATTTAAGAAGATGTCAAAGGGCAAGGGTCAGGTGTCTTGGTCGGAGTTTCAGGAGCTGTGGAAGGAATACTTCACCACTGAAGATGTAGCCGCACCTGGTAACTTTATTTTTGGAAAAACCAGTTTTTAGTGTTTCTGATTTTGTAAAGAAATTGGGGATTTGAAAAGATCTGTGAATTAATGTTTGAAAATATGTAATAATTTATAAATATGTAAAGTACGATATTTATTTAGGATTAAATATAAATGTGTTTAATTAATCGTTTTTCTTCTAATAGAAATTTAATTCCACAATAATTACGGTATTATCTTCGAATAGTAATCGCATAAAATTACCGCATTATTTCAAAAAGACTGACTGACTCTCCTGCGTAAAAAGGGCTTTTTGGTGTGGAATATGTGTCTCATATCAAAAAGTTCTCATTGTAAGACAAGCAAACTAAAATGCATTGCGGAGATTAAAAACAGACGTCACTCAGCAGTATATGAACACATATCAGACCGTATATACTACTATATCCGCATTAACCAACGAAAAATTTTGGCAAAAGAGATAATTTTTTTTTCAAAGAATGGAACATGAAGCCATTTAAATAAAAAAAACACACAATTTCAACACACTGAAACACACTTTTTACCTTATATGGTCATAAAAACAGCTGTTGACTTAAGGAAGTAAATTCAACGTATCAACTTATCTATAATTTCAATCAAGCAAATAGCGTTGTCGTGGCGGAGTGGTATAACATCGTGAATGCAAAGCAACAAGACCTGAGAACGATCTCCACCATCAACTTTAACTTTTGACGAACATCTTCAATTTTCAACACCAAATATGGATAAATCACTATCAGATAGGGATATTAACTTGATGGGAAAAGTCAACAAGACACCACCTAATTATGACTTGAATCGCAACAGAACTAGGGATAAAATGGATGACTCTATCAGTAATCAGCTGGATGAATTGAAGCGAGAAATGCAACAAATGCTGAATACCTTTACAAAACAGCACGGTAGAGAGGTTCAGCAGATAAATATAACCCTTAAAGAAATTAAACAGTCCAACGTCAGCATAGAAAACTCTATTGCATTTTTGACTGGGCAGAACAAAGAGCTCCATAAGAAAATTAATCTATTAGAGAGGGAAGCCAAAGAAGACAAAAACTGTATTTCTATGCTTGAGACAAAAATTGAGGAAATCCAGATAGGAAACCGCAAATCGAATTTCATCGTAAAGAATGTACCCAGGCGAAGCAATGAACTTAAGGATGACCTCATCGAAATGATAATGTGTCTCACCCGCAACTTGGACTGCAACATTTCCAAATCTGATATATAGGATATATATAGATCACATACTAAGAGCAACGAACAACGTAACGCACCTATAATAGTGGAAACCAGTTCGACCATGTTGAAGGTGGAAGTCCTGAAATTGGGTAAGGCATACAACATAAAGCATAAGTACAAACTATCCTGCAAACAACTGGGTATTAAAACCAATGAGGATACTCCCATTTTCCTCTCTGAACATTTAACCCCTAGGGGGTCCCGTCTACATTTCCTCGCCCGAGACCTAACCCGATCTGGACTTTACAAATATTGCTGGACAGCCTATGGTAAAGTGTATGTCAGAAAGGACGACCAATCTCCATTTATTATGATTAGAAATGAAGACCAAGTACATCAACTGAAACTGCAAAAGTGACTAGAATTAGCAATTATTTCTGTAGTTACACGTTTGTATTATTTACATCTTAAAACAAAAAACCTACAATTTCATTGCATGTTAATGACAATTGATTTTATAAAAAATATTTTTCTTTGTTATATAATCTTCACTAAAGTTTTAAAAAGTTACCCAATGAAAGTTTATGCAAACAATCTTCTGGATAGCAATACATTTATTCCCATTCACAGTCTTAACAACTTACTCTCTCAAACGCACACTTACATTCCACACAAACAGCTCATACTAACCACTTTTATACTAAATACATGTCTTCCCCGAATCTTCACTAGTCTCACTCACAGCGTCACTACACTTCATTCCAATAGCACTGTTTACCCCCAACCATATAATATACGCTTAATCATATACAAACTATCGACAATATCATACTGTTACAAAAAGATTAAGTACTTTCACGAATTCTACGTTCTGATACATTGTTTCTGTGAGCCCTCACTGTACTCAAGAAAGGTTACATTATCTACAATTGAACCTAACGACAACATTTCTGTTTTGTTCCTCCACCTGCGACTAAATACCATTTTGGCGAGTATTATATGGATACCTTGTGTTTTCACCTCGGGAACTATACCAATTAAAATTCGCGGCAGCTTGTGACTTTTTATCCGACCTTACTAACATCACTTTCTGTGATGCTATTCAATTCAATGCCGAAGCATGTTCTGAGTTATTACCAATATCGGGTTCATGTATCACTTTACTATCTCAAAACATTCGTAGTATTAATGCAAATTTTCCGGGTCCTTTAACCTTAATTGAGACTTTAATTGAGAGGATTCACAGCTATCCTGATATTATTGTCTTAACTGAATGTCGATTATCTCAAAACCCCACTATTCCTTTAATGGATGGGTATAACTATAACGTAACCCAAATTACACATAATCAGAACGATGGCATGGTTGTGTATACCAAATTAACACTGACTCAAGTAACTGTCACGGAACTAGTTATACATGACTCCAGCTGTCTATTGGTTACTTTGGGTACTGACATAGCTATAGTTGCCGTCTATAGACCATTCGCATTCAGAGACCCCTCCAGATTTATACAATCACTGGACTCTCTATTACAGCAGCTGAAGGCATACAGTAGTATAATTCTTGCGGGTGACATTAATATTGATATTTCAAATGAGCAGTCAAATGTCCACTCGATTGACTATATGGAAGTAATGGCCCACCATGGTCTTTTTCTTGGTCATAATTTTCCAACTCATGATCGAACTTGCCTCGATCATCTCAACCTGAAGAGTCATCTACCTATTAAAATACTAGTTGTCGAGTCGACCGTCACTGATCATTTTGCTATTGTAGCTGCGATATCTTTGAAAAAGAAAATTTCACATTATCGAACCTCAATATCAAAATTTGACGAAGATAAGCTGACTGAGGATCTAATCGGCATAAACTTTGAGTTTGTATATACCTCTGATGATCCTAATATCGCGCTAAAACACTTATATGACCTTATTCTCCACGCTATCTCTGCTAACAGTAAAACTATCAAATTGTCTCGAAGACAAAGACCTATCAAACCCTGGATTACTCCAGGTTTACTTAGGTGTATGCGTCATAGAGACAAACTTTACAAAGGCGTGAGGAAAGAACCAGCAAACGAAACACTGAGAGTTACTTATAGGCGATATCGTAACTTTTGCATTAACCTATTACGAAAAACCAGAATTGCATTTGAAAAATTTGAATTTCAAAAAGCCGGCAACAATTCCAAGCAAGTATGGAAGACCATACAATCAATTACCAACTCCGGTAAAACGAAGCCCCCGGCTGAAAACCTATTGCGCCTAAAGGAGAATAGACAGCTTAGCGTTGATGAGGTAAACTCTTACTATGCAAATATTGGTAGGCAGCTGGTAGATAAAATACACAATAGTGCTTTTGCTGAGAGATCCCACACGTCCATTCTATGCCCCAACTCTTTTGTCCTGTTCAGCACCGACAAATCCGAAGTCGAGCGCGTAGTCACATCATTAAAAAACAATAGTGCTATGGGCTGGGACGGAATCTCTACTGGGTTCTTGAAGAAGCACAAGAGAATCATAATCCCGCCTCTTACATATATATGTAATATGAGCCTGAAAACGGGAATATTTCCTTCGGCCTTCAAAAGGGCTATTATCCACCCTATCTTCGAATCAGGTGATCGAAGTCTAATTATAAATTACAGACCAATATCTGTATTGCCCGCGATGTCTAAGGTACTGGAAGAAATTATTAATATTAGACTCACTAAGTACTTAGAGTCACATAATCTCCTGTCTGCAAACCAATATGGCTTTAGAAAGAATTGCTCCACTGCTGATGCTGTACATAATTTAGTGGATCACATAGACCTTGCGAAAGCGTTCGACACGGTTTCGATCTCGATATTGCTATCCAAACTGGACTCGTTAGGTATAAGAGGAAACCAATTATCCCTGTTTCAAAGCTATCTAACCGGTCGATCCCAATGTGTTAAGATTGGCCCTTATACAAGTTTAGAAACTACCATTGAATATGGCGTTCCTCAGGGGAGCATTCTTGGGCCAAGCTTGTTCTTGGTATACGTAAACGACCTATGCAATCTTAAATTATATAATGCAAAAATATTTTCTTACGCAGATGATACAGCATTGGTATTTTCTTGCGGAACGCTGTCCGGGACGTATAGTGTTGCTCAAGATGGATTTAACGCAGCAAATAAATGGCTTAAAGAAAACCGGCTGACCTTAAACGTAGCTAAAACTAAAATGATCCATTTCTCTATGCGCAACCATAAATACGAAGACTCCTTACAAATCACTGTTTTACCAAATGACGGTCAAATTTCAGCTGGTATTCGCTGCATTGAAAAAGTAACATCTATCAAATATCTGGGGGTAGTTCTTGACCAAAACTTGACTTTCAAGCCCCATGTAGAATACTTGTCAGGCCGAGTACGTAAGCTTATATATATTTTCCGGCGATTACGTCACTCTGCCGATCCTAACATTATGAAAATGGTATATCTAGCGATATGCCAAACTATTTTGAATTATTGCATTACGACATGGGGTGGTGCTGCAAAATCTCACCTTCTCTTGGTGGAGCGTGCACAGAGAGCTGTCTTGAAGGTATGTTGTTTTAAGCCTCGCCTGTATCCTACAACAGAACTTTATGAATACTGCCAAGTTCTGACAGTCAGGCAACTCTTCATATTGGCGATTGTTACCAAACAGCACCCTTTAACAGAGTTTAGGCCAGAGTCTACTCGCCGCAATCATCTTGTGGCAGTATCTACGAAGGTAAGGACATCATTTAGCCGCAGATTCTTTCTGTTTCTGGGACCGTACCTTTATAATAAGCTACACAAGGTATTATGTTTGTATGGTCTAAACATGTACAAATGTCGGTCAACTGCACACGAATGGCTCCTTTTGCAAGATTACTGTCACACAGAGAGACTTCTGAAGGTCTTGGGTAGTTAGCAAACCTAGAACACTCTATCGTACGCATGTTTGCACATACACCCTCTCTCTCGCTTTCTCTCTCTCACACACACAAACACACACACTCACACATACACACACACACACACACACGAATTTACCTATATCCTTTGGAATTTCAAGCTTTATAGTCACTGTGTAAAAGTGGAATCCTGGTGACCAGTAATACAGGTATTTTATTACCTACCACAGGCACCGGCGATCCACAACCAAAACTTATGTATCCCCTGTATTTTTAAGTTTTCGCTATATTGTAATTTTGGTTGTTGGTGAGAAATAAAAGTTATTATTATTATAATAATCTCTAAATTAAAACTACACGTCATGCCAAAAAAAATTTTAAAAATAAAACAACCGACTTCAAAAACACTATTCCAAAACAATAGATATAATATGCACTAAAAAGTATAAAAATAATTGCGTATTTTTATACAATCTAATTAATTAATCTAATTCTAGTCCTTCCGCCGCGACCCGCTCTCGCCTCTCGCCTCCTCACAACTGAAGCACATCTCACCTATAACTATATATGTAGTTAGTTACAAACCAATCTTGGATGACACCGACTCCAAAAATAAATAATATAATAAATAAATAAAAACACGGGAAGCACCAGCTTTCTAATATAAAAAGAATCATCTAAATCGGTTCACCCAGTCGAAACTTTTGAGGTAACAAACATAAAAAAAATATATAGATGAATTGAGAACCTCCTTCTTTTTTGAAGTCGGTTTAAAAGAAGAGGACACTGTCAGTAAATTTTGCTAAAAAGCATGTGTCTACAGCAAATACCATCTCCGAGGCTACAAATGGTGCTAAACTTTACAATATGACAAATATTGTCTTGACGAAACATCGGGTTTAATAAAATAATAATGTTACTTACGCAAAAACCTAAGGAAAAAATACAGTTACAATTACACGAACTACGAGTGCTTGGGAGTTGTTTTGGGGATAGTGAGGGGCTTCGATCGTACGGCAAGCGGCGCTTCTCTGGAAACTTCCATTATAAGTTTAAAATTCTCGTAAGGGTTTTTGTAGATAGATGACCAGTGTTCTCACGTTGGTGCTCAAACCCTTAATATATGAAAGACTGTATCTTCTGCATATGAATGAAATGCCGCCTCCAACATGCATGTTTCTCTTGGAATATCGTCGACTAGACCAGCAACGCTACTGTGATTCTTCTGGTGTTGCTAGGGAATGTAGGCGACGTCAATCACTTAACACCAGGTAACCCGTACGCTCGTTTGTCCTCCTTTTCCATATAAAAGACTAGTGTCGGAAGAAACTCATGTATTCAATCAAATACCCTCTCTTCAGAAGTTTACGAAACGCGTTAAAATGAATGTGTAATTTTGCCGCCCTTAAAAACCTCATTAATTGTCGTATCACAGATCTTCGAAAATAATCGGAATATTGGGTATCGAGCAATAACCAATTCCACGGTCATCTGGAAGACAACTCCAAATTTGGGATAATTAATAGACAATAATTCGGGCCGCGGACGTTGGGCGAGTCCTTGTCATGCAGAAACGAGCCGTGCGCGCCATTATGGGTGTCAAGGACGATGTTGCTTGTAGAGAGCTGTTTAGAGAACTTAATATCATGCCTCTACCTTGCGAGCTGATTTATCAAATAGCACTGTACACGTATAATAATATAAACCTCTTCCGACAGAAAGGTGTTAATACTCGTACATCTAGATCTTTACGCAGCAACAATCTCGCACATTTACTGGTCATGCCAGACCATAAGCTGCGTAAATCGAACATAATGCATACATAATGGGTCCATCTGTGTATAACAGGCTGCCGAACTCAAGAAAGATGCAACTTCCACAACGGTGTTTAAGACACAACTTCGAAAATGGCTTCTCGAACATACGTTTTACTCAGTTGAGGAGTTTTACCAGATGCCAGTTATTTGACTAGGTAAAACTTATTTTACAATACGTAAAAAAATATTTATTTTCTTTATATACATAACAATATATAATTACATAATACTGTATTATTGTGAGGTAGGACTTCCCTACCTATTTAAAATGATAATTTGAATTTTAAATTGACCTATTTTTGTTTTTTGACTTGTAATATGGTGTTATTAATAAATGATTTGTTTTGATTTGATTAAATTCTGATCGGTTGCACACCAGTATCATTTCGAACCATTCGATCACGTGCAACTCAGGGCTGCTTGAATTGACGGGGATTCAGAGAATTGACCACCTGGCGTTGCGTAGAGACGTCGTCGACTAGAAAAAAAATGAATTTTAGGGTCAATTTATACATTATAAGCACATAGAGAATCAATTAATCATCATCATTTCAGCCGGAAGACGTCCACTTCAGGATAAGGGCCTCCCTCAAAGATCGCCATGACGATTGGTCCTGCGCTGCCCTCATCCAACGTATTCCGGCGATCTTGACCAGCTCGTCGGTCCATCTTGTGGGGGGCCTAACAACAGTGCGTCGGTACGTGGTCGCCATTTGAGGACTTTACTCCCCAAAGGCCATCTGCCCACTGCCAATTCAGTTTCGCAACCACCTATTTTATTTACAGATTTATCTATATTACACAAAATAACGACATATTTCATTTGGATCTAGCATAGCACATAAAGTATTTATATTAAGTATGTATTTAAATCTATAGGCAAAAAGTCTGTTTGAGATAAGTGACATAACGCTAAAAAAGCTTATCACTCCATGGCAATAGTTTCAAATAAAAAAATAAGTATTTTGAAAATGATGTGAGTTTTAAAAATATAATATAATATAACCAAACATCTACGAAGTATCTTATCGGTAGGAACTGTACGTAAAGATACGGCTCTTATCACTTTAATGTTTGCCGCACTCAGATACTGCAATAAAACGCATTAAGTCTGCGCTGGACGATAAAAAATTCTATAATCCTCGACAATTTGGCAAATGAGTGGCATTCCTCCCTTCAGAGTTCTTCGGCCCTCTACTATTAGAACACTCTTTATCGCATTAGCCACGGATTAAAGAATATTTAAATTTTGGATGTGGCTTATACCTAATCACTTTGAATAACCGTGCATGGAAAGCTCGAAGAGATAGTAGGTATTGTGATATTATTATAAAAAATCAACTAAAAATAAATTACCGGCTTTACTTATTCAAAGTTATACATATTTATGGAATAGTAAAATATACTTTATTTAATACTTAATATTGTTTCTTACTAGAATACATACCTTGCTCATATTGAAAATGTATAAAAGCGATAATGTTATAGGGCCATAATAGATTGCTCGGTTAGTTCAACATATGAACCGAACACAAACTGGGCTATTTATAGAACTAAAAACAACGATAATAGCATTTTTATATTGTTTCTTTTTCTATTTATAATTTAAAATGTATGCAACGAATATTTCTAAATGTATAGGAAGACATGTCAGTGGACAATGTTCAACTGGACCACAAATCACACAAATCACATCAATTGATTGAATTGTTCGATTAATTATCCAGTTGGCCATGTATTTCTCTCTCATTATGTAGTATTAATAATAAAGACTGGTTTATAAAACATCATTAGTAATGTTAAGACTGGCTTAGGCCAGGCCTTCGATTAAATTTTTAACATAATATGCCGTATCCACTCAAATTGAATCAATCTTACCTCGCTGATGAATGGGCGTGCCAACGACCATGACAGATGGCTTCTATCTGTTAAATGACGGCACTAGATACCGTATGTGTGAATATAAATATAGGTGCAGTCAGATTATAATAATATTATCTTACATATATATTTCTTGTGTGCGTGTGTATGTCACTGAACTCCTCGTAGACGGCTGGACCGATTTTGATGAAATTTTTTGTGTGAGTTCAAGGGGATTCGAGGTTGGTTTAGATTCATAATTGAACTACCTCCTAAACGGCTGGACCGATTTTGATGATATTTTTGTGTGTTCCAGTGAATTTGAGATTGGTGTGTGTTTTCAAGTGGATTCGAGAATGGTTAAGATTCACAATTAAACTACCTCCTAAACGGCTGGACCGATTTTTCAAATTTAAGACGTGTGTACAGGACAACGTCTGTTGGGTCCACTAGTAGTATTATATGTATGTATTTATATAAGAAACAAAAGTAGACAGATAAAGATTCCTTTTATATTTAAATAGGAAATGGATTAAAATAATTACATACCAAGGTACATAAAATAAGTTATAGATGCACCTAATCACCCACCTACCCACCATTCCTTCAATGGTGTGTTAATGAAATAAGTCATAAAATATTATTGTATTCAGTTATTATTGTTCCTAGTATTTTTGACATATGGCCTGAATTATGCTGTGATAACCTTTTAAAAATGCTACAATATCAATTATTATATTATATCAATAAGATCTACAAAAAAGGTGTACGAGTAGATACCAACCAATTCTGAAACATAATTTCGAACAAACTATTATACTACACCACTTCTTATGGCACACAATTAGGCAATATTTAAAGAGATTTGTATCCGTCAGAACGACCAGCGTGGTTCACAAATTTAATATTTTTTTTACTTTATCATATTTTATTGCTTTTGTTATAAAATTTGGTTATGGAATGTATAATGCATTTAATCTTATCCTCTAAAAGGTAACGGTTCAATGGTTTTCAGGGATTCCATAGTCAAAGTAATGAAGTAGATCATAGGACTGCTCAGAGGTTTGCCCAAAAACACTGAAGAACTGCACTTAAAATAAATTTGAATCAATTTTATAACTGATCCAGGCACCTGGACAAAAACATGAGAGAAAACCGAGGGACAAGGATATTCGAGGACTTTCCAAAATATTTGATAAGAATAGAACTGAGATGGTGCTTTTTAAAGCAGATAGATAAAAGCAATATCATACTTCCAAGCAAACTGAGGAATGAGCTTCGCTGCGCGGTGTTTCTTGCAATGCTCATGTGATTCCTCAGGTGTTGCGAGAGAGTATAGGCCCCTGTGATAGCTTACCATCTGGCTGGCTCACATACAAAGGGCTTTATGAGTTCCTTAGATGTAGATCTCGTCCGTCAAAATGAAACCCATGTTGTACTCATCTAACGGGCATTCTGTGCAAATTCTGTCCCACAGGCCATATTCTCAGTCCTTAATGGTAAGAACATTAAAATAGCAACTATTTTTAGTGTTCCGTAGCCAAATGGCATAAAACGGAACCCTTATAGATTCGTCATGTCTGTCTGTCTGTCCGTGTATGTCACAGCCACTTTTTTTTCGAAAACTATAAGAACTATACTATTGAAACTTGTTAAGTAGATGTAGTCTGTGAACCGCATTAACATTTTCACACAAAAATAGAAATAAAAACTATAAGGGATCCCCATAATTAGAATTGTATCTCAAAATTTTTTTTTCATCAAACCCATATGTGTCTATCTATGGATAAGTCTTCGAAAATGATATTGAGGTTTGTAATATAATTTTTTCAGTTTCTAAACTGAATAGTTTGCGCGAGAGACACTTCCAAAGTGGTAAAATGTATCCCTTATAACTTCTAAAATAAGAGAATGATAAAACTAAGAAAAATATATGATATACATACCATGCAAACTTCCATCGAAAATTGGTTTGAACGAGATTTAGTACGTAGTTTTTTATAGTACGTATAAATGATGAGAGCTCATTTGCACTGTAAAGATTTTTTGCCTTTTCCATTTAAATAATTTAATATCATTTTCTTTTTAATATGAATTTTATATTACATTACACATATATATAACATAAAGGGTTTTTTTTTATATTATAAACCATTTTCAAGAGAGCAGTGTAAAAAAAAATCAAACTTTCAACACTAAGGTATAAACTATTTTTACAACTTTTATTTTTGTGTTACCATATTATAACGTCTTAATACATCCTTTCAGTGTGGTTAATATAGATTTTGAATGTAGGTACATGTAAACATATACACTTATTACTATAAATGAACTATGTTTTAATAAGATTTTCAAGATTACAGTGTGTAGAAGACAATGGTACAGCCATAATCCCCGTCTTATTTTGTAGCGCCGGAAATCTGGAAAGATTGATAAACGACGAATTTATTTTAATTTGACCATATTCTCAGGATGCAGTAATGCTATATAGAATTTAATAATAGAGCACCGAAGAGGTCGGGTAGTTTATAAATGTTATAAAATGTAATAAGAATAACTGCAATTGACTTGTGTCGATCTTACACTGTTGATAAGGTGATACAATTTAAATTGACACTTTTTTCCACACCTCGATATAGCCACAGCTTAAAATTATGCAGTTTGCATCAGCCTTTTAGTACAACGAATATCCATATTCGTTCTCCAGTGCAAGATTAGTCATCCGTAAATAGATTCTGATCTGCATGTCTCTATATGTCAATACTCATTTAGAATTATTAAAGCGTAGGAAACATTTATCTATCATACACATACTTATAACCAAGTATCCATCCCTACTCTGAATTACAACAATCTTAAAATACAAATACCTGACCCCTTGGATTAAAAAAAACAGATCATCAAAACATTTCATTAATTCAGTTAATGAAATTTCAAATGTCTCGAATCGCTAGCTGATAGTGTTAGATACCATGTGTAGTACTTTTCATATCTTTATGTTTTTAAGAGGATTAATCAAATATTGAATATAAGAATGACGTATTGTAACTTCATTTGGCATTCTACACGAATCATTCCTAATTTTCATTCTTTAGTTATTATATTTGGTGTTGGTGATTCATTGGTGAATTGCACACGCATTTTTCTACCCTATGGCAAATAAACTATCACGAATTGGCACAGTCTTATCAATAGATTATTGTTCGTGATATATAAGTCGATTGATCTCAATAGCGGTTATTGTGTATATCTTTACTCCTCTAAGAGCAAAATGGTGTCGGACTTTAGAAAAAAGAAATTGGCATACGTTTATAAAAAATTATATGATCCAAAAAATACTGGTTTCGTTACCAAAAATGATTTTGATATGGCAATGAAGTATGTTGCTAAAGTGCAAGGATGGAAAGAAGGAGAAATAGATCGTAAGGCCGCTGAACAAACAATGCTACAAATTTGGGAAGGACTTTCAAAGGCAGCAGACAAGGACACTGATGGCAAGATTACAGAGAATGAGTGGGTTACGATGTGGATAGCACAGGATAAGAACTCAATGGCAGAATGGCAGAAACAATATTGTAAAGTTCTTTTCCACATTCAAGACGCTTCCAGCGACGGCGTATTGGATGGTGATGAGTTCGTTCAGGTGCACGTAAAGTTTAATGTCCCTGAAGGTGAAGCTACTGAGGCTTACAAAAAGCTATCCGGAGGCAAGACAACCATAAGTTGGGAAGATTTTGAAAATCTTTACAAAGATTTTTTCTTCTCCGATGATGAAAGTGCCCCAGGAAATTTTTTATTTGGTAAATTAAATTTTTAGTTTAATATTATTAATATGTTGTGTAAGTTTAATGTATTTTGTTAATTGTTGGAAAAATTAAATGGAATGAGACTATATCTTTTTTTATTACTAGCATTTAATTTGCCGAGCTAGGAAGTTCGTTCGATATCATGTATGGGTCAAACCTTTATATTCTGGATTTTCATTCTACGGAGTTGAATCCGTACATGTTAATAAAGTTTCAATGTCAATGAATTTAAATGGTACCAATGAGCTGGATCGACATTAAGCATCAGCTCCACGTAAAACTCATCACCGGACAAAAGAACAGATAAGACATTTTATGTACGACAAAAAATATGCCTGAGAACATGTCAAAAAACTCAGCAGGCCAATTTTTAGCCTGAGGTCGATAGCACCCTTCCCAACGATCGCGCATTCGGTTGCTTATCGTCATCGTCATAACTATTCAAATATTATTTGTTCAAATAATGTGGTATAGACAGAGATTGTCCACTTTGAATATCTCTTATGTAAGTTTTGTTCGAATATGTAAGCTTAAGTTTCAATAAAATCCATTAAGTAGATTTCGAGTGAAAGAGCAACAAACATACATCCATAAATCCAGACGTCCACACATTTTTACAAACTTTCGTATTTATAATATTAGTAGATACTCCTTTGGAAGGCCAGAAGGTAGGGCTGAGATTTGTACAGGTCCATTCATCAAGACATCTTCACATTCTTACAAACTTTCGTATTTTTAATATTAGTAGATACTAAAAGGCATAAAAAGGCATATATTATTTTCTCAAAATTGATTCCTTTAGATTTCTTTTTGATGTCATTTCTAATATACTAGGTACTACCACCGCTTCGGAAACAAATGGCGCTCTGAGAGAGAAGAAGCGGCGCAAGAAACTCTCCCAGCATTCTTGTTTTGCGCTCTTTTCAATAAAAATATACAATATTGTACAATCATTTCTATCGCTATAAAATAATCAAAATCTAGTCTCAGGCTGTCCGATCATTTAGATATTCAGTAGTGGAGTAATAGGATTTACGACAGAGCCATTTTTTTTATAAAACATTCAAATTTATTTCTAGATAATGCCTGAACAGTGGCTGGGACTTTATTATGGAAGTGTATATATTTACCTTTAAAACTATTATGTATCTTATGAAGTACTTCTTTGGAAAGCCAGAAGGTAGGGCTTAGATTTTCACAATTAGTTTAGTATGTATCAATGTACTTATTTATTATGTCTAACCTAAATGACTTGTTCTTCTCACTCTTTCCCTCAGGTGGAAATGACATCCGTCACACAGAATTGATTTAATATAAATGACTCTATACTGGGCTATGTTGTTGTAGTGTTACTGACCTGCGGGAACCCGTCACTATTATAGTATTTTTAAATTATCAACTTGACAAATTTTACTAAATAAGGAGCATGAGTTGTTGTTTACTAAGCTATATAAGTAAGAAGAGGTTTTTAACTGTTCCACAGGAACTCTTTAATTTTCCGCGATGAAAAGTATCTAAGATGTTGTCCGGGGATATAAGGTATCATCATGCAAAATTTTAATTAAATCGGACCAAAAGTTTCAATGATTAGCCCGTTCAAACAGACAAACAGACAGAGAAACAAATAATTCCAAAAACATTCAGGACTTGTTCTATTTCTCTCCTTACATCCCCTAGACTCGGTTTGGATCATTTTTTTTCTTTGTACCGATCTCTACAGATTTATGATAAGGTTGGCATAAGATGTGTATTAGATTAAAAGTTATTTTATATTTTCTGAAATCGGTTTGATTATACGTAGTTTTTTTTACCTATTACAAACACTAAAATGTAAAAAAATTTACATTTTAGTGTTTGTAATAGGTTTTTTTTTATAATAAGGGACGAGATGAGCAGAACGTTCAACTGATGGTAATTGATACGCCCTGCGAATAACAATGCAGTGCCGCTCAGCATTCTTGAAAATCTCAAAAATCTGAGCGGCACTACAATGGCGCTCGTCGCCTCGAGCATAAGATGTTAAAGTCTCATTTGTCCAGTAATTTCATTAGCTACGGTGACCTGCAGACCGAAACACAGTAATGCTTACACATTACTGCTTCTTCATAAACAATTTTATATACTTTTGCAAAAGGGGATCGTCCCAAAGCTTCTGTGAAAGAAGGTTTAAAGGAAATTCTCAACCGGACAGATCATTTTCCTCGCGTCCTTAGCCTCTAAGACACCCACTATCAGAACCGTCCCTAATTATTATTAGGAGAGATTATGAGAGAGGATTATGGCATAGAAAGGCGGCCAATGCTGTGAACAGAAGATAGGAATGCTGGTAAAGATACACTTGTAATTTTACGAATTTCTATATCTTGAAACGAATAGGCAGTAACGCTTGACACCAACAATTTCCTGAGAGTGAACAGTTAAGAATTTTTGATACATTTTGTATAGTAAGGTCTAAGTCTGACAAAAGGACATCGTCGTTCCAAAGACACAGAAGGAGGTAAGTGAGATTGGAAACAAAATAAAAAAATATTTAATATGTAATTTAATAAATATTAATAATATATTATACTGCATTATGATATCTATATATTGTTATATGGATTGCTTCTTTATTCATTGCGCATGCGTTTATCCTTTACTAATTGAATTACATTTTTATGCACTAAGCCATAAAGATTGTCCAATATTATCGGTGACTGATCAATGTAATATATTATAAAAGTCGGTTGAATTCAATAACCACTGCTAGATACTATTGCACTATAAACAAAATGGTGTCGGATTTCAGAAAAAAGAAATTGTTGTATGCTTACAAAAAGTTTTATGACCCAAAAAATACTGGATCGTTTACCAAAAATGATTTTGATAATTTAATGACGGTTTTGGCTAAAGTGCAAGGATGGAAAGACTTGGAGCATAAAGCAGCTCATGGAACAATGTCACGGATCTGGGAAGGTCTTTCAAAGGCAGCGGATATTGATAAGGATGGAAAGATCACTTCAGAAGAATGGTTAGCAATGTGGACAACGCTGGATAAGGATTCAATGACAGAGTGGCAAAAACAGTACTGCAACCTATTTTTCCACATTCAGGACGCTACATGTGACGGTGTTGTGGATAGAAATGATTTCGTTCAAGTACACGTTAATTTTGGTATTCCCAAAGATGAAGCTGTTGAAGCATATAACATGCTATCTGGAGACAAACCAAGTATCAGTAAAGAGGATTTCGAGAAACTGTTTAAAGAGTTCTTTTTCTCTGATGATATTAATGCCCCAGGAAATTATTTGTGTGGTACAATAAACTATTAATATTTGTTGTGAGTGTATAAAATAAATATTATTTAAAAGTTTACGTTTCTCTTTGTAAATGCTTTTCCAAATTAAATATATATTCTTGTGTAATGTAAAAAAAATATTTTCTTTATTTCAAATATATTATGTTTAATAATAACTAAAATTATGTTGAAATGGTTTAAAATTACATATTATTATAAAATATCAAAACTCAGATTCTTCTTTCCATGATGCCTATGTATCTTTACGAGTATATGCGAGTCTATATTGGAATTTAAACTTGATGTTGTTTGTTCTTGTCAATAGCAAAGCGACCCGTTCTTTAACTCCGACACTAATTATTATTTATCAATGTGTAACGCACATAATTTAAAAAAAAATCCTTTGCATTTTACGCAGCATAAATTAAATATTTTCATTGGTAAAGGAATATAATATTAATTGTATTACTCATGCGGTAAAACTAGTATCTTGGCGCTCGCTATTGCAGATGAAAATGAGCCGTTTGCCCATTTTAAAATTACGCATGAGTTTTAGCGTAAATTAAACTGTTGTTTGAGTGTAAAAAGTTTACTTGTCGATGAAGTATAATATAACTATATTTATTTTCTGAGTTGTTGGGTTTCTAGTCGGTGCCAAGCCAAATTAAAAAACAGGTACCTACACTCGCCACGCGTGACTTTGAGCGGGATTAATTCGTCTAGAAACCAAAGAACCCAAGCGGGCAGGCACCGATTTGAACCCTATCAATAAGTAGCACATAGAAATATTACTCTTTTATTAATATTAAGGGTATAAGATTTGCGTGTGAGGTGTATTAAATTAAATCTTTTTTAAGTATATATTATACTTTTCTGATTTCGTTTTTTTTGTATCATATTATCGTGTTGACATCATAACACCCAATAAAAAGATCCATACAGTTTCAGATAGTAACTATATTATTACTTTGTAAGACAAGTAAAAATTAAATAATGATAACATGAGTTGTAAAGATACTTCATGTTATCTTATTCGATATTGCCAATGAATAACAGTTTACAGAATCATCATAAATATAATATTATGTGCTGGTATTAAGTTATCTGTGTCGGCCAGGCCACTCGCCGCTGTGTTTCATGCAGGTGTCGAGAGCCACTGGCTATCCACCCCATCACTCCACCACAACATGAATGAGCTCCTCAATGAGACTTTACCCCAGGAGGGCGCCGACTCTGTCAGAGAATCCCCCCCAGAGAGTCCACCGTCGGGAGGTTTTATTTTGGGAAGGATATACCATCACTTGTCACCGACAGACTAAGCGATACAACACAACAGCACCCCGATCTCCATTTAAAATAGTAGTCTCCTATAAAAGCAATCCTTCATACTGCGTACCAACCTTTGCACCAGCATTGGTGATCTTTATTGTTATAATTGCTAAATTAATGTAACTGTGTGTAACCTACTCACTCATTAATTAAAAAAACTGTTTTATTCTTAATTCATTCTGTATAATACTTAAAATTAATTATTTCTGTGCATGCTGTATTTATTTGTAAGTAATCACTTCGTTTAGTTCCTAGTTCTTAATTATTCTACTTTTTATATATGTGTGTATTATTATGTACGTAATTGTAAATAAACCTAATAAATAAATAAATTTTATGCTATGCAAGGTGTTTTTATACTTATAATATAAGAGAATGCAAACGGGCAGGAGGCTCACGGAATGGGGAGTAGTGAGGCAACCGCACATGGACATCCACAGCAACAGGTGTCAAGAGATGTGTTGCCGGCCCTTAAGGTATGGAATATGCTCTTTTCTTGAAGGTCCCTGAGTCGTATCGGTACGGGAAAACAGCAGCTGGTAATTGATTCAACAATGTGGCTGTGCGTGGCAGGAAATTACTTGCAAAACGCGCAGTTGTGGAATAGCAGACGTCAACGTGATGCGAGTGGTATTTTGCATTAGACGTAATGTCCGGTGGTGGAATTCGGGCGCTGGAATCAACACGAACAGCTTTTCTGAGCACTCCCCGTGATAAATGTGGTAAAAGATGTAGGGAGAACCCACATCTCTACGCAACGCCAAAGAGTCAAGCGAATCGGGGATGAATTGATCGTCGATGATTTGAGCCGCTTTTCGTTGTATGCGGTCGAATGGAAAAAGCGGTACTGGGAAGCGCCCGCCTTACTTGGAGGCACCTTTGCACAGGATGCCGGCTAGAATATGGGTACCACAACGGCTCCTATTTCTGCCGTGAAGCAGTAATGTTTAAGCATTACTGTGATTCGGTCTGAAGGGTGCTGTAGCTAGTGAAATTACTGGGTAAATGAGACTTAGCATCTTTTGTCTCAAGGAGACGAGTCTTTGGCCTTCACTTCCAAGTGACTACGCGGAAAGAGGCTGTGGCAGTTAGAGGAGTGATCTTGGGGAATGATCGAGGGTATACGACCTAAGGGGTCTACGAGGGGATCCCAGCAGTCACCAGGTCTCTGTCGACGCCCCTCTCGGAATGTTTGACCATTGCCTGGTCAGGAGTGTAGTGCCTATCCGACGCCAACGTCGCAGACCACCAGCGACCCGCCGCGTTTGGCACTACAATTCAGCAGATTGGGATAGGATGCGTTCCTTTTTGCATCCTACCATTGGGGCAAGGTTTGTTTCCCTTCGGATGATCTGAGTGCCTGCGCCGTTGTCGTAGCCGATGTGATGCAGTGGGGCATGGATACCAAGCTCTGTTGTAACAATCGATGGCAGATCACAGCCCTGGTTCGATTCATCAGTTAAAGCAGCATCTGACTGCAAAAAACAGGCGTATCGAACTTGGGTAGCGGCGCTGGGCACAAAGGATCCGAATCGCAAAGTTCTAAAGAGGAAATATAGCCGTGCCTCCAGATTTTTTTGTGCGAAATCAAAGAACATCGTAAAAATCGGCGAGCAGTTTTCCAGTTACCCGACTGGAACACGCAAGTTCTAGTCGTTGTCAAAAGCTGTTTGTAACTTCAACCAGCTGTCCCTGCCGCCGCTGCACATGAGGAATGTCACCCTGGCCCACATGGAAAAAGAGAAAAACCGATCTTCTGTTCTTCAACTCTTGATGACAACGGAAAAACCCCGCCGACCATCCCGCGGTGTCAGAACTCTCTGCCTGAAGTACAATTCAGATACAAAACTGTTAGGCGAGCTCTGTTTTCGTTGGACTTAAGGAAGTCAAGCGGGCCGGAAGGTATTTCTCCAATTGTGCTCAGAAAGTGTGATTCTGAGTTCTGACGCCGATGCTAACGCAGCATTCCTTGTCCGGAAGTCAGCCCTTGTCCATCCGATCCAAAACAAGGAGACACTTCGGATCCAGCAAACTACAGGCGTGTAGCTATTACCTCCCTGCTCTCCAAAATCATGGAGAGCATAATTAACTGGCAACTCTTGGTATATCTAGAGGGTTACCAGTTGATCAACGACTAACAGTACAGCTTTCGCCATTGTAGGTCGGCAGGCGATATTCTGGTATAGCTAAAGCAAACGCTAACTAAAGCAAGGGGGAAGGCCTGGCGGTTAGCCTGGATATATTGAAGGCCTTTGATCGTGTATGTCACAAGGCGCTACTCTCAAAACTTCCATCTTTTGGGCTTTCCGAGAGTTTATGCAAGTGGACCTCCAGCTTCCTCAATGGGCGCAGCATACAGATCTTGTCGACGGTTATCGCTCGAACCCGAAGCCTGTGAACGCTGGAGTGTGCCATGGCTGTATACTATCTCCTACACTGTTTCTTCTGCATATCAACGAAATGTTGTACACCTCCAACATACATTGCTATGACGTGACACGGGCCATGCAGGTCTCCCACAGGAAATCGTCGACCGGTGCCAGGAGGAACTTGTGTCTTATATCGATTCCTCTCTTGAAAAGGTCGGGGAATGGGGTAAATTGAACCTCGTCAAATTTAAACCCCAGAAGACTTATGCTTGCGCGGTTCCACAAAAAAACCCCATTTGTCCTATCGCCGCTCTTCGACAACACTTCCATTAAAGTTACTGTCGATAATTAATCAAATATAAATCATTTAGATATATCAAGAGCTAAAGGTTCGTGATGCACCTCATAATGTTTGAGAGCAGGGCGGCTATCGTAATAGGCTTATCACCAAAAAATGTTAAGGGCTTAAACATATAATTATTAACCTAACGTGAGGATTTTAATATTATTAGATGCAATAAATTGCAATATACTTGTGTTGATCTAACCCGATTGATAAAAATATATCTGCTATCGCGTTTTACACAAATCGACGGAACAACAGTTAAGAAATATGCAGTTAAGGGAGGTCTTTGATGTTCACGGAAAAGCCGACGACAATATCATTACCTGATAATAATAATTATTTAACAAACATTATGTGTATCAAAGTTTATAATACTAAGTTCAATTAAAATTACATCATTTGTTTTGCATAATTTAGAACTGGATTCAATTATTGAGATAAAATTAATTTCACAAACACAAATAACAAATAAGTTGAATTATGCTATTTTAATTAAATAACGTATTCAAAATTTCTCTCTTCAGTATTTTACGGGTCTCATAATTAATCAAGTTTTTAATAAAACCAACATTTTCAGGTTTAAATTGAAACAGGTGGAAATTCTAATAAATATTCTAAAAATTTATAATCTGAATATTTCTGTGCTATGTCAGGAAGATAATATCCTGAACTGACACGAAGTTATCAATAGATTAAAGAAACAGATATATAAGTCGCATGATCTCGAGTATCGTTATCATTTCTATCTGTACTGATCCTCAAGCAAAATGGTGTCCGATTTCAGAAAAAAGAAACTTTCATACGTTTATAAAAAACTATATGACCCAAAAAATACTGGTTCAATTACCAAAAATGACTTTTTTACCTCATTGAAGATGGTTGCTAAAATACAAGGATGGAATGAAGATGAATTGGAACGTAAGGCCGCCCACCGAACAATGCTGCAAATTTGGGAAGGTTTTACAAAGGCAGCGGACAAGGACTCTGATGGCAAGATTTCATCCGATGAGTGGATTGCGATGTGGACAGCACAGGATAAAAACTCAATGGCAGAATGGCAGAAACAATATTGCAAAGTTCTTTTCAACATCCAAGACGTGTCAGGTGACGGTGTGGTGAATGGTGACGAGTTCGTTCAAGTACACCTAAAATTTGACATCCCCAAGGATGAAGCTATTGAGGCTTTCAAAAAGTTGTCTGGAGGCAAGTCAAGCATTACTTATGAGGATTTCGAGAAACTATATCAAGATTATTTTTACTCTGATGACGTTAATGCACCAGGTAATCACTTGTTTGGAACAAATTAGATTATTTGTTTATTATGTTCTTTAAATAATATTATGTTACGTAAGTTAATCTATTTTATTATTATTCATAATTTATTAAAGTTTTAAAATTGATGTTTTCTCATGGAGTAATAAATAAATGCGCAATAATTATTTTGGAAATTTGTTTTTTTTCTTTTTCTGTGGTTATTTAAACATTAAATTATCATTTACTTCTGTAAATTCCTTAATAATAAATACAAATGTTTTTACATTCTTGTTTAACAAGGATTTATATTTTCCTACTAACCCACCTAAATGCTAACATTTCAACGGTTTAGTCCATAGCCCAGACGCTGCCATAAAATTATAGTGCAATACGATCTGCACCAGTGGGAGGCTCCTTTGCACAGGATGCCGGCTAGATTATAGGCCACACCGGCAACTAATTATGCCGTGAAGCAGTAATGTAAAGCATTATTGTGTTTCGGTCTGAAGGGTGCCGTAGCTAGTGAAATTACTGGGCAAAGGTGACTTTACGCAATTGTATTCCCGCACAGAATATTTGGGATTTTCAAGAATCCTGAGCGGCACAGCATTGTAGTGGGCAGGGTGTGTCAATTACCATCAGCTGAACGTCCTGCTCGTCTGAAATAAAAAAAACATATGATTATTATAAGTAAAAGTAATACAGTAAAATGGCCCATCTTTGTGTTTCTGTGCCAGCAATCTCCTTTTGTCCGATGACACATCCTCGCTCTTTGCTCTATATGTATTTGTATTATCTTATAAGTTACGTTTTTTTTACTACTTTTTCATAACGAGACGCATCGATGAGAGCATAAATTAAAAGTTGTGAAATAGTATGTAGGGGTGAAATGTGATTTTCTTATCATAATTTTTATAATAAGATGCTTTGTGACAACCTTTCACTGCACAGTAAGTCATTTTTCAATTAAATTTCGCACACTGATTGTCCTGGAAGTTGACAGAATGACACTGACGCGGCGGGAAACGTATGTGGTCATAAACGACCACATTGAAACTGCTTCATTTCGCTTGGGCCTACTCACGATCTAAGGGTTATTATTCTTAGGTTTTATTTATATTTACAATAAAAATAAATAAGGAATATAGTTATTATCAACACAAAAATAAGTTTTGACACTCGTAAACCGCTGAATAGTTGCCGTTGAGTTTTTTGTATTTTCTTCTCACGAGCGCTACTTTTTCTGAATATATACTATATTCAGTATTTCAAATTACTTAAATATTTTAATGAAGATAAAAGCGCTTAGCTTAAGTCTAATTGAATAAAGTTTATCTGACTTTGACTTTGAATATATATTGTATAGCATTCATATTTTCTGGATTAAATGATGTGATTAAAATCACCAGTCTAATAATCCACGAGAATATGTAAAAAATATAGAATATTAAATTATTGTTATATATTATAATTAAACATAATATTGATTGTCTGTTGGCCGAGTGCGAGTAAAACTTCTTATAAATCAATACAAAGTGCACAGCTTCACGTGTTGAAAGTTATAGAGGAAATCAAGTATCTAATTACCCCCTGATTCCTAACAGTCTTTTATGGTTATTATAAAATTACAGTATTCATATAATGACAATACGATACTGTAAGGAAAATCGATCTTTTACTTTTTAGTAACCTTGTTTAGTTACATTTTTTTTTATATATAAGAGGGGGCAAATGGGCAAGAGGCTCATGGAATGGGAGAGGGGAGGCAACCGCCCATGGATTATGTACTGTACTATGTACTATATGTCTAGAGATGCGTTGTCGGGGTTTAAGGTGGGAGTATGCTCTTTTCTTGAAGGTCTCGAAGTCCTATCGGTTTGGTAAAACAGCAGCCGGTAATTGATGCCACAAAGTTGCTGTTCGAGGCACGAAAATTCTAACAAAATGCCCAATTGTGGAATGCCAGATGTCACCGTGATGCGGGTGGTATTTTGCATGTAGACGTAATTGTTCTCATTAGATTGACAGTGGGTTAAGAAAATCCTGTTGTTGGTATTCAAGGAGTAGAAGATACTGGTAAGGAATAAAATTGGATTATCTACAATAAGAAATGAGATGCCAACAAAACATAATTGTAATAAAAAGAAACTACGCTTGAAAAAACCGACTTCAAAAACTGAATATCAAAGTATTGTTGCGTAGCAACCCTTCGAAGTATATGACGAGAGTTGTCAAACTTCAAGACATTGTTAATTTCAACAGCTTCGTCAGCAATACTCGTAGCTCAGCGGAAAAGTGTTTACTTAAGACGCTGTAGACCCGGGTTCGATACACCTACCAGTGTATGGATTTTTTTGGGTTTTGTAAAGTTAAAGGAAATTTCTAGTAAGTTCAGGATCAAATCGAACAGAAAAAAAGGGATGGAAAATGTGTAAGCAGGATAAAAATAGTTAAAAGAATTCTCTAGTACAATTTAAATTTAAAGATGGAATGGGAGAATCATTTTGAAAATAGAACGGATCCGGGGGTATATAAACCGTACTAAGCGTGGCCTACGGCAGTTCTAGTTCTGACTCGAAAGTGTAAAGAAGAAGAAAAAGAAAAGAAGAAGTAGTGAAAAGTGGAAGTGATCTAAGAAGAAGAAGACAGAAGAGAAGTAGTGTTCGGTGCAGTGTGACGCGTTAAAGGTACCGCCGCCCACAAGAGGAATAGCGGCAGACCGGCGAAGTGCAAGTTCAGAAAAAGTGAACGCAAATAAAGACTCGTTCCTATAAGCGGAGTATTATTTCCAATCCCTGACCCACTCCCGTGTCAATTGGTGTCAGAAGTGGGATTGGAAAGATGCCATTAGTGCCCAGGAACGACAAGGGAGTGACCACGCGAGCGGGAGCAGCTGCAGCGGCAGAGGACGAGTCAGAAACATCCGGCTCTGGACTCAGTGCGACCGTGTCAGCACCGCAGGCTCCTGCCGTAGACATCAGCGCGCTCATGCAGCAGATGGCCGCCATGATGCAAGAGCAAGCGCGCCGCCAGGAGGAGCAGCTGCGGGCCTTGCAAGAGGAACAAGTGCGCCGACAGGAGGAGCAGCTGCGGGGCTTGCAAGAGGAGCAAGCGCGCCAACAGGAGGAACAAGCACGCCGACAGGAGGAGCAGCTGCGAGGCCTGCATGAAGGCCTCTCCAAAGACATTTTATCCGTTGTGCAGAAAAACTACACCCGTATTGACGCTGTGGAAAAAGAGATCGCCCGGATGATAGTGTGGAAAAGAAGATGGACAAAGTTGAAGAGAACTTTCAACGGAAGATGGGAGAGATGGAAGTTACCATTAATCAGCTCAGTGGGAGGGTCGCGTGTCCTTCAGCCAACACAGGAGTTTCCTGCGGAACCACATCGAGCAGAAATTTAAAAGTACCTCCCTACGATGGCAAGTCTTCCTGGGCTGCCTTTAAGCTACAATTGGAGACGGTCAGAAGAGCCTGCGGTTGGAGTGACCAAGAAGCGCACTCTGCCCTCACACTAGCGCTCCGTGACGAAGCACTCTCCGTATTGGAAGCACTCGGCGCTGGGAAGCAGGAAGTGACATACACAGAACTTCTTGACGCGTTGGAGGCACGTTATGGCGATAAACACCTTGAGCATGTGTATCGGGCGCAACTTAAGGACCGCAGTCAAAGGGCCAACGAAACTCTGCAGCAGTGGTCCGTGGAAGCTGAGAAGCTAGTGCGTAAAGCATATCAGTCGTCGCCAGCTGCAATAGAAGAAATGTTGCTCCAAGTATTCATCGATGGAATACGGGACGCCGAAGTAAGAGCAGCCGTAAGATTGAGTCATCATACTAGTTTAAAGGAAGCGGTGGCACATGCGTTGGAAGTGGAAGCGGTTCGCCACGATTCTCGGGCGTTGAGACTCCGCGAAATTTTACCAGCAGATTCCAGCCGAATGCGAGAATACAACCCGGTATGCTACGGCTGTTGGAAGCGAGGACACCTCAGGAACACTTGCCCCAGACGTGAGCGTACAATGCAAGGTAGGGAGGATGCGACAATCTCAACGTCACCGCTGGAGCAACAGGAAAAGGCCAGAGCAGCGGGGTGGGCACTGGCCGGTAAAAGGAAAGCCCCAAGGATCTTCGTGAAGCAAGCATGTGACGGAAACACTTTGGTTATAGAAGGAATGATAAATGGAAAATCTTGCCGTTTCACTTTGGATACGGGAGCCTCACGTACAGTCGTTAGCCAAAGGAGACTAGAGAGCATCGGAAGACGACATATGCGAGAAAATGTAAACTTAACACTGACAACAGCTACAGGCCAGCGCATACCAGTCCAGGGAGAGAAGGTCGTGGCCATGAAACTCGGGGATACGTTGTACTGGCAAAAAGTGGTAATAGCGGATATCACAGATGACTGCATCATTGGGTTGGATTTTCTTCGAAATCATCAGTGTACCATTGACATGAAACATGGTGTATTGAAGCATGGAGGTGAAGAAATTCCAATAAAAGGTGGAACTGTTGGGAAAGTGTTGTGCTTAAGAGACACTACTTTAAATCCGAGATCGCAGACCCTAGTCCCGGTAGTCCTACCAAGGGATGACAGAGGAAGACCTTGTAAATGCGCTATAATGGAATGAGAGACATCGGACACGACATGGATCCCAGCCAGGACTGTTGTGGGTAACTCCCAGATTGCGATGGTTCCCGTGTTTAATCCTCATGAGGACAAGCAAATCATTAGGAAGGGAACAGTGATCGGAGCTTGTGAGGAGATAGCTTGGTTAAGAAAGTGTGAAGAAGGGAGGAAGACCGAAGCTGCATACCAGGATGTGAACATACAGAAACTTCTGGATAGCTGTAAGGACAATCTTAACAAGCTACAGTTAATAAAAGCGAGAAATTTCCTGCTACGCTACTCCGGGATTTTCTCAAAGAACGACGGGGACATCGGAAGAACTGGTTTGGTGAAACACAAGATCGACACAGGAGACACTGTTCCGATACGGCAAAGACCAAGACGTATTCCGTTTGCACGCGAACAAGAAGTGGAAGACATGATTCGGGATATGAAAGAAAATGGTGTGATAGAACCGTCGTCGAGTCCATGGTGTTCTCCAGTGGTTCTGGTGAAGAAGAAGGATGGATCAACTAGATTTTGTGTGGACTATCGGCGTCTGAATGATGTTACTAAGAAGGACAGTTATCCATTGCCAAGAATCGATGACACATTAGATTCACTTTGTGGCATGACGTGGTTCTCTACTCTGGATTTGAAAAGTGGCTACTGGCAAGTTGATCTGGACCCTAAAGACAAGGAGAAGACGGCTTTTTCAACCGGAAAAGGATTATGGCAGTTCAAAACAATGCCCTTCGGATTATGCAACGCCCCAGCTACTTTCAAAAGGTTGATGGAGAATGTGCTGGCAGGTATGTTGGGAGAAACCTGCCTTGTCTACTTGGATGACATAATCATTATGGGACGAAGTTTTGAAGATCATCTTAAGAAGCTCGAAAAAGTCTTCGAAAAACTGCAGGGTGCCAACTTGAAGTTGAGTCCAAAGAAATGTTCCTTCTTTCAACGTCAGGTGAATTACTTGGGGCACGTTATCTCGGAGCAAGGCGTTGCGACGGATCCTGCCAAGATAAGTGCTGTCAAGGACTGGCCGACGCCGACAGAAAAGACACATGTGAGAGCATTCCTTGGACTATGCTCTTATTATCGACGCTTTGTGCAAGGGTTTTCCGATGTTGCTAAGCCCTTACATCGACTGACGGAGGAGAAAAGAGCCTTTTCCTGGGATGAAGACTGCGAACAAACTTTCTTAGAGTTGAAGAAACGACTATGTGAATCACCTATTCTCGGATATCCTGACACGGAGGGAAGATTCATAGTAGATACTGATGCTAGCAATTCTGGAATTGGTGGAGTGTTATCTCAGAAGAGGGGAGATCAAGAAGTTGTAATTGCATACTTTAGCAAATCTTTATCGAAGCCGGAGAGAAACTACTGTGTAACTCGTAGGGAGTTACTTGCCGTGGTGAAGACATTACAACATTTTAAAAAGTACTTGATGGGTCGCAAATTCCTCGTAAGGACTGATCATGCCGCCTTGAAGTGGTTACTAGAATTCAAGAATCCGGAAGGACAAGTGGCCAGATGGATTGAGCAACTTCAAGAGTATGACTTTGAAATCGAACATCGAGGAGGAAAAACTCATGGAAACGCAGATGCTTTATCTAGAAGACCTTGTCCGACGGAATGCAAACATTGCATTTGTCAGGAGGAGAAAGAAAATCCAATAATCTGACTGATCAGAACAGATTCGATCGATGGGAACTGGAGCAACGATGCAATGAGGAGAGCTCAGGAAAATGATAAGGATCTTCAACCACTTTTACATTGGCTAGCAAGTGGATCACTTAAACCAAAATGGTCTGAAGTGGCTAGACACAGTACGGCTACCAAGAGTCTCTGGGCACAATGGAATAGTTTGGTGATGCATGACGGGTTGCTCTGCCGGAAATGGGAAACCCCGCAAGGAAAGGATTGCCATCTGCAACTGGTCGTTCCCAGGGAGAAGGTGAACGAGATCCTGAGAGCTTATCACGATGGTTCTTCAGGTGGACATTTGGGAATAAGAAGAACTCTCATAAAAATTAAAGAACGATTTTACTGGTTGCATTGCCGTGATGATGTGGAAGACTGGTGCCGTAAATGCAAGAGTTGTGCAGCTGTCAAAGGACCTCAAACCCGGAGCAGAGGAGCTATGAAGTTGTATAATGTTGGGGCTCCGTGGGAGAGAGTAGCTCTGGATATAGCCGGACCGTTTCCAGTCACCAAAGCTGGAAGCCGTTACATAATGGTGGTGATGGATTATTTCACGAAGTGGCCGGAAGCATTTGCTCTACCGAATCAAGAAGCAGTTACCGTTGCGACGAAGCTGGTGAATGAAGTTTTCTGCAGATTCGGTGTGCCTTTGGAGTTGCACAGTGACCAAGGGCGGAACTTCGAGCCCCAAGTATTTCAAGAAGTTTGCAAGATCTTGGGAATCCATAAGACCAGAACTACGCCATATCATCCACAGTCGGACGGGATGGTGGAGAGGTTTAACCAAACATTGGAGCGACATCTGGCAAAAGTAGTGGACAGTCATCAGGATAACTGGGATGAGTACATTCCACTGTTTCTTATGTCGTATAGAAGCGCAATACACGAGACAACAACGGTGACTCCTGCGTACGCCAATTTTGGAAGGGAATTGAAATTGCCAGCTGATTTACTCTCAGGCTGTCCACCGGATACTCCGAAAAGTATAACAGAATATGTGGATGAGTTACCGAAAAAAATGGTTGACATCTACGAGGAATGTAGAACAACTGGGCTTAAGGCAAGTGAACGGATGAAGACCCACTACGATCGAAGAGCTAATATTTCTAGTTTTGAAGAGGGAACCCTGATTTGGTTACACAATCCTGTAAGGCGAAAGGGGAAGTCTCCGAAGCTCCAACCAAGTTGGGAGGGACCATATAAAGTAATCACAAGGATAAATGATGTGACTCTCAGGATCCAGCGTACCCCTCGAAGTCCCCCGAAAATCGTACATGTCGATCGGGTGGCTAAGTACTACGGAAGCAACGATGATCGGGACGATCATGTCTTGGGAGGGGGCAGTGTTGCGTAGCAACCCTTCGAAGTATATGACGAGAGTTGTCACACTTCAAGACATTGTTACTTTCAACAGCTCCGTCAGCAATACTCGTAGCTCAGCGGAAAAGTGTTTACTTTAGACGCTGTAGACCCGGGTTCGATACACCTACCAGTGTATGGATTTTTTTGGGTTTTGTAAAGTTAAAGGAAATTTCTAGTAAGTTCAGGATCAAATCGAACAGAAAAAAAGGGATGGAAAATGTGTAAGCAGGATAAAAATAGTTAAAAAAATTCTCTAGTACAATTTAAATTTAAAGATGGAATGGGAGAATCATTTTGAAAATAGAACGGATCCGGGGGTATATAAGCCGTACTAAGCGTGGCCTACGGCAGTTCTAGTTCTGACTCGAAAGTGTAAAGAAGAAGAAGAAGAAAATAAGAAGTAGTGAAAAGTGGAAGTGATCTAAGAAGAAGAAGACAGAAGAGAAGTAGTGTTCGGTGCAGTGTGACGCGTTAAAGGTACCGCCGCCCACAAGAGGAAAAGCGGCATACCAGCGAAGTGCAAGTTCAGAAAAAGTGAACGCAAATAAAGACTCGTTCCTATAAGCGGAGTATTATTTCCAATCCCTGACCCACTCCCGTGTCAGTATCAAATAACTAAAAATTTAATTTAATACACTTTTACCTTTAATATTAATAAAACACTATTATTTATATGTGCCTACAACCTTAATAATTACAGTAAGTAAACTGTCTATAATATTAAGTTTTATTTTGTTTAGGGCTTGGTATCGACTTAAAACCTATCAATATGTAGTACATACAAATAATAGTATTTTATTAATATTAAAGGAAAGATGTATTAAATTAAATTTTTAGTTATTTGATATTGTTCAGTTTTTGAAGTCAGTGTCAGTTAATAATTATAGTATATAATCAACCTGAATGAAAACTCCTTAAAAAGCCGTAAAAAATAAACAAATTCAATTCGGTAGTCTAGTGCCCTTATTACAAAAAGTACATCACTAGGATTGAGTCAGTTCAAAAAAAATTATATCCAAGTTGAGTTATGTTACTCATAATTACACTATTATAAGTTACAAAGACAAATTAAAATTCTTCAATATGAAAACCTTAGAATTGCGACGAAATGCATCACAAATTCTTTTCTTATATAAATTATTAAATAATCAATTAGACAGTCCATTACTTCTATCTAAGATTGGATTATGTGTAGCACCTTATCCTTGTATTAGTTCATATCTGCCAGTACATATACGATTCTTCAGAAACAATTATGGAATATGTTATGTTTTTAAAGTGATAACCCTCACTTCTAGGATTAATACACAAATAAAATTTGAAAAACATAATTTTATGAACGAGGCGGGATTCAAACCCACGACCTCCGGTGTTCCGTGCCGGTGCTCTAACCAACTGAGCTAACCGTTCGAGTACCGCCTCGTTATAAAATTCTGTTTGCTTTGTTCAACTCTCAGGTTGTGGCTTCATCAGCAGGTTATCAACTGTAAAGTGGATCCTGTAGATTGTTTAGATTTACAAGAGCGACATCTCAAGTCAATTTCCTAATATGCAAATATTGGGGTTGAGCAGGTTATCAACTGTAAATTGAATCCTGTAGATGTAATCATCTAGGTAAACAAAAATTTTCATAAAAAATGTTCATAAAATGAAAACTACGGGGCTAAACTATATAAAATTTTTATGGGACCAAATCCTGCATCGAACTAAAGTAAAAATTACGTAAATCTGATCATAAATATCAGAGAAATCGGTGTACATACATAAAAAAAAATACTGATCGAATTGATAACCTCCTCCTTTTTGAAGTCGGTTAAAAAAACCAAGTCTCGCAACTCAGTTCTTCTACTGTAAAAAGTTGTGAGATCTGTCTGATAATACCAAGTCTGGTACTGTCTCAAGTGTTTACATAATTGGCTAACCTAACAACATCGTATGGTGACCGTATCAATATTGAAAGTGTTTTATGATTTAAATAAATAAATAAATATATGGTATATAATAAATATATACTTGGCCATTGCACTAAAGAACATCATATTATATATACTTAGTATGTATTATTTGTGAGATACATTGTTTTATTAGATTTCAAGGTCAGCAGAATTTATAAATTTAGTAATTGAATTATTAATATATTTAGAAATAGATTCATCAAAAATTGGAGAACGTTAAAGGTGAAGGGAATTACCGTTAACTATTTTAATGTATGGAGCCAAAATATTAAATTTTTGTTTTACGTCATTGAAATTTAAGTCGCAGTCATTTATAGAAAGTTCGCATTTGCTAAAATTAAGCTCCAAGCCAATGGCTTTAAATTTATTTTTGATTAAAAAAAGATTTGAAAACACAGTATCCATATCACCTCCTAGGTTACTGTCGTCCAAATACCAAACGTTGAATTTAGAATTTTAATTTGTGATTATCGAATTTATAGCCAAACTAAAAAATTGCAGGCTCAAGGGGATCACTCTGTTGACAACCTATTTTTTTGGACAGTTCATAAGAACGATATAACAACTCTATTTTTCATAAAAAAAACAATGAAAATTTTATTTATTATAGATAGATTCGATTAGCTTCATAGACTATCCCCAGCAAAAGTTGTTTTGCCCTATAAATTATTTTTAGTGTTCGACTGTTGCTTTTGACGTACTTTACAAATACAACTACCATGAAAAAGTCTTTTCACTATCGGGTTAATATATTCTAGCATTTGAATGACAGTCACAACAATAATGTGACTTTCTATTGGTTACAGAATCCTCAAAATCATTTCAGTGGATCCAGACATAAAAGCCGGCATCGCTTTTGTGATTTCTCTGGTGTTACAACATAATGTGGGTGGCGGTGATCATTTAACATCAGGTGGTCACGCAAATTCAGTGTTTTTCTCCATCAAAAAAGTGCCCCACGAAATTGAGAGCAGGAGAATGAATGGATTGATTTCTCTTTTATTGTAAGAGTTGAGTTTTCTTGCCTACTTCTGTTGTACAGTTACATTACTGTACTGTTGTTATAATTGAAAATGTAAATAAAATCAATATCTCACAAAAATAATTAATCTTTACTTTATTAAATCCAATTCTAGCAAAATACGTTCTTAGCCTAATTATTATCAAAAGATAGATTTACCAAACCTTAGACCGAACTCATGTTGATAATGAATCATTAATATAGGTCTATTGCAAGAAATACCAATTCTAAGGAAGTTAGGTTAAAAAGAGGACGTTGCACGCAGAAATAAAATAATAAAATAAAATTTATAATTTAATAACTTAATAAATAATACTTAATTTAGTCAAATTTGTTTGAAGCAAACAAATAGTTACCAGGTGCATTCTCATCATCAGACATGAAAAATTCTTCAAAACGTTTTTGGAAATCATCCCAGGTAATGCTTGGCTTTCCATCTGATAACTTCTTGAATGCCTCTGAAGCTTGATCTTTGTCGGTACCAAAAGCTGTGTGTACCTTCACATACTCATCGGAATCTACTGCACCATCTTGTGAGTAGTCTTGAATGTGGAAAATAACTCTGCAGTATAGTTGTTGCCATTCTGGCATGGATGCCTTATCATGAGAGCTCCACATTGCGATCCATTCTTCAGCATTGATTTTGCCATCATTATCCTTGTCCGCCGCGGCTGATAGTCCATTCCAGATCTGCGCCATTACCTCTTGGCCTACTTTAAATCTACTGTCATTAACATCCCATCCCTGTAACTTAGCGACAATATTCAAAGAATCGTCGAAGTCTTTCTTCTCTATTGTTCCACTTTCCACACACAAAGGAGACTAGAGAGCATCGGAAGACGACATATGCGAGAAAATGTAAACTTAACACTGACAACAGCTACAGGCCAGCGCATACCAGTCCAGGGAGAGAAGGTCGTGGCCATGAAACTCGGGGATACGTTGTACTGGCAAAAAGTGGTAATAGCGGATATCACAGATGACTGCATCATTGGGTTGGATTTTCTTCGAAATCATCAGTGTACCATTGACATGAAACATGGTGTATTGAAGCATGGAGGTGAAGAAATTCCAATAAAAGGTGGAGCTGTTGGGAAAGTGTTGTGCTTAAGAGACACTACTTTAAATCCGAGATCGCAGACCCTAGTCCCGGTAGTCCTACCAAGGGATGACAGAGGAAGACCTTGTAAATGCGCTATAATGGAATGAGAGACATCGGACACGACATGGATCCCAGCCAGGACTGTTGTGGGTAACTCCCAGATTGCGATGGTTCCCGTGTTTAATCCTCATGAGGACAAGCAAATCATTAGGAAGGGAACAGTGATCGGAGCTTGTGAGGAGATAGCTTGGTTAAGAAAGTGTGAAGAAGGGAGGAAGACCGAAGCTGCATACCAGGATGTGAACATACAGAAACTTCTGGATAGCTGTAAGGACAATCTTAACAAGCTACAGTTAATAAAAGCGAGAAATTTCCTGCTACGCTACTCCGGGATTTTCTCAAAGAACGACGGGGACATCGGAAGAACTGGTTTGGTGAAACACAAGATCGACACAGGAGACACTGTTCCGATACGGCAAAGACCAAGACGTATTCCGTTTGCACGCGAACAAGAAGTGGAAGACATGATTCGGGATATGAAAGAAAATGGTGTGATAGAACCGTCGTCGAGTCCATGGTGTTCTCCAGTGGTTCTGGTGAAGAAGAAGGATGGATCAACTAGATTTTGTGTGGACTATCGGCGTCTGAATGATGTTACTAAGAAGGACAGTTATCCATTGCCAAGAATCGATGACACCTTAGATTCACTTTGTGGCATGACGTGGTTCTCTACTCTGGATTTGAAAAGTGGCTACTGGCAAGTTGATCTGGACCCTAAAGACAAGGAGAAGACGGCTTTTTCAACCGGAAAAGGATTATGGCAGTTCAAAACAATGCCCTTCGGATTATGCAACGCCCCAGCTACTTTCAAAAGGTTGATGGAGAATGTGCTGGCAGGTATGTTGGGAGAAACCTGCCTTGTCTACTTGGATGACATAATCATTATGGGACGAAGTTTTGAAGATCATCTTAAGAAGCTCGAAAAAGTCTTCGAAAAACTGCAGGGTGCCAACTTGAAGTTGAGTCCAAAGAAATGTTCCTTCTTTCAACGTCAGGTGAATTACTTGGGGCACGTTATCTCGGAGCAAGGCGTTGCGACGGATCCTGCCAAGATAAGTGCTGTCAAGGACTGGCCGACGCCGACAGAAAAGACACATGTGAGAGCATTCCTTGGACTATGCTCTTATTATCGACGCTTTGTGCAAGGGTTTTCCGATGTTGCTAAGCCCTTACATCGACTGACGGAGGAGAAAAGAGCCTTTTCCTGGGATGAAGACTGCGAACAAACTTTCTTAGAGTTGAAGAAACGACTATGTGAATCACCTATCCTCGGATATCCTGACACGGAGGGAAGATTCATAGTAGATACTGATGCTAGCAATTCTGGAATTGGTGGAGTGTTATCTCAGAAGAGGGGAGATCAAGAAGTTGTAATTGCATACTTTAGCAAATCTTTATCGAAGCCGGAGAGAAACTACTGTGTAACTCGTAGGGAGTTACTTGCCGTGGTGAAGACATTACAACATTTTAAAAAGTACTTGATGGGTCGCAAATTCCTCGTAAGGACTGATCATGCCGCCTTGAAGTGGTTACTAGAATTCAAGAATCCGGAAGGACAAGTGGCCAGATGGATTGAGCAACTTCAAGAGTATGACTTTGAAATCGAACATCGAGGAGGAAAAACTCATGGAAACGCAGATGCTTTATCTAGAAGACCTTGTCCGACGGAATGCAAACATTGCATTTGTCAGGAGGAGAAAGAAAATCCAATAATCTGACTGATCAGAACAGATTCGATCGATGGGAACTGGAGCAACGATGCAATGAGGAGAGCTCAGGAAAATGATAAGGATCTTCAACCACTTTTACATTGGCTAGCAAGTGGATCACTTAAACCAAAATGGTCTGAAGTGGCTAGACACAGTACGGCTACCAAGAGTCTCTGGGCACAATGGAATAGTTTGGTGATGCATGACGGGTTGCTCTGCCGGAAATGGGAAACCCCGCAAGGAAAGGATTGCCATCTGCAACTGGTCGTTCCCAGGGAGAAGGTGAACGAGATCCTGAGAGCTTATCACGATGGTTCTTCAGGTGGACATTTGGGAATAAGAAGAACTCTCATAAAAATTAAAGAACGATTTTACTGGTTGCATTGCCGTGATGATGTGGAAGACTGGTGCCGTAAATGCAAGAGTTGTGCAGCTGTCAAAGGACCTCAAACCCGGAGCAGAGGAGCTATGAAGTTGTATAATGTTGGGGCTCCGTGGGAGAGAGTAGCTCTGGATATAGCCGGACCGTTTCCAGTCACCAAAGCTGGAAGCCGTTACATAATGGTGGTGATGGATTATTTCACGAAGTGGCCGGAAGCATTTGCTCTACCGAATCAAGAAGCAGTTACCGTTGCGACGAAGCTGGTGAATGAAGTTTTCTGCAGATTCGGTGTGCCTTTGGAGTTGCACAGTGACCAAGGGCGGAACTTCGAGCCCCAAGTATTTCAAGAAGTTTGCAAGATCTTGGGAATCCATAAGACCAGAACTACGCCATATCATCCACAGTCGGACGGGATGGTGGAGAGGTTTAACCAAACATTGGAGCGACATCTGGCAAAAGTAGTGGACAGTCATCAGGATAACTGGGATGAGTACATTCCACTGTTTCTTATGTCGTATAGAAGCGCAATACACGAGACAACAACGGTGACTCCTGCGTACGCCAATTTTGGAAGGGAATTGAAATTGCCAGCTGATTTACTCTCAGGCTGTCCACCGGATACTCCGAAAAGTATAACAGAATATGTGGATGAGTTACCGAAAAAAATGGTTGACATCTACGAGGAATGTAGAACAACTGGGCTTAAGGCAAGTGAACGGATGAAGACCCACTACGATCGAAGAGCTAATATTTCTAGTTTTGAAGAGGGAACCCTGATTTGGTTACACAATCCTGTAAGGCGAAAGGGGAAGTCTCCGAAGCTCCAACCAAGTTGGGAGGGACCATATAAAGTAATCACAAGGATAAATGATGTGACTCTCAGGATCCAGCGTACCCCTCGAAGTCCCCCGAAAATCGTACATGTCGATCGGGTGGCTAAGTACTACGGAAGCAACGATGATCGGGACGATCATGTCTTGGGAGGGGGCAGTGTTGCGTAGCAACCCTTCGAAGTATATGACGAGAGTTGTCACACTTCAAGACATTGTTACTTTCAACAGCTCCGTCAGCAATACTCGTAGCTCAGCGGAAAAGTGTTTACTTTAGACGCTGTAGACCCGGGTTCGATACACCTACCAGTGTATGGATTTTTTTGGGTTTTGTAAAGTTAAAGGAAATTTCTAGTAAGTTCAGGATCAAATCGAACAGAAAAAAAGGGATGGAAAATGTGTAAGCAGGATAAAAATAGTTAAAAAAATTCTCTAGTACAATTTAAATTTAAAGATGGAATGGGAGAATCATTTTGAAAATAGAACGGATCCGGGGGTATATAAGCCGTACTAAGCGTGGCCTACGGCAGTTCTAGTTCTGACTCGAAAGTGTAAAGAAGAAGAAGAAGAAAATAAGAAGTAGTGAAAAGTGGAAGTGATCTAAGAAGAAGAAGACAGAAGAGAAGTAGTGTTCGGTGCAGTGTGACGCGTTAAAGGTACCGCCGCCCACAAGAGGAAAAGCGGCATACCAGCGAAGTGCAAGTTCAGAAAAAGTGAACGCAAATAAAGACTCGTTCCTATAAGCGGAGTATTATTTCCAATCCCTGACCCACTCCCGTGTCAGTATCAAATAACTAAAAATTTAATTTAATACACTTTTACCTTTAATATTAATAAAACACTATTATTTATATGTGCCTACAACCTTAATAATTACAGTAAGTAAACTGTCTATAATATTAAGTTTTATTTTGTTTAGGGCTTGGTATCGACTTAAAACCTATCAATATGTAGTACATACAAATAATAGTATTTTATTAATATTAAAGGAAAGATGTATTAAATTAAATTTTTAGTTATTTGATATTGTTCAGTTTTTGAAGTCAGTGTCAGTTAATAATTATAGTATATAATCAACCTGAATGAAAACTCCTTAAAAAGCCGTAAAAAATAAACAAATTCAATTCGGTAGTCTAGTGCCCTTATTACAAAAAGTACATCACTAGGATTGAGTCAGTTCAAAAAAAATTATATCCAAGTTGAGTTATGTTACTCATAATTACACTATTATAAGTTACAAAGACAAATTAAAATTCTTCAATATGAAAACCTTAGAATTGCGACGAAATGCATCACAAATTCTTATCTTATATAAATTATTAAATAATCAATTAGACAGTCCATTACTTCTATCTAAGATTGGATTATGTGTAGCACCTTATCCTTGTATTAGTTCATATCTGCCAGTACATATACGATTCTTCAGAAACAATTATGGAATATGTTATGTTTTTAAAGTGATAACCCTCACTTCTAGGATTAATACACAAATAAAATTTGAAAAACATAATTTTATGAACGAGGCGGGATTCAAACCCACGACCTCCGGTGTTCCGTGCCGGTGCTCTAACCAACTGAGCTAACCGTTCGAGTACCGCCTCGTTATAAAATTCTGTTTGCTTTGTTCAACTCTCAGGTTGTGGCTTCATCAGCAGGTTATCAACTGTAAAGTGGATCCTGTAGATTGTTTAGATTTACAAGAGCGACATCTCAAGTCAATTTCCTAATATGCAAATATTGGGGTTGAGCAGGTTATCAACTGTAAATTGAATCCTGTAGATGTAATCATCTAGGTAAACAAAAATTTTCATAAAAAATGTTCATAAAATGAAAACTACGGGGCTAAACTATATAAAATTTTTATGGGACCAAATCCTGCATCGAACTAAAGTAAAAATTACGTAAATCTGATCATAAATATCAGAGAAATCGGTGTACATACATAAAAAAAAATACTGATCGAATTGATAACCTCCTCCTTTTTGAAGTCGGTTAAAAAAACCAAGTCTCGCAACTCAGTTCTTCTACTGTAAAAAGTTGTGAGATCTGTCTGATAATACCAAGTCTGGTACTGTCTCAAGTGTTTACATAATTGGCTAACCTAACAACATCGTATGGTGACCGTATCAATATTGAAAGTGTTTTATGATTTAAATAAATAAATAAATATATGGTATATAATAAATATATACTTGGCCATTGCACTAAAGAACATCATATTATATATACTTAGTATGTATTATTTGTGAGATACATTGTTTTATTAGATTTCAAGGTCAGCAGAATTTATAAATTTAGTAATTGAATTATTAATATATTTAGAAATAGATTCATCAAAAATTGGAGAACGTTAAAGGTGAAGGGAATTACCGTTAACTATTTTAATGTATGGAGCCAAAATATTAAATTTTTGTTTTACGTCATTGAAATTTAAGTCGCAGTCATTTATAGAAAGTTCGCATTTGCTAAAATTAAGCTCCAAGCCAATGGCTTTAAATTTATTTTTGATTAAAAAAAGATTTGAAAACACAGTATCCATATCACCTCCTAGGTTACTGTCGTCCAAATACCAAACGTTGAATTTAGAATTTTAATTTGTGATTATCGAATTTATAGCCAAACTAAAAAATTGCAGGCTCAAGGGGATCACTCTGTTGACAACCTATTTTTTTGGACAGTTCATAAGAACGATATAACAACTCTATTTTTCATAAAAAAAACAATGAAAATTTTATTTATTATAGATAGATTCGATTAGCTTCATAGACTATCCCCAGCAAAAGTTGTTTTGCCCTATAAATTATTTTTAGTGTTCGACTGTTGCTTTTGACGTACTTTACAAATACAACTACCATGAAAAAGTCTTTTCACTATCGGGTTAATATATTCTAGCATTTGAATGACAGTCACAACAATAATGTGACTTTCTATTGGTTACAGAATCCTCAAAATCATTTCAGTGGATCCAGACATAAAAGCCGGCATCGCTTTTGTGATTTCTCTGGTGTTACAACATAATGTGGGTGGCGGTGATCATTTAACATCAGGTGGTCACGCAAATTCAGTGTTTTTCTCCATCAAAAAAGTGCCCCACGAAATTGAGAGCAGGAGAATGAATGGATTGATTTCTCTTTTATTGTAAGAGTTGAGTTTTCTTGCCTACTTCTGTTGTACAGTTACATTACTGTACTGTTGTTATAATTGAAAATGTAAATAAAATCAATATCTCACAAAAATAATTAATCTTTACTTTATTAAATCCAATTCTAGCAAAATACGTTCTTAGCCTAATTATTATCAAAAGATAGATTTACCAAACCTTAGACCGAACTCATGTTGATAATGAATCATTAATATAGGTCTATTGCAAGAAATACCAATTCTAAGGAAGTTAGGTTAAAAAGAGGACGTTGCACGCAGAAATAAAATAATAAAATAAAATTTATAATTTAATAACTTAATAAATAATACTTAATTTAGTCAAATTTGTTTGAAGCAAACAAATAGTTACCAGGTGCATTCTCATCATCAGACATGAAAAATTCTTCAAAACGTTTTTGGAAATCATCCCAGGTAATGCTTGGCTTTCCATCTGATAACTTCTTGAATGCCTCTGAAGCTTGATCTTTGTCGGTACCAAAAGCTGTGTGTACCTTCACATACTCATCGGAATCTACTGCACCATCTTGTGAGTAGTCTTGAATGTGGAAAATAACTCTGCAGTATAGTTGTTGCCATTCTGGCATGGATGCCTTATCATGAGAGCTCCACATTGCGATCCATTCTTCAGCATTGATTTTGCCATCATTATCCTTGTCCGCCGCGGCTGATAGTCCATTCCAGATCTGCGCCATTACCTCTTGGCCTACTTTAAATCTACTGTCATTAACATCCCATCCCTGTAACTTAGCGACAATATTCAAAGAATCGTCGAAGTCTTTCTTCTCTATTGTTCCACTTTCATCCACATCAAAGAACATTTTGAACACATACAATAACTTCTTTTTTCTGAATTCTGACAACATTTTGGCGAGACTTGTTTCACTTTCCACTAATTAAGTCAAATGTCTGGTTTCATAATATTTACGAAAAATTTATAGCTTTAATTAGATACAATTTTAGGGTTCTGTAGAAAATTAGATAATTTAATATGTGGAACACATAAATAAAATAAGTTTGTTCGTCTGTTCAGTATTATTATTCACATGCTAAATGCTGGCTATAATTTACAAAATAAACATTTTATATTTTTGCACTTTTAATAATATCTGCCAAATGAACGAGGCCACGAAAAATTTTTTGTTTAAAACAACCTGTTACTGTGCCGCTAAGTGTAATTATATTTACGAATCGATCAGTAATTAACTAAATATTAAAAGCAATTAAATCAACATGAAAAATTCCAATAATTTGAACAGGGGAACCCACCATAATGTACAATTATTCACAATCTTCTTGACAGGGCTTTGATAGTTAAGTATTTACTGATCACAGATTTAATAAATTACAATCTTTGATTACAATTTGGTAAAATTATTTGATAATATCGCGGACGGCTAATAATCGTTAGATTATAAATGTATTATCAGTAGTAATTATACCTGATAAGAAATTGAATCAACGATTAATAATTGCGGTTTTAAATTTGCGGCATCAAATAAGAGGGAGGTAAGTGGAAAACACACTTGTACATAGGACTCGATATTGTGAAGCTTGGGAAGAAATAAGAAAACAGATACGAACGAGTAAAAATAAACTTGATTTGCTGATCAGTGTTAAACAGCACTTGTAAGACCTAGTACGAAATAGAAGCTAAGCAGTAATGTGTAAATATTACTGCTTCACGTATCACGCATTACATCTCATGTCTCTAGGTGACGAGAGCAATTGCAGTGCCGCTCAGAATTTTTGGGTTTTTCAAGAATCCTGAGCGGCACTGCATTGTAATGGGAAGGGCGTATCAATTACCATCAGCTGAGCTTCCTGCTCGTCTCGTCTCGTATTTTAATTAAAAAATCCAAATCTGGGCTAGCCGCAAAATAATTGTTATTATTTAATGCCGTTTTTTATATTAGAACAAACAAACACAATAGAAGATTTGAAAATTTTATTCATAGCCCTGAATCAATAATTCCCAAGATTGACATAATAATCCACTTTCTACTTTCGGCATTTCAACAACCGTCCTATGAAATGTTTTGGTGATCTCATGATGAGTTATTTGTATGAATGTGACAGATAATTGTTTTCTCACCTCTCCTTATAGGAAGATTTGGAAATAAAGATTAGTATTTAGAATGGAGGTCCAGATAGAAGCGATTCACGGATGACATACAAACTGGATTCTAAACAATCTTAAGATTGTAAATATAGTGTAAACTTGAGATCGGATACTGAAAACTATTTTCAGCAGCTTAGAATTTTCGGCGTGACAACAAACAATTGATAGTAAGCGTAAAGGTCATGCAGATTGCACATTTCGTGAATATCTTTATTATTACATTAAAAATGTTTTTTTTGGGTGATTGATTAAAAAGTGAGTGAGTGTATCCTGTCACATTATAACGCTGAAACAATAGATATAAACGATTCGTTATGAATAATTAAACAAATTATAAAATAAAGTGGACACTGGCACGCTAATTACACTCTAGTAAATTATCACCTAAAACCTCGCACAGACAGGTAGTCGGTGGTATAAGTCATAAACTTATATAAATTCAATTTAGAGACCGTGTTTTCTTATGAAAATTGTCACCGAATTTGTCAATAGATTTATCGTGTCTATAAGATATAATATAATCATAAATGTTATCGTGTTTGTCGCAACTGCAAGTACGCTATCTTTATGTAAGTGATATCATTGCAAAACATATCGGACACTAAATGTCATTTTACCACGGTAACAATACCTTCAAGGATCTGTCTGATTACGAAAGACGTGAGAATTAAATGCGCCATTTTTTCTTTTGAGTTATTCATATATTAATGAGTTATTCTATTTAGAATCAGCTCTTGATCTTGGGATAAAATTTGCTACACAGGGGCTTTTGTGGATATCATCCCCACCATCTGGATGTGTGGCGGTCCTCCACAGTGCGGTTTTCAAGGAGCTTTCTTCCACGTACTACAAAGCTGTGGAATGAGCTTCCTTGTGCGGTGTTTCCGGGACGATACGACAGGACAGGACGAAGGTACCCACCTTCAAAAAAAGCGCGTACACCTTCCTTAAAGGCCGGCAACGCTCTTGTTTCCTCTGGTGTTGCAAGAGAATGTGGGCGGCGGTGATCACTTAACACCAGGTGACCCGTACGCTCGTTTGTCCTCCTATTCCATAAAAAAAAACACCGATCATCCAGGTCCTGTCATAATAATTTTGGCAAAATAATTGTACCTAGCTATGATAAACTACTGCGTATGTTTCTTTTAATATGTGCTGCTGTTGTCAGGATATAGACCTTCGTGAATGGATGCCTAACCTTTTTTTGATGCATTGTCCGAGTCAAATTAGCATCGGTTTCCTACTGGGCGATTTTAATATTAATCTACAAAACAACTTGACACCTAACTTCCATTAATTTTACAATTTCTTACACATTGCTAACCTAACGTAACTTATATAAGTTACGTTGTGATATCACAACCAACACATTTCAAAGATAACAGTGAAACTCTCCTTGATGTGATATGTAGGAAAGCTTGAGACGGGCTCAAATGTTTTAATAGACCACATAAACGACCTAAATAAACACGCGTTTATTAGTTGTACATTTATTATAATCAAGAACATGATTCCCATTTATCCGACTACTAAGATTTTAAAAAGAAAGTTTATATCGCACTATATAACGAGAAAAGAGTATACTTTGATAAATATATGAATAATTGCATCAGTAAGCCTAGGATTCTTTGGAATCATTTTAAAAAACATGTAAATGCCACCTTTCCAGATAAATGGAAAATGCTTTAGTCAGATCTTTGTCAAAAGTAGACAACCCAGGAGTTCCAAAGAATCTTCGACCTATCAGCATATTCCCATATCTTTCCAAGATCCTGGAGAAGAAAGTTTATAATCAGGTAACAGAATACCTAGAAGGGCATGGAATATTACCAGATGTACAGTCTGGCTTTAGTAAGAAAAGAGGTAAGACAACGGCTCTTGCTAATGTTGTGAACAATATTCTGAGTGGTCAGGATTCCGGGAAAAGCACAATACTGGTTTTGCTTGATTACTGCCGAGCGTTCGATTCTCTCAATATCCAGCTACTTCTAGCCAAATTAAACTATTATACATAAACTGCGAAATGGTTTGCGAAACTAGGTATTTTAATTACCATCCACACACCGTTGCTGTAACATATGAAAATGGTTCAACCGAACTTTCAAGCTGTTGTGCTGTCACACGCGAAGTACCTCGGGGCTCGATCCTAGGTCCTTTATTATTTATTTTGTACACATCTGACGTCATAACGACCATTGAGCACTGTAACTTCCACATGTATGCAGACGATATACAGCTCTATGTCTCCTTTGACCCTTCAAGTACTGTGGATGCTATTTCAATGATAAATTCAGACCTTTCTAGAGTATTAAAATGGTCCTCATGTAATTCTTTGGTGCTCAATGCCACTAAAACTAAATGGTCTTAGGGACACCAAACCTTATCAATAAAGTCCTAAATTGCAAACTTGGGTATTCTCACAATCTCAGGTTTGAAAAACATATCTCAGGTTTGAAAAACATTTCTCAGGTTTGAAAAACAAATCTCAGGTTTGAAAAACATATCTTAGGATTGAAGAGCATATCTCAGGTTTGAAAAACATATCTCAGGTTTGAAAAACATATCAATGTCATAATATCCAATTGTTAGTATAGAATAAATGTTTTATACCGGCTTAGACCATGCATATATGTAACATTGCGTCTTATTCTTTGTGAGACTCTAATTCTCCGTAAATTATACTATGGAGGCAATGATCACGGACGTAGACTTCAAGCCAACTTGACGTCTGCAGTACAGCGGGTTCAAAATGCTTGCGCGAGGTATTGTTGGGACATTCCTCCACGAAGTCGCATCACTCCGTATTTGATAAAACATAAAGTTTTAAATATGGAGAATAGAAGATGCCTCCATTTTGTAGCTCTACTTTTCAATGTGGTCACATCTAAGGCATATTTATATAAGAAACTAAACTGGTTGAACAATACAAATACCTTGTACCACTTCGGTACCTAGTTCCAGTTCGGCCCTATTCGGTCTTCGGACTTTTAGTCGGCAACACACTGCTGCTTGTATAATATACCGCCACCTTTCAAAGCCTCCTTATCCTCATAATTTCCTTAGATTAACAATGAAACGATATCTGTTAAATGAATATCGAAGTATTCCAGCCTTAGATGCGTTCGAAGAGACTAAGAGCTTTTTGTTTTGTTTTATTATATTTTGTCAGTATGAAGTATTATTTCGTTTTAATAATTATTAATTTCTATAATATGTATGTTTGTTCTTGTTTTTAAGTTTAGCTTATTAGTAATTGTATTTAAGTTTAGTTAGTATATAGTAATAATTTAATTGGTGTCACCGCTTCACGCGGGGGCCACGGAATATCAGCGTTGCAATACATTCGTGTTGGAACGGATGATGAGTAGCTCCTTTTTTAAACACCACACGTTTTTTATACCTTTATATTTTTAAGTTGCTTCATTTTTGTTGTTTGAGTGAGTCTAAAAAAATGGTTTTGTTCCCTTCTTTCATAAATAAAATGTTAATAAGTCGTTTCTGTAATACTAGCATGATAAATGGTAATTCTTGAGAAAATAAAACAATTTTTTACTGTTTTGTTTGCACCTTTTTTATGAGAAAACGTGTAAACGAGAAAAGTGACGAGACGAGCAAGTCATAACACAACTCATGGTAAGTGATTGTCCTGCCGATTAAAATGATCTGCTCGTCGAGATTAAGGGTACCCAAAAATTCAGAGCATTTGTCCTCGTCAGTTTACGGCGCCTATTCAAGCGAATGACATTATTGATTGGTACATTACTGCTTCAAGGCAAAAAAAATGCCACGGAGCGTGCTGCCACCTGCACTAGTATCCTATGGGAAGAAAGCTCAGTCTATAATAATGTTTAATTCCTAGTATTGCCGTCCATTTAACAACAATTTAAAATAAATGAGGCTTCAAATAATAGTAAATCAGAAAATGTACAGAAGCGTTTAAGTTAGACCATTTCTAAAATCCCAGTCTACGCGCAGGACTACGTGGTAGCTTCCTGCTTATTTATTGTCGGGTTATAACGTGTAATCGCTGCTAAAATCTACCCCTTTATTACATGATCTTTGAGACATATTTTACAGACACCAACTAGTTACTACTCTGTTTTTAATTATATTTACTGCCTTACTTCTCAACTTAAATTTGAGTCTGTTACTATTTTTATGGTGACTTGTCTTTTAATATTTTTAATTCGGAGTATTTTATTAGAACTCTCAATCTGAATAAATGAACTAAATTAATTAAATAAAACACTTTTAAAGAATTAAAACGCGTGTAATTGTAACGGTTTTACATTAGATGTTTGCGTAAAAGTTACAAACCCGACGTTTCAAGACCTTTCCAGATCTCGTTTTCAGGGGGACTGCCGATGAAGTGAGTCAAAGATAGTATTTGTCATAGTTGTCATTATGAAGTTTAGCGCCATTTATTTCCTCGGAGTTGGTATTTGCTGTACACAGATGGTTTTTGACTGACAGACAGACTGACAGTGTCCTGTTCTTTTTTGGTATGTGAAGTTATGGGTTTTAATTTAGAGATTATTGGATCCCAGGTGTTAGATAATTTTATACCATCTTCTCTATTGAAATTTGAGTGTTTTTTAATTTAGATGGCTTCACGTACCAGTCTAGGAGAAATCTATTCTCTTTTACCAAAACTTTTGGTTGGTCGAACCGGATGTAGTAGTTAGGACGGTCTGTTATGTGTTCACATACAGCTGACTTAGAGTAACGTCTTTGTTTGATATCCGCAATGTGTTCTTTAAGTCGGCTTGAGATATTACGTTTGGTTTGCCCAATGTAAGACAGGCCACAGTCGCAGTCCAGTTTATAGACACCTGCATCTTGCACACAGTCTACTGCACGAGAAGAGCAGGACGTTGAGCTGATGGTAATTGATACAACCTGCCCAATACAATGCAGTGCCGCTCTGGATTCTTTACAAACCCAAAAATTCTGAGTGTCACTACGATTCCGCTCGTCATCTTGAGACATAAGATTTTAAGTCTGAAATGCCCAGTAATTTTACTAGCTACGACGCCCTTCAGACCGAAATACAGTAATGTTTAAACACATTGTTTACTTAGTCAACCATTACTTGTGTTCTTTTCACTTTGAATATGAGAGAAGTGTCATCCACAAGCAATACTACCTTGTGTTGTTTCCTACAAGATTAGGAACATCATTTATGTAAATAAGGAAGAGGAACGCTACAAGAACTTATGGTATTATACTGAGAGGATTCCTCCTATTCACATAGAATTTCTGAATTCTATTATTTAAATATGAAATCCGAAGATGAAGCGTAGTCCTTTTATACATCCAGAGTGCTCTTGATCAAGAAGTAGTCCGACGACCCCAACATAAGCTAGGTAGCCGTCCGTATGTCAAGTCCTAGACCGAGAATAGAACTTTAGGCGTGGTAAATATTAAAATAAGTTCACAATTGACGGCCAATACGTACTCGTATTATATTTATATTGGTAGGTATGGTACTATGCACAAACATTTTTGACGGATTGATAACCCAGCTCTTAAAAAATATCGCTTCTCAATACTAGAAGTTCGAAATTTTAAACGTTTTGTTCAGTTTGATAGATCGTCCAATATCGTTAGTTACCGCTAACGCGTGTCACCGACGGAAAAGCAATTAATTTCTATCTGGCCGATACTCGAACATTGGTCACGATGCTAACTGAAACGATGCGCTGACTTTCAGATTTCTGCAGAAATTGTGATGAATTTTAAACCGTTTCGGTATTTTTGCTGAAATCCTCTCTGATTGCAACAAATTATATATCTGACGATATGTGAGAACATCTGACGAGGTAAGAATTAAGAGTGATTAATTAAAGTGGCAGTGTTTGCCTAAAAACATTCCTTGTTTATTTCATCTCGTCAGCTCGTTAGCATCGGAGTCAAATATAAACAGTTTTTGAAATGAGAACTTTTTAGGTGCGCTTTACACTTTATTTTGCAGGTATTGAATGAGAGTATGCTGCCCTGAAGGTAAAAGCAGTTTGAGGTGCCTGAGGGAGCGATTAAAGAGTCGATTAGAGTTAAATTGACTAATTGAGTTATAATTAATTAACTAATTTATTACTTTAATTAAACGGTGTGAGCCAATACACTTATAAGATAAGTTACAAACAAACATCCTTAATATGTACACAAATAAAAGTAAATAAATAAAAAAATATTGTTATTAGCTAATACATAAACATCCAAATACCCTTCATCCATACAAACCATTCAACCAACCCTCTCACAAAAACGCAAGTACTCTATTGGAATCGTCTGCAATCCATCTGCAAATATCACAAGCAGAGGTGGCTTCGAGAAGAGTGTTGAGAGCAGATAGAGACCTTATAAGAATTAAGAAAATTATAAATGTTAAGATTTTCTTGTCACTTTAATTATATCCTTGGACATCATTTCTGAAAGATTTAAGCACGTGTTATCTTCAGTTGCACTATTTTTTATGTGAAAATTGCCTCTTTTTTGAGTGGTTGTTGAATTTATAAATATCCCAATTGTTCAGACTCAGTGAAAATTAGACTTGCATCAATGAAATAACCTATAGATATAAAAATAGGTGTATCATCACAAAAACTTGAAACATCAAAGTGAGGTTATTACAACGAAATACAAGATTGCTTACCGAGCGAGTCTCCCCAAGTTGAATCAAGTCTGCTTTACCTAAAGTTTAGGAAGCTCTGGTGTTGCAAGAGAATGTGGGCGGCGGTGATCACTTAACACCAGGTGACCCGTACGCTCGTTTGTCCTCCTATTCCATAAAAAAAAAGCTCATTTCACAAATTTGTTGTACGTGGAAGTTCGTGAAAAAAACCGGACTGTGGAGGAACGAACACATCCAGATAGTGGTGTTGATATCCTAATTTATGGAGTATCATGCGAGGGTGGAATTTGGCGGCAGAAATTATGTGAAACATCTTTTCGGAACACTCCTTGTGATAAATGCGATAGAAGAAACGTATTTTCTGAGCATATTCATCTCAACATCTAAAAGCATCTAGTGTCCCTGCTGCTTTTTGAGCAGCCAGTATTCCGTGCCGTATATTATGGTTGGTCTTACGGCAGTTTTGTAGACTTGCTTTTGACTGGTATGGGCGGTCTAGAACCATATGGCACTTTTGTCAGCTCCTTGTCGAGGTCTATGGTGCCGTCGCTTAAACAGGAAAGAGCATTTAAATAACTCTACAATATTGAGTTCCCACTCAACACTGTTTTGACGGTATATGATGCCATATATTATGTTGTGTTGGAGAAGCTACAATGCATAAACTCAGTCTTCTGTTTGCTGACTCTCAGGCTAGCACTTTACAAAGTACCTCACCATTGTGTAGCTCCTCCAAGTTTTCATTTCAAACGCATATTTTTATTAAGAGTTTGGAAACAATCTAAATTTTCAAAATATAATATATTTAATCACAGTGATCTATCTTCATAACATCGTTACGTTGGTCTCATGAATATTTAGTTGCGTTTGCTGTCAGTTACATGTCAAATCACTAACGCGAGCGCTGCCCGATCGCTGGCTCAGTGGGTGTCAAAAATTTGACAGCCCTGAATAATTTATGCGCTAGGGTTATCACTCTAAGGGAAACATGCATAACTTGTTCATAGGTATGTAAAACTTCATATTGAAATCAAATAAGCTTTACTAATATTTATCCTTTCACAACTATCCTATCAAAAACGAAGCGTCTAATGTACATTTAGTCGAGTTGAGACGTATTATGTGGATGAGGCTTAAATTACCCTTTTATATTGGTCAAATTATTAAAGCATAGCATTCAACTGGCCAGGAAACAACTGCTTTATTAAATTCTGGAAAATTTGTGCTTAAGATTGTCCATTTGAAGCTGAAAAAAATTCGTCTGTCAAGTGTCAATGAAGTGAGTTCCCAGATTACTCTTTGAACAATGCACAATGTTTTTTTTTATGGAATAGGAGGACAAACGAGCGTACGAGTCACCTGTTGTTAAGTTATCACCGCCGCCCACAATCTCTTGCAACACCAGAGGAATCACAGGAGCGTTGTCGGCCTTTAAGGAAGGTGTACGCGCTTTTTTTGAAGGTACCCATGTCGTATCGTCCCGGAAACACACAAGGAAGTTCATTCCACAGCTTAGTAGTACGTGTAAGAAAGCTCCTTGTAAACCGTATTATAAAATACTTGTAATATTTCAAGCTAAATAATGTTCCTGTACTATATATATCTACCGGATAGCCTAGCTGTCGAGTTTAAGCAGTGCTTTTGTATACGATTGACAGATTTACGAGGAATAATATAGGCAATCTGTTAATAGTCAATCAGTTAATGTACCAGTGGGAGGTTCCTTTGGACCGGATGCCATCTAGATTATGGGTACCACATCGGTGCCTATTTCTGCCGTGATGCAGTAATGTGTGAGCATTACTGTGTTTTGTTCTGAAGAGCGCCGTAGCAAGTGTAATTACTGGGCAAATGAGACTTGACATCTTATGTCTCAAGGTGACGAGCGCAATTGTAGTGCTGGTCAGAATTTTTGGATTTTTCAATAATCCTGAGCGGCACTACATTGTAATGGGCAGGGCGTATCAATTACCATCAGCTGAACGTCCTGCTCGTCTCGTCCCTTATTATCATACAAAAAATCTAAGTCCATAAATATTAATATTGATACAGTATGTAGGACGAGTAAGCGCTTCCTCACTGGCTTATCCATATTTGCTGTCGTAGTGGTTATTGACACGTAAATACAATGTTCTTTAATATTATGTTGATCATTCGTTGGTACATAGAAATGAAGTGTGGAAAACTATATACCTATTTCTAATAACAGTTATCTTATTTCAAAAATACACAGAGGTAATATTCAGGTTTACTTTACTTTGCAAAATTTTATCTGTCTTTGTTTATAAAACTATCTATTCATTTAGAAAGAGCTTAAGTCTCTTTTGAAGAAATGAACAATCAAATTTGATCAGGCGTTAAGTCACGGATTAATTTTATAAGAAATAAACGCCAACTAGCACTGCCTAAAGTAACAGTAACAAAAAACAAACAACTTCAAAAAAATCTATTCCATAACAATAGATATATATATACTTTAACTTAAAACAATAATTGCGTATTTAAATAATGCGCAAAGGAGGATGGGACTTTTGGGCCTGGTGTTAACAAGTTGAAATATACTTACTTGACTAAATTTAAATATACTTGACATAAAAATCGATACAACTGAAATCCTTGTTCCTCAACATTCACTTTGACAGTGACAAACTGACAGATGATTTAATTTTTTCGTCATTGTCACTTCGTTTCTTGTTGTATTCGTTGAATTACCGGCTTGTTAACTACCTACCCAATTGAATTCAAAGGAAAGTTGACTCTAGAGTCTAGCAGTCTATTATGCAGTTCATGTATGAGCTAATGAGTATATATTTTTCTTATCTGAGCAAATAAAACAATCTTTTATTTAAGTTATTATATATTATATCTAATTAATGATTGTCTAATAATCTAATGCAAAAAATTGTCGTTTTAGTAGTCGATAGGTATACGTAGATAGGTAGGATTTTTTTATCAAAAATAACTAGTATGTGATAAATTCTTAGCAGCTTTTAATAGCAGGCATTTAATAAACCTACTATAGATGAGCTGTCAACATATAGGTTAAGACATTACCTCATTATTATATCTTCGATTACTCAGCTCCTAGATTGACAGATCTTGCTAAATTTTCAATAATGGATTATCTAATTATAAGCTTTTAAATAGTGCTACTTTCATCTTGTTATCACCTGGGCCCAGGAATGTATGGAAGTGTTTCAATCTCCTTTAAGACTTTTATGCTTATTTCAAATAAAAAAATAATTATCAAAATCGGTTCTCCCAGTCGGAAGTTCTGAGGTAACAAATTTAAAAAAAGCATACCGACGAATTTTGAACCTCCACATTTTTTGAAGTCGGTTAACAATATATATAACATTTCCTTCTCACAAAGAAAATATTATGCAAATAGCTACATACACTGATTACCTTCAGATATATATTCTACGTTAGTATATTAGATATATTAAATAATTTAATTGTTTTCCTGTTTGTATGTATGCTAGCAAAGATCTGTAAATTTAAATATTTTACAACTCAGTCAGTAATAAAGTTTTGACCTTTAAATTTCCATTTACTTAAGGTAAATGTAGAAAAAATACATTAGATATATAGAATACATACAAATAGACATTGAAACATAATATTGAATGCGATTCTTCTGGTCATAAGGAAGCAATATAAACTGACGCGGTGTAAAATATATATCCCCCAGTTCAACGAAATCTCCGAAGTGGAACAGTCCAGTATAGCGTAAAATAAATTAAAATCAAGAGTACTAATTATAAAAGATAATTCCTCAAATAATTACTTAACGTTTCTAGTTTGTCATAAATGTTATTTATAACATAACTTATGATGAAAGATATAGTTATTCACTAAAAAGCAGTTTCCATTCAACTTATAAAAATTAACGTGGATTGCATCAGTCACATTAAACTTAGGATTATCACAAACAAAATAGACTTGAATGTTGATTAAGAGTTAGTATTTGGTTTAATTCCGTAATTACCTCACTTTTAGTGCCAGTTCAGAGCAATTCAACCGAGCGTGTGACTATACTATAGTCATGACATAAATTTAAAAAAAAGCTACTCAGCTTTTATAATCAATTTGTAATTATTTAAAATCGAAATTTATCTAATAAAGTTATTTTGTCACATAAATAAAAAATGGACACAAATAATAATAATGTTAAATGTAATATTGTTTACCTACTCAGGGTACTAACAAAAACAATTATTGTATAAAAAAATAATTCGAAATCTCTGAACGATTGAAAAGCAAAATCTCAAATAAAGTTTGGTGTCACAATATGCTTGAAATGTAAGAGAGGTTTGATTGACATCCTCACAAATCTAGATATATTGTTAGCCTGACAAATCGATATTTTTATTCGAAAATTTACAAACAAAAGTAAAAAAAGGACAGTTAACGAAGCAAACTTTACGAGTACGGTAGTGCCACTGTCAGCATTTTATAACTTATCATCGACGAAAGAGTGTGGCATGAACTATAAATAAGGCACCAGGGACGTGCCTTTGCCTCATGTGCTCTGTTTACAATGCTGAAATGTGAATGAAAAAAGCACTTTGCCGAATGGAGTTTAAGCATTTATATTCAAGCGGGTAGGTTTTATATTGATTGATAGATAATTGCCTTGGAGTGAGTTCAAAATACTACGGATGTGAAATGTAGTTTGATAATGTAGATTGTATATTCATTCATCTCCAGAAACATATAGAATCAATTTCCCCATCCTTAATACATACATACATAAAATCACGCCTCTTTCCCGTAGGGGTAGGCAGAGACCACTTCTTTCCACTTGCTACGATCCTTACATACTTCTTTCGCTTCGTCCACTTTCATTATTCCTTTCATACATGCTCTCCGGTTTAGGGTACTCTTGACCTGGCCTTTTTTCAAGACGTCCCTGATTTGATCTTGAAACGTCCGCCTAGGTCTACCCCTTCCAACACTTTTATTCACACTGGCCTTATACACTTTCTTCGTCAATCGTTCTTCATTCATTCTCTCGACATGTCCAAACCATCTCAGCATACCTTTCTCAATTTTTGTCACAGCATCTTCTTTCAGACCACAACGTTTTCTTATCTCACTATTTCTTATCCTGTCACTCAGTGTAACTCCTATCATACTTCTCAACGCTCTCATCTCAACTGCATTTATTCTGCTTTCATGTTTCTTCTGCCATACCCAACTTTCACTTCCGTACATGAGTGTTGGAACCAACACCCCCCCTCATGCACAGCCAAGCGAGCCTTATTAGACACCTTCTGACTGTTAATAAAGGAGTCCAAAGCTCCATTCACCATGTTTCCTGCATTCACTCTTCTTTCAATATCACTCTCATACTTTCCATCTCTTGTAAATTTAGAACCCAGATACACAAACTCATTCACCTGTTCAATTTTTTCATCTCCAATCACGATATTGCAGTCTGTCACTACCTCATCTCTTTCAAGCACCATCACTTTCGTCTTCTTTACATTCATCTTCATTCCCTTTCTACCAAAAGCTCCATTCATAGCAGTTACCATCTCTTGCAACTCCTCGGCTGAAGATGCAAGTAATACTTGGTCATCAGCATAGAGAAAACATTTGACGAGTAACTCATTCATTCTCAAACCACTATCATTCTCTTTTAAACCTGTCAAGCAATTGTTCATGAACAGATTAAACAGCCACGGTGACGCTACACATCCCTGCCTAACACCTTCATCCTTAATGAAAACATATAATTGTCTTATATTATGCCTACGATCAAGAGATTTTCTTGAGGATAAAAATAGTAACTTCGGCTGACATGAATATTATTGTATGACTATTATATGACACTAGCTGACCCGGCAGACTTCGTACTGCCTCAATCGATATATAAAAGACGTAAACTTTTGTATAAAATAAACTTAAAACAAACAAAAGTAACCCTTTTTTAAGTGTTATTTATCCGTGTTTTAAGGAAGTTTAATTTTTACCTCCTAGGAAAGTTGGAAAGATATAAAAATTCTAATTAGTTATTCCTTTTAAACTATTATTTTGATTTCTGAACGACTGGGGACACATCAAAAGAATATATTTTTAATTCCGAGTATTTTCCTATTTATTCAACCTTTTAAACCTTCTCTGGACTTCCACGAATAATTCAAGACCAAAATTAGCCAAATCGGTCCAGCCGTTCTCGAGTTTTATTGAGACTAACATTCCACAGCTTTGTAGTACGTACAAGAAAGCTCTTGAAAACCGCACTGTGGAGGACCGCCACACATCCAGATGGTGAGGATGATATCCTAACTTGTGGAGTGTCGTGCGAAGGTGGATTTCATCGGCAGGAATCAGGTTAAAAAGCTCTTCGGAACACTCCCCTTGATAAATGCAGTAAAGGACACACAATGAAGCGCTGTCTCTCCGCAACGCCAAGTGATCAAGCCGTTCACAGAGAGCGTTGCACGCGGTCAAATGGATCGAGCTGATACTGGGGTGCGCCAGACCAGAGACAGCAAATACTCCATATGTGGCTGGACCTGCGTTTTTTACAGCGCTAGAATGTGGGTCGGCTTGAAGTTTTGCTTATATTTTATTTATGAAGCCAATTTTTGCTCTCCAGATGGCCGCGGAATTGACAATCGTTTGAGATATCGAGACTTGCCATATGGGTTACGATGAGAGCACCTATTAATTATAAGAAAAACAACGCCATAATATCAATTAACCTTATAATGAAAATAAAGATGACTTGATTTGATTTATTAATAGACGAAATCACTTTGTTCTCAAAATTATAATAATAATGAAAGTTCAACTTCTATATAGTAACTCTCATCATCACAAACTAAAGGAAAAAGTAACTCATCCAAGAGATAACACAATGAAAACACAATGATAATAAATCAGTACAATATCCAAAATGTTCAGTACTTTGCAATAAAAATGACACACTTCATGTTCAATAATCCGTATTTCATGCCTAACAATCAGAAAGAGTTTTTTTTAGTGTTGCCTGATGACTATAGTGATGGTATGATAGACATATAACAGGCCGCTGGCCAGTCCTTGACAAAGACTTTGCAACACTGACCACTGACGTAGTTCAAAACCATTTTTAGGGTTCCGTAGCCAAATGCCAAAAAACGGATTAACCTTTATAAATTCGTCATGTCTGTCTGTCTCTCCGTGTCACAGCCACTTTTTTCCAAAACTATACCTACTATAGTGTTGAAACTGGGAAATTAGATGTATCTGTGAGCCGCATTAATATTTCCAAACAAAAATCGAAAAAAGATAAAAAATTTGGGGGTTCCCCATACTTAGAACTGAAACTCATAAATCTTTTTCATCAAACCCCTACATTTACAAGGGGTATCTATAGATAGGTCTTCAAAAATGAAATTTTCTAAACTTAATAGTTTGCGCGAGAGACACTTCCAAAGTGGTATAGGTTGTGTCCCCCCCTTCTAAAATAAGAGAAATATATAACTAAAAAAATTATATGATGTACATTACCATGCAAACTTCCACCGAAAATTGGTTTGAACGAGATCTAGTAAGTATACGTGTAAATGATGAGAGCTCATTTGCACTGAATGATTTTGAGCAAATATTTTTTGCCTTTTCATTTCAATAATTTAATATCATTTTCCTTTCTATATAACTTTTATATTATGTTACTTGCTGCTACGGAACCCTTGAAGGGCGAGTCCGACTCGCACTTAACAGCTTTTTATATAAGAGAGGGAAGCGGGAGAGAGGCGTCAGAAAGTATTAAAAACAAGTTGCTCAGTTATTTACATGAACTGTACTCAATGTAAATCTGAATCTGCAAAGTACATGGTTGTGAACATATTGGTGAAATCACATGATGAATTAAAACGAGTAACATCACAATGAGTCAAAAGTTCAACAAGTTTGTCACTAATAGACTCTATTCTGTGCCAATAGTAATGCTTTTTTATAGGCCTATTCAAATTCAAATTCAAATATTTATTATTCAAAACAGAATATAAAATCATACCATACAACATAACAAGGCATTTATTTTCTCAAAAGTGATTCCTTTGAATTATTTTTGATGTCATTTCTAAAACTACTACTGCTTCGGAAAAAAATGGCGCCTGACAGAGAAGAAGAGGCGCAAGATACTCTTTTTTTTGCGCTCCTTTTAATAAAATATACAATATTGTACTGTCAATGTTAGTGCTATAAAATAATCATAATCTAGTCTCAGGCTGTCGGATCACTCAGATATTCAGCTGTGGAGTAGTAGGAATTACGACAGAGCCATTTTTTAATAAAACATTTGATTTTATTTATAATGCCTGAACAGTGGCTGGGAATTTATTATACAAGTGTTACCCTTAAAGCTATTATGTAACTTATGAAGCCTACTAAAATTTGTTACAAGCACGGTCGCTAACCCACAAAAATTCATACCTGAGTTAAGTCAATGTAGCTTATAGTCGTCCCTTTGATCTATGCATTCAATATGCTTACATCAAAGTGATCACAATGCAGCCCAACTGTTTTAAATTATATCTATGTAGAGTAAGGAATTCTAATTATGAAACTAATTGAATTTTTATGCATGTATTTACTAAAGGGTCAACGGAATACTTGAAATATGTTCAAGTATTTTCTTTGAATAATTAGGAGGAAATATTTGCAGTAATTTTTCCGCTCCAATGTTGTTTCTATATTCTTCAAACATAGAAAGGTTTTATTTTATGTAAGCAAGGAGAATCTTAGAACCGCGATAGAAAAATTGATTTACAAAGAAAAGAAAGAATTAATTAATAATTCTTAAATTTGAGAAATACCACATTTAATGTTGTTAATAAAAAGTTTTGAATGTTTCTTTTTTACAGTTTCATTTGTCTTTTCGGTACTACAAAAATGTGCTCACCTTTTGAATTTGAGTTAATTATTTTTATTATGTTTTGCCTAGATTGTATTGTGTGCGAATCGAAAAATAAATTTATCTTACTCGAAATCATGAAAATTGCAACGATGATCATAAAACGATATTCACAGATGAGTCCAGATTTTGCTTTAAGATAGAAGGATTAAAGTGGTTAGACGCCCGGGACACGCACAGCGCAACATCATCGCTCTTGGACAAGAATGCTCAATGGGATCTATTCAATGATGGGTTGACTTCCCTAGTTTCTGAAATATTAAGGTACGCGGAGAACATTGAAATTGTATAATAAATTCAATTATTCTTTAATATTCCTTTTTTATTTGTAATTTTTCCTTTTAGTGTTTCGTCTTATTAGTGTAAGTGGCGCTGCCGTGCTAATTGGAAAATAAAAAAATTGGAAAACAGGCATGTGGTGTAGGTAGGTATGGTATGGGGAGGTATTTGTATGAGGGGACGTGCGGACGTGACTGACATTTTAGAAGAAACTGTAGTATCATTAGCTCATTTGATAGGAGATGGTTTTGTTTTTATGCATGATTATGCACGGCCCCATACTGAGGCAATGGTTGTTGAATATCTACGAGATGTAGATATCAATATTATGAGGTGGCCAGCACGTTCGCCCCACTTTAACCGAATGAGCATGTCAGGGACAAGCTAGGGAGACAAATAAAGAATAGAAACCCTGCCCTCACTCGCTAGTTTGAGAGAACTTTAAAACGCGTTATAGGAAGCATGGAAAGCAGTCGCTCAAGATTTTATTGATAATTTGATTAGGACTACGCCAAGGAAATTTAAAACAGCTACTTCTTCTTTTGTAAATTAATCAATAATTTTCTCGACCTTTGTAATTTCAAATAAACATATTATAATAACCAATAACGAATATTTTTTACGTTAAAATAAGCAATTTTTAATAAATAAATTTAAATCAGTATACTTAATAGTGAAGTTCCTTCACTTGATTTAAGAGGTTAATACAATATGCATGTTATCAAAAGGCCGTATTTCTTTCTCGAAATTACGAAACGATCTCGTCATGTAGCACATTGAGCACCACACGGCAACTGAAATAGTAACACATACAGTACCTACAAATCAATGACGAATGTTCCCTTAGTAATTACTTTGTGGTCCGTGTATCTGTCTGGCCGTCCTTTGAGTCCGATTTTATTAATAATTCGGCCAAGAGAATCGTTGAATAAATATTATAAATTCAAGCATTTTTAACGAGCCTGTTGTATTGATCAGCAGCTCTGATTATTGCAGAGATCCCGTGTCCCAAATTTGATTGATTTTTGAATGTATTATTAATAGGTTCTCGTGAAAGCAAAGATCTTTAATGTAATTCAATATTATCGAATTTATTATTAAGAATATTGTCAATCTAGTCTAGAAGTTTTCATCATTACGGAACTCTTAATAGGCCATATTCCTCCTTCTAAATATAAAACTGTTTAAAGCTTTTCAATAAAATACGGTGACTGTCCTCGTTTAATTAAGTGATTCAGCCAGTTTATAACCGATTAACAAAAGCGTGCTCTATCTTATTCTAGATTCCGTATCACTATCTTCTGAAAACTGTTACCATTATTTATCTAAGTTGCAAATTATAAAATGATATCATTGACGGCCTAAACCTTTTATTGGAAAATGTTTGATTTTAAGCTTTCTTATCTTATGCTAAAGTACTAATGCATAAATGAAGTTATTTTTATGGTAAAGATTAAGAAATTACTGATTAAGTTAGATACCAAAATAAATTTATTACAGTCAATCTTGAGAGCCACAAGGGGGAGGAATCTTAGCACAGGTTGCCGGCTACACGGTCAGCAGTAGAGTGCAATCATGTGCTTCGGTATAGAGGGCGGTTACAATCAGGAATCTGTCGTCACTTTTTCTTGTAAAATAAAATTGTGTGCGTACAACATGTAAGAAGTGAAACCTTTATTGTGCATGAACCTTTAAACTGCATATGAAGTCCTGCGTACAGTACTGCGTACCAGGACATGATTTCAACCACTATGAAAGACATTACTATCACCACTACCTTAATTACGTTCTTCTAGTTTCTACGTAGTAATACGTCGTGCGCATTACATCAGAATATATTAAGGTATACTCGCGTCATACATAAGACAATCTCTTCTTCAACTTTGATCACCTGGTATACCAAAACACTTTATAATTCTTCCTATCTCATTTTCTCCCACGTTAAATCTTATGAATTTTACGTGTATGTATGTATCTTATTACTGTCGCGCTTTTTCGTTTCATCGACTTTCAAATCACAAGGATGCTAAAGTTTTGACTTCAAAAATATTCGGTACTATCTTAGTTTCTGTCTTATGAAATATTTTCATAACACTGGAAACCAACCGGATCGCTAGAATAGCTTTTTTATATATTTATCTTCGGAAATAATCAGTACTATATGTTTTTTAAAATGATCAAGTATTTGCTCTTATTGTGTTATTTAACATATTATTTGATTTTCGTTTTACACATGGAAGCGATGAAATAGATTTGAATTATATATGTATATAAATATATATACAGTCAAAACCGTTTATGGCGACATCGTTTAGAACCACATACCGGTTAAATTTACCAAAATCAAAGGTCCTGGCTGAATGTTATATGACCGCCTTATATAAAACATTGGTTTTTACGACATTGTTTACTACGACATACCGCATTAAGCGACCACATTTGGTTAATGTTTTCGGAGAATTATACCTGTAGAACGATGATGTGATTGACGACGATGAAGAGGACAATATTTCTTTGGCTCAATTAGCCCAAAATTTACGACCTGCTTTATCTACTACTGAAACAGACGAGTTCATTGATGTAGATCAGTCTATTGCAATTTGTGCACCAGCTACGGAGGATGATATTGTACGTGAAGTTCAAGAGGAAAATGAAAATGAACAGGAAGACTCGGAAGAACAATTTACAGTGCCAACTTCGATTGACGGTCTCAATGCTGTTAGTGTATTACGAAAGATTGTTCTTTTTAATGGAGAGTTCCACATGCAGGGAAATTGTGACGATACGCTGATTAAAATCCAACGTGAATTACAAAATGTGTATGCACGACAGAAGTGTTTCAAACAAACTAAAATTACAGATTTTATGCATACAAAAATGATGGAAAAATGATATTGTTCTTTTATATTATACGTTTGTATTGAAGTAAACAAAATGCAGTTTAATTTCCTACATGAATATACATATTATCTTTCCTATTAATACCTGTCACTGGTTGTTACAACTATCGGTTTTTACGACTCAATATGAGTAGTCCCTTCGATGTCGTTATAACAGATTTTGACTGTATATATATCTCCACGACGATCGATCCTGCGCTGCCCTCATTCAACGTATTCCGGCGATCTTGACCAGATCGTTTACCGCAAAAAAGTCATTTTTATGACAGCTATAAAGTTGAATTCGTTGTGGTATTTGTAAAGAAATTATATAAATGAGTGATTTTTCAGAAATAATTACAGAGTTATCCACTCAGATTTTTTTAATTAAATGTCTTTTGTGCTAGCTGTGATAAAAATCATTGCCCAAAAACTCAATTTTATTCTGTATTATTCACTAAACATAAAAACATAAGCTTTTAAGTTAGCTCAATTTATTGATTCTAATATCGTCTGTATATTTTAATGTAATGTTAGTTAAAACTGCAACTGTCATTTATAATCGACAATAGCCAGTTGAGAATCAAAAACCATCGTAGAGTAAGTTTGTTATCGGCTAGTTAATAGGCCGACGTTACTCTGAGTAATAACAAATCCACCGTAAGCACAAATCAGCGGTTCACAGCCAAATTCATTGCACAATTATTAAAATTGAGCCTTGTCATTAGCGTATAGCGTATGATATCCAATAGCGCAGTCTACGAAATAAAGCTGGTTTGTGTGTATGTTTCTATTCAATTATGGCTTCATTAATAGAACGCGACCTAATCTCGAATGCAAGCTGATATTCGTCCGAGTAAAGCTGCAGCTATGTCATGGTTATTTATTTATTTATACAGACCTACTTCGAGTTAATGTCCCACATAGATATATTTTCTCATTTTTTGTTTAATATTTTTTACTATAATTCTCTACTGGGTATTTAAATTAAAATATTTTATTTAAAGTAGAAATGGCGAATGGCGACCACGTACCGGAAGTCGTAGTATTGGTAGGCCCACCACAAGATGGACCAACGATCTGATCAAAATCGCCGGAGTAGGATGGATGTGGTCAGCGCAGGACCGATCGTCAGGGAGTGGGGGAGGCCTTGGTCCAGCAGTGGACGTCTTCCGGCTGATGATAATTTAAAGTAGAATTTTAAAATCATTAATTGAACGTCACCTATCCTAAAAGAAACATTTCTGGAATCAACTCCAGCTTGCAAGGATTGCACAACAGACAAGAAATACCGTTTCGAATGCTCAAAGGGCTTGGAGATCTAATTTCATTTTCTTAGCGGTCGACAGTTTTACTAGCGTTCGACGGGTATTTACTTAATTTTTTTACTATGTCATTACTTGTGGCTATGTCATGGGACGGGTTCTTATATTCCCTGACATGAATACTCTTCTTGGGTCGAGTGTCAATCCTGCTACTCCGAGCTCTGCTTTTGTTTGAAATAAAAAGCTTAACTTCTTCCTAATGTTGATAAAAAATTCATCTATTATTATCTACTTTGAACTCGTAACTTTTATGACTTATACAAGTAACTAATTGTATTGGATACTTGATTTTATTTAAGTGCGTTGTTGATTAAATCACGGAATCGGCGTAAATAAATCAAGATAGATACAGTTATGCAATACTTTACGAATGCAAACTCTTAGCTAATTTCGAATCCGGTAAAATAACTTTAACGATACAAATTTTGCGATACTAACGGCCTTACAAATAAACTTGGTATACATTTATCCCTGAGAATAAACCAAGAATATGCAAAATGTTTACAAATAGACATTTTGCTTATGATCATTTTATTGATTGTATTAACAGTGTTGCGATATAGTCAATTGTGAAATAATTTAACATATTCACTTCTCTCGTGTGTTGACACTCTTTTTTTTTAATATGTCTACGGTTTTTTTAATGAAAATTATTTATTACTTTACGTACATTTTTTTTTGTACCAGTGGCAAATTAGTTGCTTGCCAATCTTCTCATTAAATCTAATCTTTTCCGAGGTGGTAAAATGGTAAAATTTACAAATTTGATATATTTTATCAGTATCATGCATAACTGGATGTACTCTCGAAAGTGTTGACGAGTAAGTCTACCTTGGACAAATAATCCAGTTGGGCAGGTCCAATTTCGGGAAAAAGGTCACTCGGCAAATCCATCTCGGATGGGCAGCGTTCGGGAAGCTCCGTAAAATCTTCTCGTCTAAAATACCACAGTGCCTAAAGATGAAGGTTTTTAACCAATGTGTGTTGCCAGTGATGACATACGGAACGCAGACGTGGTCACTAACTATGGGCCTTATTTTGAAAGAAGCTTGAAAATTAAGGATCGTCATTATGATGATCAACATTTTATTCATTGGACATTGGAACATTACATGTCAGAAGTAATAATTAATTTGTTAATTTAAATATATAAATGTCTGACTATAAAAATAATATGAAGATAGGTATCTCTTTCCAATTCAAATAGAACAGATTTATAATACACCATAATATTAAATTTCACAACGGTAGCACGTGTGCCGCGGTTCAATCTAATAACGTTCCTACTTCACGGCACGTCAATGTCTAGCGCCCGCCGCGTGACGAATGGTGATTAACGTGTATGTTATTAGATATGCAGATGTTTGTATTATTGACGAACGTTTCATTTGACGGTAGTTAAAGATTGGTACTCTCATGTGAGAGTCTCGTTCGGAGGTATTTATAAGGTATTTTGTAATAAACAGAAGTTAAAAACCTGATAAGCTAAGTAAATCTTAAAAAATTAACACCGATTAAATTAAATGTATACAAGAGATAGGCAGTCAGTAATTTTTTCTGTTTTGACTTCATATTACGACATATAATAGGGGTTAAAGTATGAAATTATCGTTTTATTGTAATAGGTACCTTCATGGTTTGAGATTTATGAGTGAAACTTTTTTCAAATGGCCATGTAGTTCTTCTTTTAAGAAATGTACAACATTCGTTTAACGACTTTCAGTAATTTTTTTGTTCAGCTTAGACAAAAAAGATGGATACTTCAAAAATTCGAGTGACTTATGAATACGAGTTCCACCGCGGAGCTAACACGGGTGAAACAGCTCGCAATATCAATGTTGCGTTTGGAGAGGGGACAGCTAAAGAACACACCGGACGATTTTGGTTTGAACGATTTCGTGATGGAAACTTTGATTTAAAGAAAGAACCACGTGAAAGACCGCCCACACAGGTGAATAACAATTAATTGAAAGAGATGGTGGAAGCCGATCAGAGCAAACTAACAAGGAATAAGCGGCATGATTTAACATTACCTTGCCAACAATATTGACTCATTTACATCAAATCAATAAACTAAAAAAAAACGAAAATTGGGTGCCTCATGATTTGACTGATCTGCAGAAAGAAACGTGCGTTAAAACTGGTGTTGCCTTGGTATAAAAATGAAGGAATATTGAATTATGACTTGCGATGAAAAGTGGATTCTTTACGATAACTGTAAGTGAAAAATGCAATGCCTGCCCCCAGGTCAAGCGCCGCAACAGTGTCCTAAAGCAATGCTTACCAATAAAAAGGTAATGGTAACTGTTTGGTAGTCTCAGCATGGTGTTATTCACTATAGCTTTCTCCGATCAAGCAATAATGCCAGATGTCTACTGTGCCGAACTCCGCACAATGATAGCGAAACTAGCAATGAAACAGCCAAGACTCATGAATCGATCTTCATCATTATTGCTCCATGATAATGCGAGGTATACAGCACGAGATACAGTTTTAACTCTACAGGAACTGCAATTAGAAACCATGCCTCACTCTCCGTATTCGTCAAACCTTGCTCTAACGTTCTCCAACTACCATTTTTTTTCGTGATTTGCACAATTTTCTACGTGATAAAAAGATTTCTTCTCAGTGGGCAGTACAAAATACAATCACACAGTTATTCGAATCCAGATCACCACAGTTCTATCGCAAAGGCATAAATGACCTTCCTATTAGATGGCAGTAACGTATAGATAATAATGGTAATTATTTTGATATGATATGTAAAATTTAAAACGAACGATTTTAAATTTTTCAGTACAACTCAACAAGTATGAAACTTTAACCCCTAATATTTGGTGATAAATACATACATAATACTATTATTCAATTATTGTAATTATAACTACATGATTTTTATCTCACACAGCGATAAAGATTCTAACCTTAATATCCTTGCTATTTTATTATGACCTCTGTTTAAAAAAAAATTAAATATACGTACGGATTACGGAGCATATAAAAGTAAACAGTAATAAAATAAAAATGAACAATCTTTTATAACAGTTGGATAACAGCCAGTTTTACAAATTGAGATTTACAGTACGTATTTCCGAAGAGATTCAACTATTGACTGAAAACGCTTTGTTGCTTTGAGAACTTTCAATATTATTGAGTTCTCTGTGATTGCTTTAACGTGGTTACTTACGGAATCTACTTCTGACAAATACTATTGTTTTATTAGGACTATTATATAATAAAATTTGTTCTTATTTAGTTGATTAAGATCCCATTTATTTTGAATTACAAAATCTCTAAAAGGATTGTCATTGGATATTAAAGTTTAAATAGCAAATTATCTTAAGTGTTTATAATAGTATAATAATAATGTTATTGCATACACTTCCCAAAACATTAAATTATATTTATTGGACATCCCGGAAACGCTCCTGTGATTCCTCTGGTGTTTCAAGAGAGTGTGGGCGACGGTGATCACATAAAATCATTTGGTAGTAATATAATATAGCATACACCATACACTTGTTTGTTCTTCTTTAAGAAAAACCTACCTATGTCATTTTCCTTTAATATACAAATACCATTTCGAAAAACATAAGAAAGTTTTTTCTTTCCCTTGTAGTAGGTACGTGTTAACTACAAATTGTACCAAAATTTAAAACCATTTTATTAAATGGTATTTAGGTATTCCTAAAAGTATAAAATAAGAAGTATTATGTTTTCTTTCAACTTTCAAAGTTATATAAATTTAGTATTTACTAATTTTTTACCATGTGAGTGTTGCCTATTATTAATTGTGAATCACACTGGTATTATATTTTTATACTATTATTTTGCATCATACAAATGATGGGATTGGAAGGTCAAAGTCAAAGTCAAATAGACTTTATTCAAATAGGCTTACACTAAGCGCTTCTGAATCATCACTATAAATATTTAATTTTAATTACTGAATTTATCATATTATGTTCGTAAAAAGTTGACCTCGCAAGAAGAACATATAGGAAACTCAACGGCCACTCTTTCCAATCAAATAGAGTATTTTACAATGGCTGTAATATACATAAGAAATTAGTTTGTAAGGCTGCATCCAATATATGAGTCCAATATTAAAGTAATAAATAATTAAATATATAAATATAAATTATCGTATATTGGATGCATCAAGTTTTAAAGCTTGAACTCATTGTTTGTGTTAGGATGCTTCGTGAACATGATAGTCGTGATTACTGTCACAATTAGTAATTGCACCCAACAAATACAATGATTCATTAACTATAAGAGGTTGACCTGGCACCACAAGTAGCACGCGTTCACGAGTTGAGGCATGGACTAGCCATCCTTCCCTTTTCACTATCTGAGGGAAGCAGACGACCTAGCATACGACGCCCCCGCGTGCAATGCCATTTAGTGTTCATCTTCAGCGACTCAATAAAAATTAGGAGAAATTGGCTGGGAGGAATCGGATTTCCACTTGGTTCAGTCTCTTTAGAATTTTGATAGTAGTGTGAGTGTGAGGTTAACATAAAGAGAGAACTCCAAAACTACTCGTCGCGTTATTTTCTGAGAGGTCTTAAAATTTTTTACGTCATCGAACTACATGCAATATAAAGGCACATAATATTATATACTTATAATAAAATGTAAATAAACTTTGAAAAAAAAAGTAAATTATAAGTCTCGTGTCTTCATATAAAATTCGAAGAATCCTTTCTCCACCCTATAACGTATAAGGTTTTTTAAAGTATATCGCCGGAGGTCCTAACCTCCATGCAAAATGGTTACTTCAATTAATTAGTTATAATTAGGTTTGAATTATATATAAATATAAATTGTAAGAAGGCTCTTTATGAAGCACTTCAAAATATGTCCTATGATGATACAGAAAAAATACTAATAGTGTTAAAATAAATATTATCAACTTTTTATTTATATTAGTTAGTAATCATTACATTGAAGACACTGTTTAAGTATATACTTAAAATTTAGATTAATTTATACCTTTTTACTTTTAAACTTTTTCTTTTTTGTGAGTTTTTGTTTTAATATCAGTACTTTACACCTGAAACACAGGATTACTTAGTTCAGGCACAGTGTTAACTAGCTTTTCAGTAATACTTTTGCATTATTATTTTTATTTGGTAATTTAATAATCTTTTAATAAATAAATTGAATTGAATTGAAATTGTTTCTGAAGTGTAGTAAACCTTTTGTACAAATTTAAGCTCCTTGATAGGGATCCTCCAAACGTTCGTAGTTCTCGCTCTAACTTTCCGACCGCTTGAGTCTTCTCAAGCGGTCGGAAATTTTGCAGAATCTTTTCTGTAAAAATAAAAACATCACAATTGCTTGTTGAAGTGCTCTTCAATCATGTAAAAGTTTTCATCAGGAACACCAATTATCCTTAGTGATCGGCTCTAATGTGTAACTCTGGGGATTGATTTAGGGCATGTTTTGTACATCAACGATGCAAGAAACTCTCTCAAATCATTAAAATTTTTTAAAATAAGTTTCAGCAAATCATTCAAAATACGTATTTTTTTACATTTATCTATTCTTAGTTATAACCGCTGGTGCTGCCTGGTATTTTATGGTCATCAACAAAGAAACTAGTGGTATATAAGTCGAAAGTAGGTAAAATGAATGATTAGCTGATAACTAGCTTTTTAAGTGTTTTGGAAATGACACTTATATACCAACTTTGTGCTAGGTAATAACGACTGTTCTCTTTAACATTCAATTTCATTTTTAAATGTAATATTAATCCGCCAAAAATTGTGAAATGGTAGGAAATTATCAAAGTTTATGAAAAAGTAGGACAAACGAGTGAGTCACCTGGTGTTAAGTGATTACCGCCGCCCACATTCTCTTGCAACACCAGAGGAATCACAGGAGCGTTGCTGGCCTTTAAGGAAGGTGTACGCGCTTTTTTTGAAGGTACCCATGTCGTATCGTCCCCGAAACACCGCACAAGGAAGTTCATTCCACAGCTTTGTAGTACGTGGAAGAAAGCTCCCTGAAAACCGCACGGTGGAGGACCGCCACACATTCAGAGTCATGCGTAGGTGGAATTCAGCGGCAGGAGAGAGCTATTCGGAACACTCTCCGTGATAAATGCGATACAAGACGCACAATCAAGCTACGCCTCTGCGCAACGCCAAGTGATCCAGCCGTTCACAGAGCACTGGGTCCCCGACAATTCGAGCTGCTCTGCATTGCACGCGGTCAAATGGATCAAGCTGATACTGGGGTGCGCCAGACCAGAGATGACAGCAATACTCCATGTGTGGCCGGACCTGCGCTTTGTAGAGCGCTAGAATGTGGGTCGGCTTGAAGTATTGCCGTGCTCTATTTATGACGCCCAGTTTCTTCGAAGCCAATTTGGCTTCGCCCTCCAGATGACCGCGGAATTGGCATCGCACGAGATTTTGAGACCCAGTATTCCGATACTAGGCGAGGCTGTAAGTGTTGTCGAAGAGCAGTCATATGACAAATGTGGTTTGTTTTGGGGTAAACGCGCATACTTGAGTCTTCTGGGGGTTAAATCGGACAAGGTTCAATTCGCGACCTTCACAATAGAAGACTCGATGAGAAGAAGAGGTTTAACACATACATCCCTAATTTGGATTCAGAATGTTGTTACTATATTTACTGCCGGAACCTGAGTTATACCACTATAAAATAAACCGTATTGCAACGAGCTAGGTTTGGAGCTTTTTGAGACGAAGGAATTTGAAATTTGGGAGAAGCCCGTTTTTGGAGCAACAGATTGCGGGATCGATCTCTTGACAAACTCGTCTTTTTATCTAATTATATTCTGGATGACATAAATGTTTTCTTTGTTGTTAAATGTAATCGGTGTGAAGTGCAGATTGTAAGTTTTTGCCCCAGTTTGTTGAGTTTCGCTAGTTCTAATCGAATTTAAAGTATTATTTTACAGAAAATATCTCCTTACGTTACGTAGATTTGTCCTAGTATAGAACCTTACGTATGTTTGCTATCAATTTTCGTTTTATTGTAAGCAAATAATTAGAACACAATGTTTTTTATTATCAGTTATAATTTAACGTTTTTATTGTAATCAAAAGTCTTACCAACGGAAGGCTTCCATGCACCAGGTGCACTACACTACAGAGGCGCCTTTTTCTAGTACATTACTAGATAAAGGCGCGATAGTAAGCATTATTGTTTTTCGTTTTGAAGAGCGTCATAGCTAATGAAATTTCTTGGTTAACAATACTCTACATTGTATGGCTCAAAAAGACAAGAAACTCAATTATACTTAGCGGTACTGCATTGTAATCGGCAGGGCGTATCATTATTACATATTGCTCATCTCGTCACTCTTTCTCTATAAAAACTTTTTGAAGGACATAATCGTACACATTCAATATATTCGGAATTACAAATGGACATTATGTATATTAGGGGTTAAAATATTAAATTGTCGAGTTGATCAGAAAAATTGAAATTCGTTTTTATTTAATTTAACATATTTATTTATTCAAAATAATTACCATTATTATTTAAACATTGCTGCAATGTAATAGGAAGGTCATTTATGCCTTTTCGATAGAAGCGTGGTGATTTAGATTCGACAAACTGTGTAAAAACATTTTGTACTGCCTCCTGAGAAGAAAACTTGTTATCATGTAGAGAATTGTCCAAATCGCGATAAAAATGGTAGTTGGAGAATGTTGGAGCAAGGTCTGGCGAATAAAGAATGTGACGAATGATTTCTTATTGTAGTTCCTGTAGAGTTAAAACGGTTTCTCGTGCTGTATGAGGTCTCGTGTTATCATGGTCGTGATCGATTCATGGGTCGGGGCTGTTTTACTGCTAGTTTAGCTATCATTGTTCGGAGTTCGGCACAGTAGACATCTGCCGTTATTGCTTGACCAGATCGGAGAAAGCTATAGTGAATAACACCATGCTGAGACCGCCAAACAATAACCATTACCTTTTTATTGCAAGGCTTTGATTTAGGACACTGTTGCGGCGATTGACCTGGGTCAGCCATTGCATTTTTCACTTACGGTTATCGTTAAGAATCCAATTTTCATCGCATGTCACAATTCGATCCAATATTCATTCATTACTGTATCGATTCCACAAGGAAACACAATATTCAAAACGCGCTTTTTTCTGCAGATCAGTTGAATTTAACTATATTCATGCAGCACCCATTTTACATATTTTTCCATTTTATTAATTTTAGGCAAATCAGAAAATATTGTTGGTAAGGTAACGTTAAACCATGCTGCTAATTCCTGGGTAGTTTGGCTCCAAGCGGTTCCACCATTTCTTTCAATACATTGTTATTCACCTGTGTGGGCAGTCTTCGACGTGGTTCGTTCTTCAAACCTAAGTTTTCATCACGAAAGCGTTTAAACCAAAAACGCACAGCGTTCAATAACAGTCCCCTCTCCAAACACAACATTGATTTTTCGCTTCCGAAGTTCCGCGTCGGAACTCGTATTCAAAAATCACTCGAATTTTCGAAGTATACATCTTTCTTGTCTAAACTAAATAAAAAAACATCTGAAAGTTGATAATCGAATGTTGCACATTTTTTAAGAAAAGACTAAATAGGTACTTGTTGAAAAAGTTTCACCTAAAAAATCTCAAACCATGAAGGCTCTATGTCAATTAGAAATACTATTACAATAATAAAACGGCAATGTCATACTTTAACCATTGAACGTTATTAACCTTAACCAATATTATTATATGGATATTATATTGTCTCCTTAGGATCTTTTTAGAAAGTGAAAGTTCGAATGGTAACCGAGTTTAACACCATCGTTACACATAAAACCACAATCATTGTCAGCCGTAGGACATCCAAATATACATGTTATGATTTATATTAAGCCCCTCCTGTGAGACTCTATTACTTTAGTCGTTACTTTCATGTTGAATGTTAATGCATATTTAATTGCAGTTCATTTAATTTTGGGTTGGTTGTTGTTTGTTGTATGACATTACAATATTAATCTGTGTAAATTAATAAGTGAAATTAAAGAAATTGTTTGCTTTTTATATTATTATTATTATGATTTCGAGATTAAAATGCACCTAAATCCTAGGATCTATTGTGCCCTTTGCTTGCGTTTTTGCCCCCCCTTCGCCCCTTTGCTCAACTCAAAAGATAAGAAAGAGAATCGAGGTAACTAACTAGGAAACGTGTATTTGTGCCGAGATTTAAATTATATCCTCGTGACCTAGTACTTTTAAAAGGCGTAGGATCCTCAAAGCGATTAGGCAGGGCACGTCCTCTGCTTTGAGTGAAGATATTTTAAGACACCCCAGGCTGATTCTGGCAAAGGTTTCGCATTCCAGAAGGATGTGTTTCGGGTCTTCAGCTTTGTTTTTTTTAGAAGAAGGCAAATGGACAAGTGGCACAGCTGACCATGGACGGCAGCAATACAAGCAGCCTTTAAGATGGAAGCATGGTCTAGACTTCAAGGTCCCTAAGTCGTACCTGTTTGGGAATACCCAGCTATATTAAATCAGTAAGTAAATAGAAGTTTCCAAACAGCCATAAAAATAATTATACTAGCCATTTATTTATTACCATGACAATAAATTTACAAGAGCAAGTTTTGATGCCACAGATTGGGAATGGAACGACCGCCCTCAGACTATTAAATAATAAGTTTAATTCTACAACATTACTTTGCAAAACATATTTTTTGATGAGAAAAAAAGGGCGATGAGTTTCGAGCGCCCGTTCTTCTCAGGTCTGAGGCAATATTTTTGGAGTGGGTGGTAGTTTCTGACTTTCAATAAGTGATGTCATATCCTATTTTGAATTAAAATATTTGAATTTAAAAATATACACTCATGGACAGAAGCAGAACGCAAGAAAGTGGTTTTTCTTGTCGTTATAATTATTTTATGTTTCTTACAGTTGCCCACTTGTCTGCCAGAGGCCCCCTTCTGGTCACATGCCATCGAGTAGCTCGATGAATTTTGGAGTCAAGTTCTATTCACAGACCATAGAGTGCAGATCCGTATCGATCCAATCCAGATGATAGAAGGACTAAAGTGTGGAGAGGTATTTGTATGAGGGTACGTACGGATACCTGCGTCATTGAAAATGGGACATTAACGGCGTTACGATACTTAACTGACATTTTAGTAGTAATTGTAGTACTATTAGCCGTTTTGATAGATGGTTTTGTTTTTATGCATAATAATACACGGCCCCATACTGCGGCCGTACTTGTTGAATACCTACATGTGGTTATTAATATTATGAGGTGGCCAGCACACTCGCCCGACAGAACCCCAACGACCATATTGTCTGGGATAAGAAGAACAAATGAAGACAAAATTCCGGCCTCCGTTATTGTGAAAGATCTTAAAACGCGTTATAGGAAAAATGGAATGCAATGAATTATACCAGTTTCAAGTCATATAAAAGTTTCTTATTTTCACAAATTAAATTAAAATTGTTTACCAAAACCACTTATCCAGTAATGTTGAACTCGACGTCTAAAGCTAGATCACATTATAGAAAGAACACTTTGTATTCAATATGCACCAGAGTACTGTACCTATAAACACTGCGGTATAGAAATTCCCTTAAGGTGAATAAAAGCAGGTTGTATGTCGAATAAGTTCAGGTTCTGATATTGAGGAATGGGCCGGTAGCACGCGATACGATCGTTACTGACCGACCAACGCAACGATTATTTTATCACGAAACAAAAGTACAGCGTCTCTCTGAGCTCAATTCTATAATTTATATGAATATTATAAATCTGAAGTTTTTCTTTGTCAACAGGCTTAAAAATAAGAGATTTACTTTTCTATTTTGTTATCAACAAAAAATTACTCCTTTACACAGGAAGCCGGCAAGATTATGGGTTGGTACCCATATTTCTGCAAAGGCATGTTTCTGCCGTGTTTCTGTCTGAAGGGTGCCGTAGCTAGTGAAATTACTGGGCAAATGAGACTTAAAATCGTAAATAAAGGTGACGAGCGCCATTGTAGTGCCGCTCAGAATTTTAAGGTTTTTCAAGAATCCTAAGCAGATCAGCTGAACGTCCTGCTCGTCTCGTCCCTTATTCATTCATAAAAATACATAAACAAAACAAAATGATCGCCACTTTAATGTAAAAATATTTCTGTATTTGTTTTTTTTGCTAATGATCGGTAATTAATAAAATAATAATAATATTAATAATTAACTAATAATTTGGTATTGTTCGGAATAATCAAGATTGTGTCGGTATTCGATGACACTGCAAGTTATATATAAAATGATGCAATATACGTTTTAAAGAGTTTCGTTTTCCATGTCGAATATAAATGGGGACGTAGCCGGTACTCTGAGCTGGGTTGGGGTCGTGCAATTCAAATTCAAGTATTTTTATTTAAAATACGATGTGAAATCACTTATTGAAAGTGAAAAACTACCACCCATTCCAAAATGAATGCCTCAGACCTGAGAAGAATGGGCGCAACAAACTCAGCGGACTTTTTCTTTTTTCATCGAATAAATATGTTTACAAAGTAATATTGTACAATTAAACTTATTATTTAATAGCTTGAGGGCGGTCACTCCATTCCCAATCTGTGGTATCATAAAGAAAGTCATTTATGTTATAGTAACCTTTACCAAATAAACGTTTTTTAACAATTCTTTTGAATAACGTAATACTTTTGTTTTGAACATTTTCTAGGATCTTGTTGTAAAAGCATATACATTGCCCCACAAAAGACTTAGTATTGTATTTAGTTTTCTTGCTATTTAACAATAGACTATTAGCGCTAAACCAGTACACGATGTCAGATAAAATATCATTCACTTCGTCATACATAGCTTGGTTTCTTTTCACTTCGGAAATCAGTGAAATGTCGTCCGCTGCTTTGCTAAAATGCTTTCAGTAATTAAAAAAGACAAAGAAGCGTTGAAAACTTTAACAATTACTTATAAAATAGGAATGAAAATGACATTGCTATGCGGTTGACTCACGGCTGAGTGGGTTTTAAAGAAGTTGAGAGTGGAAGGAGACATCAAACTTGCGACCCCTTGCCGTGACGTGGATGTATGAGGCCCTGGTACTTACAGAGATGTATTTCGTAGCAGTGCTACAGCTGTTACAAGTGCAGCACAACTTTTTGCTGACTTTTAAAGAGTTAGTTATACATAAAGTTAGAATAAAGTTTCGATATTACTTTATACACACACCCTAAATTATATATAAAATTGTTATTGTTGTCATCATTAGTTGTATCACCACCATTTAATGTTACTTACCTTAAAATATGTTGATGTTTTGTTTTCTTGCACATTTTACATTATACAACTTGGAAGAGACTGACCCCCAAGTCACGGGCAAGTTTGGGGGTTGAGGGTAATTTTAAGCAAAGTTGTATTTTCTTTTTGCAACAAATAAATATTTATTATTATTATTATTATTATTATTATTAATCTAATTTGTATTCAGTCACCAATACTTACGGATATAAATTCATTTGTTTCTGTTATTAATATTATTATTCCATTAAAAGTTTCCTTTTTGATTATATTAAGTTGTTTAATTTCTTAAAATAATATCTTTCAAATACTATCTTCATTAAAATACAATCTAAGATATAAGTAATATCTGTAAATACAATTTAGTATTGTAGTTATTTATTATCATCGTATCATATTTTCAAGCAGAAAGCTTCTAAAATATTAACCTAGCCGAGCGCTTGGATGTTGTTGTAATTTGGCTTTGGGACTTACTAGCAATAAAGGGCCAATTAAATAGTAGCACACGCCGACCGTAAGTGAAAAATGAATGTGTGTTTATGAAATAAAATACAACAGTTATTGATAACAGTAAATACATGTATCATCAACACACACTATACATTAAGAAGTGAATTATGCAAATATTTTATTATTAATATGTATTTTTTTTTAATGAAAGTAGGGGACGAGACGAGTAGGACTTAGTATTTGATACGCCATGCCCATTACGATTCTTGAAAAACACAAAAATTCTGAGCGGCAATACGATAGTGCTCGTCACCTCGAGACATAAGATGTTAAGTCTCATTTGCCCAGTAATTTCACTAGTTACAACCCCCTTCGGACCGAAATACAAAAATGTTTAAACATAGTAATGTTTAAACATTTTAACAAAGCAGTAGCTTCACGGCAGAAAATTCTATCAAAAAAGAAAATAAGGGACGAGACGAGCAGGACGTTCAGTTGATCATAGTTGATACTCCCTGCCGCAACTTACAATGCTATGCCGCTCAGGATTCTTGAGAAACCCAAAAATTCTGAGCGATTAATTGCGCTTGTCAACTTGAGACATAAGATGTAGTCTCTTTCTTATTGTCTCGTCTCTCTCCAGTAATTTCACTAGCTACGGCGCCCTTCAGACCGAAACACATTAATGCTTACACATTACAGCTTCACGGCAGAAATAGGCGCCGTTTACCGGGCTTAGTGGTGTCACTTCAAAATAGCTGGAAAGTTATATTAAAAATAGGCAACACTCGGTCCAGATTGAAAAGACTGATGTAAGAATAAATATTGTTTTAAATGATTATCTTATTTTATAAATTATCTTTTAAATTACAATAAAGTTTGAGTAGGAATTATTTTCCTTAAGGGTTTCAACTTTAAAATACTTTTAGTTAAAATAAAATATAAATAATTAGTCAACTCTACATTATAAGTGATGATGATTAAGAGATTTTAGTGAGCAAGATAGTAGGATTTTTCTATAAGTCTTCATTTAATATAATATCATATTATGCCCCCGGATCTATCTTCGACCACTACGTACCAATTTTCGAATTCATATGTACGTTATTCGAAGCATTATGAGGTCGGCAACGCTCCTTTGATTCCTCTGTTGTTACAAGAGAGTACGGGCTGCGGTGATCACGTACCATCAGATTCCAGTATGTATGTACGTCATTGTTCGGTTATTTTATAGCGCGTAACTCTAATTTTCTTTTAGATTACTTGAAAATTTCTATACATTTAATTACTGACTATACAATTGTAAGCAACATAAAATTCAAAACTTAGATAATTACGAGGGCAACATCGCAGAATGCCGCTCCTCCTCAAGTATATTTTCCGTTTTAACGACCATGTATCTAACTATCACTATTAACCTTCCGAAATCAGAAGTGCCCCAGGGCACTAGATTTTTAAGATACACCAAAATCGAAAGTGCCGTATGGCACAGTATTTCCTCGACAAGTTCTGACCCTTATTTTGTATATAAGATGGTTTATTTTGCATGGTCTTATAGCTTGTTTCAATATCTTTCAGATAATTCACTCAAATCATACTAATTATAAGCAATCTTTTAATAAACGTAAAATAATACCCTTTGACAGTCCGCTGCGCTAGCGCCAAAATCACGCCGATCTGAGTCATAACGCGGGGCGGTGGCACTTACCGATTTCGGAACTTTTTCTCTTATTTACCTAATAATTATTATAATAAATTAAAACAAATTTTTGTCAAATAAAAGTACAAGTTTTGAAAACGTTTAATTGGATCTGATACTCTTTTAATTCATAGAAAAATAAGAGATTTTATAATAATCCAATTGTAGATGACATTTGGTTTACTAATAATTCTGTCGACGACTGCCGTGGAAGTTTATTATTGTGTTCTGTGATTTTGATTCATTTAAAAAAATAAATAAAAGATTCTCAATTCGTGTGTATTTCCTTTATCTGGTTTTTCTTTCTTTTAACAGATTTAAAACTAAGTGTACTTAATTAACATTGAAGAGTGGTCAATATTTTTAAAATTAAAAAATTGCATAACGAAGGGCTTTTTCTATGAAAAGAAGTAACGTGAGGAACAAGAACGTGAACACATAATGGTATGTGACACGCCCTGCTCATCACAATGCAGCGCCACTCGGGATTCTTGATTAAACCCAATATCCTGAGCGGCATCACAAATGCGCTGTTACTTTGAGCTATAAGTCTCATTAACTTTAGAATTTTGTTGATTTTGCAAATTGAATATAATTGTTTATTTTTATTTTTCTTCAATACGAGAACTATATGTGTCAGACACCTTGACCGATTTATTCTAGAATATGAAAAATGAGTTTTAAAAGAATTGAAAATTATGACTAAGTGATCACCGCCGTTCAAGCTTTTTACCTATCACAGGAATGACAAAGGTTGATCCTTAGAGAAGGTATACATTTGTATGTAATTCGTCTTACGTCCCAATGTAATAAATACATGTTACAACAATTACTTTCATTATACTTTTTGAAAATAACACCTATAATTTCAGGCGTTTATCAAATTTACCAAAACATCTTCAAAAATAATGATCTCTATAAACCTAGCAAAAATTGAAAGGACCAATCAAGCAATATATCTGCAGGCTGTAAAGGTTCAAGAAGGCTTTGATCGTTCGCCCGTCATCCCCACTCCACTGACCCTATTAGCTGAGGGTGATCCCACTATTATTCTACGCCTTAGGGATGGAATTTTCAGGGACTTTATTCCAGTTTCATGCGGCATTGGCGCTGTTAATAAGATGGAAGGGTGTTCAGAGAATTCTTTGATTTATCTGCTTACGAGTGTAAGAGAGTTGCTCTAAGCAATTTCACGCCATTAAAGGCACAGTGTCTGTTAGCTTGCGAAACAGTCACAGGCTTCAAAAGCTCAATTTCGTTCGATATATCACTATTGTTTGGATCACAAGTAGAAACGAATACGAGTTGTGAGCGATATACAAACTGTTATGTTCGTTATAAAATACTGAAACAATAATACCTACATAATATACAAAATTTAATTTATATAATTTTTTTGGATAAAGCGAAATTCAAGCCCACAACTAGAGGCCCACAAAAAATCAAAAAGATTTATGAACATTTTTTTTAACTTATTTAATTATAATAGTATGCACAGTTGGTACTTAAATTTTACATCTCGCCAAACTGTTGCAACAGTTTGTTGGCGAGTTTACGCTCTTAGACTATATTATAATATCGTGCATATATTATAAATTAAACTATACCTAATTTGTAAGTTATCTACACTATTACTAATACACACATAATACATTACTTAGTTATTAATTCATAATATTCCTAATAACGTAGTAAAATCTTACCTGTATACATATAACAACTAAACTATACTACTAATATAAATATAATAAATAAATACTAATTAAATATTAAGGCTTACGTGGAGACGTTAAGGAAGTGCTCTTTTAATTTTTTCTTAAGTACTCCTTTACAGTCTTCTTTATCCTCTCTAACCATTCGATACTGTTATAAAGTTTAGGTACAACATATTCCCTTAACCTTTCCCCGTAATAATTACATATTTTGGGCATTCTATATTTATTCCTAATAACACGTGACGCCTTGTTGTACCATCAAGCAACAACGACATGCAACGACACACTGTTTGTGTTCGGTTTGAAAGGCTTATACGGATTTGGTTTAGTTGATAATATAAAAATATGTATAACAGCAAAAATCTGAATTACTTTTAATGCGTGGATACTTTATTTAATAAGTATAAAACTGTTTATTCAGGTTTTTTATTTAAACTAATGAAATCAATTCTAAGCGAGCTCTTAGTATGACAAAAACAAGTCAATTTGGTTTCCTAGCAAATTTCATATTTCATTTCAAAATGCTACCTTAATAAATGATTAATACAATAGAAATACACAACGACTTTCGTTTGAATATTAAAGATGAGAATAGCTACACAACTTTGAGGCTACGAAAAAGAAGGAACGCCTATTAATGTATTTAACAAACTCATTAAGACAATGTAAAGCTGCTACAATTACTTAAAATAAATTGCGACGGTAACATCCAAGCGTATTATTTACCTGCGACTTCTTTCGCATTTACCATTCTCACCATAGTTGTTGTTCTAATATTGCCACATGTAATATACAAAACAATCATATGTCTCTCATCGATAGTAATGTTTTCGTTCGATCGTTTTTTCTCCAACTTACTTTGCAAATAGTACATTGTGATACAAGGGTGGAAAGTATGTTATTGCAAACGAGCTGTCATTAACAAGTCCGACCCGAAGTGTTTTGTATGTCATGATTTTTCAATAATCTTCACATCCCGAGTATTACACGACGTCTCTCAATAGAGTTCTGGGAAATAGATAAAACAAATAAAAGTGTCACTCCACTCTTAATATACCAGCTGTTTTAGAGCCAAAAGGTATTATCCGCCGCGATCTCAAGCGTCCTAATGGAATGACGCTGGTGGCTTGGGCACGGGGAAGGGCGCTGGTGTGGGACGCGACTTGCGTCGACGCTCTGGCTCCTTCTCATGTCCAAGTTACGTCAGTTGGTGCTGGGGCTGCTGCTTCGACTGCAGAAGACAGCAAGCGTCGCAAATATGTCTTGGCCCGTCGGGCCCAGAGGCGCAGAGAATATATACACGCCTCAATTGGGCTACTGGAAATCCAAGCGCCGGCAGCTAAGATATTTTGGTCAGCCTATATATCCAACGTGGAAATGCTATATGAAATAATATATAAAACAACCATTTAAAAGAATTTGGAGAATTCATTAATTGTTTACAAAACTTTTTAAATTTGATGGATTGAAAATTCATCCATATTCTGTATCATCAATCAAAATCTGTAATTGTTACGAACAAGTTAAGATCAAAAAAGTTGGTATTTAGATTTTTGTTAATAACTGAAAATATCAAAAATAAATAAGAATGATCCTTAAAGAAGATGAAATTGCAATATCCATTTATAAAATCAATATCTTGAACAAATTTTGGTATTATTTAGGTTCTTGAAAGAACTAATAATCGTGGAAAAAATTATTAAGTTTATACTATTTTTAATCAAAAACTGATTTCAGAACACAAACTAAACAAGTTCAAACGATATATCTAAAATATTTGGCTATTTAAGATCCTTCTAATATGATATTGATGATGATTGTATTATATAGAATCGCTTAGTGGACTTGCTTTGTGAGCATTATTTTTATAATATTGTTGTTGTTATCATGACGTGTCTAACATGCTCACTACAATGGAATTACTTGCGGTGGCGTCGCGTGCCGGGTCATCTCCTTTCCTCAAATATGTGCGAAGGGAACGATGGCTGGTCCATGAATCAACAGGTGCTGCTGTGGTGACAGGTCGACCTGTTATAGTTATGTTATGACAGTAATCACGACCATCATGTTCACAGACCAAAGGTTGCATGCAATATAGGATAATTTATATTTATACAATTTGTTATAAAATACTTTTTATGAAATATTTAATATTTAAAACGCTTTTCATTTGAACATGATACATATATTGGATATTACAAACTAATTTGTTTTATATATTAATGCAATTGTAAAATACTCTATTGATTGAAGAGTGGCCGTTGAGTTTCTTATATGATTTTCTCACGTGCTCTACTTTTTCCGAACATAATTTGGTAGATTCAGTTAATTTATAGAAATATAATAATTGAATAAATATTATTTGACTTTGACTTTGACATATGCTAGACAAGATCACGCGTTGTTACATTGTTTATTATAATTTTTTATAGTTTGCAAAAACGATGATTATTTATGACAAGACTAATTAATATACCGTACATGTTAATATAACAGCTTATCTCAAAATATTTTAAAATATATTGTAATGTTTAAATATATTGTGAATATCTATAAGAATGTTAAGTTTTCAGCTATAGTATAGTATAAAAAATGTTAAGGTTTCAGCTATAGTGGTTTTTCACAAAAACATGAATACTACAAATTAAATGGAAGAGTTTGAATGTTATAACCAAATATCAAAGTATCACATATTGTCTTTTCTAATACGTGATAATGGTACACGTACTAAGTATGAAAATAAGTTGTTTATTAAGAATCCTTCTTAATTACAGCTTCATCGTATTCGTTCAAGATGCGTTCGTAATCCTGTGTTGAATCCTTTCTCCCCCTGAGAATCATTTCTATACCGTGAACATAAATGAAACCTGAATGAACCTCCATTACTTTTTCATAATAATACAGCAATGACCGTAGACAGCATTGCAACCGCATCGCCACGTGCTACCCGTAACTTCCAACTTCCTTCTGCCATCCTGTTCTCACACTCACTACATCTCCGCCACGGCACTCCCTATCCCTCTCTGACGGGGAACATTCTAAGGGTTGCTTCCGTTATCCTCAGTAGTCAGAGGGAAATCGTCGCGGGAGGCCGTTGTATCGGTTCCGAGGTTTTCACGTACGTAAATGTATACGAAGTTTGTTGTGTATTTTTCGTGTGTCGTCTAACTTCTTGTTTGTGTGGAGTTACTCGGAGAGATTTAGTGTGTAGGTATGATATAAATACTGTTTAAATTGTATTTTGTTAGCATTGAATTATTGCCGAGTTTATACTTTTAATATAAAAATATTGTTGGAAGAAAATAATATGTAGTTTGAACTTTTCAATGTTTTTTGGTTATCAATTCATCTATTTTTCCATTTTCCATTTATTATTAATATATTTGTTTAGATGAATTTATAATTATCTTGACTAGACATAAACCTAATGAAATCAGAATAACTAATTTTAATATTAATCTATATTAACTGTTATATAAAAGAGCTGATATTTCAGTTTCTGTAACTGGTTGTTAGTAATACGATGTGATATGATAATAATTTATTATCGTGTTAAGCTATGTATTGATTCATTTTTAGTTGAAGTGTGTTCTTGTTTGGCTCAGCAGTGACAGAGCAGATGACTAGAGTACCGTTTATTTCGAGAAAGTGAGTTTTCTGAGAGTGATGTACACCTAATGGTTAATTTATGCGCCCTGTCCATTACAAGGCAGTGCCGCTCAGAGTTCTTGATTGAACCCACAATTACAATACATAATACACTTTTATAATAACGTCCCAGCCACTGTTCAGGTATTATCTATAAATGAATTTAAATGTTTTATAAAAAAATGTCTCTGTCATAAATCCTACTACTCCACAGCTGAATATCTAAGTGATCCGACAGCCTGGGACTAGATTATGATTATTTTATAGCAATAGACATCAAAAAGAATTCTAAAGGAATCAATTTTGAGAAATTAAATGCCTTTTATGCCTTTTAATTCTAAGCGACATTTTGAGACGTTATGTCCAGCCCAGTAATGTCACTAGTTACGGCACCTTTCAAAGCAATTCACACTAATACTGCACATTAATGGTTCACGGGCGCTGTAGTGCCCACCTGGTCATCATCCTGTGGAACGAAACCTGTTACTGGGGAAAAAAATTATTAAGTGATCTAGATGACTTAGTGTATAGACTGTATTACGAATATTGTGTGCATCTGGAATCCATGATTACTTATAGAGAAAGGTAATTATGGTGTCATGGAAATTATTGTAAATTTTTTGAAGTAGGCGTTATTTTGTAGAAATCCATTCCATCCAAGACTCAAGAGAGAGAGTCTCGTGCCAGAGTTTTTTGAGACGATATCTCCTGAGGATGCCTCGTGTAGAGGCGAAACGCGTGTCGAATTGTTTGAAGACGAATATTGGCGGAATCAACTCAAGAAAACTCAAAACATTTGGATGTCATGAAAATTAACATATTTATATATTTTGAAAAAATACAAATATAGGAAAGTAGTGTGACCTTTACAGATGAACTGTAATTTGTTATATATATAAGATAAACTATAATTTCTTATTTATAGTAGAAGGTTTAACACATTAATATCAATCAAGAAAAATATATGGCAAATAGAAATTATTTGATAGAATCCGATCTTTATGGCGTTCAATCTACGGCATCCCGGCCTGAGATTCGCTTTAAAGATATATACATTTTGATTGTTGTACATATTAGTATAATATATAAATAGTTAGTTAGCATAGTTTTAAAAAGCATCTGATTTTAGCATTCACAATTTAAATACAAGATGCAGTCAGTAAAGTCTTTAGACTTATAAGTTTGTGAGGTCTTTCAAAACAGATTGCAGAAATGGGCTTAAATAGATTTAATAGTCACGATAAATGAATTCAAACAATCAAATTATATAGTCGATGAGTACACATTCACACTTTTAATTAGTTATTTATATCTTGAATAATTAAGTTATAATAATAATAAGGTATCACATATTATATACTTCATTATTTATAACAATTTTAAAAGAGCGACATGTAATTATTGACAATTTATTATGTTTTAAAGTGATAGCCCTCACTTCTCGGATTAATACAAAAATAAAATTTGAAAACAAAATATTTATGAACGACGCTAGACTCAAACTTGCGACCTCTCGCGTTTTGTGCGAGTGCTCTGACAACTGAACTCTATCAATTTCCTAATATGCCAATTTTGGGGTTGAGCAGGCTATCAACTGTAAAGTAGATCTTGTAGATGAAGCCACAACCTGAGAGTTGAACAAAGCATACAAGATTTTTTGATGATACGTCAATCGAACGGTAAGCTCAGTTGGCAGAGTATTCGCACAGAATGCGAGAGGTCATGAGTTCGAGTCCCGCATCATTCATAAAAAAATTGTTTTCCAATTTTATTTAAGTAATTATTAAGTTACTTGCCCATTCCTCTCAAAATATGTAGTTTTACGAAGCAGTTGTATTGTAAAAAATATTAACGATTCAACAGTGTTCTTATATGCATACTTGAATAAATAAATATTTAACTTTAGCATTTACGTCCTTGACCCGTTTCAATTATAAACTTAAACTTCAATCTACCCCCCCTTTTTGTCGAAACGACGTTAACACATATGATTGACCCCGCAGCTCCAATAGGTTGTACAGAGCGAAGGCAATTTTCAATTAACCGTTCGCTAATAGAACGGTGGCCGGTCGGTCGTAAGAGGCTGTAATAACTCCAGCCGGCCAAGCGGAAAACTAACGTGTCGCGCACGCCGTACGGGACGTGTCGGGAACGGACACGAGCCAGTATGCTATACATGATCGTTGTTATAAAATATAATCTCCATTTAAACACCAATAGGAGGCTCCTTTGCACCGGATGCCGGCTACTACCGGCAGTAATGTGTAAGTGTTACTGTGTTTCTAAAGAAATTACTGGACAAATGAGACTTGACATCTTATGTCTCAAGGTGGCAAGCGCAGTTGTAGTGCCGCTCAGAATTTTTGGGTTTTTCAATCATCCTGAGTGGCACTGCATAATAATGGGCAGGGCATATCAATTATTTTTATTTTAATCTATAGATTGAATCATGCCAGTCTTCCAGAGGATTAAGTAGATATTACGGACAACGATGTATAGGTACAGATTGTTTAATCTGCAAATAAGTTATAAGCAGACAGTGCGAGGCTCCTTTGCACAGGATGCCGACTAGATTTTGGATACCACAACGGCGCCTATTTCTGCCGTGAAGCAGTTATGTGTAAGCATTACTGCGTTTCGGTCTGAAGGGCGTCGGAGCTAGTGAAATTACTGGGTAAATAAGATTTAACATCTTATGTCTCAAGGTTACGAGCGCAATTGTAGTGCCGCTCAAAATTTTTGAGTTTTTCAAGAATCCTGAGCGGCACTGCATTGTAATGGGCAGGGCGTATCAATTACCATCAGCTGAACGTCTTGCTCGTCTCGTCCCTTATTATCATAAAAAAAAAGCTCTTTGTTCAGGTTGATACCCACATTAAGTTATTACCACTTTAAAGGCTGGCGTCGTATTTCTTGAAAGATCCTGAATACAATATATTGAACATCGGCGATTGCTCTTCCAGTTTCCATCACGGCAGCCTCTAGAACGTTTTGACTTTCATATATAAAATATAAATATAAAAATGTAATGAGCTTGATAAGCCATGTTGCGAATATATAAGAATATTATATGACAAAATACCAACATCACATAAAATATTTAAAAAGTTTTTATATAAACACATACAAGTTTGGTGCTCAGTAAACTTTTACCCATATTATATTATTATCTACAAAACCGTTCCCCAGCGGTCAGCTTAACCCGTATGAGCGCAAACAAAAAACAAATGAATAATATCCACGCTTAATTTAGCTCAAATCACGGGAACGTTTTTGTGTATCGCACGATTTTTCATTCTACCGTATGACGCTCGGAGGGTTGAGTTACGACTTAGGACTTATTAGGTGTTAATTTTTTATAACGATTAATGAAACTTCTAACTAGAGGTGGTCGTTAATTCAATAAACTGTTTTTATAAACAGATTTATATTCGTTAACGAATTAACTGTTTTTATTCAACGAAAAAAACTGTTGATAATAATAAGTTAATAAATTCAATCAACGTTTTCGCCCGTAACTCGCAATAAATGAAGCATATCTCCGACCCTTTTGCACCTATCCCTTTCTCAATTCTCAGTTGCACTTACGCCACAAAAACGCTAATAAATTGATGTTTAACCTCACAAAAAACAGCTTTTATTGATTGCAGATTTACAAGGGAAGATCATTTCATTAGATAATGTTAACATTAATCTGCTGTCATATACTTACAATATTTTTGTTGTACTTAATTCAAAACAGCATACGAAGTTGCGAGCGAAAACGTTCACTCGATATTATATTGAGGAAATAGCTTCTAGGTATAAATTAAATTAATAATAAAAAAAAGTAATAATATAATATGAACCTGTTAAATTATTAATTAATGCATTAAACGATTATTGTAAACCCGTTGACGACTTAACAGTTTTTTCAACCTGTTGAACATTGACAGGAACAGTTAAATTAAATTAATTTAAAAACCTTCGTTGACAAACGTCTTCTTCTCAATTCTAATGCAACTTCCAACGAGGTTGCGTTAAACGCTTAACGCGACCATGGCGGGGGTATGGGAGCACTGTTGCGTTAAACATTCAACGTTTATGATTATTACTAATTACTATACTAGTTAACAAAACAAATATTAAGTATCCTACAATATGAAAACATAGTTAAAGCGCGTTTTAGAGTACATACATACTGGTGCTAGTACCATTTATCGGCTACGATGTAGACATACATAGTGCCGATATTGACTGCGTAATCTATCTCGCAAGTAGTACTTATTAGTTCACCATTATTTTATTTTGATTTGAAGATCTATGAAATGAAAAAGCGTCAGTAAAAAGAGCAGACAAATAAATTTTTATAATTCAGCTGAATGTAATCGATACGCCCTGCCCATTACAATGCAGTACCGCTCCGGATTCTTGTAAACCCCAAAAGTTCTGAGCGGCACTACACTTGCGCGCGTCACCAAGAGACATAAGATGTTAAGTCTCATTTAACCAGTAATTTCACTAGCTACGGCGCCCTTCAGACTGAAACACAATAATGTTTACATATTACTGCTTCACGGCAGAAATGGGCGCCGTTGTGGTACCCATACTCTAGCTGGCATCCTGTGCAAAGGAGCCTCCCACTTGTAAATTCTGCTTCAACCAATTCAACGCGTGTTTCGTTTCTACACGAGGCATCTTCAGGAGGTGTTAACGCGCCAAACTCTGGAAAGAGACTAACACAGGTTAGCGAAACTAACGTTAAGATAATTCAAAACATTTGGATGAATATGAATTTCGGCAAATAACAACACCTAATTTTTTTTTAATATGCACGGATAATCTCTTACACAACAATAATATTAATTGTCTGCACTAGTATAGTATAGTCACTTTGTATTTGATATATATAAATATATAAATAAAATATATAATAATATATATATATATATAAATCCAGACACAATTTTATGTTACATATTTTAGTCTCGTAGTTCTATTAGCAATATTCTATATTGAAAATTATCTGAGCGTTTATGTGTAATCGATATTAAAGGAATGCGTGCAGTTAATCGAGGTTAGGGACACGTGGCGCGCCCAGAAGGGTTCATCCATATTTACTGAAGTTGCCCGCACTGTATACACAGTCTGAATATAAATGATAAAGCCTCCATCCAATACATTTATAAACCTTCATTAATTTTTAAGTGGCTCCCAACAAACTGTAACCTCCCACGTGCCAACACTGTACATTTTACCCGTGGTGTGTTTATCAGCTGTCTGCCACGTGATGAACATATGATTGAAGGTGTCAAGCAGATCTGGTAAGAGCCAGCCATTACTCTTATCCCCCAACGCTGTACAACTATGGACAGTTTTATAAAATGACTGCTTCTGGTTGATCTCTGGAAAAATACTTGATGAACTACTTATGATCTTTATAGTAATCGTAGCATTCGGCATCGTTTATTTATTATTAGTTGCAAATTGATTTCGTGCTTGTTTACTAACTCAATACATCATAAGTTAGGGCTGGCGGTCCTCGTTGCTAGGGTATCAGAATCATTAGGTACCTATACTTATAAATGGGAAATTGTTTTTTTATTCATCGTAATAAATTGAAAACAATACATAATAAAAATAATTAAAAATATGTTTATGCTTGTGCCAATGAAACCCTGACATACGATAACCCACATGAAATGCTTATTGACCCTATTTTTTTATGACTTAAACACAAATGACTAGTTTTCAGCCCGTTTCTCTATTACTTGCTAATTCCAAGTTCTAGGTCAACCGAAATTACCCTATATTTTGATTCCCTTGAGAGTATCATACATATTTGCCGAGCGCGTACAAAGTTCTGTCCGTCACTGAAGCGACTGGAACCATACGCGAACCAAATCTTAAACTACTATTAGTAAAGTCTACCAGATATTCTTCCGTAAACAACTAATGGAGAAGAAATGGGAATACGTGAAGAGCATCCACGCCTATTTTAAAAAAGAATATGATAGCATAGATATGGGGTCCCTGTATACGATTTTAAGAGGGTTTCAAATCAAGGATAAACTTATCGAAATGATTGTGGTAGCCACTGGAGTGAGTAAAATGCATGTTCGGGTTGGCGGCGAACTAACCGACGACTTTATTTGTTTACCGGACTGAAGCAGGGTAATGCCCTGTCACCGATGCTGTTCAATCTAGTATTGGAGCTTGTTTTAAAAAAAATGATGAAACTAGATTCGGGAAAAGAGGTTGGTCGAAAGCATAAGGTGATAGAATATGCAGATATCCTGGCTCTATACAAAAAAGAAGTCGTTGCAGCCGCATGGTCGGACGTAGGATTGACCGGGACACGATATATAATACCGAGATCTACGAGTGGGTGATATCCAGTGGGAGTTATCCAGATTCAAATACCTAGGTTGCACAGTGGCTGTTAAAACACCCGCGAGGAGAAAATTAATAAAATTAATATACGGATCCACATTACACTACAGTATAGTGCAGCCTCACACAAGGTCCTAGTGGACAGTACACGGACAAATATCCCGAATATATAAAAACATCTTAAGACCAATATTTAATGTATCGCTGTGAAGCCTGGGCACTTTCGCTAATGGAGAAGACCAAACTACTTGTAGCAGAGCGAAAGATGCTTGGCCTAGATAGAAGACCTCGTAGCAGAGCCCAACATTATTGAAGAAGTTAAGATCCATCGCTCTCGGTCACGTAAAACGCACGGGAGAGGTTGGTGAAATAAAAAAGGCATACTCGGGACTAGTAGAGGGCAGACACCCAGAAAGTCGCCCTAAGTATAGGTGGGAAGACCGGGAGAACGCTGACCTGTGCGAGATGAAAATCATGAATTGAAAAAAAGTGTAGGACTCTCTTGTCAGAGGCCAAGTCCCACGTTGGGTTTTTTGCGCTGCAGGAGTAAGTAAGTGAGATTGCAAAGATATACCTTCGTTTTTTGTGGCATAAATCACGTGTTTCACAACGAAGTGCCTGGCCACATCAAAATAAAAAAAAATAACACTTCAGAACTATTACAATTATTTTAAATCAATAAATTTATCTCTCAGAAAAATCAAGTTTCATCCATAATTTCAACGACTCTCTTACGAATTTACGATCTGGTCACGTGTCCTGACGCATGTTAAATATTTTACACCCAACCCAAAAAAATTGCTCAATGCCGCTAAAGAAGTTTTCACTTCAAAAAGCTTCACTACGTCGTGTTTAGAACATCGTGATAATTCATTGAGTAGAAAAAATGGAGAATGGACGTTACTAAACCGAGTATGACGGCTCAGTCTCATTCAATACTAACAAAATAAAATGCTCACGACTAAAGTGATATGTGTATCTAGTATACTATACACTATTTACCGCTATTCACGCTACCTTATTGCCGCTTGCCATTCACCCCATTATTATTATTAAGCAGCGTGCTGCCAAGGAACATTGCAGACGAGGCACAAATCTTGCAATAATACCATTAGCGCGACAGACAGACAGTAGGGCTTCTGTATTCCGTTACATACAAGTGTTCTTGGACAAAACCTTTCATTATAATTTACGAGTTTAATTAGCTCCTCAGTAAACGAGCCTTTGTTTTGTTCTGTTTTCGTAAATGGTAGGCTGGCGATGTTTTTGGTAAAATTAACTCGCTGTGTACCCAGTACGTTTATTACCTACCTTCTTGTTGTCAATTTGTATGTATTAATTGTTGTGTGCTAATACAATTATTTTGTTTAATTTTGTATGTTGTATTTTATATAATTTATGTTATTATTGTACGCCAATAACTCATTGCTTAAGCATCTTTATGTAACTATGAATATTTGCGTTTTTGAACTTTCAAAATTCTGTGATGCTTTCTCTCAAAATATTTATCTACTTTTAACTAAGCTCTCATTTCTGTGCAGTTTCTCTGTTCCTTTACAGTTTACACTAAAGAAAATTAAAGAAAATCTCGATCTCCAATCAAAGATACCATGTATCTAGATATTATCTCCGCGAGTCATTAGTATTGGTGTTGTAGGATTCGCTCTTGTCTGGTTTTTATAGCATTATATATACTAGTTTAATTATCGTGGCATTTTAACCAAACATAAAGATTTCTTAAAAATCTCCACCTAATATTCAATTCGTTATGATGAAAAGGTTTTGGTAAACCTGTTTAATTAATAGTATCTCCATTATAAAAGAGTAGATCCAAAAAACAAGACTTAGAAGTTTGGAATAATTATTAGTACATTGTATTATTAACTACCTTTATAATTATTCCATGTTCCAACATTGTATATTTTTACAATAGAAATCAATAGTGAAAGATAATAATTATTAATAATAGCTAAAGGAATTCTTTACAAATGTGTCATAAATCAAATAAAAATCACATAGGTATTGTTAACCAAAAGAACTGGGTAAAAGTGTACAAAAACTAAGCATCGAGTGACTCGGTATAAATGAATGAAAAACTAATAAAATTTGGCGGACCAAGGACCGGTCAAAAGCAAAAAAAGATTATTTCTGTTTTATAAATTTCATGTTTCCGCCAATTTGTCGTTGTGAGTCGTGAAAATCGAAGCACATAAAGTGGACGTTCATAGGAACATATCACGCATATTGCGTATGAACCTGCAGCTGTATGGTGCACTCGACTACGAGGAGACTAGAGTTAGAAATGCTCAGAGCTTAGACGGAGTTATGTGCTCTAGCATAGTCATGTCAAGATTTTAACGCAAATGTGTCGTTGTATTCGAACCTACTTCTAATTTTTAGGTAAAAACTTCAATAAAACTATAATTATTTCCCTATTACATAATTATCTGGAAGCAACTCCTCAATCGACCTTTTCCGAGTTAGGTTAGAGTAGTTCTTCAGTTAAATGTTCTTTATTTTGACATCCTGGATTAAGAAACAGATATCCCAATAGATTTCTTGTATGTCAGATTTTATGTTATGAAATGTTTGACCTAACTTTATGTTTGATTGACATTTATGTATCTGATTAAAAATCATCTCTTTAAGAGAATGTTCATTTAACTATAAGGCTGTCCTTCTACATCAAACATTGCATATAAAAGAAAACGTATTTTGAAAACTGTGACCCGTAATCTCTACAATCTATATAAAATGATAGAGATTTTCATTGGAGCGCGCATCACCGAAAAACTAATTGATAGATTTAAATTAAGTCATCTTAGTTTTAATATTTATACACTTGGCCTTATCTAAAAAAATATTGCAATATCTTCATTAAATTTAAAGTTTTTAAAGTCTTAAGAAACAAATATTTTTAAAAGCAGAACGTGTACAGTCATATCACGTGTATAATTGTATATTATTGATTGTTTTTTTTATCGAGTTAGAAACATATAATCAGCGTAGTGGTCACCTGGTGGTAAGTGATCACCCCCACTCATGCTCTCATCCAATACCACAGGTATCACGAGAGCAATACCAGCCTTGTTAAATCGTCAGAAACGCTTCCTAGGACCTTAAAACGTCTATATCTGATGAAAACTCAATATCTGAAAAATTGGGTAAAATCTATAATTCCCAACTTATGAATTTTTTTTTATTTTCTTAGCGGGAAGTTAAAACATGTCCAACAGAATAATTTTACAAAGTAGATGAAGGTGCAGCGCAATATTTCTGAACGCACTCCGTCTAAATCTAATAACAATATGGCGGTGCCCGGGTTTAACTAGAATTGTTTTATTCAATTCTACGCTGTGCGGCTGCGGCGCTGTAAAAACTTGTTGTGTGGTTTATTGAGAGTTTATTTAGGAACCAATACGAGCGTGGAACGATTAAACGTAAAACTGGAGAACAATAAGTCGACAAAATGTTCATTGCTATCTGTTACGTAAAATAACAAAAGGCGTAAAAGCATTTACTTTTCATAATAATTGCGAAAGCTTAGAAAGAAATAGTGAACTGAGAGAGAAGAAACGGCACAAGAAACTCTCCCATTATGATTTTGTTAAAATTTATCTAATACAATATTGTACTGTGGCAGGCCATACGTTAGAGTTACTAACAAGCAATTCCTTATTTGTTAATGGTTATTTTAGAAAAGGAATTATGGACCATTTTGAACTAAATTCAAAACTCTCAATTCGAATGTATATTTTTTTCATGTAAGTTATCTCATATGTTATCTCCAGTGTTATATTATTATATTGGGCGGTGGCGAAATAGTTAGAACCTTTGACACTAATCCCGGTGATCCCGGATGACACTCTTCATCGTAACAAATCATATTTGTACAATTATTTGACGATTTATAGAGTCGACCACAGAACAGAAGAAAGTTTTTTCTGTATCGTGGGGTTGACAACGCTCTAGTGATTCCTCTGCTGTTAGAGTATGGGCCGTGGTGATCAGATACCATCATATATGTATGCATCAGACCAATACCTACGCTTGATTGTTATAAAAAAAAATAACAAATATGAAAAATTATTTTGTCATTTGAAGTCGCATAACTTCTTAATTTGTGCCATTTGTCAAGACTATAATATATTTAATACGATATACTTACATAAAAATATATGAATGATGTGTACATCTATTGATTATTGAACTTGGGACGTTTTTCTCAGAGGTGAGGGTCACTAACCACTGTGCTATGCAATTGTTGTATTTATATTTTATCGCGCTACTTGTATACTGACGATATTTCTAATATAATATATAATTTACTTTGGTAGATCACTAATTAATGTAGGCAAATATAAGACCGAGGCCTTAAAGAAGATAAATTAGCTAACTTCAAAACTTATATCATACTAAATCGCTTCGCAAAGTACACAAACTATGCATATCAGTACAGTTTCAATTATCATTTTAAGTCAAGCCCGGTTTGTCTCGTAAACAATCCCTAAACATTGGGTAAACATCGATTAAATATAGCAAGTGTAAGCATCGTACACACTCCACACTTGATCGCGATCCGCAAACATTGAATGACAAACACGCCATATGCGGCTACTCCAACTGGCTGCTATATTAATGTTAATATTCCATCTATAATTTAGGGTTTTAACTTGGAGCTTATAACAACTATGGTATTATAATGTTCCCTTATTATGATTTCTGATTATTACCGTATTTGGTGGAGAAGAAGGCTTATATTACATTACAGTGGGAGACTCTTTTGCACAGGATGCCGGCTAGATTATGGGTACCACAACGGCGTGTTGAGCGTGTAGGTGTTATGGCATTAGAAACCTCAATATCATTTTTGAAGAACTATCCATAAATATCCTACACGTATGGGTTTGATGAAAAAAAAAATTCGAGTTTCAGTTTTCAGTATAGGGAACCTCCAAAATTTATTGAATTTTTCTATTTTTGTGTAAAAATGTTAATGCGGTTCACTGAACACATCTACCTAACCACCCATATAGCCGAATGGTTAGTGACCCTGACTACTAAGCTATAGGTCCCGGGTTCGAATCCCGGTAGGTGCAAACATTTATATGATGAATATTATAGATGTTTGTTTCCGAGTCATGGATGTCTATATGTATTTATGTATGTTTAAGTAAGTATATTGTATTAAATATATCATTATCTTTGTACCCATAGTACACGCTATGCCTAGTTTGGGGCAAGATAATTTGTGTAAAAGTATGTCAATATTATTATTATTATTACTTACCAAGTTTCAACAGTATAGTTATTATAGATTTGGAAAAAAAGTGGCTGTAACATATACGGACAGACAGACAAACATGACAAATCTATAAGAGTTTCGTTTTTTGCCATTTGGCTACGGAATCCAAAAAACGTTTAATACGCTGGTATTTGTATTTTACTAATAAAAAACATTAAGTGACCCCAATAGTATAAGCCTTGGTTAGTGTTACCCTTGCGAATAATTGTAAACAAACCGAACAGCAAACAAATATATGAGTGTAGTGTATACTTAATTGATTCTCTAATATAATATATATATTGAAAGTAAAATGTTACTAGTTTATTAGTTATATTTAATTAGATTAAACGCTGTGCTTACATTTTTTATATATTTTTTTTTATGGAATAGGAGGACAAACGAGCGTACGGGTCATCTGGTGTTAAGTGATCACCACCACCCACATTCTCTTGCAATACCAGAGGAATCACAAGAGCGTTGCCGGCCTTTAAGGAAAGTGTACGCGCTTTTTTTGAAGGTACCCATGTCGTATCGTCTCAGAAACACCGCACAAGGAAGCTCATTCCATAGCTTTGTGGTACGAGAAAGAAAGCTCCTTGAAAAACGCACTGTGGAGGACCGCCACACATCCAGATGGTGGGGATGATATCCCAATTTGTGGCGTGTCGTGAGAAGGTGGAATTCGGTGGCAGGAATCAGATTAAACAGCTCTTCTGAACACTCCCCGTGATAAATGCAGTAGAAGACACACAATGAAGCGACGTCTCTACGCAACGCCAAGTGATCCAGCCGTTCACAGAGCACTGACAATTCGAGCTGCTCTGCGTTGCACGCGGTCAAATGAATCGAGCTGATACTGGTGTACGCCAGACCAGAGATGACAGCAATACTCCATGTGTGGCAGGACCTGCGTTTTGTACAGCGCTAGAATGTGGGCCGGCTTGAGAGGAGCGCCTTGCGCCATACACGATCAAAGGCCTTCGCTATATCCAGGCTAACCCCCTAGCTTTCGATAGCCGCAACCCATCTATGTGTTAGGTATACTAGAAGATCGCCTGCCGACCGACCATGGCGAAAGCCGTACTGCCGGTCGTTGATCAAATTTTGACGACGTGCTTCGATTTTCACAGTGGCACAGTTATATTTCCTCCTTAGAACTAGGCATTTCGGATCCTTTGTGCCCAGCGCCGCAACCCAAGTTCGATACGCCTGTTTTTTGCAGTCAGATGCTGCTTTAACTGACGCATCGAACCAGGGCTGTATATATTTGATAATAAATACAGCAAATATTTGCTGTATTTATTTTTATTCCATTACTTGTTTTTGTTATGGAAAACTAGGACTAACAAGCGTACGGGTCATCTGGTGTTAAGTGATCACCGCCGCCCACAATTTCTTGCAGCACCAGGGGAATCACAGGAGCGTTGCCGGCCCTTAAGGAAGGTGTACGTGCTTTATTTGTAGTTTTAGTAGTTTCTGTTGTAATCAATTGCACTTGTTCGTTTATCTAAATAATTTAATCATTGATATTTGGAATGTGTGAAATAATATCGGAAGTGATAAGTTATGGGCTTCAAAATTTGAATAGCTTAAGGTGTCAAGTTACCCGTACCGTCCTACCCTGTAAGGTACCTAATACAGCAATTAAATATAATGAAGTACAAACAGATAAATTTTGCGTATGAGTACAATACAAATATTAATTAACAGAATAGACAATACAATGTAAACAAAAGGGAATTCAACTTCCGACATCATCACCTGATCAGTTCAATGGTTATAGTTACTCTTGTGACCAAACGTGAAATACTTAACTTCACAAAGTTCCTGTGGTTATTAGTTGTTGTGGGGCAAGGGTCTCACGTGATGGGTAGTGCAGAGGAAACCACCCACGGACATCTGCAAAACCAACGGTTTAGGGTGAAAAAGGGTTAGAGTATACTCTATGCTCTCTCTTCGTTTGTTGTTGTATAATCCAAAAAACGTTACAAAATATACGAGTATAATATTTTGGAGACCCCTAAATTACTCATAGATTCCATCATTACGTACAACTAAACGTAATATTGAGTACAACTTTTTTACAACGTGCCCAATATGTAAGTATACCCTTACAAACGAAAATGAATTTATTAATAGGTCCAAATCGGTGGAGTTTCGAGGTAACAAACATACAAAAAACATACTGTCAAATTCCTCGTCCTTTTTGAAATCAGTCGTAAATAAGTCCCGTTGCCTTTATGTTAAATGAAGACCTCTTGAAACAAACAAACAAATAAAGTAACTCTTAGTACCTCTTGAGATAGTGATAAAATTTCGTTAGTGAGCATATTGTAATATTATATGCTTGATATTTATAAAAAGCGGCCAAGTGCGAGTCGGACTCACCCATGAAGGGTTCCGTAGCAGCAAGAAATATTATATAAAAGTTCTTGTAGTTCGTTGTAATTTTGATCTTGTTTTAATATTTAATAGTGTATTATTTTTATAATTAAGTTATTTATAACGAATTAAAAAAACTACTTACTTGATCTCGTTCAAACCAATTTTCGGTGGAAGTTTGCAAAGTGATGTACATCATTTAATTTTATTTTGGTTTTATCATCTTTTCCATCTTATTTTAGAAGTTACAGGGGGGGGGGGACATACATTTTACCACCTTAGAAGTGTCTCACGCGCAAACTGTTCAGCTTAGAAAAAAAATGATATTAGAAACCTCAATATCCATAGACACACGTATGGGTTCGATGAAAAAAAAAAATTTTTGAGTTTTAGTTCTAAGTTGTTTTTTTTTTTCTATTTCTAAGTGAATAACTTAAAGCGGTTCACAGAATACAATACCTACTTACTAAGTTTCAACAGTATATTACTTCTAATAATTTCAGAAAAAAGTGGCTGTGACATACGGACCGACAGATAGACAAACATGATGAATTTATAAGCGATCCGTTTTTTGCCATTTGGCTACGAAGCCCTAAAAAGTGCCTGCAAATGCCCTAATTGTACCCGCATCAATGCATCGGCTACGTTATCGTAGCATTGTGTAGCATTGCTACGCGAAAACAAACGCATCTGTAGAGGTATTATTTTATTTTACTATTTTGTTAGAAATATGAGCAAAAACAAAAAAAAAAACTAGTAAATTCTAAGAATTATTAATAACGTAATACCAGTAAAATAATAATATGTATATTTTATTCTAGTCCGCGTGTTCCATTCATTTATAACAAGCGTTCATCGTCTCTCACCTTATAATATTAGTGCATAAGGTTCAAAAAAAAAAAATACCTAAGCATTAGCATTAATTTTTGATACTTAATTTCTATTACATTTTTCCTGCAATGTTTATTTAATGGTGAAAAATAGTAAATATTCATTTTATATTTATAGTCCTCAAGTCATATATAAATTAATATTACTGGTATTACAATCGATATATTTATAATATTTAGATTCACATATGTGTTTTGTACATTAATGTACACAAGCATACATCATATATGTTAATTTACACACATACTTATATGTATACAAATGTTATAAATTTGTGATCACAATCCTCTTCTTGTTTCGCTCTTAATATATTGTTCTCCTGGGATCTGTACGTGGATCGCTTGTCATGGAAAATTCTGAATAAGGAAACTGTTTATTGTATCTGTAACATATTTTAAGAACGTTTGAGCAAATTCCAGTGTTTGTGGGCGGTGGTGGTATATTAAAGGCTGTATTGGTTTTGTGTCACACTCTTCTAATCTGATCTGCCAGAGCAACTTATGGTGCGTCAACCAATTTTAATAAACTAATTATACATGTATTTTCTGATTAAACCACCAGTAATATTTAATTTATACATCATCATCATCAGTCGTAAGACATAAGACGTCCACTGCTGGTCAAAGGCCTCCCCAAAAGATTTCCACGACGATCAGTCCTGCGCTGCCCTCATCCAACGTATTCCGGCTATCTTGACGAGATCGTCGGTCCATGTTGTGGGAGGCCTACCAACACTCCGTCTTCCGGTAGGTGGTTACCACTCGAGGACTTAACTGCCCCAACGGCCATCTGTCCGTCGAACTATGTGCCCTGCCACTTTAGTTTCGCAATCATTGCACCATGATTGCGAATTTCTACATATTTTACGATAATTCTTCATTTTACGTAAGTTTTACACATAGAAACATATTTATTTCTAAATTCTCATCCCACTGACATGACAAAAAAATAATTGTTATGAAAAATCCCTCGGGAATCAAAACGCGCCGGTTTCTAACAACTCATCAAATCTAGATAAACGTGAAAAATACAACAAAAAGTAATCAAATAAAGCCTTTCTTATAGATAAGAAATTAAGTAACTGCGAAAATATATCGTACAGCATAGAGGTCATTAAATAATACTAGAGATCAATCAATGACTTAATCATTTGTTATATTTCATCAAACCAATTCAAATCAAAAATATTTTATTTCGTAGGTAAATTGCATTTTACACTTGATATATGTCATTTTTTCATACAGCTCGTTAGGAAGGCAGATTTTGTTAGAGAAGAACGAGCAAGTAACTCTAAGGTTGCTCTTTTTAAAACAGAATGGTATTACAAGTTCTTATTTTTAATTATATAAATATATGCAAAGTGATGCAACAAAAATACTCTAACGTCAATTACTAAATGCCTTACACGAGTAAGTCAAATAAATGTAAATTAATAGGTAAAAAACATAGTTATAGTTATTGAGTATATACTTAAAGTACAATACAGTAGATCACATCAATCCAGACATCATATTACATCCTTAAATAAAACAAAGGCATTATGTGAGCATTTTATTAGCTATTATATATTTAAAGTGTATAATAACTTTAATTTAAAAAATAAAGAAGTGGAAATGGCCCAAGAATCGAACCCTGTGGAAGGCCCTTGGTAACATCGCCCATCAGGTTTCCTGGTTAGCAAAGTTACTTATTTATATTTTACACTTTGCCAAGATCATTTCACTCGACGAATGAAAAATTCGCATTCAGTATTCCTCACATCACTTTCCCCACACAAAAATTTTCCCCACACGAAAGAGAAGTGATGGCGTACTATACTTCGACAGTCGCTGTAATCTTCAATATTCGTAGATCTAGTTCATATTTGCTCGTACATATTCTACGCTTGAATCAACATTACATTTAAGTTTTTGACAATCGGCTGAATACAGTACGTGTTCTTTTGAAGAGACATTTAAATTCTATATGTCGCCTCGTCGCCTTATGGTAAGTTATATTATGATGGGGTGTGGTATATAATAAAGAAGAAAGCGAATGATATGCGACATTACGTATTGTACAAAGAGATTGTTTAAGTTAGTCAGAGTTGTAGTTGAAAAGTGGAGATTAAGTCTGATTCACTCCCTGGGAGCACAAACGAAATAAGAATAATATTTTATAATAAAATGTAGAAAAAGGTAAACAGATTCAGTGTTAGTTTTTTTAAATAAACTACGTGATAGGTAGTAAGAACATGTTGGTGTCGTTTGGTCATTTAGAGGATATGGTTGAAAGAAGTATGATTGTACAAATAAAGTGCGTATGTGGATGTAAATATTGGCATAAGTCATCATAGGTCTATATTCCACGATGACACCAGAGATGTTTTGAAAATATGCAACCTATATGCCAATACTAAGAAAACATGCATGAAAGGTTTGGTGCTAGTAGAAGAAGACAGGCAAGTACGTCAGGACTGTGACACCAGAGGTCAATAATCTTTGCTTCCAAAAATTTGGTCTAGGTTTTAGAGTTCATTTTACAATGATAAAAGTTCGTTTGGATTTGTTTTAATGTCACAATCAAACTCACAAATAATATAAATGTCAAAAACTGATCAATTAACGATGAAACTGTAGTACTGACGGTCTAATTAAAACTTGTACCAACCGTATTAGATAACTAAACATGCTATGAATTTAAACTAAGTATGAATTACTGTAACTACGACAATTACAATTTTTAAGATCAATAAACATCAGATCTATCATGTGTCAAAAAAATGCCAATACAAATCTCAAGAAGCCTCTACTATATAGCACTGGACTGGCGGAAGTGCTTTTGTGCCTATTTGATATTCGCCATTTTGGCGCTGTTGGCCATGTAGCGAAACTAGGTACTAAAACTAGTGATGACAACCTCAGCAAACATAAATAAATAGTGGGAAACTATTTACAAAAAAATGTGTACTTTATAACGTTGATTCTTGAAGTATAAATAACACAAAAAAGAAAGAAATTAATTCAAAATATATATACTTCACAGTATTGTACGTTTCTTCACAGCCATTTGTATTATACGTCAAAATTAGTTCTCTGGACGCTCGCTTGTGGCGCTTCAAATAGGCACAAAAAATTGCTGTCAACTATATGGAACAGCATGTCCAGTGGTATTTATACAGGTCAGTGCAATAAGCGTATTATGATGACATACGTTTATTACGCAAGGTTTCATTGAGTCGGTAAAATTAAAGAAACAGAAAAAATCTCAAAGTTCTAGGTTAATAGGTGCAGTGTGATCTACACTACATACTTGTGTATAAGTCTTATTTTCACTGATAAATTTCTTTGTTATGACCTTCAGATTGTTTTGCCGCTGTCACATAACGAAAGCCTTCTGACAGTATAACATCTCCCATAAAATTAACTGTCCCATTAAATTAATAAAGGAACAAAATCAAACAATTGTTATAAACAAACTATAAATTGTTCAAACAAAACTATTCCTACCTTAACAATGTTAAGCATTTTATAGTGAAAATGTGATTATATACCCAAGTCAAACATAATATGTGTGATTGAAGTAAATACAGAGACGGTCGATAACGTAAGACACACTGGACCTCGTGTATATAATACGTTATATTATACAAATACTAATGATAAATACAGGCTTATGTACTCAAACTATAAATTTAGTATGAACACATAGACGGAGCATTGCGCGTTACTTATCTATATCTCTAAACAATTTGTTATGTTTTTTTTAAAGTGATAACCCCAAATATTTTTTTTTAAATTTTATTTGTGTATTAATCCCATAAGTGAGGGTTATCACTTTAAAAAAATATAACAAATTGTTTAGATTAGCAAGAGCGACATCTCAAGTAAATTTCTTAATATGCAAATATTGGGGTTGAGCATGTTATTAACTGTAAAGTAAAACCTGTAGATGAAGCCACAACCTGAGAGTTGAACAAAGCAAACAAGATTTTATGACGATACGTCACTCGAACGGTTAGCTCGGTTGGGAGAGCACTCGCACGGAACGCGAGTGGTCGTGGGTTCGAGTCTCGCATCGTTCATAAATTTTATTTTCAAATTTTATTTAACTATACCTCTATTTTACACCACAACTGTCTCTTGGGTTTCTGCTATTTACGTACACCTGTTGTTGAACTCATTTTAGTAGCTCTTACTTGACATCCTTATTTAAGTTCTTTTTTTTTAAATAAGTTAATGTAAAACAGTTATATTTAACCTTCCTATTATAGTATTTAATAATAAAAGTGATCTTCCATTGAACTACAAAACTAATAACGAACTATAAACTATAACAGTTTGTAGTTTGTTTTTGCCTTTTATGTATTTTAAATTTTGCAGTTTATTTATTAATTGATATGTGTGTTTATTGGTACGCTTTTAACAAATAAATTAAGTGTTTTATATACGATCATGTGTGTGTCTGTGTAAACAATAAAGTAACAATATATACCGCTTTGACATATCAAGAATCACTCAAAAACTTGTACATATAAATTATATTATGACGAATTACTAGACGTGATGCGACAACGAAAATTGAGTTTCGCATTGTGGTGCTGCATAAGAAGTTAAAACTATTTCGATAAAAACTTAAGCTCTGAAGTAATGTGACAACACTATAAACTTGAAAATAAAACAACCGTTACAAAGCCGAGTGTGAAGGCTCAGACTCATTCAATGCTCACATAATCAAGGGCTCAGTGCGTCTCAAAAATATCTTGTACGATCATACATTAGTGTCCATAGCAAACATTAGTGCAATAGTTAATGACTCATTTTAATCAATAATATGTTCCATTAATTTAATGAGATAGTCTGTCTACATGTTAATAGATCAATGTTTGTAAAGTGAAGTCTCGCATTACCAAAACTAAATTAATGCAGGTTCGTCTCCTGTTTTGGTTTGGGTCCTAAAACGATCAATATTCTATTACAACGCTCAATCCAAACCTAGTATTTCTGTAGTTTAAGAGCCGACTAACATTGATTAATAAGCAAAAGTGAGGCTTATTACTTCCTTCGAAAAAACCCAGTCACAACATAAATATACCAGAGTTTCTCATATTTATTTGGCATTGGTATTGAAAAAAAAATCATAAAGTGCGGGTAAAATATTACAATAAAATATAACTCATGAAGTCATTATTTAAGCTAGAAACCTACAATATGAAACTGTAGGTTTCTATATTATCATTAATAACGTCACATATAACGTTTTCAAAGTATATTGCTTCACAATCTACATATTTTTGCATTGCTAGGAACCATACAAGTGGTTGTTCTAGTCTTCCTAGAGGATATTGAAACTTGGAATGTATTCACCTTAAGGCTTGTAATCGTATACTTCATTGCTTATCTGTAATCTTCGAAAAAAAAAACAAAGTGAAAGCTCATAATTGTATGTTTAATGCGTTGACAGTTCTATATTCAAGTTCTTCAATAACTCATTCACACGTATTTCCATAGTAATATGCAGTAATTTTCTTTGGTTTTCAAGCTGTAGTGCTATTTCCAATCAGGTCAAAAATAAGAAACTATTTTCTTACCAATGTTCTTCTCAATTATGTTCCATTCCCATTCGGCCTTTTTGCGCCGTCAGGTTTCGTCAACGGTGGCAATATCATACCTAGTCTGGGAGTAAGTTCTGATTAAAAACAAGTGAAAAGGATATTTCTGTACTTTTCACTCGCGTATCGAGACAGCCAGGATTTTGATCAAGCTCTTTTTATTTTTAGGGCTGGTCATATTGACGATAAGCACTGAGTTTCAGGACTCTTTTGATGAGACGTGAAAGAGTCCTAATGGGATTTATGATATTTTTTGTTTCTTTATAAGTAGATCCCGATCTTGTCTATTTATTAGGAAGCTGACATATATACAACTATCTTAATCTGTGGACACATCAGAAAATTATTTTATAATGTTGTACAGTCCTTTTATGCTAACTCAACATGCATAATAGTTAGAATAAACATTCTCAAATTACAACTTAAAGCTAAAGATATTTTTGATAAATATACCAAAAATAAAGCCACACGCAAAAGGCTGATAAAATAATAATAAAGTACTTACATAATAAACAAGGAAACAAAGTCTTCGAATGAGGGGGTGTTGTTTTATCTGTATGTTGCTGTAGCTTTTGAAGTGTCTTGAAACTGGCCGAAAGCCCAATAGCTCCATCCGTAAAACATGTTCCAAATTTGAACAAAATAAAAATTTGTAGTTCTTAAGTTGTAACAATATTTGAATAATGATTGTCCTTCACTTTATTTTTTTTTCCATTTTAAGGCAACAATTTACACGCAGTCATTCTTGGTCATCTCTTATTCATTGAGTGCAAAGCTTCCGAATCTTCAGGTGTACATCGAAAATGTACTTCAGTACAAATTTAAAAATACTTATAACATCACCAATTTTCTGACATTATTTTTTTAAACAATTTGTTATTTTTAAAGTGATATCCCTCACTTCTGGGATTAATTCAATTAAATTTGTAACCAAAATATATCAACGATGTGGGACTCGAATCCGCGACTACTTACGTTCTGTCCGAGCGCTCTTCCAACTGAACCAATTCAAGTTCGTTAATCTTGGTATGTCTTGTTCAACTCTCAGGTTGTGGTTTATTTTATTTTATCAATTTCAGTCAGTTGTCGTATGATATTTAAATTGGTTTCGGTAACAGTACCGCCGGGGAACCTGCCTGAAAATTCAACGTTTTATGAGATCTGCGGCGCTCTTGAGATCCTTATGGTGCTACAAGAAAATATGAGCCGCGTTGATAACAAGATGACCTATATATATGATTTATAGTTAACTCTTCCATAAAAAATAAATCGATACTTCAACAAAGCTCCATTGATTTTTTAAAACGGCCAGCCAAGTTCCAGTTGGTAACTTTCCATAACAGTAGAGCATGTCATTGAAAATATTAAATCCCATATTATTTTGGCTACGAAACTGTAACGAAAGATTTGTAACTGAACGTTTTGGGGTCGCTCTTTATTAAAGCTATGTATTTCACAGAGATACAATAACTTTGGAGAAATAATAATCATTATAAAAGAAGATGTAGACTCTTAGTCTATTGAATTTACAGATCATGTGAATCAACCTCAATAAATAAATCACTTCGCTTCCAAATGCACGACTATTTGGTTTTGGTTCCAACTTTAATTGAAGCTGAGTCTACCACGAGTCAGCAATGTGTTATTATATTGTTTTTTATAAGCATATTTAACGTAATTGTCGGATTTGCGTTGTACAAAACTAATTAATATAGGTATATAATTTTGAACATAGGTGGTGCAAAGGTTAGAGCTATTGTCTCTCACCCGCCAGGCGCCAGTTCAAACCTCACCCGTACCAATTATTATAGAATCCTTAATTCAAATTATGTTCGTCGTAAAAAAAATTCAAACACAACTGTGAAAAAAAAAGGAAATTGCATAACTAGCATGAAGCTCAAAACGATAGTAATACAATGCGTTTCCTCGACAAATAAGCCTGAATTTGCATTGTTAGAACAATATGATAGAGACAGTCTGACTAACTAAGTATGCAATGCACTTCGCGTAAAGATTCCTGCAAATTCCTGTAGCTGGGTTAGGTAGCTATCACGAGAATAGGTATACGATAATACAAATGATACAATTAATTAATCGTTAATAGCGTTGCCCTAAATAATAGGATTCCCATGCCTTCGGTAAAACTACAAGGGCTTATTCAACAATTAATGATGCTTCCATTATTTATATATATATATATATATATATATATATATATATATATATGTCAATTTTTTTTATTTATATCAATTAGGTACTTACTTAACTAAATGTTGTTGCTGAATCAGTCACCTTATTTTACGATAAATTCATAATATAATTATAAAAATTCTAGTATTGATGTTGAAAAGTAGAAAAAAAGTATATAAAATCTAAGTTGAAATTAAATAGCCCAACAATTTACACAATAGAGAAAAAATGTAGATTTATTAGGTTTTACAGTCAACTACTAAGCTCGGTTAAAGCTCGTGAGTACAGTTTAAATTAACTTTCTCAGTTAACTTTACAATGGTTAAAAGTTCGTATTTAACTCGCTAACTGCACCGTGCCTGACTCACGCATCACTAATTTAACTCTATTTTTAACCAACTTTACACATGAAAGTTTAACTCTCATATTTAAATCATTTTTCTGTACAGTATACAGGATAGTTACTTATGAGTTAAATAAGCATTTAGTTGTATTATAACAAACAAACAATACTTAATCCTACTTATGTTATAAATATGAATGTGAGTTTGTTTGTTACACGCCTAAGCCACTGATCCAATTCTGATGACATTTAGTACAGAATTTATGAAAGTTCGTCATTATCGAAGACGACACCATAAAATGTTGAATGTAGGCACTTGATAAGAAATAAATAAATATTAATTCTAGCGTATTTTAATTATATAACCGTTGCATGGAAGTCTAAACAACGTCACGCTTACACACCTAACTCCAAATTAGATTTTGTTTATAAATACAAAGAAGCTACAATTTTTTCTTAAAGAAAGGGCATGAACGCGTTAAAATAAGGGATGAAATTTTGCATGAGAATTCTTCGTTTTCGGAGATTAATTTATGGAACTTTGTATTAAGCACTTCATTAGAAGTAATTTATAAACATATATACATATTATCATCGAACAGTGCCGTCAGCAGCGTCAAAAGAACAGTTTGTATGTGTATGATTTGAAAGTATCATAAAAATTAAAAAATGCTGCCCAAAGTAAGTATTCCACGCGGATTAAGTCTCGGGTAAAAGCTAGTAGCTGCATAATATATTTAAAATACTTAATATGATTACATGAAGTAAAAACTCTACTCCTACTGAACACTACGAGAAAGTGTACCAAGAATACTAACAGCATTAATATTAGCGGATAACCAGGATAGCGGATAAACGAATGAGCGTTTGATGAAATGATTTTTTAGGAGGACAAACGAGCGTACGGGTCACCTGTTGTTAAGTGATCACCGCCGCCCACAATCTCTTGCAACACCAGAGGAATCACAGGTATGTTGCCGGCCTTTAAGGAAGGTGTACGCGCTTTTTTTGAAGGTACCCATGTCGTATCGTCCCGGAAACACCGCACAAGGAAGTTCATTCCACAGTTTTGTAGTACGAGAAAGAAAGCTCCTTGAAAACCGGTGGTGGACCGGCACACATTAAGATGGTGGGGATGATATCCTAACTTGTGGCGTGTCGTGCGAAGGTGGAGTTTGCCGGCAGGTATCAGGTTAAACAGCTCTTCGGAACACTCCCCGTGTTAAATGCGGTAGAAGACACACAATGAAGCGATATCTCTACGCAACGCCAAGTGATCCAGCCGTTCACAGAGCACTGGGTCCCCGACAATTTGAGCTGCTCTACGTTGCACGCGGTCAAATAGATCGAGCTGATACTGGGGTGTGCCAGATCAGAGATGACAGCAATACTCCATGTGTGACCGGACCTGCGCTTTGTAGAGCGCTAGAATGTCGCCCAGTTTCTTCGAAGCCAATTTGGCTTTGCCCTCCAGATTGCCACGAAATTGGTGAGGCTTTAAGGAAAGTGTGGTCGAAGAGCGGTGATGCGACAAATGGGGTTTTTTTAGTGGTAAACGCGCAAACTTCAGTCTCCTAGGGGTTAAATTGGACAAGGTTCAATTTACCCCATTCCGCGACCTTCTCAAGGGAGAACTCGATAGAAGACACAAGTTTATCCCAGCACTGGTCGATGATTTCCCGAGAGAGACCTGCATGGTCCGTGTATACGGCATCACCAGTGAAATTGTCTGCATAGATTGCTATGTATCTTGGAGGTGTCCAACACACCATTGATCTGCAGAAGAATCAGAGTGGGAGATAGCACACAGCCTTGGGGCACTCCAGCAATCACGAGCTTCGGGGTCGAGCCATTGCCAGCGCTTGGGATTTGCTTTCGATTAGATTGTAGTAGATAACATTTAGATGCGTAGATTGTACAAAGTACAAACTGTGCACAATCTCCGCGCCTCTGGGCCCCACGGGCTAAGAATCTCGACACCAAGCGGCACAAAGATGATGATAACTCGCGGATAACACTCACTGAATCAAATCTATTCGTGACGCTTGACTTTTTTTAATGAAAATAAGGGACGAGATGAGCAGGACGTTCAGCTGATTGTAATTAATACGCCCTGCGCCTTACAATGCAATGCCGTTCAGAACTCTCGAAAAATAAATATAATTAATTCTCAGCAGCACTACAATTGCGCTCGTCACCTTGAGACATAAGATGTTAAGTCTCATTTGGCCAGTAATTTCACTAGCAACGGCGCCCTTCAGACTAAATCACAGTAATGTTTACACATTATTGGTGCATAATAATAGGCGAAAAAATAAATATGTTCTAAATTCAATTCTATTCATAAGTAAACTATTTTATTTGACAAGTCATAAAAATGCTACACCAAATTTAGCAATCTCCTCAATTCTGTGGGAATTAATTGATCGTAAAGAAAAGGTCCCAGAAAGTTGGAACTGTGAGCCAATGAGGCGTCGCACGTGATGTGTGTAGGCCATCGGCCGTTCGTGCGTTACTTGTGTTTGCTCTGCTTCGAAGACTACTTCTACCGCATTAAAATAATATCTTAAGCTTTAGAATAATGGGCTTAGGATCTATTAGTGGTCTAACATGATAAAATACAAGTATTGCCGGTATACAAGACGTAATAATTACAACTAAGGTAAATTCCAAAATGGATGCCATGCTATGGATGCCATACACATAAAAATGTTATGTTACAAAACTATAACTTAAGTATACCTAGAGTTATATGTTATGCGACCGTACGAAACCCTTCACATGCCAGTCCACCTCGCATTATAGTTTATTATATTAATTTTAAAAACTGAACCGTTACTGCATTGAATAGGTAGGACGTATCAATTACTCTCGGCTGAACGTCTTGCTCGTCTCGTCCCTTATTGTTATAAAAAAGAAATACTTCGAACATAAAATAAAACGTGAATGCAGGGAATATGAAGATCACAGCTATACTTGACCTCAATAGTTCATTGTGAAGGCGAACTTGTGAGCTTGACTTAATTTTAATATCATTAAAGGAATAAGTGGCTAACAGCCTTCAGGAAGTTTTACAAACAAACCAAGATATAGGAATGGTGTAAGTATTTGACAGTTGGCTTTAAGAAAGAAAAATCGTCATTTGTTTTAATGGGCAGATAATAATACAGTTACTCTCACAAAAACCCAATCTACTATTATTTTTAACATTAACCAGATTACGTTATACGTTGTATTATCATGGTTATTCTCAATGAGTAACTATTGACAAAACACACAAGAGATTACCAGCGAATAACCTATAGTATAACATATTATTAGCACAATCAAAATGCACAGCAGTGCTCATTAAGTCAACATCGGCCATCACTACGTAAGCTATTTGAACTTCTACTTAGCTAAACTTAGCCTTAGTTTAACTTGATCAGTATTGAATCTGGACTAGAACGATACCATTTGGATTAAATTGTCACTTGAGGCTTGAAATAATCAAATATTAATAAACTATTTAAAAAGATGTTATATGATTCTTATCAAGTTAGTATACTAAACTTAGATCTTATCAGAAGACGTTAACATTTTTATTTATATTTATATTGTTTATTATTGAATATATGGGTCAAGAAAATAAAGAAAAACGAATATAATCTATTAGTTAATAATAATAACGCTATTAGTTACTTACAAACTCAATACTGCATCACATAAACTAACACATTTTTTAAGAACCTCCTCCTTTTTTGAAGTCGGATGTAAACTGTGCATTGAATCTTTTTACACGCTTTTTATTAATACGTAAAAGGCATATAAGGCATTTATTTTCTTAAAATTGATTCTTTTTGTCATTTCTAACACTACAACCGCTTCGGGAACAAATGGCGATCTGAGAGAGAAGAAACGGCACAATAACTCTCCCAGCATTCTTTTTTTACGCTCTTTTTGATAAAGTATACTATATTTTTATGTCATTGTCATTGCTATAAAATTATCATAATCTAGTCCCAGGCTATCGGATTACTTAGCAATACAGTACTGGCATAAAAAGGCATCGAAGGTATTTATTTTCTCAAAATTTATATCGTTAGAATTGTTTTTTGTCACTTCAAACACTACTACAGCTTTATAGAATCTTTGTTTGTTCTTTCGTTTATCGATCTTTTTTAATTGTATTGTCCGGGCAAAATTAAGAAACTACAGAAGAGATTTAATTTAAATTTTGAGAGGCTGAGACAGCAAACTATAGGCTACTTACAATTAATATTATCACATTAGATGCAGATATAGTGTTTTTGCTGCTTATCGTCTACGCAGACCACGTCGCGGGCAACAGCTAGTAGATATATAACATTATTCATTGCTGGCATCCGTTATTTATAAACAAAAGAATTCGAATTTATGTTTCATTGACGAAATACGCTGGCTTTTATATTAACAATTTAATATTACGAAATACGTGAATTTCGCCAGTATTCAATAAAAGTGCAAACGAAATGATAACTTAATCTGGTAATACGAAAACAAAGAGAATCGAACCGGATCAATTAACTGTTGATTTCAATTCGGTAATTCGGCAGTTTTATCGGAATGCGATTATATTGTCATACACTTGAATGTGGGAATCAACACTTGCTTTGTCAAATGATGCATTATCTGCAATTTAATTTATTTAATTTTGGTACAAGCATTTTCAATATTGTGCCATTAACTAAACCATGTACATACGGCTGTATTTCGGTTATGGTTTCAATCTGAAATTGTTAAAATAGGCGTTTATTTTGTCAGGTTCTGTTCATGTCATATAGATTTATCTCATCTTTCTCATAATTAGTTCGTAAGTTTTTAATCAAAGATTTTAATAAGAATGGGTTAGACATGTTGTTATAACTGTTTAATTTTATTGTTTTAGATTATTTAGATTTTCTTTTATAAGTTAAAAAATGTAACACGTATTGAAATATTTATCAATTGACGCAACTTCGTTACAAATGCACATCCACAATTTGATTTTACTAAAGAACGTAGAATGCTACACGATGAATAGAAAACTTATCAACCGGATGTTAACAGTGAGAACTACAAATATATTTCTTAATTTTTCTCTGACTAATCGCGCTCCCTTAGGCGGCTTGAGATAACCTAACCGTATGAGCGTGATATGGCCGTACACCGTGACTGGTCAGTGCAATTCAGTACTTACAAAAGAATGTACTTAGTGTGCCAGAAGACGTTTTCATAGGAAAAAAACTTGCAGTTTCTAAACTCTAAAAAAACATATGTGAAACCCCCTACTCTTTGCTAATATTATTATCATAATAAGTTAGGCAACTTAATACAGTTGTTAATATAAAGCTCTCAAAAATGGTTGTGTAGGAAGTTTTATAACGACTTCAAATACAGTAATTCTGCCCGTAGCGCTGCTAATATTCAGCAGCTAGAATAAAGCCTTACATTTTTTTTATGAAAAAAAAGGACGAGACGAGCAGGACTTTCAGCTTATGATAATTGATACGCCATACCCATTACAATGCAGTACCACTCAGGATTCTTGAAAAACCCAAAAATTTTGAGCGGCACTACAACTGCGCTCGTCACCTTGAGACATAAGATGTTAAGTCTCATTTGCCCAGTAATTTCACTAGCTACGGCACTCTTCAGACCGAAACACAGTAATGTTTACACATTACTGCTTTACGGCAGAAATAGGCGCCTATGTGGTACCCATAATCTAGCCTTCCAGGCATCCTGTGCAAAGGAAGAAGAAGCTGGTAGAAGCCAAAATGAAACATGATTGTTCAAATCACCATCACCTTTAGATCGTTCCGTGACCAACTTACCCATTTTCGTTACATGTACATAGCATATTAAGTACTCTAGTAGTAGAAGCCAGTAGAATATAATAGATAGTTGTAAGTGTTAGTCACCCGCAGGCGTAGAGCCACAGCTTAGCAGATATCATGAATAATGTGCAACATAATGCGGTGCGTTTGTCAGTCTAGCGAGCGACCAGCGACGAGCGACCAATTATATGTTACTTAGAATATACGATAACATATTCTAATACAGGATGCTTAAGATGAAATAGCTTATGAGCAACTAAATTATAATAATGGAATAATTGAGATTTATTAGCAAGTTTCTATTCATATAATCCACAATGATCTCAACTTACAGCCGCTTTTAATATGCGGATTATTACTTATCCGGAACATATATCTTTTTGACTTAGAATACCTATGTATTCGCAATACAAATAATTCAGTCAAGCAGCTGAGAGGGCGCAGGGAACTTAATTTATATCACAAAATAACGGTTGCCAGGTCAGAGAGTATCGCTATAAAATAACGCTTGGTTTCAGTTCTTTTTGTACTCTAATAAAATAAAAGTTACATTGAAAGTTTTATAATTGAAGGCAGACTATTATGGAAGCTATAAGTGTAGATACACTAATGATTATTTCGTAAAATATTTTCTTTGATCCCTGTTGTTATAATGAAATTGTTCCACAGCAGGACTGTCAAACCGTGCGTCAATAAATTCTCTCATAGAAAATATGTTCATACATAATAAATATTGGAAATTAAAATAATTATAGATACCAAACCAAAATAAAAACTAGGACTAAACTGCACTACATGAAGTAAACCCCATTTAAATCCTAATAAAATTCATAAGAGTTCACTGGAAACAAACATCAGGACACTGAATTTATATATTAAGAAGAATATATGTCACTCTAGGAGCATGGCAAGTCGTCCGAATGAGGCATGATTCATAAATTTTGGTATTTGTCCCACGTCATCGTTCATCAATTTTGGTATTTGAATAAAAATTGTCTACTTAGACCTTAGACCGAAAGTTGCACAAAAAAAATTGTCGAAAATAAGTTTGATTTCCATTTTTTTTTAAATTAGGCAAAACAAGGCAAAACTTAAACAGCTGTATATAATAATTTCATCTGAGGCAATTGTATAGATAATAGTGTGTTTTAAATTGTTCATTTATACGCCTCAGGCAATGTAAATAAAATAATTGAACCGCACTATTAGAACTAACTGCAGTTAAAAGTGCATCGTTAAGTGTACTTACATACGGACAGGCGAATGACAAGACAATGGGGAAATGACTGTAATTACCACGACTGACGCTTAACTAAACCGGGTAATGTGAAGTTATTTAAGTTTTACATTATCTTTCTATATTAACTTCAGTTTAATATTCTCTTTTGTATTTTCGTATATGTTATACAGAAGTATAAATATATATATTTCTTTTGTGCGTCTCTTGTAACTGAACTCCTCCTAAACGGCTGGACCGATTTTAATGAAACTTTCTGTGTGTCTTCACCTGAAGACATACACCTGGATTCGAAAATGGTTTAGATTCACAATTGAACTACCTCTTAAACGGCTGGACCAACTTTGATGATTTTTTTGTATATTCTAGTGAATTAGAGATTGGTTTAGATTATCAATTCTGTCCATATAATATAATTCTCCTGCTCATGTGTATGTTAGTGAACTCCTCCTAACAGCTGGACCATTTTTTCAAATTTAAGACGTGTGTACAGGACAACCTCTGTCGGGTCCACGAGTATATAATTATATATATATTTCCCTAGATATGTTGTATATATATATATATATATATATATACATTAAGGTTCACTATTATAATACAGAACATCTACCCACTTTTACCAGTTAATATTTCTATAATTATTTCTAGAGTAATCTTTCTATAATTTATTTCTTAAAGATAAAATTAAAAATTTGGTATATTTATTTCATTATATTTAATTATTTGATGGCCTTTACTACAAAACATATTTTTTTTTTACAGGACCGAAGTAATTATATTATACTTATTTTGCAATTACTTATAAAATATAGTATATTTGTTTAACTAAATTATTTCGAGATCCTAGTAAAGTACACTTTTTTTTCCAAAATAGTCATTTGTTCAACAAAACAATGCAATAAATATGCATTATACCTAAATTTTATATGTCACTTCATCTTTTCAAAATGGCGGGTAAAATATATATAAAAAATCATTTAGCTATATAAATTTGCCATTTAAATTCTTCTCTCTCTGTAGCAGTCATTAAACCAGGCTTAAAAGACGTTGATAACAATAATTACATAATACAATGAATATAATTGTCGTTCCTTGTTTTTAATTGCTTTCAAAAGCTCTGCTTAATGTAATTATGTCCCCCAACTTCTCAGTGATTAGATTGCGAATGACTTATTTTCAAAATAATGCTTTAAATTATTGGACATTTTAAGCGTATAGAGAAATGCAATTTCCTTTTAAGTAAGCATACTCACAATTTTAATATTTGGATCATAGTTTAAATACCCATAGTACTAATACCCGTAGTTCATACCCATTCTACACAAACTAATTAAAAATTAATTTCCATGAAGGAACAATTCTCACTACACAACTTGCCCAAACAAGAAAGGATATTGAAGAACTACTAACATGTTTGTAAATAACCAGCCTTGAATTCGGACTGACCATTAAAACCAAGATGTTGATAGCGTAAATAACAACAGAGTATAATTTCAACACATTGCCAACTGTAAGGTGGAGCCAACCTACATATATCTTGATTCTACTATCTTCAATAATATATATCTATATCTATCTTTAATAGAGATGTGGTGTTGGCGGCGACTCCTGAAGATCCCTTGGACGACTTTCCGAACCAATCATTCCATCTTAAAAGAATCAAAGATAAAAGAAAGGCTATCGTCGACTGTGCAACTACGAATACTGAAGTTCTTTGGTCTCATCTCCAGAAAAGAAGGATTGATTGAGCGGTCGATAGTCCAGGGCCAGATGGAGGGGAAAAGGGCGAGCAGACGTTCACCCACGCGATGAATGGACCTTATCAAAGCAGTGACCCAGCCATCTGTGGTGGAGTGCTCCCGCAATGCTACAAACCGTCAAAAGTGTAGGAGCATCGCGAGGGAGGCTGTGCGACCCAAAACTAAGGAGACCAACGGCGACTTGTGTTGCATCATGTTAGCGACCACTCTGACAAGAGAGACCGATTGAGAAGAAGAATAGTTCTCAACAGATTATCATCTAAATAATTTTATTAGGCATTATTGTATTGTTTGTTGTTCTGTCCAAATCAAGTAATACGATTTAATTGAAACATGCTTCTTTATCAGCTTTAAAAAATAGAATGGGGTTATCAACTCATGTTTATTTTTAATTTTATATTAGTTAGGTTGGTTTTATTTTTTCGGTTGAAGGGAATAAAATAACAAATATTATTTATTGCGTCTTATTTCTATCATCATCATTATCAGTCGGAAGACGTCCACTGCTGGACAAAGGCCTCCCCTAAAGATTTCCACGACGATCGGTCCTGCGCTGCCCTCATCCAACGTATTCTGGCAATCTTGACCAGATCGTTGGTCCATCTTGTGAAGGGTCTACTAACACTGTGTCTTCCCGTACGTGATCGCCATTCGAGGACTTTACTGCCCCAACGGCCATCTATCCGTCGAACTATGTGCCCTGCCCACTGCCATTTCGATTTCGCAATCATTTGGGCTATGTCGGTGAAATTATTTGTGTCTATGTCTGCTTTATGTGAAATTAGTAAAATAAAAGGGTTACATAAAAATACGTTTTACAAAATGTCTCCGTAACTTTCAGATTGATTGATATTATACAAGCGTATTCCATTACGATGATTTCTATGATATCCACTTTATCGTAACTCGCCCGTATTATATGACGTTACAGAGCATGAGCTAACATCACTGTACCGACCAGAATAAAAACTGGTTGACATATTTTGTATTCAAATACGGATATTACTTAAAATCTGGTAATATGTTACAGACATTATAACATTGAAATTAATTAACTTATTTAGACTTGTTGAACATTATACAAGTTTAAAATATGGAAGTATGTGAATCATTGAAATTTTACAACATTGGTTAAACGTGCATGATAAGAAAAAAACAAAATAAAAATAATGATAATGTTATAAAAATAACAATAACCTTAACAAGATAGCAAGACAACGGAGAATTTATTTTAATGTAAATTCATCGATCAAAGATGTACTGGACTGAAAGTCTAAATCAGTGAAATTTCACATGGCGACAAGTAATGCTATTACTATCGTTGGCCGTATTTATGTTAATTAGTGCGAATGTCGGAGTTTTTTTTAGAAATAAGTATAATTTCATCACTTTATGGAAGTTAGAACTTAACTTAAAAAATTAAGTTTTTTCCGATGATAAAGTATTTACGGTGAATTTCTTTTCAGATACCCAAGTAAAATTTGGCACGCAGTTGCGTGATACACTAATGCGTTGAGTCACGCAAGATGGAGAGACGTGACGAACTGCACCATCACTGCAGCATTGCCAAACAGACTATCTTGACTACACATCCCAGTGGACTGCAGACCAGAGTGTCGGTGGAACTGGCCAACTTCGACGCTCTATGTACGCACACGGAATGTAAAAAGAAAACAATGTGGGATAGCCCATTTTTGCACAGAAGAGGTATATTAGGGGGTGTTTCAAGTCATAATACACCAATTTTGGGAAGACGTAGCGACGCTGTCAATGAAGGGAGAATGTCACAGCAGTGTACTCCAGTCATGAGGAGGCGAGAGATAGAGAGTCCTGGAGGATCTCCACTTCCCACGAGGCGGGAGTTTGATGAGGAAGATATTTGTGAAGTGGACAATAGTGTGATAAGTGGGTGGCTGAAGTTTCGAGACAACAAGCGGGTAAGTTGAAAGTTTTGAGCTCAAAAAATATAATTCTTAATTGTGCATGCTTTCAGTGAAATTAATGTAAAAATATTACAAAAATTGGGAAATATACTGATTGACTCTAATGTTCAAAATACTTATTTGATTGTATATTGAATTAAAAATTATTGTTTAATGAGTAGGGCTAAAAAGAACACTTATAATTTTCATAGTTATACATGTTACCGTTAACCAGTTCTGCGGAAAAAATTACGCTTTTATGTGGCTAGAATCTCATAGCAAATTTTCAAAATAAATATTTGCAGGTTCTGTTCAAAACATAATATTACAATCTATGCAAAAAATGCTCAAACATTTCGACTGACGTGAATAAAATTAGTAAGTGTTTTTAACGCAAGTAGTATTTGGAGAAGAAAATCAAAACATCGATATTTTTTATAGTACAGAAACAATCAGATGCACTATTTTCATCCACGTAAGACCATTAAATATGAATCTGATAAAAATTTAAATAACAGTAATGGTATTGATGTAATTATGCAAACATAGCAACTATGATAAGCGCTTTTAAGTAGTTACTTGTGTAGTGAAAAGTAATTTTACAATCCATAACGACGGTAGAAAGGTGTAAAATTTAAAGTGTGCCATAGAACAACTACGTGGCTCCTTTTATATTGGACTTCGAGGAAATAATTTTATTTTCCAGTATATTGTGATCCTCATGGTTTCATGTAGAGTATTAGAAGTGGAGGGTGTGACGAGAGGCATAGTGCGGTGCAACTGGGCTAAGGGCTTTTCACCTTGCTAGTGATGTACATATCGGTTGTGTGTCGATATTTATGAAATATAATCATTGTATCTTAATTATAATAATATGATTTGTAATTTCTGAAAATCTATGTATCTAGAACTTGTGATAAGGGAGTAAAAAAGTGAAATAAGTAAGAAATCGCGAAAACTTTAACCTGAGTTTTAATAAATTCTTTTTTCTTATGATCTATATATTATATACTATACCTCAAAAGAGGTAAATAAAAAGCAACTCAGTAAATGTAAGATTATTATGCAATTAGAGTATTAAAGATAGATTCATAAAATGAAAGTAAAATTAATATAATGTATACGTTTTTACTGACAATGTCAACTAGAGATTCAGAGTTGGTTACCAAGAAACAAAATGCTACAAATTTGTAAAAGATATACAATATCTAATGTCAAATTATTACTATACGTAATTATTGTGTGATTACAGACATTTGGCGATAACTTTTAACTATATATAAACTGCCAAATTAAGAAAATAAATCAAAATGGCACAAAATATCGACACCATACATCACTAGTAGGACATCAAAGTAATAGGTTCAGTGCGGTGCTGACTCGCTGGCAATCCTAGACACCACTAAATTGCGGACTCATTTATAACAGTACCTTGCTTCGGTTGAATTACACCCTCCTAATTCATTTAGAGGCTTGTATGGGTCTGGGGATGCCTGCTGCTCTGGGATGTACGGTGTGGTTACGCTGTTTGGTTATGTTGTGTCTGTGGAAAAGCTGCGAGATTGGCTGTTTTATTTCAAACGTGAATTCCACGTAGGGGTTACATATATTTGGTTTATTTTCTTAAGCTTTAAGTTCATTATTTTTTATTGAAGATCATGTTTGGCAAACGAAATTCCATCCATCCCATTTAAATTTATTTATAGATAATGCCTGAACAGTGGCTGGTACTTTATTATAAAAGTTTTTACCCTTTAAGCGATTATGTTTTTTTTTATGATAATAAGGGATGAGACGAGCAGGATGTTTAGCTGATGGTAATTGATACGCCTGCCCATTACAATGCAGTGCCGCTCAGGATTCTTGAAAAACTCAAATATTCTGAGCGGCACCACAATTGCGCTCGTCACCTTGAGACTAAGATGTTAAGTCTCATTTGCCCAGTAATTTCACTAGCTACGGCGCCCTTCAGACCGAAACACAGTAATGCTTACACATTACTGCTTCACGGCAGAAATAGGCGCCGTTGTGGTACCCATAATCTAGCCGGCATCCGGTGCAAAGGAGCCTCCCACTGGTATGTATCTTATGAAGCCTACTAGAATTAGTTACAAACAATCCCTTATTTCTAGTGTTATAATAATGAAAATCACTATTAAAAGCAAAAAGATGACAATTTTTGTGAACTTATATTAAATTTTCATAAATGTACTGACAATGAACATACATAATATTTATTTCTTTAAATTTTTCTTTGAGAGTCTGTCTATAACCAAGCTGATATATAGCACGAACACCTCTCTTTTGCAGAGCAAACACTAAATACACTTTAAGCATTGAGGTGGGTATATTCAATTGAAGTTAAGACAATCCGCATTCAGTAGTATAACTAACATTAAAAAAACTCCGAAAATTATATAAAATTAACCAATACAGGAAATGTTTGAACATAATATTATATAGTCTCTGCTTGGAGTGGAGTTTGTTGGTAGAAGCCAGAAATAACAAAAACATGAACATGTCATTGTTTTCCTGGCAGCCTTGTCTCAGAAATATTACAGTACATTTAGCAGGTCCTCGAGAAATACCGGACATTTCCATTATATACGCGTTGTCTCTACGGCTCGTAAATCATGGCGGCCCCAATAAACATCGGCGGGGACAAATCGATGGTTCCTGCAACTAATCGTTTTGTTCGATCGTAATCTTATCAATCACATTTACTGATAACTCTCCGTAAACATTACTGATATTACAACCGGTGATTGTTGTAGCATAACATGACAATCAACCTTAATTTTTTTTTATGAAAATAAGAAATGAGACGGGCAGGACATTCAGCCGATGATAGTTGAGCCTAGTTGCCCCTCAAGATGATTGAAAAACCCAAAAGTTCTGAACGGCACTACAGCTGCGCTCGTCACCTAATTGTAATAATGCTTACACTTTACTGCTTCACGACAGAAATAGGCGGCGTTGGGGTACCCATAATCTGGCCGGCATCCAGTGCAAAGGAGCCTCCCACTGGTAAAATGTATGGATCTCTCTTGTTTCTTGGTTGGGTGATCATGAATGGGTGCCTTGCAAATAAATCATAGCCCAGCGTAAGCTGAAACTAACTTAAAAAAACTTTTATAGTGTGTATCAAGTAAGAAACAATGAATTGTAATAGGAGTAAGAAGCATTTTACATAAAACATGAATTTAGCCACAAGAAGCGTTATTTCACGAATTTCTTAAATATTAATTCATTAAATTAGAGACCAAGATGAGAGGTGGGCAACATTACCTGCATTTCTAAATTATTTCACGGAGTATTTATGAAAGGTCATTAACTCCGGTTCATACAAACGGATTATTTCAATAATTCAAAAGCAAGAAAGCGGATAATTCATCCGGTGCTGTGTTGTTGTGTTTGGTATAAGCTGAAGCGGGTTGAAAACCTTCTACGTATTTCTCAGGCAAATTTTTAGACATGAAACTGTTATAGGTATATACATACTTTAATCATTGATTATTTGAAGTATACGTATTCAGGATTCCCAACAAGAACCGCACCTACATCAGACCTTTGTGAGTTGAACATTGTTACTTTGCTTGTATTATATATTGTTCCACATCAAGGTACAGGTTTAAGGCTTTTGCTTCATGACTTGGGAGTAAGTGATCACCTATCTTCCGCTGCACACACCTTGGAATATTGACCCTATTATAGCAATTCCAGTATTAATCCCGTTCCAGGCTAATTATTTTTTATATATATTTTTAAATTCTAATAACTACATATACGTAGGTTTTGCGTAACTTAAAAAAACAACATGTTATAATCAAAATATTAAGTTTATTGCTTTTCAAAATACTCTCCTTTACATTTTAAACATTTTTTCATGCGATGGAATCATTTTTTAAAACAGGAGGACCACAGATCTGAAGGCATGTTTTCTACGTGCTGATTGAACGCTATCACTGCCTCTTCGGAATTGGTAAAAGTGAAACTTTCTCTCTCTCTTTTCTCAAATCTTTTATGTTGGGGAAAATGGGTGCTAGGTCGGGGCTATGTGCAGGATGGGTGACGAGTTGCACTTTTTCGGAACCTAAAAATGACTTAGTTTTGTTGGCTGTGTGTAAAGATACGTTGGCATGATGTAGGAGCACGCGGTTTTTTGGTCGTCTTCCGTGAACTTTTTTTAACACCCTGTGTAAACAAATGGTAGAATATCACTCGACATTAATGATCTTTTGATCTTCAAGTGAAATTCTGCGATTTTTTTACCAACGTTCCTCGCCTGCCTCACTTTTGTTGGCTTGTTCTCATTGTCAAACACCCATTTTCAAGAGTGCTGGTTTTTTGGCGGGTTCAAAAGAATAACAACAATGTCATAAACAGCATTAGAATGTCTGAGGTCGTACTTCATTAGCATCTGTGAGCACCATTCCACGCGAGACCGCTTCTGCTCCGCTGTCAGTTCATGAGGGATCCAATGACAACAAAGTTTCCGAACTCAATTTTTCGTGTAAAATTTTCTGAATTTGGCTCATAGGAAATCCGCGGGTTTTCTTCAATTAGCCGCTTAAGAGTAGCCACATTATTTTCCTTGAAGGCAGTTGAAGGCCGCCCTTCACGAAATTCGTCATGTAAAGAAACCCAACCTCTCTCAAATTCAGAAAACCATCGCGTCACAGTGCTCAATCAAGGTGCTTCTCTCCCATAAACATTTTGAAGATGAACGGCACGGTCTTGCGGACAGAGAGAACTTTTAAAATCATAATAAATCATCGCTCTAAAATCTTTTCGACTTAATTCCATTTTCGTTGCGTACGTAGAACTTTGATGTGTGATCAAACACAATTCAGAAATGATTTCCCGCCGATTGATTTTTTTTTACTAAGAAGGTTGCAACGTTTCAATAAATATAACATTCGAATTTCAAAGAGTTCCGATTAGCTAGAAGTGCTAAACTTTTAGTGTACCCCATGTATAAATACACAAAATCTTGCCACGAAATATAAACTGATAGAGCGTGTCATTATCTATCTGTTCTAATAAATGTAGAGCAATTTTTATGCCGATCGGAATTATACTTAACACCATAAGATGCAGCGTGAAAATAATTAAATAAATGTTTTAATAATATAATGCGCAAGTATATAATGCAAAGTGGGTACTTTAAAAAAGAAGAATTTAACTCTAATAATAACATTTTTTTGTAGTAATTTCAAATTCATATTATTAATAGAAAGTCCTTTAGAACTATTTGATGCTATAAGTTCCTCGCTTAAGCCACCACAATTTCGTTTTCGGGACGTATTTTTACGTCTCCGCTGAGAAATTTTCCTCTTGGCGGAATTGTCGGTATTTCCATTGAACATAGCGATACAAAGCTTCGCTAAGCGTTTTTAAAGCTACTACTCATATTTTTACAGTTTTCTAACATCAGTTAGTAATAAGTTAGTAATAATAAAACACATTATTAAGATTTAAGCCCAACTCGGAAAATGAAGAGGTTCTTTAGACGACTGTTTTGTTTCTTAGATCATTTATACGACAGACTAGATAGACTATGACAGCTGTAAAGATGTCGAAAAAAATAACTTAAGAACTAACCTCTATTTTGAGCAATACACGCACACTAACACAAATTGTCATACAAACCGCGAGTGTAAAACGTAGTTTGTCACGCACACTAAACTAATATTCCTGGCCTGTTTTTATCGGTTGTCTAGCAGCAAGAGACTCTATCTAGACTTATAAATTATCTCAGTTTTTAGATTATATCGATATAAAGATATCTATAAAAAAAATCAAGTGTTAGAAAATTTGAAAACCTGCAAAAGAAACCCACAATATTGTTGATAGTTAATTAACGTTGTTCTGATTCTTGTTATTATAATTTTTTTGCTTGTCAAAACAACAAAAATTAATAATACCTATACTGGCGGTCATGCCAAGTAAGTCCGTCTTGAACGTATTTTAACAAATTCTTTGATCTAAATGAAAATACTTAGTAATAATTATATGATTTAATTGATTGATGTTGGAAATGTGATTTATGAAATTTTATAAAAATTAAATAGTTCTATCTTCTTAAAATAATAAGATAAAAAAAACGGATTGCACTCCGGGAGTGCCGGCAGGAGTAAAACCTTGAACATTAACGTTGTGCATTTTTTAATATTTTGGTATGGTTAGGGAATCATTTCGCACAAATTGCTTTATTTATCACTATAAAAGTACTAGCATTTATGTGGTTAAATTCAATATTCAGTTATTACGCTACGGCACACAAAAATGACAATTAATATTACATCAAAAAGTTTATCTCTCAGAAAAATAAACTTTCATTGATAATTTCAACACCGTCTGACAAATTTTCGAGGTCACGCTTGGGTCACGCGTCCTGACTTGAGTTTAAAATTTTATACCTATCCCAAGAATGTGCTCAAAGCCGCTAAACAACTGTTCTTTTCAAAAATCCTACAATACAAATGCAGCACCTAGCGCAGCCCACTTTATCCAAAGACGCAATCATAATTAATAAAAAGTAAAAAATATGAAATTCCAAACTGTTCACTTTTTTACCTCAATAAATTCGAACACTTCAAGCTGTAGTGAGAAGACGCAAGATACTCTATCCACTCTTTGAAATCAATTTAAATAGCTTCATTCAGCATTTTACAAAATAATAGGTGCCTACACATAAACGTATTGAAGAATTTCATTATATTATTAAAAGTAATAATTACAATTATTTTTCGATAAAATCAAACGTCTTTAAAAATAAAGTTATATTATTATGCATTGTATTTTATCTTAAATTTTCAAGAATTATTTTTGCTGTACAACAATTAAAATAGGATTTATAAGGGTTGAGCAAGCGATATAGTGGTTCAAGATATATTTTCAGTCAGATTGTACCGTAGTGTAGTTTAAATCTCACATCAAATGCAGCAACATTAATTTAATTAAAAATAATAGAATCGATCGTATCCTAAATGGGTGTCGCGTAGCCATACACTCTGTCAGTGTCGTTACAGAACGCAGCGCAATATGTCACTCGGTGGGCGCCATCTTGAATCGCGGGGTATTTGCCGCCTTTTTTTACTTTTTACTGGGTCATTGGTTCGTTAGATAGGTTAAGAGGATGTATCACGTGAGCTATTTATAAAGTTGTTAAGGTGGGTTTACACTATTAGAAGCTGAACAATACTAAAAGTTTTGGTTTACCTGATTAAATTCGATATTTACTACTCCTCATAATGACCAATGTACAAGCCGTATGTTGGTCATTACGAGGAGAAATACAGAAGAAGGTCAAAATATGAAAGACCCATTATTCCATGAAAGATATTATGGAGTGTGGGCGTATTATTTATTTATGTACTTTTGATAGCATTGCACCCCATAAAAATAATTTAAAACACTATCATATTATACATTCTTCTTACGCATAGTCAACCAAAAAATATAGACTAACGTCGAAATAATATTGACACACTTTTTACACAAATTATCTTGCCCCAAGTTAAGCATATTAACATGTGTTATGGGTTACAAGACAATGATATATTTCATACAATATACTTATACAATATGCATACATAAATAATATTCATATATACATACATACATAAATACATTGACACATCAATGACTGGGAAATAAACATCCATATTCATCATATAAATGCTTTGCACCTACCGGGATTCGAACCCCGGACCTCTAGCTTAGTAGGTAGGATCGCTAACCACTCCGCTATACAGGTCGTCGAAATGCACTCCGAAAATGATAACTACGTATTTATTCTGATTGTCACTGTGGATATTTTTATGACGGACATATTAGAACCGTTACAGGTCGCTGTGGAAATAAGTCGTCTCGAAATTCCCTCACAAAACTTTGTATTCGTTTAAGAGGAGTGTTTCGAATAACTATTTCAATTCTAGTATTATCATGCTATGTAAATATCTCTAAATATCGCCTACGTTGCAACGCTAGTCAACAAAACCATTATAATTTACCAATGAAATTGATACGCCCTGCCCATTACAATGCAGTGTCGCTCAATATGATTGAAAAACCCAAAAATTCTGAGTGGCACTAAAACTGCGCTCGTCACCTTGACAAATTAGATGTCAAGTCTTATTTGTCCAGTAATTTCACTAGCTACAGCGTCCTTCAGATCGAAACACAATAATGCTTACACATTAATGCTTCACGGCAAAAATAGGCGCGCATAATCTAGCCGGCATCCGGTGCAAAGGAGGCTGCTTTGATATTGTTAAAACTTTCTTTTTGTAGCTATGTATGTTAGTATTCAATATATTATTGTATTTATATAGTTTTGTAGTTCCCTGTGGGCTAGTTGTGGTGGGGGATATAACTAATGTTAGTACGAGTATAAGGCGTATTCTGCCACGATACAGCACCGAATAAATCATACTGCGCTTTAGAGACTGACACAAGTTTATCCCAATAATGCCTATTTTTAAATCATTATTACTGAATTAATTTTAATATCACACATAAAAATAAAAAAAGGAAATTATATTCAATATTTTTTCCCATTTTAAGTAAAAACTAACCAATATATATGTATATTTTCACATATTCAAAGAAAGATCTTTGTTTTCCGAAGGAGAAATTGCGGTGAATTTTTTTATAACTTTCAAATTAAATTTTTAATTCAAATTATACCAATAACAGTCAATAATTTATCGGTGCCTTGTGGGAGGTGTCGCTATGTGCCTACCGTGTCCGGATAACAGGTGCCCTTAATTAAACCTGAAATATACCAGTAAGTTCCAATATTTTGCTTCAGAAATATGAGTCGGGGGAGGAACAGTTACGGATGAACTCTATATAATTTACAGTTACTCAAAATACTAATACACTGCTAAAGGGTGGTATAAAGTCTGTGTGCACTGCAACAGGCCTGTTGATATATTATTTAGACATTGTGAGGCAGGTGTCACCTCCCACGTAGACATGGCTCCATGTTGTACGGATCACAAATTGAAGATCGATGTCGATACATTTATAATGCACTAATGTATATCTCCCTGTACTGGTAATACATTTAGTGATAAAAGTGATTCTTCTTATTTCATTTAATTTTAAATTTCGCTAATCGCTTGTACAAGAAATTTTAACAAAGAAAATCAATGTGAAATATATATTATTCTAATATTTATTTTACGTGCCATAATCTTCTCTTTTATTTTAGTACGACTAGGTGACCCGACAGAGGTTGTTCTGTACATAATAAATAAATTACTGTTTTTCATTAATTTGTCAATAGTCCCTACTAATATTATGAATGTGAATGTTAGATTGTTTGTTACGCTTTCACGCCCAAACCACCGAACAGAATTGATGAAATTTAGTACGGAGATGGAATAGAGCTTAGAAGAGGACATATGCTATCTTTTATTGCAAAAAAATTATGGAGAGGCTGTAACAGGAGATGAAAGTTTGTATGGAAGTTTTTTTTGTTAAAAAGGGCATAAACAAGTTGAAATAAGCGATGAAAGCTTGTATGGGAATTCGTTACTTTCGGCGATAAAACTTCGTATTTAGCACTTGATAAGTAGTAATTTATAAACATTTCTTCGAACATATTTGAAACTTTGACCTACACGGGGATGAAATAGGAGATTAAAGTTTGTAGGGAAATACTATTAAAGAAACTCTCCACAATAACAAGGAATATCCGCTGTATCGTAGAAGAGCGCTGGGCGGGCGTAAAGACCAGATATCAAATAAAAAATGCTACCCATAGTAACTATTCCACGCGGACGAAGTCGCGGGTAAAAGCTAGTATTTCATAACATCGAGAATTATTTCGTAAATTATACTCCCTAGTGTTATGGTTATGAAAGTAATTGTAAACATATACTATATTTACAATTTCATTTGATTTCATTGAAGTGAAAATTTCTTTTGGCACGTTATGTTTGATTAAAGTATCTACCAATTCTGGGAATACGTTTTACCCCAAAAAATGCATTAATTTTTATGACTGTGTAAACTTAATAAAACTTATACATATTCGTATTCACATATTATTTAATTCTGAGCATTAGAGAATTTTGTTCACAACATAATCTAAGAGAGTCTCTTGGTAACTGTGTGTGTGTTCGTTTAACTGTGGGAATTGATTTAGGATCGGAGGATAGGTGGATATATCGACGATAAGCATCGAGATTTAGGTATTCTTTGACACTTGGCGAAAAAGTCATTCATTAAATAGATATTTGTGTTTTATAGGCAAACATGACTTTGAAAATTGAATCAAAATTATTCATTTTTGATTTTATTAGGTATAAACAGATAAAAGAAACTAATTTGTACGTAAACTAATTGTACGTAAGTATCTATCATACTGACGTACAAACTATATTAGTTTTTGAATATGATGATAGTAATAATGAAGAATGTATTGTTGAATCTACAATTGCTTAAAAGTGATAAGCATTTATAAATTTGTTTGTTTGTATATAGATTGTAGTTATTTTTATGTATACTGTGAAGAAATAAAAATATTTTAGTAACTAATTGGTGAAGTTAAGAAGTTTTCACTTTTGAGCGTTAGTCGTAATACTAACATGGTTTTTTTATAATTTTATGTTTGCATCGCCCTTATAATTAATATTGGATTATAACTTCGTTATATTATAAGATTACAAATAATATTAGTTTATGTAAATTTTTGTTTATAAGCGAATTCTTGAAATTTTAATATCTTCTAAATGCAAAGCATTCTAATACAAATCACGCATTGAACTTACCTGTAGAGTTCTAAATTTCTCAGGAGAGATATGAATCTGCTATATTATTGTAACGCAATTCATAAAGATTTAAAATTTACAATTATTTAAGTGATCATTACATTATTATATAAACCAATCAAATACCTACATATAACCTCATTTAGTTCGTCTATTTCATTAAACTGAGCTCATTTTTAAATACGTAAAAATATGCATGCAGTGATTCGTTTTCAAAGCCTGCCAGTTATATTATAGATCTTGTTAGACGTATGAAAAAATCACGAGAAAAATATTTATTATAAAGTTAAAAGGAAAATTATTTAAATTATGTGAATTATATACTTTAAGTAATATTTATTTATAAAATAAACACAAATAACTGGATAAATGATTTTTAATATAAAAACATATATCAGATAAGTATTAAAAAATAATTTTCAGGGTCGCACGCAAAACTAGGACAAAGTGACTTATAAATCGTTTTCTTTTAAATTCCGAGCTTAGATCATTTTGGAATCCACATTATTGACTTATATTTATTTTGTCTTTGACCGGAGGCTTGTGTAACATCATGAGGCTCATTAAGTGACGTCACATGGCACAGCCTCTAATATCTCCCCCTCGCTCCCCCCCCGGGGGGCGCGGTCTTGTAATTAGTTCCATAATAAATCTCATGCGACCGCTTGTCTTGATCGATCTACTTCATTTAATAAATTTCATTTTTATATTTAAGATCATCTCAAGAGGTAGATATTTTTATTGATTCTCACAATCTCTCCAATCAAATATATTATATCCAATGCGAATCCATAAGGAGGCGAAAAATTATGCACAGATATTCCAATACTCAAAACAAAATTTTAATTAATATTTGTTACGTACTGTGTACTGATAGACAGTTAAACGAAGGCTGTGTAGTATTATTATTCTATACCAAAAACATAATGCTAAGAGGAAGGTGGTATTTAAGATACTCGTTATTTAGCACAAACATATTATAATACAATATTATTGTTATCCACCTTACTTATTGTAATCCATCTTTTCGTATCGAAGTCATAGAAAAAATCGTAAATAGTGTGATCACAAATATTATGAAGATGATTACTACAAGAATATACAAAATGTAAATAAATTTTTTAAAGCAAACAAAATCCGTAGGCTGTGTGTGTTAAAATATTTTCTAACATTTATAACACAAGAAAGTATTGTTACAAAAGAGCCTTATCAAATACAAATTAGGGCAACACAAAAGCGATTTCCTTTTGTGATCCAAATAATCCTTTATTCTGCCACACGTTAAGTCAAATGTCGAATATTAAAATGGCAAAATTTGAAGGACAAAACCTTAATTTGAACACAATGTGGAGGGTCTCAATTTACTATTGTGTCCGTGTATTTTGGGATCGCTTGTTTGACGTACCTCATAATATATCATAGTAAGGAAATATTAATCATGTTGACTGTAAAATTAGGAATTTGATATTTTTTATTCGTGAATATGAAATAAATGTTTGCGACGTAACTATGATTCATTATTAATACTATAATTTAAAACATATTTTATTATAATATTATTAGTAAGTGTTAGAAATGATGTGAGGACATTTATTAATCATAAAACAGAGGATTTTAAAACGACTGATTTTTATATCTTCCATCAGTATATAGCCACTTGCCTGTTTGCCATATTTAATATAAAAAAAGAAGCTAAGTGCGAGTCGGACTCACCCATGAAGGGTTTCATATCAGAATATAGAAGTTCTGTAGTTCGTTGTAACTTTGATCCATGTTTTAATAATAGTGTGTTTTTTTTTCAATTAGGTTGAAAATAGGTAATACGTAATATAATAAAAATTATAAAACAATGAAAATAGACATATTTAGTTTAGTGTAAAAAAATTTAAGTTAAATGTATTACATGTTATTTAATTTTTAATAACTGATATTGCCTCCTCGAGCTCTGATTACAGCTTCGAGCCGGTTTGGCATACTGAACACTAGGTTTCGGAGCCGATGTTGGGGAATATTCTCCCATTCTTCTACCAGGGCCTGCTTTAGTGCCCTGAGGGTAGTAGGTAGTGGTCTGAGATTTCTGACTAGCCTCCCAAGCTCATCCCAGGCGTGTTCAATCGGGTTGAGATCAGGACTTCTTGATGGCCAAGCCATCACGCTGATACCGACCTCCTGAATATACTCTTGTACGATATGAGCCGTGTGTGGCCGGGCATTATCATGCATCAGCATCAGATCCATCACCCATATTTGCTAAATACGGCGCTGCATACTCATTGAGAATCTCTTGAGCATATCTTTGCCCAGTGAGGGTGCCATTTTCTATGGCTACTAGCTCTGTGCGACCTTCTGAAGATATGCCAGCCCATACATGTACACTGCCTCCACCGTATTGGACTCTTTCTGAGATGCAGGCTTGAAGGTATCGCTCACCAGGTCGCCTGTAAACACTTCGCCTTCCATCAGAAGTGTAAAGGGAGAATCGAGACTCATCTGAAAACAAAATTCTTGACCATTCTTCTTCATCCCACTGCATGTGTTCACGGGCGTATCGTAGTCTCGCTACTCGATGCTGTCTCTCGAGTTTTGGGCCACTAGCTGGTCTTTGGGGTTTCAAATTTGCTTCAGCAAGTCTTCTTCTCACTGTACTGTCACTAATGTAGTCTGAAGTAGCTGTTGCTGGACTTCAACTGCATTTTGGTGGCGATTTCTTAACACAGTGGAAATAATATAACGATCTTCTCGGGCACTGGTACACCTGGGTCTGCCATTACAAGGTCTCCTCAGATGGTGTCCAGTCTCTTCGTACCTTCGCTTTACCTTCTGGACCGTTCGTACCGTCACACCCACCATTCTTGAAATGCGACGCATACTGATGCCTTGTTCCAGAAAAGCCATGATCCTAGCACATTCTTCAACTGAAAGAGGCATCATAAATAAATGTTATGTGCTTTTTAGCATAAATTTTTAAAACAAGACCCATCGATCTTGAAAAAAATTTAAAATAGAAAGGAAAATGTGAATGGTAAAATTGTAATTCGGAAACGTCCACTTTGAAAAAGGAATGGGTTTGTTTTTGATTTTTTTTTTCAGCCAATTCTTAAAACTATAAAGTTACCGTTATTATAAGGTTACCGACTATAAAGTTTTTATGTACAAAATTAAATTCTCTTTGGAGTCCTTTTTATTTCGAAAGTATATCTTGTGAACTTAAAACGTTATCCCAATTTTAAAATTGTGATACATACTTTTGAAGGCCAGTGTATATGCTACCTGCGTATTCAACATACGCAGATTAAACTAAAAAATGTTTACATTTCTGCCTATTGACCAAAAATTTTCTAAGCAATTGTAGTAAACGCAGAAATGTATAGACATAGCAGTCTATGCTTATTACGGTGCAATTTGTGGTATGTACCATATCTCGACTTTGTGTTTGTATGACTTGAATTGTATCTAGTTTCCTTTTTAACTTACAAGCTTACCATTTTCCAGTTATATAATGCAATCTGAGGGTAAAAATTAATAAAACAATCCCCTATCTGAATAAATCGAGACATACGTTTCATTAATAATCAAGGACTGTATATCCCTTCCGGGATGACGGGAGGGCGTTGCGTCCCCTTGTGGGACATAATCTACACTTGATTCGAGATTACTAACACGCCTTTCTAGTTTGATTCGAATTCTTATTTCGTCACATGTGACAAGCTCTATATGTGTTAGAAAATTAATTAAGTAAAACTATTCATTACGTGCTTATATGTGCAATTGGCGTTGTAGAACTAGCTATTCTGAGTTTAAATATTTAGCGTTTGATTAGCTAGGAACCTACAGTGCGTTCACAGTTATTTTACCTCTAGTCGTTAGGTTACCTAACCTAAGCGGTATATTGCCATATTTAGTTTCTATGACTCCCTCAAACAACAAGTTAAATTTTACGGTATTAATGATATTTTTTTTCTTACAATATAATGATTTAAACGTAAAGTTTGTAATAAGATCTTTTGTTATTGGGACGGTTGAACGCATTTAAATTTATATTTGGAGTCAGATTAATGGTTTTTATGCAGTGAATGAATAGTATCGGGTAGAAGAGAAGAAATAATACAACAAGTTATTTTAATAGTTTTATTATTCGGATTCCGATGATAAAAAATATACCTATCTTATAATATTATTATACCTATCTTATAATATTATTTATACCTATCTTATTATAATAATTTCCGTTTGCTTTGTTACTTAAAGTAAGACTATACCTTTCTATATCTTTAAGAATATGCCTATCTAATAAAATTATTTTAAAATAAAAAAACAATTAAGTGATCGGGAGATTTCCGTCAGGAGCGAAGTTCGTTGTTCCAATTTAATAAACTGTTCAGTAAGATACGAAATGATAATAATTACAATATGAAAATAACTCAAAAAATATGTGTAAGCTTATCAAAAGTATTTAACTAGTAACAAAGAATTACCAACTCATTTATGAGTACTTTGTATCTTATAAAAGTATGTTAAGTGTATTAATTGTAAGCTGTCATTTGTTATTGTATTAGTTAGTTACACAGTAATAACCACAATATATTTATCCGGATAATTATCTTAATCGGAAATAAAGTAATCTATTTGCGTTTTATATAAATTTTTAACTCTGCGTTTAGAGTTTCCCCAAAGTCGGTACCTCCTTTCTGACGGTATACATTTCAAGTATTTTATTTCGAACTGCACACAGATCAAAATCATCCAAAATAAATTTATTTCTTGGATGCATCTGGGCGTAGACATTTTTTGAAAAGTGGATAAAGCAACTTCGCCTTCTTTAGTTATGGTACTTACGGTTTTTTCAGATATTCCTGAAACAGGAAAAAAGTTTTATTTTATAAAGCCGTTTTATGTTCCTATTTACATTTTTACCTAATCGTATCAAATGCTCCCAAACAAAAATTGTAGTTCTAACTAAAAAAATAGAGGTCAGCTTGGCATTTATATTATTTATTTATTCAAATTAAAACCACTCAAGGCGACTTATACTAATTGATAATGATTACTCTATTAAATTATGAAATCATATAATATATTAAAAAGTCAAATATAAAGGACATAGAACTTATATATCTAATTGAAGCAAATGATTCATTATATTACTATAAAAATAAAACATACAAACAACACCACAATATAGTTACTGTACTCGCAAGAACAACAACAAGCAGTCTAACATTTATGGTGAAAAAAAATCAAAGTTGACGCGACAGAAATTATGTAGGTACTGATGGCGGTAACGCTAGGACATCAAGTTTCCACTAAAATTTGGAAAAATACTAAAGATAGGTAACCCTAATTTACATACATGTCATGGCGGTAACTCGTTGACGAACATTTCCAAATGGAATTAAAGGAGCATTATTTTCTTTTTCTCTTTCACAGAAATCACGCACCGACAGTGATTGAGAGTGAGATTTTTAATGACATTTATGTGCTGATAATATGGGCAATATAATATATATTTTACGGAACCGTAGGATAAATTAGAGTAACCTGATGGCATATGATAAGAGCAGCCAATACTCTTGTGAGACTAGAAGCATCACAAAACGTTGCCGACTTTATGCTTTAACTCGAATAAACGCACATCTAGACTAATATTATTATAAAGAGGAAATTTTGAGAGGAATCTGTGTTTTTGTATTAATGTTTGTTTTCACACAAAAGCTGTTGGACCAATTTCAAAAATTATTTCACATTTACAAAGCTATACACCACCTAGCACCAAAACATAGCTATATTACATAAAAAAATAGGGATCCCTAATAAAAATTCAATAATATAACCCAAGGTGTGAAAAACTCTGTCATCGCGTGCGCTGCGGAAACTATTGATGATTAAACAAAAAAAAAATTCTACAATATTATAGAACGTATCAATATCAACAAAACATATAACATGAAAGGGCCCGATATGTGATATAAAAAATAGAGCGTTTAAGACTTTCAAATTATATTATGAAAGAGAAGGAGAAACCAGAATACATTCGGGTCACCTGGCGTTAAGTGATCACATCACATTCCTCTGCGACACCAGACGACTCACAGGAGCGTTGTTGGCCTTTTAAAATAGTGTATGCGTTTGCGGATAAACCAGAATGAAAGCTATGCCATACATATTAATCATTTTACTATACATGCCGGTTAAGAGATCATTTTAATTTATCTACCAAGAAATATAAAGCAATTCTGCACATCATTGAGTTCTCAATCTTAGGAGCCTAGAATGTTCCTCCTGCGACAGTTCAAACAAAATTACAATTGTCCAATCGATTAGAGATGAAACGATAAAATATAGAGACGGGGTGCCGGCGCCGCTGCCGGTGCGAATCAGGCGCTATTGTGAATCGGAGTCATTTCTACCCTCCGATATTTACATTTATATGAAGAAATATTTTAAGATGAAACTAGAAATCAAACACGGGGAGGGTAACTCCCAAGAAGTCGGCACGTCGCTGGTTCGATTTCACTGGAGTCGGTGTTCATTTTGTATATTCTTTATAATCTTCGGTACTGTTATGAAAATATCAATGAATTCTTGTATAACTCGCATCTTTTACCTTCGCACTTTTACCAGTAGGAGACTCCTTTGCACAGGATGCCTATTTTTGCCGTGAAGGAGTAGCTATTGAAATTACTGGGCAAATGAGACTTAAAATCGCTCAGAATTTTTGGGTTTTTCAAGAATCCTGAGTGTAGTGCATTGCAATGGGTAGGACGTATCAATAACCATCAGCTGAACGTCCTCCTCTTCTCGTCCCTTCATTTCATAAAAAAATCTTTTTCAGCTGTTAGGTAGAAGAAGAAGAAGAGAAACAAACATTTATTTCACAAAATACTCACAGGATGCTCTTAATAAAATAAAATTAAGGGACAAAACAAAACAATAAATAATTATTGCATTAACATTGGAGAGATCCTGTGCAGTGCAGGAAATGAGTCACCGACTCAGGATTATCTGTGACACGGCCGTGTCTATGAAACAGCACTGATTTTCAGCAGTGCGCGTTTAACTCTAAAGATACAGTGCGCTCTACATTGAATAAATTATTCAAAATAATCTTATATATAAAATTCTCGTGTCGCGGTGTTTGTTACCAAACTCCTCCGAAACGGTTATATCGATTTGTATACAATTTTGTGTGCATATTGGGTAGATCTGATAATAGGCCAACATCTATTTTTCATACCCCTATATTATAAGAATAACCCACCCCAAAATATTAGTTTGTATTTTTTTTGACAAAATTTTTATTTTTTTATGATTTATCACTAAAAATACGCCTGTTTCTTAAAAACCATTTTTATAATATACAAAATAATTTATTTAATATTAAGTCCCACTTTATAGTATAGATAATAGATTTTATTTTTTAATAGTTTAACTACAACTTTTTTTTTGTAATTGAATATTTCTATTAGACGATTAGAATCACAAACGAGTCTATTCATGTGCGTTGTGAAGGAAATAATTGATAATGACCAGTATTAGCTTGATTGTGACGTAGCGCCTTAATTGAGATATTGTGACGTCGACCACGCTCCTTCATAAAAGGCATTTATTTTCTCAAAATTGATTCCTTTAGAATTCTTTTTGATGTAATTTTTAATATACTGGATACTACTGCCGCTTCGGAAACAAATGGCGCTCTGAGAGAGAAGAAGCGTCGCGAGAAACTCTCCCAGCATTCTTTGTTTGCGCTCTTTTTAATGTAATATACAATATTGTACTATCATTGCTATTGCTATAAAATAATTATAATCTAGTCCCAGGCTGTTGGATCAATTAGATATTCAGCTGTGGAGTAGTAGGATTTACGACAGAGCCATTTTTTAATAAAATCTTTAAATTTATTTATAGATGCCTGAACAGTGGCTGAGACTTCATTATAAAAGTATTTACATTTACCCTTAAAGCAATTATGTACCTTATGAAGCCTACTAAAATTAGTTACAAGCAATCCCTTATTTCTACTGTTGTAATAATGAAAATCATTAGTAAGAGCAAAAAGTGGACGATTTTTGTGCACGTATATTAAATTTTCATAAATGTACTAACAATGAACAGTCATTATATTTATTTCTTTAAATTTTTCTTTGAGAGACTGTCTATAACCAAGCTGATATATATAACACAAACAGCTCACTTTTGCAGAGCATACACTATAGAGATAAGAAAAGATCAATCATATTAATTATTCAAAGCTGTTTTATTGATTATATTACTATTTAAGATTTTAGTTAACACGATATTAGTAATGGTGTAATAATTAGGAATTGCAGTAACTTGTATTTTTTTATAAAACTACGGCACGAGACGTACAGGATTTTCAGGTGATGGTAATTGATACGCCCCGCCCATTACAATGCAGTGTCGCTCAGGATTATTGAAAAATCCAAAAATCTGAGTGGCACTACAAGTGCGCTCGTCACCTTGAGATATAAGCTGTCAAGTCTCATTTGCCCAGTAATTTCACTAGCTACGAGGCCCTTCAGGCGAAACACAGTAATGCTTACACATTACTGCTTCACGGCAAAAAAACGAACCGCCCACCGGTGAATTAATATTTAAAAAAAATTAATAAAGTGTATAAAATTACTACTAGGATTCCATGGAAATTGCAAATATCTAAATGAATCTTCTCTTCGTTTTTACTGAAGAGATATTAACTATAATATCTGTGTCACTATATAGTTCTGTGCTAGACGAGTAAGCAGATTATTCAAGACTTTGGGGTTACTTTCACTAACAAGAGAATTTTACATTTCTCCATCGTTGACGTGTATATGTGTACGAGGTGTATGTTTGTGTACGAATACTACAAGGACTGGTGGCATCTTTGTTTCAAATTCTACTAAAACATTACATTATATATTACATAAACATACCATCTGAGTTTTGAGCGATCGCAATCCCAAACATTTTATCCGTTACATTATATGAGAAGTTTCACCGAGTTTAATCTGTCTTGCAAACATAACAATAGTACGAACGACGAATATTAACGATACAACTCACCGAGCATAAACTAGGTGTGTACTAAGTTTCAAATAAAATTGAACATCAAGCAGCTCGATAGTCGGCCACTTAGCGCCGCAACGAGGTAATCGCACGCAATCCATTCAGGTTGTGATAGGCAGAAGTGCTCCATGTAACAAAAAACTGCGCTCTCTCACCGCGACAATCCTTCCACTCAGCCGGCTTAATTGCGAGCGCCAACACAAACGAGGATGTGGGGCCAAGGGAAAAGCAAACGAGCGGCTGAAACGCTTTACTGGATACACCATGCATTTGTGTAAAGGTGATTTATAAATATACTAGCTGATGACCGGTGCGCTTTGCTTCGCTTAAACTAATAAAATTTGAAAACAAATTTTATGAACGATGCGGGACCCGAACCCACGACCTCTTGCGTTCTGTGCCAGTGCTCTGCCAACTGAGCTAACCGTTCGAGTGACGTATCGTCATAAAATCTAGTATGCTTTGTTCAACTCTCAGGTCGTAGCTTCATCTACAGAATCTACTTTACAGTTGATAACCTGCTCAACCCCTATATTTGCATATTAGGAAATTTTATATTGGACTTGAGATGTCGCTCTTGTAAATCTAAACAATTTGTTATGTTCATAAAATTTTGTTTTCAAATTTTAATTGTGTATTAATCCTAGAAGTGAGGGTTATCACTTTAAAAACATAACAAATTCACTTAAACTTTAAATAAATACATAAATATACAAATATACATGCAGACGATCTCCAGATATACTCACAATCTTCTCTCGAGGGTCTGCCTTTAGCTATTAAAAACACCAACAAATACTTAACTACAATCGTGGAATGGAGTACTGCCCATGGTCTAAAAGTGAATCCGTCGAAAACTCAATGTATTATTGTTGGTAGCTCACAACTAACCCATAAAATTGAGTGGGGTAATCTACCTCCCATTTGTGTAGGTGGAACTCTTATTCCTTTTAGCTGCTCTGTTAAGAGCTTGGGTGTATTCATTGATCGGAATTAGTCTTGGCACTATCAATTAAAAGAAGTAAGTAGGAAGATCTATGCTGCCCCTCACTCATTAAAAATACTCCAAAATTTTCTTCCTATTCCCACGAAAACTTTACTCGCTCAATCCCTTCTCCTGTCCATTCTTGACTACGCTGACATTTCATATGTCGATTTAACCGAACTCCAGTTGGATAAGCTTGAACGATTGCAGAACATGTATATTCGTTTTATATTTGGACTACGTAAGTATGACCACGTGTCTGAATTTCGCAAAAAGCTCAAATGGCTCCCTATCCGCTTGCGTAGAAATTCCCATATACTTATACATCTCTATCGTGTCCTATTTGATCCTAAAACTCCTATATATCTCAAGGAAAAATTTTCAGCATTAAGTTCTCACCAACTATATGTTCGGTCTGTCCATAATCTCTTGCTTAGTACACCTGTTCATAAAAATTCCTTTTTCAACAATTCATTTACTGTGCAAGCTGTTAACCTATGGAATTCTCTTCCTTCTGAAATCAGAAAGGCTCAAACTCTCCAATCTTTCAAAACAATGCTCCATAATTATTATTTATTACTGTGACAAATTCAATACTGCTTCTTTTCTTGGAATTATTTACTGTATGTTTAAATTGTATGCATATCGATAACACCACCTTCTGTTATCTTTTCAACTATGACTGATTCATTACAGGTTGCCTGGTAGAAATCACTCTTAAGCGATAAGGCCGCCTATTGCTTTTTGTAGTCTCGATTTTTGTTATGTTTCATTATTTAGTGGTATACAATAAAGATATATTTCATTTCATTTCATTATACAAAATTTTAAATGTTTTTGTTAATTACGATATTTGTAGAAGTTCAATCATTACAAAATTTTTGTATATTTATATAATATCAAGTTGAAATTAAAACGATTTAAGTACTCAATTCTACAGTCTCTTGAAGTTGCGAAAGAATAAGTTTTAAATAGCGAAGAAAGTTAACTCAAAAAAAGATACGGAAAAAACCTATATTTTAACACCGAAAGAGAATCAAAATTTACAGAGTATTTTTGTTGATCTATGACATTTGGCAAGTCATCAATACCGTTTTATACTAGAAGTAGATACATGAAAAAATCTGAAAACAATATATTTGTAATTAAATAATAAAAAAAGTGTAGAGAACCTTAGGTGGGCGAGTTCGACTCGCGCTTGTCTTTTTTTTGTTATTTTTATGAGACTAACATGGCTGTAAAAGAAAATATTATATTTTTTAATATGCTTTATATTATTTTCAAGTCGTTTCTTAATGACGATTTAAAAACGCTTGTTTATTCTTAAGAGTTTGAAGTTAAACTAACGTAGACAAAAAAACCGTTCTAGTTTGTTTTCCTTGTTCATCCTTGAAGTAAACATTTGTATACTAAAACTACCCTTAAAGGGTAAATCTTGAAAATTTGTAAATATTTTTCTATTCTAGTTAAGCAGTTAAAGCACCTTCTAGTCCTGTTAGAAGTATATTTTGATGTCAATGGTTATTTTTTTATGGGAAAATGTTGAGACGTGCAAGACGTTCACCTAAACATATGTAACTCATCCTGCCCAGTACAATGCAGTGACGCTCTTTTTTTATGGAAATTGAGGACAAAGGAGCGTACGGGTCACCTGGTGTTAAGTGATCACCGCCACACACCGCCCACATTGTCTTGCAACACCAGAGGAAGCACAGGAGCGTTTAAGGAAGGTGTACTCGCTTTTTTTGAAGATACACATGTCGTATTGGCCCGGAAACACCGCACAATGAAGTTCATTCCACAGCTTCGTAGTACGTTGAAGAAAGCTCCTTGAAAACCGCACTGTGTAGGACCTCCACACATCTAGATGGTAGGGATGATATCCAATGCTCGTGCAGGAGTCTTGGCCTAACCCAAAATTCTCTGCGGCATCACAATCGCACTCGTCACTTTGAGATATATTATGTTAGCTTTCCTTAGCCCAGTAATTTTACTAGCTACGGCGCCCTTCAAATAGAAACAATAATGTTTGGACATTACTTGTTCACGGCAGCAAAAGGCGCTGTTGTTCCTCTCCCTGGTCCATATTTAAATAAATTTCCCATGCATTTTCACACGATTCAATTCATACGCAAATAAAATTGTATATCTTGCACACGAACACTCAATCACCCACATCCTCACTCACCTACACCTATACATACAAAGACACCTCTCAAATAATATCAATACTAACTTACGTAATAATTAAATAACAGATGTACTCCTATTAAAGTTTTCTAATTATTATTCTTAATTTTGAATTGGCATAATATTGGCATTGTAAGTCTATTATAATGGATTATTAGTAAACAAATAAATAAATAAATAAATTTCATCAGACTGTATTGTTCCGTTTTGATTTTTCCATCATAATTGATTTGACACGTGCATGTACAAAGGAAGTTTTAAAAATACATTGCATGCCTTATTGCATGTAAATTAATACCTGAGAAAATGTGACTTCTATTTTTGTAATAATGGCAGTAATACTTACTAGTGGGCTCCCTTACACAGGATGCCGGCTAGATTATAGCCGGAGCTAGTGAAACTACTCGGAAAATGAGACTTGACATCTTTTGTCTCAAGGTGACGAGCGCAGTTGTAACGCCGCTCAGAATATTTGGGTTTTTCAAGAATCCTGAGCGTATCAATTACCATCAGCTGAATCTCTTGCTCGTCTCGTCCCTTATTTTCATTAAAAAAAGTAACTTATATTATAAACGTGTTATTAACTGTTACCAACAGTTACTAAGCTCCACGCTCACCAGCTAACAACACCGATTCAAATTTGACAAATCGCACCAATTCTCGGAATATTCAGCAGAATTGTGATATAAATTGTAACAAAATTGAACAATACAACGTTGTTGGCGATAGCGGGCGGTGGTTATAAAAATCAAAACAGCATTGATTGGAGGCTCGGCCTATCAAAATTAAATGACTGTCGTTACGAAGCCCGCGGATACGTTTTGTTTGAAATATTGCTTGTATTTATATTCGGTTGGTTTTTATTCGATCGAAATTGCTTCGATTGACGATTTTGGAGGAAATTGTCAATATCAACCGAAATGTAAAATATGCTTCGATTGAGATGAATACACTCTAATGGAATATAATATAATCGTAGCAGTGAAATTACTGGGCAAAGGAGACTTTACATCTTATCTCTTAAGGTGACGAACGCAATTGTAGTGCCGCTCAGAATTTTTAGGTTTTTCAAGAATCCTGAGTGGCACTGCATTGTTATGGGTAGGGCGTATCAATTACCATCAGCTGAACGTCCTGCTCGTCTCGTCCCTTATTTTCATTAAAAAGTATTCTGTGAACTATTAGTAATATTCAATTTAAATTATTTATATTGTACACACTGAATAAGACTATGTTAATTGACTCAACATTGATGTATATAGTATTTGTGACAGTTTGTGATGAAACTTATTATTTCAGTAAAACATTTAGTCAAACAGGAATCAAATGCAAGATGACGTAGTAGAATTTGCCTAACCAAATTTGTAACAACAAAAAGCACACACTATATAATTTTTTTGAAATAAGTGTTAATATACCATTAGAAGAAATTTCAGTTCTCACGTTTTCCTGACATAGAATACTTCTGCTTTAAACAGGCAGGCCACTGATACTGTAGTTACAAATCCACAGTCTATCGTTTGCTCGTCAGATTTTAGTCATTCACTTTTCACAAATAAAATACTGACATTACACGTGTCATAAAAAAGCGTAAAATACACTAAAAATCAATTTGACATTAATATTTATTTAAATAGTATATAATATAATAGTAAGTTTTTATACGTTATAAACATATTGGTCTCAGGAAGTTACTGCAACCAACTAAAGATCACAAATTAAAAGTTTTCTTGTTTATATCTTATTTTAAGTCACCTTTTATTAATGTTTGTACATGGAACGGTATTTCTTGCTTACATACATACAGTCACAAATATGAGCAGTGTGTCTCATGAACATTACAATAGTCTGCTGGAACACGATATCCTTTAGGAGTTTCAATGCATAACTTCCGGCTTCATCACTAGATCAGTTCGTTATGGCCACCGTCAAACAATTCCACATCAACTCGCTGTACAAAAATAGTTTTGTTGATAATTTTTGTATAAATATGTATGTAAACAATATAAAATATTTATATATATATATAGTTCCTAGTAGTCATAGATTCTATCATCACATTGTATTTTTTTTGTATAATGTTACATCTTGAAATATTTTTACCAGTGGGCTCCTTTGCACAGGATGCCGGCTAGATTATGGATAGAAATACGGGATGAGACGAAGAGGATGTTCAGCTTATGGTAATTGATACGCCCTACCCATTACATTGTAGTGCTGCTCAGGATTTTTGAAAAACCCAAAAATTCTGAGTCACACTACAATTGCGCTCGTTAAGACATAAGATGTAAGTTTCATTTGCTCAGTAATTTCACTAGCTACGGCACCCTTCAGACCGAAACACAATAATGCTTACACATCACTGCTTCACGGCAGAAATAAGCGCCGTTGTGGTACCCATAATCTAGCTGCCATCCTGTGCAAAGGAGCCTCGCACTGGTATTTTTCAAGCATTATGAAATTCAAAATGAAATCTAGCACCAAGGGCGATTTATTTCAATCCAAAGTGCCTTGTACGTGAAAGCGGCAACATCATATTCAGTTATCACTTAACACAATATCAAAGTATTAATAAAACCAATACAATTGCCAGTTAGCAGCTGAAATAGTAAAGCTCGTTCATTGAAGCGTTTCTCTCACAAACGGAACTGAACTAGTTAACTAACAACGTTCAACTGTTACAAGTTAACCAATCTCTAACTTAATGGTTGTCTTATATATTGCGGAGGAATTTAATAGTTACGTGTGGTCTGAGTTATGATATGAGCGAGCAAACGTGCAATATGACATTTTCTTACTAGCTTAAACATAATAAGTCATACTAAATGTAGAACAGGCACTGAAAGTCAGGTTCTACTATATTACGTAGTTTTAATAAAAAAAAGTGTGTATGTACTTATGTATGCACGCAAGAAATTATACTTCATTGGACTAACGAAGCAAAAATCATTTAAATGATTTATTCCTCGTGCTATTCTACGTTTTACGAATGAACAATTTTGTAAAAATCTTGAAAAGATGGCTTTGACAATTAATTATTCAATAATGAATACGGCTATATTGGCTTGAACCCTTTGCCTGTCCTAATAATCGACTAAGAAACCAAAAAAAAAAAAGCCAATACGCCAAAAATTTTAGGAACCAACTTCAACCTGTTACTTTTGTGTTACAGTGATGCGCGCGCATCTTAAAATTTCAATCTCATCATTTTATCGTAACGCGCCTTAAGATGTATATCTTCAAAAATTAAAGAATGAAAAAGTACATTAAAATTAAATAAGTTATAAACAATATTTTCAAACTGCGTATTAATTATTTCAAATCATCTGCGATTTTAAACAAAGAACTTGAAATAACAAATTATAATAACGGGGAATGTAAATTAATCATTACTGAATGGATTTTTATATAGTTACCTACGATACTATATATATATATATATATATATATATATATATATATATATATATATATATATATGTATATATAGTATATCGATAGTTACATACAGAGACATTATTTCAAATCATTGTTTAATATTACTCATAAACACAAAACTATAATTCCTTATTTTAAATTAAACTAAATACAGTTTAAAATTAGAAATCTTAGAAAAACCATTGACGTGTACAATTTTTTTTCAATTTTAATGTTATTTTGATTTGTATTGTATATAATTTTCAATTATTTTCTTACCCTTTTAGATAATATTCCTACTGAATATTTGATTCACACGACTTTTCTTGCAGATACGAATGAACAACGTATTTCCAAATCAATGTAAAAAATTGAAATCGTGTGTTAAGTATACGCGATCTCCTGGGACTCCTCTGGGTATGGGGGTACCACAAGGGTCTATTCTTGGACCCTTCCTCTTCCTAATTTATATAAATGATCTACCTAACCTTGTAGAAAAAAAACACAAGGTGGTATTGTTTGCGGATGACACTTCACTTATATTCAAAGTGAAACGAAGCCAAGTTTTATATGACGAAGTAAACAATGCTCTATCTGACATCGTGTACTGGTTTAGCGCCAATAACTTATTGTTAAATAATCATAAAACCAAATATATTAAATTCACCGCGTCAAATGTCAAAAATGTAGATGCGAATATTTTATTAAATGGAGAGGTGGTAAAACCAGTGGAATCTGCTATATTTCTTGGCATTACTCTTGATTCCAAATTGCAGTGGGGCCCCCATATAGAAGGATTTGCGAATAGGCTTAGTTCTGCAGCATATGCGGTTAAGAAAATCAGACGGTTAACTGACATAGATACGGCGAGTTTAGTATTTTTTTTTTTTTTTTAATGGAATAGGAGGACAAACGAGCGTACGGGTCACCTGGTGTTAAGTGATCACCGCCGCCCACATTCCCTTGCAACACCAGAGGAATCACAAGAGCGTTGCCGGCCTTTAAGGAAGGTGTACGCGCTTTTTTTGAAGGTACCCATGTCGTATCGTCCCCGAAACACCGCACAAGGAAGCTCATTCCACAGCTTTGTAGTAAGAGGGAGAAAGCTTCTTGAAAACCGCACTGTGGAGGACCGCCACACATCCAGATGGTGGGGATGATATCCTAACTTGTGGCGTGTCGTGCGATGGTGAAATTCGGCGGCAGGAATCAGGTTAAACAGCTCTTCGGAACACTCCCCGTGATAAATGCGGTAGAAGACACACAATGAAGCGACGTCTCTACGCAACGCCAAGTGATCCAGCCGTTCACAGAGCACTGAGTCCCCGACAATTCGAGCTGCTCTACGTTGCACGCGGTCAAATGGATCGAGCAGATACTGGGGTGCACCAGACCAGAGATGACAGCAATACTCCATGTGTGGCCGGACCTGCGCTTTGTAGAGCGCTAGAATGTGGGCTGGCTTGAAGTATTGCCGTGCTCTATTGATGACGCCCAGCTTCTTCGAAGCCAATTTGGCTTTGCCCTCCAGATGGCCACGGAATTGGCAATCGCTCGAGATTTCGAGACCCAGTATTCCGATACTAGGCGCGGCTTTAAGAGAAGTGTTCTCGAAGAGCGGTGATACGACAAATGGGGTTTTTTTAGTGGTAAACGCGCAAACTTGAGTCTTCTGGGGGTTAAATTGGACAAGGTTCAATTTACCCCATTCCGCGACCTTCTCGAGAGAGGACTCGATAGAAGACACAAGTTTCTCCCGGCACTGGTCGACGATTTCCCGAGAGAGACCTGCATGGCCCGTGTATACGGCATCACCAGTGCTGTCATCTGCATAGCAATGCATGTTGGAGGTGTCCAACATATCATTGATATGCAGAAGAAACAGCGTAGGAGATAGCACACAGCCTTGGGGCACTCCAGCATTCACGGGCTTCGGGTTCGAGCAATATCCGTCGACAACGACCTGTATGCTACGCCCAGTGAGGAAGCTGGAGGTCCACTTGCACAAGCTCTCGGGAAGCCCAAATGATGGAAGTTTTGAGAGGAGCGCCTTGTGCCATACACGATCAAAGGCCTTCGCTATATCCAGGCTAACTGCCAGGCCTTCCCCCTTGCTATCAATAGCCGCCGCCCATCTATGTGTTAGGTATACCAGAAGATCACCTGCCGACCGTCCATGGCGAAACCCGTACTGTCGGTCGTTGATCAACTGGTGACCCTCTAGGTATACTAAAAGCTGGTGGCTAATTATGCTCTCCATGATTTTGGAGAGCAGGGAGGTGATAGCAATAGGCCTGTAGTTCGCCGGATCCGAACTGTCTCCTTTTTTTTGGATCGGATGGACAAGGGCTGACTTCCATGAGTCAGGGACTACTACTAGGGAAGAGTGCCGGAATAAACGCGTTAGCACCGGCGTCAACTCAGGGGCACACGTTCTAAGCACGATTGGAGAAATGCCATCCGGCCCGCTCGACTTCCTGACGTCCAACGAAAACAGAGCTCGCCCTACAGTTTTCTGTCTGAACTGTACTTCAGGCAGCTCTGACACCGCGGGATGGTCGGCGGTGTTTTTCCGTTGTCGTCAAGAGTCGAGTTGGAGGCGAAAAGAGCGCACAGGAGCTCGGCTTTCTCTTTTGCCGTATGGGCCAGGGTGTCATTCCTCATGTGCAACGGCGGCATGGACGGCTGGTTGAAGTTACCAAGAGCAGCTTTCGACAACGACCAGAACTTGCGTGTTCCGGTCGGGTAACTGGAAAGCTGCTCGCCGATTTTGACGACGTGCTTAGACTTCGCACGGGCGATTTGCCGCTTAAAAAATCTGGAGGCACGGTTATATTTCCTCTTAAGAACTTTGCAGTTCGGGTCCTTTGTGCCCAGCGCCGCAACCCAAGTTCGATACGCCTGTTTTTTGCAGTCAGATGCTGCTTTAACTGACGCATCGAACCAGGGCTGTGATCTGCCACCGATCGGTACTACAGAGCTTGGTATAAAAATATCCATGCCCTGCAGTATCACATCGCCTACTGCAATGGCGCAGGCACTAGGATCATCCGAAGAGAAACAAACCTTGCCCCAAGGGTAGGATGCAAAAAAGGAACGCATCCTATCCCAATCTGCTGACTTGTAGTGCCAAACGCGGCGGGTCGCTGGTGGTCTGCGACGTTGGCGTCGGATAGGCACTACACTCCTGACCAGGCAATGGTCGGACGTTCCAAGAGGACGTTGAGCGTGGAGCGGGGTGCCGTGGTGTTACTGCCTCGTTTGTCCTCGGTCATGCGCGGTTCTGTGCCCACCCCAGAATACGAAGGGCGGCCCGAGCGAGAGTGCTCGGGGAGGGATTCTCCGGCTCTGGGAGAGCTGGTACCCTCCTGGGGTAATATCTTTTTACGGACCGCTCTCATAATTTGTGTGGGGGGGGGGAAGGGATGGCCTCCGGTCCTCGACACTAACCTATGCGAAACATAGCGGCACTAGGCCGCTACTTCACGCCGGTATTCTGTGCGAGTGTGGTAATTAACCCGGATCTGGCCCGATTGTGCTGACGTCATAAGACGGCAGCGTGACTCTCCCACTTCTAAAAAGCCCTTAGTCGCCTCTTACGACACCCATGGGCCTGGGACTCCCCTATTCTTTTTACGCCCCGGAGAAAGTACAGGGCGAGGGAGTAGTATACTTTAGTTATTTTCATAGTATTATGTCCTATGGTATATTGTTATGGGGCAGTGCGGCCGATATTAATACTATGTTTGTGTTGCAGAAGAGGGCTATTCGCGCGATTTATAACCTAGGTCCTAAAGAATCATTAAGAGAATTTAAAGAAATAAACATTTTGACTGTTGCTTCTCAATACATTTTTATGATAATGTTTTGTATGTTCATAAGCACATTGAGGAATTTTCTAGAAACTGTGACATTCATAATGTTAACACGAGGAACAAACATAAACTTGTTATGCCTACTACTCAGTTGGGTCGAGTTAGTAAGTCTTTTGTTGGGCGATGTATATGCTTCTACAATATGATCCCAGAAAATGTACAAAACAAATGTGTTACGAAATATAAAAGAATTGTTAAAAAACGTTTGTGTGGGAAAGGTTATTATAGCATAAACGATTTTCTTAATGACACCACGGACTGGGATTAAAGCGAACACCCTCAGGCTCTTTAATTATAAATGTTTATTGTACGATATTACATTGTAATCCATATTTTATATAAAAAAAAAGCCCGCTGAGTTTCTTGCGCCCATTCTTCTCAGGTCTGAGGCAGTCTCTTTTGAATGGGTGGTAGATTTTGACGTTCAATAAGTGATTATAAATCCTATTTTGAATAAAAATATTTGAATTTGAATTTGAATTTATGCGGCGGTAAAATCAAAATCATAAATCAAGATCACTTTATTCATGTAGGTCACGGAAATGACACTTATTTATGTCAAAAAAATATTTTTTTATTGAATCTACCGCTACTTCGTAAAGGGTTGAGCTAATGAGAAGAAGTAGCAAGAAACTCATATAAATACTTTATTGGAATATAATATGCTTTGTACATTGAGTTTCCAGATAGGTGCAACATACATACAAAATTACATAAGACCGGCCACTTCGCGTCTCGTGTTGTATAAGAACACGGGTGAACACTTACTATAAAGGTCACCAGGTGTTAGGTAAATACACGTTTATCCTCCAAATAAAATAAACATCACTTTATTCAATTAGGTCACTTAAGACATTTATGAATTTCAAAAAATATTTTACCATAATTTACCACTTATCACCACTTAGGAAAAGGTTGAACTAATAAGAAGAAGTGACAAGAAACTCTTTGCCGCTCATTTAAATCAGTGTTAACAGTTCATCTTTGAGCAAAATATTTTAATAACAATGAAAAGTGCAAATAGCATCATGACTTACACGAGTAAGTTAAGAAGTTAATGTATTTAACACAAATTATATTCGAATAACGTAATTTAAACATATAACAATTGATTTAAGCAATTTGTTATGTTTTTAATGTGATAACCCTCACTTCTAGGATTAATACACAAATAAAATTTGAAAAATGAAGCCACAACCTGAGAGTTGACCAAAGCGTACAAGATTTTATATCGATACCACACTCGAACGGTTAGCTCAGTTGGGTCAGTGGGTTCGAGTCCCGCATCGTTTATAAAATTTTGTTGTTTTTCAAATTTTATTTGTATATAACAATTGCTTGCGAAAAGTACATCATTTATGTATCGAAAGCAGTACTAAACTTAAGCTTTATATTGAGATTTCAAATTGCATGTTGAGAAATGATTCGTTCGTCAATATGTTAATAAAGAAAACGGCGTAAAATCGCAAGTAGGAAGGAGGGCCGACCTCGCTAACGAGAGCCCTCTGCGACGAGTCCTCATTATCCTGTTGTAACTTCTGTGGAACTCTACATTGAGTGACAGACTTATCAAGATGACAACTTGAGTTGAGTTGCGGCAGTTGAGTGTTCTTCAGTTTAGTGATAATGTGGGGCTCGGGAGGTGATGGTGGCGCGCTGTACGAATACAAATAAATATTAAACATTTAAGTATGTTCGCATACAAGTCTGGTACAAATATATCGAAGCTGTTCAAAACTGACATGTTGGTATTCAATTGGATTTCAGGTTAGTAAGTCTTTTATTGGGCGATGTATATGCTTCTACAATATGTTTCCAAAGAATGTACAAAACAAATGTGTTACGAACTTTAGAAGAATTGCTAAAAAACGTTTGTGTGGGAAAGGTTACTATAGCGTAAACGATTTTTTAATGATACCACAGACCGAGAATGAAGCGAAAACCCTCAGGCTCTTTAATTATAAATTTGTATTGTACGATATTACAATGTTATCCATATTTTTATAAAAAAAAATCCCGCCGAGTTTCTTGCGCCCGTTCTTCTCAGGTCTGAGGCAGTCTATTTTGGTGGTAATGGTTTTTAACGTTCAATAAGTGATTGTGAATCCTATTTTAAATAAAAATATTTGAATTTGAATTTGTTCACATTATTATCAAAAGCTACAATAAATATTTTATATGTTTTCGCTTTTCATACATTTCTAATTACTAATTTTATGTATTAATTATATTTATGTAAGTAGGTGTATTTACATAATAATAATACTAATATGGTAATATTATTACGGTTAACATGACTTGCAGACAACTGCCGGACTATAGTGAATACTCTGGGAGAAATAAACAGAGTTACACATCGATGGGTTCCAGAACATGCAGGGATCGAAGGCAATGAACACGCAGACGAACTTGCAAGAATTGGTGTTAAAAGCACTCAAATTGGCTCTGAACCCTTCTGTGTTGTCCCAAGGAGTCTTGTTAAATCAACCCTTGATACATCATGTTCACAAGAGTGCATTAAACCATTCCAAAAACCTAATCCAAGCCTTCAACAAAAAGGAATTTAATAAATTACTAAAAGAAATAAGAGAGGAGACAGTGTTAAATAGATTTAAATTTAACACTATTAAAAAAAAAAATTCTACTCAATAAACGCATATTATGAAACGAAGACGTAACTGGCATTGACTGAGAACGTTTTATATTTATGTATTAAACTAACACACTGTAAAAGTAATAAATGTTATTTGTAATAGATTTTTTTTAAGGTTTTTTCTTTGATTATTTATTTATTTATTTATATATTTGGGCAACTAACAAATTACACTCTTTACATGCTTAAACTTAAAATATAATAATAATATGGAAAAGAGTTAATTCACTTATAAGCTACCACAGCATTCATAATTTTTTCTACGCTTATAGGACAGTAATTTTAACAATTTAATAACAAAAATCTAAAAATATTGTAATATATAATTTAAAATAAAAATGAAAATATGAAAACAAAGTTTCTAAATCACATGTGTAAATTAAGTATTATCTTTTTATATTGAGCAAGCGGAATGAATTTATATTTGAGTCTTGAAACGCGGCGGAGGTGACAGCGGCGGTGGTGTCGCGAGCAGTGCTGACAGCTCCCGACGTCTCTGTCACGTTCAATTAAGTTTCGGACAGACTCTGGGGAACTCGTGTGTTCTTTAAGGCGCCGCCACATTACACAGCTTCCTACACGACTACACATTTAGACTAACGAGTGAATATCAACAGATCAGGAGCGATCTCGTATATATTATATTAAAATCATGATTGATAATAATAATAATAATACAACTATAATTTTGTTTATCAATACATTATTATATTGAATATATTAGTAACAGATTATAAATTATCACAAGCCTCCTTGACTACTTACTGGGAAGCCTCGATAGATAATATATTCTGTAAGATTTATTAAAAAAAACAATTAAAAATAAAATAAAATAAATGGCGTTTTTTATTTTAATGCTTAAGTTTTAATAGCCTTTATCTGTATTCTCAATGTCAAATGTCAAAATAAGGAAAATTGATAAATATTAAAATTGAATTTCCAGGAAGTATTTACATATTTGGCTGCAGTGTTAGATTCGTGTTTTTTTTAGTTTTAATTGTTGGAAATTTCATCTCTATAGATAATAAACTGCGTTATAATTGGGCTAGAAATTGCTAACAAAGGTCTTGTTATGTTGATTTTAGAAGAGAGTGTATCTTTAGATTTCCTTATTCTATTATTTGATTCGAACACCACACTCAGTATGCAAGTACCTTAAACAAAATAAAAAATCTCTCATCGCTTCGCAACAAGAATTCAAATTGAAATGTCATAGCGTCGCATCAAGAGACGTGGCATATTGCAAAGCCATTTTATAATTCTGTTTACAACTTGCTTTCACAATATAGGTCTTAACCCACGGGAACACATAACAACAGACTGCAAACTCTGTTCTGTAGTTCCTTATTCCTATTAGTGCAAGGCTCATGTAGCATTTAATCGCTTTTTAATGAAAAGATTAGCGCTCTCGGGTGCCATTGTCACGCGGAAATCAATGGGTTGGTCGCCTGGCGCGGGCTTGTTCGTGCATTTCCAATTTTACGCCTCCCTGACAACAGAGGGCACTAATCACCTGCTTACATTTTTTTGTTGGCACCTTAAAGCGCTAAAGTATGAAGTCGTGTAGTTTTATATTTCAAGATTATTTACTAAGTTTTATTCTGCTATCACTTTTACTGTGAATGTGTGGCTTTATTGCAAGTAAATTTCAGAGTTATGGGTGTATTTAGAAATTATTAAAAACAACTATTTAATGCGGGTGGAATTCTTACGATGACAGCAGAAACAGACGGAATTAATACGCCCTACCCATTACCGCTCAGAGTTCTTGAAAAACCCAAAAATTCTGTGCGGTACGACAATTGCGCTCGTCACATTGAGACATAAGATGTTAAGTCTCGTTTGCCCAGAAATTTTACTAGCGACGGCGCCCTTCAGACCGAAACACAATAATGCTTGCACATTACTGCTTCACGGCAGAAATAGGTGCCGTTGTGGTACCCATAATCTAGTCGGCATCCTGGACAAAGGAGCCTCACACTATAGATGAGATAGTTATGAACGATATAGTATATCGTTCATAACTATCTCATATTTTTGTAAAAATCCATGGTTAATAGTCGTGTGTCGTTATTTGCACTTAAATAGTACACCGTGCAATGATGGACGTACTGTTGGGATTAACAAACCTGTTTAATTTGGCAACATTGTTACTCGCTCAAACAAGTCGTATATATGATTAAATACAGATATTTTTCCATAGGGTAACATTTTTATTTTATTTTATATTTTTCTAGAGAAGCTTACAGCTACAAACAGAATACACTTAAAGATATGAATAAACATTAGGCCAATAATTAAGAGCGACCACACACACACGCAAAAAAAATATTTCTAACTATATAAAATTATATAGATTTTTTGTTTAAGGATTTATATTTAGGTACAAAAATAAGGTTTAATCTATCGCTGATATATAATATTTACTAAGTGCACATCTAGTACTTTTTATGTTACTAGCAAATAAATGAATTCCATTATTGTCACTATTATACAAAATATTGCATAAATTGGAGCTTCTAAATAATAAGGTATTTGATCGATACTGCGTTTGGTGATAAGGGATATGAAGCAGAGGCGGTTTCCTAGATGTGCGGAGTAGGACTCTAACATGAATTAAATTTAACATTATTAGTATACTTACGAAGAAAGTTATCACTTAGTTATTAAAATAACGATGTCATCTGGTGGTAGTTGGCCACCATTGTACACTTTAATAAGAGCAATTGTTAAAACTCAATAAGACACTTTTAATTTGAATTTATATCTTATCAACTAATTGAAAATATTCAATTAAAATTTCGTTTAGTAATTGATAAATTAATGTTTATGAGACACAACTAGCTGACAAACAGACAGGCGGACCTTTCATTTTTGTTATATTCTCTTCTTTTTCCAATGGGTTTCATATAATACTATTTCTTTTTTCACTTTCGTTTTCAAAGGCTTCAGCACTGGTTTATTAATCTCTAACTCATTTAATTGTGGAAAATAGACAAGTTATAAAAGGTCGGACACAAAACTGTAATTATTGATAAAGTCAACACTTTTAATTATGAAAATCGGTGTGTTCACGAGTCGCGGCGTGGGTCCGTCGATGATTTCCTTGAGGTGTATTGTTTTATCCGCTGGTCCTCTTTGTGAGGAGCATTACGAGATGAGGGGTCGCCAGACAATGACAACTGTTTCGTAATTGTCATTTTTGAATTGGCTTTTGTTTTCCAAAGAAATTGTTTTAAGTAAAATATTGTAGCTCAACATAAGTAATGAGAGATTTTATTTTGCTTAGGTTATTAAAACTGATATCGCCGCCACTTCTTTTTTACCGACTTCAAAAAAGGAGGGGGTTCTCAATTCGTTGGTATGTTTTTTTCCGTTTGTTACCTCAGAACTTTCGACTGGGAGAACCGATTTTAAGAATTCTTTTGTTATTTGAAAACTGGTGCTTCTCGTTCTCGTTTGTCCAGATCTGAAAATGGCATCCATGAGAAAACCATAAAAGTCTTAAATTTGCTAAAAGTATGTATGCGACATATTTACGAATAACTCAACATTGCGCCAACCGACTTCGATGATTCTTTTTTTATTAGAAATAATATACTTAAAATGTAGTTTGGTGACAGTTTGGTTAGGTTCTAATAGTGGGATCCATGAACAAGTAACGGAACTCTTCAATTCTTTGGAGCGAATTAACGATACTAGACCGAATCCTTTTTAAGCTACTTGGTTAGTTGAGTCACCTACCGTAACGTCGACCATATGACAAGTAATTGTCGTAGTGAAATATGATGGAATATCAATGGAATTCCTTAACGATTTACAGTAAGGGTGCGATCTGTGGCAGAACTTCTAACTGTCTGTAATCAAATTGCAATGCGCTAAAGTTTATTCCTGTGCTGCATTGCAAAATTTAGTAGGTCTACATCTATTTAGACAAATTGCGTATTTTTATACAATCCAATTAATTAATCTAATTCTTGTAATAGTCACATTATGTAAAAGATAAGTATTTAATAAATTAATTACATAATACATAATTAGGCACTAAGATGACTATAATAAATAACAAACAGCCACTAAATATAAGATACACATTGCGGGCAGCGATGATGATGATGATGTTGGCTGGAAACAAGGATTCAGGCGAGACTTGGTCTAATCTAAATGAATATAATAATAATTCGAAGAAATATAAATTCATAATAAAAAAAATCTTATAAATTTGCCCTGTGTTATGTTATGGCTCTTGATATTAATTAAATTGATAGAGTTTATACGACTAGTACAAAACAATAAAGTTTTGTACTTTTTTGTACTTTGTAAATATTAGAGACAGTTTAGTTACAAATTAAATTGCAGCTATATGTCATGGATTATAAGTAATATTATTTCCTAACTTATTTATGTATGTACATACCTACTTGGTTTGTTATGAAAACTTTTATAAAAGTTAAAAAAAAATTATAACAAAAACAATTTAAAACGATTTGTATTGGAATATTCTTTAATTCTACATCACTATCAATATACATATTATGGTTATATTATTGGTAATATTTCAATCCACAAAGCATCCTAAATATTATCAACTTTTAGAATCACGTGTTTTATATTTAGTATTTTAAATATAATATTTAAATTCATACCACGAGTGAAACGATGGCTGGTCCATGTATCATTCTCGTGAACGAGCGCTACTTACGGTGGTTGGATGCATCTTTCAACAATAAACCTGTTTTTATTATTAAATTTTCTTGATTTATTTTTAATGTTTAAACAAAAGTCTTAAAATCCTATCAGTGTAATATATGCCACCAAAAGTTCTTCAGTTTAGTTCTTTTACAGTAAAAAGTTGTCAGATCCATGTAATACCAAGTCGGTCAATTTATTCAGTCCCTACCTAAGGGTCCTTCACATAAGAACATCTTATAGTGACCATATCAATATTAAAAATATTTTAAGTTTTAAATAAATAGATTAACTTAGCCATCGCATGAATATCCTACACAATTCTGTTTATTTTTTATTAAAAACACAATGTATCCCACAAATAATACATACAAGGTACATTCATTCAAACAAAACAAATCTTATATAGAAGTATTGTGAATAAAGATTCACAATACTACTATCAATAGGTATATATATCAACTATCCAACATGGAAATGCTGCCAGTATTCTTGGTACGCTTCCCCGTAATGATAGTTTTAATTTAGTGTAGTCATATAAAACATATTATATTAAATTAGATTACTTCGTGCATAATATCGTTTGTATCATGTTAGTATACATCTGACAATTTAAATAAATGTTTTGAGTTTTCTGTCTGACTATTTGAGATTGGTGGAATTAACACTCAAGTCTAAATATTTATATAATTATGGATTAAATAACGCCTACTTCAATAAATTATCTTACAATTTTTCTATAATTTTACCTAGTTTGACTATTAAAAAAGAAGCGACGAATTATTATTAGGTGTAGAAGCTGAGCGAAATATCTCTTATCACTTACTGTTAACTAAAATTATTTATACTTTTTAGTTTGTTTGAAGATAGAACATTTGATTATTTATTGTATCACTTTATATCTACATATTATATAATCTATACTAATAAATGGAAAGCCGTTTTATTTTGTTCGTGTAGACTAAAAAACACCGACTGAACCAATTTTAATTACACTTGTACCTTAAGATGCGGCGTGTATTGGAGAAAGGTTTAGTATATAGTATCTATGTATATTCGCAATACAAATAATTATTCAGTCAAGCAATTGAGAGGGCGCAGGAAACTTAATTTTTATCACAAAAAAAACTACGTTTAAAAAAGCCGAGTTCAATAACTGAAAAGTATCAAATAACTAAAAATTTAATTTAAAACACCTCTTTTGCAAACCTTTATCTTTAATATTAATAAAATACTATTATTTGTATGTGTTACCTATTGATAGGTTTTAAGTCAGTGCCAAGCTAAATGTAATAAAGGTACCTACACTCGCCACGCGTGACTTTGAGCGCGATAGCTTCGTCTAGAACAAAACAACAAAACTTTAAAATCATAACAAATTGTTTAGATTTGCAAAAGCGACATCTCAAGTCAATTTCTTAATATGCAAATTTTGGGGTTGAGCAGGTTATCAACTGTAAAGTAGATCCTGTAGATAAAGCCAAAATCTGAGAGTTGGACAAATCATACAAGATTTATTACTTAACTTATTACTTAAGTTGTTACTTTAAAAAAGTAACAAATTGTTTAAACATCAATAGATATTGCTCGTGAAATTCAAAATAATGATAATTGTAACAAATCCAAATAATAATTGAGAGCACTTAGCGGTGCACAGTAATTGTGTACAGCCATTACCTCGCACGGCGCACGTCGGCGGCGGTAACTGTTGCGATAATTGTTCTTTCTGCGGAGTTGAGAATTAGCTGTTCACTGTACTTGCTACCGCACACAACGTGAATATTGTACTAACGCGTACTGCAGATAGCAATTTTAAATAATAATTAACATGCTTTTATTAGCTTGGTATGCTTAGATTAAGGATTGGTCTCCGTTGCGCTCCAACTTCTTTAGCTTAGCTTTTTTATTACGGCACCTATTAGATGCTTGTGTGCGTGGCATCTTGACACTCAATGGCATCTTTCAAATTTTGTAACATACGATTCGTGTTATTTTACATTGAAATTAATAACACACAAAATACTTACTGATGATATGTGATCCCAGTGTCTTTCTTATTACTTACGTACTTACTTAGTCTCACTACGCATTCCGGCATTTTAGTTTCAATTATAAGTTTAATAGAACATGTGGCACGCCAACGTCACACATTGATAGAGTCTGGCTCGAGTACGCCCGCTTAGGAGTAGTATTAGTTGCCCCACTTAGCGACTACACTTGTTGTATCTAGTTGGAGCGCTGCGTAGACCAATCCTTAATAGTTGGTATGTATCAATCTAACGGAATCTTTTAACATGATTTTCAGCCCCTCTAAAGCGTCGGATTAATTTGTAACTGCAACCTTATCAAAGACCGACGGCAATTCATTCATAATTCAATTATTTATTTATTTTAAATATATATATTGAGTGAAAGCTGTTTCACTAAGCTAAAATAGCAATTAGCAGAAGAAAATTATATTATGATTTATAATATGAAAAGTCCATGTCGAAAGTATCTCAGAAATTATTTCAATGTTGCAGAAGCAAAGTTCCTCAGTAACAAAATAAAATTTAACGTATTTTAATCCAATCTTACAGAGACTGGAGAGTCATTTTGTTCTTGAAAGTTAAAAGTTATTGAAAATCAGTTTTGGAAGTACTAATCGTAAATATCCCCTTTGTGTGTGGTGTTCAATTTCCTCCTTTTTTTGTTTATAAGTTTGGAACGAAACTAAATCTTTTTTTCCTACAAGGTGAAAAAAGAAATGGTATCAAAAGATTTCTTGAAATTTCCCACACCCGAATATTTTTGCCTGCATCCAAAAATTTTTATAGGCTTTTTTAAATATCAACTTCTAATTCGTGCTAAAGTCTAGTACTTCTTTCATTAAATGAATTTATTAGCCATACTGCTACCATCGTCAGAATATCTTCAAATCTATATTTGAAGTCACCATACAGAATTTCTAGAAGTTTCAAAAGTCTACAAAGGACAGGTTTGGAAATTTGGGAGAATTCACATTTAATAATATCTTCATAAATTTCAATTTTCCTATTAAATACGAAAATACAGCCTTTGTTTTTATTAAATTTAGGCTATCACCTTGTAACCCCAAGTTAATGTCATTACCTTTTTTGAACAAATTATATCGGTGCTTTCTTTTTCATCATCTGTACCTTTACTTTCCAGAAACTTCAAAATTGATTCAAAAAGTAAGTTAAGGTATGCTAAGCATGTTTTTTGTCAACCAGAGTATATGTATGAGCAATCGTCGGAAGTCTTCATCATTTTTGTCGCACAATTTTGCAAATAAACGGGTATTCTACACATTGCTTCTTGTTTGGTTAACTGATTTTATCACCAAGTGAAGCAATTGGTGAATTTTATCACAATTTTTTTTTACTAATTGGTGTTGTGGATGGATAGCACAGTGAATTGGAAATCAATTAAATCGAATCGATTTTTCCTTTAAAATCTTTCAGGACGTTATGTCTTACTTGGCCGTTTATTTAACTTATCAGAATGATGCCTTCGTAGTCTTTATACATTGTTTGTTTGTCATGTCTTGGAAGAAAACCAAATTTTCAATAATCAACACTGTAGTGTCAATTCTTAAATTCAGCCATGTTTCATATTAGTTAAGGTAGGTCTAAAAATTTTGTATAATTTTTTTTATTGATTTACTTTTAATACATTTCTCTAAATTTGGGAGAAATTACTTCTAATGAATACTTCCTAATGCCGTCGTACTTATAGAAAGACACGTACAACTTTTAAATATTCATGATTGCGTTAGCAACTACTAGGTCACTGAAATATGAAAAAATAAGAAGATCAATCATATACATCCTTTAAATAGCGTAGTGAGATATTCAAAATCCTATTTCATGAAATATTATGAAATCTTTTTTATGTATACTTAATGTAATTTATCTTCAAATTAATGTTCAATATCTCGTTGAGTTTCATACGATGAATGGGTATAAACCCATTTTAAATTTTAAGGACTGGGCATCTAAATTAAAACGACTTAAAACGTCTTATCGTTTTAGTCGAAAAAATCGACTAAAACGATAGTTGAATCAGCGTTAGTTATCATGTACATTCATATTTAAAAATTCAGAAATAATTCTACACAAAGCTAGAATTTGGTGCGCTTGGATCTGAGCCAACTTGAAGATTAGGTCCTGCTATTAGGTACACCTTTGTGCGGGTTTTTGTCCTAAATTCCCGGGTATTAAGTATAAGCTGGTATAGATTAGTTTGAAAATGTGCTTTCCGTAAGATTTTTTTAAAGAAATAACAGTGTATCAGCCTTTTTGTATATTTCTTGTATGTATGTATATTTTTACAATTATCTGTTATGTTTGCATATTACACACAAAACACAAATAATTTGAATATAGATAATATTGTATGTTATGATTAACTTGAGTTACTTAATAATAACAACATCATGAAACCTTTTGAAATCTTAACAAGTACTTTATTTCAATTTGGCTCGGGTTGCACTGCAGTGGCTTGGCACCGACTTAAAACCTATCAATAGGTAGCACATATAAATAACAGTATTTTATTAATATTTAAGGCAAAGGTTTTTTATTAATATTAAAAAAAGAAGAAAAAGAGGAAGACCAAACACATGCTGGGCAGACGACATCATAAATGTAGCAGTTATTCAATGGCCGCGAGCGGCAGAGAATAGAGAGTCATGGTCATCTCTGGAGGAGGCCTTTACCTTTCATTGAGAGTGTTCTTGCTAACTTTATCAGATCAATTAATCTAATATAGATTAATATTTTAATTTTAAATCGAACATTTATCTACGTATAAATATATCACGTTATATATATATTATATTATTTCATATCACGTTGTGTTACGTAGGTACTCTACTAATATTTTCAAAACACTTTACACACCTTGACCTTAACCTTATTTTTTAACGTTCTTTTTTAAATGCATTAAAATAAGCTAAATAAAATTGTATCTATTAACAACTTTGGATGCATTGTTTTATGAAAATTTGTACTTGAAATAAGTACAAGTACTTTTTATTTTATTATTATAAAGGTAAAGGTTTGCAAAAGGTGTGTATTAATTAAAAATTTTATTAAGTTGGTTATTCTAAACGTAGTTTTTTTTATTATACATATTTTGTTCAGCATGCTGTATAGTTTGGTCAATATTATCTACTTCTACGTCAAGAAATCAAGCAACTGTCTTGAGGTTTTGGTTAGTATTGAATCTCCTGACACTGCATAAGTTCACGTTTACTGTTTAGTGGAATGCTGTTGAGTTGAAACCTGGGCACTCCTCAGAATATGATAGACTACCGTGAGTGAGAACGGCCAGGGAGGATACCTCGAGGGTAATGACATTTTGGAGTACCACTGTTTGATTTAAGGAGGAGAATGCTTGACCCTTATTGTTGTCATTGTAAGATGGCATGCTAGGGGTCCTAACACACCTTTTATGCATGATTGTATGGATAATGTCTACTTCTCGGTTAGTTCGAATTATTAAGTCTTTTATTGGGCACTGTATATACTGTTACAACAAATTCGATACAAAAATAATTATAAAATATGTTTTTGTGGTAAGTTGACCGTAGTATGACTTTCTGTGTACAATGAATTTTATTGCAATTAAATTCAATAATTTAAAAAAAGGAGGCATCTAGAAACTCACTGGGTTCCTTGCACCCTTCTCAGGGTTAATGCATATTGAATTTGCGAAAGGTTGGTAAGTGTTTACAGGGATTAAGAGGCTATTGTCATTTCAGCTTCACCTTTGTGTTTTTTTTATAGAAATAAGTACCTTAATTAAGCACGACTGTGTGTATGAGTTATATACAGAATCTTAATACTATCCAAATTCTATTTAAATGGAAATTAGTTGGTTTTGTTGAGAACGTTTTCCATACATATAAGATCAAGGTTAGCTGGGGGCCGTGGGACGTGCGAGGCATTCTCGAGCAGGAGGCTTGTATATGGGTCGTGTTCTAAATCACATAATAACATATATACTGTTGTGAGAATACAGTATAGAAGTTTAATGTTGCTTTAGAAGTTAAAATCATTATGTTTATCAATTTGCCGCGGCACTTTACTAAAGTTCCTAGTAGTTCTATTGACAATAGTAACTATTGTTGCTGTTTTATACTTTGAGTATAATGCAGGAACAACTATTTTTTAAGATATATTCTTTCCTGGAAAGCGAGCCTCAAATCAAACTTTATTGTTTTTCAAAGAATCATGAAGTCTGTGAAAGCATTAAAAAGAATTCTGAATTAATTTTATTTAACTAATATTAATTCTGCCTCAATCATCCAGAATATTGAAATAAATCATTTTTCTTTTATGAATATTATGCGTCTGCAGCATTTGTAAATAAGAATCTTATTTACCTGACACTAAAATAAAATAACTTTCTTTAAACACCTGTATTAAGAATTAATCTCTGTGAATATAAATCCGAATCCACTTAACGACAAAGTTAATAATCGTTGGGATACTTAAAAGACGTTCCAAAGCCATTATTGAACTGAAAACTGACAACAGTTTCAAGTCACGTTTGCAAGAAATGAAGTCATCAAGTACACTCACTGTCAGAAGTTTAAATACTAATTATTATTATCTTTACAAACAATAAATATTAGCACGGCATGTGATATAAAATTATATCAAAAAATATAAATAATGGTTTCTAGAATTGTTTTCTGCTTGTCGGGTTGTCTGTTCGCTTGTGCAAAAAGGAATAAATATATTTGAATGCAGTTGTCCTTTTATAGTGGTCAGCTTTAGATGTAACATTATTGTTTGTTTTATTTCGAACAGATCATATAAAAAAAGGGTAAATTGTAATAATACCATGAAATCTATGGGGGCAAGGTCAAGGTCGCGGTTAATATCACAAAAATATATATATAAATAATCTTTTATAATACTCGTATATCACCAACCGGAAGACGTCCACAGCTGGACAAAGGCTTCTCCCAAAGATTTCCACGACGATCGGTCCTGCGCTGCCCTCATCCAACGTATTCCGGTGATTTTGACCAGATCTTTGGTCGATCTTGTGGGGGTCTACCAAAACTACGTCTTCCGTTACGAAGATAATTGTAATTGATATCGCCTTTTTTATAATGTATTAGCAAATTATTCGGCGAAAAAATCAAAAACAATATTTATTACCACTCTATGACTTTTGATAATGATTGTACCATTGATCTGCAGGAGAGCTGACATCAGCCTTCTTGAAGGTTCAAAATTAAACTAATTAAGAGCCGGGATTTATTCAAACCGTTAAATTTAGTTGCCGTAAAACAAAACGTGATTGCTCGTCGACTTATAATATAATGCAATTGCCTCTGTACTGGAGCAAGATATGAAATGAAGCGTTTTGAAGTATTTGGAGATTGAACGTGTGGTTTGATTGACTAAATTATAAAATAACAATTTAAAGAACAAGAAACCATATGTGTTCGTACGGTAGAAATAGCTCAAATCGATAAAGGACATAATAATGCCTTTTGATGGAGTCCTAATTTCTTTTATCTCGAAAAACCAATTTTAAGTATAGGAGCGCTTTCGCACTACGTCCGATCCGAATCCGATCCGATCCGTGAAAACTAGGTCCGAAGTTGTCGTAGAACTATTTTTATGGTAGTTTACGCACTAGATCCGGATTTCGTCTTCCGATTTATTTCCGTCAACCGAAATACCAACCGTGTTTTCACGGATTCGGAGCGGACGTAGTGCGATATAATTTTTGACTTACAATCCGCGCACGCATCCACGCAAAACTTTAATTACAGTTTAACTTCTAGTGTTGTGCTACTCGCTAATCTCAGCAACTTGTACCACACGCAGTGTATCCTCTTATTGCAGTTCGCTGGACTGAGCTGTGGACCCCAAAGCGGGCCCTTCGCTTCGTTAACGTTAATGCTGAGGGCTGACGGCTGCACTTTTCGGCGAGCGTCCTTACGAGTGTGTAAAGCTACGGTCATACCGAAAATAGTCCTATGAAAACTTTTTGTACACATACGTCATTTTACGCTTTAGGACATAGAACAGAGGTTAGCTTGCTTTACCAGTAGTAGAGGTTGTTCTGCTTTAAACTAGAAGTAAATAGGTACTTAAAAAAAACGAGTGTGCACCACACAACTTTAGTAAAAAAAAAATATTAATTCATAATATTTTTCAATAAAAAATCTAATTATGGAAAAATCAAGAAATCACCTTTCGCTTAATGCTAGCGTAACGCTCTCGTCATGATTCACCAGCTTACTCCCCAAGTCAAGCGTGCGTAAAGAATTTTTTAATACAGTTGCTCAAAAAGTGGCGTACTGCAGGGACGTACAGCGTTCAGGATGTGGGCTATTACACACTCGTGCTTTTTCTTTACCTTTTCCGAACTCTCAAAATAATGTCTAATATAAAGAAAAAAACAACCACGAAGTATTTATGATTTATGCAAATATTTCTAAATAGAAGCTACTAATTTGTTTCAATATCAGAGTTAATAATTTGATTCAATGAGTTAGGTTAGGTTTTATTTCATTTCATCTCATTAAATTTTATTTTCATTTCATATCAATAAAAACAATCTACTGAAGACTTAGCTGTATGGGCATAGCTCCTTTTGCCTACCCAAAATGGGTGAAGAAATCAAAAAAAAATCTCTGCTTATATTCTTTAACGGTTGGATCCATTCTAGTTAGTTGAGTTTATTGTGTTATTATTATTCTATTAAATTACTTAATTTTTTCGCAACTGTATTAAAAATAGTTGTTCAGTACACGTGCGGAACCGTCATTGCAACTTGTTCCGACTGTCAACCATCACCTTCGGCTGCGCCTTGGCTCCCGTAGACATTTGTCGGAACTCTTTGCAATTACAGGCTTTCCGCACTCGTGATGTAATAAACTATAACTTTAGAAGAAGTTTAACATCAAAGGTATCAATGTACTACTCGATATTGTAAGGCGATTGAGGAACTCAATGTAAAATGAAATTTGGTAACTTTGCTAACATAGATATCGCCCGCGATATATCACTGTATGTGTTTTTTCGTTGTATTTTAATTCTTGATTTTCGCACTATTGCTTATGGAAGCTATTTCATAACATAAGCAGATTGAACTCGTGAATATTGGACTTACAATTTCAAGCATATAACAATTAATTATTATATGGTGAAATTAATTATTATTTTATTCCTCAATTTAAATAATAATAACGGGTTCCTTCAGTGTGTACACAGCTATTTTCGTCTGTAATGCGTCTCATTTTTACTTTATTTATACAACGATGGCTAACATCGAGAGTTTCACGATTCTGAACGAAGGCCTTTAAACAAAACTTGAATGAGAGCGACGACAAAGCCTTACACCACGCTTTGAATTTCAAGTTTCAAGAGTTTCTTTATTTAGTATATTAATAAGATCACTTTGCTATATTATATACTAGCTTTTACCCGCGGTTTCGGCCGCGTAGTAACTTTGGGCAATATTTTTTTTATATATTAGGATACTTTTCAAATAGTACTCAATATACAAACTGTTCTACAATATACAGGCTCTTCTATGATACAACGCACATCTCTTGTCACTGTGGACAGTATCTTAAATAGTATTTCGCTGCGAAATTTAATCTCCTTTTTCATCCCCATGTCAACGTTTAAAAATGCTCGATCGAAATAAAATTAATGTTTTTTATCAATGAGATTTATAAATATTGGGAATATTAAACGTATAGCGAGGGATACCATGGCTTAATCGTCGATGATTCGAGCCGCTCTTCGTTGTATGCGGTCAAATGGAAGAAGCTGGTACTGGGGAGCACCCGCCCAGAAGTGAGAACAGTACTCCATGTGAGGTCGAATTTGCGCCTTATATAGTTGCAGGGTTGATGTACTATCTCGCCTTACTGAGTAGCCCAAACTCTTCTCTTCCAACTGATTACGGCACTGAACGTCGCGCCGCGGTGCGCGGATAGAGGTGTGATCTTGAATCGAGAGTAAAGCTGGATGGAATATTAGGAAAGATCATCATATCCAAGATATTTTTGTTTATATATTTAAACAACTTAAAAAATGTGTATGTAACCTACACAAAATAAAAAAATTTAAAACATAGATTTAAAATATTTATTTTTTCACATTATTTGGACTCAAATATCGAAAAAGAACCCTTATTACCAATCGAGAATTCACCCATCAAAATATCAGCTTTATTCAAAAATTAAAATTTACCACACCGGCCTCAGATCGCCCGTAATATATATTTCCTTTCATTTTTGTTATATTCCCTTCCATTTCCAATGGGTTTCATCCTACTATTATTTTTTTTGGTTTTAAAAATTATCGACTCTGGTCTAATAATAGAGAGAGACTAACAATTTTGTCGTCAACGTCGTAAGAGTATGACTTATTGTTTGGGATATTATAATTCAAATTCAAATATTTTTATTCATAATAGGATGTGAAATCACTTATTGAAAGTCAAAAAAAAACTACCACCCATTCCAAAGTGAATGCCTCAGGCCTGAGAAGAATGGGCGCAAGAAACTCAGCGGGCTTTTTTTTTTCATCAAAAATATGTTTTACAATTAAAGTAACATTTACAAAGTAACATTGTACAATTAAACTGATTATTTAATAGCCTGAGGGCGGTCGCTCCATTACCAATCTATGGTATCATTAAGAAAGTCATTTATGTTATAGTAACCTTTACCACACAAACGTTTTTTAACAATTCTTTTGAATAACGTAACACCTTTGTTTTGAACATTTTCTGGGATGTTGTTGTAAAAGCATATACATCGCCCCACAAAAGACTTACTAACTCGACTTAGCCGAGTAGTAGGCATCATCAGTTTATGTCTGTTCCTGGTGTTAACATTATGGTTATGACAGTTTCTTCCAATTCACTAATGTGCCTATGAACATACATTACATTATCAAGAATATATTGAGAAGCAACAGTCAAGATGTTAATTACTTAAATTATTTCGAATGCCAATATAATTTGTTATAAAAGCCAAACATTTAGGGTAATAAACATGTAGGATCTCGTCGAAGACTTGGCAGAATGACCAAAACTTGTAAGACTTTAAGGATTTTATTGTAATTCTTCGCGAGTTCGACGCAAAAAATCTCATTCAACTTCTTAACAAGAAACACCAGCAGTCTTAACTACATTTACTGACTGTGCGATATTTTGATGATTGTTTTTAAATTTTGCAACATCCATTCACATTTTACAGAACAATACCCGTATCTACAAGTCTATCCACTATGCTAAGCGAGCTAAGTGAAAATAATTATTAATTTAATGAGAGCTAGTCTCATTAAATTAGTGAAATTACTGGGCAAATGAGACTTAACATCTTGACTCAAGGTTACGAACGCAGTTGTAGTGCCACTCAGAATTGTTGGGGTTTTTCAAGAATCCTGAGTGGCACATTGTAAGGGGCAGGGCGCATCAATTACCATCAGCTGAACGTCCTGCTCGTCTCGTCCCTTATTTCATAAAAAAAATCACTAAGGTATAACACTATGATGAATTATAAATTACTGATAAAATAAATTGCTCTGTATTAATTATTATCCTACGTCACCGTAGGTAGTCCCCGCTAACATCTTATTTCTTTAATTTAATACCAAAACGTTGGCAAAACTGTTACTATCATTTATATAAGGAAATACAATTCACCAGCCGAGTCTTACATTTCATTAAAAGATAATAATTTTTATGATTTGTTAATACCAATTCGAGGTATAGTTGTACAAACGGGCGAACAGCTTAGTAATAGAGTTTCCATTTGTTGCCGTTCGTGGTAGACGCACAGTGCGTAAAACCTCTTCATCAGTATGAGCGTCACGCGTCCAATTTTCGTTATTTTAAACGGCCTACAATGATGAGCGCTGTATTATGTTGTTCAATATTCATGCCGGCCTCGACTGGATCTTACTAGATTATGTTTATTTATCGCTGAGATTTGACTCTTATGAAATATAGAAGTCACAATATATTTATAACAGGCTGGGATCAAGTCACACTGACTCAGAATGAGTATGTATGTTATATAATATGTTTATGCTGCTAAGTTTATCTGCTACTTTATTACATTATTCAGTTTATGGACTACTGATTCGAACATTTTTTTAGTTCGATACATCCAGTTGGTAAATTTTCTTGCTACAAATTATCACACATAAAATTTATTTTTTCGCTATCCCATGCCTAAAGGAATTTTACATAAAAATGAATTTGATAAAGCACTTGAGAACACAATGTTAGATTTACGAGCCTCCAACATTGTTTGCTTGCCGAACTCCAAGTTATCTTTCAAGTCGAGCGAGCGCGCCATCTCAAGGTGCGTCAATTGTGATCGGTTCCGTGGTGCGGAAGCTGTTATCAATTCTATCAGCCGTCATGTTTAGGTAAAGAATTACTGCAGCAATTTTGGTGACAAGCTTTCCGCTTGGAACTTCTCGTTTTTCTTGCCGACCATAAATCTCATCTCACCATAATCTTCTTTATAAATTGTGTGACCCTAAATATAACAATAAAAGTAGGTAATCTGACGTGATATTTTGAGGCTCTGAATCCAATAAATCATATTCAAAATATTTGTATTATTGAAGGTTTGGTCCCGAATGATTTCGTTATAGTATATTATGAGTCAAGTTGCTCATTAAATACGAGGCCGTGGGTTGCAGCTCGAGCTGTAGGCAAGGGCGTAAATCAACCGAGTGTCTAGAGAACAAGCTGCTCAAGAGTTTGACAAAAAAACAAACATTTGTTCCATAAGCCGTTCAAACGAAATATAAAAATATTGGGAAATGGCGCGAAAGGGGTTTTTAAGGCACGCGCCAAATGTTAGATTACAATATATAGCCATACAGGCTATTTCAAATATAATTATAAGTTAAGTGATAAAAGGCACATATTTTACAGCAAACTATTGTGATTTATAAATAATTTGATAATAATAAATGTATTATCGTCTTAATTAGGGACACATTTATTTACACAAAAAAAAGTAAATGGATTTTCAGCGGCATATAATCTCTTTATTATTACAAAAAAAATGTATTACCCGGTTAAATTGAAAATGCTCTATTTACTCTCATATAATTGTATGTGTTATACTTTTGTTTATGGTCCTAAGAACAAAGTAATAAGGCTCACAGTGTGTTGAAAAATATATTAATAAGCAGAGTATCTTACATACTGTAAGTGATAGAGGGAAATGCTTTTACATCATAATAATCTCAATAAAATGCTTTACAAGTTGTAAAGCATTTTATTTACAAGTTGTAAAGCATTTTACCAAAAGACGAATAGATTTTATTGAGAAAATTCCGGAAGCAGAAACCGTATTTACTTGTCATTAGTACAGCAAGCACTAAAATATTTTAGCGATTTTATCTGATATTGGACCAATATATGTCAAACTACCCACATGTTTGGTATTTGGTTGTGGTGGAATGGAATAACGTTCTGAATTTAATAATTGTTTTTGCTTAAACGAAAATATTTAAGAAAAGCAATATTATGTGTCCATCCGTACGAATCGCATTATAAATCAAATTTCTAATAGTACCTAAAGTTCGATTAAAATATATAAATAACATGCTTACATTGTTAAACGAACAAACAAATTTGGTCTCTTCAACATTTTTCCGTATCTTTTCCGGGGATAATACGTCACTACAGCCGACCAACCACAGTGCGCCAAATCATGGGACAAGAGTATAAAATAGCGGCTACCACAGCCCTGGTTCGATGCGTCAGTTAAAGCAGCATCTGACTGCAAAAAACAGGCGTATCGAACTTGGGTTGCGGCGCTGGGCACAAAGGATCCGAACTGCAAAGTTCTTAAGAGGAAATATAACCGTGCCTCCAGATTTCTTAAGCGGCAAATCGCCCGTGCGAAGTCTAAGCACGTCGTCAAAATCGGCGAGCAGCTTTCCAGTTACCCGACCGGAACACGCAAGTTCTGGTCGTTGTCGAAAGCTGCTCTTGGTAACTTCAAACAGCCGTCCATGCCGCCGTTGCACATGAGGAATGACACCCTGGCCCATACGGCAAAAGAGAAAGCCGAGCTCCTGTGCGCTCTTTTCGCCTCCAACTCGACACTTGACGACAACGGAAAAACACCGCCGACCATCCCGCGGTGTCAGAGCTCTATTCCTGAAGTACAGTTCAGACAGAAAACTGTTAGGCGAGCTCTGTTTTCGTTGGATGTCAGGAAGTCGAGCGGGCCGGATGGCATTTCTCCAATCGTGCTTAGAACATGTGCCCCTGAGTTGACGCCGGTGCTAACGCGTTTATTCCGGCACTCTTTTTCCGAAGGCGTAGTCCCTGACTCATGGAAGTCAGCCCTTGTCCATCCGATCCAAAAAAAAGGAGACAGTTCGGATCCGGCGAACTACAAGCCTATTGCTATCACCTCCCTGCTCTCTAAAATCATGGAGAGCATAATTGGCCGCCAGCTTTTAGTATACCTAGAGGGTCACCAGTTGATCAATGACCGACAGTACGGCTTTCGCCATGGACGGTCGGCAGGTGATCTTCTAGTATACCTAACACATAGATGGGCGGTGGCTATTGAAAGCAAGGGGGAAGGCCTGGCAGTTAGCCTGGATATAGCGAAGGCCTTTGATCGTGTATGGCACAAGGCGCTCCTCTCAAAACTTCCATCATTTGGGCTTCCCGAGAGCTTATACAAGTGGACCTTCAGCTTCCTCACTTGGCGTAGCATACAGGTCGTTGTCGACGGATATTCCTCGAACCCGAAGCCCGTGAATGCTGGAGTGCCCCAAGGCTATGTGCTATCTCCTACGCTGTTTCTTCTGCATATCAATGATATGTTGGACACCTCCAACATACATTGCTATGCGGACAACAGCACTGGTGATGCCGTATACACGGGCCATGCCGGGAAATCGTCGACCAGTGCCGGGAGAAACTTGTGTCTTCTATCGAGTCCTCTCTCGAGAAGGTCGCGGAATGGTGCAAATTGAACCTTGTCCAATTTAACACCCAGAAGACTCAAGTTTGCGCGTTTACCACTAAAAAAACCCCATTTGTCGTATCACCGCTCTTCGAGAACACTTCTCTTAAAGCCGCGCCTAGTATCGGAATACTGGGTCTCGAAATCTCGAGCGATTGCCAATTCCGTGGCCATCTGGAGGGCAAAGCCAAATTGGCTTCGAAGAAGCTAGGCGTCATCAATAGAGCACGGCAATACTTCAAGCCGGCCCACATTCTAGCGCTCTACAAAGCGCAGGTCCGGCCACACATGGAGTATTGCTGTCATCTCTGGTCCGGCGCACCTCAGTATCTGCTCGATCCATTTGACCGCGTGCAACGTAGAGCAGCTCGAATTGTCGGGGACTCAGTGCTCTGTGAACGGCTGGGTCTCTTGGCGTTGCGTAGAGACGTCACTTCATTGTGTGTCTTCTGCCGCATTTATCACGGGGAGTGTTCCGAAGAGCTGTTTAACCTGATTCCTGCCGCCAAATTCCACCTTCGCACGACATGCCACAAGTTAGGATTTCATCCCCACCATCTGGATGTGTGGCGGTCCTCCACAGTGCGGTTTTCAAGGAGCTTTCTCCCTCGTACTACAAAGCTATGGAATGAGCTTCCTTGTGCGGTGTTTCCGGGACAATACGACATGGGTACCTTCAAAAAAAGCGCGTACACCTTTCTTAAAGGCCGGCAACGCTCTTGTGATTCCTCTGGTGTTGCAAGAGAATGTGGGCGGCGGTGATCACTTAACACCAGGTGACCCGTACGCTCGTTTGTTCTCCTATTCCATATACCAGCACATTCAATTCAGTCTCATGCCAGAATTTGACGAGTCAACATCTCCTGAGGATACCTCGTGCAGAGGCGAATCACGTGTCGAATAGATTGAAGACGAATTTTAACGGAATTCACACTCAAAGAGGCTGAATTTTTGTAAAATAAAAAGTAAACTTGCCTTTAAAAACACTTTTAATATTCGTTTGCTAATGCTTCCTAAAAAAGGCCCTTAGTTGTGGACCCACAATGGTCAATATTACTAGATCCGTTCACTAGAAATAAGCGTTAACTACGGTATCATTAACAACAGCAGCAAGTTTTATGTTAATACGGCCGACTGATACTATAACGTCATAGTAGCACGCGACCGCCGTACTCGTGGGCACTACGAGTGTTTTGATAGTCCATAAATATACTTTATGTTAGATTATCAAGTTAATTTCGAGTTACGACGCTGCTAACTGGCTGTTACGCGTTATATTACGACCGCGGTGCCGAACACATTGTTATTATATTACAGTTATGTTTAATGAACCAACTTTTTAAGAATTCTTTTATGTGTTGGGTCTATAAGAGCTTCCTTAGTAATATCATTCCAATTATTGAATTTTTAAAATTGAAAAACCTATCAATTTTAAGCGGCGTCGCCATTGCGCTGATTACCTTGACACATGTAAACATGTTACTGCGTCTCAGTAACCCAGTATGTTTACTAGTAACAGCTCTCTTCAACCCAAAAGATAAATACTGCTTGTCATATCTATCTAGTCGGTATCCTATTTTAAATATGTTTCCAATGGTTAAATAAGAACAACCAATTCAACCTTAAATTTAAGCTGAAAAATACACTTCCAATTTAAATACAATTATGAAATTGGGCGGGTAGGGAGGTTTTTCTCCAAAAGAAAAGAAAAACATCAAAAAAAATTATAGTATGAACACAACGTTTCACAATGTGGAGAGATGCTCTTCAATCGCTTTGTGGAGCAGAGAAGGGTTCAGGACAAACAAGTACGAGGCAGACCGTGCAAGAATTAGACATGGAAATGATGAACACGATCTGCCTATTACCAGTGTAGCGTCTAAACATTTATATGATGAATATGAATGTTTGTTTCCTGGTCATGGATGTTTATATGTATTTATGTATGTTAAAGTAGATAAGTTTATTGTATTAAATATATCGTTGTCTTGTACCCATAGTACAGGCAATGCCTAGTTAATACCTACTTATTACTGTAAAAGTAACTTACAAAGTTTGCCGGCTTATACTTACAAAGCACTATGAACTATTTCAATATTAAAATATCTAATCATTCAGAATAAACCTATGTTTAGATGGGAAACGAAGTCATGAGGCAAAGTATTACTGAAAAATCTGGGCTTTTATAAATCGACCTTTCTCCAGTTAACCCACCTCAGCCTGACAGGGGACTGATTGTGCCAGGTGCGCCGCGCGTCGCTCGAGACGATGACGTCACTATTCACTCGCACAAAATTGTCTTTCACCATTCAAGATTTTAGGGCTCTTTAATAGCCGTATCAGTCTTTCGCAATTTAATTGTATGGGGGCTTCGTGTTAGATTAGTACAAGATGGACGAAGTTAAACTTACAATATATATATGTATATATCACGTATATATTATGAGAATGAAAACATACATTTCGTTTAATTCTTCTAGTTTTGACCACGTATCACTTCAATATTAAATCTACCATTCTATTTACCTATGGAATGTATTCGTTATAACATAATATTGTGAAACATGGATTGGGTAAAATAAGTTCACGTTAATTCATTGCAAAAAATATATTTTTTGATTATTTTATCGTTTGTTGTATAGGATCTGTTGTGTCTTAAGGAAGTATTTTATTTTTTTGGCTATCGTGAACTTCGTAAAATGTTCTTAGTATGTTATGTTGGCCCATAGTATCTTACGGTAAAATAAATTTTCTCTAGTTCAAATATTTTGCTGATGCTAGAAAATAAATTCCAACATGCTTTTAGATTATAACCCGAATCCAATACTAACATCATCATTATTAAGGCCCAGTATTCGTAGTTTAAATTCTCTATCTTTAAATGCCCAAAAATTTCTGACAGATGGTGAAAATGAAAAAAATATATTTAATTACCCCAAGGGGGGACCAACCCGAATTGTAGATTAATAGAATATATAATTACTACCTACCTTACTACTACATTGAAAAGTATTTTTTATTAATAATAAAAACTATCGCGAACCCGCCATATCTTTCAACGATTAAAATAAGAATGAATTTATATCGTATTCCACTCATGCGCAAATATTGCCTAATCCTAAAATTGCGTCACCGGTTTATTTTGTCCATGTTATCTTTTAGTCTGAGGGTTGGGGTCTAAATTGATTTTGCCGAATGTCCCTTTTCTTTAAGCTCATTCTTTTCCTTTAATCGTATCTGAGAGAAAATCCTTGTTAATGGCGAAAAGATTTTAACGGAATTTATTACCTTTATTCTATCTAACCAATAAGTTTTATTTACGCTTCATTTTAAGTTATGTACATATAACACTATTACGTAAAATATTTACATAGCATGCATAATCATTTACTTCTTTATTTTAGAATATCTTAAATAGTATTCTACATTTTGTTACGTAGCTAGCAGAAGTATTAGTGCGGAAAAACGTCTTATAAAACAATTTAAGGATAAGTAGTATCCTTCTGTGCAAAGCTATATTGTTCATCACAATATATTTTTTTTAAAAAAACGTCGCAAAACAGGCATTATTTCAAGTACTTTATTTCACTAAGAGCTTTTACATTCTACTATTTAACATACGATTTTGCAAACGTAATATTACGTAGTACTTGATTTAGATAAAATAAATTTACCTACCAAATATACTGCGTGTTTATCGTGAAAATACTGGCTCTGGTCGGGCGTAAGCTTTTCAATTCGCATTGTCGTCGAGAGCTCCGTCAATATTTGATTTGCCTTACTTCCTGTCGTCTTTGCTCTGGTGTATAAACGACCAAAGAGATTGGCTTATTGGTTCCGCATTTGCTTAGGCATTTGTAGGGTTAAGCCTAAGTATACTTGTTGAATTTTATCCTAAAATATTGCACGAAGAGGCATAAAATGGATAACGATTTCATATTCATTTTCCCATAACAAGTGGCAATATATATAAACATGGTTAAAACAACAACAAAATATCAATTTTAGAAAATGTTTTGGAGTCCTGAGTTGTTACCTATTAATAAGCAAATTACTATACAAGAAATTTTAGATGTTTCCACGGATTCTTTAATCTGATTGAAATAAAATGTTTTTCACAAATTTTCAGATTTCATTAATTAAGACGGACATTTAATCAAACGATTGGGTATGCGCGTTAGGGGACTTACTTTATTTACATAGTCTTTGTATAATCCAAGCTTTATCATAATTATAGGTATATTATAATAACAGGTATATTTTTAATGTGTATTCATTGGTTTCATTTTATTTATTCAGCGGTTACCTGATGCGGTGACAATAATTTTAACATTATAACATAACAAAGGATAGTTTATTTTTATTTTATTTTTTTTAAATTACTCGGCAAATTATACTTCAACGGTCATGCAATGAGAAAAAATCTGTAAAACTAGTAAAGACAAATAATAGTCCAAACTTGATGGGCTTAACAGAATATTATGTCCAGTATTTTGTATCCAACCTTCGAGTTCCATCATAAGGGAGCTCAGTTTTAACCATAAACTTAGTATGCTAGCGTCATAGACGAACCCTGTGTTAGTGTGAGAACTATCCATACACAAAAAGCTAGGTGTGAGAAAGAGACTGAATAGATGGACGGTGAAACCGTTTTGAAACAATTTAGTGTCCAATAGTCTCCTGTCAACTTGGACCGCATTTAATTTTTAGTGTTTTTATCGTCATTGTTCTGTGTTTTAACGGATATTAATTAAAAAATATAATGGTGTCGTGTGCTGTGTTAGATTATGTTGATATCTACAGCAATAATCCAATTAAAGAAACATTTCACAGGTAAATACTGATTCTTCTATACTACTTTCGTGGTGCTTATTTTCGAAAAAAAAATATTTTGTATTACATTTTATATACGCAGTAAACACTCTATTAACTAAAGATTATATTAGTTAAAAAACATAATATGTGTTAGAAAATAAAATATTGTATACGTGAATATAGCGCCGTTTATCAATATTTGTCATAGGGATTGACCAAAAGCAAAATACTACACACTTCACTAACTCACTAACACATCTATAAAACTAGCACACATGAACATTTTAAATTAAGTCTCGCCGTAATGAGTCTATTACGCTAGTATACTAAGTTTATGGTTGTAACAGTGTTTCAAATATTAGATCACAGATATGTTGTAAATAACCGTTATGCTTTTAAGATCAATACTGCAGCTAACAAAAATAAATAATAACCTTAAAACGGCAGAACAGATTTCCATAAGTTATAAATAAAACGACCTTGATCACGATAGCTTTCAAAAAATGCAATCTTCATCAATCATCATTTAAAAAATGCATCACTATTGGTCCATTCGTTCAGGAGCTACGATGCCACAGACAGGTACACGACAAACTTATAATACCCTTATTTTTACATAGCGGGATGAGAACAAACCAAAATATGAAGAAACTTATAATTATGTCGTTACCAACGTAAAAAAACATCACAACAATACTGAAAAAATTCACTTTCAAAAATCATAACATATTATAAACATTTTTATAAATCCAAAATCAGAAAGAATAGAAATAGTTTCGTGTGTGCTACGTTCGAAATCTTCCAAAACAAGCAATTCCAGCTATTATTTTCGCCTAATCACCCTCGGCGTGTAGGGCCATCAAAATATCGATTTCATAATAATTAATGTGAGGTTAATTTCTTTTAAAAGTACCTTTTCACCTTGAAAGTTTTAAGAGACATTTTAATGTAATGTACAGAAACACTTGACCGTATTATATTTTTATGATTGTGTTTTTACTAATGATTCTTGCCAGCTTTACAAAGTTAACAGATTTAATTATAATGTTAATGCGTTCTAAACTGATTTTATGAATTTATGTGGATATAAGTTATTGACTGCTTTTTATTTAATTTTATTTCAACTGCATCATTAGTTATCGATACTTTATATTTTGCTATCTTCAGTGCTGCTGTAAGTAAAATCTATGTAACTTGATTTTAAAAATTCATTTGTATACCTTTAATTAACATAAACAATAAAATTCCGTTGAAAGATTAAGTTAAGGTTGTCGTACAAACGCTTACACTTATGGAACCGCTGACCACCGCAGCTAAGGACCACACTGGAAGTTGTGGCCCTTAGCTTCTTCAAGACGAGGGGTAAGCGTTAATACCTTCTAAAGCAGTGAAAGCCTATTCGCAGACAATTGCCAGTCGCCAGCAGATTTATGCGGGCGGTACTTTCTCACTCCTAAATTATCAGACGGTTGCCTTAAAGTTTGAACGTAATTATTAAGCTATGGAGTTGTTCTTTTGTATCATGTAATCATGTTCAAGAGAATCAAATGCTTTATTAAAGTCAATAAATCCTATGAAATATATTTTGTTGTACTCATTATATTTTTGTAAAACCTGTCTTAATACGTGTATATGATCTGCAGTTGAAAAATTACTCCGGAAGCCTGCTTGTTCTTTAGGTTGATTTTCTTCTAAAATGGGTGAGATACGATTTAATAATAGTTTCGAGAAAATTTTGTAAATATTGGACATAAGGCTAATAGGACGGTAGTTCCCAATATCTTCTTTGTCTCCTTTTTTGTGCAACAAAATTATTGTAGATTTCGTCCAATCGGCCGGTATCATTTCAGTTTCCATTATATTGTTAAAAATATCTGTCAGGTGTGGTGTAATAACTGGTGATATGGTTTTAAGGAGCTCATTAGTTATTTGATCTGGCCCTGGAGCTTTTTCTAATTTCTGGCTTTTAATAGCATTTGTTACTTCTTTCTGAAGAATGCTAGGCACTGGTTCTGTGATTGTAAAGTCTTCGAAGCAACGATCACGTTTTGCATTTTGGTTGCTGCTATAAAGTTTCCGGTAGTAATCCGATTTCCGTTCATTTTTTTTTTAAACTTGACATCCAATCCTTTTTATTGTTCAGTTCTTTGAAAGCCTTCTTTACTCCACCATTATTTTCAATATATTTTGTTAAGGTTGTTTCTCTTCTCACCTTTCTATCTTTTCGTATCCTCTCATTAATATTTTTGCTCAACTCAGTTATTTTTTTCTTATTGTCTTTCTTGTTTACTAATAAGGTTTTCCTTTCATCCAACAATTCTTTTGTTTTATCCGAAATTACTGTCTTCTTTTCTTTATTTGTTTTAAAAGTTTCAGTTTTAATTAATTTTACCAAATGATCATATTTATCTTCTATATTAATGCCTTGAGCTAATAGATTATTTAAATTTTTAAGAAGGTTATTGGCGTTACCCGTGCAATTTAAGCTTGTTGCTTCTTTCTGGTATCTTCTTTTCTTTCTTATATATGTGCAAGATATAGCACCTCTAACCATTCTGTGGTCTGTATTAAAGTTTAATTTATTAATAACTGAGATATTTTTAAAATAATAATAATATATAATATTATTTAAATATGAACGATTATGTTTTATGTTATAACAGAATATTATCTAAACATACATTTGTATTGATGCCCAGAGTAGGGTATTGTTGGTAGTGTCAAGGCAGTGACTATCCATTTTCCGGGAACAACGATCGATCTCAATGACGGCTACCAATAGGTGAGGGTAATAAATGTATGAACTAGCTTCACCGCATAATATTAACGTATATTGATCATGAATTGACTTCAATTCGGTTAAAGAGTAATAATGCATAGAGAACTGAATACCGAAACAAGTATATTATATCTTATTTATTTTGTAAATATTTCTTGTATCATTATTTTCTAGTGTTATGATATGATCGAAACGGCTTATTGTCTTAGTATTATTATCTTATTAATCTCAAATCATTAAACGAATACGTCTACTCGATTTTCTGAGGAACCTCAGCTAACGCGTAAAAATTTATCACAAAACATCATCAAATCAATAAAAAATCATATATGATTATTATAAATTATCATACTAATCGAAATTAATTATTATTTCAAAGCAATAGAATACTTGTTTAAATAAAAGTTTATGTTTATTTTGATAACCCCCTTTGATAAAGAGCTTTGATCGCAAGTTAAATGAAACAAGATCAATCTAATTTGGAAGTTGGATACCACAGTCTTGTAAGAACAGATTCCGTAACCAACTCCACTCAAGTTTGCTAAATATATTCGGATTGTTTATTTTGTGTCAATTTCAATTACGATGAATAATAATTTCTCAATAATAATAACAAATTTAATCTCAAAAAGTATTGAAAGATTATTAATTACTTTGATCCACACGAGTTCACTAAACTGAAACTAATGAACCGTGTACCGTAAGAATTCTTTATTGCGACGTAATGAAACCGAACAGTGTTTGAGAAAAAACTGGACCACTTATGACAAATCAATAATCAAGGGCTGCTCAGGCTTCACAGACTGTGGCAAAAGACGGCTTAACTTGGAATAAGGTGATGGTGGGATTAGGAGGGCATCGTTCGGTTGTGAGCGGCCGAAATTGATCAAAGGAAGGGTGTGTGTGGTCCAGTGGCGTGGCGTGCCTTGGCGGGGCCTCGTATAAAAATTTGCTTGAGGGCCCTTATGAAGGGTAAAGATTTATCACATAAGGAAAAAAAATGTTTGCGTATAATTAAAAGATATATTTATTCATCATAATTATCTATCTGTCATCTTTTCCTAAATTTTTACAAGCAATTAAAATTAAATATACACCTTGCCTCTTTTTTGGCAAGCAGCGAAAGTATTTACTAATTTTTGCTTTTAATTGATACGTCAGATACGCCTTAGCTACGCCCCTGCCGTGGTCTTTCATCACGTTAGCGAAGAATGTATCCGTATTTATACCTTTTCTTGTCTCTTCAGAATTGTTTAAGCATTATCACGTCAACGTCTAGAGAGATTTTCTTATTTGGTCGAGTCCTCGTGACAGGCTTCGTCATGCTCGCTTAAATGCCGCTGATGTTGGCGGTGACGTGGAGAGAGTCATTCCCTTCCCTAAAATATGGTCGAAGGAAGCAATGACTAGTCCATGCGTCATGCTCGTGAACGGGCGCTACTTTTGGTGCTTCGATGATCCTGTTACCAGAAACTCTGCTTCATGTTTTTTAAATTAAGGTTTTATATTTTTTATAATCGCCAATAATGCGTTTATTTATTTACGCCGTGTGGGGATTGATGAATCTTAGTAGATGCATCAATCCACACTCCATAAGAGTTATTTAGTATAGTTGCTAAAGACCTGCGAACTACTCCTGCAAACTCACTTCCCTGGATGCCGCATCACCAACAACCAGACGTGGGAGGAAGTGGCGTCGCAGAGCAACACACCGGATCAAACGGATTGGACCACAGCTCACAGGGTGGTAGACAAAGACAAGGTAATGTGGGCAATTAACAGCTTTCTTCCATTTAAATCAGGAGGCCTGGACGGGATCTTCCCAGGACTGCTACAATGGAGCGGTATGGGGCCGCTAGCAGCGCATTTAACTGCTATCTATAGGGCATGAAAAATCACATAGGACAAAAATCCCAAATCGTACAGGCCAATCAGTCTCACATCATTTTTGTTGAAGACTCTAGAGAGACTCTGCGATAGGGATATTAGGAAAATGCCCTCATACAAAAACCGCTACATGACAACCAACACGCCTATACTCAGGGCAGATCAACCGAATCCGCACTCTATTGCGTTACATCTCTCGCAATGAAAGGATTATCACGTAAACAATCAACCTTAGGTGCTTTTATTGATATCGAAGGCGCCTTCGACAAAACCTCTTTCACTAGCATAGGCCGAGCGCTAGCCGCTCATGATGTAGATCCTACAATTGCCGGGTGGATAGACAGCATGTTGAGGCATAGGGCGATACGATTCACTGTGAACACCAGTACTAGATGTGTGGTGGCAACGGGCTGCCCACAAGGAGGGGTACTCTCGCCGCTGCTCTGGAACCTTGTGGTAGATGAGCTTATCACAAGGCTAAACAAAAAGAAACTGTACACGGTGGGCTATGCTGACGACCTCGCCATTCTAATAACAGGACCAGTCGAGAGCTTCTTATGTAGCCTCATGAGATCTGCTTTTAAGATTTTGGAAGAATGGTGCGCGCAACACAAACTCACAGCTAATCCGTCAAAGACGGAACTAATACTATTCACTAACAAACGCAGTCTTGGTAATCTAACATTACCAAAGCTGTTCAACACCGAACTAAGCCTTACTAAAGAAGTAAAATACCTGGGGGTTATACTGGATAGTAAGTTGCTTTGGAACAAACACCTTGAAAACAAGCTGGAAAAAGCATGCATCATCTTTTGGCAGTGCAGAAGACTCATAGGCAGAACCTGGGGCCTAGCTCCAACGATAAGCAGATGGCTCTATACAGTAGTCATCAGACCAATTATCTCCTACGGAGCAATAGCGTGGTGGCCCAGGTCAGAGCTTGTGACAGTACAAACCAAGCTGCAGCGTTTCCAGCGGCTGGCCTGCACAGCCATAACAGGATGCATGCGCACCACGCCTTCCTCGGCCCTTGAAACTATTCTAGGGCTAACACCACTCGACATACACTTTCAACAAGAAGAGACAATGGCGACTCTACGTCTAAAGCTGTTGGGTGTATGGAAGAATGAAGACGGCCTAACAGATAAGCTCTGGAATAGGGTAACAAAGGATTATCCACTTTGTGAGGCACCATGTGATAAGATACCTAAAACAAATACCTTCTATAAAAACTATCACATACAGCTATATGAGAAAGATGCTGACCAGTCAGGTGTAAACGAATTAAGAATTTACACAGATGGCTCGAAAATGGCTACTGGAACTGGTGCCGGCATATTCTCACAGGAACTAAACATACACATTTCCATACCCTTGGGCACACACAGCTCCATCTTCCAATGTGAGTGCGTAGCCATCAAGGAAGCCGCCAGTGCTATATTAAGAAGAAAGGTACATGGTCACAACATCAGATTTCTTTCTGACAGTATGGCGGTACTAGCAGCGCTGAAGGGTACACACAACTCAGCACTAATACACGAATGTCACCAAACCCTGGAGCAAGTTGCCTCTTGTAACCAGGTAACTCTGCAATGGATCAAGGGACATAGTGGTTCGTTGGGTAATGATGCAGCGGATGAGCTTGCAAGGCGGGCATCGGCAAATACAGTGTCTGGTCCATTGCCACTTCTGCCACTGCCCTTCAGCCAAATGCACTCATGGATACGCTCTCTCACCAACGACCTACACAACACCCGATGGATGAATGTCTCAAGCTGTAGACAGTCGAAGGTGGCGATATCTGCACTATCGCCCAAACTGACACGTAAACTTATGAGCCTCAACAGACATGACATCCGTATAAAGCTGGGCACCCTAACGGGTCACACATCACTAAACAAAAACCTTTTCACAATCGGCGTAACGGACAGTCCTAAGTGCAGAGGTTGTCTGACCGTAGACGAAACGGTCGCTCACGTAATCCTGGAATGGCCAACCATGGGCGAAAACCTTAACCAATACGAGGTCGCTCCAAGAAGTCTGTGAACACCCCAGGAATGTTCTGAACTTCTGGAAGGAGCTGGGCTGGTTGGAGTAACCGGCCATTACTGCACGCAAAATGGACCCATGCTAGTGGTTTAATTGCGGAAACAGGAGCCCCTATACCATACCATATAGTTACTAAATAACTCTTGTGTTTTTGATTATTATTTTACATTCACTTATTTTCGACTTACTTGTGTAAGGCAGTTAGTATTTGACGTTTGTGTATATTTGTTGCATCACTTTTCATATATTATAATTAAAATGATTAATTGTATAACGATGAAGCTGTTTACAGCTTACAGCAACATTTATGTTGATTAAAAAGAGTGTCAATGAGTTTCTTACCACTTATTCTCATTAAAGCTCAACCTTTTCCGAAAAGGTGGTAAAAGTAAAAAGAAATAAACTTTTGACATTGTCAGATCCTTGATCTACATGAATAAAGTGATTTTGATTTGGTTTGAGAGGACTGCCAAAGCTGCTTGTTGCGTTTTTTAATCAGAACTACCATCAAACCATTCCATCAAACTATTTATTTTTTATTTATTTTTTGTTTGTTTAAGGGGCAAACGTTCAAGAGGCTCACGGGCTGGGGAGTGGTGTGACAACCAACCATGGGGTGTCAAGAGATGTGTTGCCGGCCTTTAAGGTGGAAGTATGCTCTATTCTTGAAGGTCCCTAAGTCGTATCGGTTCGGGAAAACAGCCAGTAATTGATTCCACAAAATGGCTGTGTGAGGCAGGCAGTTTCTTGCAAATCGCGCGGTTGTGGAATGCCAATGTGATGCGGGTGGTACCTTACACGTATGTCCGGTGGTGGAATTCGGCCGCCGGAATCAACCCGAAAAGCTCCTCTGAGCACTCCACGTGATCAATGCGGTAGAAGGTGCAGAGAGAACCCAAATCTCTACGCTACGCCAAAGAATCAAGCCGATCGGAGATGACTTGATCGTCGATGATTCGAGCCGCTCTTCGTTGTATGCGGTCAAATGGAAGAAACTGGTACTGGACAGCACCCGCCCAGAAGTGAGAGCAGTACTCCATGTGAGGCTGAATTTGCGCCTTATATTACTATATAGTGAAGCACTATCTCGCCTTACTGAGTACACCAAGTTTTTTAGAGGCCAGTTTGGCCTTTTCTTCCAAGTGACAACAGAACTAAACGTCGCTCTATATATCGACGCCAAGTATGCCGATGCAGGCTATTTGGCCATTAGAAGAATTAGTTGGGTGAATATGATAGGGAACAACATGCGATAATATCAAGTTACTAATGCGTTCCATAGCTCTGTTCTCGCTTTACTTAATGTATTGGTCGGTCATTAATTCAATATTAATATTATACTCTATCATTGCACACATTCATCATGATAATATATTATTATATTGACGTGGTGTTTGTTGGTGAGGCAGAATAATAAATAGGCTCTCACTACATTCATATCATTATTTTTCAGTATCTATAGAGGGATATATATATACTATATGTATTTATTTATATATGAATGCATGGATTGTAGCAGGTTCTTAGTTTCTCTCGTCAGTTTTTCTCATTAATAAAAATTCAAAATACACATTTAGATGTCATGAAGCACAGCAATCTATTCTAGCAACAATATCAATCATTGTTGAAGTGAGTATTCGATTCAACAGCTATTTCTTCAATTTAGATTGATCACCGCTCCGCACAGATCCCCGCTCAGACAAATAGGGTTCCGTACAGACAAATAGAGTTAGGCTAACAGCATCCTAGAGTAACCTTATTACGTCTCGAGTTATGCTTACACAAAATACATTGAGAGCAACTGCTGAATTTAATGTCAGTTTATCCAAGTGGTTTAATTCTGTGGCATTTTTAAGAACAGGTCTTTGGAAAAATCGGCGATGTTTTTTACTGAATACTGATTAATTTTTAAAAATGCCATGGCATATTTAAGTGAATTTAAACGCTTACAGATTGCTATTTATTGATCCACTTTGTTAGTATTCAATAATTATTGTAATTTAAAAGTTTATTGTAACAATGCGCTGAGTTATACAATCTTATTTATGACAATCAAAAGAAAAGTGTTTATTTAATAGAATTTTTTAAAATCACATCGGCACGTCATTAATTTTAATTACCTACGCCTATAGTCATATACGCATATAGGGATAGAAACAAAAGTGTAAAATATTACTAAATGTAGGTATAATTTATCATAGGCTGTAATTACACAAACTGTGGTATCAATTCATGTCGAGTCATTTCTATATTATTTTATTTCTTAACCTTAACAAAAATAAAATATTTAAATTTACCTACTCAAAGTGAAATACAGCTGTCATACTGAAATTTAAATACAAGTAACATAACAAGTTAAAATAGAAAAAAAGACGTGTGGCACTCGGCGACTGCCGCGGTTAAGCAAAATTGCATAGCATTTTTTATCAACTTATGCAATTATAATTATTTATTTATTTTATTTATGCATTATTTTTTTTTTGATAAAGTTAATTTAAAAAATAGCAAACGGGAAGTGAGTATAATTTAACTTGCAAGATTTGATTACAGACAGACAACGGGACAGGTGAAACTAAATAAAAATGCTTGTCATAATAATAAAAATTAAGAAAACGTGATATAAAAAAATCAAGATGTACCCCAGGCTCGAACCAGGGACCTTCTGCACAAAAAGCATACGTGATAACCGCTGTTCCACGGCAACTGTAATGACCGTGCCGAAATATCTATATACATCTAGTAAGTAAGTGTAAGGTTATTTTCGTTACGGAATTTCTGGATTCGGTCTCCACGCTCAAGGCCCGCGATAGAAGCTATGTAATAGCTTAAAAAATAAGAAACAATTAAAAAGACTATGTAGTTGAACAATAATTTTTGTAATTTGTGAGAAGGAGAATGTAATTTATTGAACAGAATGTTTTAGATTATTGCTGCTCAAGGAATCGTGATTGAGGCCAGCAGACGAGCTACAATTGCTTAACAGTTTGCTAATTCGATAAACGGGACAATCTGTCTTCAGAACTGTTTTTCAAAATAGTGGTACTTGGGGCAATTATACTCTTACGGAGTATCTATTCGGTGTATGAAAATTATATATTTATATTAAATGTGGGAAATCTATTTTATTGCGGAATACCTTATAAAATAATACAAGATCAAGTAGATCCCTTCGCATTTTACGACATATTTCTCATTGAATATGCCACGCCACATAAACCTTTTTTGTTTGCGATCGAGACGTAGAATGTGTGTGGAGTAATGCGGACGCCACACCCAACTATACTACTATAGATTAGTTCTTACTAAATTATAAGAAAAGGATCTTTCGTCTTAACATTCTTGAATACTCTGGAAATTCTTAACATAATCCCAATATTTTTGAAGTAATGCATGCAAATAAATTAAAGATTTAGGTGTTACTTTCAACACCTAAATCTTTAATTTATTTGCCTCGTCCTTAACTTGTTCATCACCGAGTTGATACGAACAAAAAATTACTTTATGTTTGTATGGTACAACGTACTTAATGGAATCTATCAGTTATTATCTTATGTTGCCGTTAGTAGCCATGGGAGAATCAAACTCTAAAATAAAATTCTATGTTCCTTGATGCATCATAAATCAAATTATACCAGATTTGACTTTACATAAGTTGTCATTATATTATCTCATTTATAAATTTTGTTTGCATGATCGTATTTGATGTGCTGCCGTTCATCAAATGCTACGTTGTAATGAAACTGTACTTATTCTTGTGTGACAAGGATGATTGGAGATCCGTAAACAAAATTTTCCTGTGACCTCCCTTTGCGTACCGCTTCAGTAGTTGTTTCAATTTTACCACCCTAATCATTTTTAAATTATCAGTTAAAAAATGACCAGTACGTCTCTTATAGCCTGCAAGTCTTAAGTCATATTTTAAAATACACGTGATATCTTCATCTCCCGAGATAAAATCTTTTGCTTTCGGACAGAATTTCTTCGAATTCTTTCCATTACTGCTTTTACCACCTTTTTCGTACGAACACTATGTGGACGGCCCAAGGACGTTTATATAGAAAGAACGTCATTGGGACGGCCAGATCTTTTTCTGTCACAAACAGAGGAGATCTTATTGTACGTATTAATAGCCCGGTACACAAACATTTTACTAATATCAAGCGAATGGAGAGTTTTAAAAATGGCATTTGGCTCCATACCTACTTTGTGTAATGCAATCACAGCGATTCGGTTCTCTTTATCACCCCACTCTATTTTAATATCGCAAAATATTGTACAATGTATTGGTGTCAAAATGACAAAATTCAATGAACAATCAATCATATAAAAATGACAGACTACAAATTCAAATGTAATATTTTGTTTATTTTTAATTGTAACAGTATTTATGGCCAGACTTAGTATATAAATCAATCTTTATTATAGGTACTTAGTACGTATATATTTTTGGGATATATTTTGGATCTTATTATTCTTACTATTAGATTGTTTTTAATGCAAAATATTATTAAATTTCCTTTGACCTGTATCTACAGACACCAATACAATCCCAGTCAGTAATATCAACAACACCGATATGATTTGTGCGCATTATAAATGAGCCCATTACGGTGCAGCGTTCCAGATATATTAATTGAGCAGCTAACGTCATTAATTCTACCACTTATTGATCATCAAGCCAGTTTGGGTGCTGCTCGTGCAGCGTTTACTACCATGCAACGACTAGCGCCAGTGGCCTTACTAAACCAGGCACTGTGGAACATATTATTACATATTCGTAGTGCACTCTTTGGATGAGAATATTACTTATTGTACTTTTTTCCCATTATAAGAACAAGAAATCATATAAATATTACGTATTGTGTGAACATGAGTCTAGCCTACCTGAAAGTCAGTTGTTTTTATACAATTTTTATTGCTTCACCTGTAAGTATGTTTGCTTGTAACCCACTCACTTGGGCGGGATTTTGACCCACTTTAAACGGCCAAATTTCGTTCAAACTTCGTAGATTTATCGAGGACCGATGACGATACATTAATTTGATAAAATTTTTCAAATTGCAAAATAAGATTTTTTTAATTTATATAATTTTCAACTATCGTCCATAAGGCAGGTATTGATGTTAATTTTAAATTTCAAAATAAATTTTCTATTTTTAGATCGGTTTTCTACAAAAATCGTGTTTCTTAAGTTTTTTTAACCTCAATTTATTGTTAGTCACCAATAGTTGAACAAAGAGCTCAATCGACTGTGGTAATCCTCTCCTATTATAATATAAAAAAGACAATAATACGCGGATCACCTTTTTACATATTTTACATTGAGTTATGAAAGATTGAAACTAATGTTAGAACGTACATCTTCACTCTATTACTTTGAATCATTTGTGTGATTTTATTATGAAAAAGCACTGACTATACAAATCTATCACTGCTAAATCTTTTGCTGGATTTATGAATGTGTTAATTGTGCATAGATAATATAAATAGGCAAATACCAAACATTTTAACAAACAAGACAAGACAAACAAAGCGGTAAGTTATGTTTCACAGTAAAACTTTATACAGATAAGAACATGACAATCCTATTATATTTTCACAACCAAATACACGAATATTAAACGAGGTAAAAAATCTATTAGTAGAACATCTTCGCGATAAATAGGTGATACAAGCGGCAACAGGTGAACTACTGAGCTATTTCATATCATAATGATTTAATAATGAAATAACTCTTTCAATCAAATTTTTAAATTCTATTTCAAATAGGAAAGTCAAATCTTTGAATTTCATTGGTGTGATGTTGTGTAGGTGTTAATATAAAAATTATTTGTTAGTGACTTTTTAGTAAAAAGATATTCAACAGTCACAGAAGTTTATGTGTCTTATAGATTTGACTTAAGCGAAGCCACGAAAAACAAGATCGATCGAATATTTGTGCTTGCTTGTTATTTACTAGACGTCGCGTGGTCCAAGTACCTACTTTGCTAAAATCTGGAGCTATTAATATTAAAAATGCATTTAATTTAATTTAATAAACCATATATTATTTTCTTGCTCAAATATCGAACTAGTGGATAAGGAGCAGAGATTGTGGCTGAATAAAATTTTAATATAAATATTGAATACACAACGCTTCAATATTTAGAAAAGCCAATACGTTTTCAAACAAATGTTAAACATCTTGTCGAGAAGCTTGCTAGTTGTGGTGTTCGTGGACCGTTATTAAAATGGTGCGAAAATTAACTCCATAATAGAACTTTTACAGTTAAATTGATACTGCTTATAGTAGGCATGTAGCATCTACAGAAGGTACAGCGCAGGGCTCAGTGTTAGGCCCTCTTTATATATATTTAATATCAAATAGCGCTTAAACTTAAATGAAGACTATTGCAATATTTTTCAGCGTCATAAGGTTTTAGTTTAAATAAATTAATACGTATTTAAACTTAACAGCAAGTTGAGTTAGTAACAAGACGTATGTAAGCAAACACTCGGGAGTTCCATATTCATGAGGAACGCATAGGGGAGGTAATCATATGCTGAACAGAGATCAACGTTAAATTGTTATTTATGTGAATACTAATGAACACCATTTAGTGTTGAGCTTTCGATTAGTTTCGGTTGTCTAACTTTGCTTTATACGAACAGCGAGAAGATGAAGTACAGCACATGCTTGCAGAAGTTTAGAATTTAGACGGTTCTATGTAATTAGAGTTACCATGAACATAATATGGTCTATATCCAAAAGGTAGAGCACAAGAAAAACATTTTCTTTCTTGACAATAATATCCTATTATTTTATAAAATCAATCCAAAGAACTTTAACTTCGAATGAGCCAAAACAAATTGCACTTATATAATAATAAATATATTTTCACCATTTCATTGGCAACTGACATTCTATAAAAGCTAGTATATGACATTAGTTAACATAATATTATAAATATCTTAACAATTTGTTATGTTTTTAAAGTGATAACCGTCACTTTTGGATTAATACACAAATAAAATCTGATAACAAAATTTTATGAACGATGCGGGACTCGAACCAACGACATCTCGCGTTCCGTGCGAGTGACGTATCGTCATAAAATCTTGTATGCTTTGTTCAACTCTCAGGTTGTGGCTTCATCTACAGGATCTACTTTACAGTTGATAACCAGCTCAACCCCAATATTTGCATATTAGGAATTGAGTTGAGATGTCGCTCTTGCAAATCTAAGCAATTTGTGATGATTTTAAAGTGACAAAGAGAAAGTGTAAAATTGTATAAATATTTATCTAAATGGAAAAGATATAGACTAAAGTCGAAGTAACATTCAGGGCTGAAGAAGCCATAATAACAATGTAGGTATTTTAGTAGTTGCAGCTGTGTATTGTCAAACAGGCGTTGTCTTGTACATTCGGGTTTAGTTGTGAAACAGCTATAATGCACTATCCCCATGTTTGTTGACCCGTTTCCCCTGTATATCATTCCGTCTTCAATTTATCTCTGAGATTGCTTCGTATTGTTCAAGTATTCTATTTTCATATAAAACGAGTTTTCTTGAATTTAGACATAAACTATTATGCATAACTAGTCTTTAAGAGTATCTAAGCGATACAATGTCTCGATCCTATATAAATCGTTCTATAAAAGCCTTATTTCAGTTGGTGTGAGTGTACACAATTTACTTAATCATTTATCACCATACTTCCCACCTACTTTTTATTTTTGTCACCGACTCGTCTCGCTGAATCATGATCATATGAATATAATGAGATATATCGGTCGTTAAATCGTAAAATGTTTACCGTAAAGTATCACCAATTTTTTTAGATAATATTCGAACATATTATGTACCCAAAGAATATCAATATAAACAAATTTTATTTAAAAAAACGACCGTGCCTTTGAGAGACGTAGATGAACAATCTACGGCCTACCACGTGCACAAATAAATTTTAATCATAAAAATCAAATTTATAAAAAAAAATGTAATGAATATTGAATTATGCGATGTTACTACAATCTAACTAAATTACTTACTTGTTAATAATAATTTTTTGTCCGTTGCACCGCGTCATATATAATCAACCCTTTTTGTATTAATGTATTAAATTTGTATTTGAGTTTAAAATCCTTGACATAACCTTTAGTAGCTGTTAATTAGATTGATATTATTTATTATAACGTCATTTAATTTCTGTTCTTAGCAGCCATAAAAATGAAGTGTCGATGGAGCACCGTTAACAAACATAATGAGACAATTTGCAGAAAGTATTGTACCGCACTGAAGCGTTCTCGTTACGGAGGATGTCTTGATTGTCTCCAAATTTAATAACAATTCAATGGCCCTTCGTTCCACCCTTGCTACCCGTACCTCTGGAGGATGATAAGACGATTTCGATTATTGACGATTGTAACACCGGTGACACACTCAGTGACACTTTAATAAGGTCGTCATCTTATATCTGCAAGAGACATACATTATATATCATATTAGCTTGGTAATCAGTATATAAGCATATTACAGATATATTAAATAAATCAGCTGCAATTTATTTAAAAATTGTTTTAAACATCTTATTAGTTGTAATTTTTAAATCAGGTAAATATTACATCTTAAAGACTTTTATTTATGTGGTGGAATGAAATAAAACAACCTGTCTAAGGGACATTGCTACAATTTAATTTTGTTTTGAAGAATTATCACTGACATTATATATGAATTATGTGCCTACCTATAACTTAAGTACATTTAAACTATTTTATTATATTTGTTTTATTCCCAGTCCATAAGTTAATAAGTTGTATTGAGTTGGTAAGCCTTTCTGAATAAATAAGTAATTCAGCCAAATGGCCGACTGCGATGCCGCTTTATGTGAATCTGGTATCCTGGTGGACCACGTTTTGTTGTTGTTTTTGCATACATAAGTCAAAATTTCATGATGAATAGGTGTTAATATGGTCATCAGAGCAGGCATTGTATATGATTTGTTTGAATTTACCAGAGATTTCGCGTAGCCCTACATGAAGTACTGGAGTCAATGCATGAGATTAAAAAGCCTACGAACTTTTTATCGAATAAATTCCAGTATGTAAAGTAGGGGTATCCCTTGATGACAAGAAAAAATATTTTTATCTTCCAATATCGGTCTCTATGTACAATGAGCATGGTTACTTGCGCATCTAAAAATCAGGTACATGAAGCAGGCAATTTTCATAGCTCCGAATCCGATAAATTTGGTTATAAATATTGGCTATACATAATTGTTAGACCTCTTTTGATCTACTTATAAAAAATGGATAGTAATGCTATCTGTTAGTATGAATGTAGGGATTCTAGTAACACTCGTAGCTACTGCAACTATCAATTAGTCTAAAGACAAAGTAAGAAAATTTATATAATTTATAATTAAAATTCCCCAAAATCTTACCACGTGTGTCATCAACCTTATTCCGTTTTTTCTTTATAAAAAATCATTTGGCCATCGTTCTTTAGGAATTTTAACGACATGCCTCGTTTAATACATTTGACTAAATTTGGTTTCTCCTTAGTTTTTTAAGGTTGGATAAAATGAAATTTTCTTGGGGTGATGTAAGATGTAATAATGTTCGTTGTCATGTTTTTGAGGAATACGATTAAAAGAAAAAAGATTATTAATTTTGAGAAGGGAATAGTGTTTAACCGACTGGTTCTCAGTTCGTTTGTATGTTATTTTTTTATGTTTGTTACCTCAAAACTTTCGACTGGGTGAACCGATTTTGATAATTCTTTTTTTATTGAAAGCTGGTGCTTCTCTTGTGGTCTCATTGTAATTTGGTCCAGATCTGATAGTGGCATCCATGAGAAAACCATTAAAGTCTTAAATTTGCTATACATACATATAGCAAAGTGGATGATAAATTTACAAATAACTAATTATAGCGCCAACCGATTTCGATGATTCTTTTTTTATTGGAAAGGATATACTTCAAAGATAGTTTGGTTAGGTTATGATTACGGAATCCATGGCAAAATAACGGAACTCTTTAATTAAGCGCTTACGTTCATTGCTGCATTGAAAAATTTAGTATATCTACACATATTTAGACAAATTGTTAGTGAGTGTACTTAAAATTCACTAAAAATCAAAAAAAAAAAAACAATAAAACAACCGACTTCAAAAACACTATTGGAAAACAATAGATAAAATATGCACTAAAAAGTATAAAATTAATTGCGTATTTTTATACAATCTGATTAACAAATCTAATTCTACACTTTGTAACTACATACATAGTTATAGGTGAGATATGCTTGAGTCGTGACGAGGCGACAGGCGAGAGCGGGTCGCGGCGGAAGGACACCGATTCCAAAATTAACAATAATAGTAACTAGAATTAGATTTATTAATTAGATTGTATAAAAATACGCAATTATTTTTATACTTTTTAGTGCATACTCGTATTATATCTATTGTTTTGGAATAGTGTTTTTGAAGTCGGTTGTTTTTTGGTTAGTTATTGACAAAAACTTTGTTTCTTAGTAAAAGAACATCAGCCTAATGTAACTTTATAATTAGCAGGTAAAGGTTATTCTAAGAAATCCTTATTTAATTAAGAAATTATTTGATAGGTAAATGAAATTTAAAGTCGGCAAAATAAGGTATAGATTATATCTATTTATATTTATTTAATAATCAAATTGAGTTCCTGTGAAACTGTAACACATTTTTAATAGTGTAACGACGTTACAATCCAGGCAAAATCGTTAGTTAGATAAAATATCATATTTTTAGCTATTTTAATTTTGATTATTTTGCGTAAACATTTATTACTCGAATTATCGACCATTATTAGCCTTTATAGCTCCGGGTATAATCAAATTGGCAAAAGTGATTATTTACCTTCTGAATCACTTTAGTAGTACTAACCATCTATTTGAAAAAAAAAAGCCTACCAATATGGTCTATAGCTAAACAAAACATTCTCAGAATATTTACTCTCTTTTCGTATTTAGAGAGATTTAGGAGGCCAGACCAACCCTTTGGAAATTAATTCAAAGCGATAAACTCCCATTGACCGTCAGCAGACAAAAAATCCATTTAATTGGACACGCTTGTTCGTGAAAATCTCGATTCAGTCCGCTTTAAATGGAGAAAGCAATTCAATGAATTAAAATAGATCATGGCGCTTGCTTTTTACATTTCAGAATTTTAATGTTTTAGTAGCTTATGAGCTGTGCAAAATAAGTGATTAAAATCTCGTTATATAAAATTATTTTAACACGGAGAATAAAAATAAATATAAAACATTTCAATTTTAATAGGTGTAGATCATTTTTACAACCACGCAATTCGTTTCTAGGTATAACAATACTTATTTGGGCCCTATGTTTAATTTTATAACATCGAATCGAATGTTAGGAATTATATTCACTCTTATTTTGTTTAAATTTAAGTGGAGACTTTATTTGCTTGTGTATTATAAGTTATGTGTTCTATTGTGTACTTAACAAAAGCTGTTTGTCTTAAAAAAAAAATAGCAAAAACGGTTGATAAAATGTTTCTTCCTCAATAACCGTTACAGAGCAGAAGGGCTAAAATACTTTTGGCAACAAAATTGCAACGCATTTCAGTTCCCCTGCAATATATTTGGTTTAAATTTAATCAGTTCTGACAATACCGTTACGTTCGTTAGCTATTGGGGACACACCCTAAACAGACAGACAGACGTAATCCAATTTATTTATGAATATATGCGGCGTTATAAAATGTTTTCTAACGAAGTGTGTACTGACAATATCAGATTTTATAAGTCTTAGGGGAAATGTTAGCTTTATGAGTAAGATTCTTAAAAGGTCTGAGAAAAAGAAATGGGATGTTATGGCTTCTGTAAAATAAATATTGCATGTTGAATGTGGGGTTAATAGTATTTTCTTAATAATTCTTACTAAATTAGGTGAAGACATTGCAGAGCTTGACTAATTTCAGGAGTTGACAGTTGAACATATTGTAATTTAATGGATGCATATTTACTAGTAGTTCATAGTACCACAACTAATTATTATAACTCTAACCTTTAGACATTTGTTTTATTATCATTTGATGGATGTAATCATATTACTATGTTATATAACATTGAGTTGAATAATATGACATTATACATGTATATTATTGTATCATAATTATAAGGTAACCTAGTTTTATTATATCATATTATTACGAATAATTCCCTGTCTCATATTTCAATCGCTACAGTTCATAAATTACAGCCTTTTATGAAACACACTGCAAGTCTGCCACGTGGTGAAGCCGGGCCATTAATATACACTATGATGAAACTACCTTTATATTTCATGTTTAATTATAAATTATGGGATCTTTGCATAAGAGTAATTAATATTCTATGGTATACTGTGAATAAAATGCATTTGCTTCAATGTTTGTATAATTTATTTTTTAATAGGTTATAGAAGTTTTTATTTATTTCATATTGTATAATATACTGAGAGGTCTGGTGGTTTCCACAGCCAAGCAATCATTAAAATATTTTGTTTCGATAGATAATTATTGAAGAACGCGTTATTTGACGATAACATTTAGGTTTGTAGACTTAAACATAACTAAGAAAACTTAACAAATAATTCACTTATTTGATTTATATAATTATAAATTGGGAAAGAGATATGAGTGTAATAGAGGTTAGATTCAGATTGGTCTCCTCTCTCTAGTACTACTATCTTCTCTCTTAAATAAATAAGTGAATCGATTGGCAACCGAACTAATAATCTATTTACGGCTACTTCTAATCATAGTTGATTTCAATAATATATTTATCTAGTTGGTATTTTTTGTACGGTGCTGTTATTTTTATTATCATTTTGTGTTTGATCGTATTACACTGTAATATAATGTCGTTGGTAATTTTAGTTCAAAATTGTAAGCCTGATGCACAATATAATATGAGTAACTTATATATTAGTTGAAAATTGTATAATGATTTAATGTAGCTCTAGAAGTCCTTTAATTATTTTGACAGTTGAGAGTGTATAGGTGACAGTTGGTTGACGACAACTTACAAATAAATTATTATATTATTGGAGTCTACTCCTTAAGAATCAATTTTCATATAAGAAGGCCGGTATATATGGTATGAGAAAAATATAGAGTGTATCAACTACTCATCAAATGGTGTAGTAACGTTTTGGTGCGCATCATTTCTCGCGCACCTTTTACTTTCTTGTATTTTGAAGCTTTATTATATTATTGAAATTGATTTATTATTATACTTTCATACAGTTAAGTGAAAATTCTATAAATTATGGAAGAAAGTGGTGTAAATAATAGTGCCGGAATCTGATAAGCACGTGGGTACTAAGTAAGTTACAATTCATACATTAACATGACATGTATTTATTAAATATTTCAATCAATATAGTTCATACCAATTTATATGAGCTATGCACATAATTTAATGTTTTATTTAATATGGAGAGTATATAAAGCACATTTCACGCCAATAGACAATTTTTAACCTAACCTATTATTTTATTTTTTAATTAATACGATTTTATTAGCTTCTGCTGTATAACTGTTTGTAACCGACTCCATTGGACTTGATTTTGTTTAGTTCCTATTCAAAGACAATCGTTCTTGAGCTGACACACACACTTTTATTATTATTATTAAATACGGCGCTCATGACTATTGCTGCACGATTATTATGTACGAGGTGCTTGTAATGTTCTGAGCGGGACTACAAATGTGCTCGTCACCTTGAGACATAAGTTGTCAAGTCTCATTTGCCCAGTAATTTCACTAGCTACGTCGCCCTTCAGACCGAAACACAGTAATGCTAACACATTATTGCTTCACCGCAGAAATAGGCACCGTTGTGGTACCCATAATCTAACGGGCATTCTGTGGAAAGGAGCTTCCCAATGGTGACATGCCTGAAGCCAGATAACATCCTCAACAACTAGCCATAGGCTGTTCCTTCACAGTGCACTTCTCAAGTATTTTTCTTCTACTTTCGTAGTATACTGAATTCGTAACGATAGTAGAGTTAGAGTATCTTCAAAAAATGCACAGACACCCACCAGTAAGGGGCCTGTGATTTCTTTAGGGGTAAGTACGTGTATGTTCACGTGTAATGAAATTAAATGAAATTATTATTAGTGTACGTTTGATCAACGCAGCCTTTAATAACTTGTAACACCAGAAGACGTACAAGCGCATTTCCGACCTTATACAACGTATGTACATGTGAACAACAAGACCAAAATAAACCGGTACACCGTGATGAGAGTAAGCCATTCTAATATTCGCCACCGACGCTTCATATGATAGTTTGTAGTAATAAAGCTCTTTCCTGTACTCCCAGTTAAAAATACGGTAGGAAATGCAACAAGAAAAGACATCTTTATGCAACCTCAAACAATCACGCTGTTTACAGATAACTGGATCTGTGACAATTGAAGCAGCTCTGTATTGTACGTTGACGTGTTTAATAAAATGTATTATTTCAAATACAAAGTCGTTTTGATTTTTTCTGTAACAAACCAAATATGATTGTACTTCAAATCGTTAACATCCTTAAACTGGATAAACGAACAATCAAAACCACAAAAAGCCCACACGAGTGCTTATTAACGATAACAGAACCGAGAACGGTAAGCTTGCCAAATTGTAACCGTATTGCTATTGAGTATTGGCAGAGCTTACCAACGTCCACTTAATGTTGTTAATAAATTGTTGTGATATCCATATTTTGATGTTCATTTGCAACTGGCAAACAACATTAGTAATTACTAAAATATTTCATTATTTCTTGCTTAAATTAAATTATTTAACTATCGTTTCTCAAATATTACGATATTTTCTTTTAATAAAATTACGTGGTCACAAAAGACCTGGTTGAGGATACTTTGTGTTATTAAAAATATCTTTAACTGCCTTCAGATTTCTCTGATAAATTTTTTCGCAGATTAACAAATTTACTCCTATTGATTATAAAAAAATCACAAACAGACCACAGTGAAAACTTCAGTAACGTAAAGCACTCAGGTAAATTTTGCTCAGACGCATCGCGCTCCCTAAGATGACTTGAGCCGAATTAACCTGAGCGGTACATATTCGAGACGGCTCAATGTCATTCAATATCTAACTACCTAATATTTTAAGTCTCGGCGCTACTAAAGAAGAAAAAATGAAAATAGCGTCATTAGTGGTGGTACATTTTTGATCTGTTTGGAGTGGAGGCTGGGAACTCCCTTTAAAGTTGTCAGGACAGCCTCTGGCAAGATATATAGCTGGAGGCTGACCCAGAATTATTGCATTTTATATAATTGTTCAGTTCTATTTTTATTTTAATAAATATACCAGTAAAATACACAATAATATACAATATACCTAAACCTTATTTTTAGATGGCTACCGTAGAGTAAAACATAGCCATCGTATTATTTTGTAGCTAATGTAGGGATCCGTAGCTCAGGAGCTCAGATACAACCTCGTAGGGGACATAGACGGCGTAGCGCACACACAAAAACTCAATACATTTGACGTAGCGTTCGAAGTCGTACATTGTAGTACCGTCGTACAAACTTTGAACCGAATTTTACCAACTTAACTTTCGAAATGCAACCAACATTCCTGTAAGTACCTACACTAGTGTTACAGAACAACAAAGGCGGTGGTAATTACGTAGGATAATGTGATAAATAAAGTCTTATTAAATGTCGTAACACCTCTCTCTGGTCTTGCTTGAGAAAGAAGACGGCTGTGTCACTTAACACCAGGTGATACGCAAAATGGTATGTCGTCTTTTTCTATTAAAAAAATAAAATATTATGATACAATGCAATAAAATGCTAGTTTTTCTTCCAAATACACGTCATTGCATTAGAGAGTACAGAAGTACACTGTTGTTAATCTTCCCACATTTATCGTGTTGTAAAAAGTGATACAAGAAAACTGCACTATTCTTTACAAGGAATAGTTTTCAGCTGTATTCTACTGAGACCTTCTCACGGAGTGCTGTGTTAATAGAAAAGTTCATTGTTTCCCTGCTTGGGTGTTATATTTATTCGATATTTTTAAGTAATGCTCTCAATTATTAAGGTTTATAAAAAAAATATTTCAAATACTTTAATATGTTGGATCTTTTCTCAATTATCGGACCTGCGAAGGAAAACAGCAAGAAACTTAGCGGGCTTTTCTTGTAAGAAATTTTTCTATTACATGTAATAATTATTTCATTTTATAGGTGACGAGTGCCCTTTTTGCAACAAATTTAACTTTTTGCGGAAACATATTTAATAAACTTATACCTTCAAAAAAGCAGTTTTTTGTGTGTCATGTATTTGCTCAAATTTTTCATACTACACAATATTTAAGCCATGAAGCTTAGATTGCATATTTCAACCTATCTTCTAATACATCAATATCAAAAATCAGCCAGTCAATTAAAAGATTTGAACTTGCATTGAAAGGGTTTCATAAAATTGCTGCAAAACATCAAGCCAATTCATTGAACAATATGTTTAATTAATTGCCGAATTAAATTTTGATCAACTTTGATTAGGTTCGATTAAGGTTGCTTAGATCAGGTCAGGTAAGTTTATGTTTGCTCTTGTTAGTTAATTCAATTACAAACCAAAAAACATTTTTCATTATTAAGTTGCTTTTGCAGAGTTAAGTTAAGTAAATTGGTTGCAGAATTTGCTTCTACTTCTAGAGCAACAGTAGAACAGAAATACCTTAACTAAATTTGACTGCCTGTAAAGGTCGAGTAATCTTCAGTGAGCTACTACAGTAGCTGTGACAACCATGTCGAGTTTCGCTGTTTTTTGTTAAATTGATTTTTATCGTCTTATTAAGTTGATCTCCTTAAGATGATAAATTCACGAAATTTCGAGTGCTATTTTATCTGCCATATATTCATCAATCATTTGAGTCTCGCGCCGGCGCGGTCGTGTCCAATGAATTCGTCTTGACAGTTATTAAAGATGTTTATTCGTGACGGTCTTCTGGTGACAGTTACTCTTCAGATTTCTTTAATATATCTGAAGAATTATGAGTTTTGTTGAAATCATTTTTTCCCATGACTTATCCTATTCAGATTTTTTTCGATTACGGTTTTTGTAATTCTATTTTATCTTATCATTTGATACAATCTTTCTGAGACAAAATAACATAGAATTAAGTAATATGAATTAATATATGTTTGTTTAATAATCTTTATTATTAATAAAATCATACCACAATTACGACTTTAGATGTACCTTACTATAACGTCACAAATAAACATATATGTTTCTTCCTCTTCTTTCTTTCATATTGCTTCAGACAATGTCATGACCAAGAAAATATTCGTTTGCTTGGGGTACGTCCAAAAAGCGAGGACAGCTAGTGTGACGGAGAGTTTCAGATTATACTCATTTGAAATGTTTACTATGTGCACATGTGAAATGTTTAAACATTTTTACTATTACCTAGTTATTTCAAGTTTTGATTTTATTTTCCATGCTGTTAACCAAAATGATAATCAATTAACTATCTGGTTCGCATCTCGGTAGGTGCAAACATTGACATGATGAATACGGATATTTATTCCCGAGTCAAGAGTCCCGATTCATTGTTGTCTTGCACCCATAACATAATATCATATATGAGTAATTTGGGAGAAAAATATTTATGTGTGTCAGTATTAATATTATACTTGTGACGACCTGGTCCCTCGCATGTTTCCTGCCGGTGCATGTATGCCTGAATCAGCATATGCAATAATAGTAACTCTATGGGAAATGCTTGAACAAAATTTCCTATAGAATAAGCATTTAAAATGAACTTTAATTGAAACGATTTTAAGCTTTTCTCATTAAAACCTTTCCTATGATATATTGTGTGGATCTATGGTTTCCAATGCCATCTTTGAGATTTATGTTATGCAATGATTATAGTACGATCATCGGTATTACTTGTGGATGATGCAGCTACTTTACTCAATAACTTTTGTATTAATTTACATTTATTTTTTTGTACTCGTGTAAGACATTGACTATTTGACGTTTGAGTGTGTTTGTTGCATCATTTTACATATTATATTGTAATTGAAATGATTTGTAAATCTTGATATAAAAGAGTGGCAATGAGTTTCTTGCTACTTCTTCTCATTAGCTCAACCCTTTACGAAGTAGCGGTAGATTCAATAAGAAAAAAAATATTTTTTTTGACATTCATAAGTGTCATTTCCGTGACCTACTTGAATAAACTGATTTTGATTTGATTTGATTTGACCTTTATTATACCATTTTATGTCAGTGTAATCAAATTTTATTTAAACTAAACATAATAAATAAAGTAAAAAACATAAAAAACTGTGAGAGTCAAAGTGTTATGTCACAGAAACAAAATATAATATAAAGATGATAGTAATGTAAAAATAGGAATACTTATTATATTAAAATTTAAAAACAATATTTAAATGCTTTTGAAGCGAAATAAAAGTTGTTACAAATGCAATAGCTATAACTTCTAAGAAATATTAAGCCTTAATAAAAGTTGTAACTTACAAAGAACATCGCAAAGCATTCTGTTCCATTGAAGATCTGAACATCGATGAGAATCCTTCCTTTCATTATTTCTTCAAGATCCTGGAACAAAGAGGTCGTCCTTAGCAAGCAAGACGATGGAATTAAATTATTTGATACCTATTAGGTCTGTGGCTCGACGTATAGCGGTATGTAAATTAACAATCACTGTGTTGAACTGAACTTACTTTTTGCTTTAATCTAGTATTAAGTAATTTTCTACAAAAAAACTATTTTATAACAGTTTTCAACTCCAAACATATATATTAAATAAAGTCATTAAACCATGATAATTTATAAATAATTTTGATAATAAAAAACACAACTTTAATACTTATACAGTTAGGTGAAACACTAAAGATACTTAAAGGCAGATCTCGGTTCTCGTTCTTATTATCAAATAAAAGTAGGTAGATTTTTTTTTAACAAATTTCCTGAAAAAAAAAAAGATGTATTTATATGACTTTTTCGTTAATTAAGCGTAAGCACCGACAGGTCAACGTGTTCGCCTTCTCTCTTCATTTTCGATTATATTTTAAAAGTAGCCAATTTATTTTATTATTTTCATTTATATTCACTAAGTAGTAAGTTTATTTTATTATTTTCGTTTATGTTTACTAAGTAGTCCATTTATTTTATTATTTTCAGTTATGTTTACCGCCAGCCAAACATCAAGTCCCCCAGTATCGCCATCATCATATGCTGTATAGTGTTAATTTCAATGCGAAATACTCAGACCTTGGGGGGTTATAGACGACGTATTACTGTGATAATAACTGGATAATAAGCAGAAAAATATGCAACTTACTAACATTTTTTATTTTTTATATATTATAAATAAATTATAAATTTTCCATCTTTTTCGATCGTAAAATACATTGATATTTATCTTAAAATTTATAGTTAATACGTGCTAATCATATTATATAAGTCTTATAGAAATAAATATTTAACATATAAACTGTAAGTGTAAAAACATAAAAAATTAAAAAAAACTGTATTTGTGAAAACTACCTCTAGATCCCATAAATAAATTCCTTAAACATATTCATCTACAACAAAAAAAATCCATTTTTTGGACGATTTTGAAAGGCTTAGGAGGAACGTTGCTTCAATTCGATGATATAATAGTTAACTAGATTTTGTTGTAAAAAATTCTGATAATGTGATTAAGCCAGGTTTTTGTAATTTATTTAACAGCTAAAGCAAAAGCTGAAAAAAGTTCTAAAGAATAAAATCATAAGCACTAAGAAAATAGCCTTAATTTTCATTGAATGTACAAAAAATTAAATATTATTATCTTCCCTTCACATTGTCGCCCTCACGCAGACCAAACCCTAACCCGCCCTTTGTATATCTAACTTTTAATTGGGCTTGCTAAATGTCATTAGCGAGACTTTATACGAAGCGACAGGGACAAACGGACAGAAGTACTCACAAGTTTCTGTATCTATTGTTAATTTAATAATATATTCTAAGTAACTTGACAAAGATACATTTCCCTAAAGTTTGAAATATTTATTTAGCTGAACTTAGCTAATGCTCCTATATTACCGATTATTGACCTATTAACCGACTTCAAAAAAGGAGGAGGCTCTCAATTCGTCGGTATTTTTTTTATGTTTGGTACCTCAAAACTTTTGACTGGAGGAACCATTTTTGATAATTCTTTTTTTATTTGAAAGCTGGTGCTTCCCGTGTGGTCCTGGTCCCATTGTAATTTGTTCCAGATCTGACAGTGGCATCCATGAGAAAAATCATAAAAGTCTTAAATTTGCTATACATACGTATACATATACATGAGATATATGATGGACGAATAACTCAATATCCCGCCAACCGATTTCGATGATTCTTTTTTTATTGGAGAGGATAGACTTCAAAGATAGTTTGGCGAGAGTTTGGTTAGGTTCCGATTACGGAATCCATGACGGAACTCTTCAATTAAGCGCTTACGTTCATTGCTGCGTTGAAAAATTTAGTATATCTGCTCATATTTAGACAAGTTGTTAGTTAGTGTACTTCAAATTCACTAAAAAATAAAAAATAAATTTAACAAAAAACTATAAAAATAATTGCGTATTTATATACAATCTAATTCTAGTTATGATTATTGTAATTTTTGGAGTGGATGTCATCCAAGATAGGCTAGTAACTAATACATAGTTTTAGGTGAGATGTGCTTGAGTCGTGAGGAGGTGAGAGGCGAGAGCGGATCGTGGCGGAAGGACACCGATTCCAAAAATTACAATAATCGTAGCTAGAATTAGATTGTATAAAAATATGCAATTATTTTTATACTTTTTAGTGCATAATATTATATCTATTGTTTTGGAATAGTGTTTTTGAAGTCAGTTGTTATTTTGTTAAATTTTTTTTTACTTTGAAGTCTACACCAACAATGGTTTGCTACTTTAAGTTGGCTCCTTTGCACCGGATGCCGGCTAGATTATGGGTACCACAACGGCGCCTATTTCTGCCGTGAAGCAGTAATGTGTAAGCATTACTGTGTTTCGGTCCGAAGGGTGCCATAGCTAGTGAAATTACTAGGCAAATGAGACTTAAGATCTTATGTCTCAAGGTGACGAGCGCAGTTGTAGTGCCGCTCAGAATATTTGGGGTTTTTCAAGAATCCTGAGCGGCACTGCATTGTAACGAGCAGGGCGTATCAATTACCATCAGCTGAACGTCCTGCTTATCTCGTCCCTTATTTTCATAAAAGAAAAAAAATTAACCCTCTTATTGTTAGTGTATTGCTAATATTGTGATATATCTGTCAATATCAACAAATAAATTAAAAGGTCACTTGCAGGAAGTTAGGGAATATATAAATTAAATTAAATTTTCATGAAAAATCTTGTTTATCCCGCTATGTACTACAGCTACATCTTTAGCTCTAAGTCGGACATAATCTGACTTTTTTAAACAGACTTAGATTAACAAGAATGTGACTTTCTTATTGGCTTGGCCTGTTGCTGGCAACACAAGTATTTTGTTCTTTTTATATTTGTTATGTATTTACATTTGAGGGATTTTTTTCGTTCTTCTATATACGTAATGTGTAATGGCTTAGTAACCATAATCTTGGCTCAATCACGTTATGTCAAACTGTCTAGATTGTTGCACCGAGAATATTACTTCCTGGTATTTTATCACTGATACTGGATCATTATGAGAAAGAAATACACATTGATCCTGGTGCCGGCACTAGTAAATATTTAGGTAATTATTTAAAAACTACAAATAAATTGAAACAATGATAATATAAATGATATACTTATATTTTTATATAATATCAGTTTTAAGCATAGTAGTCTTTGTGGTGTAGGACACAAAGAACATACTCACATCAATGATAAAAACGTTCTCACCACGCTGTTGTAATAAATCTTACTACAAAACGTGGATTTAGGAGCTCGATTACATTCCGAAGAGGCATTCATCTCTCCTGTGCGGGAAGAAATTCATGAATATATTATTATATCAGTAACGTAATTCATACTTTTATTGTTGGTATTACGTGAAATATACTGAAAGTTTTTCAAATTGTACGCTTTTAATTAAATAAATAGAAAAAAATACATGTGTACAATTGACACAAGGTTGAAGTGAAACCTTTAAAACTGATGAAGAATTTTATTATAATAATTGTTGAAAAATCTCTAAAACGTATAATACTGTCGCGTAGCAACGCTTCGACGTATATGACGAGAGTTGTCAAACTTCAAGATATTGATAATTTCAACAGCTCCTTCAGCAATACTCGTCGCTCTAGCGTAAAAGTGTTTACTTTAGACGCTGTAGACCCGGGTCCGATACACCTACCAGTGTATGGAATTTTTTGGGTTTTGTAAAGTTAATGGAAATTTCTAGTAAGTTCAGGATCAAATCGAACAGAAATAAAGGGATGGAAAATGTGTAAGCAGGACATAAATAGTTAAAATAATTTTCTAGTACAATTTAAACTTAAAGATGGAATGGGAGAATCATTTTGAAAATAGAACAGATCCGGGGGGTATATAAGCCGTACTAAGCGTGGCCTACGGCAGTTCTAGTTCTGGCTCGAAAGTGTAAAGAAGAAGAAGAAAAGAAGAAGTAGTGAAAAGTGAAAGTGTTCCAAGAAGAAGAAAATAGAAGAGACTTAGTGTTCGGTGCGGTGTGATGCGTTGAAGGTACCGCCGCCCACGAGAGGAACAGCGGCAGACCGGCGAAGTGCAAGTTCGGAAAAAGTGAACGCAAATAAAGGCTCGTTCCTATAAGCGGAGTATAATTTCCAATCCCTGACCCACTCTCGTGTCAATACGTACACGTAGATAAAATACCACGGTTGTTGTGACACACGTACAACGCTGAAGCCCAAGCAAACTGTGGGAGTTTGCCTTGGTACACACGAGTGGAGGGGATACGAAGTAGTGCATAAAGAGAACCACGAACAACAATAACAACGGGTCAGCACTTGTATAATACTTTTAAGATGTGCAATGTGCATGAACCTCTAAACTGCAGATGAGGTCCTGGTACATGTTGCTAGGATGACACATGATTTCAACCGCTATGAAAGACATTACTATCTCCACTACCATATTTATGTTCTCCTGGTGTCTACTAAGTAGTACGTCGTACGTATGACGTCAGAATACAGCAAGGTATACTCGTGTCATACATTAGACAATCTCTTCTTCAACTATGATCACCTGGTATCAAACACTGTATATATATCCCATTTTCTCCCACGTCAAATCTTATAAATTCATATGTCTGTCTCATTCTCTCGCTGGCTGTATCCTATACATTTACCTGTTTGTGTCTCTATCATCTCGCTTTTTCGTTTCATTTACTCTAAAATCACAACGATTCTAAAGAAGTTTCACTTCAAAGATTTGGATTAAGAACACTCTCTGATGCTCTCGGTAAAGAACGTTTAGGCTGAGATATACAGAGCGCACATAGACTTTACTCACTTTACTTACTAAAACGTAGCTGAGTTCAATCATAGCATAATCTTTGATTTCGTTTTCAAAGTCATTTCACAGCCGAAATAATGCTGAGTTTAAGCTTAGACAACCCAATGCAAAAGTCAAGTTTGCGTTCTATCACACTCATCTAAGTTTACGTAGGTAAAGTCTGTGCAAAGTCTAAGTTACCAGTGGGAGGCTCCTTTGCACCGGATTCCGGCTAGATTATGGGTACCACAACGGCGCCTATTTCTGCCGTGAAGCAGTAATGTGTAAGCATTACTGTGTTTCGGTCCGAAGGGCGCCGTAGCTAGTGAAATTACTGGGCAAATGAGACTTAACATCTTAGTCTCAAGATGACGAGTGCAATTGTGGTGCCACTCAGAATTTTTGGGTTTTTCAAGAATCCTGAGCGGCACTGCATTGTAATGGGCAGGGCGTATCAATTACCATCAGCTGAACGTCCTGCTCATCTCGTCCCTTATTATCATAAAAAAAAGTACGGTCTATAGATCTCAGACTTATGATCATTGTAACGAAATAAACATTTATTTAACTAAAGGAGTTGAATTTATGAACTTTACCACTTTTGATGAGGCCCGAATCGAATAGATAGTTGACTAAAATTTAATTATTATTTGTGTGAACCCCATATAGATACTCTTTATTTATTTACTAAATTATTAGAACTAAAAGTTCGGTATCCGTCTGCTTGTCTGTCAGTGGGCTCTAAGTCATAAGCTGGAATAGTTTGATAGCTGTAATTAGAAAAGAAAGTAAATGTAAGATACAAATAATAGTGAAATTACTGGGCAAATGAGAGTTAACATCTTCTATCTGAAGGTGACGAGCGCAATTGTAGTGCTGCTCAGAATTTTTGGGTTTTAAAAAATCCTGCGCGTCACTACATTGTAATGGGCAAGGCGTATAAATTACCATCATCTGCTCGTCTCCTCCCTTATTTTAATAAAATAATAAAAAAAATTGTTTGTCATTTAATGAGAGCACACGTGACCTGTTATAACATATTATAGGTATTATCTAAACAGTTATTGTAAAGTAAGTTACTTACGTGTGCAGACTGCATAAAGTAGAACGCGACCAAATTAAAAAGTTAATACTGGTGAGTCCAGAACAGATTCAATTTATTGTTCGAGATTTGTTCTTAATTGCTTTTTAACTATTGTTCGTGTCACAGATTAGAACTATTTATGTTGGAACTAAAAATGTCCTTATTTTGACGCTAGGAAGGAATAATGTGGCTTATATGTACTACTTACGGCTTACACTTATTTTATATTTAAAATAATAAAAATTGAATTTTTACTTAACCAAAACTGTTAATATATATGTTTTTTAAATATCATTTTTACGGATTTGGAAATTGACCATAAGACATCCATCTTATGGTCATGAAATATAATAGTTATAAAATGGTCCAAAATAATGTTTAATGGTAATTAGATTACAACGAAATGAGAATCATAGGAGGCTGGTTATTTTGCACAAATACTCCATCTCGAAATACTCCACGCTTACTAAGCGGAAGGCAAATATGTCATATATGAAGTGCGAATAAAATTTAAATTGGGTTTAGTTATTTGGTTTTCCTTTTGATTTCAACCAGAACAGATACATCATTTCGAAAATGATTTATTATAAGTTTAAAGTATAGTGTAACTCACTATTTTATTTTCTATTAAAAGATCAATTCTTATCAAGATACATTTTTTTTTGAAAAAAAAAAAAAACCAGCCACTGAGGGTTTCGTTAATATTATAATATTTTAATATAGTACATCAAGTGAAAAGGTTTTTTCTCATCCTTCGTCAAAAATTGAAAGCAACACATCATTAAAATAATTAAAATTGCATTGAAGCATTCTTACGAAAGCTCCTTGAAAACCGCGGTGTGGAGGACCGCCACACATCCAGATGGTGGCGATGATATCCTAACTTGTGGCGTGTCATGCGAAGGTGGAATTCGGCGGCAGGAATCAGGTTAAACAGCTCTTCGGAACACTCCCCGTGATAAATGCGGTAGAAGACACACAATGAAGCGACGTCTCTACGCAACGCCAAGTGATCCAGCCGTTCACAGAGCACTGGGTCCCCGACAATTCGAGCTGCTCTGCGTTGCACGCGGTCAAATGGATCGAGCTGATATTGGGGTGCGCCAGAGTTTAACATAACATGGTTTACTCAATTCAAAATTTGGACCGCCGTTCTTTGCATAAACACAATGTTTTTTGTTATTTAGTTACACATGTGCAGTCTTCAGACTTTTCCCTATACTTGAAGTATAAGAAGGTATTATTTGCCAAATTTCATAGTTCTAGGTCAACAGAAAATACCCTATCATCATCATCATTTCAGTCGGAAGACGTTCACTGCTGGATAAAGGCCTCCCCACAAAGATCATCACGACGATCGATCCTGCACTGCCCTAATCCAACCTATTCCGGCGATCTTGACCAGATCATCGGTCCATCTTGTGGAGGACCTATCAACACTGTATCTTCCGGTACGTGGTCACCATTCGAGGAGCTTACTGCCCCAACGGCCATCTGTCCGTCGAGCTATGTGCCCTGCCCATTGCCACTTCAGTTTCGCAATAATCATTTGGGCTATGTCAGCGACTTTGATTGTACTGCGGATCTCTTCATTTCTGATTCGATCTCGTAGGGAAACTCCGAGCATAGCTCTCAATCATATTTATGATTGAGGGCTATGCTCGATGAAACAAAATGTATTTATGTCGAAGGGTATTTCCCCTTCGTCATAAATACATTTTATTTTAATTTCAACTCGATACCTCCACGCGTTACCGACATAAAGAGCCTTGACACACAGACGGATGGACAACAGAGTGATTCTACAAGGGTTCCGGTTTTAACTTTTGAGGAACGGAAACCTAAAAATGATAAAACGAGATAGACGTTCATCTGGTGATACGTCCTGTCCATCACAATGCAGTGCCACTCGGGGGATATTCTGAGCGGTATCGCAATGGTGCTCGTGGCGCACTTTGACCCACATAATGTTGATGTTATGTCTTAAAGTGTGTTTTATCTGCCCAGTAATTTCATGAATACGGAGCCCTTAAAAAACACAGTAATGCTTGCAGACTAATAACTAAAAGGTGCGGCTGTGATACCAAGCCCCCATCATGTGCTACTAGCTTACCTTTAACTTGGACGACCAATCTTGGTCGATATATATCAATGATTTGCAGTTAATCAGTATTTCTATTGTAAAGTCGTCTACAATATGTCAAACAAGTATTTTGTATATCCATACGATATATTCATAAGAATAGCCAAATGGTATTTATAAAACATACCTAGTTGTTTTAGAAGAAAATTTGTTTATTAAAAGCACGTTGGTGTTGGAATGGCAATATAGTGCACTTTTGTTAGAAGGTACTTTATTATGAGTATTAAATAATGCTAGCTGCCAAATACTAGTTCATTTTATTTGACAACTCCCAAATATACTTGAATACTAAAACATGGATCACATCAATATAAAGTGCAGTCTGCCTTTAAACAGAATAGGAACCACCGCTATATGAACTATATTAAATACAATATACCTACTTTTTAAATACTATCGACTCCGAATGATTGACGTTACAGGCAGGAGTGATCACCTACAATCAAGTGCTTTCATAAAACATATACCGGTACCAACATTAAAATGTTTATATTATAAGTTGTCGTTGTCTATTAGTCTTGCATTATAATAATTCACATAAGTGAGAGCTTTTTCCAACAGATTTGAACTAGCCTGTATATATATATCAAATGCTCTTGTTTGCTAGGTCTCAAGAGTAATTTAGGAGGGACGTGCAATCTGATAAGTAGACTCCATTTATACGAACTAAAGAAACAGTTCTGGGCGACACTAACATTCTTTAACTTACACCGTTAACTGAAGTTATTAGACAATTTAATTTCAATGGAGAAGACGGAATTCTAAATTTATCAATCAACACCTGGGAACCAATAATCTCTACATTCAAAACCCACAACTACACATACCCAAAAAAAGAGGACACTGTCAGCAAATTTTGCCAAAAAAACCATCGGTCTATAGTAAATACCACCTCCGAGGCAACAAATGGCGCTAAACTTCATAATGACAACTATGACAAATCCCTCTGAAAACGAGATCTGGAAAGGTCTTGAAACGTCGGGTTAACTAAAATAAAAATAACATTTACGCAAAAATCTAATGTAAAAACACAGATTCAATGACACACGTTTTTATGCTTTAAAAGTATTTTATTTAAAAGTAGACATTAATACAGTAATCTGATGATTTCTGTGATAATTACGCAGATTTAATGTTTGTGGACAAAGTTCATTGCTCTAAGTTAGTGTTCATAATATATAATAGATACATAGACAATGATAATCGGTTACATTCTCTCGTAACTCTTTTCCATTCTTCAGTCAGATCTAATGAATAACATCCCGATCGTAAAATAATTTCAAACAAAAGCCGAGTTAAAATGTAAAGTTATGAGGGTCCCGCGTGCTCTCGTAATATATAGCTTCACGAAAAAACTAATTATACGCGCGCTGTCGCATACGAATGTGGTTTCCGATGATTTAGAGTTGGCTCTTTATATCGCAAATGTTTTTATGACCCTGCCTGCTATTTTGTTGACAAAAGCACACAGAACGCTGGAATTTTATTAATCTATACATGAAATAATTTTAGAATTAAAGGCGACAATGAGTTAGTATAACAGAAACAGAATTTTAAAGATTGCAATGTGTTACAATCTGGAAATTTATTGAGTTATTATGTAAAGTAGAATTAATACGATTAAACGATACGATAATATAATTGTTACAAGTCCAATTACCTTGCTTATCGAAAAAAAATAAAAAATATAAAGAGGAATGAAGATTTTGACTCTTTCGCATCGCGTAGTTTGTGCACAAACTAAACTACTACGATAGTGCAGTACATAGCCACCCAACTTATTAGTCTTGGCTATAACTGAAAAATTGGAATCAATATGAAACAATATTTCATTTCATTGTAGGATTATTTCTCTATTTAAAACACAATTATATCTTGTTTTCCACTCAATACTTCCAACGGCAAACTTTTGACTTAAAACTGTTACAAACAGATTAAGTCCCAAGAAGGTACGTACACACCATTGAAATGGATAAGAATTAAGTTTAACTTTCTTAAAGCCCTTTATTGAGCGCACCTATAAAATTTATGTTATTTGATTGTTTAAGCTCACACAAAATCCTCTTTCGAGGTAGTATTTTCGAATGATCAAACCAAGACGCAAATGATAAAATATCTGATAATTGAACTGATAAAAAAAAATATATAATTTCTGTGATGAAGAAATTGGATACTGTTTGCTTTGCAAAAAATCATCATTATTTCAGAAAACATATAAATTCAACCTTCGGACGTTCCAAACAAATTAATTTCAATATTATTAATTTCTCGGTTTGTATAGTTTTCATACATAATAATATAAATATTGCATAGTTTTCCATTTTTTGTTATGCATTTTAAGATTTTTTTATGTACAAGTGTACAAGCTAACATTTAAATCGCTTTTAGTTAGTTGTTCTTGAACTGTTTAAGACTGAGTTGACTCTGACTGTCCATAATTCCAAACCAGCCATGTTTGATTAGATTTTATTTTTTATATTTTGTTACCTTCATCTGTCTGTCCAAAGCTTTATTAAGTCGTGCTCTAATTCCGACGCAGCGCTGGCAATTATCTGTAAAGATGTACACAAAGCCCGAATATTTGGAAGTTTTAACTTGTTTACAGCATTCCCCGCGGCCGCCGCAGCCGTCGAGATTGGTAACTATCTCCTTTGTACTTGTCTCGCTTCTGTATTTACGGTTTTATGCTATTTTGGTGACGGGGTTAAGTTTCCTCAGTATATTTGTGTTCAAGCTATTAACGTTATAATCCGTAGACCGTTTTGGCCAAATACAAGCTAGATATTTCACCACAACAGTGAATGGTTTAGTTTCAGTATGTGCCTCATAATGATAGTGTGAAACATCGGTTCTAGCAATGATTTATTTTATTTTAGAGTATTGGTACCCGTGTAAACTAGTACACGCAAGTTGTTTCTTCTCTTTAAAATTCATATTTTAAATTTATTATGGTATTTAAAATTATACTTTAAAATGATTATTGTTCTATTATAACATTAAATATATACATGAACTATTACGAAACTTGAAAAAAAATACTATCTGAGAAAAGAATATACCTACTTACATGTATTTAATTGTATTTTACAAAAATACAAATTACAAAATTTTAACAAGAAAAACTGAAAAATTAAATACAGAGAAAACAAATATCATTCGTAATCTAAAAGTAAAAACATGAAAATCCATAATCGAATAGTAATAATAATTTAAGATATCATAAACAAATTGTGGCTCATATCTAGTTTTAAAATTGCGTAGCCCATAGTTACAGAGCACAGTTTTACCCATACAGCAAGTTAATAATAATACAAAATAGCAGTATAGCTCATCTAAACTTTATAACTTTCATATTACCTCTAAAGTAGACTTAATATGACAGTATAATATCAAAGGTTTGGAGTTCAAAACTACTCTAGAAATAATATAGACAACTCTGAACAAACAAATTGTAACATGTAACGTGGAAATAACTGTACTGAGTCTAGTGAGATTAAATATAGATTAAATTTTAATTACTTTTCTTTTAATCCTTCCTTTTTATAAGCCATACATGATATTGATTAAGTTGGCTAAAAATTAATTACTAATTACTAAAGTTAAAAAGTGATTACCCTCACTTCTGGGATTAATACACAAATAAAATTTGAAAACAAAATTTTATGAACGATGCGGGATTCAAACCCACGACTTCTCGCGTTCCGTGCGACTGCTCTTCTAACTGAGCTAACCGTTCGAGTGACGTATCGTCATAAAATCTTGTATGCTTTCTTCAAATCTCAGGTTGTGGATTTTTAAAATTTTTGTCAAATCTTGTTAAATTTTATTTGTGTATTATAATTTAGAATAGCTAACTTGCTTTAAGTATATTATGTACCCGTGTATACGTAAGTCTGCACCAAATTTAAAATCACATATTTACAGTACGTATATTGATGACAAAGAACTAAACTCACAGTCACGCTCGAAAATTGTACGAAGCAGAAGTCTGCCTACGCGTATATTAGGCAGAATTTCTGTTCATTTATGTTGCGACCGCGCTTTGAATATAACGCCACGCAATTACAAAGTGTTATTTTTATTTTATTAGGGAAACAAATAGTACAACTTAAGACACTTAAAAAATTCAAAATAAAATAATATAGGTAAATGATTGACAGTGAAAAGCTGTCCAAATTACAGAATATCCAAATTTAAAATGAATGGAGTGTCGTATTTCATGTAAGTGTCCCTTTAATTTAACAAAATTGTGTAACTAACTTGACGTTTTAATCATTTTGCTAAATAATTACATTTCTATTGATAAAACAACATGTCCTTGCCACGTGTTCGCGCCCGTCTAGCGCGTGACGTAGTGTTACTACATCTAATGAACATTCACAAATAGACTTTGAACATTGCCGCTTTGAAATAAGGTATTAATTTGAATGAATCTTTTAATATTATATATATAAGTTGATTTATACTGTGAATGTTAATACGACACTCGGACATTTTTTAACAACCTTGTAATTGGGAGAATTGGAGTCGACTTGTTAATAGTACGTCAATTGATTACATATTATAATCTCTTCTTAGTTTACCAGATGGATACGCTCTGTCTAACATTACTTTTGTCCAAGCTTGCAAACTGGAAAATATAGTGTACTAAAAGTTTATAAAACGTGAGCTTTTTGTTAGAAACTTTTCCCATAACCGTGGTGTTAACAATATTGAAAAGCCTTAATGATGCGAACGGACAGAGGTTTTAAAAACATACTGCGAGGGCTTCCGGAGTTTGAAAGTCGTTACTGTTATTTAGAACTGTTACTGCTTTTGGGTGTCGTCAATTTGTAATAACGTCTCTCAGTTTGAAAATATTTAATTTTTATGACCCTGGATAATATTAAATGACGAAACATTATAAGACCAGTATAAATATTTACCAGTGGGAGGCTCCTTTGCACAGGATGCCGGCTATTTCTGTGATGAAGCAGTAATGTGTAAGCCTTACTGTGTTTCGGTCTGAAGGGCGCTGTAGCTAGTTAATAACTAAATTACTGGGCAAATGAGACTTAACATACTTTGTCTCAAGGTGATGAGCGCAGTTGTAGTGCCGCTCAGAAGTTTTGGGTCTTTCAAGAATTCTGAGCGGCACTGCATTGTAATGGGCAGGGTGTATCAATTACTATCAACTGAACGTCCTGTCCATCTTGTCACACATTTTCATAAAAAAGACATTTTAATTAGAATGGCCTCGAGTACTGTGCTTACCTCTGAACGGGGGTTCCTCAATACCAGCTTTTTCTATTTAAACGTATACAACGAAGAGTGGCTCGATTATCTCCCCGAAGAAATGTGAGTTCTCTCTGCATCTACGTCACATATTACTGGGAATGTTTAAAGGAGCTTGATATGTTAATATCAGTCGATTTTTACCACCAGACATTATGTCTAAATGCGAAACTACTCCCATATCACGTTCATCTCTGATATTACTGGTGTCTAAAGGTGGTTAATAAAATGCCGTCTAGTATTCAATGACAATAATAAAATAATCAAATTTAACTAACTTTTATAAGTTACATTCTTTATTAAACTAACTACGTCTGACCGAAGGAAGCGTTAATTTAAAAGTAAAATTTATTGTTGCTATTATATATATTGTAAGTTGTTCGCTAATTCGGTAATGCCGAGCGGCCAAGGGCTATCAATTATACTAAGTTTTTAAATATATTTTACATGATGTCGTGGATATTATTAAACTTATCTTTGTGTAGTACATAATAATATTTATATAATATGACGAATGACTTATTCCGCCACTCAGAAAAATCAATTTGGTTGCGGTATTTCTGCCAGTTTTCTGTAAAGATATTATTATTTCATGGAAATTGAAACTTTAATTTTAATCAATAGCATATATAATTAATTATGTTTGTTGTTTTACATATTACTCAAAATCATTATTTTCTATATCATACATACACTTACGTTAAAACAAACAAAATTAAATCTCTTCAGTTTTACAATATTTAAAGGCATAGATTTGTAGCTGAAATAATAAAACCGAATATCGCCAACGATATTGGATATCTAAAAATATTGAGTTAAACCAATTATAAGGCTACAAAGAACACAATATAACTCACCCCACATCGCTGTGGTCACAATAAAACCCTCATCGCATTGAGAGATAACTAAATTATCAACTTATATATTACTTTGACATTGTCATAATGCTGCTTTCAAATACCCACAATTGAATGAGGGGATTAGAAGGGGTTGGTCCTATGTTGGATATATAAAATAATTTATTAATAATCAGTCAATTGGTTTAATACTATCAGACATCCAAATTCAGTAGATCCATCTTTTTGTTCTGCGTGTAACTATTCTTCAACATTTCTTATGTCAGCTTTCAACAATAGAGCATTGAGTTTACTGGATAGTAGATGATTATAACCTTTACACTATAACATTATGATGTCTTAAGTATTTTTATCATAACTTCTAGTATTGGACAAGTATGAAGTTCGAAACGCATTCACAATTTATAATTATTTCTGAATGCATATTCGATGTAAACCAACACTTCAAACCGAAATACAATGATACTTGCAAATTACTGGTTAACCGCAGAAAACTCCTATTTTGAATAAAAAAAAAGAAAAATCTCCGCTATGGTACCATCTAGCCGGCATACTGTAGCCTCCTTAGTAAGCCCATTGGATGGATTTTTTTCCATTTTATTTCCCCTCAAGATGGACCGGACCCACTATCTGGTCAAGATCACCAGAATAGGTTGAAGGGCAGCGCAGGATCGTCGTGGAGATCTTTGGGGAAGGCCTTTGTCCAGTAGTCGACGACTTTCGGCTGCAAGGATGATGATGAAATTCAATGTAATAATTTGTAAAATAATATTTGAATTAGAATCGATAAATAATTAATATTTCACCTTTATCTGATTATTTGTAAAATAATATTTGAATTGGAACCGATACACTCTCAATACTTTACCTTAATAACAATTACGCAAATGATAAAACAGAGGTGTGGGTAGCCACGCGGTGGTGAAGACGTTTCAAACACAATTCCGCAATCAAGCGAGCGAGGCCAATATCTGTTATATTGCTCACTGACGCAACGAACTTAGGCTGTATACACACGGTTCTATGACACACGTATATCTAATATATAAAATTCTCGTGTCATGGTGCTAAATTTGAACTCCTCCGAAACGGCTTGACCGATTCTCATGAAATTTTGAGTGCATATCGGGTAGGTCTGAGAATCGGACAACATCTATTTTTCATCCCCCTAAATGTTAAGGGTGATACACGAAAATATATTTTTTTTAATTTTTTGACATTTTTTTTTTAAATTTGGATGATTTAAAAAAAACACACAACTTCAAATTTTCACCCATCTAAGATCAACAGTTACTTTTGTATCGCGATTTTAATATCGGCAATTCAACGTTTGCTGGGTCAGCTAGTAATAATATAGATTTTTACTGACGATAATAATTCTTATAGATGTTTTTTAAGGTGAATGAGCAACGGAATATCTTCAGATGCTTATTATGTTTTCTTTAACTGTAAAAACTTGGAATATTCAAAGGATTTAGACTTGCTAACCACACTTGATTCCTCTGAAATGTTGTGAACGTTCGTTGGGATTTATTAATCATTCGTTCCTACCACTCGAATAATACAGATGAATATTATATCATCCTATTATGTTTTATATTTAATTGTTTAAAGTAATATTACGTGCAACTATATTAATATTTTTTGTGAAAGCTTCATCGACAATGTATTTTATTTTCTAGAAATTGGTACGTAATAAGTAGTGTGAACTTTTGACTCACACATTTTAGTGTTACTTAAAACACTTTTTCATATTCTAATAGCAAAATTTTTAAAGAAACCCTTTTTTCTTGTGACTGAAGGACAAATAATCAGTGATTTTATTCAAGACAAATCATTATTTGTATATTTGTTTAGGTAAATATACTTATTTACCAAATCACTTTTAGAAAAAAATTAAAATTTCTTAAAAATCACTTCACCAATCACAGACTTACATGAGTAAGTTTAAAAACTGTAAATCAATCATAAAAAATATATCAACCACAAACTTTAAAAAATCAAGGTATTTATTATATGAACATTTTATAAACGTATGTGATTTTTAAGAAGTATAAAACTTTAAATTTGGAAAGATGAAAAAATCTTCCAATCCAGCCACTATACGTAACGACCAGTCTCCTTCTGTCGATCATATTTTAGTGAAGGGTACAACAAGCCCTACGATGCCGCTTCAAACAAAAATATTTTAGAAATTTTAGTTTTACAATAATGAATCCAGTAACAAAAAAAGAATGTGTGTAATATAATATTAATTCCTCACAAAATATCTTTACTGCTTACAGTAAATGATGACTGTTTAATAAAATTTTCTACTAAAATAATTTGAAAGCTCTAATAATACCTAAACTTTCCTTTACTTATTATCCTATACTAAATATTATTAAAATTTTTGAATAAGTTTTGGTTTATTTTAAGTTTTGAACATTTTGAGAGGTCTTTGTGTTCTAAGGAAGTTTAATATAAAATCAAAAACAAAGATTTAAATGTAAATAAAACAATTAAAGTACAAAAAAAAAGAGGCGACGTGAGATCTGAATTCTAGAAACAGATAATCAAGACGTATAATGTGTTCTGAGCCTAATGTTGAAAACTACACGTTTGCATCTCACATTCCTCACTAATAGCTACGTTACGTTGGCAGCACTGCACACTGACCAGTGAGCAGTCAAACATCTTCATGTGTTGATAGGTACCAGGTTGGTATCTCTCTGTCTTATCAATCACAAAATATATAATCACATTCATAAATAGATTGACTGTAAACAATTAATACATTATCAGAAACTCAAAAGTTATTTGTTTTCAAAACTGTAGAAATATTTCTGCAATGAGAGGCTTCTTAGAAGAATGCCGGTAGCACATCGGTGACCCATAATTGATATTTTATTTTCTTGAAAAAGTCATTATAAAAGTTCGTAGTGCAAGGCCGATAATTTTTAATAAGAAACCTTTTCAATTGACTTGTGAAATACTAATTGTATTGAAAATGTAATCCCTACTAACCAATCAGAGATATTCATGCTTTTTTAACTCCAAAGTCAAATCGTAAATGATTGAAACTGAGTACCATGAAAACTCATCTCACCATGATAATTGTTTGTAAACTCACTGTATTCGAACAATACTACCCGTCACTATTTACCCCTTTATTCATTCGTAAATCAGATTTACGCCGTACAACTCAAAAGCTACCTTCATGCTCTTACACACGACTCAAATTTAAATAAAGTTACAACGCATACAATGTATTACTAAAATATTTGTGTAATTCAATTTAAGCCTTACGCATTTCATTTTGAGTTTAAATTGAAATATAGCTATTATTCCATTGAAGTTAAATGAAACTATGCTTTTAAACTCTTTGATAAGGTTGTGTTTAGATTGTTGCATTCATTTCAATAACCAGACTGTGAGGTTCTCTCAATACGAAACAGAAAGTTAGACGGAGTGTATAAACTAATTACTTACGCAAAGATAAGATTTAAACTCCAGCTTCTGTGAGATTGGGCTAACCTGATAATAGTTCCGAATTGTGTCACATATTTTATTTCCGATTTACAGTTAGTGTTTTTACTAGTTTCTGCACTCGGCTTTACCCACGAGGCATTCGATAACTTTTCAAAATGTAGCCCTTACAACATGTGGGTATTTCATAATCATCGGTGCAGTTCTTAAATCGTAAAGGATTACAAATGGAAATAATTTTGGTAACTTTCCAGTGTAATCGCTTTTTTATGAGTTTCATATCAAAATAATTCGAAGTAAGAAGAAGTATTCGACAATTATAGAGACGGAGATGTATATGAAAATTATCGATTTAGACTCTGATAATGATAGATTAAGTTCACTGTGCTTAGTGTGTGTATCAACAATACTTAATCGTTTATATACAAAAATATTCTTGTTTTTCACGTCAATTCTATTGCTCTGGGAATAATCTTAATTGAAGATTCCTGATCAGTAAACGTTGTGGTATATTTAACGAGTCATCAATATTTTAAGATTTATATTCTCATTAATATTTCCTGATCTTACAAATCCGAATTAAAATCAACTGACCCCCGATTTGTTTAATTGTACAATATTAGATTCTTGCGCACTGTCTGTCTTGTTATTAAGTCTATGGACTGAAGTATAATCGCGTCAAATGTTCAGCCACTTATTATGACTTGGATTACACAAATAAACGCAGGTGTGCTGTACAGGATTGTGGCTTGCTTGATGACGTAAACTAGCTCATACGATAATAGCACTTGCAGTCATAGTTTTAAGTTATATTATTGAATCATATGATAATAACAGAAACATTACGATGCATTTAGGACTTTAATGAAGTTAGCACGTTGAGAATAAATTTTTATTTTGCTAAATGAAAAGTAAAAACTTAAATTTTCAATATTTCTTTTATTCATTCATCAACTAGCTGACCCGACAGACGTTGTTCTGTTCATAATAAAAAAAAATCTTGTGGGTGGATTATCGTAAAATCCGTTATTAGCTGACCTCTACTCGACGAAAGGTAATACTCCTTTCGTTTCGTTTCCTACCAACTTTCAAGTCTCTACGCCTTATGGTTCCAGAGATATCGTGATGAGTGACTATATACGTGGAAATCTCTTATATATGTATAGATAGATTACAATAAAGTCCGTTGATGATCGTTAATTTATCTGGACTCTTATAAAACGTGCAGCATATACATAGCATTTCTTCATAGCATTTAATACTTAAGAAACTTGTATTTTTAAAATATTTCCGATGAAAAGCAATACTTTGTCTGGTGTAGCTGCAGGTTATGGAAGAGTTTCTGGAGTAAGATTTACTGACAGATCATTTTACTAGTTGTTTCACGTCCGCCGTAATGATTAACACCAAATCACAATTTTCTTGCTGGTGGTGTATAAGTCACCTGAGACGCGACATGTTTAACGCAGCTGTGTCTTGTACCCATCAGGTAAATCATCTGTTCATTCCGTCACTTTTGTTCCTCGTCATAAGAAAATGAGCCATTTTTTTACAGCACATGTAATCAATACTTGTTTGCTAATAATAAATTATCAATATAGTTTGTAATGGGTAAAGTCAAAACCTTCTACACTGTATTAAAAAATAACTTCACCAGATGAAGGGAGTTTTATTTCAATGGATATCATCACGGAGTAAGATAGCCTGTAATTTACTTCAACACAATAATATTATAGATCTCTAGAAGATGGCAACAATATAGAAATAGTTAGGTAATAATCTTAGCCAGTTATATAATATATACTATTATTTCAAAAGTCGGGATGAGTTACTAGTTATGAAACAAAAATAGCAGTGTAGAACAGAATCTTAAATCTTTTATACTGCTACATAGACTATGACAGCTGTAAAATCGTCATAAGAAATTGAGTTTAAAACTAATCTCTATTTTGAGTACTACTAGTAATACACACACGTGGCAAGTGGCAAGTGGTGACTATAGTTTAGTTTGCTTTGTTGTACTTGTACCCGCCTCATGTCTACTCTTTGTTTAGGATTTTCTTTCAATTTTTCACTTAATTTAAAAATAAAAAAAATAATTTTACTGCTAGTAACATAACATAGGATCAAATTTTCTATGGTTTGCTAAATCATTACGATATAATTACATCTCTCATGTGTTTTGGAACGACTTTCAAATATATTTTCTGTTTATTTGTATTTTTTTTTTTATTTTAAATACTCAGAAAGATGTTTGAGCATTTTTGAAAGTAATAGAAATCTAGTGCATTTTAAAATGTTATATAAATTTAGCACAGAGATATACTACTGCAATAGTAATATTCAATAACAGAAATGCGAATGAAGCCCTATCATTGAGCAGGAAAAACCTATGCATAATCACCAGGATGCTAACTGGGCACTGGAATAAAAAACGAAAGAACTTGCAGATTTTGCCTTGAGGCGGATGAAACGCCTCTTCATCTCCTCTGCAATTGTGGCTCACTAATGCATCAGCGTAATACCATCCTTGGCAACTACATCCTGCTCCCAGGTGCTGTTTTTAATACTCGTGTCAAGAAGATACTGTGGTTCCTAAGCGCGGCAGGGCTTGACGACGAGTTATCAGTATGAGTGGCGAACACAATAGTTCAATTCTGGACGCGGTGCCACTAGGACTCATTAGAACTAGCCAAATAGCCACCGTCTCCAAATAATAAGAATAATAACAACCGCAACGCATGTAATCTATGACGCATCTATGAAAATAATATTTGTTTTTAGTAGGTCTGAGACCGACATTTTGGGTCAAATAACCACTACCCAGCACAGTTCTACAACCACCCTAACATGCAGCTCTATCTCCTATACCAGCGGGTCTGTCAAAACCAAAACCTAACTAACTTAAATCTTTATTGTCGCAGCAGTTTATTAAGTACATAGTGCGGCAGGGACAAGCATTGTCTAGGATTATAATAGGAACCCTATCTGGCGAGCAAATAGATTTCATTGTGTTTGAGAAATTAGCCCCCAAAGCCTGCGCTCAGCGTTTCAACATATTATATTTCACGCCGCGGACTCATAAAAATTGTTTAACTATTTTTAATGTTCGATGGAAAATATCTTTTAATTTTTCTGGATCCAAATTGCAAAAAAATCTTGCGTTCTAATCGTCGCAATATTTTTCTTGCGTCATTAAATGGTATTTACCGATAACACTATTTTGGAGTCATGATATTTCTCTAAATAATCTCTTAATTACTGCGTACCTAATTAGAGTTTTTAACTAAATCTTGTATAATATCTCTTGTTCAACTCTCAGGTTGTGGTGCTTCGACATATACAAGATTTATCAACGATACATCACTCGGTTGGCTCAGTGGAAGAGCACTCGCACGGAAAGCAAGAGGTCGCTGGTTCGAGTCGCGCATCGTTCATAAATTATGTTTAAAAAATTTATTTGTGTAATTCATGCCAGAAGCGAGGGATATCACTAAAAAATACAAATACAAACTTACCTAAACCCGTGGACATTGTCGTAGGTAATGCACTTAATACCACTTGTTATTTGTTTTTCTAATGTTATCATTTAGTGTGCAATTGTTTTGTGTACCAAATAAAATAAAATAAAATGGTCCTGACCAATCTAATATTGATAAAGTTGCTTGGTTTTGAAGTATTTGCATGTTTCTCAAAAAGGTCGAGGGACGAGACGAGCAGGACGTTCAGATGGTAATAGATTCGTCCTGCCCATTATAATGCAGTGCTGCTCAGGATTCCTGAAAAACCCCAAAAATTCTGAGCGGCACTACAACTGCGCTCGTCAAATTACGACATAAGCTGTTAAGTCTCATTTACCTAGTAATTTCACTAGCAACGGAGCCCTTCAAACCGAAACACAGTAATGCTTACACATAACTGCTTCACGGCACAATTAGGCGCCGTTGTGGTACCCATAATTTAGCCGGTATCCGTGCAAAGAAGCCTGTCACTGGTAATATCACAGTTAGGCCCTACGAAGTAATTAGCTGAAGCAAAGTCAAAGTTGAAAACCGTTCTTTTATTACGGTTCAAGAGCTTTGAAAAACCCCATAACTTTAACTCCCACACATAAAATTACGTTTTAATATCTCAAACCTATACTTACTATAACGAGCTTAATTACTTTTCCAACTAAAATATGCCCTATTAAAACGTTCCTTTAATTATGTAAATATGCTTAAATTGTATTAATACCATCACCGAAACCTAGGTTAATAGCTTTAATAATAACGTCACGAATTTCAATATATGATCATTTGAAGGGTAGCTTAATGATAGCAATAACGCACACAATCGGGAATGAATAAAAGGTGTAATTTATGTGTTCGAACCCCGAAATGTGGCCCTGCAATTACACTCTGTGAAAGACGAACTCGAGTGATGTTCGTGAGATTATCGATACTAGTCACGTCAAATGCAATTTAACTGAAATTATATATTTTTTTTTAATGAAAATAAGGGACAAGACGAGCAGGACGTTCAGCTGATGGTAATTGATACGCCCTGCCCATTACAATGCAGTGCCGCTAAGGATTCTTGAAACCCCCAAAAATTCTGAGCGGCACTACAACTGCGCTCGTCACCTTGGGACAAGATGTTAAGTCTCATTTGCCCAGTAATTTCACTGGTCTTAAACTTCCTGAACTACACTTTATTTTGTGGCTATTGACTGACACTCGGCTGTTATTTGAGCCCGTTTGGGTAAAGTTGGCTTGATTGTCTTGATTCAGGGAGCGCGAATAATCAAAACAAAATTTACCAGATTTATTACCTAATACACAGTGACCATTTTATATTATATAGTATACATATTATATAGAACAAAAAAAATGTTATGCATATGAAATTACGAACACAACGTTTTTAGAGTTCCGTAGCCTAAAGGCAAAAAACGGAACCCTTATGGATTCGTCATGTCTGTCTGTCTGTCCATCCGTATGTCACAGCCACTTTTTTCCGATACTATTAGAACTATACTGTTGAAACTTGATAAGTAGATGTATTCTGTAAACTGCATTAAGATTTTTACACAAAAATATAAAAAAAAAAACAAAAAACTTAAAACTGAAATTCAAATTTTGTTTCTTATATCATTTCTTTCGAATCTGAATAGTTCGCGTGACAGATCCTTCCAAAGTGGTAAATTGTGTCCCTCCCCACTGTAACTTCTAAAATAAGAGAATGATAAAAACAAAAAAAAATATATGATGTAGATTACATTAACATGCGAACTTTCCCCGAAAATTTTTTTGAACGAGATCTAGTAAGTAGTTTATTTTAATACGTCATAAATCTTAAACCGAAATTTTGCAACAACAATATGCCAACATTACATTTTGGAGACTTCAACGAAGATTTTTTAAAAGACAATTGTATACTGTCATTCATGCGGAACGCCTGATACAGGACTTTATACATATATATTACCACCTTTTCCAACTACGTGACGAGGCAAACAAATTGATAATATTTTTGGAAATATTTCTTGTCAACCTGGAGTATATATTAATTTGTTTAGCTATCACAAGCCTACATGGGCTCGCATATAATCCCATTATATAGGTCCTAATTATAATGTTTACTTATCAATAACTAAATTTAAAAAAATACATAATTAATAAAACATCGATCAATGTTACAACAATTTTTATATTATTATGTTACTTGCTGCTACGGAACCCTTCATTGGAGAGTCCGACTCGCACATGACCGCTTTTCTATTGCAATATTTAGGCTTAGGTATACATTAAAATAAAATAATAACACGAAAAATTAAATTTAATTTAATCTTAATACACTTACGGATTTATATACTTAATATGATAAATCAAACTACATCGATATCCGCAGGAAATCACTAGTCCACCATTTTAACATACCGTTGTAGAAAATGCTAATGATTTCCGTTTCCGAATCCACACTGTTGAAGGTGAATCGCAATTTAATGAATTCTCTGTTTTAGAAGACTTTTGTTTCTTTTGTTACCGTGCAATCGATCCGCAGTTATGATTTGTTTTTCATGTTAACGATTTCCCCTTATATTTCTTTTTATGTTAAAGAAAATTCATAGAACCGCGAATATTGTCAGTTATTCGACACCAAAGCCAACAAAACAGAAACATTTCATCTCGATTAATTTGAGAGATTCATAAGAGTGCCATTTCTGTTTAACGATTGCGTCATTGTTATATTATTATTAATTTTAAACTTATGGTAATACCAAAGTTCTTAAGACACCCATATGGTATCACCCAATGAAAAGAGTTAGTCTTTAGTTGATTGGATTGTATGTACCAAATATGCCCTAAACATCGGGTAATTAGATACTTGACTTGCTAAGGCGAAATTCCTTCGTAGAACGTCAATACCAGTGAAAGATGTTTAAAATGTATTCCTTTATAATTGTTTCTGTTTTACAATATATATTAATTTTAGAATATTGTACTTAATATTTTTAAAAACCGAAAACACATTGGTACGTGGCGGGCGAGGATCAAACCGGAGGCAATTAATGGATCTAACTATTGAGTCACTGATGCTTTATAATTTTTCTATTACTTTGTGACAATATTTGCTGTAACATTGAGATAAATACATTCTAGTCTGCGCTTTCTGGTGTCTAATATATTCTGTATTTGGGTACAAACAGTATTGTAGTTTATGAAGCATATTTGAATCATTAATAACTGCATTTTTTTATTTGTAGTATCGTAACAAAGAAAATGAAATGTTTATTGTGTTAACATTAGAGTTAATTTAGCAGTGCACGCTTAGCAAGCTAAAGCGCGGAGTTAGAGAAACAAAAACCCATTTAAAAATTTATCTAATGTAGTTTATTGTCATATTCAAATAAAACCATATGTTCCATTCCTTATGTTAATTACGTTAAAGTCATTTCTCACTAACCTGGCTATATGTTCAAAACGGTTGACTGTTTGTAATTCAGTTAAAAAGAAAAGTTTATGAACCAACTAGCTCAAAATTATCGATAGGAAAAATACCCAAAGTGTACCACAATTTGCTAATAAAAACATCATATTTTTATTTAATTTTTTTCAATTCAATACAGCTTAGATTATTTCATTCCGTGTCACATATTTCTACGATGAATTAATTTCGATTCGATATATTACAATAAAGCAGTCACTGTATTTCTTTAACACCCTTTTCTTCCTTCTTTTGTGTTAAAGAAAACAGAAAAACAGTGATTGCTTTGCATAAAGAGGGTATGGATATGTTGGTGATTATCAGACACTTTAAAAGCCAGGTATCAGTGATATGTTCATATATCATACTTTCGATAGATATACCAACATATCCTCTGTCACGGACCATTAAAGATCAGAAGGCCTTTCAGATTTAGGTACCTAAACTAAATCGCTAAGATTCGTACCATGAAGTGCCTATAACTGAATGGTAGGACAAGACCACACAGTACATTTTTTTTTATTCGTTCTTGCGAACAGACTATAGCAGGGGTCCTACTGCGTCGTCTTTAGTATTTCAATTTTCGGTATTTATTTTCAGTAATTTGTTTTCCAAAAAAGTCCAATAAAGTATTCTCATCTCATCTTTCATCAATTCCATTTTCCTTTTTTGTATGTTTTCACTACCAGTGGGAGGCTCCTTTGCACAGGTAGCCGGTTAGATTATGGGTACAACAGCGCCTATTTCTGCCATGAAGTAGTAATGTGTAAACATTAGTGTGTTTACTGTTTTACCGTAGCTAGTAAAATTACTGGGCAAATGAGACTTAACACTATGTCTTAACGTGACGAGTGCAATTGTAGTGACGCTCAGAATTTTTGGGTTTTTCAAGAATCCTGAGCGGCTCTGCATTGTAATGGGTAGGGCGTATCAATTACCATCGGCTGAACGTCCTGCTCGTCTCGTCCCTTATTTTCATAAATAAAATAAAAAAAATAATACATAGAAGAAATTCTTATTCGCATGATATGTTTCATCAATTCTCCGTGAAAACTGGATGAAGTAGACGTAAATCAAAATCGTAATCTTCTTATTGTTCACAACAAATTCCCTCCCTACCTAAAGGTGATGCCACATTACACTGTACACTGAAGATTCTTTTATAATAGAACCTATGACCAGTGACTGTGATGTCTGGTCCTTTCCTTTTGTTAATAGAATTTTTAAAGTTGTGTATTTCATAAAGAAATCACTTATATTTAAAAATTCTTTCATAAAATACCTTGTATGATGATAATAAAATATAATACGTGAAATGCGGAAACTTTTGTAATTTAAAAAAATAATTAACCGACTACAAAAGAACTTATCAAAAACAATACAATATATAAAAACAATCTAATTAATCTAATTCTAGTTACAATTATTGTTATTATTAGAACCGAGGTCCTCTCGCCGCGGCCCCACCCTCGCATCTCGCCTTGTCAAGTTGCGCGTGCGACACAAGCACAACTCACTTACAATTATATATCTCATCAAACTCATCAAACTACCTTTGAAGTATATCCGTTCCAATAAAAAAGATTCATTGAGAGCGGTTGGCACGATATCGAGATATTCGTCCACTGGTCGCGCACCTATTTATAGCAAAATTAAGACTTTTATGGTATTCTTATGGACACCATTGTCACATCTGGACCAGCTTTCCGGGAAGTATCAGCTTTCAAATAAATAAATAATTATCAGAATTGGTTCAACCAGTCGAAAGTTCTGAAGTAACCAACATCCTCTTTTTTTGTTAAAAATATTGGAAATTGGTTTCTTGCCACTTCTTCTCTTTTAAGCTTTATATTTCCGTAGTAGTAATAAAAAATGATAAGATTTATTCTCATTGTCATAGACCTAATTGAATAAAATATGATTTTTTAGGGTTCCGTAACCCAAAAAGAAAAAGCGGAACCCAGTGATCATGTGTGATTAGGGGACGTCCGTCCTCCTGTAAAATGTTACATTGACCTTATATGCCTGTTTCTCCGCTCATATAAAATAATAATTCCGGTTTGTCTCGTATTGTTATCAGAAATATTTCTCACTCAAACATTTAGCGTCGAGATTCACCAACAATTGGCTTAATTTTACATTTTATTGAATCCTTATTGGCTACTATTCCTTAATTCACTCAAAGTGATGCTGGAATAGTATTATGGTAATCAAAAATGTAGTGTAAGACTCGTATAAAATATTAAATCAAGATATATAAGATATTTTGAAGCAAAATTTAACATTATTATTAAATATATCATTAGATGTTACTGAGTTCACCGTGCATTATCTTATATCTTTAAACGAGCAATTCTTGTATATATATATTTATATATATTCTGCATCTCGAAAATGGCTCCAACAATTGTAATGAAATTTAGTATATAGGTAGTTACAGGGGTGATAAATCGATCTAGCTTTCAATGAGAAACTGCTACATTAAACATTAAAATACAAAGGAATATTTCGCTACTATCCCATCTGACCTATTATACAAGACTATAATAGGTCAGATGGGATTAAGTGATCCGAAAAACAGAAGACCCCGGTTCGAATCCAGTTGTCCTATTAGTTGTTTTTCTTTGTTCAAGTTTTGTACATTCTTAAAAATCCGAGCAAGGCTCGGTCGTCCAAATATTAACTGGTGATATAGGAAGTTAAACAACGGATAAAAAATAAATTTTCTCAATAACATTTTAAAGTTGGTGCCAACTTAAATACCAACATTCTTGCATGCATGCCAACAAATGGCACACCTCGATATTGTGAATGATGATTTTCAATATATTTGATCGAATCTCATTTCAAACAAATAGAACACAGACATAATTCACCCCAATTAATTGTTTCGAAAGTGAGTTGTAGTATATTGTGGAACTGCAAACAAAAAAGGCATCGTAACTGTTATCAACATTGCCTCAATTATATTAAAGTTTCGTTCAGAAGCAACACATTAGTTGCTGTGACGTCACGGTGACGTAGCGTGATGTTTTTCAAGTTTTTACATCGAGGCATGGGGGAGGAGGGGGCGCCTGGATGTGAGGGAGGGGGGAGGAGACGGCTAAGATTGATTACGTCCTCAATGCGCTAGTTGTCACGAGATGTTGTAATTAAATCACATTAAATGTGAACTGCTAATTAATGATTTTTATTATTTAGATTTGTCAGTAGCTATTACCAAAGTACAGTTCGTATTCTAATTGTACGAGCCATACCGTTATAACAGTGGGAGGCTCCTTTGTACAGGATGCCGGCTAGGTTATGGGTACCACAACGGCGCCTATTTGTGCCGTGAAGCAGTAATGTGTTAACAATACTGTATTTCGGTCTGAAGGGCGCCGTAGCTAGTGTAATTACTGGGCAAATGAGACTTAAAATTTTATGTCTCAAGGTGACGAGCGCAATAATTATAGTGCCACTCAGAATTTTTGGGTTTTTCAAGAATCCTGATCGGTACTGCAATGTAATGGGCAGGGCGTATCAATTACCATCAGCTGGAGGTCCTGCTTGTCTCGTTACTTATTTTCATTAAAAAAATACATAAAAAAGATACAGAAGATGTTATGTTTATAAACCTTAGGATTGATACAGTTTGAAAAGTTTGAGATAATATTGTGTAGACTCTAGAGGATGGCTGTAGATATTTATTATATAAACTTGGCCACGCCTAACTAAAGCTAACCTTCTATATTTTCAAAACTAATAGGCTACCCATACAAATTATTGTAAGTAATTATATAAATATATGAAGAAGACAGTACAATTTGCAGAGTCATTGTGGATTGAAGTATTAGCAGTTAAGAATACCCATAGATTACGAGATATATTATACGAGAGCTTTCAAGAAGGATTGATGTGGAAGATGCAAGTGATACTACAAGAATTTGTCTCTGAATCTCATAGTCATATAAGATTAATGTAGATGAAGCTTGAATGAAGAATAACCTGAGAGTTGAACAAAGCATACAAGATTTTATGACAATACATCAATCGAACGGTTAGCTCAGTTGGGAGAGCACTCGCACGGAACGCGAGAGGTCGTGGGTTCGAGTCCCGCATCGTTCATAAAATTTTGTTTTCAAATTTTATTTGTATATAAGATTAATGCTTAGATAAAATTACTGAAATGAGTTGAGAGAATTCTACTTTATTCAAGACTTTTTAAACTTATGTATTTTAAAGAACCAAAAGTACATCTATATGCATTCTTGATTTTAGTGTTAAGAACTTTAACACAGATAAGCTTCTTAAAGTTTAAGTGTGTGTTATTATATTGTAAGCTATAAGTTTCATTTTATTTTAAATAAATATTATAAAAAAAATGCTATATATATATTGTTCTGATGTGCAAGTATAAGTTGATAACTAAAAACAGCATGTCTACTTAGATGGATCATGTTTGGGCTAGTTGCAAGGATTCCCTATATACTTAACCGTTGTGGGCGGGCCGGGTGACAGAGAGATGTCTCATCAGTCAGCCCATTTCGTGTCCGTGAAATTGAAAGCCGAGTCAGGGCTCGGAAGAACCCAGTGATGTTCAACTTAATGAGCCTCGAATACAACTACTGTCGAGTTAAGTGGACTATTTGTTGTGGTTTAGTACTATGTTGTCGGAGATTCATTTCAACTCGAATGTTAGTTCATGTCTCAAACAATAACTTATTAGATATTAAAAATATATCTGCAATTATAATTATAATGTATACATTGCTAATCTTATTAGTTTGAGTTATTTATCAGATGTTAAATTAAGTTTCTAAGAATAACCTTCACAACCTCTTTGCTATGACGTCGTTAATAAAATGTTTTTTATTGGTACTCATAAAAATTCGTACACAAAATGAATAGTTGTGATACGTAAAGTCGTAAAGTTTTGCCCACGAAGTATCGTTTTTTAAATTGATATTTTGCAATTTCTTCATTACATTTTTTTTAATGACAGTAAGGGACGAGACGAGCAGGACGTTCAGCTGATGGTAATTGATACGCCCTGCCCATTACAATGCAGTGCCGCTCAGGATTCTTGAGAAACCCAAAAATTCTGAGCGGCACTAGAATTGCGCTCGTCACCTTGAGACAAGATATTAAGTCTCATTTGCCCAGTAATTTCACTAGCTACGGCGCTTCAGATCGAAACACAGTAATGCATTACTGCTTCACGGGAGAAATAGGCGCCGTTATGGAACCCTTAATATAGCCAGCATCCTGTGCAAAGGAGCCTCCCACTGGTATTACAATATATTATAATATTCAACAAGTTAATAAATGAAACTTTGTTTCAACGTTCATGTTATCTTAGATATAATAATATTTAAACGATAGTTAAATATTATGCTCTGTTTGATGGATGGACTCATGGGATAATTAAGTAATGTTATTTATAATACAATTACAATTGTAATCGTTCTAGTCAACACTAGCAACAGATGATAAAATTCAAAACTCTAAAACTATTCTACTAGCTCAATCATAATTCAGCATCTGCAATATTTTTCATATAATAAAGAATAACTCAGAAATTATACTTTGAGTGTAGAATTAAAGTGAATATTGTACCGCAATAAATTTATCATCCAGTCAAAATAATGACTGTAATTACTGTTTGTTTAATTGTTGGAAAATCTCTTAGTTTTACAAAATGACGGAATAAAATAAATCATTCACATTAATTGCATGCGTAATTAATGATTTAAAATGCGTTTTAAAATTGAGTCGGTTAGGATTGTTCAACTACGATGGACTTAGGATAAGATAAAGTATATAAATAATTGTTAAAACTTTTTACATTTGTATAATATTTTCTTAAATTTTGTGTATATTTGCTTACTGAATACAATTCAGTAGGCATTCGCGTTATTACTCACAACTAAGTGAATACTAAATCTGTTTAACCATGGGAGTGTATTCAGATGTAGGTTGCGACACCGTTCAGTATGATATAGATATGTAAAAATACATTTTACACGTCAGCTTGCTTTTGAATGATATAATTTATTAATTTAAATGATAACAAAGTATGTTTCAAAAATGGTAGAAACACGAGCATAATTTAACAAATCCGTGAGCATCTCAACAGATACAGAACAGTACAGATATCAGTGAGCAGTTTACTCATGAAACATTTAATGAGCACTCTATTTATTCAACACAAATCAGAGGTAGTAACATTTTATACATATTTATAAAAATCAATAACCATAAAAACACTACGTAAAAAAAAACTGAAAAGTATAAAATTACGTAATAAAAAATTTAATTTTATCTACACCTTATGCAGCATATACCTTTAATATTAATAAAATACTATTATTTGTATGTACTACCTATTGATAGATTTTAAGTAGGTGGCAGTACAAAAAAATAAAACTTAATATTATAAACAGCCACGTGTGTCTGCCCGCTTGGGTTGTTTTGTTCTAGACGAAGCTATCCCGCTCAAAGTCACGCGTGGCTAGTGTACCTGCTAAAAATACCGAACGAATTGATAACCTCCTCCTTTTTGAAGTCGGTTAAAAATATATCATTTGATAGAATTCTTCACAATTCCTTATTTTTTACATTCCCAATTTACAGGTCCATACTTACTAACTAATTATAATGAACAGCGATTAAGTAACGACAGCAAAAATAAATTTGTTTCGGCTCAAAGTACTCATGTTTACATTTAAACTGTTTAGCAACGGTATGTTTAGGTAGATAAACAAAAACCCAAAGTTAGTAAGATAAATATTGTATCGTTTAGCCTCTTTGGTTATCATAACATCAGCTGCTAATCAGTCAACGAATACATCTCCATGTATGAGCTACATTCACTTTACTGATATGGTATCTTTAACGGTAGTGTATCTACGTTTCACTTGTCAAAGGTACATGAAAGTTCGGAAATAATGGGAATTGCAAATAAATCTTAGACAAGTACAGCGGAGAAATCTTCAACAAAGTGAGGGGCACTCGAGATAAGCTATCGTCCCTTTCGGCGCGTCGGCTGTGTTCAGTTCAACCTGTCACGTGCTCTCTTTCAAACTATTGTCACAATTTATTGCAGAGCGTCTGTGTCGTCATATGTTTCTCTAATCGGTCCACCCGATTGCCCTTTATGAATAACGAGATGTGGAAACACAATATTAGAATTGCATTTATTTTTGGTTTCTGTATGCCGAAATGCCTAAACGAAACCTTAAGAACAAGTGAAAAAAATGTTTCTGATAACTTCGTTTTTCTCATGTTAATCCTTCTAGACTTTTTTTTCTTAATTTCTCAGAAATAATTGCAAAGGTTATGGTGCAAACAATGGCGAAAATATGGTTATTTCAAGTATAAATTTAAATATATTTACATATATATACAAAATATTTTGAGCGGTACTAGAATTGCACTAGTCACCTTGTGACATAAGATGTTAAGTCTTATTTGCCCAATAATTTCACTAGCTAGGGTGGCCTTCAGACCAAAACACAATAATGTTTACATATTACTGCTTCACGGCGATATTCTGTGCAACTGAGCCTCCCACTGATAAAATTTCGAATATTTTTTTGAATGAAAGTGGAGAGAAAACGAACATTCATACGGGTCACCTGATTGTATGTGATCACCACGATTATCATTCTCCATCTACTAGATAATGGTGTCAACCACATCACTAAAGGCATAAAAGGCATTTATTTTCTCAAAATTGATTCCTTTAGTATTATTTTTGACGTCATTTCTTATATACTAGATACTACTACCGCTTCGGAAACAAATAGCGCTCCGAGGGAAAAGAAGCGGCGCAAGAAACTCTCCCAGAATTATTTTTTTTTGCGCACCTTTTAATAAAATATAAAATATTGTACTGTCATTGATATTGCTATAAAATAATCATAATCAGGACTGGCCTGGACTAGTTCCAGGACAGCCTGGAACTAGACCAGGCTGTCCGATCTTTTATAAATTTAGCTTTGGAGTAGTAGGACTTACAACACAGCCATTTTTTTAATAAAACATTTAATTTTATTTATAGACAATGCTTGAATAGGCTTGGCTGGGAATAGCTTTATTATTAAAGTGTATATATTTACCCTTAAAGCTATTATAGAGCATAACGGTGACGATTTTTGTGAACGTATATTAAATTTTCATAAATGTTCCTACTGACAATTAACAGTCATAATATTTATATAACTATCTATGACTATGTAGCTGACATACATTTGCAGACACTTTTGCATTCTTTCCTTCAAATTAAACCTTTTGTTTTTCTAGAATCCCATTTTATTACTTTTATCTGCGGAAAATCAAAACGGCAAGAATAGGGGAAAGGCAGTAAAAACATGTTCAGTGAGGAACCCTCCGTTTGAGACGACGGAAGGTACAACTTCATATAATCCTGTTTTATTGCTAAAGGGAAGCTTCCAAAAATATTGCTGAAACTACATCTGCACTATGATTCGTCATAGTATTGCAAGTTAAAGATGTTCGTAAGATGGTATTTTACCTGTATTATATGGTTATTTACGTCTTTTTGAAGTGAAAAAAAAAAAATAAGAAAAAGTAAAAAGTAAGTAAAAGACTGACGATCTGGTCAAGATTGCCGGAATACGTTGGATGAGAGCAGCGCAGGACCGATCGTCGTGGAAATATTTGGGGGAGGCCTTTGTCCAGCAGTGGACGTCTTCCGGCTGATGAGGATGATGATGAAGTGAAATCTTCGTTAGAGGCGTTCATTACTGCGGAATTTATACCGTCACGCTCGGAACGGTAACACTGAATTGAGTTTACTCGGTTCCAGCAGTCAGTTAGTACTCTTTAATAGTTAATAATTATAATTTAAAAAAATATGCACATTTTGCAGAACATTTTTTCTCTTTTTGATACTTATTTATAAATTGATAAATGAGTTATTTGGCTGATTTTTATAGTCAGTATATATGATTTGGTTCATTCACATCGTTATTGTTCTAGCGACGAAATTATGATATGGTCAAGTGAAGTTAGTAGGTAATGTATATTGTGTATTGGAAGTGAATAATCATCTTCGACCAGAAAAAGAGTTTATTATTTTCGCAGAGCTTATTATTATTCCGAACGTACTTTTTCGCCATAATTTTGTAACCATGCTGACAATGTTAACGAAATTGAATGACTTAAAATTTAATGCATTACATCAAAATAAAAACAAACAAATTAGAAAAAAAAACAAAGAAAAAATCATTCTATGACTGTAAATTATATGATTAAAAGACAATTTTACCTCTTAAAGACTCCGTTTATTTCAATGCTTAGTGTGTGTAGCAATGTAAATTGACTGAAATCTTAAGAGAAAAACAATCACACAAGTAATTTTCTTAAGGCGTCTATGTTAATATTGTAGAGTCCCCTTTGTAGTAAAGCTCTACATAATCAGCTTAAAGTAATCCATACATTCAATTAAATCGCCGCACCGCTGTACGGACGCGGCTTGAACCGACAATAAGACGTTTTTCAATAATATATTAACAGCGTTCTGTTGGGGATTATGAGTGCGTGCTATACTTCAAGATATACTTTACTAGGATATGAAGGCGCCTTTTTTTGGTGTGAAGCAGTTATTTGCAAGCATTAATGTCGCTGTCTATGGACTTTATGGGAAAGCTTATGGTCGCTCAGAGGGCAATGGAGAGGGCTATGCTCGGAGATTCCCTGTGAGATCGAATCATAAATGAGGAGAACTGTAGGAGAACCATAGTCACCGATAGAGCCCAGATGCTTGCGGAACTGAAATGGAAGTGGGCAGGGCACAACGGAGAAAAGGACGTTTGGGCAGTAAAGTCCTCGCATGGCGACCACGTATCGGAAGATGTAGTGTTGGTAGGCCCCCCACAAGATGGACCGATTATCTGGTCAAGATCGCAGGAATACGTTTGATGACGGCAGCGGAGTACCAATCGTCGTGGAGATCTTTAGGGGAGGCCTTTGTCCAGTAGTTGACGTCTTTCTGCTGAGATGATAATGATGATGATTAATGTATTTTGTTTGAAGGTGCCGTAGCTAGTGAAAATACTGGGTTAATGAGACCTAACATCTTATATATCAAACTTTGTCAGCCCAAATGCGATTGAAATTTTGATTTCAGTCAAGAATCTTGAGGCACTGCATTGCTACTGCAGGGCGTATCACCTACCATTAGGTTAACCTTGAAATATCTTCTTTTTCTCCTTCGTGACACTCTTGGCAGAGTGGTCCTGGTCATCATGGAGTGACATATTTTGGGGCAGATGTGATCCCCACGAGCATTCGCAACATTTCCCTGCCAATTGAAATATAAGATAATTTATAATATTTACAAGTTAAATATTATTTCTGATTGAAGCAGGCGTTACTTTGCGAAAATCCATAATCATCCAAATGTTTTGAGTTTAATTAGTATAGTTTTATTTCCGAATAATTAAAATTTGTCTTAAACAATTCGACACGTGTTTCTCCTCTACTACAATCAGCGGATGTTGACTTGCCAAACTGTGACACTCAAAACTTACAAAGTGTATGTATTGAATTAATATAAAGTACGAAATATTAAAAATAATTTGTATCATAATATATGCCTCACGATTTGAAATAACAACAGAAACAATAATTAAACAAAAATAAAGTATACTATAATATAGTATACATATAAAAAATCATTAGAAATTTGAAACCTTGTAGGCCGCAGTCTTTTTTTATGACAAAAAAGGGTCGAGAGGAACAGGACGTTCAGCTGATAATAATTGATACGCCCAGCCCATTATAATGTCGTGTCGCTCAGGATTCTTGAAAAACAAAAATTCTGAGCACTACAACTGCGCTCGTCACCTTGAGACATAAAATGTTATGTCTCATTTGCCCAGTAATGTCACTAGCTACGGCGCCCTTCAGACCGAAACACAGTAATCCTTACACATTACTGGTTCACGGCAGAAGAAGGCCGTTGTGGTACCCATAATCTAGCCGGCATCCTTTGCAAAAGAGCCTCTCACTGGTACAGCCAGCTGGAATACTTGTTCTCAGACAGTGACACATGCCTGGAAAATTCTTTCATTGTTAAGTATTTTTGCCGACGTATGAATAGCAAAATTAATATTGAAACAATAAATTTAAAGAATATTACTCTATGACGGCCTCCAAGAATCCATCGCTCAATCCTAAAGGGAAGAAATTTCTTCTGCCTGATGATTGATGATATCTGTTCGTAATCGGCAAAGACTGCCACCTTAGATCGCTGGTGTTGCTATGTGCGGCGGTTATCACTTTCCATTTGCCCCGACTTAAATATTTTAAAAATATAACCGCAAAAAGCTTTCCTGGTTTTTCCAGTTTGCTGGATTCTTCCCCAAAAAAGTATCGTAATTAATTAAAATTATATACTATATAATAGAGTAGAATTGCATTTTCTCAAACCTATAACATTAAATTGCTTGAATTAAATAGATTATTAACTTTTTATAAATGCAAGTCTAGAAATAGCGGGAATATGCGTGTAGTAATTGCTGTTATTGTAATAAGCGTCTGAAATAAATCTATTCGCAGCTCCAACTGTTCAAAACATGGAGCAAACAGGGCTGGTTCGACCTGATATGGTATTGTTTTATTTTATAAATATTCTGACTCGTGAGTTCTTCTGTCTGTTTCTTTATTTTTTTTAATATAAATATATTATATGTCGTAAGGTTCGCTTCGCTAATGAAGTGTAGAGAGGCCGTTATTACAAATAGGGATAGAATAGGATTAGACGCGTCCTTATCCCACTGTTCCAAGACAGTGAGAGTCTTAATTGTATCAATCGTGTGGATTTTAGATAATTTATTAAATGAACTCTATGTTTTACATCTTAAAGACCTATTTTGCTTATTCTGAAGACCTGGTGAAGTAGGAAAATGTTTCAATGATATAAATGTTTGTAAGCGATATGTACACCAGTGCCGAAGCCTTTGAAAATGATAAAAAGTGAAACAAAATAATAGGTGGATGAAACCCATTGGAAAAGGACGAGAATATAACAAAAATTTATATCTTTATTTATTATTATTTTATTTATATCTTTTTCAAAAAAAAATTTTTTTTCTACGAAATTTGGTGAAAACTTACCTTATATAATACACTGTAATTTATTTGATTTAAAATATTTATTTTTTCGCCTTATTTTAATATCAAAAAAGCACCCTAATTTTCAATCGAAAATTCTGACGTCAAAATATTAGTTTTTTTCAAAAAGTTTGGGGGCTAGCTTGGGGGGAAATATCTACTTTCTGATGGTGTAAAAAAAATATAAATTACAATTATTAATGTTCGGAAAATTAAAGTCCAACAAAAGGCATTTCATAAAGAATTCATACCTGTTGTTTCGTAGCAGCAACAATATGGATTACGATTAAACAAAATTAGATTAATACGATTAATCAAAATAAATAATAAAATTAAAATTAAGTGTTAAATTAACTTTTTTTTTCAATTTTATTGATTTTCTAATCCATATTTTTGCTGCTACATAATAACAGGTGTGAATTCTTTATGAAATGCCTTTTGTTGGACCTTAATTTTCCGAACATTTACAATTGTAATTTATATTTTTTTACACCATCAGAAAGTAGATATTTCAACGAACAAAAAGCCCCCAAACTTTTTGAGAAAATCTGATATTTTGACGTCAGAATTTTCGATTGAAAATTAGGGCGCTTTTTTGATATTAAGTTAAAATAAGTCGAAAAAATAAATATTTTAAATCAAATAAATTACAGTGTATTTGGGACATAATAAGGATAGTTTTCACCAAATTTCGTAGAATTTTTTTTTTTAAAAAAGATAAATAAAAAACTAAAACTTGGTTTTTTGAATTTTTCACCTAAATTTTGAGGTTATGTGAAAAAAGTGTAATTACAAAAGTTGGAGATCTCTTTACTACCTACTACTTTGCCACTTAACTTTTTGCCATAGTACTTGTAGTTTTTTCGGAAATCGAGGTAAACCGTTTTTTACCCTAAAACACCCCCCCTTTTCCACTTCCCGACCTCAGATCGCCCGTAATTTATTTTTCCCTTAATTTTTGCTATATTCTCGTCCTTTACCAATGGGTTTCATCCTACTGTATTTTTTTTTGGTTTCAAAAATTATCGACCCTGGTCTAATGTGGCTACAACTACTTGAGAAATTCTTACATTATTTCTTAGTTAACAAAGTGAACACTTTGTTAGAGGCCAACAATACCATTTCTTTTTTGTTCAAACTTCCAAATTTGATCATCTATGATAAAGAAGAAGCTTAATTATTATAAATAAGAATATTAATTCATATGGTGTATTTAATAAAGATCACTAACTCTGTATCTACCTACATATTAAATATTAGTAAAGTATTGTTAGTGTACGAGTATTTGCTGCAATAGTGGTTGAAAGATTTAAAGTTAATTATTAATTAATATGTTATAATAACATAAACTTAGCTGAAATTCATTATAGTTTTACTTGCTCATTTTTTATTATAATATGCAAATACAAATTTTATGAAATTGAAATTGACATTTCATTTATTTGCAAGAAACATTGTACTTAATATGTTAACATAATACTATTATTGATAATATGTTTCGTCAATTGACATGCAAAATATGTTATAAAATTGGCTAAATACCCACACACTACTGGGATACTGAAACATGTTGGATTTCACAATGCTATCATTAATATAATATTTATAAAATTAATATTTCTAAATATTATAATGTAAGAAGTAAGTAATTTAATAATCCATTTGGTACCTATGCATAATGTTAATAAATTCAATGTCATAAAAGTACATAAGTTAAATATATTATTATCCAATAGACTAGAACAACTATCGACAATTGTCATTTCACAATGTCTGTACAAAAGTAATAATACAAATATCAATTTTATAATAGACACCATGAATTAGATTCCATGGAGGTCAATAGCTTGAAACGAAGTACACTCCGGATTAAGTAGAAACAATATTATATTTACAAAGGTTTGTAACAAACCAAACACTAACAAACAGTTTACCCTCATAAAATAACAATGTCTGTTTTCTTTAGCTTTATTAATAAATATAAAGCTTATTACTTGTTAGCGGACGTCACCCATTCGAGCACAATTCATAAGATTGTTAAGACATAACATTTATGAGGTTTTTTATTCATAAATAGCAGAGAAGTCTAGCCTATCTCACACTCCTCGGTGTGTTTAAAAACTAAACAAAATTTTCCTTGCCGTATTAAAATATAAATTTTCAGAGTCTTAGGCAAATATTACTCAAAAGCTTTTGAGGTATTCTGTTAGTAAATTTGTAAAATAATGAAGCTGTAAATGTTGGTTTTAAAGAATGACAATGAGCTCAACTTTTTCCAAAGTGGTGTTAAATAGTAATAATTATATTTTAGTAACTTTTGATATTCATATCATTTCTTTGACCTAAATGAATAATGTGATTTTGATTTGATTTAATTCGACGGTAACCATTACAGTGTCGTTATTATACAATCATTAGTAAATAGTTACCACAACTCTTCGACTAACTAAAAGCTACAATAGCGCTACGAATTACCCCAATACAATATGAACTGCCGCTACATAATAACCAAAGCACGTAAATACGTATTATTTGTTAAGCGTAAAAGTTTTTCGCGAGAGCCCGTAATGAAAGTAGTTGAACAGTTCCTAATGGAATCTTGTTATGCTACTGTTATGGAGTTAGTTAAACTTATAATAATTAAAAAGTTTTTATTTTACATATACTCTTACCTTACAATATATTAATTCGATCAAGTAGGTTTGTAAAATCGTATTTTTATCATTTCATTACCAATGAAATATAAATGATTGGTTAAATATATAGTTTCTTTCAAGGTGTAGAGTTCCGGGATCTTATGTCAGGAATTAAATTTAAATAAATAAAAATCACAAGCTCTTTCAACGGTATCGAGATTTAATTATTTTAATAAAATAAAAAATAAATCTCACCACATTATTGACATTCATCTGAGATTTTAAAATAATATTCTATTATACATGAAACTTCGAAGCCGTAACTGATATTTTATATCGTAAAAAAGACAAAATTATCTCATTTCTCCATTCAGCGGACGTAAACTTATTTTGTCTAACCAGATTGAAAAATTAATGAAGCATAAGAGCATTCATTGTCTCATAAATATATATAATGGACCTTTTGTTTGTTGTGTTAAGGTAGAAATTTCAATGGGAAGGTCTAAATTTTACTGCCTATGTTCCAGACATAGGAAAGACTTAGAGGAAGCAGATACGATATCTAAGAGAACAAGGGATTATGTCGCGCGTATAGATTTGTGATAAAAATATCACTCGTTGGTGATATATCAGTGTTATTTGATGGTATTATTGCTTGCTTACAAACGTTGTTATAATCAGTTTCTAATAGATGAAGACTTTGACCTACAAAAATGGTTTCAAAAACAAAATTTAATAAAAATATTAAAATTAGGGCACACTTTAGGTGGCGATGATTATTTTTATAATGGTGTCACTAGGTACATTGTTCCGTCTATAATTTTCATTTAAATTTACAATCTAAGGCGGATGATTAATTATGCTTTATTTCAATAGACATAAGGCTTAAAGTATGCCGCAGCTTATGTTTATTATGTTACCCCTTACATTCGTGCGGAAAGTAACAGATTTATAATGTTGGTTCGAAGTATCATTTGGACACATGTATGTGTATGTATAATACTTTGAGCTTGTAAACAAATTATGATCTATTTTTGTCATCACAACAGATTTTTACTAAACATGACAAGTTACGTGTGATACTCGTAAGTGCGATACAAGATACAGAGAGACCACATATTATCTCTACGCAATGCTAAATAATGATATTGATGTAATATTACCAAATTCTTAAACAATTCCAAATGAAACAGCTCTCAGTTATAAGTAATAAACAAATTGTAAATCATTCAAGTTAATGTAATGAATGTTGCCGCTTTATAAATATTTGAATGCGTGGAAATCCAATCAGCAATTGAAACTATATTGAACATCACAGTTTATTTATTATTTCACTCACAGGTAACAGTTTTCTGTTTTATATTATCAGAGGAGGGATGTTTTGTAAAGTTTGTTATTAGTTACTGCAACTGCAGTGTAACTGTAAGTACCTAAGCCTTCTTTTTTCCTAAGTTTGTGTAAGAGTCATTCATTTGAGCACTTTTTTGGGAGTCTTGAAGACAGACCTCTCATGCTCGTATATGTAACTCGTTTGACGATACAGAATTTTAATTATATATTTTGTAAATGTTATTATAATTATATTATGAATAAATCTATCAACCTGCGATACGCCTATGACACGATGATAGCTTCTTCAGAAAACGACCAACATTGGTGGATAGGGTCAACAAATGCGTTGAAAGCAAGGTGTTGACCATACATATTAGTAAGACCAAGTTTCTGGTGGCATCGGGGGCAAAGATCTGAAACCGAGAATTCAGGTGGAAGGCAAATACAGAGGGTGCGAATGTATGAATAACACGGGGCTTAGGTAAATAAAGAATAGGATTGTGTGCAAGAAACTATGGTAGTGCTATACGGTAGTGAGGCTTGGATTTTGAAAGGTGACACGCAGAAATGTCTCGAAGACTTTGAGATGTGGTGCTACCACAGAATACTCTGTATTAGCTGGACACAGAAAGTCTCGAACGTGCTTCAGCGCGTTGTCAGAAGATGGAAGTTACTGCAAGCCGTTAAGAAGAGAAAAGTTGAATATTTGTGCCACGTTGTGAGGCACGAGAGATACCAAGTACTCCAAGTAGAAGGCAAACGATGCGCTTGAAGTAAAAAAAGTCCTGGTTGCGTAACATCTGGGGGTGGACGAAGAACGCCAGCGTAGAAATACGATAGAAGATGAATGAATCAATCTAATAGCTGTAATTAGTATTATTAACCTCGCTTTGATCAAGGCGTATCGTGATAAATTAAAAGTGAGTGACAGTAACAATCTGCTAGTTCCGACATGAAGTATGTGTAAAAAATATAAGTGGTGATTAGATAAATGCTGTGCACGACGTGTGACATTTAATGTCATATCTAACCGATAGATCCACGATAAAGAATTTTTTGTCACTATTTTAAGCTTACTTTACAGTTAGAGTATTGTTTAAATTCTTCTAGAGACCGTCTATAAAGGAGGATGGCGAGAATGCATGTATTTTGGGACCCACTGAAATAAGTGGCGTACGTCATGGAAACTTATTAAGAATTGTAAAACGTAACAAAACTAAGTAAGTCTAAAAAAGTGGGAGACAAAAGATATACCTAAAAGTAAAATATAAACTAAAAATATTAATCAATCATCAATCAAATAATTTGAATCTTATGTCTATGCCCAATTACTGTCTGCTTAAAGATAATATATATGTGGAAGGTTGACCAGCAGCTAATAATTGAGGCTTCACAATTCATTTCCTACTGATTTTAGTATATAAAAACGATAATAATCTTATTGAATGCTATTGTAATTCACAATTATTGTAGATTACTACTGAATTATTGATTTCAGTAGGTATAGATAGTTTGATGGTGTCGGAAAATCCATATGAAAATGACTTGTCATGTCAAAAAATGTAGATGTCAATAATCAATTGCGCAAAACGTTCCGATCGCGATGGTGCAAGACGACCTACTCTTTAATAAATTATATCTTTTGACTCCCATATCTTAGCGCCTCAATAATTTTTGTATACACATCTTATAAACTTATGTCTGTAAATAATATAAACTTGTACTTGTACGATGCTTCCTTAATTGTTAAATTATGTGGGTCCATTCTCGCCATCCTCCTTTATTTTCATCACGACAGCTATCCGGTCATAGAACTAACGATTTTAAATTAATATTTGATTGATAATTATAATCCATCTTCAAATATTTTCAAATATATAAAAACCCATTGAACGGCCATCATAATGATGAGATGTACTTCAGTTGTACTGTAACTGATTGATGTGCAAGAAACTTCTTTGATCACCATTTCGCCATTAGCTACCCTTTTTTTTAATTACCTTTTTTTAAATTTATTTATTAAATAAATATCAATTCTACATAATAGTTTCAACATTTATTTTAAAATTTATTGCCATTGTTATTATTAGAAAATTTGTGGGGATTGGTAAGAAAATAAATTAAATGTAATTTATTTATATAATCCCAAATATATATATATATATATATACATATACAGCTAGTTATATATAATAAATTAAAATAATAACAATTACAAAATTTTAACTACCATTCATAATATATTTATTTAAAATTTATCTATTAAAAACATAAATTTAACTTGGTACAAATTGTCAAAAAAATTGGTATGGAAAGTAATTAATCCCGTCACTTAATTGTAACAAATTGCTCTTAAAGTGTATTTATGTGAATGTTAAATCACTGAGATTAAATGAATTATAGTGTCTCAACTGTTTCCAGGAGTCAACAAGCGACAGTTTAATAATTGAACGGACAAACAAACTAATGCTTCAATTAAGATGCGAGACGCCGCAAATGAGATTCTTGTTTATAATTAAACTAAACAACACCGACATACTACAGCTGTGATTACTGTCACATGTCCCAAGTGGACGTTAAAAATATTTATACAATATAACAATGTCCACACTACTCGGCTAAGTCGAGTTAGTAAGTCTTTTGTGGGGCGATGTATATGCTTTTACAATAAGATCGCAGAAACTGTTTATTCATTTACTAACTAACTGTATTACGATATTCAAAAGAATTGTTAATAAACGTTTGTGTGGTAAAGGTAACTATAACATAAATGACTTTCTTAATGATACCACAGATTGGGAATGGAGTGACCGCCCTCAGGCTATTAAATAATAAGTTTAAGTGTACAATATTTTTTTGAAAACATATTTTTGATGAAAAAAGCCCTCTGAGTTTGTTGCGCGTATTCTTCTCAGGTCCGAGGCATTATTTTTGGAATGGGTGGTAGTTTTTGACTTTCAATAATTGATGTCACATCCTATTTTGAATAAAACTATTTGAATTGGAATATATTACTAGTATATGTTATATGTTAATAAGACAGCAATAATGATTGGCATATTGCCGGAATAAACAGGCATATGAGTAATACTAGATCAAATGCACAAAATGACAATATGGAGAAGCAAGAACATCACATAAACTAGGAAGACCAGTCTTTTCAAAATGGCAACTCTAATAATATTTCTGTATTCTGCCGAAACTTTGGATTTTGCCAGCTGAGAAGAAAAAGATTGACGAGTTACGTGGATCGAGTTTCGCACAAAGGGTTTAATAGGTACTCCAAGTAGTAGGCATCAGAGTCTATGTGCCGTACAGTTCCGTATACTCCCTTCTTCGGATACGTATCAAGAAGGACCGTAAGTCCATGGATCGTCATGTTTTCCAGGATAAGTAGAAAATAATATGTCGCGGAACGTCACGCATGCGATGGACAAATCAAATTAGTGAGGGAGGTTCCATGCATGAGTGCGCCTGAATGACCTCTAACGGGAGAGATATAACGAATTATGAGGGGCAAAATGTCACCCCTGGTACCAATAGTTCTTGACCACGACCTCTCAGTCAAAAGCCATTATTCCACTAAATACAATTTATATGTGTATAAAACCAGGTCTGGCTGGTTCATAAATGGTCAAGGTTCTTAAATCATTTCCCTGGCAGGCTTCTTTGGTTTTTTCTACTCGAATCAATCCTTTCATTATCTCTATTTGGTCAATGCACATTAATCATAACCATCCCTACCTCTTCTATAACCTCACATCTCTAAGTTGAGATTTTGAAGTAATTTTAAGAAGCTATAAAAAGAAATTAACTAAAACTTAATTTTCTCTGTTTTTAAGGCAGTGTTAATGGTTCCGTACCTCAAAAGGAAGAACCGAACTCCGAATTTTCCTTTTTTTTGACTTACTCTTGTAAGGCATTTAGTATATTTTGATGTTTGAGTATTTTTTTGCATCACTATGTCTATTATATTGTAATTGATTTGAGTATTTACCGTTGACCTAGAACTATGAAATTTGGCAAGCAATGCCTTCTTATACAAGTATAGGGAAAGGTCTGAAAAAGTGGTGGTAATGTTAGACATGACATCAAAAAGAATGCTAAAGGAATCAATTTTGAGAAAATAAAAATACCAGGGTTTGTATGCAACCACCACCTTGAGACGGCACAGCCGGCCTTGTGTTTCCTTACGGAGACGCGGATATCTCGACCTAGCGATACGTCATATTTAACGTACCCCGGGTACAAAATTGAGCACAATTTTTTGCCTCATGCCGGGGTATGTGTGTACGTTAGGGAGGATATCTGCTGTCGCCGTCTCGGCAATTTTGAGGGTAGGGACCTGTCCACTCTCTGGCTCCGCGTAGATTTAGAGGACCGCGTCCGCATCTATGCGTGTGTCTACAGGTCCCATAGTGGTAACGCAGAAACCGATCATGTCATGGGCTGCGTTCAAGCGGCAATTGACGACGTGCTTGCACAGATCCCCTCCGCTGAAATCGCAGTCTTGGGTGATTTCAACAGGCACAATGCCGAATGGCTTGGATCACGTACCACAGACTACGCAGGGCGATCTGTGCATAATTTTGCATTGGCGTATGGTCTGTCCCAATTGGTCAAGTCGCCAACGCGGCTCCCGGATGTGGATAGCCACATGCCGTCCTTATTGGATCTTCTGCTGACTACACATCCCGATGGTTACCAGGTCTTTGTCGACGCCCCTCTCGGAACGTCCCACCATTGCCTGGTCAGGAGTGTAGTGCCTATCCGACGCCAACGTCGCAGACCACCAGCGACCCGCCGCGTTAAGCACTACAAGTCAGCAGATTGGGATAGGATGCGTTCCTTTTTTGCATCCTACCCTTAGGGCAGGGTTTGTTTCCCTTCGGATGATCCTAGTGCCTCCGCCGTTGCAGTAGCCGATGTGATACTGCAGGGCATGGATATTTTTATACCAAGCTCTGTAGTGCCCATCAGTGGCAGATCACAGCCCTGGTTCGATGCGTCAGTTAAAGCAGCATCTGACTGCAAAAAACAGGCGTATCGAGCTTGGGTTGCGGCGCTGGGCGCAAAGGATCCGAACTGCACGGTTCTTAAGAGGAAATACAACCGTGCCTCCAGATTTTTTAAGCGGCAAATCGCCCGTGCAACGTCAAAACACGTCGTCATAATCGGCGAGCAGCTTTCCAGTTACCCGACCGGAACACGCAAGTTCTGGTCGTTGTCGAAAGCTGCTCTTGGTAACTTCAGCCAGCCGTCCATGCCGCCGTTGCACATGAGGTATGACACCCTGGCCCATACGGCAAAAGAGAAAGCCGATCTCTTGTGCACTCTTTTCGCCTCCAACTCGACTCTTGACGACAACGGAAAAACACCGCCGACCATCCCGCGGTGTCAGAGCTCTATGCCTGAAGTACAGTTCAGACAGAAAACTGTTAGGCGAGCTCTGTTTTCGTTAGACGTCAGGACGTCGAGCGGGCTGGATGGCATTTCTCCAATCGTGCTTAGAACGTGTGCCCCTGAGTTGAGGCCGGTGCTAATGCGTATATTCCGGCACTCTTATTCTAAAGGCGTAGTCCCTGACTCATGGAACGGCCCTTGTCCATCCGATCCAAAAAAAGGAGACAGTTCGAATCCGGCAAACTAAGGCCTATTGCTATTACCTCCCTGCTCTCCAAAATCATGGAGAGCATAATAAGTCGTCAGCTCTTGGTATACCTAGAGGGTCACCAGTTGATCAACGACCGACAATACGGGTTTCGCCATGGTCGGTCGGCAGGTGATCTTCTGGTATACCTAACACATAGATGGGCTGCGGCTATTGAAAGCAAGGGGGAAGGCCTGGCAGTTAGACTGGATATTGCGAAGGCCTTTGATCGGGTATGGCACAAGGCGCTCCTCTCCAAACTTCCATCATTTGGGCTTCCCGAGAGCTTGTGGAAGTGGACCTCCAGCTTCCTCTCAGGGCGCAGCATACAGGTCGTTGTCGACGGATATTGCTCGAACCCGAAGCCGGTGAATGCTGGAGTACCCCAAGGCTGTGTGCTGTCTCCCACGCTGTTTCTTCTGCATATCAATGATATGTTGGACACCTCCAACATTCATTGCTATGCAGATGACAGCACTGGTGATGCCGTATACACCGGCCATGCAGGTCTCTCTCGGGAAATCGTCGAAGCCGGGAGAAACTTGTGTCTTCTATCGAGTCCTCTCTAGAGAAGGTCTCGGAATGGGGAAAATTGAACCTTGTCCAATTTAACCCCCAGAAGACTCAAGTTTGCGCGTTTACCACTAAAAAAACCCCATTTGTTGTATCACCGCTCTTCGACAACACTTCCCTCAAAGCCTTGCCTAGTATCGGAATACTGGGTCTCGAAATCTCGAGCAACTGCCAATTTCGTGGTCATCTGGAAGGCAAAGCCAAATTGGCTTCAAAGAAACTGGGCGTCATTAATAGAGCACGGCAATACTTCAAGCCGGCCCACATACTAGCGCTCTACAAAGCGCAGGTCCGGCCACACATGGAGTATTGCTGTCATCTCTGGTCTGGCGCACCCCAGTATCAGCTCGATCCATTTGACGGCGTGCAGCGCAGAGCAGCTCGAATTGTCAGGGACACAGTGCTCTGTGAACGGCTGGATCACTTGGCATTGCGTAGAGACGTCGCTTCATTGTGTGTCTTCTACCGCATTTATCACGGGGAGTGTTCTGAAGAGCTGTTTAACTTGATTCCTGCCGCCGAATTCCACCTTCGCACGACACGCCACAAGTTAGGATATCATCCTCACCATCTGGATGTGTGTCGGTCCTCCACAGTGCGGTTTTCAAGGAGCTTTCTTCCACGTACTACAAAGCTGTGGAATGAGCTTCCTTGTGCGGTGTTTCTGGGACGATACGACATGGGTACCTTCAAAAACCTGTGATTCCTCTGGTGTTGCAAGAGATTGTGGGCGGCGGTGATCACTTAACAACAGGTGATCCGTACGCTCGTTTGTCCTCCTATTCCATAAAAAAAAAACCAACGGCGTTTTAAATTATGAATTAAGTTAAACGTGTCATGTAGGGTATTGTATCGAAATGATTTATTGGCTCAATCTTAAACAGATTTTTAAATATTTTTATAATTTACAGTTTTCAATTTATGACGATGAATGAAAAAATTTTTTTCCCATTTTCATAAGATTCGGTTAGATAGGTACCTAATTAAAAAATATTATACAGACTCGAAAGTGTCAGGTTTTTTTTTAGTAATTAAAAATTTTTAACCTTAGAAATAGAATCAAAGTACATAAATACAGGCTCTCCTTCTTTATACTTAATGAACATATTTTAGTGTCATCGGTCCATGATATCGGTGCAAATGTTCAAGTAAAACAGATGTCTTGATGTGGACCAAATCACGTTCGAAAATTCCGTCACATACAAAGATATACAAAAGCGAAGATTTTATAACACGTATTATGAAAACAACTATGAGAATGTGCGGGGATTCTTGATGGTAGGTCGAGATTGTCGTGAGGCAATATAGCAGATGGTAAATCTAACACGCGTTCAATACAGTAATGTAGGTATTGCAACGAGCTTGCGATTTGGCACAAGTTATAAGAGACTTTTAAATATCTCAAAAACAGGTACGAAAAGTTTTTTTTTAAATAAATACTAAAGCAGCACTAATACTTTCTAAAGACGTAATTATAAATACTTGGCTTATGTTTATTGTTGTTAAATCGATTAAATTCTGCAGAATACTCACTGCAGTGATATATACATTTCATTGTATTATAATAAAAATATACGACGTAGCGTACCATGATATGATTTCGAGCACATCGCACTTCGTTCGTCCCCAACCATTATCGTTAATTAACCATTTGGATAATAATTGTAGTGTTACAAGTAGAAAATGAGTTGGAGGCACAATAGTACACTACTTTTTTATTTTACTAACAGAATACACTCGCTAGAGATTACATTGTAATATATTTACTTGAAAATTTACACTTGTATCAAGAACTAATAACAACACAATAGTTTTGGCATTATATCCTCACCACATACAGACCGACACACTATATATGAGGGAATCATTATTTTCATTGAGTCTTTTTATTTTCATTAGTACATATCAAGTTTTATCTGTTTATTTAATGGATCACCAACATTAGAAATAGTAGTTACAGTGCTAATAATTACATTGCATTAAATTATAAAGTTTAACTCTTCCTACAATTAAAGGTAATCACAGAATGCTTTGTGTTACAAAAATTATTAGTAATAAGAAATCTAGATTTTTTTTTAAAATAGTAAATTACGAGTTATTTATATTAATTACGGTTCTGTGAATGCAATATTACAACCAATTCATTAAATAAGACTACCTAAGTATTATATTCTGAGGCTCTAGAAAAGTCATACTTTATGAGCCTTAATTTTAGGTTGTTAAGACTATCAAAATTAATGTCGATAATTGGACTTTTATTTGAATAGTCATTATAGCGACGAGAAATGCGTACCACAGGTGAGATATTGTTAGATTTGAAATAATAATATAAGTAACATAAAAAACATGCGAACAGAATTGAAAAGTAGAAATGATTGAAAAGTGTTTTATAAATGAGGAGAACGATGGAGAAATTACTTACTCGTTTATAATAATTAAAATTACTATTTCGTTATTTAAATTATTATTTATTTATTATATAGAATGCAATTTTACTTTGTATTTATATCAAATTGACCTGGATAGAGCGGAAAGCAGTTAGTTCATACATGGAATAGTGGTCTTCGTTTTATGGACTCTTTGAGTGACAGACACACATAAAGTTACTTTGATATGATCAAATGACACGTTAGCTCTTTTGTCCTGCTCTAGCTTAAACAACATATACTAAAGTACTACAAAGTAATTAACAAGTATAATAAATATATAAATGATATGACATATTGATAAAAACCAAGGCTTTGACGATAAATCATAGGGATAGGATAAACTTGCAAACTATTGGAGAGTTATCGCAAAGTCCATACTAGGGCTAAAATACTTATAAATTAAAAACTAAAAACGTCTAGCTAAAGGCGTTTTTAATTAAGTTTATTTGACAATTATGTTAATAAAAAGAAATATGCACAATATCGGGCCCAAAAATACTAATAAACATAATATCACGTATCGATTATTAATAACAACTGGTTCTATGCTTGAGAGTGAGAAAAAATGGAACGTCTGGACGTCAGAACGTGTGAAAATGGGAGGAAGGACAGAGCAGAGAAGCAGACCTAGGAGGAAACTGAGAAATGTGTTTGAGGAGACCTGAGATGCCGTAAGTCGCACTAAGGGGAGAACCATAAAATTGTGATGAGTAACATAAATATGAGTTCAGTCGAAATATAAATATATAATAAAGTCCCAGCTGTTCAGGCATTATCTATAAATAAATTTAAATGTTTTATTAAAAAAAGGCTTTGTCGTAAATCTTAATACTCCACAGTTGAATATCTAAGTGATGGGACAGCCTGGGACTAGATTATGATTATTTTATAGCAATAACAATGACAGTACAATATTAAAAAGGGCGCAAAAAAGGCATGCTGAGAAAGTTTTTTGCGGCGCTTCTTCTCTCTCAGAGCATCATTTGTTTACATCAAAAATAATTCTAAAGCAGTCAATTTTAAGAAAATAAATGCCTTATAAGCCTAATACATTATCGCTACAATATGGCCGCAGAAACTATTTTTAATAGAAAATCCTGTAGTCTTGTTTTCCATAATTACTTGCTGATATTTACAGTTTACTAGCAAAATAAATATCTTGAATATAGATATAACTTAACACTATAAGTACTAAAGGGAAATTCATCGCCATTGACCAACTTGACTGGTCGAAAGATCAAGTCGCCCTACGCGCGCATTAAAAAACAACGAATGATTTCCGAGCGCGTAATAAGAAGTTTAAAAACATTAAAAGAATCGAACAATGCTTGTAACTTGCACACTCGTTTAGCTCATTTATGTACTGAATGTAGGTTCACACGCAAAAACTGAACTCTCCTCGAATGGAAATACTGCATGGAGGCTTTCATCGCTTTGTTAATAGAATAGTTAATAGCTTAAACTGCAAAAAGCTTTGATGAATGGATGCGGGTTGCTCAGTCGTAGCGCAGATCGTTTGTTATTCGTGCAGTTGATGCCAAGTATAACTGTTTTATATACATTTAATTATATCTAATAATATTTATTATTTAAGTTTGTTAAATGAAAACGACTTTTCTGTGAGGCCAAATAACGCAGAAACTACTCAACCTATCGTGATGGAATTTACTGTAACCATTCGATATGTAATTATACGTACCTATATGCTTATAATTTATTTACTTTTAATATTATATTTATGGTTTCCATTGATGCTTTTCAATTTTTATTTCTATTTAATTCAATACATTTTGCTTACATTCCTCATACTTTAAGACGCCTTATTGGCACAGGAAGCCAGCTAGGCAGTATCCTGTTGTTTCCGTCAAGCAGTAATGTCTAATCATTATTGTATTTTGGTTTTTGGTTGGTGGACGCCGTAGCTGAGAAAATTACTGGGACCCACAGATAAGTATTAGGATACATGTTGGCTAACTCATTCAAGTAGTTGAATTGAAATAGAAATAAATAGCTAATTAAATTTTAAATTTATCTTCACAAATTTTATCTCTTACCCTTAACAATTTTCGTAATATGTATTTTCTTCTAAAGTATGTTTCAATTATAAATTTCTACACTTTCTTATTGGAACAAGTGACTGAACAAGCCGATGGACTGCCTGATGTGAAGTCCCATCAAAGTTTTTAACAGTGACGACAATACGACGGTTTGAATTATAACGCGTTAAAAAACTACCATCCTACATCCTACCATTACGCATCGAGAGTATCCAAAGAGCATTCACACGACACCTTGCATACATTAGTACTGGATTCTCTCAAAGACACCCGTACCATCAGCGCCTCAGGAAATTTAATATGATTTCATTGCTCGATCGGAGATCTCTTGCCGGAGTAATATTTTTGTACAAACTCTTAAACGGTCAAATACAATGTAGTAACCTCTTGCAGAATATTATCCTTGCTGTCCCATATTCATTCCCAAGGTTCAAAAGAATCTTCCAAGTTCCTTCTGTAAAATCCAATCTGGGAGTTCAGGCGCCTCGCGCTCGAATTCTTCGCGAGTACAATAAGTTAAACGATACCAATTCAGAACTTGATATATTCGGTGGTGGGCCGGTCAGGTTTAAAGAAAGTGTTGTTAAACACTTAGCTGGTACTCAATATGCATTTGTTAAATAAGTAGTTTAACTTTTTTTTCGCCTCCATTATTTTAATTAAAAAGTTAAATTTATAATTTGTACTTTCATTTTTGATTTTATTTTTAGTATAGCTTAGATAGTATTAGTTCAGATGTAATTAGGGAGTATTTTTTGTAATTTTTATGGTCACCATAATTGTCGTGTACTTTAGAACTACTAATTGTAACATAAGATTAAGAAAATTGTATTGTATATGATGTGGTGTGCTTTAGTAAATAAATAAATACTATAGGCGTAACGCACCACGACCACTCCTATACTTGTGCACGAAATCTGATAGTACTGTCCCAAATAAACATCGCACACATAACATATTGTGTTTAATATACGTTTGTATTTGTTTCAGTGGAAGTCACGATGGGGGGTCGTAACGAAGCTATCGCCTGCTGCAGGTAAGTGCACGCCTTGGTACTACACAATATACATGAAACTGTCTGATGTTTAATATTTCTTCATCTGTACCGTACAGCATTTGACTTTGGATGAAATCATTTCATTAAGACCTTCAAATAGAATCACTTTTCTACTTCTACTTCCTTCTACTGTACAGATTTTGTTTTATGACAATAAAAAAAAATCTGTACAGTAGTAGAATCTGTACAGTAGAAAAAATCCAAAAACTCTGAGTGGCATTAAAATTGCGCTCGTCTCCTCGAGACATAAGATGTTAAGTCTAATTTGCCCAGTATCTTCACTAGCTACGGCGCCCTTCAGATCAAAACACACTTATGTTTACACATGACTGTTTCACGGCAAAAATATGCACCGTTGTGGTACCCAAAATATAGCTGGCATCCTGTGCAAAGGAGCCTCCCTCTGCTAAAAACTGGCTTGAAAAGAAAAAGAAACAAGATGAAACTCACTTGCTTATTTCAGCGGCGCTGCAAGTCTTAAGATAAACTAGAGTAGATAAAAACAATACAACATAATACGGTATCCACTCATAATATGAGTTATTTTTTATAAAGGCAAATAAAAATATTTTTGTATTTTCCACACATCACAAACTTATTTTGATAAAATAAATACTACTGTAAGCTTTAAAGGAACCGGAAACAATTTAATAACATTGAATAACTTAAGCAAGCAAATTACCTCAATTCACGATTACGTTTTTCAAGTAGTCAACATTATTCAAACATTAATACGCCATTATATTAATTGTACAAGTATAAAATTTCATTCTCCCCACAAACAATCGCGGAGGTTAATAGAAGGCCTACATTTAAGCTACATTAAGTTACGTGCTGATTTCATGTGATTTAGGGTAGATTAGAAATGTATTCAAGTTATAAGCTAACGCGGTTAGAGGTATATTAAATATAATCTAAATAAAGTAAACGTCAGTGGCGCAATAGTTTGAACCGATGACTTTCAAGAATAATTTATAGATCTGTGTATGTCCTTAGAAGAATGAGGAGAATAGCTTCTAATAAGTTATATTTAATGGCGTATCATGCACATGTCGCGTCAGTAATCAGATACGGTCTTCTCATCTAGCGAAATGGCACAGGAGTACATCAAGCATTTGTTGCTCAAAAAAAATGTATTCATTGTATTATGTGAAGTTGGTCCGACCTATTCATGTAAAGACTTATTTAAAAAGTTAAATATTTTGACTTCGTTAGTGAGAATTTGTAAAACAAAATTATCATTTATTTAAAAGGGCCACTGAATTGAATCCTCGTTCCAACAGATTACCAGATAGATTGGTTTATGGCCACTGTCCCAGAACAACATTATACCAAAATAGTAGCTACGCAATGTGTATAAAATTATTCGATACCTTTAGAAGTAGAAAACTTGCCACAGAAACGATTTACTGAACTCCAAATGTTTAGATGCTTAATCGACAAAAATTTTATAGTGTTAAGGATTTTATAAATTTTAAGTAAACTTTTGCATGCAATGTTAAATTAGATATAAAATAAGCTTAAAATTAAAACTATCATTACGTGGAAGCGTACCTAGAATACTGGCAGCATTACCGCGTTGGATAGCATGGCTGATCCGTTGACCGAAATAGCTGCCAGCGCTTGGGTTTCCAGTAGCTTTATCGAGGCGCGAAGATAGTATTTTAAACATTCTCCGCGCCTCTGGGCCCCAAGGGCCAACTGTCTCGACACCAAACGGCACAAAGATGTATGACTCACTGAGACCAACATATTTACGACGCTTGCTGTCTTCGGCAGTCGAAGCAACAGCCCCAGCACCAACTGATGTAACTTGGACATGAGAAGGAGCCAGAGTGTCGACGCAAGTAGCGTCCCACACCAGCGCCCTTCGGCGGCAAATGCCCTGCGGATGACTTCATTAATGCTGGCGTGACGAATGATACGGCCTGCCGATTTTAGGCAGGATAACCCGTGACGTCCAAGAGCATCTACCTGAACGCCATATCTACAAGTAGCCTTCCAATCGGCGTAGAAGGCAAGGCTTGTAACCAAAAGCCCGACTCATTTTGTGTCACGGCCAAAAGACGAGCACGCTCTGCTATGTCAGTAGATGAGATCAAATGATCATCAAAGGCTGACTTACAAATAAGGGCGTCCCATGCTTTTTGACACTTTTAATTGTTTAATTTCATTTCATTTCTCACAACGGAGTTCCGATTTGATCCTAGACCGCCACTTTCCAATGTGTTATCATTTGAAAATCATAAGTGCAGTAAGGACAGCAGCACAGACTAAAAACCATGACTTACAAACTCAAAAATATGATTTCAGATCTCGGCTATCTCCTCTTATTTTATAAACTGAATGGGAATAGTATATTTCATTGCGAGTGCGGAAAGTCTGTCATTGCAAAGAGTTCCGACAAATGCCTACCCGAGCCGAGGCGCAGCCGAAGGTGTACTGAACAATTAATTTTAATACAGTTGCGAAAAAATTAAGTAATTTAATAGAAAATAAAAACATAATAAACTCAACTAACTAATCATAGAAAATGGCGCCAACCGTTAAAGAATATAAGCAGAGATTTTTTTTTGTTTTCTTCACCCATTCTGGGTAGGCAAAGGAAACTATGCCCATACAGCCAAGTCTTCAGTAGATAGAAAATAAAATTTAATGAGATGAAATGAAATGAAACCTCACCTAACTCATTGAATCAAATCATTAAATCTGAAATTGAAAGAAATAGTAGCTCCTTTTTAGTAATATTTGCATCATCATAAAAACTTCTATGAATTTTGTTGTAAATACTTCGTGGTTGGTTTTTTCTTTTTAATAGACATTATTTTGACAGTTGGGAAAGAGAACGCACGAGTATGTAATAGCCCACAATCCCGAACGCTATACGTCCCTGCAATACGTCACTTTTTGAGCAACTGTATTAGAAAAAAAATTCTATGTTGGATGTTTTGATTTATTCTCTTTTTGTTAGAGAGACACAGATAATGATGACATTGATCTTATTAAAAAATAATTTTGATTTGTTTTAACGATTCTTTTAAATTTTTAACACATTTGTTTTTTATATTTTCTGGGATCATATTAATGTAGAATAATACATCGCCCAATAAAAGACTTAGTTACTCGACTTAACCGAGTAGTAGGCATAACAAGTTTATGTTTGTTCCTTGCGTTAACATTATGATTGTCACAGTTTCTAGCAAATTCCTCAGTGTGCTTGTGAACATATCGAACATTATCAAGAATATATTGCGAAGCAACAGTCAAAATGTTTATTTCTTTAATTTGTTCTCTTAATGATTCTTTAGAACTTCACTTTGTTTATCGGTTAAAAAAGAGCGCCCACGACGTAGATAGTGAATGTGAAGGCTAATGGGATTAGCTTACTAGTTTGAGTTATCAAGAATCGTGAACAATATAGGTATATTAAGTTAATGTCTTGTAAATATCTACTTCCTGTCGTAAATAATTAAGATAAGCCCTACTTTGGTTTAATATTGACACATTAGTATAATAGCTACAGCCTGTTAATTAAGCCACCGGAAATAGTTCGCCGCCTCGGTGTAATTCCAATGCTTTTTCTTGTAACGTTTCCCTTCTATCAAGAATAATGTTGAACATTAAAATGTTATAGCGGTTTTATAATCTTGAGGTATTTAACAATATCGGAAGCGTTTTTGCCAGATTGTGATGTAAAGGAGCATGCTGATATCGATTCATTACATGTTTAATGCCTCTTTCAACTGACGATATTTCAATATTTGTGGTTAATTGTGTTCATATTATAATATTTTCTATTATAAATATTTTGTTTTGTTTTGGAAAAGGAAGATAAACAAGCTATTGAGTAATCTAATGCTATGTAATCACCGCCGCCGAACACCTAAAAAACCAGAAGAATTACAGCAGCGTTGCCTTTATGATGATGATGTGTAATTGTGCAAAAGTAGATTTAAAAATTACAAATACATTATAATTGCATGCTAAGCTTCTTTTTTCATTTATTGTTCAAAAAACATATAATAAAAAAAATATTATCTGAATACTACGAAAACCTCTAAGGGTTTTTCTTCGTAAATTGTTATATTTTCTCTGCTAAAAGACTGCAAGATAGAGGATTGCTTGGGGAGAGCTAGGGGAGAGAAACAGACAGCCTGCGTATTTGTAAGCTCACGTGATAAGGAGTGGAACCGCCCATGGACATCTCAACACCAGAGGTCAAGACATCCGATCCTGGCCAATAAGTTGGAATTATGCTTGAAGGTCCCTAAGTCGTATCGGTTAGGGAAAACTTCAGCTGGTAATTGATTCCACAAAGTGGTTGTACGAGCCGAGAAGTTCCTGATAAAACGTACGGTTGTAGTATGTCAGACATCAACATGATGCGGGTGCTAATTTGAATTTTGACGAAGGTAGGAGATGTGATCGTGGAATGTGCATCGAATTGATTTTTACCAAACTCATGTTCACTACAACTACTACAACGGCACTTTATTGTAAAGGGCAGGGCATATTAATTACCATCAGCTGAACGTCCTGCTCGCCTTGTCCATTAATTTCCGTAAAAAAAATCATTTTCATTAGAAAAAAAACTAAATTAAATAGAATATTTTTCTATTTTTTCGAATTTCATTTGAATGAATGAGTAAGTTAACGTAATATGTACTAAAACCAATGACAGACCGTCATTGACTGAAACCTATAATCATGTCACACATTGACAACTATTATATAGTTACTAATCGCAGTATGGAATTTTCATATGAGCACATTTTTTACACTAATTTCATTGTCGAACCTTATATTAAGGATTGGTCTCTGCGCTCCAATTAGATACCGCACTACCTAAAAAAATAGCTTTTTTATTGCGACAACTATCAGATGCTTGTGTGCGTGGCATCTTGACACTCAATGGCATCTTTCAAATTTTGTATCAAACGCTTCGTGTTATTTTACATTGAAATTAATAAAATTAAAAAATACTTAATGATGATATGTGACCCCAGTGTCTTTCTTATTTCTTGTAGTTTTATTTTTACAAAGTTTTACTACGCAACCCGGCATTTAAGTTTCAATTATTATCAAAGTTTAACAAAACATGTGGCACGTCAACCTCACACATTATTCGAGAATGGCTCGTGTACGCCCACGTGGGCGTAGTACTTGTTGCAACACTTTACGACTAAGCCTGCGGTGTCTAGTTGGAGCGCAGCGGAGACCAATCCTTAATCTAAATGTCGAACATTAAATTTCACAATACTTCTCTTGTATATCAATCAATCGTAATATCTTCATAACCATCTAAGTTGTATTAAGTATGCTTAGTTTTAATATCAAACTTAATTTTTTTCCACTTTAACCTTTAATACGGTAAGGGTAACACAAATAAGATATTTTAGTAAGTACATAAAGAAAAAATCTTAATTATCCTTGTATGTTATTTTATAATTTTTAATTTTACAATAGTATACTTGCAGCCGTTCATGAAATAATAGGAAAAACGTTATCTCAATAATTTACAAGTTACAAAGTTAAATTCGGTTTGTGAAACAAGTCTGACGGATAATTTATTGCGGTTATAAATTGAGGTTACTTCTAACTTCAGGAGTTATGATCCACCGGCCGCTATTTTATTTAATTAACTATTGAATATATACTCATTTCTTCTCAGTCTAATTACGTTGAGAAAGTTCAGTCATTATGCAATTCAAAAAAAAATATTGCTTAAAGAAAATCTTAAGTCTTAAATCGTTACTTATATTTTAACCAATTCTTAAAGATGCCTGTTAAAGAACAGCGGCAAGAGACTCTAAAATTACTCTATTAAAATCATATTATTATTAATAATAATATTTAAAAAATATGCTGTTTGCTACAGACCACCCGAACTAATATCCTCAACATTGAACAACAAAACTTATATATTTTAAGATAATAAGATTTAAACTATGTTTATTAATTGTTTTGATTCAATTTGCTGATCTGATCGGGCTCCCTCAATCGACTGGATCGGACTTTATAAGCGTTACATATCCGACCTTAAGAGCTCGGTCTCATTCAATACTCACAAAACAAAGAATGCTCAGCATGCCTTAAGAAGTTTTCACAATTTTATTAAATGGATTGTAACACAAGGAATAACTAAATTTCTAACATAAAGGATTAATTTTACATTGGTGATATATTGCGCTTCACTTGCATTTCACCATGTAGACTATACAATTTATATTAGTTATATGTAATTAATGCTCAAATTAGATTATTACAAGCTTTAGCATTACCGATGTAATTACAAGAGTAGTGCGATAAGTTGTTATTTTAAAATCAATATCTCGTGATCTCTACGAACGTGCAGTTCTTATAGAAATTAAAGTAATGGTTCCAAGCAGACGATCACAATAGCAATTGATTAAGTGAGGCACGCAGCGTAGCGCCGACCAAAATTATAGTCTTCTACAAGTTTATTCGTGCATCGCCACGGTAGCCATAAATAAAGGGCACAAATTAAAAGTACGGGGAATGCAGTTGCATACGTAGGGTAACTATGAGTTAAGTTTTATTAGTAGGAAAGAGTAATTATATAGAATTAACACAAACAAATCACGACTCCTAGACAGACAGTGATTATCCAGTCGACAGTCCTTCCTTGACTTCTTTCATTCCTTTCAACTCATGGAAGCTCAGAATTGTTTTAGAAACTATGTTTTTTTAATGAAAATAAGGGACGAGACGAGCTTGATGTTCACTTGATGGTAATTGATACGCCCTACCCATTACAATGCAGTGCCGCTCATGATTACTGAAAAACTCAAAAATTCTGAGCGGCAACTGCGCTCGTCATCTTGAGACATATGATGTCATGTCTTATTTGCCCAGTAATTTCACTAGCTACGGCGCCAATCAGACCGAAACACAGTAATGCTTACACATTACTGCTTCACGGCAGATATAGGCGCCGCCGTTGTGGTACCCATAATCTAGCCGGCATCCGCTGCTTCGGAGCCTCTCACTGGTCTTATTTAGTCTCTAATTCTGTATATATGATAAAAAACATGAGATTAAAAATGGGATCAGTCACTCCCGTATTATTAAACGCCAAGCTCCACATACAAAGGGATCTGTGGAGGGACTTTGCCGACATTGTATGTTGGCATTCTTGAATAACTTTTATATAAAAGCAGAGAAAGTTGCTTGAAATCTGCAGTTTGGCGGCAGGAATCACAAAATGATTTAAAATAACACTCCTGAGAAATGCGGCTTGAATTTTCATACCTAATTTTTCATTCTCAACATAACGTCAAATCGAGCTGGTCACAGAGTATATCTCTGACAATTTGCTGCGTTCTGCGTCTGCTCAGCGTAGACTTGGTTAAATCTAAGTGAATTTTCGGATAGTGGAGATGTAGATGAAATGGTTGGTCGCTTCTATTGTATATTAAATAAAGTAATAAATGAATTTGTACCAAAGACAAAACTTCGGAATAGTACCTATCCGCATTGGTTTTCCAAAGCGTTGATAAAAGTGACTAAAGAAAAGATAAAATTCTACACCGTTTCCGAAAATATCATAACCCTCTGGACGAAATAGAATTAAACATTTTAAACAAGAGATGCAAAACATATACCATCTCTTGCTACAACAAATACATCCAAGATATTGAAGAGAGTATCGGTAGCAACCCAAAATATTTCTGGTCCTACTTGAATAAGAAACGTGGTACGTTTAACCATTACCCTCATAAAATGATATACAAAGATGTTACTGCTTCAGATGGAACTCAAATTTGTAATCTTTTTGCATCACATTTTTCCTCAGTTTACACTTCGTCAACCGGGTATAATTTAACAACGAGTAACGAAACTTTTGGTAATAACCATAATAACAATTTAGGTAATCTGCATATATCTAGATCAAAATTGTTTCTATACTTAAAAAGACTTGACCCTTACAAAGGCCCCGGGCCGGATGGTATCCCATCTTATTTTGTGAAAAGCTGCTGTTCTGTCCTAAGTCTTCCACTTTATCTCATATTTAACAGATCCCTAGCAACAGGTATTTTCCCATCACTTTGGAAAACTGCTAAAGTTGTCCCAATACACAAGAATGGAAATCATGTGGAGGTATCGAATTATAGACCCATCTCCATTTTACCCGTGTTTGCTAAGATTTTCGAGGCTTTAATATGTCCATACTTAGAAAAACATTTCAAACCACTCACTCATCAGCTACCTTCAGTATCTTGTCGACGCGGTTGATTCATCCCACCAAGTAGATTCTGTATACACAGACTTCTCAAAGGCGTTCGACACCGTGCCCCACGGACTACTAATTAAAAAACTAGAAAAATATGGTATCTTTGGAGCAGCCCTAAATTGGTTTGCCTCTTACTTATCGACTAGACTAGCAATACCTGGTAGTGAAAGGCTATAAATCGAATACATTCACATCAATCTCAGGTGTTCCACAAGGCTCCCACATAGGCCCTTGGCTATTTAACGTGTCCATTAATGACATAGTATCTGTGTTCAGTAATAGCAAAGTTTTTCTCTTTGCTGACGACCTCAAGCTTTGCCGAGTGATTAGAACCTCTGAGGATACTGAACTGCTACAGAAAGATCTTTCAAGTTTGTCGAGTTGGTGTTCGGAGAATGGAATGTTATTAAATACCTCGAAATGTCACCATATAAAATTTACACGCAAACATAACATCATTGAATCCCGGTACCACTTTTGTGGAACAGCATTGGAAGAGGTAAATTGCATTCGTGATTTAGGAGTAGTCTTCGATAATAAACTGACATTTCTCCCACATATTGACAAAATCGTAGCTAAGTCTTCTAGAACTGTTGGTTTCATATTAAGAAATTGTAAGTATTTTAAAAACCCGCTCACTAAGATTATTATTTATAACGCCTTTGTGAGGAGTACCTTAGAATACTGCAGTGTTGTGTGGTCACCAGTCTATAAGGTTCACCAATTACGCATTGAGCGAATTCAAAAAAGATTTTTGAGACACCTGTCATATTCGGTTGGTCTACACAAACTCCATAAATCATATGTCGAAAGACTGAATTATTTTAAAGTGGAAAACCTATCAGTTCGTCGTCAATTATCAGATATGGTATTCTTGTTCAAAGTACTGCGAAGTTTTGTCGATTGCCCTATATTGCTTGAATCTTTCACTTTTAGAGTTCCTCGCCGACTACCATATAAACCCCTGGGTCTTTTGCGTTTGCCGTTAGCTCGTACTAATCTGAAAATACACTCTCCTATATCTAGACTAGGCCAAACATATAACTCTCTCGATGTATCTGTAGACATATTTAACACGTCACCCATTGCATTTAAGACTGCTGTTCGGAAATTTTTAAATATTGTTAAATAGTATTTAAGTTAGTTATAATTCTTAAGCTATATTAATAGTAAGTATTTTTGAATGTAGTAGATAATAATAGTTCATGTAGTTTTGAACTTAATGTACTTGATATATTTTGTTACTTGATTTGCATGTTGTGGCACCTATATTCAGTGCACTTACAATTTTATTTAGACATTTACTTATTTTAAGATTACTTTTAGTGTAACATTAACTGGATGTTCTTAAATAAATAAATAAATCGTTTGACCTGTAACTATGAGGTTACAGAAATATACTCCTGGGCTTTATAGAACACTGAACGCTGACCTCACCACTCTACACTATATCTCCAAATAATTTTCAAGAAAATAAAGAAATTCTAACACTTAATATATACGTAGGTCACACTTAAAGTTTTACGTAACTTAATAAAACAACATGTTATAATCAAAATATTATGTTTACTGCTTTTTAAATATAATACTCTCCTTTACATTTTTTCATGCGATCGAACCATTTTTTAAAACAGGAGGACCACAGATCTGAAGGCATGTTTTCTACGTGCTGATTGACCGCTATCACTGTAACTCTTCGGAATTGGTAAAAGTGAAACCTCTCATCAAATCTTTGATTTTGGGGAAAATACAGAAATCACAGGGTGCTAGGTCAGGGATATGTGCAGGATGGGTGACGAGTTGCACTTTTTCGGAAGCAAAAAATTACTTAGTTTTGTTGGCCGTGTGTGAAGAAGCGTTGTCATGATGTAGGAGAACGCGGCTTTTTGGTTGTCTTTCGCGAAATTTTTTTTAACACCCTGGGTAAACAAATGGTAGAATACCACTCAGCATTAACACTCTGTTGATCTTGTGTGAAGTAAAGTGGAAGGGAAGTTAAGTGGAATTGTGTAGTGTGGGACCTGTAGCTGAAAAAAATGCGATCATTTTTTTACCAACGTTTCTCGCCTGCCTCACTTTTGTTGGCCTGTTCTCATTTTCAAACATCCATGCACAAGATTTCTGCTTTTTTTCGGGTTCAAAAAAATAAACCCACGTTTCGTCTCCTGTGACAATGTCATAAATAGCATTAGAATGTCCGTGGTTATACTTCATTAGCATCTGTGAGCACCATTCCACGCGAGCCCGCTTCTACTCCGCTGTCAGTTCATGCGAGATCCAACGACAACATAGTTTCCGAACTTTCAATTCTTCGTATTAATAGTCCTCGAATTGTCTCATAGGTAATCCGCCGATTTTCTTCATTAGCCGCTTTACAGTAGCCACATTATTTTCATTGACGGCAGTTGAAGGCCGCCCTTCACGAAATTCGTCATGTAAAGAAACCCGATCTCTATCAAATTCAGCAAATCATCGCCTCCCGGTGCTCAAGCAAGGTGCTTCTCTCCCAAAAGCATTTTGAAGTTGAGCGGCAGGGTCTTGCGGTGAGAGAGAACTTTAAAAATCATAAAAAATCATCGCTCTAAAATCTTTTCGACTTAATTTCATTTTCGTTGCGTACGTAGAACTATGATGTGTGATACAAAACAAATGACAAATGGTTTCCCCCCAATTGTTTTTTTTATTACTAAGAAGGTTGCAACGTTTCAAAAAATATAAAATTCGAAATTCAAATAGTTCTGATTAACCAGAAGTGCAAAACTTTTAGTGTGCCCTATGTAATTAATAACATTCGTGAAAATTTACGCTGAAATTCACGAATTCTTATATTCGTAATTTTCTTATATTAAAAGTTAAAAGTTAAATTTGTATTTTAATGCATACATACAAACTAGTAAGGTTTGTATATTTACACCTACCGGGATTCGAACCTGGGAGCCCCAGCTCAGCTGAAGTGAAGGACACTAACTAATGTGTGATGTTTAAGAGGTGATCTCCTGAAATGTATACTTTAAAAAAATCCATTTAAACATAATCGTATGGTTACTCTTGTATATACAAGCCAACACCGCCGTCTCACTATAATGTAAGAATGAAGTTTCCCCTCCCTGATACCAAGTTTTAGGTTCTGCGTTCCCTCCCGCGGGACGCTCGGCTCACAATTAATGCAAATAACTGCGTTTTGTTCAATTATTACGTTTTCTGTTTAATTTGTTACAAGAGGAGAATTCTAATTTTGTATCTATATACGGCTTTATGTAGAAAGAGGAATATTTATAGATTCACTATTTCATCATGAAAGTATTGCAACTCATTTCAAAAAACAAAAATTTATTATATTATGACGACACACTATTATTTGTATTATTCAGACCATATTAATTTAGTGAATAGTCGTGGTGTAAACACAAAAGCCGCGATTGCTGCCTTTCTGATCTCAAGGAGAATGGTGAATGGTGAGATCCACTCCTACATTTTATTTTCACGTCCTACTTATCAGACCGCATCAAGACTTTCCCATATCTAATAATATTAGTCGCTTCAAACGGGAAACCCTGGATGATCGGAGTCAGGACATACAGTATATAATCTTTCAGGGAATGTGGTTCACTGACTCTTTGCAATTGCAAAATCTTCCAAAATACTTAAATTGTGGTTTAATTATCACTCCAAATCTAATTACAAAATTTTAAATGTGAACGTAAAAAACGTATATATAAATTGTAAACAAAACTATTTCTTCTGAATGCAATGCCCACTAAATGCCAGGGAATCCGTAATATTCGAAGTCTGCAATCAATAAAAAAACATAAGAAACTGTGTGCTTCCTACTTTATAGTCAAGATACTTTAGCAATAACGATCAGAAGAGCCGCTCGTCTCGTTTCTAATATAAAAGAATAAAAAAGAAAGCTCTAAGAGAAACTATCTTTACTCGCTAGCAAGCCCCGGCGCGCCGCAGATTTTTGCGACATAAACCCGTAATTTAAATTCCTAAGAAGTTTATGGCTCATATAAACCGTATCTAACTACTTGGGTGACGGTTAGCATTTTATGACGATAACATATTGCAAACTGCATAACGTTGGCATGAATTATAAGAAAACTGAAGTGCGTGTTAGATGTTCCGAACTATCTCGCAGCATACAAATCTTTTAAATGCTTTTGTAAAATCTTCATTTTGAATTTTTCTCATTATTTTTAGCACCAATAGAAAACTGGCTAAACCGATTAGTATGAAATTTTGTGTGCATATCGGGTAGGTCTGAGAATTGACCAACATCTATTTTTTATACCCCTAAATGATAAGAGCAAATATATATATATATATACAGCTTCAAATTTTCACCCGTCTACGATCAACACCTAATTTTGTATCGCAATTTTTATATTATTCTGTTCCATCCACAGATCCGCAATATGGTTGCAAGATGGCAATCGAATATGATAGTTATAGTAGTACGAAAAATTTTATTTACGATATATTTTGTAGGTCTGAGAATCGGTCGTCATCTATTTTTGTGCCATTTCAACATCATTTTTTTTTCTATATTTTTTTTTTTGTTTATTCTTATTTGAAGTATTTTAATTCTTATTATTATTATTTATTTTGTTATTCTTTAATTAACCGCGTGGCACAGTAGATTTTTAAATTTTACAAACCATGGAGACTAATAACATTACTCTGAGAAAAAGAAAACCCAAACTTCACACTTCATTTTGTCTAAAACAAGACGAGTCAATGGACTCATTATGTTCGGAAACAGCAAGAAGCCTGCCAGACTTGTCTACAATAGTTACACAAGAAGAAATTATTGATTTAAAAGAAGAAATCACAAGTCTTAACATGCAGCTAAATAGTGCACACACGGAGATTTTCACACTATCAGGAGAAATTAATGAGTTGAAGAAACAAATAACGGAACAGAGAAATCAAATAGAAGTCCTTAAAAAAGTGTGTTTTAGTCCAAGAAACTATAGCCCTATAAACACTTCTTTAAAAAAAAGGAATAATCCTAGATTATTGGAATTAGCTCAAACCTTACAATTAGATTCGAGTTATACTGAAACAAATCAAGAATCGGAATTTCCCACTAATTCAAGTACTAAGGAGTTCCTACAAGAATCGGAGTCATCCTGCATTTGTTTAGAAAAAACTTATGAGAAGACAGCAATATGTTCGAGTGAGGGATGCGTCCCTACGCGAACTACGAGTACACAGGGAGAAACCTTCAAAATAAGGGAAGATGAAATAAATCCTTCATCGGTTAGTGACACGGACACCAAACCTGAAAATTCAAAAGAGAATTCAGACAAAATGCGAATTATGATACTTGGCGGACAACAATGTGTAAATTTAGCAAGATCCCTTATCCAATCACGTCAGAATACTAAATACGAAAACTATCAAATATTTTCTTTCGTTAAACCTCATGCAACGTGCGATGAACTCGTTGCGACGTTTAATAATACTGAATTTAATCATAATGACAAAATAATTTTATGTTTAGGCGAACAGGATAGTAATCCTTACAAAATTATAATGGAACTTGGTTTTTTCTTAAAGCGTCATAATAAAGCAACAGTTATTGTAACCAGTATACTGCAAAATTACTACATTAATGAAAGAAAACTGAATAATTTATTGGAACTGACTTGTAAAAATTATAAAAATTGTACATACTTGACTTTAGCAAAATCGTACCCTGGCAAGAAACACTTCATTCATGATTTTTGTTATAGAATAAATAAGCTTATCGACTCAATGTATTATAGGCAAAAATATTTAGTACCCGGTAGTAAAATTATCATGGCTCGTAGTGCGAAAGGCAGTCAACATCAAGCTCAAATATCGCAGTCTGCCAAAACTATCACCAATAGTAAAATAATAAAAGGTACTATACCATATTATTTCAAACTAAAAAGTAAAGAACAAAATAATGACATCAAAAGCGATTCATTTTTTCGAGTCCAAATTTTATCTTAATATAATGCATCAGAATATAGCAAGCGTTTTAAGTAAAAAAGATCTACTAAACATAGCTCTAACTGAACTTTTTGAAAATGGAAAAGTAGTAGATGTTATATGTCTATCCGAAACATTCGTGAATGCAGAAAACAGATCTAATATTAAGTTGAATGGATATACAATGGTATCTGCTTTTTGTAGACTTAAGCAAAAGCGTGGTGGGGTCTGCATTCTAGTCAGAGACTATATTGAGGCTGTAAAATTTGATGTCATGGATGAGCTATGTGTAGAATATTCTTTCGAATGTTGTGGTTTAAGAATACCAAAGCACAAATTAATTGTAATATGTCTATACAGGACGCCGAATTCGAACGTTGCTGAATTTTTGAATAAGCTTGATTTACTTTTACACAAATTAAGATATTGGGAGACCAGTAATATTGTGATTGTTGGTGATTTTAATATCGACACTCTAAAAAATACTAAAACGAATCTGGAGACTGGATAGACGTGTATGATGCCCAGAAATTGGACGAATCTTTTGATGAATTTTACAATACATTAATCATATTTTATAAATTATGTTTTCCTCTTCTTAAGTATAAAATTAATGTTTCAAATTCAAAAATAAAATGGTTGTCCAGAGGTATAAAAAAATCATGTGCAACAAAAAGAAAATTAAGGTATCAATATTATAAGAATAAAATACCTGCCAACAAAAACAAATTTAATAATTATTCAAAGATTCTCAACAAGTGTATAGACCTAGCTCAGAGAAGTAGTAACAACAAATATATACTTTACTCGAAAAATAAATGCAAAGCGTCGTGGAATGTGATTAAAAATAAAACTAACTCTAATGTAGGAAGTATCGATGAAATTAAATATGAAAATAAAATTATAAATAATCCAACTCAGATTGCTACTATTTTTAATAATTATTTTATAAATACAGTCACACAAAGTCAAAGTCAAAATGTAAAAAATAAAAAACCTACATATAAATTAAAACATAACAATTCAAATATTTTCTTAATGCCAACTGATGAAATGGAGATAATAACCGTTATTAAGTCACTTAATAATTCAAATTCCACGGGCTGCGATGAAATAGCAACAAAGGTAATAAAGGAATGTGCAAAGGAACTAGCTCCAGTCCTAGCCTTCTTAATAAATCTATCTTTTGAAGAAGGTACTTTCCCATCAAATTTAAAAAAGGCAAAAGTCACACCTTTACTCAAAGCGGGTGATAAAAAGGATATTAACAACTATCGACCAATCACACTCATTCCTGTTATCTCAAAAATTTTTGAAAAGATACTGCACAAGCGATTAACATCTTTTTTAACTAAACATAATATCATTTTGGAGGAACAAAATGGTTTCCAAAAAGGAAAATCAACAACTTTAGCGTGTTTTTCGCTAATAAAAGCAATATCGGAATGCATGGATACAAAAATTCCAGTAACATCAGTATTTTTTGATATGAGCAAAGCTTTTGACAATGTTTGTCATGAAAAACTATTAGATAAATGCGCTTAATATGGTATTCGAGGTCTAGCAAATGACTGGCTTAAAAGTTATCTTTCAAACCGTACTCAATACGTTGAAATTGCTAAATTAAATAATAAACAAGAAGTAATACCTTATCGATCAGAACTTAGACTTAAAACAAAAGGTGTACCACAAGGAAGTATATTGGGTCCACTTCTATTCATAATCTACATAAACGACTTACCTAGCATTACTACTAATAACTGTACTCTTTTTGCTGATGACATCTCTATTGTAATTAAATGTTACAATGAATTGACATATGATATAGAAATTAATAAAAAAAATAAAGGACACAATTGAAAGGCTTACTGAAAATAACCTGACTGTAAATATAAAAAAAACAATGTATATGCAGTATTATAATAAGAATGGGAAAGGAAAAGATATTAATGTTAATTATCATAATGAGAATATTAAAGAAGCACAACTTGTCAATTTTCTTGGTATTTCTTTAGACAGCAACTTGTCCTTCAAGTCACATGTTGACAAAATTAGCAAAAAAATTAACCAACATGTATTTGTCCTCAAACGCGTATCAAAAACAATGGGTGAAAAAACAGCGCTAATGGCATATCATGCATTCGTGGTTTCAGCTTTAAGATATGGATTGGTCATATGGGGCAACTCGGTGAGCATAGGGCATTTATTTATTGGACAGAAGAAGTGTATCAGGGCGGTTTGTGGAGCCGGCCCCCTAGATTCTTGTCGACCGCTATTTAAAAAATTGAAAATTCTATCGCTGCCATGCCTATACATTTATGAAATAAGCCTATTTGTTCAAAAACATATGTGTGATTTCTATACAAAAAAAAGCCAGAATGTTTTAAATACAAGGTATCCAAATAAACTCATAATGCCCTTCTGTAGAACTGCATCTTTTAGTAGAAATTGTTTCAGCATGTCTGTGAAAATATATAATAAATTGCCCAATGAATTGAAAGATTTACCGTTCAAAGTTTTTAAAAGAAGACTGCATCAGTGGTTAACAAATAAGTGCTTCTATAGTTTAAATGAATTTTTCAATACAAAATGAATTAGTGTAAATTAATATACTTTTATGACATTGAATTTGTTAATATTATACATAGGTACTAAATGAATTATTAAGTTATTTACGTCTCATATTATAATATTATATAAGTATTAAAATTTCATTTTATAAATATTATTGATATCATTGTGAAATCCGACATGTTTCAATATAACATTACGATTAGTGTTTAGACAATTTTGTAACATATTTTGCATGTCAATTGACGAAACATATTGGATTATCCATTATATTGTTAACACCTTAAGTACAATGTTTCCTGCAAATAAATTTCATTTCATTTCATTTCATATACCCCAAAAATTTAAATTACTGATTTTTTTTATTAATTTATATGGCAATACAACGTTTGCTTGGTCAGCTAGTAATATATTTATATCTCAAAACTCTAAATAGAATATTCATCAGATTTGACGTAAACAATGTCTCAAAGTACAAGTAAATGAGAAAATTTAAAATGGTCAGTTGTTATTTCTTGAAGTTGAATTATATAATAACTCCGCTATCATTCCGTCTGTCCGTGCGTCATTAAGTCATAATGGTCATATTTAGTATTATCTGAATAAACTGTTTAGTGAAAATTCTTATTCATGTTGAAAGAAATGGCGCTCTAGCAGAGAAAAAATAGAGTCTTGCTGTATTTTTTCTCTCTGAATCTGAACTCTCCCAATCTTTATACTTGCGCACTTTTAATAAAGTTTGAAAAAGTTAAAAAAAAAAAACATTATTAGTACAGGCATTACTAATAACAGGCTTAAGATAATTTCCGTCTCATTTAATAGCTTCCCTCAATGAACATGTTAACATAAATTTCACGGGTAATCTGCGTAAACTAGATTCACGAGCTCACAATTATTAAATATTTATTATGTCGTATTTATATACGCTAGATTCAAGACAGTACTTCACTAATAAAAGGGCGCAAATAAAAGAAAGTTAATCAGCAAATATAAATGGTTGCCTCTCGACGACATTCTCTTGACAATGGGAGATTCTTTCACGCTCTTGTTCTTTTCATTTCGTGGTTATTGAAGATTCATTCAGCTTTTTGTTGGAAATTTTCAAACAGATGTTGGCTCGTTTGTAGTGGTAGGAGCCGGCTCATATTAGCCGGGCAGGAATCTTATTGTATTATTATTATAAGTAGCATAATAAAGTGGGTTAAATTAAATAATTGTTTGATCTATGATCATTAATTCTTTGCAAGCATCATTATATTATCTAGGAACATGGAATATAATAATATTTACATAATTATTAATTAGCTTTTAGTTAGTACTAAACTTCGGGTACGGTAGTCCGTACCCGAAGTAAAGTATCCTTTCGGTTCTCAATTTTGACTAGTTTAATTTTTATATAAATTTCCTACTGTTTTACATAATTTATCTTAATTAATTTTAGTGAATTAAATTAGTTTTAGTGAATTTTGTAAGTTGATAAAACTGAGAAGAGTAAAGCACAACATATTATCATAATTACGTTCCAATATATTCCTATCCTACAAAAAGTTTACTAATTTCTATTGAAGTAATCGTAATACTATTTATTATTTTTATGGTTTACTAATAAATAAAAGCCACACAAATGTAAATAAGATTTATGTTACAACAAGAATCACCAGCGTTTCGCTATAATACAACATAATCCTCATTTGAAAACCGGACGCAGCCAGATGAAACCGGATAGAACCGAACGTAACTGGTTCCAAGTTACGATGCAATATACAACGCGCAAAGTACACGTCTCCTGTCTAGATTGCGAGACCTGTTTATAAATTTACACACAAGCTCCTTTGTTCGGATTTTATTTATTGAAATGGTTCTAAAGCTTTTAAGTTTATTGTTTTTCTGCGGTTTTAAAATATACATGGTAAACTGTTATCTTCCAATATAATAAATAGAAAATAAATGAGGGATTTATCAAAAAAATTATGGAACATGTATTTCACATGATTTTAGTTTACCAACAAACAATCGAGCACTTGTGTACGGAAAATTTTAGTGAAATCTAATTTATAAATTAATAAATAGTACAATTGGGAACCCGAAGTTTCCTATGAAAAGCATTAACTACACAGGTGCAGTGAAAATAGCGCCTATAAACAACGAAATCACTTTTTAAAAGGTTCAAATGAAAATAATACCATCGGTCTTATGATGAAACCTTTTTATTTTTTGTCACAACTACTGGTTGAAACCACGTTTCCTAGCCGTATTTCGGCTAACTTTAATTTAAATGAGACGATTAATGACTGACTTTTGTTGTAATCTTTAAAATACGAACGATATTGATCATAATACATATTTATATTCTAAAACAATTAAGTAAAAGTGAAAAAATCAAATAAATTGTCTAATTATAAAATAAGATTTAGAAAGGTATTAAGACTACCAGCTTTAACAGTGGAAGGCTTCTTTGTATAGGTTTTTGGCTAGGTTATCCTATTATGCTTCGTAGTGTAGTTGTAGTGCGCCGTAGCTAGAGAAAGCTAGAGCACAATTGCGATGCCACTTAAAATTTTGAGTTCAATCAAAAACCCTGACTGGCACTACATTGTAATGCGCTGAGTAAAAGTAACTCACTCTACCATCAAACAATTTTTAAGGCCTTATTACCAGAAAAACAGACGTTCAATACACCAAAAGCCTTTCAATATTGTAGAGTAATTGTAGCCTATTGGATACAAGATCTGGATGTATCACGTTTATCGCAAGCTCAAGCGGAGTTACAACGCGACCGATACTGACGATCGACAAACCGCTAACATCACGCGTCTCAAATTCCAATATATTGTTAAACCGCGAGCGAGATTTTCGTGCACGTCATGAGAGGTAGCGGGTTGATGGTCACGTACGGATCACAAAAATATTTTGCCAATTTTATTTGAACTCCTTGGCAACCAATTTGACAAGATATTTTTTGGTATATTTTGTACCAATGTCCTTTCCTTACACTTGTACTAATGTGCTTTTCGAAAAGTTGGCTGGGGAAAGTTAGCAATTTAGTTTAATTTTAATTTTCAGTCTTATAAGCCTTGAAACGTAGCCATGCGAGTTTGATGACTCAGTACTCACTGAGTCAGTCATGAAGTGATAAAAGTAACATATTCTCACTGTGCTTGATAAGTCTGCTAAGGACGTCATATCCTGAAAATTTATTCATATTATTTTAACCGAAGCTAAAAAGCGGTTCAAAAATACAAAATATTATAATCACTTCCGGTGCCGGGAGTCGGGCCGACGCATGAATTTTTCTAATATTTCTGTCTTTTTATCTGAAGTGTGTAATCATTGCAAGGAATTGTGCTTCACCATTGTATTTATTAGCCGTTTCGAGGCAAGTGGGCTTCCGTCTGAATGATCATTATTTTTCTCTTCCGTATCGTGGGCCACATGATAAAAAAAATGCAAAAATATAATAGCGACTGAGCTCTTAATCCGTCAAGCCATATTTATTTATAATATTTCATCATATTTTATAATAATATAATAATTATATTACAATCTTTTGAATATTTTGGATTCTAATCGACTCAAATTAATTAATGCATCACATTATTATTGTGTGATTGCTTTAATTGAATAATTTATCGGAGCTATTTCAATATGGCAGACTTTTTTCATAAATAAATGTTCGAACATTAAAACTCTTATGATATCATGACTGAAACACTCAACCTTATGACTCAGTACTAATAAAAGCATAAGAGTATTTTTTGGAGTCTTAATTAAAATATTGCATCCAGGTAAGGAAATGTATATAAACAAAGGAAATATAAAAAAATAGCAAATGCATATCTGTAGATAAACAAAAAATGCCAAAAAGAAATTAAATCTTACTAAAAGTGGTGCTTGTCAAATTACCTGCCACGACTGACAATGATTTACAGAAATCTTCCAAAATCGCTGATACTACTAACTTGTGGCAAACGTTTGTTCCAAGTCTGTCGACTTCACAAATCTCCTCAACGATCACAAAGGACGCGGCAACTCGACAGCTCTCTACCTCTTATCCAGCCCACTGCATCACGTAACGTTGATCTGACAAACTTTATCATACGCCAATTTTGTTGCTCTCACTGTATCTCCTGCATGTGTTTATTTATCTACTCATATACACGGTTAAATACACTCGCTAAAAAGGCCATGATTCCAAGATTCATCACCGTTGAATAATTAAAATATATCGATAGAGAAAATAATATGGCTTATGACCATAACAATCATCACATAAAAATCCTTACAACTCATCATCAACACAGTTTTATGAAGATAATTATTGCGCTTGATAGCATAGAATTTGGAGATAGTTTTTTTATTTTATTTTTTTATGAAAATAAAGGGACGAGACGAGCAGGACGTTCAGCTGATGGTAATTGTTACGCCTTGCATATAACAATGAAGTGCTGCTCAGGATTCTTGAAAAATTCAAAAATTCTGAGTGGTGCTACCATTGCGCTCGTATCCTTGAGACATAAGATGATGAAGTCATATTCTCACTGTCTGATATCTCTCCAGTAATTTCACTAGCTACGGCGCCTTTCAGACCGAGACACAATAATATTTACACTTTACTGCTTCATGTGTATTTTGTAACTTGTCTCAATAAAAGGCTTAAAAGTAAAATAATAGTTTAATATAAATGGACAAAAATACCCCCTCTTAATCCATATAGATCAATTAATAATATATACAACCCATCTTTCACTACTATAGAAAAACCAATCAACTTCTATATGTTTAGTGATAGATAATGTTATCCAATAGATAACGGACACCTTACTAACAAATCAGATACAACATCGCAATATGTTTTGATAAAATAAACAATTTAATTCACCAAAAAACAGCGTTATTTCAATGTCCAATAAACACATAAATAGCTTACCGAACGTATTTCGTGGCTAGTGGTGGAGAACAAGCCACGAGGCGCTATCAAACAAGGGTTTACAGGTCTGACAAACATTTGGGGTGGCGCGTCGTAGCCTGCAGCAATTCTTACCGCGTATTACACAAATTATTTTGTTCTATAGGGTTATTTAGATGTCAACCAATAAAGGAGTTTATTTCAAGTCAATAAAGTTGTAAATAACTATAATATTGCATGAGATATTTTCTTTGTATTACTGTTCTTTTGATGTAGTTTTCTGTTATCCCTATTGAAGATCGTTGTATTTATTCATAGAGAGTGTCAATTATTGTTATTATTAATGTTTTGTTTAAATTTAAAATATATTTTATACTTTAAATATTATATTCCTTGAAATATTATATTCCTAAACCTAATAATAGTTTTACTCCGATTTCATTTTTATTCATGAACTGCAATAAATAACCACCCATAAACTTATGTTCACCCTAAGTACTTGAAAGCAATCCATACAGACATAATTTTTAAGCATGGCATTTTTATGGCTAAAAGCCTCATCTCTTTAAAAATCTAATTATGGAACAATTATGTCATTTTATTCGAATCATAACACTATAAAAAATTTAAAATTAAAATAAGAATATATTGAAGCAATTTTTTTACACTTTAGATACCTAATTGATGATTGACATTACTTGAATACTCAAGTAATGTCAATCACCAATGAGACGTGGCTGATTATTTTTCCTTCGAATACTGATGAGCTGAGCGCAATTGCTTAGTCAATACATAAAATTAAGAAATTACATAAATAGCAAATTGCTCGTATTCATTATTTATCAATAATATTAATTAATTTCAAATAGATGTTATTAATAAAATGAGTGATATATTTTTTGCGTGCCGTATGGTCTGTCGTTAAGATAGCTAGGTAATTAAAGTAATGCTCAATATTATTATGGAATGTTAATTCTAAAATTGATATCTGTAATAAATTCAATTCAAACCAGCTTAAATATTAGCATTTGAATTCTTAAGCAGAATAAATTCTTCAATGTCATTGAATCGAGTGGTCGCCATCTTGGCAGCGCCTGTACAAACAGATACCGCGTCGCTAGCAATAATAGAGTTAATCTTTCGTTTAGTCTTGCTTTAGGTTGATTAGCCCTGACTCTTGAGTGTTCAATTATTTCTATTCTCTGCTGCTATATTTCTATTATATCTCTATCTTGTACTATTTCTGACTTATCTTATATGTTAATTAAAATTAATACATTAATCAGGTGAACTATAAGATTTCGTTGCTTTTTAATGTCATATATTAAAATGTAATTTTTTAAGTAGGCCTACAAAAGGTTCCGCGTGCCTTAAACAATATACACCCCCTATTTGACATTCTTGTGAGACACTGAAATATCGTGAAGAACGTTTGTTAGCTATGGATGACGGGTAGCCTAAGACTCATTTATTGGCAAACGGGTTAGTAATAATAATATATAAACAAACTAAATGAAAACTCCTAGGAAAGCAGTACACAAACAATATTAAGATCATGCAAGGAAACAAAAATATTCATAAAAAATGTTCATAAAATGAAAACTTCTGGGCCAAACTATATCAAATGGCAAACATTTCGCATCAAACTAAAGAAGAATCATGAAAATTGGATCATAAATCTTAGCGTAATTGGTGTACATAGATAAAAAAAAACCAATCGAATTGAGAACCTCCTCCTTTTCGAAGTCAGTTAAAACATAACATTAAATTCAATGAAATCATTTGGACTTCTCTATTGCAAGATATACATAAATTAGGGTGTGTTCCCTGACCTAATGCAATACGTTATACATTTGTTTATATTGGGCAGTTCTTTTGATCTATATCTCAGTGCTGCCTGTTTAACCGACTTCTTTTAGTAACATTTTTGAAAAACTCACTAGAGTCTTAACAACAATTAATGGAGGTATTAGGCTAATTAAACTCATCTTTGACGCCTGGGAAGATTCATTGGATACTAGAGAAATCTAGCTTAGACATTTTTTGTGGCTCCTAAAATTAAAGGCATTGTTTACTCCATATTGGAGTAAAAAACAATGCCCTTAATCTTATTTAAGCGAAAGACTTCAGACAGTCCACGTAAACGGTGTTTGCCGTCTTCGTGTAAAAATGCAGGAACAGGGTTCTATTCTCGGTCCTTTCTTGTTTCTTATATGTATATATTATTAACTACTTACATTTTGTGGTGGATGATAGCCATGAAATTATATTCTTTGCAAATGATACTTCACTCATTTTTGAAGTGTAGTGCCGCTCAGCATTCTTGAAAAGCCAAAAAATTCTGAGCGGCACTACAATTGCGCTCGTCACCTTGATACATAAGTAGTGTTTGAATACTGTATTTTGAGAAAAAAAAAATGCCTTTTTATGCCAAGGAAAATTAGTCACACACTTGACGCACTTTCACCAAAATTATGTATGTGACCCCAAATTAATCAAATTAGGTTTAACCAGTAGTTTGGGTAAGATGTATTATGCTTATTATTATACCTATATAAAATTTTAATAATGCATACTTAAACATACGTAATCATTATATAAACTATTGTATCTATTCAATTCGATCACGAAACATCTAGCTATTTAAATTCTATTAAATATAAAATAAAAGGGTAATTTGTCGTAGTTATTTCAGGGATAGCAATTAATAATAATATTAATATTATCTAAGAGAGATAGATAAATTATAGTCTTATAAATAGTACTTTAAAAAACTAAAGAACACGCTTTTTATAGAAAATCAAACAAAAAAATACAAAATTTAAATTATTAATTTAAAATTAACATAAAATCCTGCATGATCGACGATAGATGAAATTTATGTAAATTAACAAAAATCTTATTTATGTTTTTGTATATAAAAATGGAATAATTTTATCAAATTAATGTATTTTCATCAGTCCTCAACATATCTACGAAATTTTAACGAAATCAGGCCGTTCTAAGTGGGTCGAAATCGCGCCCAAATGAGTCGGGTACAAACAAACACATTCAGGTGAAGCTAATAAAAAGCATGAATCCATACAAAACTTACTTCAAAATTACCTTTATAGCTTATGTATGATCTTCCGTCACATTAATTAATATATTAAGATTTTAGTATATTAACAACAAAATTAATTAAAAAGTTAAATTATTACCTTTCTTCAAGTAGATATGGTTAACTTTCTTCAATAGAATATGGTTTTATCTCCAAGTTTTCAATCAACTCTACATCAATTCATCCAAATTTGTGAGAAGCGCTGAAAGTCTGCTACGCTTAATAACATAACAGCCAAGTTTGGTTTTACTCAATTTTGTTCTAATCGTAACTTGGAAACGTTCGCCATGTTTAGCAGATCGACTTAATTAATTTTGAAATGGGGTATATATATGTACACTTTTATACGATAGTTTACATTGCTATTTAAAATTAAAAACGTGTCAAGACAAAATACACTAAAAATATTTAAAGAAATATACCGGACGCGGACATTTTGTTTGCGGTGTATAACATACAAATAAGTGGAAGGATTAAGTTGAGAATGCTGAAACTTTGAAAATTTATACATCTATGATAGAGCCTCATGCTGCTGACAACCGATTAAAACAGGCCAGGTTTATTACTTTAGTCGTATAGCCTTAAACTCGTATAAGACGTAGATTGTCGCGTATACTCGACTTGTATGTTACTTTGTGTTGTGTGCGTGCATTGCTCAAAATATAGATTAAATGTCAACTTTAACCTTTTTGACGTTCTCAGAAATGTCCCAGTCTATTTTTTTTAAATGATCCTAGACACTTTTTTTGTCAACAATTTACGTTACATTTATAAATAACCTATGACGTCACTAATTGACGTCGCAAATATTTATATGTATCTTCTACGTAACTCATTTTATGCATGAACCACACAGGAGTAATTATTATATTATATATATTAATGAAAAAAGAGGTTGCTTTGCTACAGAAAAGTTTGAGGCACCTAAAACTATTGCTGTTTAGACTCCCTGTCAACTGTAAATGAAAGACTCCCTGAATATGATATGACCTGCAAAGGCTTCGTTGCGTCGGGTTTAATAAGTAAACAATAAATATTTTATTTCTACTTAATGACCTTACTTATAAATTCAGTTAATGTTTCACGTTTTGCGTAATGCGGGAATATTATATTTAAGTATTGTAAATATTTCGTAGATTCGTCAACAACGTCTACCATTTTGAAAGTTGTGAATTTATCTTTACAGTTGAGTGCAGCAAAAAGTTTACATCACACTAAACTATGGAAGTGTTGCAATTAACAACAGCGCATTTATTTATAGATGTTCATACTTCGAGATGATGAAAATAAGTTACAACTTTTATCATTTATTTGCCAAATAAAAAATACGCTCCAAATAAACAATGTACATACGCATCGACAAAAGTGGATGAAATAACAAAAATATTAAAAAAACTGTTAATTATTAAGGTATAATTATTAACTTCATTTCCACATGTCGATACCTCTGAATCAGAAAAGCATTAAGTTTATTATATATTATATGGTACTTTATATTATAGCTTACGCTTACAAGCTTCACAGTCAATTACAACATTAAACATAATATTATAAAGGAAATCATTATTACACTTACTTTAGATATTTAATTAACCAAGTCTTTCTCCCAGCAAGATAAATAATATTAAGAATTATTTGAAACTATAACGACTTTTTACTTTTTTATTTACATATTTATTTAATTGAAAATTAGATGGTTATAACCTCTCCCTCTTATAGTTAAAAAATATATTGTCAGTTTCACCAGAAAAAAAAACACAAATGAAACTGCAGTAGCATGAAACCCGGTTCATTGCTACAATAGCAGTACATTAAATATTAAGGTAGCATTGTGGCGGAACCTTCGTGTGTACACTGCGAGGGAGGTTCAATCAAATAATTAGTCAATATTTATTTAAAGTAATTGGCTTATCCTGGGGTACAATCAATGGTAGGTACGAGTCATTGGGGAGTTGTTATAAATATGTGATGTTAATTCCATACGAACACAAGCTACGACAAGGCAGTCTGTCGGTAAGAATTGACTATTTTAGTGATATTAAGAAGTATTAAAGAAGAATCAGTATTTACCTGTGAAATGTTTCTTTATTTGGATTGTTACTGTAGATAACAATACAATCTAACACAGAACACGACAACATTATATTTTTTGATTAAGATCCGTTAAAACACGGAACAATTACGATAAAAACACTAAAATCAAAATGCGATCCAATTTGGCAGGAGACTATTGGACCATAAATTGTTTCAAAACGGTTTCACCGTCCGTATATTCCGTCTCTTTCTCACACCTAGGATTTTTTGTAAGGATAGTTATATAACTAAACATATCCAATTATTCACGTTTTAAACGTTTGAATTGTTTCGCAATATCCTTTTGTCTATATGTATAAATTCGTGAGGTTTTTTTTAATATATATTTGAGAGATTTAACCAATTCCGAAATCTAGTTCTTACCAAAAGCCCATTTTATTACATACTAAGCCTATGTTATACATTTTATTATGTTATTTAAAATAAAACAATGTAACTCAGTAGTATGTAATGCTGCGAATGAGAGAATTTCACACTAAATTAGACAATTTCAAAGAATAATCGAATGATATTAGGGAAAGCGCAAATTGTTGAATTATGCTTACAAAAAGAGTGAAATAACTAATTTGGAAACAAAATGCTTATACTAATTTGATTGTAGTCGTTTTGTTTTTGTTATAGACTTAATTCACTATTCAGTTTCAATTTGTGCGAAATATTGTTTATTGTTAAAATCTCTAAAACATACAGTTCAGATGGTATTGATTGTTTCTAAACTACTTTAAACCTCGAAAAGGTTGTACAATTCAATGTTAATGAAGAGGATCCGAATAGAAAGCGTATTTGAAAATGGCGAAAATATAATATCGAGAGTGGACTGTATTAAAAAATATATATATTTTATTGTAAAAAAAAGCGTGGGGTGTAGAAGAATTTTTATTTTAATAATTTCTTAATAAGCATCCCACGCTTTTTTTTACAATAAAATATATTTTTTACACGATTTTCAATTAAAATTTATTAAAATTTATTTTCTATTTTTTAGTTGGATTTTATATAAAGCGTGCTTTTTAGTTATTTTAACTATAATTTATTTTTAATTTTTTAAGATAAATTTTCTTTAAAAGCGTATCTTTAAATCTATTAAGTACTTTAACATCAATTCCTGCCTTAAAAATGTACTAAGATTAACTATTGCAAATTGAATATTGGAATAATCTTATCAAAAGTTTGAATGAAATCTGGCCGTTTAAAGTGGGTCAAAATCGCCTCTAAAGGAGTCAGTTAGACAGACAAAAATACATACAAGTGAAGCTAATATAAAGAGTATAAAAATACGTGACGACTATATAGGATGAATTCAACATTTTAAGAAACAAATTACACACTAATCAAAAATAACCAATTAACTACGCATACTTTTTTATCCTGTCAGAACTATTGGGCTGGTCAAACCAGGTGAGTCAATAATTGTAATTTTATCCCTTTTTTTTATTAGGTTCAGTAAACGGGATACGCTCTAAATGTGGTATAAAACAGAAATATACGTTAACATGTAGGGGTGAGTGCCTCCTTATGGAAGTGATACATACAATATATAATAATTTATATATTTTCCTCAGAGTCAAATTGTATAATCTAAATTGTATCAAGCGTAAGTTCCTTCCAGAAAATTATACACTAGAGAAATAGGTATAAATAAGTTGATAAAGATAAATCAGCTTTTAATTGTATAATTTCCATTTGCAGTATTAATTCTTCCACGTTCTACAAAGCTGTGGTAGGAACTTCCTCGTGGGGTGTTTCCGGGACGATACAACATGGGTACCATCAAAAACGCACGAACACCTTCCTTAAAGTCCGGCAACGATCCTGTGATTCCTCTGGTGTTGCAAAAGAATGTGGACGGCGGTGATCACTAAGCACCAGGTGACCCGTACGCACGTTTATCCTCCTTTTCCATTAAAAAAAATTATAAATAGATTCCTTTTTGTAATAATTACTTCTATCATTGCGTATCGTCTCCAGTCTGATGTATCGAAGGGAAATAGCCAATATTCAAAACGTGCTATAAATTGACATTGGATTGTCAGAACTGCAATTTGTGGCAATTGTAGAGTAGTTTCAATAAACACAATTAATCATGCTATAATTGTGTAATAAAATGTGATAGTATAAAGTAATTAATAAACAAACAAAGGAGATTGAAGATATTATAATGAAACGTCGAGACAAAAAGCAGAGGCGGTCTGCTCCAGTAATTAGCGATGCGGTTGTTGCGCGGTGTTCCCTCGTTCCTGCTCGCTCCTCGCACATCAATCCATCTTCATTTGTGAATTAACGTCTTATAGTTCTAATTATAATTAATATCCTTCAATTACTTGTGGAGAAATTCTTAGTTAATTGATTTCATAGAATTTCTCGTGTTTATGAAATTATTTAAGCAGGCTAGCTTAATTAATGTTATCACTCAAATAAGATTACTTGAATGATATTAACGTTAATGTTATGTTTATTTACGTTTTAGGAATATCCAATACAATAATTATTATGCAAGAAAAAACAAAAACTAACACCATAAATAATTTGTAAGTTCTTCAAGAAGAACCTTACTTTTGAAACAAACTATTTCTACGATCAGATCGCTGTAATAATTTGTAATATTATTATAATATTTACTAGCTGACCCGGCAGACGTCGTACTGCCTCAATCGATAAATAAAAAACCTAAACTTTTTTATAAAATATTCTGAAAACAAGCAAAAGGATAACTTAAAAAAACTGCTCGTTATGAATGAAATTTTAATATTATTTTCGATTTTTCCTGAAATACTGGCTATTTATAAGATTTCAATTTGATATTGATGACACAAACAGTTATGATACAGTCTGTTAATCAATTTAAAGCTTTCTGATAAACTATATTTTTTGTTTTGTTTTGTGGTGGGGTAAGGTTCAGAAATTTTAGTTTTTGACAAAACTTAAGATTTATAAATCTCCATATAGTTTGTTGTCAAATGTCAAATAATATTGTTTGCGTTCTGAAATTTCATTTGCGATAAAACTTAAGATTTATCAATATATAAATATAAAATAATCTGATAGATAGTTAACAATTGTAGTTAATCTACCTACTATAGTTATCAAAAATTAAGTTTATTTTTACCTCCTGAGAAAGTTAGAAAGATATAAATATTCTAATTAGTTATTCATTTTCAACTATTCTTTCAATTTGATTTCTTAACGACGAGGGACACGTCAAAGAAAAATCAAAATTGTCGATTTTATTTAAATCCTAGCATTTTAATGTTTATTCAAACCTTTTAAACCTTCCCTGGACTTCCACAAATAATTCGAGACCAAAATTAGCCAAATCGGTCCAGCCGTTCTCGAGTTTTAGCGAGACTAACGAACAGCAATTCATTTTCATATATATAGATAGTAGATATTATTTTATTTTCTTGTTATTTATATAACATTAGCAGAATATTATTTTAATAATTATGAACCAGTTGACTTATTTCGCAAAGTAAAGTTTTAAAATTTAAAAAAAATGTTTTATCTATTTTCTATAATGCTTAATATTGAAAATAACATCAAAAGTACTAAACAATAATTTTGTGTTTTTTTAAAGTAATAACCCTAAATAATTTAAAGGGCGACATCTCAAGTCAATTTCCTAATATTATGTAAATATTGGGGTTGAGCAGGTTATCAACTGTAAATTAGATCCTGTAGATGACGCCACAACCTTAGAGTTGAACAAAGCATACAAGATTTATTACCGAAACGACACTGGAACGGTTGGGTCAGTGGAAAGAGTGCTAGCACGGAAAGCGAAAGGTCGCGGGTTCGTGTCCCGTATCGTTCATAAATTTGATTTTCAAATTTAATTTCTATAATCCAAAGAACTTATTATTAAAAGGCTCTAATTATGCTATTTCGCGAGTCGTCAATATTTTTTATCATCCTGGTATAGTATAATAATATACAAGGTCAAGTTTCTGTGACAATCATGTTCAAAGCTTTGTTATACACATAAAAACATTCAAACATAGACATACAGGTAAAGCTAATAATATAAAGCTAATGTTTAAATAAAATTTATTAATTATTACAACACACGACTTTTATAAACACATACTGACCATCTCCAACCTGTTAGCCAGTGAGTAAACGACTAAATCCAATAATAATAAATATGGTAATAGCTCGGTTAAATAAGACCAAACAAATATTATTATAAAGTTCTGTCTATAAATTATTCAAACAAATGCTTAAGGTCTTGTCAAATGTAAACTTCAAATGTGGATTTAAAACTCTAAAATAACATAAATATCTTTGTTTACAAATACTTTACATGTTACGTATGAGACAGCAATTGAGAACAGTTTATGAGATGAAATTTAACGGTTGATAAATAAACACGCGCCCCCGAGGAACCACAAACTTGTGTCAACATTCTACGAGCAGGGTTACTCCTCGGGCTTGCAAAGCGTGCAATGACATATTATTTGAAGCGGTTCTGTAAACCATATTAATTGTAACGAGCCTAGTGGCCGAGTGATTTGAATGTTTGGAAAAATCGAAAAGTATTTGCAATTTTCGAATAAATTTTCGGATTTATTTTTACTACTTGACTCATTCGAGTATAACAGATTATAAAATAATCTTTTATATATTCATTCGGTTTATGGTGGGCTGATCTGTAAATGGCCATAACATTGTAATGTATTTATTATTAATTATCAACTAATTAATTTAATAAAACTAACATAATTTTAAGTGTCTGTAGTTAAAACTAACACTTTTATAAGTGTCTGTAGCTTTGATGATCTAATTTTATTATTATTTTTACATTCCTTGGGTATTTTTGTAACTATACTACTTAATCCTTAACCGTTGTTATGTTCTGGTAAAATAATAGAACATTACAAAAATCATATAAAACAAAATTTTTATGATTTAAAAATAATGTTTTGAATAAAAATATTTAATTTTTTTTTTTTTTGAGAGGAGGAAATACGGTTACGTATTTACGCCCCGGAACGGGGCGTAATATGTCGGGCTCGAGTGTCCGCGTAAGCGGACACCCCATACCGACTAAAACCTCCTCTGTGCTGTTACATAAGACTACGCAACAACAAACGCGGGGCGTCTCCTAAGGAGACTCGAACCCTCAGACCGGCTGTGTGCTTGTGGGAAGGAAAAAAAAAATTAATCTTGCAATATGAATAGGAGAACGCAATTCCGTTTACAAACAATAATATAAAGGGCAGACAGCACGTTTCAACCTTAGTTTAGTAATCTAAGCAATATGAGCAGTATATTTAAATCATAATATGTAAGTTTATGTTCCACACAACGTATGGGAACCCTAAAACTATAACAACTTTAGGGTTTCAAGATGTAAATGTGAAGTCTCGTAACAAGTATCAGCCAACAGACGAAGGGTGCATTATTTTGGGTGAATTCTTAATCTCCGGATTCATATTTCTTAGGAATATTAAAGTGACTCACTTTAATGCAATTTCCTTCATCAATTTTGGAATACGTGTTTAGATTATATTTAATTATTTTTTTGGCTGATCTTAAAAAATCTTTTTACGAATAATTCTTTAATAGAATACTTGTGATAAAATAATCGCCTTATAATAGTAATATTTTCTTGGGGTATAGCTACACAAGTTAAGAATATATGAACGGGATTTAATTTAACTTTTCGAGATTTAATATTTTTAATTTTCTATTGATTTTTTAGTTAATGATAGTTTTAAACAGCGTTATTTATATTTTCTCCGGGCTAGTATCAGATGTAGGACCTAGTAGTAGAAATAACCAGGCTAGATTATGGTTGCAATTACTAATGGTGACAGTAATCAAGACTATCATGTACACAAACAGTGAGTTCAGTCTCTGAAACTTGACGCATCCAATATACGATAAATTATATTTATACATTTAACTATTTATTACTTTTTATGAAATAATTTATATTATTTAAACACTATTCATCCACGCAAAATAGGCGCGCTGTAGTCGTCGAGTTGCGGATAATAGCCCGTGATAACCTATAACACTATTCATATATTTGATGCAACACCTTACAAACTAATTTGTTATGTTTATTACAGCCATTGTTAAATACTTTGATAATTTGATTGAAAAGAGTGGCCGTTGAGTTACTTGTATGTTGTTCTCACGAGCTCAACTTTTTACGAATATATATTGGTAAATTCAGTAATTTAAAAAATATTTATAGTGGCGATTCAAAAGCGCTTAGTTTAAGCCTAATTGAATAAAGTTTATTTGACTTTGATCTAAACACGCAAGACAAGAAAGTGTTTCGAAGAAGAAAGATTCTCATAAGAATTCTCGTATACATAATTCGTAGCGGGGCGTCGTGATCTAGTGCTGACTGGTCGCACAATACATTCCAATCAGTTCATTATGGGGCACGCGACGGCGGAATACGTGATGTGCAATCTCGAGCTGCTATTGCACTTGCTGGCTTCATTCTTAGCTAGTTTGCAACAACATTTGGTCCTATAATGAATGTCTATTTTCTTACATACATGCGTGCGAATACTAGATTTTTGTTTGTGTAGTGTGTGCTTTCATGCTTGCATAATTTATAGGTCTAGATAGAATTTGACAACTGTAACCACGTCGAAAAAATAGTGGTGAACTGTTATCCTCTATTTTCAGCAACGCACGCATTCTAAAACAAAGTAACATAAAGTACCGCGAGTGTAAGACACACTAAAGATTACGTTAACCACTTAACAGATGCTTAAGGTGTTATGGTCTATTAAAACGTGGCCTGTTTGCTCTATTCTTTTCTCTAATGCCTCTGTATGGGAGTATAAACTATCCTAACTTTCATGCTCTTACTACTCAATTACTAAAGTCAATGATTATAAAAATTTCTACACATGTTACCTCGAAAGGAGGAGAATGGGACTTTTGGGCCTGATCATTAACAAGTTGAAATATACTTAAAAAAAAGGGTATATTTTTCTGATGTAAAATACAAAAAACTAGCTCATTTTGCAATCTACAAACCGAAAAAACATTAAAATAAAGAAAATCGATTAAAATGTAATCGAATGAATATTTAATCGATTTAAATATCATTAAGATCCAGTTGTTTTATTTCAATAATAAAAGGCATAAAAGGCATAAAAGGCATTTATTTTCTCAAAATTGATTCCTTTAGAATTCTTTTTGATGTCATTTCTTATACTACTAGATACTACTACCGCTTCGGAAACAAATGGCGCTCTGAGAGAGAAGAAGCGGCGCAAGAAACTCTCCCAGCATTCGTTTTTCTGCGCTCTTTTCAATAAAAATATACAATATTGTACAGTCGCTATAAAATAATCACAATCTAGTCCCAGGCTGTCCGATCATTTAGATATTCAGCAGTGGAGTAATAGGATTTACGACAGAGCCATTTCTTTATAAAACATTTAAATTTATTTATAGATAATGCCTGAACAGTGGCTGGGACTTTATTGTAGAAGTGTATACATTTACCCTTAAAGCTATTATGTATCTTATGAAGCCTACTAGAATTAGTTACAAGCAATCCCTTATTTCTAGTGTTATAATAATGAAAATCACTATTAAGAGCAAAAAGGTGACGATTTTTGTGAACATATATTAAATTTCCATAAATGAACTGACAATAAACAGTCATAATATTTATTTCTTTAAATTTTTCTTTGAGAGACTGTCTATAACCAAGCTGATATATAGCACGAACAGCTCTCTTTTTCAGTGCAAACACTATACCAATGTCAGCAGCATGACCCCATAGTAATATACCGTACGTCATGATGCTGTGAAAATAACTAAAGTACACTAATCTAGCGGTCGCAACATTCGTGTACTCTCTAATTTTTCTAACTGCATATGCCGCAGAGCTGAGTCTATCTGCTAGATGGGTAATATGTGGACCCCACTGAAGCTTTTTATCTAACGTGATACCCAAGAAGACCGTAGTGTCCACAAGTTCCAATCTCTGGTCATTTATAAGTACGTTGGTTTGTACCTCCGCTGTGTTTGGTGTAATGAACCGTAAACACTTTGTTTTATAGTTAGTACACAATATTAGTTAGGTGCATACTTTATGTTTATTATTATGAATAAAATATATTATTTTCTCAGGGAAAAAAAGAACAGAGCAATTATTTTATTATCAATAAATCGATTTACATAAATGATCGATACCAGTGAAATCCTTGTTCCTCAACGCTAACTTCACTTTGACAATGACAGTCTGACAGATGATTTCGTTTCTTCGTCATTGTCACTTCGTTTCTTGCTGTATTTGTTGAGTTACCGACTTGTTAACTACCTACCCAATTGAATTCCAAGGAAAATTGTCTCGAGCAGTCTGTTTTAAAGTAATTCATGTGAGCTAATGAGTATATATTATTCTTATCTGTGCAAATAAAACTATCTTTTAATTTAGGTATACTATATTATATATCTAATTACCAATTGTCTAATATTTTAATGCAAAAAAGTGTCGTTATAGTAGTAGATAGGTATACGTAGATAGGTAGGTATTTTTTATCTAAAAAAAATAAGGTTGGTACCCATCTAATATAAGTATGTGATAAATTCTTAGCAGCTAGGCATTTAATAAACCTGCTATAGATGAGCTGTCAACATATAGTTAAAGACATAACCTCATTTTTATATCTTCGATTACTCAGCTCCTAGATTGACAAATCTTGCTAAATTTTCGATTATGGATTATTTAAATGTTATCTTTTAAATAGTACTACTTTCATCTTGTTATAGGTGATAAGGCCCAGGAATGTATGGAAGCGTTTCAATCTTCTTTTGAGTTTCCAAGGGAGTGCTAACAAATTAAGTAATAATACTCACGAGAGAAAACTATGTTTATGACTGTGATTGGTATTTTGTAAAACAATTATAATATAGTATATCAAACAGAAGGTATATAGAATAATTCACTTAGGTGCGATAAAGTTCCAGTTCCATTGATAAGAATCTTTATTAGTTTTGTAACAAAAAATACCTTGTCACTTCAATTTTGTTATCAGATAACTTATTTTATAGGAGAATTTATTTATTTTTTGTTTGAATAAGAGGACAAACAAAACATTTTCATATTCATAAATTAATTCAAAAGAATTGAAATTGAGAAAAGAAAACTTTTAATAACATAAACCAATTACTTGCCAAAAATTGGAAATGGAGCGATCACGCCCATGGTTTATAATTAATAACATTAATTACAATGCTTTTTAATAAAAAAAAAAGAGGGCCACCTAGTTTCCTATTCCTATTCAATGGGTTGCTGATTTTGAACTTCAATTACTCAAGTTAAAATCCTATTAAAAGTATAAAATACTATCACTATTGCAGTTATTTGATACTTTGAATTTGAATGAAATTTTTTTGGTAAATATAATGATAATCTAACAAAAAATTGTTTTATTATAATTTTTTCAAGACGCAATTAATTTCAATCTGAACATATATCATGATAATGATCAGATTCAGAAAATAAACAAATATAATAAAGAAAAGGTTGACGATTCATGGTTTTGATAATGGGATAGCGGGCAGTATGGAAATAGTCCGCGGTCGTTCGCAATCGTTATTTTGTTATTGCACTCGAATGGAATCGAATGCTCTTTCGGTAAGTACTCGGAAATTGGAATGGACTTTTAAAGGTTTACAATGTCTGCATTTTGTATCATATTATTGCGTTATGATTGGGTTTATACCAACATATTCATATTGTATCGAGTATTGAGATAAATTATATTAAAAATATTATGTTTTGACATATTGTGCTTTTTTAATGTTACAATGGATGTTTTCTCCACCTAAGTGCTTCAAGTTCGAGCTCGATGAACATAAACTTTCTTAAATAATTTAAATTTATTGCCACGAATTAGAACCAAAGGAAAAATTCGGACAAGTGGTCTGTGTCGATCACAAAGGGCTTCGTGTCAATTAAATCACAAAATTAACAGTAAAAAACAATTACATAACAAAAATAAAATAATATTATAACATCTAAAGACCACAGACGTAAGTGTAAGATTGTTGTAATTTTAACTACACGCGTTCTTGAGAAAAAGGTTCAAGACGGGTAGTAAATGTAAAATCTAATCAGCTCGAAAAATTAAAATAATACTCCCAATTTGTTCATCAAGGGGAGAATGATAGAGGCATAAGGTGAAGCTGAGGGCCCAATACACATCTGTAAGGGAATTTTATTTTTCTCCTGATAGGTGCTTTATTGTATTTTAAAAAGGAAAATAAATAACAAATTATTATAATTTTTAAAATTAAGTGGAAATAAAAATTTAGCAAATTGAACTCTTTTGACCCCATCTTATGAAAATTAATAATATAATTATTTTTTTACCTGAAAATATTCAATTATTATCCAACAAAATACAAATGAAGTAAACTCGTTAGAAACTATTTTTCATAATTTTTATTCTACTGTCCGCTTAACCTGTATTGTGCCTTTGAATGGTTGTGACAACTAGGCTGAAACTGCGTTGTCACATAATATGAAATGATACGGAGATCGGTTGTGTTATGAATGTTGTTGGTGAATTCAGCTATGAAATTGCCGTTTTATTGAACCTACATGGTTTGAGATTTTTGAGTGAAATATTTTTTCACATGGTACCTATGTAACTTCTTTTAAAAAATTATCGACTTTCAGCTGTTTTTTTTTATTCAGCTTAGACAAGGAAGACGGATACTTCGAAAATTCGAGTGATTTTTGAATACGAGTTCCGACGCGGAATTCACGCGGCAGAAACTTTTTTTCAGTACAAATCCCCCCACTATTTAGATGAAACTGCTACAATTAATTATAAACCACCATTTGACAGCTATTACGTATTTGTATCCATTTATAAATATTTTCTTGCATAACTGAACATCAGAAAGTATTTATACAGTTGTCTGTCACTGATCAAACAAGATAGAGTGCAAGTTAAACCAACTCACCATGTCCCCTAATGTAACGCCATCTTCCAGACGAAAGTACAAGTTGATAAGTATGCAAATATCTAGCCCCGGGGGTGTCAGATCTACGAGTAACGCGGTTAGTAACGCGTTATGTAATTCTTGAATGCGTTACTTATTTTGTATATTGTTTTTATTGCATTTTGAAAATTTTGACTCACTGTGTTTTCTTGCAGCTCATTTCTGAAACAGTTGGACTGAATTTGCCGAGATTTTCACTGATAATTTGCTCATGATATAAAAAGAAGTTTTTTTTTTTTTCAATTCAGGTTTTGTGCTAAAATCTCGAAATCTATGTGGGCGTGAAGTAAAAAAAGGGAAGAAAGAATGAGGTACTCAAATTTTTATCCGTAGAAACCTTGCGCAGACAAAAAAATTTGTTTCATGCTTGTATTGTTGTGATAGTCAATACATTCTAAAAATCATGATAAATCATAAGCCTCAAAAACATTATTTTCAACAATAGTTACTTCCTGTTAACAAATGCTGGAATTGTTGTTGAAAAAAAAATGTTAAATAATTTTGAGGACTTCCATAAATTTCTCCAAAGGATGATGTGCGCATCACCGTTTCAAACTTAGATGAACACACAGCCCAGTGATTAGTGATCATGAATCAACTTTTCACTTTTTTTACGAGTGGGAGACTCCCTTGCACCGGATGCCGACTAGATTATGGATACCACAAGGGCGCCTATTTCTGCCGTGAACCAGTAATGTGTAAGCATTACTGTGTTTCGGTCTGAAGGGCGCCGCGCCGTAGCCAGTGAAATTACTGGGAATAAAAATAAAAATAAATGAGACTTAACATTTTATGTCTCAAGGTGACGAGCACAGTTGTAGTGCCACTCAGAATTTTTGGGTCTTTCAAGAATTCTGTGCGGCACTGCATTGTAATGGGCAGCGCGTATCAAGTACTATCAGCTGAACGTCCTGCCCGTCACTTATTTTTATTAAAAAAAAAACAAAAAAAAAGTCTATTCGGTCCATAACTTAATTTTGCACATAATTTAACGGCAAGAACATAACATAATTTTGAATACAGTTGAAATTGAAATTTACATGTTAGCTATAATAGCGGCTATGATTCCTTCTATTGGTTGCAAGTTTCCACACAATATTAAATATATTTTATTCGTAATTAAGTCTCTTATATCAGACGACAAGAAAATATCTTCTCCGTCACCATTTTAAGAATATTAAAACTCGTTGATTCCCGGGATGAGCCATATCTCTTTATAAAACTTTTCTTACTTAAACAATTTTCTCAAGAAATTTGCATTTCCCGTAAAAGCCAGACCGGTTATAAATGAAAGAAAATTGGCAGTAACTGTACTTAAGTGAAAATAACGATAATTATAGCGAACTTCTAGTGCCGTAATGAACCTATATGGAGTCGTGCTTTAGTCGTATTCACACATAAAAGATTTGTTAATTAGTATACAATTAACTCTTCTAGCATATTGTAACAACAGAATTACCAGCAGGATTCTTCTAATAGTTATAATTGCTGGATTGTATCAATAATTTGAGTCTGTTTTATTCCAAATTGATTTATTTTTAAGGATTACTTGATTATTTGAAATCATAATAAAATATAACCATTAAGTTTTCACTACAACCTACTTGCTGGCTGCAGGCGTTTCGTTTTTTTCTAATAGTAATAAGTTGACACACTCTTTTAAATATATTATTTTCCTCCAAATTAGGCATAATCACCCACAGTACAGGTGCTAGATAACAATATATAATTAAATACAATAGATTTAAACATACACGAATACATATATTATAATCTAATCCATGACTACCGGGATTTGAACACGATACCTCCAGGTCAGAGGTCATGATCGCTAGCCACTGGGCTGTGTGTTCATCAAATCAATAGTTTTTTTATTCATTCATATAAAAAAATATCCATGTGAACAGTGATAGCATATAAAACATAGATACATTTCTGACACTTTAAAATAGCGCAACTGAAACTATACATTGCTATCGGATTCCAGTTGGACGGGATCTTAATAACGGCTACAACAAGGATTTAAAATTCATTCATGTGTTATAACACAAGTTTGACAATAACAAGTGCTGTATAAATATCATTATTTCAAGTGGTGCAGAAATCATACTGATCGTCGCCCCAAGGGTTATTGAATCACTTTTCACTTGTTAGTAGACTAATAAATTAAAAATACAATAAAATATATTTTCTTTGAGGCATGGCATAATTCATTCTGTAAAAACATGTTTTACTCACTTTGTGTTACGAGAACTAGTATTTATTTAGTTACAAACAGATTTGTGATGGGAATCTGCGGTGATTTTTGTTTTTCGGTATTTTCGACTCTTTTTCAACTCTTCTTATATATAATAATGTGTGTCATAGTGCCTTTATCGTTTCACTTTTATTTTTAATTTAGATTCCCACAAGGTAGAGTCATAAATAATTATGGATAAAAGCTGTTAAATTTTAAATAGGAAAATGGATTCCGGAGAAACCCAAAATCCTGAGCAGCATCACAATATCAGTCATCCTTTGGATGTTAGTTAAGTTTCGCTATCTCAATAAGTTTACTAGTTTCTTTGGTACACACCTAGCATCTGGCTGGCATCCTGTGCAATAAGCCACCCACTAGATAGACTAGGTGGGTAGGTTTACTTTTAATATTTGTCATAGATTGCTTGGTTTAAATTATACAATTGTAAGTTTTAAACACAAACTCAACACAAAGTTTTTCTGGGGCCGCAACTTTTGAATCGTTCTGATTCTTTGAAACTTCTTAGTATTGTCAACTTAAGAACTGCACTATTGTAGCTTCATTTGAAAATTATTTAGCAGAAACTCAGAATGAACAAACACTTTCACTTTAATGATCAACTGTCAAATATTATGATTGCTTGCATTTAAAGTTTTCTCGATTAAATGTCTTTTTAAATTTTATAACATTTTAAAATTTATATTATGCTGACTTAGTAATTGTGTGGAATAGAGAAATATACTAAGAGGACAGGAGAAATAATAGAGAACTGGTTTAATAACCTAAAATACATATAGCAGTGTATTATGTGTACCATAACAGCGCTTATTTCTGCCGTGAAACTGTAATGTGTAAACATTATTGTGTTTCGGTCTGAAGGCCGCCGTAACTAGTGAAATTACTGGGCAAATGAGACTTAGCATCTTACGTCTCAAGGTGACGAGCGCAATTGTCGTGCCGTTCAGAATTTTTGGACTTGTCTAGAACCCTGAGCGGCACTGCATTGTAATGAGTAGGGCGTATCAATTACATCCGCTGAACAACTTGCTCGTCTCGTCCCGTATTTTAATTAAAAAAATATAATACTAACATTATTACATAGTTTATAATATGTTATTTCTTTGAATCTAAGATAAAATAACAATTACTTGTTCATAATATATTTGTAGCAATGTAAATTTTAGTGAAGTTTTAAATATATATTATACTAGCTGACCCAGCAAACGTTGTATTGCCGATATTAAAATCGCGATACAAAAGTAACTGTTGATCGTAGATGGGTGAAAATTTGAAGTTGTGTGTATTTTTTAATGCTGACCCATAATCAATCAAATTTAAAAAAAATGTCAAAAAAATTAAAAAAAAATGTCGTGTGGACCACCCTTAACATTTAGGGGGATGAAAAATAGATGTTGGCCGATTCTCAGATCTACTACCGTTTCGGAGGAGTACGGGAACGAACATTGTGACACGAGAATTTTATATATAAGATGTATAAAAATTGCAGATTTCTTTTGAACAAATAAAAATTAAAACTTAAACTTAAATGGCTCGCCTGCTTAATATTCCTTAAAAATTGCTATTGCAAAATTTTTCAGGCCTTGAACAACAAAATCAACGTATGTAACTTATAAAAAATGACCTTCATTTTAAACAAATAATTTAATTCTTAGTTAAAAATATTAATTAAATATAATTTAATGTAAATATTAAACTCGCATCAGGACACGTGACCTGATCGAAAATTCGTAAGATAGTCTTTGAAATTATGGTTGAAAGTTGATTTTTCTGAGACATAGCGTGCATAATGTGCAATATTTTGTAATAGTTTAGAAGTGTTAAATTTTTTATGTAACATAAATTGTCATTTTTGTGTACGATAGCGCATAATAAATGAATTTTATATTTAACCACATAAATGCTGGTACTTTTATTCTGACTCAACTCTATTAATATTTATTATTAATGTTATTGTTTTCATCTCCTATGATTACCACCTATATTTGGCGAAAAATCACGTCCTCAAATATCGTGAGTGTCACCAGTCATGCTGTATATAAGAGAGGTGGAAAGGTGATATTTTGCTATCGATATTTGAAGGGTGAGTGACCTCTGGTCCAGTGGCAAACATCCCGCTCACTGTAAAAGAGTCAACATAGAACCGAGTCAATTTTGTCTACCTGTATAACGGGACTTAACATTTTAGTGTTTATCATGATATTGTGAGGCCATGTTGACACGTCGGTACTATAGCAATTTCTATTTCTTTTTTTTTATTTAAAAGGGGAACTAACGAGCGTACGGGTCTCCCACATTCTCTTGCAACACCAGAGGAATCACAGGAGCGTTGCTGGCCTTTAAAAATGGTGTACGCGCCTTTTGAAGGTACCCATGTCGTGTCGTCGCGGAAACAACGCTCAAGGAAGCTCATTCCACAGCTTTGTAGTACGTGGAAGAAAGCTTCCTGAAATCCGCACTGTGGAGGACCGCCACACATCCAGGTGGTGAGGATGATATCCAAACTTGTGGCGTGTCGTGCGAAGGTGGAATTCGGCGGCATCAGGTGAAACAGCTGTTTGGAACACTCCCCGTGATAGATGCGGTAGAAGATACACAATTAAGTGACGTCTCTACGTAACACCAAGTGACCCAGCCGTTCACAGAGCACTGGTTCCCCGACGATTCAAGCTGCTCTGCGTTGCACGCCGTCAAATGGATCGAGCTGATACTGGGGTGCACCAGACCAGAGGTGATAGCAATACTCCATGTGTGGCTGGACCTGTGATTTCGGTGTGGAAAATATAAAGGATATAATTTCAAATGAAACGATTCCGGTGAATCCCTGGGTCCACTTTTTTCCCATAAAATCTGTTTGTTATTATGTTTAATATACTATCTATATATGTTTAATATACTACTATATACTATCTACTATAATCACACATATTTTGTGAAGTGGTGTAAATATTTATTTATCAGAGGAGCAATTCCAAGTAAAAATTTAAACCAATACTGTAGAATCCCAGATTACATTAATCCCAGATTTTGTTTCACACTTTTCTCTCCACTATTAATAAATAAAACCACATTAATGTTAAATATCAACTTTAGTATAGATAACTTTACTAAATGTTAAATATTTATTGTTTTAATTTATCTTTTGATTATGTGACCTTAACATTATAGTATGGGACCCAGTGGTCTATGAACGGCTAGATCACTTGGCGTTGCGTAGAGACGTCGCTTCATAGTGTGTCTTCTCCGCATTTATCACGGGGAGTGTTCCGAAAAGCTGTTGCACCTGATTCCTTCCACAGGATTCCCACCTTCGCACGACACGCCACAAATTAGGATATCATCCCCACCATCTGGATGTGTGGCGGTGCTCAACAGTGCGGTTTTTAAGGAGCTTTCTTCTACGTATTACAAAGCTGGGGAATAAACTTTCTTGTACTGTTTTTTCGGGACGATACGACATGGGTACCTTCAAAAAAAGGGCGTACACCTTCCTTAAGGGCCGGCAACGCTCCTGTGATTCCTTTAGTGTTGTAAGAGAATGTGGGAAGCGGTGATCACTTTTACAATTAACACCGGGTGACCCGTACGCTCGTTTGTCCTCCTTTTCCATAGTAAAAAGGACTACAAATAAAAAAAATAGTCAAACCGTGATGGTGTAGGTACTAGTCAACTCGAACCATCAAATACACTCATTATATTTTCATCAACACAATATCACGTTAACTTGTATTTTACATATTGGGATTATGGTCTAGCTAGCGAGCTGCTGTTATTCAATTTAATGCTACATTGCTCTTATTATGGTTTGCGGGATAACGATCCAGTTAACATAATGTATCAAAATTATATTTTACGAAAATGTTATTTAATAATATAATTTAGTATGATCATGTAACAGGCTGACGGATGAGCACTATCATCATCATCAGCATTTCAGCCGAAAGACGTCCACTGCTGGACAAAGGTCTCCCCCAAAGATCGCCATAACGATCGGTCCTGCATAAAATGCATAAAAGGCATTTAATTTCTCGAAATTGATTCCTTTAGAATTCTTTGTGGTGTCATTTCTAATATACTAGATACTACTACCGCTTCGGAAACAAATGGCGCTCTGAGAGAGAAGAAACGGCGCAAGAAACTCTCCCAGTATTCTTTTTTTGCGCTCTTTTTAATAAAAATATACAACACTGCAACTGCAACAATATACAGACTGCGCAGCCCTCATCCAACCTATTCCGGCGATTTTGACCAGATCGTCGGTCCATCTTATGGATGAATGAGCAAAAATCAAAAAATCATTTTTTTATACAATAAGGGACGAGAAGGGCAGGACGTTCAGCTGATGCATAATTGATACGCCCTGCCGATTACAATGCAGTGCCGCTCAGGACTTCCCAAACACAAAAAACCCAAAAATTCAGATTGGCACTACAACTGCGCTCATCACCTTGAGACATAAGATGTTAAGTTTTATTTGCCCAGAAATTTCACTAGCTACGGCGCCCTTCAGACCTAAACACAATAATGCATACACATTACTGCTTCACGGCAGAAATAGGCGCCGTTGGGGTACCCAAAATCGAGCCGGCATCCTGCAAAGGAGTCTCCCACGGGTCATATACAAATATTGTTGTGGTAGATTATTATTATCAGATTTTTAAACAATAAATTAATAAATTAGCTTTTTATTCTGAACTCGAAATGGCCACCTATAAGTTCCATTGACACCTGTATATGACAACTCATCTCCAATTCAATTTAAAATACATGGTAAATATTTAATCCTCCAACACCAGAAAGCTGGCGGTAATAACTTACTATCAGGATAATTACATGCTTGTTTGTCCTCTTATTTTTAACCGACTTCAAAAAGGAGGAGGTTATCAATTCGATCGGTATTTTTTTTATGTATGTACACCGATTACTCTGAGATTTATGATCTGTAATAACTATTATTTCTATGTGCTACATATTGATAGCTTTGAAGTCAGTGCCAAGCCAAATGTAATAAAGGTAACTAACTACACTTGCCACGCGTAACTTTGAGCGGCATAGCTTCGTCTAGAACAAAACAACTCAAGCGGACAGAAACGCGTGGCCAGACCCAACCTAAATAATTACAGTAAGTAAGCTGTTTATAATATTAAGTTTTATTTTGTTATGGGCTTGGCACTGACTTTCACTACTACCAGTCCTATCCGTGTTTATTATTATTTACAAATAACTATTAATTACCATCAACATCAAAATTTACTACAGAATACTTATGATTTTTATGTGTATCTACAATGTTTTAAAATAAAATAAATTTAATGTGCACTTCTATACTAAGAATTAACTCACATAAACACCGAATCACATTAAAAGAAAAACAAAAATATAGTAAAAAGTGTCAACAGATTTACAATACGAGTAGTTCCCAAGTACGTAATGGCAAGCATTACGCATTTTACAACGAAGTGCTTCCGTCACTCAGAGCGCGATGATAAATATTCTGCGTTGAAAGCATAAACGATGTATTTAAAATTATTGTACTGATATTGAATTTATAAGTTTATTCTTTAAAATATATAGATAATGCTTACTTTATCAGCACACGATACAGTGATATTAAACATTAATAACATTAGAAATATAATAGAAATACACTTTGTTAACCAATTATCAACAAAAGAAACGGCGCAACATATTAGAAGTTCATTATTTGATAAAAAATAAATCGATCTCCAGCACTTACTAATTTACTAATTAATGTTAATGGATACAAGTATCTTACCATGCCTCACATACGCAAGCAAGACATGGGTGCACACTAAGAAAATTAAGCATCGATTACCAACAACACAACATGCCATGGAGAGAAGTATCTTGAGGCTCAGATAGATACACAAATCCGAAACAAAACCGTCAGGAAAAATCCACAACCTTACAGATGACAAAATGGAGTAGTCCATCAGGTAGCAGATACCGAGGTAGACCCAAAATGAGGTGGAGTGATGACTTTCTTACAGTGGCAGGTAAAAACTGGCTCCAGCCTCCTATCTCCAGATAGCAAAAAATAGAGAGTTGTGGAAGAAGATGGAGGAGGCATATACCCGGATGGGATAAAGATTATAATTTAGGTGTTAACATTAGTTTAAGGTATAATTTTTTAAGTTACTAACAGATTAAAATATGTAATCTATACTGTTGAATAAATATGCTTATTATTATTAAAATTAATTAAATGACTCTAAAATCTCCTAATTCATTGACGCTTGCTTCATGGAAAATGCAAAATGCATAAAACAAAACCGAAAATTTAAAAATATTTCATGTCAGTGTATTTTTCGCGACTCTATTGTTTTCAGTAACAATAACACTATATCAAATGTGAAGTGAATATCAGTGCACTACTGGACGTTGAAATTGACTCCACTGGACTCTTCCGACAATAAATTGCAGTTTATGTGCTGTGTTTTTGATTTATCTTAAAATCACACAAATAAAACGGAGAACAAAATTTTATGAATGATGCGGGACTCGAACCCGCGCCCTCTCACGTTCCGTGCGAGCGCTCTTTCCAACTAAGGAAACCGTTCGAGTGACGTGTCATTGATAAAAACTTGTTTGCTTTGTTCAACTCTCAGGTTGTGGCTTCATCTACAGGATCTACTTTACACTGATAACCTGCTCAACCCCAATATTTGCATATTAGGAAATTTATTGAAATAGGCGTTACTTTGCGGAAATCCATAATTATCCAAATGTTTTGAGTTTTCTACACGAGGCATCCCCAGGACATTCTGACTCGCCAAAATCTGGCACGAGACATCTAATATGATGTCTTATGAGGAAATTGACTTGACATATCGCTGGTATGTTTATTACAAGAGTAACATTTATATGTGTCGTTTTTTTTAATAAGTTGGTGGAACAGAATGCACAAATTATATTTTTTTATTTATCATCGTTAGTTGTAACTTCATCTTCATTTGGAATAGCAGGACCAAGTATTCTGGCTACTAGTATTCAGACACATACAAAGTTCACAAGGCAAGCGTCAGTTGAACACCCTTCTCTACTCTGTCTCTAATACTTATTGTAGTTGTAAAGATAAATATTTTATAATCACATCACGACCAGTTATTATATATTATTTGCATTGACTAAAGTTATGTTTAAAATTCTATAAAAAACTGGCATATGCCAACTATAAAAATATAAACTATAGTAAAAAAAATATCAAAAAAACAACCGACTTCAAAAACATTCCAAAACAAAAGATATAATATACACTAAAAAGTATTAAAATAATTGCGTATTTTAATACAATCTAATTAATTAATCTAATTCTAGTTACTATTATTGTTATTTTTCTTCTCTCATGTGGTCTTCCTCCAATCTGCTGGACTTTTCTAGAATTAAATTCACAATCTACAGCGTTATATGGCGTTGTGGTCTTTCGGAAAAACGTACTTCATCTACTCCCTTTAGCAACATTTACCGTCGTACGTCTCAGGTAAATCCAATCTTCAAATTATCCTGTAGATGTCCGGAAACAATCTTAATTTTATTTGTGGGTCAAACAAAAAACTTACGATAGTACCGACGTTGGGCCTAAAAGGCCGACTAAGTTAGGCAGTTTAAGCAGCGTAAGTTAACGAAATCACATTCACTGGCACTACTACCACACTCATCGGCGTCGTCGCAAATTAACTCGCAGCTACTGACAAGCAAGGGTCTCATCTGTGCGGGGAAGAGGTAAAACTAATGACTTGTCAACCCGTAGTGGCCTCACATAGTTTCCAATGCCGTTTTTAAGAAAAACTTTTGATTAAAATTTTGTGATTATAGCGTTTCATTTATGTATAATATTTATATGTATATTACAGCGTTGTTGTTGTCCCGCGGTACATCTTACGCGTTACCGCTGAGTGCTCGTTTCACGGCAAATAACTTCGGATGCAGCGCTGTCTGCTGCGTACATCGGCATGTGTTGCTGACTTTGTCACATATCACCTCTAACGGCTATTTAAATAAATGAAATGCTGGAAGTGACACATTGCTTTTTAGGTGCAACATAATAAAATGTCACTTTAACGTAAAATGGGCTGCTGATAATTAAATGTTTACAAGTATTTATCAATATATCGTAAATTTTATAATTATTACTTATGAGTTCCATATAAGTATAAATAAATTTGATTTAATTATAAAATCACTGAATCTGATTTAAAATAAACATGAGAATAGATGTTAAGAATACACAATATTATTTTCTTTACGTGAATGTGAGATGGTTGACAGTCAATATCACATTGACTGGTGACATCTTCCCATAACATTGTACATAACAAAATCATATTAGTATGATCGATATTGTAGCCGATCACATCGTACCGTTCTCGCCCTCCGAAACAAAGATTAAATGTATGCGAGTAATTTATTTTTGTATTAATTATTGGTTGGTCAGTTAGAGATGAAGGTTGCAGATGTTATTTTAGTATTAGAACCCAAAATACATTTAAGAAGACAACATGCATATTATATATTATGTAGACAAGTTAAATAAATTTTCATTTATTCGTGTAATCTTTAACATTTTGTGTTACCTACTATATAAATTATCCGCTAACATTTTATATGTTAGCAAATGTATGTTCTATAAAATAAGTTGTAAGCAGACATATTGTCAACATTTGGGAAGCTGCGACAGAAGCGGGGATCGTTATCATTATCTGCGACGTCTTATCATTGACGTGCGCTGAACGTGATACCCATAACGTTTGCATTAATGCTTTTTTCACTAGATTTTATTATTTAAATAAACACTAAAATATTACAATTGATGAGATGGATTTATTAAAAAAAAATGATATAGTCAGAGCCCTTTTATTTTAAGATTGTTAATTATCCACCTATTTTTATAATGCTGATGCTAACAAAAAAATTACCAAAACTTGTTAGAAGGTGCCACTGAAAGGCTTTTGAAATAACAAAGACACTTTTTTTGCCTCTCAAAACTATAACCATCTTCGGCTGAATTATTCTCATATTATTCAGAGCATACTCGCAGTTCAAAGCCCGACAACGCATCTCTTGAGATCTTATACAGCAGATGTACATGGACGGCTGGCTTTTAATCAAGTTAGCCCCCTCTTATTAAAACAAATAATAACAAGTTTAATAATAGTATTTAACAAAACATCCATTATTACGTGATATATGATAGATGCATATTCGTGAGGTAATTTGAAATATATTTGGTATTTTTATTATTTGTGCGAGACTCTCTAATGTTACGTGTACTACATAATGTTTTACGACATTCCCCAGCAGATTGGCGAACATAACTCACGGAATGACACAACATTCCCTCCACAATTTCTCATCTCTCATCAACTCTCATTTTGTACTCAGCGTATTAGAGGCTGTAATATCCAAATGGAGCCCCATTCTGCCTTATATTCGTGATGTTTTAGATACTTTTACTTGATACTTACCACAGTATGTCTCAGGCTCGTTTGTTCAGTGTGGTAAACATTGTTTAGTTGGATTAATGATTTATATTTTTGTACAAAATTTCCATTAAGAATCATACTACACTAACACAAACGTTGAATTAGCTATTTACAGTAGTTATTTATTTACATTTATCTCTAGTTACGGGTATGTTGCTGTCACCTTTTAATGACTAGATCATATCTATCCATAGTTATGTCCAATATAGTATATATATTATTAGTCATAGTCCAATGCTATATGTCGATAGGTAATTGCAGTGTAAATAAGCGTAAAAAGATAGATTTGTCTACCTCTAGTAAATTAAGTAAGGATGGATAGGTTATTGAAAAGGGCCGCTAGTCACTATTCTCTTAAATAATTGCGTGTCATTATTTATGTATTTTATGCAAGACAAAATCTTATCAAAATCATAAATAAGCAGTCTTAAGTGACTTCAGCAGGTATAATCCCTCATGGCTTATTATGCATCACTGACTACGCAGGGCGATCTGTATATAACTTTGCATTGTACACATTTGTTTTTGCGTATCGTAAATGGATTGGTAGAGTCACCCAAGCGGCTCCCAGAGGTAACCTAATGCCATCCTTATTGGATTTTCTCCTGACTATACACCCCGGTGGATACAGGAGTGTAATGCCTATCAGACATCCATGTCGTAGAACACCAGCGAACCACCGCGTGTGGCTCTACTAGTCAGCACGTGAAGGTAGTGTTTATTTCCCTACTGATGAATCAAGTGCTTTCATCGTTGCAATAGCTAATGTGACACTTTCGTACCCGCTGACGCGTTACAGTCTCACAGCATCTACACTTGAGCACAGAATCAAAATAACAAAAATGGCAGGAAATTGTGTTTTTTGCATTTTTTTTTTTTAAATAATAATAATGACACACTTTTACACAAATTATCTTACCCCAAACTAGGCATAGCCTGTACTATGGGTACAAGACAACGATATATTTAATGGAATATACTAACTTATAATAATTATACACTAATTATTACATAACTTATATGTATAATATTAATTAATACATATAAATATCCATTACTTGGAAACAAAAATCCATATTCATCATAAAAATGATTGCACGAACTGGGATTTGAGCCCGGGACCTCTAGCTTAGTCAGGGTCACTAACCATTTGGCTATATGGGTCGTCATCAATTGCATCAATTGAAGAGTTTTTGATATTATTATTTTTGCCAAATTGCCTCAGCTGATACCAAGCTTTATAGTACCAATAAATGGCACAACACATTTCTGGTTCAATGCGTCGTCGGTAAAAGCAGCATCTAACTGCAAAAAGGGAACGTTTCGAACTTGAGTTAATGTGTTGATCATGTGTGAATCCGACGACGAGCAGCTTACATTCAGGAACTCGCAAGTTCTGGGCATTATTCAAATCTGGTCTTGGTCACTTCGGCCTGCCTTCACCGCTGCCGCTATGCATGGGGGGTGACCGCCTGACGCAAACGGCAAAAATGAAGGCCGCTTTCTGAATACTCTCCTATAACTCGACTCGCCACTGAAGTACACATCATACAATGCCGGAGTTCTATTTCTGAAGTACAGTTCAGACAGAAATCATGAAAGGGAGTTCGGTATTCCTTTGATGTCAAGAAGTTTCCCATCATTCTCAAAACGTACACGTTGAGTCAAAACCGATGCTAACGCGTTTATTCCAGCACACGTACCTGAAAAGGACTCGCGAAAGTCGAAACTAGTCCATCTGATTCCTCAAAAATGTGACCCGGCTAACTATAGTCCTATTACTATTAGCTTCTTACTCTCCAAAATCATAGAAAATATAATTTCCGCAATAAGTGATACACCTGCCACCAAATACCACCTTCGCCGCCAGAAACTGAATTTTCATCTTCACCATCTGGAGGTGTGACGTTCCTCCACAGTGGGGTCTTCAGGGAACATCAACACAGACTTTGAAATGAGTTTCCTTGCGTGGTATTCCCAGGACGATACTAAACTATTTATAAATTATTTAAAAGTTTAGCTTACCTTTCATGGTGATTGAGTTGGAAAAAGGATCTAATAATTTTTGTCTGAGCGGCACACTCTGAATGATATAATAATGGGTAGGATATTAAAATAATAATAAAAAATAAAATAAAAAGCCTTTATGGCTGTACAAATTTAACATACTAGGTGCTAAAATAAAGTAAAAAAGTGCCTCTTAATAATATCGGCAAACGGTCTCTACTGTGGTACAGCTTGTCTTCCGACAAAGGCCTCCTCCAAAGATTTCCATTCTGTCCTATATTTTGCTGTACGAGTCCATAGTTGCCCCGCTATTTTCTTGATGTCGTCTTCCAATCTCATAGGCTGTCTACCTCTATTTCTTTTGCTGTCTAGTGGTTGCCATTCAGTTATTAGTCTTGCTCACATTTTCTCTATCTTTTGTCTTGTTATATGACCTGTCCATGTTCACTTTAATTGTTTGAATGTTTTGTATGCATTCTTAAAATGGGCAGGATATTACCTACAATTAAATAACATATTTGATTTGTAAGCCTTTATATTGATAGTCTAATGTTTATCAGTTTAACAAAAATATCAGATATTATACAAGTACAAACTAGTGCAAAACTTTTTATCTTAATATTTTGTCCAAAAAACACTTTCCAAACAGCTTTACATTACCTCAGGACGTTGCAAGGAGCTATCAAGTTACACCGTAGTTTTATCTAGGAAACACCATAAATTTACACACATAAAGTAACAAAACAACGTTCTGACATTTTCCCTTTTCTTTTAATAGCTGTGTAAACAGAAGTGAACAGTTTCTCAGGTTCTGTATTTAATTACAGTTCATTTGAATAGAGCCGTGGGAACGAACAGCTGACGAGAGCGACTTATTCTGATGACGTGTATTTTCTTTCGGACCCGCATGAGAGTTAATCCGATTTATATTTGATTGTACGAACGTTGCCTTTTTTAAGCTGGACTTACGTTGTGTAGGCAGCTACTGTTTATATAATATGTGTACATATTGCTGTCTGGCTATGTGTTCTATGGCAAGGCAATTCATGTACAATAGTAATATTGTTCATTTAATTTATATTCTGTGCAAATGTACTATATATTATATAGGAAAACCTATGATTGCTTATGAGTGCAAAACTTATTTTATTTTGTTTTCTTATTTCAACAGACCATATAATATATACTATTTACTATCGAGATGCTGTTATAGACTTGTGCTCCGGCTCTCATTTTCGTTTGTTTCGCCAGCTAAGGCAGTTGTATCTTCTGTTTTCGTTATATGAGAATAACTATAATTCTTGCAGTATTCTTCTATTTTATTCCCTGCTGGATATGTGTAACATAAAACATAACATATTCACCCAGAATAACCCCGTCACGAGTTACAACCAACAGTCTGTCTGTTTCAAATTATACAAAATTATACAGGTCGTAACCGCGTCTTGTCGAAAACTTACCGATTCAATTATTCAAAGCCGATCCTTCCGTGACGTGTTACCATGAATAAATACTTGGAAACAATATACTTGTACTTGATATCTAATTCGTATGCTTTGTGTTGTGGATAAAACGATTTTTACATTATCTACTTACACAATAAACATTTAGACGGAGCATTGGAATTTATTATTTTTATTATAGGAAGGAGCGTAGAAGTTTACCGGAATATATTGTCCAGTCTTATAAAACAGCAAGGCTATAAATAGCGTGTTTATGCCGATTAATCATGTGCGCAGGAGCTGAAAATATTCTAGAATATCACAGAAAACATTAAATTTTCACAGGGAGGGGTAAAAATGTAAAATAATCGTAGAAATAGATATAATATAAAAATAATATGTATTTCTGTAATGTCTTAAGTCACAAATTATCGTCGGATTTCTACCTGCCATCTATTCTAAAAATTTTTGAGTAATTGGTACACAAACACATATACACAGAGCTAAAACACACGATCATAGAACAGCTGAAATCTTCTTGTTTTTACTGATTATTTATTTGAAGGCCTTGATAATAAAAACCAAATTGAAACAGTTTACACCGACTTCCAAACGACATTTGACAAGGTAGGTCCTTTGTTATAAAAATATTTTATGCAACGGTATTAAAGGTAAAATCTTGCGCTGGTTTGCTGCTCCATCTCCCCTACAGGTAACGTTATGTCAGGCGTACCTCAAGGCTCTATACTCGGCCCATTGCTTTTCACACTTTTATATATGACATTTCTGATTGCTTTAAGTTTTGAATATATGCAGCTATTCTATGTATAAGAGACTATATAAAATATCGTTTACCTTTGACCCGGTTCGATGGTGTCTTACTTGGTGAATACATAATGCATTTATAATATTTAATGACTTGTTTAAAAGATATACGCTACAGAGGAAGAACGCTTACGCGACAGCATGACGGATTCATTGAGCCAGCTGGCTCAACTTGGATGCAAAAAGCTCAAATTGTAATAAGCAGTACAGTTCTTTAAAAAGTTTTTCTGTCAGCTTGTTGGACTCAACCCGTAAAACTTAAAATGTGAGCCACAAGGGCTCTATCGTTTTCCACAACAGGAAGCACTCCTAGAAACAATAAAACACAAAAATAACATGAATACATTGTTGAATGAACATACTGATTTGGTCTCTTCACCATTGTTACGTATCTCTTCCGGGAGTAACTCGTCACAACAGCCGACCAATTACAGCACGACAAATCATGGGATGAAGGTATAAAAAGGAGTTACCGGCTCATTCAATTATGTCTCATGCCAGAATTTGGCGAGTCAACAAATCCTGAGGATGCCTGGTGTAGAGGCGAAACACGTGTCGAATTGATTGAAGACGAATCTTGGCGGAATGAACACTCAAGAAGGTTTACAACATTTGAATAGGAAGCATTCCGTCTAACCACGTCTATATTATAGTAATGCTTTACGTATCATGTAAACAGTTGTTTGGTGTATATTTTCAATATTACTCTTTAACATGATAGCACGCGTATGCGGAATCCATCCCTGTTAACTATACAGTATGTATACACTATGGATACAGTATGTATACTACTACACATAAAATATAATATATGTATTGTTAGACATATGCATAGCGTATTAGAGAAACACCGTTTTATTATTTTTTAAGGTTAAAAGAAATGAATGCATGTACGATCTTGTTTAACTGTTAAGGTATAAAAATTATAATGTGAGGCATCCAGACTAGTTCAATTTTCCAGGTGTAAAATAATGTTGCATTTTACTTAAATAATGTTAGGAAAAAGCATTTAAAAAAATAGTACTCGCCAAATCTTTAATAAAAAAGTAATAAAATTTTAATAGTAAAAAAAGTCTCCTTACACCTAGCAAGTATTAACATGTATTCTTAATAAATTATATATTGGGTATTAGCTGTAGTGCTAACATTAAAATAATCATTTCAAAATTATCAATTCATTTATTCTCAGTTCCACTTTAAGTTTGCAATTCCGAAATGCTCAGCGTCCATTACGACACAAATGAAGCTCCAAAATTGCAAGAATTGTTAGAAGATAACAAAAAAATTTAAATTGAACTGAATTTACACAGAACTATGTTCTAGTAACTGTGAAATACGTATGCAAATTCTATGTATTTAACATGTCGTATGTGGAGATATAAAAGCAGGGTGTATTTCACCCGATTGAAATTCTTGTTGCATTCGTAATAAAGGTTGAATTGGTATATATTGGTTCGGATTTAAAATGTAAACGCAATAGCCTGGGTGTACGCCCGGAATGTTTGCAATGCTTCGCCGCACTGCGTATCCCGAACGTGTATAGTTGGTGCCTTCGGGTGTCGATGCATTATTCAATTCCTTTCGAGAATTTCCGCAATTATTCATATTATAACGACAGTTTAATATTTGAAAAAAAAAAACTGTTGCATTGATTGTCAACTATTTGAAACAATTTGAATTTCTTGCTTTAGTTTTGGATCAGATGCATTAATTGAGAACAATCGTCTCGTCTACTATTTTCCATTTAGTACATTATTGTGTTCATTTAATGGTGTTGTTATTTTTATGGCCATGAATAAAATGATTCTGAAAATCTGTATTATGTTGATTTTTGAAAATAGAGCAAATCTCTTGGCATCTAATATTAGAATGTCCCATTTGAGGTCAAAACACTACTACTAACCAACTACTAGTTTTAGTCATACACCTGTATGTTTATGTATAAATTGCGCTTCAAATGGGTAGTATGTCTAGTGATTTTGTCATGTTGGTAAATAAAATTTATTTATTCTATAAATGAGAATATATCACCAACTTGCAGAATATTAATGCGATCGGTGATTGAGGTCTGATACAGACTGAATAGTTGAAACGAATTGATCAATCAGCGGTAGAAAAGCAAATACAATAAAAAGCTGTGATACTATGTAGGCTTGAAGAGTTTGAATCCATTTTGTCTTCAATTCAAAATAGTAAAAATTCATGATTTTAATTTAAAACAAACAATATGTGGGGTTCAATATCAAATTCAATTCAACCCTAAGAGTTTAATTAAATCAATTACCTTAATATCTTTTTCCTTCATGTTTAGTCTTGCACACATTCATCACTAAAACTAATTATTGTATTCTTCGCAGTGTTTAAGTGGAGTGGAATTACCATTTACCACTACACCTCTTTCTACCACTGCACTTAATGGTTGCAGATGTATTCCACATATTTTTTGACTGATGGGAGCAGGTCTATTATATATTTCGTAGAAAAAACGTCCTTAAGACAAATATTTTCAGTGATAAAATAAAATCAATCAAATTAGTTCAGTAGGTGAGGTTATAAACACAAAACATAACTTATAAGTTCATTATAAAATACCTTTCAAGTCTTAAGCACACTCAGCCTTCGTTTTTCATGATTTTAGTTATTTTTTTTCAAACTTATTGACTTTTCTCAAAAAAAAATATTTTTATAAATATTAAGTGTAATAAGTAATAGTCTAAGTATCCATCCCTACTCTGTGGTAATATCAATAAACTTTAAACGTATAATAGAAGCAATGAAAATTACAACACTCAAATCCGACCGATAATCCCTGAGTTAATAAGGTTGCAACATACAAGCATGCAACAAGTAATGCAGATTAGCTTGTTACTCTTATGGTATATATATATATTATACCATAAGACCATACCATATATGTATATATATATACTACTACTTTTTCTATTTCTTGGTGACTAGGATATAATTATTTTACTGGTGTTGTAAAGAGCTGGATCTGAAATCAATTCATTTGCAAGCTGTGTGCAAGCAGATTTTGAGACATATAATTCAGGTATAAAACTCATTGAAACGGCATTTTTTTTTCATTTTTATATCTCGATAGTATAATATTTGAATATCTTATAAATAAAATATAATATTAACCCGGATATAACGGGAGATGGAAAAAGTGCGCAACTTTTTCAGTTCCTCTAATGTGTATTATTACTTAAAAGCCTATAATAAATATTGAAAAAAGGGGGTGTAGTGTTCTTTTATAGGAACAGTAGTAAAATAAACTACTGTAGATACTGTATGACTATTGTTATGGATGATTCGTTAAATGAATTAGTTATGTAGCACAAAATATTTACTGAGTACTTATTTAACACAATTTAGTCTATCGAATAATAGAACAAAAACAATCTTTAGAATACAATGTGACATTACACTTTCGGCAGAAATATTTTGCATTTTTGTGGAAAACAGTGCATTCTATATCTTTCTCCTTCTTGTTTATGGAACATATCAAATGACCCTTGTTGTCATAATGAAATAATTTATACAATTGAACTGCGGGTATGTCTGTGAGTATTATCAGGCTTTTTATAGCGTTCCAACAAATCCACAGCGATCCAATCCCTTGAAAAGTCTAGTGATCTAACCCGCTACGATTATTTTTACAAGTATGTATCTGACACACGTCTTGTAAGGTAATATGACAGATCCACTGAAGGCATATCAATGAGAAATACCATTTCTTGCCTCTTACAGATGTTTTACAGGGGCCAATATTCTAATGTGAGCAATCAACACTATTCACATTTTCTTTCTGGGAGCATCTTTTGATTTTGTGTGTTGGGTACTTTACACGCGTTAGAGATTACAGTAACAATATTTTTATCATGCCATTTACACACAATGATCTCTTCAGTTCTCGTCGATCTAATATGTATTCCACGATTCGTCTTTTTCATATCTTTGTAAGAAGGTAGTGGATAATTTTCAACTTAAGGAGCATGTTCAACGAACTTTGAATTTGATGTTACAAGAGGTCTTAACTTGGCATATTTATAACCTATCTGAAGGTTGGTGTTATCACAGCAATGCAGATTAGACATAATAAAAGTAAATCTGTCACTAGATAAAGCCTGATAAAAAATATCAAATTTGCAGTCAGAAGCTGTATTCACAATACATGAAACATTTTGTGGTATCTTATGTGTGGCACCGAAAAAACACATCATTTCATCCAATGTAATATTACCTTATTTGTTACTTTGAGATGCGTGTGGGTTATTGCACATCAAAAGCATATGAAAATTGAAATTATAAGAAGGGGTATTTTTTTAATGGAGATGAGTCTACGGTTACCTCAGTATTACAGTTTTCAGGCGGCAAAATAGTGATCCCGGAAGGTATCTCCTCAGTGTCACAAATTCTTTCCAGCTCATTTACAAACTTAATGGTCGTGAGCGTGATGTAAATGAATAATATAAAATATTTTGTGTAATGTTAAATAATAAAGGACTAGTTTGCTTAAAAGGACACTATTTTAAAGTGATAAGTACCAAAGCTTGTTTCAAATTGTTTTTGAATACACTAAAATCACAATTTATTGGCATTAAATGAAAAAAAATCAATAATAATATTAAAACTTCCCTTTACGATTCATCGTAATACCTAATAATAACTACCCTCATACCATACCCCATCCACGTAAGATTTTTTTCGAGAGGTGATTCGTAAAAAGGGACTTAGTAACAAGCGGGTTAAATTTAACTTCTCAAGTCTGAGGCATTCTCTTTGCAATGGATGGTAGTTTTTGACTTTCAATAAGTGATGTCACATCCTATTTTTAATAAAAATATTTGAATTTGAAATTTCTCAATGACAGTATCAACCAAGCACCACATACAGTACTCGTTCACAGCCATGACTCATAGATAGGCCCGTAATCGCAATCCTCGCCATATTTTTGGCAATGCAAACGCGACGTCGTCTTTAATAGCAATGCAATATGATTTACACATGTCGATATAATTTTAAGATAACTTCAAAACTTCACATAATTTAAAGGCCCTGGTAGTGACATAAAAAAGTACGATTTCATAGCTTATAGAAAAAAAGCCTTAATTTTCTTGTACAGCAAAGCTCAATCCATCCCGCTCATAAATTATTTACAATAGGAGTTCAAAGGGTGCGAGAAAGGAAATTAATATAAGTCCGTATACAATGATATATTATAATGTCGCTGAGAAAACATAGCGTAAGTGGTAGGGATAAAACTACGTGTGGTACAATCATGTTTATTTATAATTTATCGAGAGCGCGTGAATCACAGGCGGCCACTAAACATGAGTTTTAAAATTCTCGTGGTTTTACGGATTTTTCCTTTTGATCAGTGAATGCATACTCAATACACATCATGACTAAGAGACATTTTAAAAGACATTGTAAAATACGCAGTTTGCCCCACTGCTTATATGGATATAATTTAATGCATAGTGCATTGCAGTATTAATCTACTTACTCGGCTACGGCGTAGCCAATAAATAAAATGGATTTGACTGTCTGTATAAGTTTGTACATATACACGTAGATGTACGATCATATCTTCAAATACAACTGGGTTGCCTATTTTAAAGACAGGTGCCATTTTTAGAGGAAAACAAATTCACAAATGTAATTTTGCAGATTTTTAAAAGTAGTGTAGCAATTTACCAAATTTTCAAATATAAGATTTATGAAAAAAATTCTCAGACAAAATAAGTTCACAAGGACAAATTGTATTAAAATAGTTCATATAAAGCTACGAGTGTGTCATTTATTTGTTTATAACTGATTTCATATTAATTTGTGAATTAATTGATGAATTCTTATTAGTTGAGTTCTTTATAATAATAGATTAACAGCAATGGGATTGTAAAATTTACAAAGATCAAGTCTCATAAGATTCATAATAATATTTTAATTTTATGTAGTCATAGTATTGTAAATATAGTTATAAGATTTAATTTGTTTGAATAAATTAAGTATACATTCCTAATGCTATAATGTATTTATGGAGTATAGTAAACTGATTACTAATCTACAATTCCTCATTTCTCGTGTTGGTCATAAAAGTTTATAAAATTCTCTCAGAATTTTTTTTTTCGATTTTTATGATCTCTGAAAACTGGTGCCATATACGTTTGTTGACCACGGCCTCATTATCAAGTAATGGTGATGAGGGTGGTTGCCATGTTATAGGGTTCTATTTTAAAAAAGAACTCTTATAGGATTACTTTGTTATCCCGTTGTCCACCTGTCAAGTTGAAGTGTTTATGTTTGTAGCTCTTCGAAGTAGTAGTAACATTTCTAAATCTTTAATTTCAAAATATTTTAACCTTGTTATATCAATACTAAAACGGTACTTCTCATTTATCTAGAATCATGAGTATTGGTAGGAACAAGATCTTCAAAAACTTCGAAAATCTATATTTGTAATTTTTATTAATAGTTTACAGGAGTGTGACTTAAATTGAAGTTTTTGTCAATGTTTATTAGTTGGTATAAAATCCTTGGTACGTGAGCCAGTTTCGTTCTTCTCGGTGGTTTTTATAATTTCGCTACTGTCATGGCCCCACTTAGAGCGTGTAGAGCACGGCGCCAGTTCGGTGCCGATGTGTTGACTAACACTCTCCACGTCAGCTTCACGCTCCACTGCGCTCAATGCTAGTGACTAGTAGAATATACTCCACGCCATACTCCATCACAAACTCGGAACATTTTGTTGTTGTGTAAGCTAACATGGTTACAGGTCACTGCTACCTATATTGTCTTGTAACTTCAGATGAGCTCACAGGAACGTGGGGGGCCTTTTTGGTATATTTACGCGCTTTTATCCATGTTGTATGTTCATTAATTAGGAGAAGTGGCAAAAAATGCATTGCCACTCTTTTAAATCAAGATATACAGATTTGACTCTTACAAATTATTTTAATTTCAATTGTTGTTAAGTGACGCAACAAAAATACTCTAACGACAAATTAATGAATAAAAACTCAAGTGTTATTGACTTGCAGTAGATGCATCAATATATGTACACACACACTGTTAATAAATTATATTTATTATCAAAATATAAATACATAAAACTATAAATAAATAAAAGTTTCGTCAGTTGGTGCTGGGGCCACTGCTTTGGCTACCGAAGACAGTAAGCGTCGCAAATATTTCGGTCTCAGTGAGTTATACGCATATCTTTGCGCCGTTTGGTGTCGAGACACTTGGCCCGTGGGGCCCAGAGGCGTGGAGTATGTAAAAAGTACTCACCTCAATAGGGCTACTAGAAACCCAAGCGCTGGCAGCTATTTCGGTCAACGGATCAGCCTAGCTATCCAACATGGAAGTGCTGCCAGTTTTCTTGATAGGCTTCCCCGTAATCATAGTTTTCATTTTATGTAATCGTAGAATTGTAAATATATTTATAAGATTTATTTTGTTTGAATAAATATATTAAATTTCAAAATAAATTAAACAACTTATAAATAATTTAAAATTCTGATCATTTAAATAGTCCACTTTGTTGCGTGCATTTTTTATTTATCACGTCACGTGATTATGGACTAAAGAAGCTTTTTGCATTTGTGTCGTTATATAAAACTTCGGCTCTAATGACGGAATTAGTTTAGACGGAATTTTAATAGCTATAGCATTTTGGCTATTTCAACTCTAAGTTGGGCATTTGTTATGGAAATTGAAGTTCAAGAATACCACAAATGGCCAATGGATATTTACTGACTAGGCTAATTAAGTATTTTGTTGTTATTTTTATATGACTATCATTGTTTCACATTCCAAGGCGCAGCTCAATAATACGTGATCTCATTATATCTCTCTCACTAGATATTAACCGAGAGATGAGAGTTATTAAGTGTGATATGTATACTCCGTGTCAATAATTATAACGACAGCTGTTACCCGTGATGACATCCACTACTTCTGACCGGACGATCGCCCGCAACCCCTGTATAAGTAAGTATAAGCTATACCTTGTAGTAGTATTATGTGCCTCAGGATTTAAACGACATAACCACCGTTTGCAGATGACCTTTTAATGTCGCCTAACCAATTAAGTTTAATGATTTTTCACTAAAGGTCTCATAAAAAGGTTATTAAAGGTCGGGATAAGCTAATGCCTAAAATATCATAGTATCAGGCTGATAGTAGTAAATACAAGCAAATGTTTTAACAATAATTTCCATAGAATTTGTAATTAGATAAAATAAATGTTTGATGATCAAAGTTAAATTTGCAAAACGTTTTGGGTTTAAGGAGTTAAATGTCACTAACTTCAAAATCACGTAGCGAATAATTATGTTTAAATTTCTAATTATTATACAAATAAAATTTGAAAACAAAATTTTTAGGACGATAAGGGACTTGAACCCGAGAGTTCACCTTACGAACTGAGCCAACCGTTCGAGTGGCGTATCCTTGATAAAATCTTGCATGCTTTGTTCAACCCAGGTTTTGGCTTCTACAGGATCTACTGATAACCTTTAACAAACTTCATCAACTTCACCAGACTTCAACATTCACTTCAACTATTTAGAAGTTTCACTTCATTATCGCATATTTTCTCTGTACAAATGCTTGATTCTTTGTTAAAAAAAACTAAACACTCCTATCTATACAATTTAAAACAGTAAATAAGAATATAATTAAACCAATCTAAATAACATTAACTCAAATCCAATTACTTATGAAAGGAAGAATAATTTGTCAATAAAAATAATCTATGTCCTCGCAGAACATTTCAACTAATATCCTGTTTATACCTATAATATTCCTGTAGAGAAAAATGCACATACTTTCCAACTAACCCACGTAGTATAAAACGATAGTGTAATATTCAACACCTTCCTCCAATAAAAGCTCTAGCTTGCGGAATTCATCAATCGCACTTAAATATTTAAAATTCAAATTCCCATTGTTGCGGAAGCCGAGAAAATTCCCCAACTTTTGTGAAATTCCGTTCCCTAGCTTGCGTGGATATTTTGCGTCCTCAGAGTTAGCAAGGTAAATGTAGAGTGAATTGTATGCATTATTATAACAATGGCAATCCCTTGACGCTTGATAATTATCTAACAAAGATTGAAAAACAAACTTGTCATTTGTTTCAACCTACTTAACTTAACATACTAACTTACCTTACTAGGTTTTAACAAATGACAACTTTGTTTTTCAATCTTTGTAAGGTTACTTTGAACATAACATAATATTTTTTATTATGACGAGCCTGATGTTTGAGTGGTATACGTCGACCTCCCTGTTGAGCACATGTCATATGTAATATTAGTATAAATAATTAACGGTTCATACCAACTGGAATATTATCATGTTGCCACGTTGCGTTGTCAAAATTTCACCTTTCTATTGCAATGAGGTCCATCCTGCAGACAGACAGAATCTTAAAAATATGCTGGCATCAAGTGAGTCCATTGATGATAAGTGATTGATTATACATTATCTACTGTACTATGTGTGTGTTAACGTTTTACATTCGAGCCGATGACTTAGAATGCATTAGAAGACAGCATGACCCAGTGCGGCTTTCAATGAGCTTTCTTCCACGTATTACAAAGCTGAGGTATAAACTTCCTTGTGCGGTGTTTCCAGGACAATACGAGATGGATACCTTCAAAATAAGTGCGTACACCTTTCTTAAAGGCCGGCAACGCTCATTTAATTCCTCTGGTGCTGCAAGAGAATGTACGCTCATTTGTCGTCTTTTTCCATAAAAAAATAATCAATTTGATTTGTCAATGTGTGCGCTAGCTAGCTCCTTGATGTTTTGAATATTTAATTCAGCTTATTTCAACGGTAGCTAGTCAGCCACAGTAAATCAGTAAACATTCGCTAAAGTCATAGAAAACAGTTGTTAACGATTATCAATCACAGCTGGTTAGATACAATAGTAGATTCACTTTTCTTTTCTATCTTGCTGTATCTCAGTCAGTGAAGTTTGTGTTTGTGTATACTCTAGTATATTGTAAGTCTATGAACCAACGTGACGCAATCATCATGATCATTTGTAAAACATACAAAAATGTTCTGTCTATACTAGTTCTATCTTCGCCTGAGTGCATTACACTTTGTATATTTTCAATATTTAAATTCTACGAGGTCCTAAGTCCTCGTAGAATCACCCCAACATACCTAAGTATGTTGGGGTGATTTTGTATATTTTTCTTAGAATATCGGCAAATATGAACAAGCCATCATGTTATCATCAGAATTGTTTTGTACTATTTCCTTTGTATCTTTGAAATCTTATACAAAATTCTCAACTATGTTAATAATCTATTTATAGAAACATAAACCTACTCATCGAACAAGTAATAAACCTATATAAATAAAGTATTTATTATAATTTTATTCGTTCATTAGTATGGGACTATATTGATCCTTATTTTATCAAAAAATCACTACTGTATAAAATTTTAATATATAATAATAAGGTGTTCACCTCCACAATAGAAAACTATAACATTTAAAAATGAACTTAAATGTTCTTTTATTATTAAATTGAACATTAACTAATATACTTTTTCCAAAATAATCTATACTAAATTAATAGGCAGATTGAAACAAAATTATTATATTATTAAATTATTATTATGTGCAGTTATGACTAAGCGTCCTCTGTTTCTGTCGTACTGCCTCTTACTGCTTGTGTCGCCTATTTATTGTGAAGATGTTCTACGTAAGTATTTTGTACTTACTTTGGATACAGGCTAAAAGTTTGTTATTTCTACTTCCCAAAAACCTATATTTATCTATCTTATACTTCTTAGAACCTAAGTATGAAGTGAAGATCATGAACAGACCAAAATCAAGTTTTTCGACACAAACATTTTCAATTTTAGCATTAACTTTGAAATAAGCTGATACATATTTAAATAAAAGTTATTTCAATATGCAAGGTTAATCAAATAATACATAAACTATTATTCGTTAAAAGTTATAGTTGTATAATTCAGCTCAAAATACGTAATAGTAAATACCCAACATAATATGCAAAAAGAAGCAAAAATCTAACAACAAGTTGTATTAAAAGAGTTTTCTTTTCGCAAAGTTTTATTCTAAAACGTGTTTCGTGATCAGATGCAAGCCGTGACAAACACGTCGTGGCGTCACGTCGCGGTCACGTCCGATATCTCGCATTATAACGAGCGTGACACCGATGTTATACTTTCTTGAATACTCGTACTGCACCTTTGCCAGTGTCTATGATACATTGTTGCGTGAATTATTTTAGTTATTAATAGTTGTTAGTTATTACTTTTCTTAAATATAACTTGATATATTTAATTTAAATCACTTCTTTTAGGTCTTTTAGGTCTTGTTTTACATACTTTTTCTCTTTCAATTATTAGCATTATTTTGCCGTTGTTAGTTATTTTTAGATCCGACTTGGTAAATGATCAATTCCTTAGAACCAAATTTCATGTATAGTTTCATTCAACGCTTTAAAGAGTCGGAATACTCTTGTAATTCCCCAGTGTAGGATGTAGGATATGGGCCGCGAACCGCGGTGTTCACATATACACATCAAGTGTCCCATAGGAATAATGTAAATGTAAATGTAAATAGTCCCTTGTTTGTCCTCCTCTTTAAAATAATATATTATTATTACTGTGATCCATCTTCTCTCCGTGAACTAAATACCTCAAAACATACTTCTCAATGACAATCTTTTAGACCTGCATCACATACTCAGTATAGCAGGACGTCCGTAATCTCTTTCTACCTTTCTTATTAAGGAAATTATTATAATATGGTGACTGTTAATTATAAACGTTAAGGTACTAATTTCTTATTAACAGTCACTTAACTATAATTACCTGGCCACCTGGCTTGATTGAACACGAATTGGATTTATGATTAAAATGACTTTAAACATAAATCCACCTCGTGGTTAGCTTAAGCTCTACAGTAACGTAAGAGAAATCAAAAGTGTATTGTGGTCAAACATTTAAGTTTAACTCGTGATATTTTATTTATACTTTATTATCAGTAATACATTTAATCCATCTCGCTGGTTCGCAATCAAATAGAACGAGATAGCTATGCTCGTATATAATATCTGCTATGGGATTGGCTATAACACTCTTATTGGTTATATCCGGCATATAAAAACGTTTATTAACTTACTTTACGACCGCCGTGGAATACTCAATGTTAATATATTTGATGGCGCAACAGTTTCATTGTTTGGAAACCGTTTAAATTTTGTATTATTTATAATTCAAAAGGCAGTACAGTATTTTCTCTAGTGCTATAATGCTAAGATAACTTTATATTGAGAAAAAACCATTTCGTCTTTCTAACTATAACAAAAATACTGACGTCCTACATAGATTTTAAAGCAAGGTGACAACAACCACAGAGTAGGGATGGATATTTAACTACAATTAATAAATATTCTTTAAGAAATCTGAAGTACTTTGTCGTCGGTTAAAATAATTATATAGGTATATCTAAGCTAGCTTCTACTAACTGTTATATTATATCATAAACTGTAATGCCATCATTTGTATTCATATTCATGTATACTGACAAAATACTAAAATACCAGAGAATTTGATTTATCTGCGTTGCTATAGATCACACACCAGTACACATAAATTCCTTTTCGAATGCTCTTACCGTAAAAACTTCGATATACATATTAAACCAGCCAAATGCGAGTCGATCTTGCACATAAAAGATTCCGTGCCATCGAGTAAATTCAACTACTTGTTGTTTTAATAAGCGTGTCGGTCATATTTTAATTTGCCATATTATCAGTAGTAATACGCACTCTTTTAGAAGTTCACCTGTCTAAGTATTGCCGGTCATGAGATTGAGTCGCCGACGGATGGACTGCCGGACACCGTATCTTAGGTACATAGCTCTCGTTGGTTATCTCTCTAACTCTAATAAAACAATTGAACATAAGAAACACTTACATGACTGTAGCATGAAACAGATTATGTTATAATAGATTCCCTCACCCGCGACGCGGATCAAACAAATCCTCATCTACGATAATTGGCAAATATTTAAATAAAATAATTAGTGCAACGTGCAGTGCAACTTGAACTGTGACGCATTATAAACACAGTTCAAATTGTATTTCGGGGCTCGCTCGTTAAGTTAAACTAATATTGATTCGACTGCAGTGTTGACGCGGTCGCACAAAATAGACGGTTTTATACAGGCAGCAGCACCCTGGAACTGCTGAATTTGTAAATTGTGTAACCCACACAGGTTTGGGATTCTTCTTGGTAATCGGTGACTAATGATGGTCTAGGTAAACGCAAATATATTAGGTTAAACTTCCTCCTCAAATACTTAAAATACTCGAATTTTTATTATTTTTAAACCCAATAAACATAGTGTGTCTTAAATTCGTTTGTTCGATTGACACAGACAGAAAGCCTCGCTAATTGAATGCACGAACATGATTTTCTTTTTCCTTTGAATTTGTAATATTTCATTTTATACTATATAATACTTTTCGTTTTTCATTTTGCTGAAAATTCCAACCGTGACAATTTATTATCATACCGACATACTGATCAGAAGTATATTTTGTCTGAAACTGAAACCCTTACTTTATGTGAGTATAATGGTAATAAATCGTTCTTGTATTATATTAATACACCTTATTACAAAAGAGCCATTGTTAAGGTTATTTCCAATTCTTTAAGAATCGTTGGTAAAGTTTAAAAGTGCAAATCACTATTTAAAGTAATAATACCGCAGTTGTTAGATATGTCGCTTAATTAAGATTAAAGAATGATATTAATATATAGGTAAATATTGATATAAAATTAGTTATGACGTTTCTATTAAACATGATGTCGGTTATTAATAAGTATGGCAAGACATAAGTAAGAAACATTCATGTTGAGACTACACGTATGTGCTACGGCGTAGGTGAATGCTCTAAGAGTCAGTGTAACATGAATCTATATTTACTAGTAGTAAAGTCTGCGCACCGTTTACGACTTTATGTGAGTCATTAGTTTTAAAGAATTGTTGCAAATATGATAAAATCTACCTAGTCTTAAGTAAAAGGGTTCTAAAAACTACGCAAATAAGCCTTCATAAGGTCACAGAAAATAGCTATTGCATCATGGGAGTCCTCCCAAGAGTCAAACACATGTTCATCAAGTGCTATTCCAGCATCCATGGTTGACTTTCCTCTGGTAAAACCAATATGCTAGGGGTGAAGTAGATATTCGGTGACCCGTGACTTAAATAGTGGTATAATTCCACCATGTTTAATCAGGTTGGAGAATTTTTCAAAGAAGCTTAAGATTATTCTAATAATGTGAGCTATCTGCCATAGAATACCATAGATCCAGCCATGTCAGAGATGAGCCGCAACCAACAGACAAGCAAACATTTTAAAACATGCTATACCGGTGTAAATACAATTGTAAACAGACTCTCAACAACACATTCCATTTAATATGATTAAGTTGCTTTTACGCTATCAAATTAATGCTATGTAATATTTTTAAGAACTTACTTATTAAAAACTCATTTGCCCAATACATAAAGTACCACACTTTTATGTTATAATTTATAATTGCTTGAAAAAAGAGATTCAAACTCAATCACAGATACTATATTGTATACTTTATCAATTTCATGGCAGTATATTTGCCACTGTTATATTAATGTCGAAAAAAATCATAATATTATGTACAATGTTGAAGGTTATGGATATTATAATAAGTACAGGGACATTAGCCGTTCTATCTGTCTCTAACTTTGTGATTAATTCATTATGTATACATTTTGCTGTTGAAATCACTAAATGATATCATATTTTACAATAATCATAAGCTTTGTTTGTTATTGTACATTTAAATAGTTTAATGCTGTTTTTTATCACATTTGTCAACAGCTAATAAAAAAATATAAATCCTTATAGATATTTAATCAAAATGAAAACCGACTTTGAGGCTTTGAATGCAACTGGTTTTATATAAAAGTATACCTTGGCCGCTTTAGCCCATATAGTTTGACAGAACAACGCCTAACCATCGCGTCATATAGAATGATGAAATCATTGTACAATGCTACTATAACCAAATTTGGTTTTGTGGTTATAATTAATTGTGTCAGAGAATTACATCGCCATAACGCTTTGCGGTTATAAATTATATTAATTTATGCTATTCAATACATTAACGTTCAATTGAGTTGAGTCAGTTTAACTGTCATATTTTATGATGGAAATATTTATCAGTTTAAAAACAATAATTTTACAATTCATAAATTATTAAACGTATCAGTAAACTGAGTTATCGTAACAAAATTAAATACTTTAAGATTTATCAAACATATTTACATATAACTCTTCATCATATTATAGGATACCTGTAGGTGTTTTTTAAAGTGAACTTAGGATAAATAATGATTGAATGAAAATGCATATTATTATAAGCTTCTTAGGACAATATATACATTGTATGCAAAAATATGTAACTGAATACGTGGGTAACATTGAAAATGCTTAGAACTGGCCAGTTAGAAACATCGCAAATGAAAACTTTTTCTTTGAATTTCAATTTTAGAACTCTTTGATAACCTAATGCACTATATCGCATTAATTTGGTATTTGTTTTTGTTAATTGGCGGCAAATCTTAAACCCTTCTTACACGTGAAAATGAACCTACTGCGAGAAAATTTTCGGTCAATGATTTATTATGATTTTCGTTGTGGGTTTACACAACGACGAACCTATAATAGGCTTTTTTTTTATGGAATAGGAGGACAAACGAGCGTACGGGTCACCTGTTGTTAAGTGATCACCGCCGCCCATACTCTCTTGCAACACCAGAGGAATCACAGGAGCGTTGCCGGCCTTTAAGGAAGGTGTACGCGCTTTTTTTGAAGGTACCCATGTCGTATCGTCCCGGAAACACCGCACAAGGAAGTTCATTCCACAGCTTTGTAGTACGTGGAATAAAGCTCTTTGTAAACCGCACTGTGGAGGACCGCCACATATCCAGATAGTGAGGATGATATCCTAACTTGTGGCGTGTCGTGCGAAGGTGGAATTCGGCGGCAGGAATTAGGTAAAACAGCTCTTAGGAACACTCCCCGTGATAAATGCGGTAGAAGACACACAATGAAGCGACGTCTCTACGCAACGCCAAGTGATCCAGCCGTTCACAGAGTACTGGGTCCCCGACAATTCGCGCTGCTCTGCGTTGCACGCGGTGAAATGGATCGAGCTGATACTGGGGTGCGCCAGACCAGAGATGACAGCAATACTCCATGTGTATCACCGCTCTTCGAAAACAAGTGTTGTCGAAGAGCGGTGATGCGACAAATGGGGTTTTTTTAGTGGTAAACGCGCAAACTTGAGTCTTCTGGGGGTTAAATTGGACAAGGTTCAATTTACCCCATTCCGCAACCTTCTCAAGAGAGGACACGATAGAAGACACAAGTTTCTCCCGGAACTGTTCGACGATTTCCCGAGAGAGACCTGCATGGCCCGTGTATACGGCATCACCAGTGCTGTCGCCTGCATAGCAATGAATGTTGGAGGTGTCCAACATATCATTGATATGCAGAAGAAACAGCGTAGGAGATAGCACACAGCCTTGGAGCACTCCAGCATTCACGGGCTTCGGGTTCGAGCAATGTCCGTCGACAACGACCTGTATGCTGCGCCCAGTGAGGAAGCTGGAGGTCCACTTGCACAAGCTCTCGAGAAGCCCAAATGATGGAAGTTTAGAGAGGAGCGCCTTATGCCATACACGATCAAAGGCCTTCGCTATATCCAGGCTAACTGCCAGGCCTTCCCCCTTGCTTTCAATAGCCGCTGCCCATCTATGTGTTAGGTATACCAGAAGATCACCTGCCGACCGACCATGGCGAAACCCGTATTGTCGGTCGTTGATCAACTGGTGACCCTCTGGGTATACCAAGAGCTGACGGCTTATTATGCTCTCCATGATTTTGGAGAGCAGGGAGGTAATAGCAATAGGCCTGTAGTTTGCCGGATCCGAACTGTCTCCTTTTTTTTGGATCGGATGGACAAGGGCTGACTTCCATGAGTCAGGGACTACGCCTTTGGAATAAGAGTGCCGGAATAAACGCGTTAGCACCGGCGTCAACTCAGGCGCAAACGTTCTAAGCACGATTGGAGAAATGCCATCCGGCCCGCTCGACTTCCTGACGTCCAACGAAAACAGAGCTCGCCTAACAGTTTTCTGTCTGAACTGTACTTCAGGCATAGAGCTCTGATACCGCGGGATGGTCGGCGGTGTTTTTCCGTTGTCGTCAAGAGTCGAGTTGGAGACGAAAAGAGCGCACAGGAGATCGGCTTTCTCTTTTGCCGTATAGGCCAGGGTGTCATTCCTCATGTGCAACGGCGGCATGGACGGCTGGCTGAAGTTACCAAGAGCAGCTTTCGACAACGACCAGAACTTGCGTGTTCCGGTCGGGTAACTGGAAAGCTGCTCGCCGATTTTGACGACGTGTTTTGACTTTGCACGGGCGATTTGCCGCTTAAAAAATCTGGAAGCACGGTTGTATTTCCTCTTTAGAACTATGCAGTTCGGATCCTTTGTGCCCAACGCCGCAACCCAAGTTCGATACGCCTGTTTTTTGCAGTCAGATGCTGCTTTAACTGACGCATCGAACCAGGGCTGTGATCTGCCACCGATGGGTACTACAGAGCTTGGTATAATATCCATGCCCTGTAGTATCACATCGGCTACTGCAACGGCGCAGGCACTTGGATCATCCGATGGGAAACAAACCCTGCTCCAAGGGTAGGATGCAAAAAAGGAACGCATCCTATCCCAATCTGCTGACTTGTAGTGCCAAACGCGGCGGGTCGCTGGTGGTCTGCGACGTGGGCGTCGTATAGGCACTACACTCCTGACCAGGCAATGGTCGGACGTTCCGAGAGGGGCGTCGACAATGACCTGGTAACCATCGGGATGTGTAGTCAGCAGAAGATCTAATAAGGACGGCATGTGGCTATCCACATCCGGGAGCCGCGTCGGCGACTCAACCAATTGGGACAGATCGTACGCCAATGCAAAATTATGCACAGATCGCCCTGCATAGTCTGTGGTACGTGATCCAAGCCATTCGGCATTGTGCCCGTTGAAATCACCCAAGACTACGATTTCAGCGGAGGGGATCTGTGCAAGCACGTCGTCAATTGCCGCTTGAACGCTGATGATCGGTTTCTGCGTTACCACTATGGGACCTGTGGACACACGCATAGATGCGGACGCGGTCCTCTAAATCTACGCGGAGCCAGAGAGTGGACATGTCCCTACCCTCAAAATTGCCGAGACGGCGACAGCAGATATCCTCCCTAACGTACACACATACCCCGGCATGAGGCAAAAAATTGTGCAAAATTTTTTACCCGGGGTACGTTAAATATGACGTATCGCTAGGTCGAGATATCTGCGTCTCCGTAAGGAAACACAAGGCCGGCTTCGCCGTCTCAAGGTGGTGGTGGACGGCGTTTAAGTTGGAGTGAATTCCCCTGATATTGCAAAAGTCCACGTTGAGTGTGGAGCGGGGTGCCGTGGTGTTACTGCCTCGTTTGTCCTTGGTCATGCGCGGTACTGTGCCCTCCCCAGAATACGAAGGGCAGCCCGAGCTAGAGTGCTCGGGGAGGGATTCTCCGACTCTGGTAGAGCCGGTACCCTCCTGGGGTACTATCTCTTTAGGGACCGCTTTCATAATCTTTGTTGGGGATGGGGGGGGGAATGGCCTCCGGTCCTCGACACTAACCTATGCGAAACATAGCGGCACTAGGCCGCTACTTCACGCCGGTATTCTGTGCGAGTGTGGTAATTAACCCGGACGAGTCTGGCCCCATTGTGCTGACGTCAAAAGACGGCTGCGTGACTCTCCCACTTCTATAAGCAGGCTGCAATTAGCATTTTAAATGAAGCCCCATCTTGTGCCACTATTTATGCTAGAATATTATCAAAATATATAATATAGACAATATCATAATGTAATAGAACAGTAGTAGATTGATTCTCTATGGACTTGTCTATGTTTTGTATCCACGTGCTGCTATGAAATAAAACTGTCAGTCTTGTCGCTACAGCTATTGCGTTTTATTAGGTTATGGGCCCAGTCCTGTTTTATTGCAAGTATTACTAAAGTTAATTAATTGTTTTCGTAAAATAAATGTCGTCTGGTTACATAATTAATTTTCCGAAATTGAAAGGTTGTGAAAATTACGACGATTGGGCGTTCGCGGTGAAAATTTTATGGTGTTAGAAGGCATTGATTTGGACAATATTTCATCAGATTTGAGTGACAGTGATCAAGCAAATTGGTTATCCAGATAACATTAAAGGATACAGATTATACAACATAGAAACAAGGCAAATAACTATGAGCAGGGATGTGACTATTCTGGAAAAAGAAGACATCTCAGATAATACTCAGATAGTAGTGCAGGATATGACTGATGCACAGGAAAATTCACAATCAGTTGAGGAAGAATCACAAGATGAGAGGACAGTTTTAGACCCAAATGATCTTACCTATGTTCCTGACACATCTAATTCGAGCTCAATTTGTGAAGACTCATACTACACACTATGTGAAGAAAATGATGATTCAAGGGCAATTGAAGTTCCCCAATTACCAAGCAAACGCTTAAGAAAACCAGTAGATAGGTATGGAGTTTCAAATCTCAGCATTACTGACAAACAGAAATCCTGGGATGCTGAAATAACATATGAGGAGGTGATAAAGGGACCCGATAAAGTTATGTGGGAACAGGCAATGAAGCAGGAGCTCAAAGCTTTTGAAGAAAACCAGGCTTGGGAAATAGTGGATGAAAAGGAAGCAGATAGAGTGTTTCAGTGCAAATGGGTTTTTAAAAAAAATATGAAAGTGATAATAAAGTGAGATATAGGGCTCGTTTAGTGGCAAAGGGTTTTACCCAGAAAGGAGTGGACTTTAATGAAACATACTCTACTTTGAGATTGTTATTTGCACTAAGTGTTAAATTGAATTTTAAAATTACCCATCTTGATGTGACAACTGCATTCCTAAATGGTTGTCTTAGTGAAAATGTGTATATGCAGGTACCACCTAACTTAAATTGTAAAAGCAATACTGTTCTTAAATTGAAACGTGCTATATATGGATTAAAGCAATCAGCGAGAGCCTGGAACCAAAGACTTAATGATTGTTTACTAGCATTAGGATTTGTTAAGTCAAAATTAGAACCATGTTTGTACAGTAAAAGGGAAAATGAGGAACAAATTTTTTTGCAGTGTTTGTTGATGATTTTTTTATTTTCTCTAATAGTACCACTATGACAGATAATTTAAAGAAAGATTTAATGTCAAATTTCAAGATAATGGATTTAGGGCAAATAAAAAACTGTTTGGGCATGAGGGTTAAGACGTATTCAGACGGTAGTATATCATTGGATCAGGAACAGTTTGTTAATGATATTTTAATGAAATTTAACATAATGAAATTTAACGTATGTAATTCGCGCGTGAACGAAGGCGGACGTGTACGTTTGTGATAGTGAATAATAGTAATTTCTCATATAATTAATATAAATTGTTGTTATTCCATTGAAATGGAGGGAGAGGAGTACCGGAAAGTTTGTATGCAAAATTATGTGAACCAGAAATTTGGCCTGTTAATGTCGAATTTTCTGAATGGGTGTGGTTTCGTCGGTCAGATGAAAGATCTAAAACAAAGAAAGCAGGTCAAATCGATTGAGATTTTTTATCAAAACGTACGAGGTCTCCGCACAAAATTAGAAGAATTTTATGCGGGGTTGGCTTCCGCAAATTCAGATTTATTTGCAATCACGGAAACGGGATGCAACAAATCTATTTACGATGCAGAAATAATTCCGCCTGGTTACAGTATTATAAGGTGTGACCGAGCAGATGGACGTAAGCAGGGCGGCGCGTTTCTCGTGGCCACACCGCACCTCGAACTGCAGCGAGTACACAGTGACGTCAACATTGACGCTCATTCCTTCGAACTAGTTTGTGCGAGTGTCTATAGGCGCGAGAGATTCTTATTTTTGTTATGTATAGTTTACATACCGCCTAGCACTAGTGATACGGAATATATGCTACTGTTTAGTATTATTGAGGAATACTGTACAAAATTTAGTGAAGTAGTAGTTGTAGGAGATTTTAATTTATATTCGTGTTCTACGTCTATTAATAATTATTTTGAATATTTTCAAACTTATTGTGAGTTCATTCAGAGCAACAAAGTAGGGAATTGTAATGGCAGATATCTGGACTTAGTTTTAAGTTCGCTTTCGACGGGGACGGTGACCGTGTGCGCGGCGGCGGCACCGCTGGTGCCGGTGGACGCGCACCACCCACCTCTCAAGATTGCGGTGACCTTGACCTCACATCGGCAGACCGACGCGTGTCCACCCGACGTGAACGTACTTACATCACCAGCCCAGCCAACTGGTTGGAATTTCTATAAGGCTGATTTTTCATCATTGTATTCGTCTATTGCGGCGGTAGACTGGTCTATATTGTATGATTTAGATTTGGAGGAAAGCTTGAACTGTTTTTATGATATTCTTACATCAATCACTGATGACTGCGTTCCAAAAAAAAAGCGAAGTCCGGTAACCTCGAGGTACATTTACCCCGAATGGTACACGGTTGAAATAATTCGCAACATAGAACTAAAAGCAAAGCTTCACCGACGGTATAAGGCGAGTAAGTCCAGGTATGATTACGAAGCGTTCGCTCAGTGTAGGGCGAGTGTTAAAACCATGATAGATTTCACCCACCGGCACTATGAGCATCGAGTTCAGAACCAGTTACTTAAGGATCCGATGTCGTTCTGGAACTACGTTAAATCAAAAAAAAGTAGTAGGGGTCCGCAAAAAATTTTGACTGACGGGCAATGCGCTGTAGAGTTTGGCAAGTATTTCCATTCATTCTACAGTTCACAACGAGCTGAACTGAATGTTAGCGCAGCAGTAGCGGCAGCGGGTGGAGTGAACGGAGCGGCGCGGGTGCACATAGACCACTTGACCTTAGACGAGGTAAGACAGGCACTTAAAAAACTTAAGCCGAAGAAGTCTGCGGGGCCGGATGGTATACCACCTTATGTATTTAAAGACTGCGGGTCTGTCCTGGCCGAGCCGTTACTTCATATATACAATCTGTGCCTGAAGGCAGCTGTGTTTCCCGAGAAGTGGAAAGTGACCCGAGTCGTCCCAGTGCCGAAAGGTGGGGGTGGAACACAGGTTGAGGGGTACAGGCCAGTTGCAGTGTTGTCAACTGCAGCGAAAGTATTAGAATCCGCCATTCATAGTAGTATTTATACTCAAGTTAGTGCGCAACTATCAGAGTCTCAGCATGGCTTTAGGCCTTCGAGAAGCACTACCAGCAATCTTCTCGGATATATGTCTCATATAGTTCCAGCAGTGGACGGTGGGGGACAGGCTGATGTAGCATACTTTGATTTTCGAAAAGCCTTTGATTTAGTCGTTAACGATTTATTGCTCAAAAAGTTAGCATCAGTCGGGTTCACTCCACATTTACTTAACTTTTTTGCGAGTTATATGAGAGATAGGCAGCAATATGTGGAATATAAAGGCCGAAAGTCCGAACCATATTTCACAAGGTCAGGTGTCAGTCAGGGCAGCAACCTAGGGCCCTTGCAGTTTATTTTAATGATAAACGATCTACCGCAGGTGGTCCAGGATGCTAAATGCTTGTTATTTGCGGACGACCTTAAGCTCTCTTTGACTGTGAATGCCGAAAATGACTGCGTGAAGCTGCAAGAGGATATAGATAGAGTGATGACATGGAGCCAGGACAACCTATTACAGTTTAATAGCTCAAAATGTTCAGTCATCACTTTCTCTAAATTACGGGCCCCTATTTATTATAATTATAATATGGAGGGGATACCAATGTCGAGAGTTTTAGAAGTCAGAGACTTAGGAGTCAGGTTTAACACTGAGCTTTCGTTTCGTGATCATATTATACATTGTTGTAAGAAAGCTTACAGAAATTTGGGTTTCTTGCTTCGTACCGTTAGTGGTTTCACTAACATAAGTGCTATTACAGCATTATACAACGCGTTGGTAAGGAGTCAACTAGAAAGTAACGCAGTCATTTGGGCTCCACATGAGGCTAAATACAGTCTTATGTTGGAGCGGGTGCAAAACAAATTTGTTAGATTCCTGTACATGAGGCTTTATGGGGTTTACCCATTTTACCCATTAATGTACCCTACACTATTTGTTTTGGGTATGGTCGGATACAATGAGATAAGGTCTAGAAGGGAATTAGCGCTTGTTCTATATATTTTTAAAATTATAAGAGGCAAGTTATTTAATGCGGACGTATTAGGGCAGGTTTATCTTCGAGTGCCGGACCGGTACGTGTGGCGCAGGCGCAGGCCGTCACTGCTGGCGTTGCCACGCGGGCGCACCAACCTGGTCGAGAAGGCGCCGCTGGCGCGCGCACTTGGAACTCTCAACATTGTGTCCGAGCGGATCGACCTGTTTTGTTGTACTCTCAGTGAATTCACAAGGATTGCAATGTGGGCTATATGTTATGATAGTTATGCATAATAATTATTAGATAAGGTTCTTTAGTATTAATTTTATAATATAAGATTAAGTGTATATATTTAGATAAGGTGTCGTATGTTATTTTTTAGTTTATGCTCATTTTAAATGTTAATTTATTTTTATAATATGAATGTTACACTAGCGCATTAGGAATAATCCTGTAAAGCTAGATGTAAGTGTTGAAAACAAATAAATAAAAAAAAATAAAAAAATAAATGTCAGATTGCAATGGTATTGATACACCAATAGAATATAACTTAAAATTGGATGACAATCAGGGTGCTCAGAAGTTGACCGAGAATCCTTTGTTCCACAGGAGAACAAAACATATTGATATCCGTCATCATTTTGTGAGAGACGCGGTTGCCAATAATATTGTCAAAATTGTACATAAATCAACTTCTGAAATGCCAGCTGATCTTTTAACTAAAGGTGTAATTTGTAAAGCTCAATAATTTTGTTAAAAAATTAGGTCTTAAGAGCATTGTTTAACTATCTAAATTTGTTAAGAGTCAAGTGTAAATTTTTAAGACATTATTTACTTTGTTTACATTATTTTGATAAGTGGAGGTGTTAGAATATTATCAAAATATATAATATAGACAATATCATAATGTAATAGAACAGTAGTAGATTGATTCTCTATGGACTTGTCTATGTTTTGTATCCATGTGCTGCTATGAAATAAAACTGTCAGTCTTGTCGCTACAGCTATTGCGTTTTATTAATTTACAGTTGGTTTAACGAGTTTAAGTGTGGAAGTAGCAATCTCAATGATGATCCATGAGGCACATCCTTTAACAGCGACTACTAAAGATAACTTCTGTGTTGTGCGACGTAGACGTATGATAGAGGAAGATAAGAGAGTGACCTATCAGCAGATACGGGCAAGCCTATGCATTGGTATGAGTCAAGTTCAAAAAATATTACACGAACATTTTGCATGGACTGGTGTCGCCAAATGTTAGATAAGTTCAACGGCCGTGATTCAAATGCTGTATTAGACATCGTCACAGGTGATAAAAGCTGGATACATTGCTACGAATCCGAAACCAAAAGACAATCAGCTCAGTGCGTGGTTCCTTTCGAGGATCGGCCAACTAAGGTAAAGAAAGGAAGAAGTCAAGGAAAAAAGATGATTGCCTCATTCTTTGGTCGGAAACGTCATTTCACGACAGTTGTGCTAGAATATGGAAGGACAGTTACTGCAGACTGGTATTTCAATCACTGTTATTGTCTGGAAAAAATTCGACAGCAGCGCCCTCGATGAAGGATCCTCCTTCACCACGACAATGCTTTAGCGCACTCCGCAAAACGGACTGTTGGATATTTGACTATGGCAGTTGTCGAGATAATGAGTCGTCCGCCATACAGTGCAGAACTGGCGCCCTGCGACTTTTATTTATTCTCAAGAACTAAAGATTAAAGAGGTATTCGCTTTACGAGACCTAAAAATGCGGTGAAAGCGTACGAAAATGCCATAGAAGAGATCCCTAAGGAAGAATGGGCCCAATGCTTTTCTCAGTAGTTCCACTGAATGCGACGATGTGTAGAGAGGAATTGAGATTACTTCGAAAAACAATAAAAGTATTGTCAACTTTTCTACACTATGCCGTTTTTCATTTTCTAAACATTTTCAGTGTTACCTAGGTAGTACAGATCAAGACGTTCAGATAAATTGATCGTGGATCGGTTAAATACAAAGTTGAAAGATCAAGATGTATGAAGCTGAACAAGATATGAACACTTCCGAATAGTACCTACATAGCGACGTTCTTTATAAAGGTTTCAATTTCATGAAAACAATAATATGATATTTTGGAATATTAAGGGGATAATCTGTCATTAAGTGAGGTTTGACATGTAACTTATAAAACAAAAAAAATACTTGTTTTAGTAACAAGCCGACCTAAAAAGTAGAAAATAATATTGAAATACGGAGAGTTTGTTTTATAACGATGTAAAGTTCACTGATAAATTATTTAATTATAATAAACCAGTTGATTACGGCTATGACTCACAAAGGACCATTTTAAAGAACAAACAAACAACTGTATACAATCAGTACTAATTTAATAAAATGCAAATGAAATAGCTTTATTATACAAATTAATTCTTAAACTACCGCCTTAATAATATCCGCTAAGCCCTGCTTGTAATTAATCCTGCATGTTTTTAGCGACTCCGTGGGGACAGCCTCAATAACTAATAAATGACACTATCTTATAAGAGGGCTTGACAGATTAGTTTCGGATGTTGCTGCCATATTCAAGTTATAAATGTACAAAATAAAAACAAATCCACAGTTAATCAATATGGTCACAAACTGGGTTTTTAAAATAACGGTAGTCAGAGAGTCAACGTCTCATATCGTATCGTACTGCTGTGGGCATGTAACACTATAGTATTTTTAAAAGTTTAAGTTTTTTCGAATAATCTACATGCGATAAGATAGAGACAGACCGCCATATTATCCAGGGGACATTTTAAAAATATCCTGCAAAGGTACAGTTTGCATTCTGACGATGTTATTACGGCAGGGTTCCATCCCTGTTCAAAATCATGGAGAGCATAATTAGCCGCCAGCTTTTAGTATACCTAGAGGGTCACCAGTTGGTCAACGACCGACAGTACGGTTTTCGCCATGGACGGTCAGCAGGTGATCTTCTGGTATACCTAACACATAGATGAGCGGCGGCTATTGAAAGCAAGGGGGATGGCCTGGCAATTAGCCTGGATATAGCGAAGGCCTTTGATCGTGTATGGCACAAGGCGCTCCTCTCAAAACTTCCATCATTTGGGCTTCCCGAGAGCTTGTGCAAGTGGACCTCCAGCTTCCTCACTGGTCGTATAATCACTTAACACCAGGTGACCCGTACGCTCGTTTGTCCTCCTATTCCATAAAAAAAAATGTACTTTTATACTAGTGCTGAAGCCTTTGAAAATGTAAAAAGTGAAAAAAAAAAATAGTAGGATGAAACCCATTGGAAACGGAAGAGAATTTAACAAAAATGAATGGGAAAATAAATTACAGGCGATCTGGGGTCGGGAAGTGGAAAAGGGGGGTTCATCTCGATTTCCGGCAGTAGGTAATTAAAAGATCTACAACTTTTGTGTTTACAATTTTTTCACATAACCTCAACATTTATGTGAAAAATTCAAAAAACCAAGTTTTAGGTTATTTATTTTTATCTTTTCAAGAAATTTGGTGATAATTTACCTATTTATGTCCCAAATACACTGTAATTTATTACAGTTGAAATATTTATTTTTTCACCTTATTTTGACTTAAATATATATAAAAAAGAACTCTTATTTTTAATCGAAAATTCACCCGTCAAAATATCAGCTTTATTCAAAAAATGGTGTGTTTTCTATTCGTCAAAATCTCTACTTTCCGATACTGTAAAAAATACAAATTACAATGGTAAATGTTCGCAAAGTTTAAGCTCATCAAAAGGCGTTTCATAGAGAATTCATAGATATTATTTCATAGAAGCAATAATATGGATTATAATTTTTCAAAAATTATCGACACTGGTCTATTGTACATTGTCGCAAATGGTCCTAGTAAACGACTTCATTGACCATTGAGTTGATTTTGTGTGTATCATTTAGTTTGTCACTTTAATCATTAGATGTTTCAATTATACATCTGATCCTTGTATGTGGAGCTTTAATCGAAAATATTATAAAAACTGTATTGTCAAAATAATTGTTGTATTTTTTTTAGATTTCTCGAATATAAGCACTATTATCCTTTCTTTCTTTAAATTTTTTAACATTGTTAGCATATATAAATTTTGAAACCAAATAATACTACACGTACGTGACTAGTTCAAACCCAAGTTTGTTTCAAATAGTTTATTTGTCGCAAAGCAATACCATAAGCGTCGTAACCGGCCATTCGACAAACTTGAGCAAACTTCTCCAATAACAAACTTGTACCATTTTATCCGCAATCCCTGTCTAATTTGACACCGTTGACCTGCTCTACTTAAACTACGTAGCCTTAGTATGATTACCAAACTAACCAACTTTTGGTTTTTCTTTAGTACCGGTTTTATTTTGTAAGAGGAGACAAACAGGCAAGAGGCTTACGGGATGTGAGTGGTGAGGCAACCGCCCATGTTCATCCGCTACAACAGGTGTCAGATTCGTTGCCAGCCATTGAGGTGGGAATATTTTCTTGAAGATTCCTAAGTCATATTGGATCGGGAAAACAGCAGACGGTAATTATTGATTCCAAAAATTGGCTGTGCATGGCAAGAAATTTCTAGAAAAAGACGTGGTTGTAGAATGCCAGACGTCATGTGATGCGGGTGGTATTTTGCATTTTGACGTAGAGTCCAGTGGTGGAATTCGGCCGCTGGAATCAACCCGAACAGGTAAATGATGCAGAGAGAACCCACATCTCTATACAACGCCGAAGAGTCAAGGCGATCGTCTATGACTTGAGCCGTTCTTCGTTGTATGCGGTCAAATGAATGAAGAAGCTGGTACTAGACAGCACCCGCCCAGAGTTGAAAACAGTACTCAATGTGAGGCTGATTTTGCATCTTATATAGTTGCAGGCAGTTTAGCCATCTCTTCCAAGTGACCACGAAAATGAACGTCGCTCGATATATCGACGACAAGTATGCCAATACAGGCTGAGGCAGTAAGGGAAGTTCTCAAATCAAGGGGGTTACAGCAAAGGGAGACTTTTTAGCGGTAAACGCACAAACTTGTGTCTTCTTGTGGTTGAATTGAAGCACCCTGGTCATCAAAAATTGAGTTGGACGCGACGAGGGAGCCCAGGCGATCAGCTTTCTTTTTCGCGTCATGGGCCAGCAAGTCATCAACCCTGTGCAGTGGCGGAATGGCTTGCTGGCAGGCGTTTCCATGGACAGCGTTGGCGAGTGACCAGAACGCACGAATTCCAGAGGGATGGCGTGCAATTTTCTCTCCAATTCTGCCAATGTGCTTGGGCTTCGCGTCAGCAATAACTCTTTGCCCCCCATGTCCCTACCTGGAGGCATGATTGTAGGGATTTTTAAGTTCGCTTCAATTCGCATTTACCCAAGCCTGATAGGACTTCTGCTTTCGAAACGAAAGCTTTTCTTCTTGATAAATCTTAAAAATATTTTATAGAAAAACATAAATATGTACATTTTTGATGATAAAGGTCATGAATACATTTACAGCTGTTTCTTCCATTAGAACTGTGTATATCGTTGTGTATGTGGCTGAAGTGAACTGTGATTATTTTACTTAACTAAAAAGTGAAGAAGTAAACTTTAACCTTAAACTCACAACGCTGGTTGGAAATTAAAGTGAGATATATAAGATATACAAGCGTAACTAACTAAAAAGTTCCCGTAAAATAAATGAGATAAATAATATTTCATTATAATAGTCTTCCGCACTATAAACAATTCATAAAACACATCCCCGAGGCAACTTCGCAAAACTTCAGAAAACTTATAGTCTTGTAAAAATGTTGCACAAACTGTGAATATTCTTCACAAACCATATTATCTGCATTGCTAGCAGCACTTTAAAACATATTCTATTCGTGATACTTTTAGAATAATTCCACATATTGTTTATCTCTCATTTGTCAAGTTATTAGTTACCTACATTTAATGAATATTAATGTGCAATATAGTTTTATAATTTATTTTTGTTAGTTACAGTGTTATACTTAAACCAATTATACATAATAATACGCGGGAGAATGAAGCTCACACTGCTTTACAATAGACCATAAGAGACCGTTGTAAACTAATTTTATAAATATAATCTTTTCAAAACAAATTGAATTTAGGTATCTTTAAATAAATCAGTTAACAACATAGCGCTTTTAACATGTCTGTCTATTAAACAGCGCTTTGACCCGCGGTGGAAACTGTATTTTTTTTTATGGAAAAGGAGGACAAACGAGCGTACGGGTCACCTGGTGTTAAGTGATCACCACCGCCCACCTTCTCTTGCAACACCAGCGGAACCACAGGAGCGTTGCCGGCCTTTAAGGAAGGTGTACGCGCTATTTTTGAAGGTACCCATGTCGTATCGTCCCGGAAACATCGTACAAGTAAGTTAATGTATATCTATCCACATCTGCATGCGTGTTGTAATAACACAATTCGAGTATATTCCAGCTGGTAGGAAGTTATAAATTCCGTCGTGTACACAAAAAATCATCATTCACAAATGTCACCAATTAATAAAACATCGTAAGCACAATATGTAGTAACGTCAGCTCTCTGCACGGAGCCCCCGGTTCGATCTGAGGATCGGGTGAGCGCGCCACCTACCAATGGGTTTTCAGTTTTCCAATTCATAATAATAATATGGACATACATTGGACGCTTTCAACATTGGCAACGCTCTTGGCAATCTTCTGGTGCTACAAGAGAGTATAGGCCGCGTTGATTGAAGTTTGTCGTCCTCTTCCATAATAAATCTAATGGACGTTAAGTGCAGTGTACGTTTCGGCTTTACTTTGTGAAAGACCCAAGTAAATCGCCAACAAAAGACTTACTAACTCGACTTAGCCGAGTAGTAGGCATTATAAGCTTGTGTCTGTTCCTGGTGTTGACATTATGGTTATGACAGTTTCTAGCAAATTCACTTATGTGTCTATGAACATACATTACATTATTAAGAATATATTATTGAGAAGCAACAGTCAAGATGTAAATTTCTTTGAATTTTTCTGTCAATGATTCTTTAGGACCTAGGTTATAAATAGCGCGAATAGCCCTCTTCAGCAGCACAAATATTGTATTAATATCGGCAGCGCTGACTCATAGCAATATACGAGTACCGTTATGTTTATTCACTACGTATAAAACAGATAATTCAAATATTTTTTACAAATCAAGCCATGATGAGTTTGTGTTGGGCTGAACAAAAAGCTTCCCTCCATAATAAAGCAAAACAATGGGTTCCACAAACATTAGCATATTATAACAATTAGACTCGCGCGTTGCATCCTTAATGATACTAATAGGGATAAATAAATTCACATTCATTATGCATGTTTAGGAGAAGAGATTAGTTACCATCTAGAATTTGAAAAGTGCTAAATACTTCTAAAATGCTACAAATATTATTCCACGTAGGGGTTAAATGACCTTACAATTTTATTAAAATATAACTATAATAACAATAATTGACGCATTTAATGACAATTACTGTGCAGCCCAAAAGTAGGCACTGTACGTAGTAAGAGTTCTAGAAACTAATATATTGAATACAATATCAATACATATATAAATGTATAATCTATCAATAAATTGGAAGTTAACATTCATCAGACATCAGACAGATTCGATTTTTTTTTATTTTGAGCTATGATAACTACGGCTGTGCTTAAACTTTAATCGGCGTCTCTGCGGCGGATAAAACAAGTTACGCCGGCTTTGCCGTCTCATAGTGTAATTGGAAGTTGGTCCCAAATCAGCACAGTTCTGTCTACTCTAGAGTACGTGAGACAGCCCGGGAATCGGATACAGGTCCTGGTAGTGGATTTTCAAGGAATGATTCTCAAGAACCATTACGTCTGGTCGTTTATATCTGAGGTGAATACTACTAAATTTAAATTTGCATTACTGCTTAACCGATGAGAATAATACTTATACCACAATATGCAGCGTGTTTTGGACAAGGTATATGATAAGTTGGTGAAAACTTATCCGGAACCTTCTTTTTTGGACTTATAAATACCTATATATTCTCATAAAAATAATTCAAAGAATGACATTTCATTACATATGAAAATTCATACAATGTGCGGGCACGGGATAATCAATTAATATGGAAAAACAGCGTTTACCGAGTAAGCACTTGTATTTAATAAATTATTCGTTATTATTGTAGTATAATATAGTAAAATTACAAGCGGGCAAATCAGCAATTTGAATTGAAGATCAAACTGTGTAGAGCACGAGCCCCGACGTGTGCCAGTATGGTCTGGTGAAGCCGATCTGTTTCCTATGAAAATTTCATTAGTATCGTGCAGCAGCCGCTCACGGACCGGCACTAGGGGACGAAACAGATATTATACGTACTCACTATATATTTGACACTTCTGCATTCTTCATATTATTTATATTACAGTTATTAATAACATTTTATTAGTTTCCGTTTTATGGTGAACCACTCCAAAAGTAAAGGAAGTTATAAATGATAGGTTACATTAAATGTCGACTTATCTGTAAACTATTATTATATATATACATTACTTACTAAAGGATTTAATAAAAATTAACAATACAACAGAATTGTATTGTAAATGAATATTAAATCAGTCAGAATTTATAAAACTCACAAATTCTTTCACTATTATAGTCTAAAAGTACTATTTGTATTTCATTTACTTTTGATTGTATTTGCAGGTGAGTTGACATAGGTTGAAATTGTTCATTATTCATGTAGTGTGGTAGTGTGGAAATGTATTAACTACATAACTGTATTTTTAGGATAGGATACCTCAGACTTGATGCACGATAAATGTTCAGAGATTACATTATTATTTTTTTATGACAGTAAGGGACGCGACGAGTAGGACGTTCAGCTGATGGTAATTGATACCCATTACAATGCAGTGCCGCTCTGAATTCTTAAAAGACCTAAAACTTTGAGCGGCACTACAATTGCGCTCGTCACCTTGTTACCAGATGTTAATTTCACTAGCTACTGCGCCACCCTTTTTCAGTCGTAAACAACAACAACAAAAAACCTCGAATTAATTATAAATTGGAGAATGATATTTATGTTATACCTACTCAATAAAATATTGATTATACTAAATAGTACATTATGATACATGGGTGGAAAGTAGGCTGTTGCTTACGTGCTGACACTAAGACAAAACAAGCCCGAGCTGAAGGCGATGGTTTTTTAAATTCTCGATTTTGCAATAATCTACACACCCGTGTACCACACGACGTTTTTCAATACAGTTGTGGGAAATTCTCAGATTATGGCGCTTGGACTTTTTTTTACAGCGAAACTAGTAACGGGATCGTACGCATATACAACTTTTGATTATTGACAAATTTTGATATGAAAATAATTAAATTGAAACGGGTAAATAGATATAATAAACAGCCATTTAAAAGAGTTTTGGGAATTCAATGCTAAGGAGTATAGACTCATTTATAATATTCGTATAAAATGCATTCGATTTTACTCTATACTAGCTTTTAACCGCGACTTCGTCCGCGTGAAGAAGTTACTTTGGGCAGCATTTTTTTATTTTTAGAAAACTTTATCAATAATACACCATGCAAACTGCTGCGGTTAACTATTAATTTATTATTTTAATACATTTTTATAAACTATATTATGCAAGTTTGATACTTGTAAGCTCGCCACTAAAAGTTTCCCATTGGAAACTCTATTTTTTTTTTTAATTTACTATGTAACCTCAAAGTATTATATTTTTGTTTGTGAAAGCTCAATTTCGTTTGGCCTTCCATACGAACTTTAATCCCCTATTTTCATCCCGATACAGGTCGAAATTCAAAATTCTGTATCCTTCATACGGTGCTCCAATCCTCGTGTATAAATTAATTAATTAATCTTAATGTAATCCAAGACAGCTGTGTTGAATTGGGACGGTGTACAGTATTAATGTATTATTTATTTGACGAATTTATTTAAGTCTATTGTACAGTTGTCAAATGCCTAATATAGCATAGAATGATATATTAATTAATCGCAAATACAGCGGCTGTTAGCACTTAATTTCATTAATAAACTGATATTGGACCTTCCAATTGCGGCTTGTTTATCTAACAATGAGTTTAAATCATAGTCGATGTCAAATGCGACGTAATTACCGGAAACACAAAGGCTCCACGTGAATATACGAACGGTTTAAATTAGCCGAACCCCACGCGATTTGCATCCAATCTGCGTATATCTGTCGTATAACCAACGAGACAAGTGGTCACCTACCTATTAGTCCCTTGGCGAACTTTGAATTTAGAATAGTTGCAAAAATTCACCATTCTAAAGTCCTAGGAATTAAAATTCACGACCATTAATGAGAAGATAAATCCTTAGCATAGCTTACTTTAATCCCTACTAATATTGTGAATGTACGTTTATTTGTTACGCTTCTACACCTAAACCACTGAACTATTTTTTATGAAATTTAGTACTCACATAGACTAGAGCTTGGAAAAGGACATCGGCTACTATTTTTTAAAGGAAATTGTGAAATAAGGGATGAAGGTTTTCATGGAAATTTGTCATTTTCGGAGATAAAACCATGAAACTATCTATATAGGCTATACTCGATAAGAAGTAATTTAAAATAATTGGTTTGAAACTTTGAGTGCCGCCAGCAGCGGAAGAGCAGTTTGTAAAAGAGCAAAGTAACTCTGCCAAGCCGACGAAGTCGCGGCTGAAAGCTAGTATACTTATTAATAATTGTCGTCTCCTGTCTGATGAGGATCGCAAAACGAGTAGGATTGTGAGATTTACATATAGTATGATATATATTATTGCTTGGTTTTTCTGAACTCTATTTTAAGAGGAGCAACATTCTGACTAAAATCTATTATAGAAACATCTGTTTTAAACGATTATATTAAGATACTATAAATGTATTTTACAATTTAAGTAGAACAGTGTCTCTATATACATATTATAGATACACTTCCCTATGTGACTATGTTCTTGATGATATGATGTACATTTTAAAATTAGGTTTATTTATTAAGTGTTACTAAACGTCCTGCTAACCCAATAGTTATGAGGGGATAAAAATTGTCTGTATATTATGGGCTTCATACTTTAATATTATTTACTGAGATTTGGTGACAAAACAAACAAAATTTTAATATTCTATAAAAATAAAAAAGTAATACAAAAAATAAAATGTAGCTTACTTCAACATAACATGACTTGAAAGGATCTCCATAGTATAAGCACTAGGAAAATTAATTATCTTGGAAGTTAAAATATATATAAAATAAAATTATTTTTAAATCACTCCAGATTGGAGCCCCTCAATCGTTGCTGATTACATATCACTTATGGCCCATTACCCGCAGACAATAGCTCACAGATACGATAATCATAACAATAGTCACGTGTCGTTGCCATAAATAAAATTAGGGTTCCGCTAAAAAGCACTCGAGTCCTTTCAATTTGTACGTGGCGTGGTGCGGCGGGCGGCGGTCGAACGGAGAACCTACGCGAGGCCATTATGACTCCAACGCGGCGTAAATTAAAACTGCTTAGGGTTGAACAAAGATTATGAAAACAGATATTCCATTCCATAGTCAACTTTAAATTTTTCAAAATATATACGCAACCACTGGAAAATGTCTTATAATTTTAATATTTTTTCTCTATTAAGAGGTAATACAGGTTGATGGCACACCTACTAATGGACAAATGTCATACCAGACGTTTATTTAAATAAATAGTCTTTTAATGTGTTGACATATTATATTGTTGACAGCTGGAGACCTCATGCGTATGAACACATTACTGGTTAAGTAATGTTTGGATAAATAAATATTTATGTTGCGGCTTCAGGACAATCCCTGATACTTGTACTGAAAAACTTAGACATTCCATTTCAAACTTTCCCTCCTCCTTATGAACAACCGTGATGTGCACCATCTGGCGATCAGTCACAAAAACTCTCTTAATGGCCGCGTGCGTAACTACATTATCGCTCGTGACAAATATTGAAAACTAAGGTCTAAGGTCAATTAATCGCCCGGAAAACTGTGTACTTACAATTTTTAGTGCTGAGACCAAAACATTAAGTAATAGTGACATCTCAATTGGCAAATGAAGTGTGCAGGTTTGGCGAGTTTTGTTGCGAATATATTTATTCCTATTTGAAGCTAACTAGGTTTTGATATTCTTTGTGTCGGTGACCTAGGTAAAATAAAATATATGTAACATATGCATCAGTCCTAAAAGTGTTCACGTACCAACAATATATTTATGTTATATCATATATAATAATATTATTATAATTGCAACTCCTTATTGAATATATTTTAACATCTAGAATCTAGTTGATCGATATTGTCCGTGTATTATAAATTCTGAGTGGGGCGATAAAGCACCGTCCACAAGTGTTAAGATTGTACATACATATGAATATTGTGAGTACTCAATAAATCGAGTAAGAGCAAGAATGAGCATGAGGATCCCTTGCTCATACTTCTACTGATATAAAAAAAAACATTTCAATTGATTCTCAACAATTAGCCACATAAGGTTTCTGGTAAATTAGTCTATGTGAGTACAAAACATGAAGAGTACAAATAGTGATGCAGGGTTTGACCCGGCGAGGGTGATCACATCATAGTATCATGAGTTATCGGCGCGGACGACAGAGGGCGCTGCTTGCCACAGCACTAATGTTGTGATTTACTCGCGGTGCTAATCTGTATATTCATAGCGGGTTGTTCTTTGAGATTTCTGTACACAAAGGGTTAAATTAAAAAAGAGGGATATTTTATGATTGTTTGCTGATTACTGTTGGTCCAGTATTCGTTGCTAATATTTGTTAATCAGTATTTTGCTCTACCTTTTCTAGTATTATGTTCAAAGTAGACAGCTACATAAACTTTATCAATTATCTTAATTGAAAAAGAGGAAAATTTTGTCTCGACTGCTCTTGTTTTTTTCGTACTATAATGAAGCTTGGGTTGTGATCATGATATTCAGATTAACACAAACATAAACTTGGAAAATTGTTATTCTGTTAAGTCGAGTTAGTAATTCTTTTGTTGGGCGATCCTTTTACAACATGATCCAAGAATATGTTCACAACTAATATGTTACGAAATTAATAAAGGTATGCCAAAAAGCGTTTGTGTAGGTTACTTTAATATTTGACCTTTTAATTAACAAGCTAGTTCTAAAATATATTGGTAAAAGGCCTGGCCTCAGCCTGGGGCATATATTTACAAGTGGATACTAGGTAGCATCTTAAGTAATAATATTCTTAAAAACTCTCATCTCTAATGCCAGCAAGGTATTAAACCTTAATTAAACCAACCTCTGATAGTTTGAATGTCTATGGGTGGTTGGTGTTTTAATTTACGATTATTTGACACTCTCTAATGTGGACAAACCTCTTGTAATTCCTCTGGTGTAACACGAGAGTATGGGCAGTGATCTCATACCATACTCGTAGGTGACCTGTATGTCTGCTATTTTGCCCTCCTCTTTAATATAAAATAGGTTAGCCTCATGCCCGTTTATCCACTTTAATATAAGTCGTTGTTTCAGAAATTTAAATTAGAGAATTTAATTTGCGTTCGTTCGTCCCGTGACAAAGGCCTCCTCTAACTCATTTTATATTGTTCTATCCTGTCTTGCACTAATCTAATTTATAACTACTACTACTAACGTAATAACTTCTAAGTTCTTTCTTTCTTCTTTTTTGGATACCATATAATCATAATTTTAAATTGTTGAATACCGGAGTTGTTACAGACAAATAACACAGTCCAGCTAAGCCTGAGGACAACGGACGAAGTGCAAGTTGGTATGGTTTTACTACGGTACCCCATATTATGTCGTAATTCTATTATTCAAGTGATATTGTCACTCTAATGATGAGTTTTATGCATACCTTTACTTTAAACTAATTCGTTGAGAATCTTATTCACAGCAGGTCTGCAGTTTCTGTCATTTTAGAAAACTGGTGTTTGTAAATACATATGTGATATATACCGTATATTTATTAGTATATAGTGTATACTATTACAGTTAATAGATTTAGAATAATAAAGGCCCAGATTGGCAGTACGAGTGTACGAGCTCCCCTAGTCCGTACTGCGTACACATGAGATACTGATGTACGCTCGTCTTGGACGTCTGTCACACCGGATTATCAATTATCTTATTTACGCATCTTTTGAAACAATTGAATTCACTTAAAATATGATAAACTGATCCTATTGTAATAATGATCTCTTAGTCTAACGCAGAGACCGAGACTCCAGCATCAACCCAAATGCATCCTCAAATATAATTATCACCAATCGGATGTACCCTGTTTGTCCATGGTATGATCAAAACCTTGTGCGGTGCTTCTAAGTCATTACTATAAAGGAATAAAGTACCGACTGTGGGAGTCAGTTGTTGAAAGAGAATAAAAGAGACTGAGAATAAAAGAGAGTGGGACTATTAATGACCAGGACCTGGTGTATGCAGACTTGTTTGTTAAGTTACAGTTTAACGAATTATTATATTTTTTTGTGCTTTTTAAGTGAATAATAGTTGATTTCAATAAAAATTTCATCAGATCATACTATAGACTTATATATTTTATACATTGGTTACCAAAACGGCGTTTATATCTGCCATGTAGCTACTGCTTCACGTCACATTCCTATGTGTAAGCATTACTGTTTTTCGGTCTGAAGGCTATAGCTAGTGAAATTACTGGACAAATGAGGCTTGACATCTTTTGTTTCAATGTGACGAGCGCAGTTGTAGCGCCGCTCATAATTTTTGAGTTTTTCAATAATCTTGAACGGCGCTGCATTGTAATCAATGCAGCGCCGTTCATTGGGCCACAGCGTATCAATTACCATCAACTAAACTTCCTGATCGTTTTGTCTTATATTTAAAATAAAAAAATATATAAATTTTGTTATTTTGTGAATTAATATTTTATATTTAAATTTAACAGAAAACTTGTCAATTCCTCTTATGAAGAAATAAATATTATAAACTTGATCCTGTATGCTTTCGTCGTGTGCCGCTTGACACGATACTACTTAATAAAATAATTAATAATCAAAAAGATACTTCATTATTACCAAAAATAAATTTCAATTGTAAAATCTCTAAACGTACAGTTTGTACCAACAACATATTTAAAGATAATCGTAGCCGTACTAAACTAGCATATCACTCCTGCATCAATCGTATTTGTCGCCACTTTAATACACTTTCTCAAGATAATCAGCAACTCAATTTATTTAATTCCAAGTCAACCTGCTTTTGTCATAATGTCATTGACTCCCTGCGTAAGGGAGCTAATTTGTAGAAATTACTTTTATTTCTGTTACACTACTTTAAATAATCTGTATGTCTCTTATCTTTTGTACATGCCAGTTATTGATCTTTTTGCTATGTGTCTTTTAGTTTTAAGTCTCCTTGTTGATATTTTTACATTTGTGCATGAATATTGTTGGTTTATCAAATTAAGTAAAATAAAATAAAAATTGATTGTTCTACCAGTTTTGTCATCAAAGTTAATATTCGGTGTGAGAGCAGTACCAGACAGCCAGGAGCAGGGACGGTTTAAGTGCATAGCAATGTCATTAGTCGCAGCAAAACTTCTAAAGACGCGGGAATTAGGCAGCGCATCGTTTGAAGAAATTTTTCTAAACTTTTCCATGAAACTTCCGCACTCGCTTACTAGGAAGATTGCCGCGTTATTTTTAAAATGAAAGCTTTCCACCGGGTGCAGGATCCTTGGAGGTTTTAATGTTATTTCAAGTTTCGTTCGTATTGTTGTGCTGATGAAGTTTTTCTTCGGCTTAACTTCATTAAGTAGATACTAACGACACATTATTTGTTGAACTTTAAAACCGGATCAACATCTGGAGCAGATAATATAATTTTGAAAACACTTCATCTGTCAAGAGTAAACGTCTTGTCATTAAGTGTGACTGAAAAAGAATGAAGTTAAATGCCTTGACCCTTTGGAAATCGTTATTGGTGAGTGTATTGAAATCTAAAATAGTGCGTTACTACCACTGACACTCGGTATGAAGTATTTGTAATTTTCTTTGTTTAATATTCGCTGTGTTAAAGACAGAAAAGGTAATATAATAATAATAGTAACGAAGCAGACAGTAGAAACGGTGGCGCAAATATTTCAGTAGCGTGTGATGCTTGTCATAAATGAGTTACTTTATGACGTTGGATGCGGAGCTTGGCTTGGTACCTCACAAAATAGGGACTTCAATATCGAATTGTTATTTGGCAAGCCCCTTTTTGAACTGATAATTAAAATCCAATTATTTACCCTGAACAAGATTCATAAAATGAGAAATACGCTTAAATTATTTAATTTTAAGTGTAGATCAATAATATTTACGTGCTTACATGCATATTTAACTAGTCTTGCCATAAATACTGAAACAGAAGAAAAATTCTATTGCAAATAACATTTATTACTTTTACATTGTGTTAGTTTAATACATAAATATAAAACTTCCTTTGACCGTTGAGTCCAGTTACCAAAAGAAGCGACTCCAAATTATCATGGCGTTTAGAGCAAGCCCTACTCTCTAAAACTGACTCTAAATTATGATTTATGTCAGCTATATCCGCTGGATTATGATCCAATGGCTTAAAATCTAGGTGACGGCCCGTCTTCAGCTCTGACGAAGTCCAAAACGTTCGTTTCCAACCAAGACTGCATAGACCGAGCTTTATGACCCGGCGCCGATTCTTTCTGGAATGACCATTCTTGGTTATTGAACATGGTGTTGTTAAGGAGCTTCACTACCTTCTTTAATGGTATCTTGATTCACTTGTGCCCATGTTTTGATACATTTTTCTCAAAAGTATGGCTCAGTCACTCCTTCATAGCTAATACCCCACCAAACTAATAACCACACTCACAAATAAATATTTTTTGGTAAATTACAATATTTTCACAGATCTTAATTGCATTGAAAAGATTATTATATACTTTAATAATAATCAAGCAAAAATCCATAAATAAAAATATAAACATACTATCGTAACGTGTCAGGACTGTAGAGTTGTTAAAAACACCAGTTTAATTCCGCAACTTAATTTACATTGTGTAGCAGTCAATAATATACTCCTTACTAGGGACCCATAACTTGGTACAGAACATTACATCGCCACTAATAGCACTAGTACTTGTGTCACCAGTTATAGATATCGTCCTTAATATGTTCACTTTTTTTGCATAGTAGGTACTAAATAAATTTCAATATTAACTAAAGACAATCAAAAAAGCTTCTATAAAAAAGAAAGGATTATTCTCGAATGTTCTCAAACAATCTAGGCAGTAACTTGAAACAATAACAAGTTGTAAACAATTCTTCAACAAAACAGATAGATAGGTCAAGGTTGAGATTCACTTACGCCAATGAATCTAACCAATTCTATAACTCTCGCAAACGTCCGATATTTGACATGACGTTCGTAACAATCTTAAAGGAACAAACAGTAAACATTTAATTGCATAAGGTTCATTTTACCTATTTCCGCAACCTTCTAAGGAGAGGGCTCAGTAGAAAATACAAGTTTCATCCTGCACTGGTCGACGACTTCGCGAGATAGATCTGCATGGCTGGTGTATACGGCATCTCTAGCATCTGCATAACAATGCATGACAGAGGCAAGATCCAACGTGTTATTGATAATATGCAGAAGAGGGCACTGTAGGAGAGAGCACATAGCTTATTTCGGTGACTCCAACCTTCACGGGCTTCAGGTTCGAGCCATACCAATCAGTCTACGACGACCAGTATGCTGCGCCCAGTGCGGAAGCTAGTGGTTCACTTGCGTAAACTCTCGGGAAACCCAAATGATAAGGAGAAGCGCGCTTAAATTATCTGGTTGTATGCACGGTTGTATTTACTTGCACTTTGCAGTTCGGATCTTTTGTGTCCAACGCCGCAATCCTGTATTTGTAGCTCATGCATTAAATTGTTTTATATCGATCCATATCAATATAAATTATTGAAATAAATGAAATGATAAGCACTGTTATGTCATCGCTTCGGTAGAATAAGCTGATTTTTTTCTTTACACTGTAGAAGCCTGGTTGGAACGTTTTTTTTTAAATTACTACAACTGACAGGTAATTTATGTTATAAGAGAGTAGCACTAAAAAGCAAAACTGAAAAATGATTCGAGAGAAGCAATGAATACCATCAAATAGGGGGACAAAATCGAATCCAAATTTCAGATTGCCACTCAAACACAAACAAAACTCTTGCTCGTGATTAAATACTATCGCAATATGAGTTATTATAAATTATATAATTTATCATAACATGAAATTGTGACTTTATTATGATTGATGAAACGTTACATTACGACGACTTCACTAACAGCGACACCTGTAAACTTTTGCGAGAAAGCACAGTCGGGCTTATCACACAGCAACTGCGGAAAATGATTGCGAAAAACGCATTACGCAAAATTATATTGCGTGAAATTGTGTGCCATATTATTACTGCGACAATTTGTTTCGAGTCACATGAGGTTTATATTATAATTTTCTTTTTTATATTCTGGTGAAAAATAATAATCAAATTATTAAAAAATACTTTGTAAATTAGAAGTGTAGTGACGCTCGGTATTATGACACTAAGTTAATGACAAAATACTTTTCCAACTGGTACTCTCTAGAAAGGAAATGAGTAAATTAACCTACTTAAGATCTGGTAACGTCCTATATCTTTGTAGGTATTTTTTGTTCTAAATGCACACACTTCAGTATTGACACAACTCGCTGTGAACTAACTAACAAGTATTGTATTGTAATTATTAAATATGTAATCGGGAATCGCCCCGGCAGGGAGGGTCGCATGGCCTATATCCCACAGAGTTTGCTTTTTACAACCGGAACCGGAAAAGGAAACCGTCCAGGCGCACCGGATATGTTCGCGTGTTACTTGTAAAGCTGTTGTACACACTCAAACCATTATCGATATTATTTTTGTTAAGAAGTGAAGAGTCGAGTAAGTTGTTCACCTGTTAGTAAGTGATGCAATATCTACTACAATGTCGTGCCACATTTTCAAAGCCCCAATATTATTCTGTGGGAATGCAAGATGAAGCCTGATGAAAACAGGCTTCATCTTGCCGTAGCCGTTTGTGTTAATGTGCGTGCATTGCTCCAAATAGGGGTTAACTTTATATTCAATTTTTTTCGACGTTTTCACGACTGTCATAGTCTAACTGTGTATACGTCTGTAAAAATGATCTAAGAAAAGGGTGGGCAATCATATTTGTCAATAACCACCAGCTGTACTGAGGATTGAGCGGTCCATTACTACATCAGAATTGATTAGTTAAATTTCTTCTACTACCCGGAAAACAATATAACAAAATATATTTTTTAAGTTTTTTCAGAGAATTTATAAAATTACAATGTTTCCTTAGAATTGTGATGTTCATAACTCGAAATTTAGCAATCTAACATTTACCATTAGATATAGCATCATACAATCTGTGGCACTTTATGATGAATGTTATGTTAAGTTGAGCCATCTGGGGTATTTATTATTTGTTAGTATAGGGGCTTAACTTACGTTACGAACTTAAGTTACACTGTCACAAACGAACAACGAAGTCATCGTAAAAAGGTTTTCGTTTCCAGGTGACTTTTAGTCTACGACACCCTCATAAAAATGTAACAGTTCTTGCTTTCATGTTATAATTTTCTCCCTTGTTTAATATGTGTCCTAACCTTAAACTATGGCGTATGTGTGCGGGGTCCATCCAACGTTGTATAGTGATTAGTGTGGGGTCTAACGATGGTGTTAATGAGCCGTGAGTTGCGCATTATCATTATATTGTCTTTGATCCTTTTGTTTTCTGGCAACTGCTTTTAAATTTTAATGTTAATCATCTATATTGATATATAACCTTAGTACATACATTAATATACATCTACATTGCAAAGCACTGTTTCAGAAATCGATTTATTGTTCGAGCAATATAATTATTATGTTTTTAATTACTTTGAAAATTAATATAATGGATATACATATATTATTAAGTTTATTAAAATGACAAACTTGATTAAAAACATTTGTTTAGTTTAATAATGAATAACATAGTTTGTAATGTGGCTCTCATATTTTTTTTTTCTTTTAGTACCACTGGGTAGATTTACAAAATTAGGTCGCTTAAGAAATAAGCACTTATTTGGTATCCTAGTAATGAGGTACTATTTCCATACAAAATTGTTGCAATAAATCAATACCTATTCAGAAGATGAATGAAGTACCACGAAATGCGAGTTAAGTACCGCAATCCATTATTATTCACACGTGAACGCGTTGCGGTGAACGACATCGCTTCGCACTCTACCCCCGTGTGGGAGAGCTCTCTCACAAGTATTCAGCTAAATTCATGATTCATATGTATTATAAGTAGTTATAGTAGTGTTAATTCGTGACTTAAGACGATATTCTAGTTCGATACTGAAGCAAACAAGTTGCGTAAACATGCGAGGGGATCCTAAAAAACCTCGTAGTTTTTTACGATCTCCTTTTAAAGAAATTTATATTTATATATGAATTTATTCTTTACATTGCATAAACAAAGTCGAGTTCCGCGTCTGTCTGTAAATCCGATAACTCCTCCTAAGCTGCACTATGGATTTTGATGCAGCATTCACTATAACTTAGATAAATTTTATAATAAAACCTTTTAAAATTTATTTATTATTATTAATCCTAAGCCATAATATAATGATAGTATTCTTGGGCATGATATGTTAAATGTAAATATAAATTTAAATTCAAAATACCTAACCGTTAACAGTACATTATTCTACGAAGAGGTTGTCAGGATAACGAAGTTAATATTTAAATAAAAAGGCATAAAATGTATTTAATATCTCAAAATTGATTCCTTTAGAATTGTTATTGATGTCATTTCTAATATACTAGATACTACTACCGCTTTGGAAACAAATGGCGCTCTGAGAGAGAATAAGCGGTGTTAAGAAACTCTCCCAGCATTTTTTATTTTGCGCTCTTTTTAATGCAATATAGAATATTGTACTGTCATTGCTATTGCTATTAAATAATCATAATCTAGTCTCATGCTGTCCGATCACTTACATATTCAATTGTGGAGTAGTAGGATTTACGAGAGAGACATATTTTAATGAATCATTTAAATTCATTTACAGAGAATGCCTGAACAGTGGCTGGAACTTTATTATAAAAGTTACATTTACCCCTAAAGCTATTATGTATCTTATGATATATATATATTATATAATAATACTAGAAAACTTTTCTTAATCAAATACATAGAAATTGAATGGTACGTTTTCTGTTGACAGGTACGTTGGCGGTTTATCAGTTAGTAATCAACATCGCCAGTTAATGAAGCCAAGTTTATCTCGAGGTGAGAGCTGATCGCTTGCCGAGATTAGCGGGACTAGTTCACTAACACGTTTGATAAACTCAGCTGGCAATCAGTGTGTTTGTGGAATATGGGGTGACTTACTTGTGATTTGAGAAGTTTCTAACTAACAATATTGATCTTCCGGTACCCGGTACGCTGCTTGTGCAATATAATGCTGTTATTACTGTAAAATGAACTTCTCATTTTTTTATGGAAATAAGAGACGAGCAGGACGTTCAGCTGATGGTAATTGATACGCCCTCCATTACAATGCATTGCCGCTCAGGATTATTGAAAAACCCAAAAAATCTGAGTGGCGCTACAACTGCATTCACCTTGAGACATACGTTATCATATGCCCTGTAATTTCACTAGCTACGGCGTCTTAAGGGACTTTGTTATTTCTCGGGTGCTGCATGGTATTAGTGGCGGTGATCACTTTCTAGTAGGTGTCCCGTAACCTCCTTCTTCTTAAAATTTGATTTTCTCAGAATATATTTAATATATAAGTTAAATAACTTTCTCTCAAAATGACAATTACTGTGACTCGAAGAGGTACTGATGTGCCGATAGTTAAAGCCAAATAGGTATGGAAAAGTAAACTATTACCTTTGAGGAACTACAGATTTAGAAAAGCCTTCGGTCGGAAATAATAAATTAATAAGAAATAATAAATTATTATTATATATTTATATTTTATATTTATTATTATTTGTGTTTTATTGTTTTATATTTACCTCATTTATTATTTATTAAATCCTATTACAAAATTTAAAACTATTACTAATTTATTTACAATATTTTATATATCATCCCACTGCTGGGTAAAGGCCTCCCCTTCTTCTTCCATTCGTTTTTATTGTGTGTTGTGCGTGACCACTTCACTCCTTCGTAATTTACTAGGTCGTCTCTCCATCTAGTACCAGGTCTATCTCTTCTTCTTTTGGCGTCTAATGGGTACCAGTTTATTGCTATACTGCTCCATCTTTCGTTACTGGCCATTTATATATGGCCTGCCCAATTTCATTTTGCAGTTTTTGCGATTCGTATTATGTCTTTAAGTTTACTTTTTTCCGTATTTCATTCTTTGTTTTTATATTTACATTAACCATAAATATTATAATAAATTTTATTTCGACCGAAACAGATCTGAATTGTAATAAATAAACTCATAACAAATACAGAGTATGACATGCAGAACCTTTGTACGAAATGAAATGAAATGAAAAGTAAAACTATACAACAAGTAAAAGGCTTAATATCAAAATACGTACCATAGCACAACCTCACAATGCCTTAAAAACATTTTGCTAGTATCGACATTTCACTTGATATGTAGAGCCTAAAGATAACATCTATCTCTATAAAAGAGAATGTATGTTTGTATGTTCCCTAATAACTCCTAAACTATTCAACCGATTTCAATGAAATCTTTTGTAACAGATTCGTTGAAGCTCAAGGAAGGTTTACATATATAATTTATATGGCAAAACAACGTTTCCCAGGTCAGCAAGTAGACAACAATAATGAATGTTATAGCGTCAGAGTGTAGTCAAGCATGTAAGTGGACCCTATCCTATATATAACCTGTATTAATATGAAACCAAGCTTCACAAATAAAAATATTAAAACAGCTTATATTTATTCATTTAAATTATAAATATGCAACGACTTTAATTTCTGTTGGCTCTCTTTATTATACTCACAATGTTAGGGATTTAAATTAAAATTTTGACTGAGGCGTTTTGCCCAAATTATTTAATTAGCGCGGGAGAAAAATTTTATTCTTGTTGAGATTATGAAAGATTAAAAACTGGTTAAGTCAAATTTGGACTCACATACGAAAGGTTTCGTATTATGTACAAGATAAAATAATTAACTTGGATTTAGCTACAAATTAAATATTGAGAGGCTATCAATTTTATCTAAATAAACCTTTATGTCATGGGCTGATTTATCTATCCCAATTCTCGATAAAAGCTAATAAAAATATTTAATCTGTTGAAATATTTCACATTTTAATATATTCTACTGGCTAAGCCTTATATATTTTGATTTACCTTGGATGCCTATACCTGTATTATTCCTATATGACTTGGCTTTGATATATCTATGCATCCTTTCCACCTTCCCGCATATGGTGGCAATAATTTTATGAATTTAAATACCAATAAACACACATAAATTATTACATATTACACTTTTTTATTTATTTGTTAAATTTCAGAAACAAACAGTTATACAAAACTTTTTACAATTCATACTTAACATTACTTAAAAACCTATTGTTTCCTTTATTTTTAAATATAATATACTAGATTTGCGCTACATGATAATTTTAAATAAAATTCGATATTTGACATAAAATGAAATATTAGGTATACTTTAATATTGTATATAAAGCGACAGATAATATTAATGTATAGATAGAAATAGATTAAAGCATTAAATTAACAAATCATGAAAAAATCAATTTAAACTTTTTTTAAGATCGACAATTTATCAAAGAATACATTTGTGTCAATTAGTTTTTCGTTATCATTAAAGAGTTTACAAGCTCGCTTAATAAAATAATTTGTACCATAAAGTGTTCTATACACTAACATTATATATCACTGTTCTGTAAATGTCAATTATTTTCAAGTAATAACTAGCTACCTGTCGCGGTTATTATCTGTTGACAACAATAAAACAGAGCTCTCGTTGCCGCTCGTTGCCGCTCGGTGCAGCAACAAAGCAACAACAGCAACGAATAACCGTCACTCTCACAAAGCACCGCGGAGCTCAGATTTACGAGCAAGTGTTTGTGATGTAATGTGCTCTTCTCACGAATCTCTCACGTTCATACACAGCTTCAGTTACAACTAGATCTGAGTAACGTGAGAACAAAAAACAAACATCATTTTTAACCGACTTCAAAAAGGAGGAGGTTCTCAATTCGATCGGTATTTTTTTTACGTTTAGGTTTATGATCCGATTTACGTAATTCTTCTTGGTCCCATAAGAAATTTACTTAGTTTGGTCCAGTAGTTTTCATTTTATGAACAATTTTTAACCGACTTCAAAAAAGGAGGAGGTTCTCAATTCATCGGTATTTTTTTTTATTCCAAAAATAACAATAATCGTAACTAGAATAAGATTAATTAATTAGATTGTATAAAAATACGCAATTATTTTTAAACTTTTTAGTGCACATTATATCTATTGTTTTGGAATAGTGTTTTTGAAGGCGGTTGTTTTTTTGTATTTTTTTTTATTTAATGACAATTTTTTTTTTGTTTACGGTTTTTTTAGTAGTTTTCTGTCAGGTTGATTATATATTTTTATTATAAACTGAAACTAAAAAGTACAAAAAAAAATACTTCTAACCTGAAAAGTATAAAATAACTAAAATACCGACTTAGAACGTATCAATATAAATAATGGTATTTTATTAATATTAAAAGTAAAGACTTTGCATAAGACGTGTATTAAATTAAATTTCTAGTTATTTTATACTTTTCAGTTTTTGAAGTCGGTTTTTTCAAACGTAGTTTTTTTATTTACTGTTCTATCCTCCGCCATCACAATCGAGTACCGAATTGTCCAATTTATGCTTTGTGAACTCAAACTAACTTGTTTATTTTAAACCTTCCATAAAACCAGTTCTGCGTATATTTTTTTATGATAACTACGAACAGTCTATGGAATAGTAAATACGATTTAAAAATAGTCAATTTATTTTATTGTTAGAAATGTTGTTGATTTTCAAGAGATATAGTTGTACGTTATACTGTGATATTGTTTATAAACAAAATTAAATAAACTTGTTTTACAATACCCACACTGGTTTTCAAAAAATATAACAGTTAACATATTTTCCATGACATGTGGAGTAAGGAGAGATATGAAACAAAAATTTTTTCAAAAGTTTCCGTGGCGCAATTGATACTCCGTTCACTCTCACCACAGAGCCCCGGTTTTCGGATTTATGATATGTTTAAGGCTGGGAACGATTTTGTGATTCCTCTGTTGATACAAGAGAGTATGGACCGCTGAGATCACATGAAAGACAGACAGACATCAGATGACCTGTATGTATTAATAATTTATTTATTTATTTATTTATTCATGTATAGGAAACAAAGAGTATTATGATACTTAAATATTAACAAATCTTAAAACTTACACTTTCACCAGTGAAGTTTCCAACAATTTATACGACACTTTTAGTTAAAAGGTAAGCAATGGTAAGATAAAAACCACAAAACAAAAGTAATACAAATTAACAACTAATTACAAGCTATATAAGTTACACAATACTATACACGCCTATTATACAATACTATAATGAATTAGTTACAAATGAGATAAGTATTCAGAAAAAAAATGTAAGAATGGGGTTAAAAAAATCAGTAATTATTTAAATTATCACAAACCAATGATCTGAAAACATTTAACTTTTCATGAAATATTTCAATATGACTGTATGCTCTATTATAACAGCTACATGCCCGAATTATAAACCTGTTCTTTCCATGTACTGTTCTCGCATAGGCAACATCTAATACATCTTTACATCGGGATGTAGGCCTTCTGCAATGTAATCCTATTTTACTTAATAGATATGGAGCATCAGCTATATGATGTAATAATTTATATAAAAATATTATGTCTCTATGGGTTCGACGGTCTTTCAAAGAACTTAAATCGTTGGAGTGAAAATTAAACGTGGGATCTAAATGTTGTCGGAATTCTAAATGCTTAATGAATTTATTTTGAATACGTTCCAAGCAGTTTATATGAATATTATTGCAGGGGTTCCAAACAACTGACGCATACTCAAGATGTGACCTGACAAAAGCGTTGTATAAAATTAAATATGTATGCAATTTTTTAAACTCACTTCTCTGCCTTAAAATGAAACCAAGCATTTTATATGATTTATTAATTATACGATCATAGTGGGTTCTAAATGTGAGTTCTCTATCCAGGATTACCCCCAAATCTCTAACCTCTTGAACTCTTTTTAATTTCGTGTCATATATCTGATAATTATACAGTATTGGATTAGATTTTCTTGTAAAACTTATGGCACAACATTTTTCAATATTTATAGTGAGACCATTTTTTAAGCAGTAATTACCAAGCTTATTCAAGTCAGTCTGGAGGAGGATGCTATCATATGAATTCTTAATTTTTGTAAATATTTTATTATCATCAGCGTATAGAAGAGAGCTTGTATACCGAAATAAATTGTCTATATCGTTGATGAAAATATTAAATAATAAAGGACCAAGATGAGATCCTTGGGGAACGCCAGAAGTAATGGGGACAAAGTTGGAAGTATAGCCTTTAATCGTTACTGATTGGGTTCTATGTGTAAGGTAACTTTCTAGCCATCTTAGAAGGTTGCCATGGATACGATTTCTTAATTAATATAAAATGAGATATTTTATCAAAAGCTTTTGAGTAATCAGTATAAATGGCATCAACCTGATGTCCTTCGTCCATAGCCCTAATTACTATATCCACTAATTCACAAAGATTGGTCTCAGTGGATCTTTTGTTAAGAAAACCGTGTTGGTTTATTGATAAAATATTTCTTACAGCTGGGTAAATAGTATCATAGACTATTTTCTCAAATAATTTAGGAATAGTAGAAAGTTTTGATATAGGTCTATAGTTTTTTATATCGTGTCTATCACCGCTTTTAAGAATTGGAGTAACGTAACACATTTTCCAGTAATCTGGCATAAGGCCTTGTTTTAAAGATAAATTGAAAAGTATGGATAAGGGTGGCGCCAAATTCATATAGCAGTTACACAAAAATATAGGATAAATACCATCTGGACCGGTTCCTTTAGATACGTTTATATTTTTTAAATATTTTTTTACTAAAGGGGTGGTACACTTTACAGAGCAAATGTCAACTAAATGAGAACTTTCAGTATCTGAGTCTAGGTACAGAGTGTTATTATGTGATTCAAAGACAGATAAAAAGTAATTATTGAAGAGCTCAGCAATATGAGCGCCTTCTGTAGCTGTTTGATTGTCCAGATAAACTGTCTCAGGAAACTGGGTGCTATTGATTTTGTTTTTTATAAAAGACCAGAAGAATTTTGTATTTGTGCCTATGTTATTCTCTGCTCTATCCAAAAATTGATTGTAACATGAAATTTGTGTTTCTTCCTGAATGTTCCGAAGCTCTGAGAAAAGTTGGTAATCAGATTCTCGACCATAAATTTTCCATTTTCTATGAGCCTTTAATTTATTTTTTATTATTTTAATAAGTCGTTTAGAGTACCAGGATGGGTATCTATGTGATTGCTTAACTTGTTTCAGGGAAACGTATTGATCTATTATAGTGTTGATAATGTTATAAAAATTATCAATTGATACTGCGACATTGTCAGAGTTTAATTCAATGCACCAGTCAATTTTAGAAAGAGCATTATTAATCGCGTCATAGTCTGCATGGTGAAAACGGCGCACTAGCCGCGGTGCGGGAGGGAGACAAGATGTTTCCTGATCCAATGCGCTACGTATAACTAATGCCGGGTGATGCTGTGCATCCTCGCTTATCAGTGGTTCAGAACAACGTGAAACAGAGCAAAGAAAATTTGTTATTACTAAGTCTAGAAGTCTACTATTATTATTTAGGATGCCGTTAAATTGATATAATCCAGCGAAACAAAGAAAAGAGTTTAAGATATATTCTAGATTTCCACTAGACGGATTTACTATTGACAATGCATCACTGAATACATGATTTGGGGTCTTATCCCACCTAGCATTACTTATGTTGAAGTCGCCCAAAATTAAATATCTATCATTTGAATTATTCATGATTATATTGGACAGAAATTCGAAAAGACCTTGTTGTCCGTCGAGCTGTTCAGGGCTATGTGGAAAGTATGCACAATATATCTTCAAGCATTTCAACACGGGTGCTTTAGACAGGACAATATTGACGAAAACAACCTCTGCGTGCGGCAAAGACGGAGGCGTAGCGGAGATGTCGCGCTCGTCGACGTGCAACGTGCGAATAATAATAATAATATTGACACATTCTTACAGAAATTATCTTGCCCCAAACTAGGCATAGCCTGTACTATGGGTATAAGACAACGATATATTCAATACAATATACATACTTAAACATACATAAGTATATATAAACATCCATGACTCGGAAACAAACATCCATATTTATCATATAAATGATTGCACCTACCGGGATTCGAACCGGACCTCTAGCTTAGTAGTCAGGGTCACTAACCATTCGGCTATATGGGTCGTCAAATGTACGTTTGTTCGTCTATCGTCCCCTTTCAAAAAAGAACACACAGCACATAAATAAGGCCAAATGGCTTCTCGATTCATATTAGTATTATAATTGATAGAAAATAATAGGTAATGCTGTGTCAGCTCTTTGTGGATCCACGGCATCCAGAGGATGAGTGACACCAGCCAGTTCAGGTTTTTTTTAAATGAAAATAAGGGTCGAGACGAGCAAGACGTTCCGCTGATGGTAATTGATACGCCCTGCCCATTATAATGCAGTGCCGCTCAGGATTCTTGAAATACCCAAAAATTTTGAGCGGCACTACTACTGTGCTCGTCACCTTGAGACATAAGATGTCAAGTCTCATTTGCCCAGTAATTTTACTAGCTACAGTGCCCTTCGGTCCGAAAGACAATAATGCTTACACATTACTGGTTCACTGGAGAAATAGGCGTCGTTCTGTATACCCACCCATAACCTAGCCGGCATCCTGTGCAATGGAGCCTCCCACTGGTAGATGTGACGTAGAGTTGCGGTGTTAATCTATAGCAAATATAGCATCAATGAACCAAGCAAGTTTGATCTTTTCCGTCACCAACTTTGACTTCTCTTCCAAGACCACAAAATTCTTAGTCACTCGAAATTGTTAAACTCGTATTGGTGGGATGTCAAGAGAACCAAAAACAAGCCGTATATTTAAATTATGAATATATATTTTCAGTGGCTCAAATTGAATATGACAAGATTTATATCATTATGTGACTCTACCTTGACCTCTACTGAAGAATAAAAGTTAAATAATTACATATATCCTTGGAAACATCTTTAATATGTAGATAAAATAGCAAAAAAATAAAACAATAATTATTTTGTTTGAATTACTATGGACTCTTATATTATAACTTCTATACAGTTCGTTGAAGCAGTTTCCTTCATTGAACCCTTAGTAACCTCATGAAGAGATGAATTGAAAAAAAACTTATTCAGTTGATATTTAAGGCTTTTATCCAGCATCCCTAACTTTTTATCAAAAACCGCTACAATCAAAACAAAGGCCTTACTTATTTTAGTATTATTAAAACAAAATTTATTTTAGGTTCCAAGTTCCTTTTCTCATTAGTGTCATCTCAGCGCCATGTGTCCTCCCAGTTGCGGATTTGTATCGTACGAGCTAAACAGCAAACTTTCTTGCTTGCTCAAAAATTGGTTTGAAATACAGATTTAAATGTGCTACAAGATCGTCAGAATTTTGTCATTTTTATGAATTACATAATTTCATAGCATATCAAAGTGTATGGAGCTAATAAAACATCCCTTTTTTGGAATTGCTTGGAGGTTTAAGCAGTTGCACGTGACCTAATAATAAATGATCATCAGCTACCCATACTCTAACAAATGCCATAGTTCAAATTATATTTTTACGATTTAATTTGATTTTATTTTTACTTATCTTTTTTATTAGATAAAATTATGATATTTTAGTTAAACAAGCTAACAACAGGCCTGTCTTCAAAAAATGCTGTGTATTGTTTTTTGTTCATCATACATAAATCTACTGACAGGTCTCGTTTTCATCTGAAAATAGGTATATCTAAACCTAGTATGTTTATTTAAAAACTTATCAAAGCTGAAACACAATTTACAAAAAAAAACACCAAAGTAATAATTTATATTATCACATTATTGAAAACATATTAGGTATGTCTAATTATGCTTTTGAAGGGTTTTACTAAGGTACAATATTTATATTTTACCTGGAATTACGATAAAAGGGTAACTTATCTATGTATAAGCCACTCCTATGGAGTTTCTTTCTGTTTTGAATGTATCCACAATGTATGAATTAACCTCAATGGCATTTGCTTCAGGGTACATAAATAAGATAGGACGTGAGTTACTACTTGAATTATTAATTGTTATAACTATCTAATGATGTAGGATAAGATGAATGCGTAGATGAGTAGCGAGCAGTATAGGATCTGCCGCGAGCTGCTACTAAAATCACTTTAATTAGTTTAATTGATAATAAAGTTAGGACTTGATATATAATATATACTGATATTAATAAAGATATCTATAACTATAAGGCACGCGTCTCCGATCGCATCTGGTTCCCGTGTGTTTCCGGCTGATTGTATATGAATATCAGTGTCTGTATTCTGTAACGAGCCCTCGACAGTTCTCAACTAAACTTGAACAGTAAACACCGGTTGCCATTTGAAGTCTTGTTTGTTAAGAAAATTTTCTCGACTTTTTGAGATTTTCGTTAAAATTATTTATATTTCTTTTAATGTTTGAGTTTAAAAGTTTATTATATTTATATTTATTTGTACAAAAGTTTGTATAAACGCTTGATTTTGGTATTGAAAGTAATGTTCGTTTTTTCTATTTATTATGTGTTTTTACTTTAATAATTTCTTATTATATTTTATTACATAATTTTCAATAGTGCCGGTGGTACAATAGGTAGGGCGGTTCACTAACAACACATCGTTTCGGTTCGTGCCTCGCCTGCCACTGCCACCAATATTATTTTAGTTCTTTATAAGGTCGGCAGACTGCTCTTGACGAAATTATGCGAGAGTCACGAAACAAGATAGTGGTCTTTGACAGATCGTAATAAAAGACATAAAAGGCATTTATTTTCTCAAAATTGATTACTTTAGGATTCTTTTTGATGTCATTTTTAGCACTACTACCGCTTCTGAAACAAATGGCGCTCTGAGATTAATATCTATAGAGAGAGACTTTGCTCAGATTTTACTTACATAAAACATAGCTGAGTGTAAGCTTAGCATGATATTTGATTGCATTTTTATAGTCGTTTGACAGGTGATAGAGCATAGAGTAAGTATATATATATATATATATACCTCATCCATAGATCTCAGCCTGAGAGAGAAGAAGTGGCGCGAGAATCTCTACCACCATTATTTTTTTGCGCTTTGATAAAATATACAATATTGTACTGTCATTGTTATTGCTATGAAATAATCATAATCTAATTCCAGGCTAATAAATATATTCAGCTGTGGAGTAGCAGGTTTTACGACAGAGCCAATGTTTAATAAACCATTTTAATTTATTTATAGATAATGCCTACACAATATCAATGTCAGCATGACACCACAGCAAAATACCGTACGTCATGTCTGCACAACATAGTATTCTACCTTTTAATATTATATGTTTTATGTCTGTAATGAATAAACTTCTTATGTTATTAAAAGATTCAAGCGGTCATCTACCGATATACCAACAATATTATTTTTATTAACCTTTGTAGTAAACCAATAGAATAGAATCAAGTCACATTTCAATACGATAATTTAGAAATGCGAAAATTCACCACCTACCAAATGTAACTCCACCGTACGATAAAAAATCAATTTGAAAGTTGGAACGAAGTGGCCTTTTGGAAACGATTTCAAGATATCTGCAATCGAATTGGAAATTTAGTTCGCGTCTTTAATCTGATATTCGAGTAGACCACTTCACACCTCTCCAAACTTGCAATTGAGGTTCCCGCCCTAGGGAGATTGAGAAAGTTTACTTAATGTATTGAACATTATCTATGTGTCTCACATAATATATGTTTCATAAAACTAGCTGTGACCTGCAGCATAGCCCACTTTTACATAATATTCTAATCAAACATTACATAATAAGATTTCGATATATATTTCGTTTATGTAAATATAATTTGATTAATTATTCTGTTAAGAAAAAAAATGCATTTATTTTTATTCGATTTACAGGTTTATTATTCTTGATAAAATAATGTTTCTTGATTATCTCTTTAATTTAATACCAATGCACATTACACAAGATAAGAACTTCCATGCAAGAAAAACGCCATGCAGTGACAGTATAGTGAACAATAACAAAATGCGATCAGATTTAAAAAGTCTTTTTAAATTAATAATTTCTATGACGTAATAATCTTCATAAAAATTAAATTGTATATCTTTGGTTGAAGTCTTAGTGAAAAATTGAAAGAAAAACAATGAAACAAACTGAAAAACAAATTCAGTTTGAAATGCTTTAAAATTTTTGCTTTTAAAGCTGTTCATCTGTCTGGCCACGAATTAATAAATTTCAACACTGTAGGTATGTATTACGTGTTCTGTGTTCATGAGATTTTTTTTACTGTTTATCTAGGGGTTTCTTAAGAGACTTGATGTTGGCGTGCTACTTACAGCAGGTCATATTTTGTAAAACTACAATAATATATAGATCTATATAGATCCAAGGATTCAGATCAGAGCTAGAGGAGGGCCAGTCTTCAGCTCTTGTAATGTCCAGAACGTTAACTTCCAACCCAATTTGGGGAGTTCGTGCTTTGTGACCAGAGAAAAAAGTCTATAAAGCATTTTAAAAGTGTATTGCTAAGAGGTTTCAGGAAACGTAGCAGTGTCTTGATACACTTTGCATGAAGACTACTCCTTTTTCATAAAAGTAAATCTTTATGACTAATTGCTATGAAACCCCTAAACAAACCATGACCAAAGCTTTTTTGGGGCTATGAGAAGACAGTGTCATTTTGCTTGAATCGAACCACTCCCTTTAACTGTCGGTATTTATTTAGGGCATGTCCTGTAAATCAACGATAAGCATCAAGATTTAGGTCTTCTTTGACGATACGTGAATGAGTTCTACCGGAAATCTTAATTTGTCGCGACATATTTTTTTGTTTCCAGGATTTCGGAGAAAACTGGCTTTAATAGCTATAACCGCTTTTAAGTTCTAACACCATCGACCACCTGGATCTTTTGACCATAGTCTTTGATCGATAATGTGTTGGTATATCTATCGATAGTTTGATATACGACCGTTTTCAATAACCTATCTATCTTTAGTTTAAGTTACAAGAGGTAGACAAATCTATCCTTTTAAACTTACTTACATTTCAATAACCTATCGACATAAAGCATAAGACTATAACTATATTGGACATAACTATGGATACATAAGATCTTGTCATTAAACGGTGACAGCAATTTATCCGTAACTAGAGATACGTTATTGAAAACGGCCGATATACGACTGATACCTAGCTTTTGAAGTCTCTTGGAAATAACCAACGACTCCGACTTTGTGTTTGATACCGCTACAATTTAATTTTCTTTAACACCCCACTCTATTATTGATTTAGTGCAAAGCTAAAAAATCTGTGAAATGGCGGAAAATATTTAATAAATTAAAAATTAGATTTACTAAGTTGTAACAATATTTATGGCCAGACTAGTTACAATCATGCGGAATCGTGTTACCGAATTTTTCCACGACGGAATTGTATAAATTCATATAAAACTAGCTGTCCCTGCAAACGTTGTATTGCCATATAAAGTAATTAAAAAAAATATGCGATATAAAAAATAGATGCAACCGATTCTCAGACCCACCAAATATATCGTTCCTACTCCAATTATTATATTCAATTGCCATCTTGCAAGCCTATAGCGGACTATATGGAACAGAATAATATAAAAATCGCGATAAAAAATCAGTTGAAGATCGTAGAAGGGCGAAAATTTGAAGTTGTATGTATTTTTGAATGCTGAATCATAGTAAAATAAAATAATAAAATTGCCAAAAAAATAAATATGAAGGGGTACTATATTACTTATTACCCTTATCATTTAGGGGTATAAAAAATAGATATTGGCCGATTCTCAGACCTACCTGATATGCACACAACATTTCATACAAATCGGTTCAGCCGTTTCGGAAGAGTTTGACAACAAACACCGCGACACGAGGATTTTTTATATTAAATATATCATCTACTGTTCTTCATTCGTGAAATGTTTACAGGAGTATGTTATGGGTAAATGACTATAGCATGGGATTTGAATACTAAAATATAATTGACTTTTTAATCAAAAATATTGCACCACATATATATGTACAGTAATGCAAAATTACTCGTAACAGTGAAAGCATACAAAACATGTTTTATATGTATTCACTTCCCCTACACTGCCCGTACACCTAAACTACAAACAGTAATATCTGTAGCTGGTACGAGCGTGTCCCTCTTGCAGACGACAGCTCTGAGTATATAAGAGCTCTCTTATACTACTAAAACTAAAGTGATTTCAGCCAAATGACGTTTCAGACGAGTGAATACGACTATCAATACCAGTAACAGTATGTCATAAATAAAAGGAAGAAAGATTATTTATTCTGATGTATGTATCCAGTTTGTTTATACAACAAGAAAGTTTACGAATGAAACCTCTCTTTTTGCTCAAAATAGTCAGATTGTACAACTGTGAAACAATAAACCGCTTGCAGTTTATTCTAGTATGATTGTAGTTGAATATAATTTGGAAGAAATATATTACCGAGTAAAGATACCCGGTCGAAAGACCAGAATCGAAAAACTATTACCATTGAATAATATTAGAACAACAACATACACATATTGATATGTTAAAGGTATAGCTATTATAAGGAGATGACGTAAGGCATAAAAGACAATTATTTTTTTAAAGGCAAAATTGATTCCTTTAGAATTCTTTTTGATGTCATTTCTAATATAATTGATACAACTACCGCTTCGGAAGCAAATGGCGCTCTGAGAGAGAAGAAGCGGCGCATAAATCTCTCCCAGTATTCTTTTTTTGCGCTAAGAAACTAGTTGCCACTCTTTTAAACAAATACTTACAGATGCATATTTTTACAAATTATTTTTTTTATAGTCTTTGAGGAGAGTGTACTATTTTGATTTTATTAGACGTTTCCCGGGCTTTCGACTCAATAAACCACGAAGTACTCTTAACGAATCTATCTTTTTACGGTTTCGAACCAGAGACTATCTGCTGGTTTAAAACCTTTATTTGTAATCGTTCACAGGTCGTCAACATTATGTCTGTAAATGGACTTAGCACTAGTATCTCTCGTTGCGCCCATCTGTGTGGAGGAGTTCCTCAAGGTTCAATTTTGGGGCCACTTTTGTTAATACTTTACACAGCTGATGTTATTAACTGTATAAAAAACTGCAAATATCATATATATGCTGATGATATTCAGTTGTACATATCTTTTAAAGTAGGAGATTTGGATTCTGCACTTGTAAAATTACAGGAAGACCTAAATCGTATTTCTATATGGTCAAAAAATAACTGTGTTGAATTAAATGCGAAATAAACAAAATATATGATATTAGGCAGTCATCATCAAGTAAACATAATATCAGAAAAAAAACCCAAATTTTTGTAAATGGAGTACAAATAGACAGAGTCTCTGAAGCGCGCAATCTGGGAGTTATATTTGACGAAGCCTTGCGATTTCAAAACCATATTCTTGGTGTCGCCAAAAATTGTTTTTATAGGCTAAAGTTACTTTACCGAATCAGAAATTCGCTAAGCGTTTGCGTTCGCAAAGAACTATGTGAGTCACTGATTCTTTCTAAATTTAACTACGCAATTACAGTGATTGAGTCTAGGTTGTTGGTGTCTTCAAAAAAACTTATACAAAGGGTACAAAATGCTTGCACAAGATTTTGTTACGATGTTCCTTACCGCGCACACATAACAACCTTTTTGAACACCAACAACATAATGAAGATGGAGTTTCGTAGGCAGCTACATTTTGCCTCGTTACTTTTTAGTGTGATTAAATATAGAATACCATTTTACCTATATAAAAGGCTTAAGTGGATGTCGGACTCAAATGAGAGTTATCAGATGCGTCACGGTAAGATTCTCCTCGAAGTGCCTCTACACGGTACAGCAGCATTTAGGGGTAGCTTTAAATACAGCGCCTCCAAATGCTGGAATGATTTGCCACCTATTAAAGATCAAAAAAGTTAGTTCTCTTTTAAAAACAAACTTAAATCTTTTCTATTAGAGAAACAAAAGTGTTTAGAGGCACAAAAATAATAATAATCATAAAATAAACAGCTTCAATAATAATAAAAAAGAAAACACAAAATATACCCTATTTATTTTGATAAAAAAAAATCTTTTAAAACTCCCATTTAATTCAATCTAGCTTAGTTTAGTTTCTTCTCTTTTTGTAATATTTGTAGACGGTTACTTTTAAGATAGGTCTTAATAAAGGAACCGTGTTGTCTACAGCTGCTGTCAACAGGTCGACTTGCTAGATACCTACTGAAAATCAGTGTTGGAATTGGGGTGATCCTTATTTCAATTCCAAAAAATGCTGAGTGGGTGTCCTTTTCATGACGCCGTATTTTTAAATTTGTTAATTTTACTATGTATATAATGTTTTGTGTTGTCATGAATAAATGAATACTTTACTTTACTTTACTCTTTGTGTAATGATGCCACAAAAGACTCAAAAGTAAGAAAAATACAAGAGTGAGTTAAAAAAACTGCCTTCCATGCCTGCCTTATCATATAGAATTGACAACAAAGGACTGTTGGGGTGAATGGTGACGGGCGATGGAAAGTGTCTTACACATGGAAAAGTTATGGTAACTGTTCGGTGATCACTTCATAATTAAATCACCACAGTTTCCTCAGATCTTTACTAAGTACAGTAGATGTTTGTTGTACTGAACTTCGAAACATTATGGCTGAAATAATTTTTTACAGCCTGCAAAATAACTTCTCAAAGTATTTAGAGTCCAGGTTCCCATAGTTCTAACGTAAAGGCATAAATGGCCTTCTCGTGACATGGCCATAAATTATAGATTACAACCATAAATAATTCGATTTACTCAATATACTTTACCTTAAGAAAAATTATTAGAAATTATTTCTACCTGAAGTTCTCATAAAGCAGCAATTTCATCCTTTACTCCTAATATTGTGTGCACAAACATATAAAAATTCATATTCAAGCTTACAGACGTAACCTGCCAGAAAATAAGCTTCTATTTACGTATTTTATGAAAATGAAGGGAAAGTCCATATAAAGCAGATGCGATATGCAAATTCGTAACATGAATAGCTTTCGTGAGTGCATTGAAAGGGCGAGTCTGATTCCCTTCAAGATTCTCGTGATGTGTCTGATGTATACTTAATATAACGTCTTCTTACATGTTTGTGTTACGTAAAATATTTTATTTATGTTACAAATATGTATGTTATGAATAACATAACAACAACTTAACCATAGCATCGAGCAAGTTTAAATTAAATGAAATAAACTGTAGGGGAATAGTCTTTAATAAATAAAATATCTTTGGATATACTATTTGTACCTGGCTGAATTTGATATTATTAGAATATTTATATACAAAACTAGATCGACTAAGTATTAAAAAACCACATAGGTTACAATTAATGCTAATATTTAGAATAATACGTCACTACTTAAGTTATTCATTAAATTAAAAACGGTGAAAATGTTTTAAGACTCAGAACTAATAAATATAACTTAGCAGGTTCATTAATACTGTGTTTGCTACTATAGTTTTTTTTAATAAGTATTCCTTCAGTCTATAATTAATGATTTTACTTATTAAATTTTTTAAAAGTTAAATGGCCGTATCTCTTGATTGTGTTGCTTTGGAAGCTTTATTTTTAGTATAAAGTAACCAAAGGGTACGCAACAGAAACCCTATTACTAAGAAACTAACTGTTCGTTCGTCTCTCTGTTAGCGGACAATGTCTGATATCACACTATAATTAGACACTAATAAAATGTGTAGGTAGTCCCTATTGCCGCTATAACAATAAATAAAAAACACATTTTGTGTACTATAAAAAGATTTCCTTCAAAAAGTATTTTCAAAATAAAACCTACATAGAGTACAAATAGGTACATAGGGTGGTACGGAACTATACAATATATTTGCACGAGAATGCTCCAATTCGCACTTGACTGCTTCTTAAAGCTTCAAGGGACAACAAACGTTACTGATAAGCCGGTCTTGCACAAATTTTTCAAAAATGGCATCCGTTTTATCTGGATTTTTTTAATGAAAATAAGGGATGAGACGAGCAGGATTATCAGCTGATGGTTATTGATACGCCATGTCCATTATAATGCAGTGCCGCTCAAGATTCTAGAAAAACCCAAAAAATCTGAGCGGCACCACAATTGAGCTCGTCACCTTGAGACATAAGATGTTAAGTCTCATTTGCCCAGTAATTTCACTAGCTACGGCGCCCTTCAGGCCAAAACCCAATTATGTTTACACATTACTGCTTCACGACAGAAATAGGCGCCGTTGTGCTACCCATAATCTAGCCAGCAACCTGTGCAAAGGAGTCTCCCACTGGTAAATCCGTTACAGGGGTTCCACAGCGAGGTGCATCTTTTTGATTTTTTTCATTTCATTTCATCTTTAAATTGAAATTCCCGGATTGAAAAAGTTTAAACTAGCTCTGTTACTCTTAATGGACACTGAATTTGGTCTATGAATGTCGCAATTATTTTGCAAAGTTTTCATTTTTTTAATAAAGTTTTAAAATGTATCAAATATCATCATAAATATAATCATGAATGTCAAATATTACCTTTGGATATATGATAATTATTTATAACCATAGTTTAATTTTAATATTTAATGACTGTCATAATATTATAACAAATGAAACAAATGTGAAATTCTGTCTATTTTAATTTAGTTGTAGATGTTAAATGTAGTAGTAGGTCTAGTTTATACGCAGTTCTTGAATCTAACACTTGAATGAGAGGTAATCTTGAACGTACAAAGGCATTTAGAATAATTTTTAGTGTCAACTTGATGAATAACTTTATGTCACGGTTACCCAACCACTCTTTATTGCGGTTTTTTTTTTTCCAAACAACCCTTTAAATCTTTACAACAAAAAAATTCTAATAACGCTTCTTTGGTCCTTACGTTATTTAGGGAACCTTTGTACAAAACATTAATATTTTACTTCCAGCGATTTATGTAAACTAAAATTAAATTATAAAGATTTAGAATATATCGAGGTTGAGTGCAACTTTAATCCAACAGCAATTAACATTATAAAATTCACTTCTTCTATCTACATGACGTGTCAGATCGAACAACTAAATTATGATTTAAATAAAGTCGAACTAATCCGTTGCTAACACATTCCTGCTAAACATGCAAATCCGCGGCGCAGCGTATTACCATATCAATGTAAAGTTATGTCAGTTGTGACCGCGGGCGCCCTGCCCGCTGCTACACGCGTGGGGAGAATTCCTGCACAATTCACTTCTAGTATATTGTGATAGTAAAATAGTATATCCATGTTATATAGCATCTCAATGTATGTTGTGATATAATCTCCGCGGCTACGGGAGTCCGCGATACCTGCAACACGTAAGGCTGGTATAGTCACGTCAGCCCGGGACACTGATCACACAACATGTGACATAGTGATGTGATCAGGGTTATACGATGTCATAAATTCACTGTAATGAATAGGTAATGTCACCTAATATTCCATATTATTTGATGTAACCATCACTTACAAATCACTTTCGTTGTAATATTAAGAGTTCCATCGTCTGTTCGTTGATGTCAGGCATCGATCAATATATGAGAATCATCTGTCTATCGAGCTAAAGCTATCATAATCTGGATCGTCGCCTGCTGGAAAAAAGTGCAATCTATACGAAGTACAAAATAAGATACAAATATTAGCACCTGGTGTTTTAATATTCCATCTACAGAAAAAAGAAAATATATAGAGAGCCGTTTTCCGTGATCGATCTCTAATAATTTTAAAGATTTAATAGCTATCTGAGATCGCTAAGTTAGGATAGCGATTGAATATAGAAACCGGCTGTAAAGTGTGAAATTCTATTTTCAATCTTACTCAATGTGAAAATCGATTGATGGCACATGGTTTATCCACACAGTCCGAATAAATACAGTCCCTTTTGAATACAAGGTATTAAGCCCTCAGGCGCTGCAGTACTGACATGACCTTCATTATTTTTATTCCAAGCGATCAAAGACACGTCCCGAACATTATTTCCACAGACACCCACTCATAAGATGTGGCGCTTGTTACATATTGGAGGGACGTGGTCCGCTGCCCAACTTGATTAAAATACATTCGTTTCACTGTGAAAATATTGCATTGTATTACCACAGTGTAGTACATTTGATTAAGGGAAGACATTCAAAATATATTGAAAACCATGTGCGTGGATAAGCCGTGCGGTAATCCCTTTCACCCCAATACTAGATAAAATTCGCAAAGCTGTTCTAAAGTAATTGACATAAGTGCAATAAAAGCCTTAGTGGAATATGGAAAATATTTTTGAAACAAAATAAACGAGTGTTATTATAACTGAATCTTAATATCGATACTCTGGTTGAACTAACATTTTTTATCCCGACGTTTCGCTGTCGTTCTGGTGGGCTATTAACCTTTTGAAGACGTTGTTCTACATAAAAAGTATTCTTAAATAATATTAAAACATTACAAAATCCATTAATATTTTATAATGGTTTAAAATGTATCAATAACGTTCGTATCTCTTTACTGAACCCATGAAATACAGATATGACAGAGAGATAAGGCTTGTAATCCTTCTTAATGCCTGTGAGCTGGATGTGATATCAGTTCAATTTCGAATACAGCTTCAAATATAGCACGTATGCTGAGGAATGTGACATACAAATTTAAACTAAGTATTTCTTCAGCGCTTCCTTTACAGTTTTATCGCAATATAATGGTAATGTACGCGATAAACTCATACAAGTTTATAAACAAATAATAAATAGCTATGTAACTATATTATTTTTATATATTATTTTTAAAGCTAAGGAAGCAATTACACTATGGTAGAAGGTAGTGTAGTGGTAGTGTCTAGACTCTAGAGTAAAAGAAATAAAACGTTTAGTTATGTTTAAATGTATGTAGAATATTATTGTCCTAAATATCTTATCTAATAAACTTAGTCTGAGACACAATGGCACGGAACTCGAAGGGTCCACAATTACTATTGGAAGTCTAAGAATTAGCATAAGCTGGGTTTTGCATAATATAATCAACATCATTAAAGTTTAATTCTTATATTTGTGGGAACAGGCCATGTGGGGTGTTTGTGTAAGCGGCGGTTCCACGGTAGGTACGCTTAAATTGCTCCGCTTGTAAGATGTATTCAGTATCGACTATTGCCACTTGGTTATAAAAAAAAACCCACTGAAATAAGTGAGTGCCGCCGCCGCCCGCTTTACGTAATTCATTAATTTGTTTGTTTGGCGCCAACTCAATATTACTTATATTTACTTAAGAACTTAGTTATTAAGGTTAAACAAAAATGTTTATTATTTTTCGATTATTTTTGCGGGTTTAACTTTTTTTTAATAAGTTTTCTTTATATTTTTTTGTAGCTATAATCTACTATTTATTTCATGCAGTAGCAGTGAGTAAAAACACTTGAGGCTATTGCTAGGACAATTATCAAAATCGAACTACTCTGCAATAAGTTATACGTGGTCCATTTTTTGCGTAAAAATTGTACTGTTATACGGGCACTGAGTTTTTTATTAAAAACAATTTAATTGATGAAACTTATAATCACGACTGAACAGCAGAGGAGTTGGTAATAGACTGGTCTGTCCATTGTATTAACAGAATCCACGAGTGTTATATCCAGCTAACCTAGGTCTAGCCAATGTACAGAGCAAGCAATATGGCATACATCATACAACAGTACGTTTTAAAAATGATGTACAATCTTAAATATGACTGTAATTGTTAGAGTTTGACTTATATTGCAGACAAATTATAATTGGATTTCTTTAAATTACGTTATTTTGAGATTATTCCAAAAAGTTTCTTAGGATCTCATGATGACTCATTTTTATAAAAATACTTTCTAATAGATAAGATGATTTAGAGTTTGCCGTTTAAAATAATTAAACATAATATAAAGATTGAGAATTCTTGATGTTCTGAAAAAAATCAAAGGCCACTTTTTTATGGAAGAGCTCACATTCTCTTGCAACACCAGAGGAATCAAAGGAGCCGACCTATGAGTACTAAATGAGTAAGTAGCAAGGGAGTGGTTATTATAAGATTTTAAAACGAAATGGTATTAGTAGTGTATATATATAAGTATTAGTTAATACGTAACAATCTATTCCTACTCTGTGGTATTAGTTTGGTTTTTTTTAATCCAACCAGTATGATTATTTAGTATACGCTTTTAATCAGTTTATATATTTGGGGACAAAAAATTTATTGAATTAGGCGTTACTTTGCGGAAATCCAAAATTATACAAATGATTTAAGTTTTCTTTAGTGTTAATTCCGCCAATATTTGTTTTCAAAACAATTCGACACGTGTTTCGCCTCTACACGAGGCATCCTCAGGACGTGTTGTCTCGCCAAAATCTGGCACGAGACTGAATCAAATGTGCCTTTTTTTTTTTTTTGCGCCCAAGCAAGGGGCTACCCTCCGGGATAACGACGGGAGGGAGGTGGTGAATGCTCATGCATACCAACGCAGCCTAAGTCTGTGTTGGTTATGTGGGACTCACGTGAAAACCTAGGTGCCTACCCACTAAACACCACCTGCAGTTGGCTTTGGGCAGGTGCCCTCTAAGCCTACATCGAAGGCGACCTTCTCATGGGGAGAGAGAGGTGCAAGCGGCACTCCCTATGGAGTTTCCGCTGGGATATTGCACAGAGGGTGCTATCTAATTGGGACTAGTCACATCAGAAGGATGATCACAAAATAGAGGTGAATCTAAATGCGTCTGATTGTCCCCGGATGCCAAGAGGCGTTCCAGGTCAGACGAGAGTTTGTTAGGGGGATCGGAGAGGGCGTGTTGGGCCTCCTGACTTGATAACGTGAAGGAGGGGAGGTGGTATAATCCGCTGCCTCCTTAATCAGGGGATTTGGGTGATTGTCTGAGGACTTAAAGAAAGTTTCAGACAAGCATTTAAGGTGTTGTTGGATGGTGGGGAGCTCTAAGTCCCGGTGAAGGTCTGCGTTTCTAACACACCAGTGGGCATTGACAGCCTTACGGCAGAAAATGGATTGAACTGTTTGTAGTTTGTCTATAATATTGGGTTTCGCATGAGCGAAAACTGGAGCGGCGTAAGTCATAACCGGTCGAATGCAAACCTTGAAGAGTGTTCGCTTGTTCCTAAAAGACATTTTACTGTGCCTACCTAACATACTGTTTAGGCGGTACAGATAGAAGCGGGCGGTTCCGGTCACCTTCTTGACGTGAGGCCTGAAGGTGAGTTGGGAGTCGAGGGTCACACCCAAGTACTTGGTTGTGGACCTGAAGGGGATAGGGGAGCCTAATAGATGAATGGGTCGATCCCGGCAGAAGCGTCTGCGCTTAAAATCAAAACGGACTGCGGAGCTTTTATCCGGGTTGACCTCAATACGCCATTTCCTAAACCAGTCACCTAGCTCATTAACTGAGCGTTGGAGCCTGGAGAGGACTGAAGATATCTGTTGGGACTGGACGTAGAGAGCGGTATCGTCAGCGAAAAGAGAGAGTTGGACTCCATTTCTAGGGATGGGAATATCGTTGGTATACGATATGTATAGAAGTGGTGAGAGCACTGAGCCCTGTGGTACCCCAGCCGTGAGCAGGCGAGGGGAGGAGAGGACACCTTCGTGTCTGAAACGAAAGGTACGTTTGTAAAGATAAGAAGCTACTATGCGGACTAATCGGGATGGGAGGCCTAGAGCGTGGAGTTTATATATTAGGCCGTCGTGCCAGACTTTGTCAAAAGCCTTGGCGACGTCGAAGAAGACAGCGATTGTCTTCTTACGTTTGGGATAGAACCCGCTGTAGATGTACTCTACAATGCGGTGGACTTGCTGAGGACAAGAGTGTTTAGCACGAAAGCCGAATTGTTGATTTATTATTAAGGGAGGGCCGTCCGTTGGAAAGAGATGTTTTCTCATACGGAACAGAATAACCCGTTCAAAGACTTTCCCCATAGCCTTGAGGAGGCTGATGGGGCGATGGTTGGAGGGGATATTGAGGGGTTTTCCTGGTTTAGGGATCCCTATAACTATGGCCTCTTTCCAAGCGGTTGGAAAGAAGCAGTGGTCGAGGCAGGCGTTGAAGAGGAGGACAAGAAAGAAGATCACCTGCTCGGGGAAGTGTTTGAGCGCCAGGTTGGAAATACCGTCGGCTCCTGGAGCTTTGCGAGGTTTTAATCCACGGATGATGGATTTAACCTCCTCTACAGAAGTTGAAATTGGATTGTCGGTGAGAGGCATTGAGTTCAGACGGCTGACCTCATTCTCCACCGACGCTACGTGGAGGGGTTCAAAAGAAGAAGTGCTGGGTGAGCATTGTGAAGCAATGCTTTCAGCAAAACACTCCGCTTTATCCCTGTCCTCGAAAGCTGTACTGCCGTCGGGGCGTATCAAAGGCGGAGTGTGGAATATTGCGTCAGTACGAAGGGCTTTCGCCACTTTGTAATACGCCTGGTGTGAAGGGGATATGTTCTCCATGAGTGAATCCCAATTGGAATTCCTCAATTCGGAGAGACGTAACCTAACTTGGCTCTGGAGGAAGTTAGCGCGTGACCTATAGTTGGGCGTTGGGTACTTGGCGGCTCTTCTGAGAGCTGCATTCTTGGCTCTAATGAGGTTCATGACATCAAGCGGGAGCTTATGGCTGTTAACCTTAACCACCCGCTCGTTGTCATGGAGAGCGGACTGCACTGTTTGAGTAAGTGCTTTTACCGTGATATCAATCTTATCCGTACTATCGAAATAGTTGGACGAGATTACATACGGTGAATTGTGGGCATCAAAAGTTGATGCAAGAGACTCCCTATATCCCTCCCAGTTGGTGAGGGTTTTAGGGTGTGTGGTGGTAGGGGTGGGGGCATGGGGCCCGAGCTTGAGGGAGACTGGACGATGGTCGGAGCCCAGGTCATCGAGTGGTTCAATCACCCTTAAATTAAGAGCGACACCCTTGACCAAGGCGATGTCTTAAATATCGGGAGAGTGTGCTACGTTATCCGGGTAGTGTGTTGGAGAGGTGGGACTTAGGACGTCTAAGTCCATAGACCTAATTAGACGGCGGAGCTTGATGCCATTCCCGTTTGTGGATAGGCACTTCCAGTCAGCGTGTTTGGAGTTGAAATCCCCAAACAAGATGACTGAGTCACCTAGAGAGAGGAGAGTCTCAAGGTCGCTCTGGAGAGGGATCTTGAGAGTAGGGAGGTAGATTGAGGCTATGATCAGAGACGGATGACCTGACATGCCCAACTGACAGACGGTTGCTTCCATGTTGGTAAGCACTGGAGTAGCGATTTGCAAGCAATGAAGGGATCTCTTGTAGTAAATGGCTGTGCCTCCGCCACGACGGTCGTCGGCTCTGCCATTGTGTACAAGAGAATAGGAAGGGATCGATAATCCCTTTGAAGCGTCGGGTTTAAGGAATGTTTCTTGGATAAGCAATAGGTCGATGTCCTTATTGCGAACAAATTCCTTAATCTCTGGGAGGTTGGTGCGCAGGCCGCGCGTATTGAATGATCAGATGAGCCGGAAGCCGCTCTTTTATATCCTCGTCCCATGAAATGACGCGCTGTGATTGGTCGGCTGTTGTGACGTATTACCCCCGGAAGAGACACGTAACAAAAGTGATGGGACTAAATTTGTTTGTTCATTCAACAATGTAAACATGTTCTAACACATTTAAGCGAAATCCTTTTTCACATGTATGTAAAATATTAAAATTATTATTGTTTCCGAGTGAGTGACCTGTATCAATTACATGTTTCGCGAAGTGTGATTTTCGGGATGACTATTCCTAAATGCGGCAATATGTTCCTTCAATCTAATTTCGAAATTTCGACCTGTTTGACCTATATATACCCCGTTACAAGTGTCACAACTTAGTTTATAAACGCCGGATTTTTCGGAATTATTTAAAGGATCTTTGCCATTACATATTCGACTGACATTGTGACTCGTTCGGAAGGACACATTAATATTGTTTTTCCTAAATATTTTAGCTATTCTATCTGATATTGGACCAATATATGTCAAACTACCCACATATTTGGTATTTGATTGTGGTGGGACGGGATAAAGTTCTGAATTAATTAAATGTTTTTGTTTATTTTTAATTAATTTGTTCACTAACTGTTTTGTATAGCCGTTGGTTACCGCGATTTGGTATATTGTTTTAAGTACGAATTGTTTTGAAAACAAATATTGGCGGAATTAACACTAAAGAAAACTTAAATCATTTGTATATATTTGGGGACGCTTAATAAGTTTCACTCAAAGGTATTGATATACATTTATTTATATGAGTGACCGTAAACGTTTCCAAAAATGCTAATTGCAACTCATGCCTGAAGTTCCGCAACGAAGTGCCAATGTAAAATAGATAGTACTATAATAAACAACATACATGATAAAGGTAAATACGAGGTCAATTATTACAGAGAAATGGAACCCACTATGACTAATACATTTTATGTCGTTCAGCAAATGTATGACCGTTCTCTCAATTATGGAATAAATTAGACCTCAAAGGATATCGCTGACAACCCGCTGACATTATCACAGAATTAGGTCTATTGGTTCCAGCAACTTGTGATATATGAGGTTAATATTCAAATTGCATGAACTCGTTACAAATTCTATACTTAGATTGTATGTCACTGCAAAATATTCGGGAAGGATCAAGTTTTTTACAACTCCTTATTTGGATTATTTTCATTTATGCGGTACTAAAAATTGCATCCAAATTAGGTCAAATGCTAGGCGTTTTACGATGCTGATAATAATAAAGTCATATTAATTAAAATTCAGATTGCGAACTTCATTCAGCCTTACTTTGAGAAACTCTCCAGTGTTTAAAGTTAAAAATAAATTAATTACTGAGTAAAAAAACCGTGAAAAGCGAGCCTTTTTTGCCTTTTCTTCAACTACAAATGTCAAAAATTTTGCAGGTTTTATTGTTTAAATTATAAACATTCGTGACTTAAGGAAATGCATTACTTCCTCTCCATTCAATTTTGAAATAAAAATTTATCTGTCTTATTTTACTTCTTTATTCTGAGCGTATTAAATGAGAATTATTCGTCACGCTCAGCTATGTAACGCTTTCTCGTTCGGATAAGGCATCTTGAATCGGAGTTTATTTCATTTTATTAACCTCGCCTCAATCACTCTGTATGAAGTATATGAGATTTTTTTCTTGCTGTAATTCTCACTGTTATGTCTGAATATTTGATTTTAAATTTCTCACATTTTTTCAATAAACGAAGTTTAAAATAGACGCAATGCACTTAAATTTCAGTTTTCACGTTTTTTACTTAAAAAATACACCTTGAGCAGACATTCCAGCATCGAGTTGGTAATATTTCAGAAGTTCGAGTAGGTAGGTGTAAAGATGACGGCCACCCGCCGCACTCATATATTATGTCACTCGGCTAAACAGCGCGATAAATATTTGGTTCCGTTTGTACTTTATGGAGCTACCCAAATAGCGATTCTGGGCGCTATAACAAAATATTTTAATTTACGTAGTTTAAGCTATTTTTATTGTCACAGTTTTCTGTCACACCTACTCTCAAAACAATTGGGAACTGTACTCTCGAAATTGTCGACGAGTACGTCTACCTCGGACAAACAATTCAGTTAGGCCGGTCCAATTTCGCGAAAGACCTCACTCGTCGAATCCAACTCGGATGGGCAGCGTTCGGGAAGCTCCGTAAAATCTTCTCGTCCCAAATACCACAGTGTCTGAAGACAAAGGTTTTCAACCAGTGTGTGTTGCCAGTGATGCAACGATGATACGCAGAGTATATGGGCCTTATGAGAAAGCTTATGGTCGCTCAGAGGGCAATGGAGAGAGCTGTGCTCGGAGTTTCCCTGCGAGATCGAATCAGAATCAGAAATGAGGAGATCCATATGAGAATCAAAATCACTGACAAAGCCCTAATGATGGCAAAACTCAAGTGGCAATGGGCATAGCACATAGTTTGACGGACAGGTGGCCGTTGGGGCCGTAAAGTCCTCGAATGGCGACCACGTACTGGAAGACGCAGTGTTGGTAACCAAACAGAACTATTATTTTTGTTTTCATTTTTAGAATATAATTTTAGAAACATAGATATATAATATGAGTTTAAACTTTGGTAATTCAAAAGATTCACTAAGCCGCTAAATTATTATAATAAATATAAATCATCGCACTTAATTTATACGACAATGTTTGTAGGTCATAATCACCTGTACTTCCACGGAGCATAAAAATAATAGACTCATCTCAGACCCATGGGTGTCAAAAGAGGCGACTAAGACCATTACAATGCAACGGTGGCAGTGACTACTGATTTAAGTATAAATGAGAGGCTTTCGATAATCCTTCGAACTTGCATAATTCAGAAATCTGATAAATCTGATAAAACTTGAAAGCTACGAGTAGCTTTCAAGTTTTATCATTACACGTACAATTATTTAAATTCGTCGATTGGCCGCTTATAGGATCTGTAATCTACTTTATATTTCCTCTTCAGAACATTACATTTCGGAGGCTTTGTGTGTCCAGTGTCACAACCCATTCGATAACGGTTCGATACGCCTTTTGTTTGCAGTCTCTTATACATTGAATTAAGGCTATTGTATACTAACGAATGCTACTAGAGAGTCAGGTATGCAAATATCTTGAGGTTTCTCGTGCGGTCGCTACTTCCGCGGTCATCTAGAAGACAGCAAAAATTAGTTTAAATTGTTGTTACAAAAGTATGTTATGATGTTTTGTTAATATTGTGTCGTGTTATGTCGCAAGCCTCTGTTTTAGTGGCCCTACCACGTACAGTCACCTACGATATTTCTCTTCCACACGAGCTATCAGACAGCGCACTGTTTTATTATTACGACCGCTCCACCATTGACACGTCTGATCGATAACGGCATCCTCTGACTACTTTCCTGTTTGTAACTCTGTAACTATTTGATCGTTTGTAATTATGTTTAATACAATTCGAAATTATTTCTGTAAATTATATATGTCTAAAAATCTTATTTCTCAAAGTGGAGAGCACAATTGGCAGGGCATTTCAGTTGCTGTAACGTGAACATCTTGCTCTTCTTATCTTCTTCATTTTCTCATAAAAAAAGTTTAACTCTCATGTCATTTATCATATTGTATCCAGACAAAAAGATGAAATTGATAATATTGGTCTTAATTTAAACAAAATGAGCTATAAATAACAATAATTTAATGATTATAATAATACTCTTATAAAATTTTTGTCCAATCCGTATATAAATTCGCCAACAATTTCGAATCACTAGAATTCCACAGTCAAAGTATTTAGACAATATCCCTATTTCAAAGGTGAACATAAGTATTCGACACAAAAAGAATTTGAAAGCGCTTCAACATGAAACGTCTATTGAAGCAATTAAAAGCACATCCTAAAATGTGTCTAAATTAACATAAAGCTTCTGAAAAGCAATAAAAGCGGATTGCAACCTCCCGTACTTACACTTCGGCAATGTAGGGCTGTAACATATATTCCGATTTTATAAGTAAAAAAGTATAAAGTTTTATTTTTATTTAGTTAACTTTTTTTAATGAAAGCCTTTCATGATATATAAAGTGATTAATTACTGTAAAAAATAACAAATCAATTACAATTTCAGGAATGTTATAATTTATAAATATATCAGATAAAACCAACACATTTGTAATACAAAGTTTAACCGTTTAAGGAGTATCATGAAAAATATTGGACATGCTCATATTATATAGCAAAAGAATATCGTTATCTTCAAGGTTTTTCAAACAAAAAATGAACTTTCCGCAAATGGAATAGTCTTTCTGGTATTGATTTCCAACGCATACTCAAGACTTTTATGTTTTACAAGTCAATTGAAAATAGCTCAAATCAATTATTTTCAAATTAAATTCTTGAAAATCAGGCCTATAAGCCTGCTACCAATAGTAGGTAAACTACTTGAATATTAATGTTATACAGATTGATAAATCATCTTAAGAAGAAGTTGCCTCAGCACCAATTTGGCTTCACAGCCAACGATGGCACAACCGAGTAAGTCTACCGGCTGGTTAAAATAATTTGGAGAACAAATAACATTACTCTGCAATATTTCTAGACATTGGTAAAGTATTTCACATTTGACACTAGCATGATGGCCTTCTTTATAAAATCAGAATTTCCGCATTGCTTCTTCCAAATCATTAAGTCATGCTTGGGAAAAAGTTATCTTCTGTTTATAAAATTTTACAGTCAAATGATCAAGAGCAAAAATATTTATCACTAGCTATTAACGAGTTGAATTTATGATACGCCATTTAATTATTTAAAAAAAAATATAATGAATTCTGTGACAACCCTATGTTGTTTATGTATATCCCTATAAATTCTTGTGTATGACGCGAAACAACAAAATTAGCTAATGAAAATGTTACGTTGTGATAAAGTTCTCAGAGATTTACTCAGAAACGTTCCGTTATTCGTAAATCAGTCAAGCAGCGGGATTCAGTACAACTTTAATGAACAAACGAGCGATGTATTCACCTCGTGATGGTGTCACTTACACCTTAATTAAACTCAACAATCTTGATGCTTTAAATAAAAGACTTACATTTAAATAAAATATTTTAATAATGATATAATATTATTTTTATAAAAATAGGCAAAAATGTGGCAGTGATGTCGACAAGCTTGGACATCACGGACTGTCATGACAAAAAAGTGCAGGCCGCTTCTCGAGCCATGCCGCACTTATCGATATCATACGGTCCCTTGCCACCGTTAACGTGCCAAGTCTACTTGAGCCGAGTGGTATTCCAAGAGACGATGGCAAGAGACCTATCGGTATGTGTTTATTTCCATGGAAGATGGGCCGGGTATGGGATGCAACCTGTCCAGACACGCTGGCCCCTTCCCGTGTACATGGAACCAACTACAGAGCTGGTGCGGCTTGTGAAGAGGCTGAAAAAGCTAAAGCATGCAAATGCATGGGTCTAGGCTTCGAATATGATTTTGTCGGGGTCGAGACCCTCGGTCCGTGGGGTTCTAGCACTATAAGGCGTTTTAAGGATCAATATTAGGATTAATAGCAAAAAGGTTAGTCGACATCACAGGAGACCGAAGAGCTGGCAGCTACCTCGGACAAAAAATTAGTCTAGCTATTCAAAAGGGGAACGCTGCCGGTATCTTCGGAACCTTGAATAAAGGGACTCCTTTTAATAATATATTTTAGTTATTATAATATATTTTTCAAGATTTTTAGATTTAGATTCTGCTTAAATTTGTAATTATTAACATTATATCACATGAAATTGAAAATGTAGTAATAATATGATATGGATTAATATCGTAAAAAAATTTAATTATTTATTTCAATTTATTTTAAAACTTATTTTAATATTAATCAATATTCTTTTAGATAAAATTACTCTAAACTCTGAAGGAAAGTTGTATTGAGTAATTACTTGTGCTAAAATTTTCCGGAATTTCACCTCCAACTCGTATACAGGAATAATTACTAAAAAATAGACTAACAGCAGATGATAGATTCGTTTATTGTAACCGTTTATTAGTTGCGAAGTATTCGCCCGGGTCACGTTGTTTATGAAAATAGAACATACCTACCTACTCTCAAAATTGCTTTACATAAGGGTAATAATTTTCTATCATCTACTTTATATTCCCACAAAGTTCATTAGAGGTAATTGTGGGCGAAACGCTTATGACGAAAAATATATATTATCTTTGCTTGCCGTGTAATTCATGAATAGTAAGTATATTAACAAATACCAGACGGGAGAAATGTTAAATAAATATCCATCGTATAAATACTTTCATAATTGTGTTTAAAGTAAACAACTTCGTAGAGTTGTTGTTCTATTTGGTAAGAAATGTTGTTACAATCACAATCGCTGTTTCAACTACGAAGTCCAAGAGACGTTGTATGCAAAAATTTATATCTTATTGTGATATGTCGATATGCTCTTCTTACTCAAATTTAAATAATATGTTCTTAAAATAAATTAAAATGGACCACATCTGAATTGTTATTAATTTATACTTAATAATCTGCTTTATCCAATATAAAACCATTTTTGATATGAGCATGAGCATTTATAAATGCTGCTGCTTCCCTGGTTTCAACCATCTATAGTAAATCATCATCATAATATACTTTTTACTTCAGTATATTTTCTTCACCGCAGTGTACGGCTAATAAAATGAATAGAAGTTCTAACGGTTGACGCTGCCATTGTATCATACTATATATTTATACGGTTTTTTATTTTCATGATGTATTTTTGTTATTGAAAACTATTAGAAACTTACTGGGCCAAACAATTTCATTTTTATGGGACGAAATGGCAAACATTCTGCATCAAACAAAAGAAGAATCATGTAATTCGGATCATAAATATAAGCGTAATCGGTATATACAGGTATCGGTATATCGGCGTATACATACTATAAAAAATACCGATCGAATTGAGAACTTAACTATAATTTTTAAAAAGGCTAGTCATTTTCTAGTACGTTCTTCACATACGCTCTAATTTATCCGAACATATAGTAGGTTCTACAGGTAGGTAATTTAAATAAATAAATGATGTACCATCCGCTAGTTACAATATTGCTCGTTAGTAAATTATTGATTAAATTACCTCAAAGTTCTAAATCATATTTAGAAATACGTGACATGGTTCAAGATGCTATATTCTATTCCCGAGATAAAATATTTTTCTTCTGGAATGTATTTCTTTAAATTCTTATCGGCATAGCTTTGACCGTCTTTTTAATACAAATACTACGTGGATGGCCAGATTGTTTTTTTGTCACAAACAGAGAAGATTTCCTTATAGCCATCCATTGCCCGGTACAAAAACATTTACTAATATTAACACCAGCGGGGGCCTACTTAAACAAAGAATATATTTTGAGTTAACGTTTATCGTAACAGTCATCAAAATAAACATAACAAAATATTAATAAGCAGCTCCTAAACTGCTAGGTACAGTAACATTCGCAGCAGCGTTATTTTAAGGTTCTATTCTTTCCAACTCGTACTCTAGGGAGTAGCGCTCGTTCAAATTTTAAATTGTATTTTAAATTCATCCTTGAGTATAACGATATTGGAGTGCACGTGCTTACATGCTAACAATTATATTTTGTTTTCCTCCTGACGATCGACAAATTTCAGTTATAACTATATTTTGACTTTACAATTACATGTATAAAATTAGTATTGAGAAGACATTGAAACTACATTGAATCTTATGCTAGCATAATATGGGTATTATCATGACAGTCTAAGTCTCTATCGAATAATCTATTGTAATATAAATTTGATAGCGTACTTAGTCTATAACGATGTTAGAACACATAAATTATTTTTATCATTTCAAATTCATAATATTAAACATTAATTAACATATTGTCTCGAAGTATTGGCTGATCAATTAAATATTTTACTGATCAATTAAATATTTTTTTTGTGTATTATATATTATTTGGTATTTACACCTGTAAATCTATTCTTCTCGTCCCAAATATCACATGAGCTTACGGTACGTAGACGTGGTCGCTAACTATAGGCCTGATGAAAAGCTCATGGTCGCTTAGATGGCAGTGGAGAGGGCTATGCTCGGAGTTTCCCTACGAGATCGAATCAGAAATAAGGTGATCTGTAGGAGAACCAAAGTCACCGATATTGCCCAAATGATTGCGAAACTGAAGTGGCAGTTGGTAGGGCATATAGTTCGATGGACAGATGGCCGTTGGGGCAGAAAAGTCCTCGAATGGTGACCACGTACCGGAAGACACAGTGTTTGTAGGTCCCCTCACAAAATGTACCGACGATCTAGTCAAGATCACCGGAATACATTGGATGAGGGCAGCGCAGGACCGATCGTCGTGGAAATCTTTGGAGGAGGCCTTTGTCCAGCAGTAGTCGTCTTCCGGCTGATGAAGATGATGATGATCTATTCTTTGATGCATATGTCTCTATCAAACGATATTGTTTGTATGACTTTAGTTGTTACTAAATGAAACATGATTTATTGAAAAGGAAGAATGGTAATGAAATGATACTACTATTTATTTTCATTCGTTCATATTAACTACGTTTCCGAAACTAAATTAAGAATTCGTCGAAAAACCTAAAAACCAAATTATAATTTTTTTACCATTCACTTACCTCTTGGATGTTTCACTAAAAATTTCATAGTATCAGGTAACAGAATTTATTGTGCTACAAGGCCATAATACAATAATATCATACATACATACAATCATACCCGTATCCCTCGTAAGCAGAGATTACGCATCTTAATACTCCACGGCCCCGGCACATTATAAAGAACAATACCAGCCTAGTTTATCTACGTATTTAAATATCTCATTTAAAAACACGAACCGTGTGAATAGTAGACAAGTATTGTGTAAAAGGGTTACACAATTCTAAATCATCACATAAAGAATGTATTTTTCATATCCGGTTGTAAATAAACACTCGCCCTTCCGCGTCTGTCCCAAAAGGGACTCCCTCGACCAATTTATATTTCCTTGGATTCGCGATATAAGTGTTATACTAAAATTCAGATTTGGTTTTTGGAATAAACCAAACTTTCTCATATTTGTAAAGTTTAACTTGTATATTTTGAATGAATTTATAATCACTTGTAACACACGAATATTAAAAAAGTAACAAATTACTCAGACTTAAGATTTTTTGCAATTTGAATTTGAATGAAGATGAACCTAAAACTAATATTTTGACCGTTCAATCACGTTTACTGTTGTGTGCTACTGTTGAATTACTTATCATATTTAATCCAATAATACAATTAATATTAAAATTATTGATTTGTTTAATAGCAAATTCAAAAGTTTTTATTATTATATTTCATCACCGAATCAAACATTTCAAAGAAAATAAAGAAATCTTAAGCGTTTAAGCGACGCAGGCAACAAACATAAAAAAACACAGTGAAATTTCGAAACTCTACCTTCATTGTAGTCTTTTGAAACCTAAAAATTAAGGAAATATACTTTGTCTTGCCATAAATAATGAAAAAAGGAAAAAAAAATCTGTTGCAAATAATATTCATTACTTTCACGTGTGTTAGTTTAATAAATAAATATAAAGCAATTTAAAATAAAAAACTCACTCGGAAACAATAATAATTTTAATATTTTACATACATGTAAAAAAGGATTTCTCTTGAATGTGTTAGAGCAATTAGAAATAATAAAACACAAAAATTACATGTTTCCATTGATGAATGAACATACAAATTTGGTCCCTTCACCATTGTTACGCATCTCTTTCGGGGGTAATACGTCACAACAGCCGACCAATCACAGCGCGTCATTTCATATCCTGAGGATGCCTCGTGTAGAGGCGAAACACGTGTTGAATTGTTTAAAAGACAAATATTGGCGGAATAAACACTAAAGAAAACTCAAAACATATGGATACTTTGTGTATTGTAATCACAGCGATTTGTTACTCTTTATCACCCCACTCCATTTTAATATGGCAAGATATTGTACAATATATTGGCGCCAAAATGAGTAAACTAAAACAATCATATAAAAATGACAGATTCCAAATTCAAATGATATATTTTGTTTATTTTAAATTGTAACAGTATTTATGGCCAGACTAAGTATTATACTAATTATAACAATAATCGTGACTTAATAGCACAACTAAAGACACCGATCTAGATAAAGCAGTTAAATCCATCATGAAGTAGATGTTTATAGCTCCGTCAATTAAGCGAGGAAGTTACACGACCGGCGACCGGCTATTGTCCTTCGAACGAGGACGTCTTAAGGCAACTAATCCAATAACAAAGGCGATAGAACCATTACAATGACTGATGACGTGACGGGTTAAGGGTTAACTTTGATTGAGACGATACGTAATCGAATATATGTCGTGTCGTAGCAACTAAAAAGATTCCGGTTTTCAAAAGAATCATAAAGTTTTTGGCATTGCATTTTTTTGAATATTATTTTATTATACTTTTATTTGTATGTGTGACTAATGAACCTGTAACTTGCTATGCTAGCTAAATACATATTCAAATTGCTGCCAAACCTTTAAGACAAGACATATAATATGTAATCTTGTATGAGGTCCCGTGGGACAAGTTCATCCTAGCGTGGCGACCATGAAGTTTACTATAAGAGAATAATAATAAAGTATGCTTTTCAACAATATTATTACGAAAATTTGCTTTGTAATTTAGTTAAACATTTTTACATGTATATTTATTATATACATAGTATAAAAATGTTTTTTTCGTGTTGTTTTTACGTGGTTTTCATATATCAGTAAAAGTAGTAGACTTTATGGCAACAATAATTCTGAGGCAGAAAAATAAGTATGCGGCGTTTTTAAGAATATTTCAAAATGAATAATCGATATTTTTACTAATTTAATTTTATCATATAATGAGCAATACAATACATACGGAAATGTTAGTAATAACTGCACCTACTTTCATACTTATATTATTCTTAGTACCGTTATTATAGTACATAATGATAATGACATTAACAATGTGAGAATTGTTGTAATAATGGATGAAAATTGTAGTTATGTACAAAATTTTATGAAACTGATACCTATCTATTTATAGATTTGTTGGTAAAATATAATAAATAATTATATTTATTTTTATATAGAAGAACGCAATAAATTAAAATTATATTACAATCTTAATACGATGATATAAATAAATATTTATTATCAATACAAAAATAATATAAATAAGTTTTTGAAGCTAACAAGTTTTCACTTCTCAGGTTTCTCAGGCGGGCTGCACGTTTTTTTTTTTAATTTAGTCGAGCTCGTACCGTCGGCGTGATATTTAGAATCGTTAAGTCAGCATAATATCGGCTATAAGTGAGTTCCTATGTTGTTACTTTAGCTTTTTATTCGCGGCGGACAATAATGGAAGAAATGTAGTAATTCTGTCGCAATAGCACTCACGCCCATTGTGTGCGGGACAGCTCACTTATAAATTATCTTAAGATGCTTTTATAACAGAAACAAGTGGAAAAATGGCTCCAGGCAGCTAATGAGCCTCTTGACCTAAATATAGTTTCACTATTTATATAAGTTATATATTAGAACAAGTAAATTATTGCATGTCATATTAAATATTAATTGAAGGACTGCTCCCTCGGTGAATGAACACATAAAACTGATTGTTTCCATCGTAAATGTTGAAATCTTTTTGTTGGATCATAAAATGTTTAGCATACACCTCAACCATTATATTTATTACTTGATTAGCCGCATACTGACTGAGCGAGCAGCCGCGCGAGGCAAATCCTCGGTCGGTCAAGACGCCAGAGAAGAACGTTGTCGGTCTTTGTCCAACCTCGAAAGTGCCTCGGTAAGTTTGCCGCGCACACTCAAGACGGTTATGTTTTGCCTCGCTTGTTCTACGAACGACTGTATCTCTTTCTGGTTCTAATAGTAAGGGATTCCTCAATATTCTGAACACAGAACTTAAGGAGCTGGCTCAGCTTGTCCGTGGCTCGGCCTTGCCGCGCGCCTCGTGCAAAAAATCTATAGACCGAGGCGACCTCCCACGGCAGAGGTTACGCGGCAAACGTCAGAGGTTTCCTTGCAAGGCTGCTTGCCCGGTCAGTACCAGTTTTTTCTTTCAAAAGTATGAAACCATCTATGTTCTAAGTTCCATCAAAATAAATTCAGCGGCTTACATGTGGAATTTAATAGTATTTATAATTTATACGTCAATTATCAAAGATATAAATGTGAATTAGTGAAAATGTTTCAAGAATTCCATGGAATGTGGGCTGTGATCCCAGGTGGCCCTACGCTCGCTTGTCCTTCTTTTCCATAAAAAAAAGAGAATCTAAACGGCTTATTGCAGGCAGAGACTTGGCTCACACAACAGTGAGACAGTGTGTTACGTGTAGAAAAGCTTGCGGTAAAACACAAAGTCCTATCATGGGTTCATTACCAAAACAGCGTGTAAATCCCGATTTTCCCTTTGCGAGTATAGCTGTCGATTTCGCTGGACCATTTTTTATTACCGACCGTTATTAGTTGTAGTACTGATGATATGAAAGAGTTATCATCCGGAGAAAAATTTTGGTGGATATTGTGTTCGATCAGCCAATCATCGTCTCAAACGCATTCTAGGGCAGACGCATTTAAGATTGGAGGAGTTGGCAACTCTATTTAGTCAAATAGAAGGGACCCTAAACAGTCCTCCTATCTGTTTATTATCGTCCAGCCATGATGACTTCCATACCTTAACCCTAGGAAATTTCCTCTTTCTTTTAGGAAGAACATTGATGTCCCTACTCTTGGGACGTTTGGAGTGGCAGTTAGAATATATTTCTAACCTGCAACAGAGAAATAAGTGGCGTGTCCCAAGCACACCTATGCAGCCTGACGATTTAGTTCTTATGAAAGAAGAAATTACTCTACCAATGCAGTGGATGTTGGGGCGAATAGTATCTGTTCCCAGGTAAAGATGGAGTAGTACATGTATCAGAGGGGAAAACTACTACCGGTTCTTACCGTCGAGGTGTCACGTATCTCTCTCCCTTTTTGGAGCCAGCAGCAGCTACCAAATTGTAAGCAGGAGCTTCCAAGGCCCCGGAAGATGTTTCGGCACATTACTAGCGACTCAGGTGAGGCGCGAGAATGGAGTCTCCAGTCCCCACCACTCAGTTAACCAAGGACGTTCCACCGTCGCAGGCATAAATTAAATAGTCTATCAGCCGCGGTACTCATCTCATACATTTTGTAAAAGTAAATGTAACAGTAAAATTAATATACTTTCTAAAGTATATTAATTAATCTAATAACTGTGTTGCATCCATGGGACACAGCTTTAGAGCCATTATATATATTACTGGTGGACCCAACAGACGTTGTCCTGTCGGAAATTTCGGACACACGTCTTAAATATGAAAAAACGGTCCAGCGGTCCAGACGGGATTGAGAATCTAAACCAATCTCAAATACACTGGAACACACAAAAATATCATCAAAATCGGTCTAGCCGTTTTGGAGGTAGTTCAATTGTGAATGTAAACCATTCTTGAATCCACCCGAAGACACACATCAATCTCAAATTCACTGGAACACACAAAAATCTCATCAAAATCGGTCCAGCCGTTCAGGAGGTAGTTCAATTGTGAATCTAAACCATTCTCGAATCCACCTGAAGACACACAGAAAGTTTCAATAAAATCGGTCCAGCCGTCTAGGAGGAGTTCAGTGACATACACACGCACACAAGAATTATATATATATAAAGATTTATCCGTTTCCGAATAGGAACACCGACCTTCATTTGAGCCTTGAGCTAAACTTGTTGAATGTTTGTATTTCTTGGTTTCTTGATTGGCAATATATTATAATTAATAAATAATTTTACCGATTATTATACATACTCCATCAAGTATTCCAGTATAAAAACCTTTTATTTTCAATGTCTCTGTTAGACCTCATTTAGGCGTCACATTGTGATGCCACACCATCCTGGCTGCGATCCAACGCGGCGCTCGCGACCGTCCTCAAAACTGATATCTCTCATATTTGCATATGACATTTATTTCATTCAGCCTTCGGTAGAATTATTAGCACGGAAATTCGTTCCGCAGTATGAGGTATTAATTTTTTAATTTAAATAGAACTACGCAACGCTGAGGAATTCATTCATCTTCTTTTTTGGGATATCAAGTCAAGTGTAGCTTAAATATGTGGAATATTACAAATATTTATACCTATAATGTATATTTCCACCTTTTAAAAAATAATTTAATTTAAATTGGCAACTATAAAAAATTCTTCATGACTTTAGAGCTGCCCAAACTTCGACCCTCTTGCAAGTGCCACGGATCCTGGTTGATTGACGTATTTGTGTGAATATAAACTTGATAAAGTTAATACAAGCAAATATTAATGTCTGCCCTCTTTCGTCTTTTGATTAGAAGAGTGTTGTGAAAGCTATTGTTTTGTAGTGAAAAACCCCGAATGCTTAAAATACTGTTTAATAATAACATTTAAACTTTTTTGAGATATATAACTAAAAAAGTAAGATCCAATGCAAATGTAAAACAAAAACCATTACAAGGAGGAAGTCAGAAACTTTTCCTTTCATTCGTATCACTTGTTTGAAGGATCTGTTAGAATATAGAAAATAGCTGGAAGCGTAATAAATATCATCTGTAAAGTAGAAAGTCGTAAAACAAAGAGCTCCTGAAATATTCACGAGATCGCTTTGATACTCCGATAGAGCTTCACAAACTTGTAAATCTTTTGGGAACACTTCTTGTTATTGAAACGTTTTCGCTATCATACAAACTATTTGCACACTTTAGAGCTAAGTCAAACAAAGTTTTTTTTTAAATACTTAATGACATATTTATAAATAATACTCCATGAAATATAATCAAAAGGGATTTTATATAATACATTTTAATACCACTTAGCAAACATTTATAAAGCTAACATCAATATAATTAACTGTAAATATAAATAGAAAAATTATACAAAACAATAAATCAATTAACAAGCATCTTTTAATGACACAACGACAAATTAATATTCGTACAAAAATTAGACGGAGGAACGTTCTAGCTCGTCAACGGTTGAAGCTGAAGTGTGACGACCATAGATAATACATATATATATAGATGTGACACAGACGAATCAGCTATTTTTTATTTACCCGTTCTCCCCGCTAAATGGAGCTTGCGTTGAGGGTATATAATATATTATAATTATCTTAATATAGTATATATATTTATTTTGTGCGTCTGTTGTAACTGAGGAGTTCAGTTACAACAGACGCACAAAATAAATGGCTTGAACGATTTTAATGAAACTTTCTGTGTGTCTTCAGGTGGATTTGAGAATGGTTTAGATTTACAAATGAACTACCTCTTAAACGACTGGACCGATTTTGATGACTTTTTTGTGTGTTACAGTGAATTTGTGATTGGTTTAGATTCTTAATTCGGTCCATATAATATAATTCTCCTGCTCATGTGTATATTAGTGAATTCCTCCTAACGGTTGGACCGTTTTATCAAATTTAAGACGTGTGTACAGGACAACATCTGTCGGGTCCACTAGTATGAGTATATTCATGTTATATTATATTTTTTTCGAGGGAGGTTGTAAAAAATCACTAAAACCAAAAACTAAAAGTTAGAAAGAAATACATTTCTAAAATATGACATGATGATACATCATAATAGAAATAAATTCCAGCATATTACATGTATTGTATATGAAATTAAGTTTTTATTGTTCATTGTTGTACTCTGTCAAGTAGTAAGTAGAATAACAATTTTAAAATCTACAGAAATTAAAAGATTATTTAAATCTTCAACAATATAATAATAACAGCAGCAGCTGGACTGTCACTTGTGTTTGTCTGTGTACGTGTAGTTTGTGTATTATGCATATGTAAGTGTATTTCGTAAGTAACTCAATGCAATATCATATATCTCATAGTCAACTTGACCCAAGAAGCGACTCAAGTTGTCTAAGCAGGCCGAGGTCTATCCCGACATCTTAGATAGAGAAGGTGTGCTCGACTGAGGGCGAGCTGCTCCAAGACGCGCTGGGCGCGGGGGTGCAGGGGCGGCCTCCTTGGTTACTGACACCGCAGGGGAAGGTTTGCACGCATTTGTCTTGGAGGTGCCGGGAAGAAGGACTGTGTCTTCTTAAGTGTTGCCTACCGGTGACGGGGCAGTTTCCTGAACTTGGAAGCCTTGGGACACCCGCGATAACTTGCGCGTGGCGCTTCGGCTCCGCAAAGGATGCAAGCGGGTGGGCTTGCGCATTGGGCGAGACGTGGACATTCGGGAGTGCCGTAATTACACAGGTACTCGACACAGCGGGGCTTGTGCTCGCAAAACTGGGCGGAATGTTGGGGGACTCTTGTCGGGTGAGCTAACCGCCTCCTCCGTTTACATCACCGTAGCTGGTGGTTTTGCCACTGCCTTATTGGACCTACGTTCATAGACCTGCGCCAGTTGACAATCGAAAGATCTGGCGGTGAAGCCAGGAGACCTAGCTCGGGATAGATCTCGGAGATCTGGTTCCAGTAAGATTCTTTAGATTCATGGTCGATCTGTCTAACGAGCTTCTTGAAAAGCGGTAATAGGTTTGTACGACCTGATTTAACTCGGCTAAGCCGGAGGAGTCCAGACCCTTCGAAGGTCCAGGGTTTGGGCATGATTGTTATTGATAAAGAGTTAAATCAATAACAATAAGTAAATAATATTACCTAACAATAGGAAAAACACAAAATATATGTTAAAACAGAAATATTACAATTATAATTAGTAATAAATAATAATAATAACATATATGACAACACTTGCTGGTTCAACAGCTCTGATTTCTCTTCAAAAGGTATAAATTTTTCACCTCACTTAATTGTAACTTAATACCTTATAAAGTATAAGTTTATCATTATAATCAGATGAAGTATGTTCAAAATTAATTTTTTTGCGGTTCTATGTTCGTCATTGTTACCCCCTTCTGACGATGCCAGTGAGACAGCACCTTTTATCTCCACCCTCTCCTCCTGTCACTTTCTACAATACATATTTCATTTCTGGTCTAAGAAAGAAGTCAAATTATTTTGCGTGAACCAATTCAGGACCGTGACAAATGATGGTGTGTGAAACAGTATGTGATGACCATATTCATCACTTATTTCTGGTTTAAGAAAGAAGTTAATTTAATAGCATTACATTGTGTTGCGTGAACCAATTCAAATAAATAAGATGATGGTGTGTGAAACAGTTTGTGATGACTTTATTCATCACATTGTTCCAAACCATCATCCATCATCCGAAACGGATAAAAAGATTTATTATATATCATTTAACTCACCATGTCAAAGAAATATAATAAAATATTACGCTCAACTTGCAAGTAATCTATCAGTTAAGTTGTACATACTTTATAGAAATAAAAACGGATTTGAATTGAGTGTCTGCGGTTGACAGAGCGCATCCGGTCATAGAAAACAGTAATTTTGTATAAATATTAGAACTACAAAATTTATTTTGATGTCAGTTAAATCACAATCGATTCTGAAACAAACAGTGCGCTAAGAGAGAAAAATGGCGCAAGAAACAGAGTTTTTAAAAAACTTTATTTATGAATGCTGTGCATAACACAAAGGTAATCATAATCTAGTCCCATGCTATCGGATCGCTTAGACAATCTGCAGTTTGGTTATACGATATGCAATAAATTATTTTGTTACTTAAATATAAACCCTTGAACTATGTATTAATTATGGAGGCTACTACAATTGGTAACAAGAATTGCCTTATCTGTTGTTGTAATGGTAAAACCAATATTTAGTGTAGAAGGTTAAGATTTTTGCTAATGTACCCGTTATATTAACAAAAAAGTGGTATTTATTCATTACAATTATTGTAACAAATGAGTTCAAAGCAGTAAACTCGTTGATCACTTTGTGATATTAAATCCTACTAGGACGGAGATAATGCAAGTTTGTAGCTACGGTGTAGGAATGACGGAAACTGCGCCGCTAACTGTCACAAAATATGTAAATGTCGTTGGAAGTAAGTTGGCAATGTCTGAATATTTTAACGCCCGATAGAACCTTTTGTTCACTCCGAAGATATTGTCACACCCCTAAAGCATAGGTGCCAAGAATCGAAGGTGAATTCCATGGTTGTAATAAATAATATTTTATACGGTGATTTTGTATTTTATGTAACAAGAACCCAGAAAATGTTCAAAACAAGAGTATTATGTTGTTCAAAAAAATTGTTAAAAAACCGTTTGTGTGGTAAAGTTTACTATAGTATAAATGACTTTCATTGTGATACCATAGATTGGGAATTGAGCGACCGCTGAAAATTCCGCTGAGTTTGTTGCGCCCATTTTTCTCAGGTTTGAGGCTTTCGCTTTGGAATGGCTGGTAGTTTTAGTCTTTAAATAAGTGATGTCACATCCCATTGTGAATAAGAATATTTGAATTTTGAATCTTATAATAATAAAATTGCAACTTATTTAAAGTAAGTGGTCTGAATGGAAATTTTAGGTTCTTCTCAAAGTAATAGACTATAAGTAATATTTTTTTTTTATTTATTTATCATATTACATATACCAATATAAAACTAGGTCAAATTAGCATCTAAAAAAAACCACAAAGGTTAACAACTAATGCTAATAACACTTAATAATACGTCACAACTCAACAACAACTTATGCTATAAATTAAATGAACACAGTGAAAATATTTTAAAAGACTTAAAAACGAATAAATATAACTTATAAATATGACTTAGCAGGTTCAAATTCTCTTAGCTGCTATAATTAATAGTAGTAGTGATAATATCCACACAACACGTTTTTTAATAATGTTTTCGTAATGACCTATCGTGGAGTGATTCCCATGCGTGACCGTGATGATTTAACAAAAACCGGGAAAAGTGTGGTGACTGTTAAGCGGTTAATTTATTTTATTATTTAAGGGTTTCATTTACAGCAGCTCCCTCAGACGTGATCAAACTCGAGCTTTGTCAAAATTGAAAGAAGAAAGAAAAATAAAGCAGATTTAATATATAGTAAGAACATATAAATACAAAAGACTTAAAATCAACTTATGATGGAGACAAAAAATAAACAAACAAAAAACAAAAACTGAAACATTTATAACTCTACTCTAATATATATACGTTACAAAAATGGTCTAATGGTTTGACAACCAACGCTGGTCCGCCGTTGGGCAATTTTGTGAGATCACGCTAAATATATTATTATTTATAGCAAAACTTATATTAGGTAAATTTGCGGTGAGACAGCCCCGAATCATCAATCTTATCTCTCGAAATCAATCTTATCTATCGAATCTCGAAAAACCTTTGAACTCGCCTCACTTCAATCGGCTACAATTTTTCCGCGATTTTATAGAAGCAATGCCTATAACATGCCTTCATATAGTTTATTGAGTCCGGAACCCCAAACTTGTACCGCAAAGATATAAATGACTTTGACCGTGAGAGTGCAGAAATGGCTAATTCATACATTCATTCCTTATATTTCACTAAAGTTCCTCAAAGTAACGTGATACAATTGGAAACAGGTCATAATATTGTAATGAACAATTAGTAGCCAACCAAGCCCAGTAACGAAACGATAATACCCGAGAAGATTTTATTTAAATCGCTTAATGTTAATGTTATAATTAAATCTACATTAATTAATGAAGATATAACACAGTGCGATAAACAGTTGCATATTAAATGGATAAATTATATTCAAATCCGAAACGTGAGTTATGAAATTAAAATATTTCAATTCGGGACACAATACCCTCTCGCTGTGTGACAGGACAGATAAATGGCGGGCTGAGGTTAACGATTGTTAGCGGCACGGATATGACACGATTTTAATTATTTTCTATTTGATTTTGTGCTAACGTATTTAAGCCCCGGAAATATAAAATTGTATAGAATTAATAAATATATTATGAACTGGACAATTGGAAATGTTTTGGAAGTGTAAGGTACATTATATGGACAGGGATTATGTTGTGATCAGCTCAGATACCACCTAGTATTAGGGTGATCAGGCCTTAGTTGAATAAGCTGACCTAAAAAGAGTTGATCAACTTCCCATACTATATTCGAATTTTACCAATGTCTAATAAACTTAGTCTTCATATTATGAACTACCTTAAAAGTACTAAGTTAAAAGATAAAATACATATCCGGACGAGAGCTAACAGCCCTAGTCTCCTAGGTTTACTTTTCAACAACTATTGCACAAGATATCGCATATTCTTATTCATTTCCTTTTTCCACACAGCATTATGAATACATCCCGCTGTGACCACCCAGGGGACTCCTTTGTTCGCGGACGAAGGTCCGACAAGAGAAATGTGGGCCGAGTTTACGACTTTTATAAATCACTTGTGACGTCACCGACTATGAATACCGTCCTGCCGACCTGACCATCACTTCTGTTTGCATTAAACATGTTCTAGATGGAGTGTAAGCTGACGTCAAACTATAACCTTTTGTATTGGCATAGCGACACTGGGCTAGATGTCAGACTTCCGTCTTTATCTTCTCCTATAATTATAAAGGTTTGTGTTAACTTATTCGCTTTTACACTTATACTTCGCGAACATATAAAAAAACTTTTACCTACACCCCCTATCCGCCATCTAATTGTCTAATAATTTAAGCCTTCCAATAAACATTGTGAACCTGAATTCCACAAACTGTATGCAGGCAGCTATACTGCTTTCTGGGAAGTAAATATTTTCCGTACAATAAATGGTCAAATCGCGGAAAAAATCGAAGTTTGCAGTGTCAAGGTGTGGAAAGTATAAGGAGTAAAGAGTAAAGCATGGAGGTAAGGGGAAAGTTTCTAACTAAAGTTTCTGTTTAGAACGTCTTATTTATTATTATCACAAGACATTCACATAACAAGTACGTGTTGTGTTGTTGTCACATGTTTGATAATACCTCCAAGTCATCTTAATATAGAAACAATTTAAAGATGAGTAGGTAATGTAGTCTAATGTCTCTTTTTTTATTTTTGAATGTTATCATTGTCATGTTAGTAAAATTTTTTCAATGAAATCAAATAAATAGCACAAAAGTTTGCTACAAAACAAGTATTTCATTATTTTTACTCGTGCGGCGAGGCATCGTTACTTATGTAATCTAATTTAAGTAAAACATCAAAACTAGAAGGATGATCCTAGGTGTGTCTTGGCTTATTGGAATTTTCATGAGATGCACTACTTATATTCATAATTTAAAAGTGTTATATGTAAATATTTTTTTAAAAAGAAAATTCCGACTCAGGACAAGGTAACTAAAACTTAAAAAAGGACTTACAATATTTTTGATGTTGGTAGTAATACAATAGATATAAATATATATATATATTATATATATATAACCTGAAACTAATGTGTTTGGCATCAGCATTACCTACATTACATCTATGTAATTATTGAATGTCGTTATTTTATATTTAAATTAATAACAACTTAAAGATAGATATAGACATATTTTTATTTCACATCACACAAATTAATTTACAAAGTTTTATTAAACACCTTAAATTAAAACATAACTATATCGCTTAATGTAAAGTAATATGTGTGAAAATAATTATATAATCAAGAATACAAGATAGATAGATAGATATGAATACAACAAAATAAATATATACCAAGAATGATGCGAAACTGGACTCCGCTCAGCGTGTGCTGTAGCAAATGCTACAGCGCTGGTTTACAGCGTAGCCCATTACGAGACAAACTCTCAAACTTGGATTTAGAAGAGATTTTTTTTTAATTAAGCTTGTTTTACGATATACATTTGTTTTATATCTATCAATTACTCGCCCATTCCATCATCAGATTTTTTTTATATAATTGAACCAATCTACAAATATTTGCAATAAGCGACGGTTACAAACGTAAAATATACACAAGACATTTTAAATGTTTGGTAGTCTATTAGAATTGAGTTCATCAGGCCTTATTTGAATTCTTTCTGATGAGCAGCTATCGCAGTTCAAACTACATTAATTATATATCTGGTGGTCCGTCTATGATAGTCCTAGCTCTGTATTTGGCATCTCTAGTGTTTTGGACGTGAATGGGCATTTTGTGAGTATGATTGTTGGTGAAACTTCATACATTATTTAGATAAAAAGGATAACACATCCTTTTATTTGTTTATATGAAATTTGTTTTATTTTTTTCTATTCCGTTGTTGAATATATGCATTATCATACCATTTATTCCGGTTTGGTTGAGTAAAGCAAAAAGTATCATCAGTGACCAATGAATGTGAATGCTCAAGCATACCAACGCAGCCTAAGTCTGCGTTGGTTATATGGGACTCACGTAAAACCTAAGTGCCTACCCACATGAGGTTGGCTTTGGGCAAGTGCTCTCTAAGCCTTCATCGAAGGCAACCTTCTCTTGGGGAGAGAGAGGCGCAAGCGGCACTCCCTATGGAGTATCAGCTGGTTTCGAATTCCGTGATACATCATAAGTTATACTTAACAACACCGCTTTTGGTGTGATAACAAAATGTTATCCAATCAGATTTCATTTCCGATTGTAAGATCAATTTTTATGTCGTGATGTAATGAAGACATCAGATACATCCATTTACGTGGCTTTGGAAGAGAGTGTTGCCATTTAGAAATGAAGCTTCACCTATATAATATGAAGCTATATTTTGCCGTAGTTCCGAAAGCGTTATATCTTCATCATTGTCCAGCTCAAAACTAGGCAACTCAGCTTCAAATACGCTATTTGTATCACTTTGGATGCTCAAATGATCGAAGTCAGTTTCTGATTCTTCCTCAAAATTCTCATGTTTAATTCAAACTTATTTGATCATCTAAAAGTGCTCAAAATATATATCAGTCTGTCAATTTAGAAATAATTTATATTTCTCTATAAATTGATATCTGTATCAATTAAATCTAATACAGCTTACTTAAATACATACTAAAGATAATAAATGTTCAACATACCTTTATAAAAATGGCGCCAATTGAAGCTACAACAGCTGCTTCTTAGGATATCAACTCCAGCACTTACATAGTTTTAAAATAATTGGAATTTTTCGAGGACTTCTTTGTGTCATACCCCACGTAGTACATGAGAATCTAAAACGTGTATGCGTTATGATTCAAGTTTTAGAATAATAAAGAGAAACATTTAATGAAATTATCATATAAATCTCCCTTCTCAATATATACTTGATAATGTATGTACATCGGGACATAAGCAATATCAAGATGTTGTGGAAGTCATAATATTAATACCAAGATAACACATAAACTTGATATGCCTACTACTCGGTTATGTCAAGTTCGTAAGACCATTGAATGGTACAATACACATGCTGCGAACAAAATGTTTGTGGGTTTCCTTCATATATTTTATGGTATAGAAATGTAATTAATTTTATAAATTTAGGGACTACCTTCATTATTTATCATTTTTATAATAGGCGATTTGATAAATACATTTAATTGGTATATATAACTATATATAACAGGCATATCGAACCTGGGTTGCGGCGCTGGGCTCTTTAGAACTGCAAAGTTCTAAAGATGGTCAGCATCACACACTCGTGGTCTGTCTGAAACTAACATTTACCGACGGAAAGAAGTTGTGTTAGGCGGTGGTGGGATTCACCGTTTAGGTACCTTCCGTGTGGGTTCTTTCTCCTTTCTGTAAATAGTTGTCTGTTTTGCTTGTAACTAAAATGTCCAATAAAGGCAGTCGGTTGTTACATTCTCTTTGTAATGTGAATTTAATATTAAAATGGATAGAATCAATGACTGACTGCAGATAATATTAAAGCTTAGACACTTTAAATTTGAATAACCATTTCATAATATCTTCATGAATAATTATTTTAAACAGTGTCAGCATGTTTATTTTAATCGGGTATTAAAAGGAAATTCAAGTAAATTCAAGGAAATTTAAATTAATTACTTATTTTAAATGTACGATTCTCGGTTATTTTAATTCTCCATAATACTTGAATATTCATATATTTTTACTTAGATTATTCATGAGTATTAGAAACTATGAATAAAATAGACGTTGTGCTTCAAAAAAACACGCAATCATCTCAATATGCAAAAAAATAGGAGGGAGGGTAGGAGGGTCCGTAGCCACTACGTAAGTCGGTACTGGCTAGAAGCTGATCTAATTCCTAGCCAACAGATATGTTTGAAGCGTTTTAGCAAAAAGCAATCATATATCTTGAACTTATAATGTCAAATAATGTCAAAATAAGTCAGTAGTGCATATAATTATTACCTATTTGTACCTTATTATTTATTGTGTATGAACCTTATTGATTTTCAACGAGTCATTTCTTGCCCTTGTATATATATTTTTTTTCTCTTTGTGCTTCTAGATTTTCTTCTATTTATATATTCTTCTTATGAATGTTCTGGAACCGTCCAAAGACCATATTATTAATTAATTATCATGATGCTACAATTAGTACGTAATAATTAATTTGATTAACATTGTAAAACTAACATATTTTTGGACATGCTATCACCATAAAAATGCGGTTTTATTAATTGTTGAGTTAACTTCTTTCAGCAGTACTTGATGATTAATTCGATTAATTGATGATTGATGCGATTAAAATGGCGTGTACACCGGCTTAAAAGGCCAGCAAACACCCATGAGATTTATCTAATGTTGCAAGACCGTTTGGACGCATCGATCACTAACAATTGAGTTTATAATCTTAATACATAAAAATAATTTCCTTTATAATAATCGTGAAGACCATCAGGTCAAAAGCTAACATAATATAGCTTAATTTGGAAAATATTATCTTCTTATATGTTCACTCATTAACAATACATATATAATGTTACTCTTAACGTTTTAAGAACCAAAATTAGCTTTCTTAACTGATCAATGATTCAATTAGGATCTGCATTTGCCTGATTCCCAAGACCAGCGTTGGCCCTTCATTCATCATTCGAAAATTCATTTACTTACTCATGTAGTTAAATCCGGAGATTTTCTGTTTAAAACTAATATTGGCTTTCAGCAACATATACTATTATGGAATGTTAAACAAAAATATGAGTAAAATGAACCCATTTCAAAATACGCAAATTGCATCTCCGTAAGCGGCGTACTAATAGACGTCGCTTCGTCTATAAAAGCCATTTATTTACATTGCTATTGTGAGGTCTGATGGTTACGATGCACTCGAACCCCATTACAATTCACCATGACTCACATACAGGTCGCGACCGGAATACTTTACGATACTACGAGTAATGGTGATGCATTTTTGAGAGCTTGAATGCAATCGGGTTTTTAGTTGCGTGCCACACACTAATATCGCTTAATAAAGGTATCGCCAAATAATGCTCACTCCTCAAAATCAATTAAAAAAAATGGGAAGCTCCTTTGCACCGGATGCCAGCTAGATTATGGGTACCACAATGTGTAAGCATTACTGTGTTACGGTCTGAAGGGCGCCGTAGCTGAAAATACTGCATTAGTGAAATTACTGCGCAAATGAGACTTGACAACTTATGTCTCAAGGTGACAAGCGCAGTTGTAGTGCCGCTCAGAATTTTTGGTTTTTTCTATAATCCTGAGCGGCACTATATTGTAAGGCAGAGCGTATCCATCATCATCAGCTGAAAGTCCTGCCCTTATTTTCATTAATAAACAGAAAGAGACTCTTGTAGTCACATAATAAGTTGTAATTCAGATCACACAGAGCAATTAACCAACATTTTTATTCACCTATAAGTTGTCTCTCTTTCTATCACGTGACTCTTACCTCATCTGACGACTTTAGGGTTGTCTTCTTTGCCTTAAACGGTGCCTTGTATAAGATCATCACATATAAATATCTAAGTTTTTTCCATAATATAACTAGGTATGTAATCGTAATTTTAAATCAGTATTTTTTTTATTGTCATTCATTAGTTGTAGATAGAATTGTATGCAATGGAAGACCACGACATAGTCAACATAGTCCACTTTTCCTTGAAAAAATAGGAACTATTTGAAGGGGTAGTTAGATACTTGAACAGAACTATGACTCGAGTTAGTCCAGCACACGTCCACTAAGGTATACATTATATTAACAAATACTTACAACACTTTTTTGTGGTCGGCTCTTGATAAGTACGAAAAACGAAACAACCATTGAACCTACTTGGTTAGGTAATAAATAGGTAGCTATCATGAAAGTTAATCTCATGATAATAATAATTACTTTAAATTAGATTGATTCAGCGTCTATAGGAAGTTTAAAAAAAATAATTTGGATCGCAATGGCTTTTAATAATTATGCTTAGCTATTTTAACCGACTCCAAAAAAGGAGGAGGTTCTTAATTCGTCTGCATGTTTATTTTTTCCCGTGTGGTTCCGCTGCAATTTGGTTCAGATCTGACAATGGCAATCATGAGAAAACCATAAAAGTCTTAAATTTGCTGTATATGCTATGTGCGACAAATTTACGAATAACTCACTGATTCCAAAAATAACAATAATTGTTACTAGAATTAGATTAATTAATTAGATAAAAAACACGCAATTATTTTTATACTATTTAGTGCATATTGTTTCGGAATAGTGTTCTTGAAGTCAGTTTGTCTTTTTGTTTAAATTTATTTTTATTTATGTTTCTCGTTTTATAGAAGATCGCTCAGACCAGTGATGTAGGTGACGAACAATGCTCGCGCGTGCGTCACTGTTCGCTCGTGAGTCTTGCGATACCTACACAAGGAGTGAGACAGGCCTAGTATCGCTCCGAATGGTCACTTCATAGTTCTGTAACTAAATTAATCAACGAACCGAGAGTGCTTCTATTGATACAAGTAAGAATATGTCTTGAATATCCTCGAACAGTCCAGTTAATAACAATAAGGAAAAATACGTTTATTTAAATTATGCTTACAAAAACAGCTAGGAATGTCAAGGTCAAATTTCCGTTTTGCAGGTAAGTACCTATCGTATTATTTAACTCCCGTGATGGTTCGGCGTGATCTTCTTAATATTCAAATAAAGTGTACAGGTAAGTCATACAAAGCGTGTTATTTGCTATAAGATATAATGTTCCATAATGTTATATGAGATAAACCTAGCTCAAAAGCAATATATAATCGGAAGTCTGTTCGTTAGATTTTATTGCTTGAGACTGACGCCGGTTCTTGTGACGCTACATATATCTTAAGCCTGTTATCTCTATCCTCTAGCAGACAGAGGTTGTATGTGAGAGCAGACATATTAATGTTTAATTTCCGGTACTTAGGACCCATAATATTTGCAAACGACAAGACAATTTACACCTAAGATATTTCTTTTTATATAATATCGTCGCTACACAAATATTTCAAAGATTCAACATGATTTTGTAATGACTGAATGTTTTAAATTAATATATTTATTTATTTATTTATTGCTCCAACAGGGTGAACACCAATACAATTCCTTAAGAACTAACACAGATATAACAATTTAAGTGACACCCAAATTATAGGTGCAAATCGAGAACAATTAACAAACGAACACAAACAGAGTTTTAGCACAATTAATAAGCAATATATATTAAAAAAAATAGTATTTCAAAATTTTAAATTAATTAAAACTATGAGAAATTAAATTTAAATTAAAATAAATTAAATTCATCCTATGGGAAAAGAGCTCATCAAATAAATCATTGTTAATACATTAGAACTAAAACGATTACAATTACAAAATTAGACATATTACACATATTAGTGAAAGCTAGTACATAACAGAGTGTGAGGACATAACAGAGTGCTGTATTTTTCTTTTGTAAAATAAAATCATTATAAAGCTAATGTACTAACCTGCCTTTGAATTTGATCAATTTGTACTTTTATTTCAAGTACAATCAAACAGTGGGGGGCTTATATAAGTGTGTACTATGTCTCGGCAGATGATGCTGGCTTGTAACATCTTCACATTAATAAAACATTACATGAGAGGTTCTATGCCAACATTTTTGTATTTTTTTTTGCCTTAGATGTGTTAAGAGGTGGCAGTGAAGTATACACCAATGATACAGGCACCGAGCCGACGTGAGGTGGTTACTACCGGATGCTTTGGGAGTACCTTCGTGTACGTTCCGACGAAATAAATTATACACTCGAATGAATTATATATTAGATACGTCTACGATCAATACTACACTAACCTTTATAAAATCATCTAGTACTTTTAAATAAAACACTTTAAAGGAGTAAAACACGTGTAATTGTAACTGTTTTTAAATTAGAGGCAATAAATGGCGCTAAACTTCATAACGACACTATAACAAATACTATCTTTCACTCATTTTATCTGTAGTCCCCCTGAAATCGAGATCTGGAAAGGTCTTAAACGTCGGGTTAACTAAACTAAAATGATAATGTAACTTTTACGCAAATCTAATGTAAAACAGTTACATATACACGCGTCTTTATCCCTTAAAAGTGTTTTATTTAAATATGAAACACTCGCATTAATCAAAGAAAATACTTTGTCCAGTACTTTGTACAGTATTTATACTATATAGAGTTTGGGAAGAACAGGACGATCAAGTCTACATACAAGTGACCTGATGGTAGTTGATCATTAGGTTACATATTCACAAGTAACTTCAAAACACATTGGAACGCTACTGACGCTTTTTACTATAGAGTGTACTGTTTTCATGACAATAAGGGACGAGACGAGCAGGACGTTCAGCTTATCGTAATTGATACTCCCTGCCCATTACAATGCAGTACCGCTCAGGATTATTGAAAAATCCAAAAATTCTGAGCGACACTACAATTGCGCTCGTTTGCTTGAGATATAAAATGTTAAGTCTCCTTTGCCCAGTAATTTCACTAGCTACGGCGCCCTTCAGACCGAAACACAATAATGCTTACACATTACTGCTTCACGTCAGAAATAGGCGAAGTTGTAGGACCCATAATCTAGCCGGCATCCGGTGCAATTGTTATACCAGAACATTGAAATTGTCATTATTTGAAATTTTTGCTCCAACTGAAATCCTATTTCTTACTGATCAGTGGTGATACGATGGAGGCATCCTTCTGTGTTTTTAATTCAAATGTCATGAGTTTTCTTGAGTAATAATTCCGCTTAGATTTGTCTTTAACCAATTTGACACGTGTTTTGCCTTGACACGAGGCATCCTCAAGAGATGTTGACTCGCCAAATTCTGGAACGAGGCTCGTTCCAGCATTCACGTGGAACACCTCATTCAATAAATTTTCAATAATTTCCAATCATGTCGCTAACATGGCCTCGGCGAAATTTTTTATTACACTTTAGTTTGAATAACTAAGATGGTTGTAGAATAAACTGTAAAGTTCTTCTCTACTTTCTTCTCTCTACTCATTCCTTTAGTCATTAAAGCCTAATAAATCAATGATAAAAATAATTTCATAATCATATAATGTCTATTCAAATAAAGAATTTTTATTCTGTAGTAGTGGAATGTTTTATCTGTACCTTATATCAACGTAATGAATCTTTCCATCGTTACGAACGAAGGATAAACTCCTAAATCATTTAAAATATAAAATGTAGGAGACAGGTGACCCGCTTGATCAGTGAAACGATAGCAGCCTTTGATGAACGCAATCCTATTACCTTGGAAACCTATAAAGGGATGACACATTATTCAACATATATTTATTTATACGTGAAAACATACAAGTTTAAAATAAAATTCCTTCCTTTTTCTAATCCTGATTGAACTCGTGTATCTATTTGTAATATATGTATATTATTAATTTTTGTCAAGATGTCTTCCTCGTGCTCGGCTCAAAAAGGTCTGATAGTGTTCCTCATTTATTTGTTCGTTTGTACACTTTCACGCCTTAACTTTTCAACCAATCATCATAAAATTATGTGTAGCCATATTATACACATATTCACCTCAACATTTTCTACCGAATTTCCTTAAAATCCGAGATAGCGCTATTCGAATTTAACGCGAACGAAATCGCGAACAAAAACTAGTCATAATATAGAAAAAAAAAAGATGTGTTTTTGTGAGAAATGGCAAAAAACTTATTGCTACATTTTTAAATCAATATTTACAGTTTCAGGACTATACATAAAAATTATACGATCTCTACGGTGTGTTGCAACAATAATACATTTCTATTACCTTGGCAGGGCAAAGAAGGGCATGGCAATTCGTTTATAGCTCTCAAAATTTTACGAACATATAAATAGGTATTTTTGTAAATATAATGTAGATACTTGATTTGAAACAGTCATATTTACTGTTAATTACATTGTGGCTGCACAACACTATGAAACCAATATTTAACCAAATTTACTAATTGTATAATATGAGTTTGTTTATTTAAATACGGAAAGCATAAACATGAGCGTTCTACAAAGTAAATTCAAATTCCAACATTTTATAACACACAAATCTACAATAGCTTAAAACACTAACCTGTGAAAAGAAAAATTCCCGTCATCATCTGATTTTTTCACTGAAGCCATAAGTAACGTAAGCTTGTAATTTTTGATAAATTGCGTTTTTGGAATCAAACAATATTAACAAAATAACACTTTTTTTCAATCTATTTATTGCCGCTTTTATAACAAATATTAAACGCTCAAGAACTCCCATTACTAGTTTGAAAATCTCAATTCTGTAGATCAGCTATTGATTGTGTTTTTCAATACTGATAATAATCATGGCCTTAAAATATTCTAGCATGTAGATAGTACATTCATCTCTAACAGAGATACAGCAAGATATAAAAGAGAAAGAGAAAAAAACACTCAAAATTTTATTTGAATATTTAATCCATGAAGTGAGTGTTAAACTTTAAAAAAAAAGTGTTAAACTTTGAAACTTTAAAAAAAAACATTACAAATTATTAAGATTTGCAAGAGCGACATCTCAACTGCAAATACTGGGGTTGAGCAGGTTATGAACTGTAAAGTAGATCCTGTAGATGCAGCCACAACCTGAAAGTTGTACAAAGCATACAAGATTTTATCAACGATACGTCACTCGAACGGTTGGTACAGTTGGAAGTGCGCTCGCACGAAATGCGAGAGGTCGAGGGTTCGAGTCCCGCATCATTCTTAAAATTTTGTTTTCAATTTTTATTTGTGTATTTAGTGAAAGAAGTGAGGGTTATCACTTTAAAAAAACATAGCAAATTGTTAAGAAACGAAAAGCAAATTTATTGTTCCTGTAACCGACTTTGATTAACAAGTCATCACATACAGTCCATAACAGTAGTCTGATAAATAATAATAAGTCAATAACAGACATCTCCGTTTCGGGGAATCCAGATAATATTTTTGCTTATGAAAATAAGGGATGAGACGAGCAGGACGTTCAGCTAATGGTAATTGATACGCCCTGCCCCTCACAATGCAGTACTGCTCAGCATTTTTTAAAACCCCAAAAAATTTGAGCGGCACTGCAACTGCGCTCATCATCTTGAGACATAAGATGTTAAGTCTTATTTGCCCAGCAGTAATTTCACTAGCTACGGCGCCCTTCAGACCGAAACATAGTAATGCTTACACATTACTGCTTCACGGCAGAAATAGGCACCGTTGTGGTACCCATAATCTAGCCGACAATGGAGCCTCCCACTGGTAAAGGCATATAAACTGCCTAACGTCAAATTTCACTCTTATTTTAAGCATGTGTTTGTTTCTCTATACATATTTATCCTTAGTGTACAATTACTATATATTAAAACATAAATCTATTGAATGTTTAGTGTTTTAACAAATACTTTGAAACGCTGCCGCTCCTACCTCGTAGCACACAGCTTCGAAAGCCTCTCATTAGGTGTTGGCTCGCTTTGTTCACTGCAAGCGGTGTGACGGGGGACGGGGGGACAGGAAGGGGCCCACAATCATCACTGTCCGTGTATCAAAGCCGCTTGTGAGATAGCTGTCGGCTCTGCTATTGACACGCCGCTCAAAGTATTGCGATACACTCGTCAGCTGGCTAGCCGACTTTTGTTTCTTCAATTTCATCATACACAACTACAGTTCTCTGGTTGTGGATATTCACTAGAAAGAAACCTTCAGTGCAATTACATGAGAATCATTTTATTGGCTGGAATGGCAAACTCACCTAACCTGGATGTAAAATTCACGAAACATCTGCATTACCAGAGATAATAGAAATTTAATAAACATTAACAAAAATGGTCACCTTTTTGCTCTAAATAGTGATTTTCATTATTATAACACAAAAATTGCTTGTAACTAATTCTAGTAGGCTTCATAAGATACATAATAGCTTTAAGGGTAAATGTATATACTTTTATAATAAAATCCAGCCACTGTTCAGGCATTATCTATAAATAAATTTAAATGTTTTACTAAGAAATGGCTATGTCATAAATCCTACTACTCCACAGCTGAATATCTATTTCGCCAATATTTAAAAATGCCTTTTATGCCTTTTTATTAGGATGTGCATTTTATTATCACTAGCCATACCAATAGTATACTAGCGGACCCGATAGACGTTGTCTTGTTCGCACGTCTTAAGGAAATATCCTAAAATTATTTCTTTAGTATTAATTGTATCGTGATTGTTTTATTATATTGGAGGGGCAGCGGTAGAGATACGAGCCACAGGTGGGATCAATTGAGTATTGTGTCGTAAATATCGAGCAAGCGTTACGTGTACTCTAGTTTATGATTGCTGCTTTGGAATGTGATTGGAATGGAAAATAAGCTAACATTAAAAGTTGTTTGTTCATTTTAAGATATTTTTGTGGAATTTGTTTGTTTGATAAGTTTACATTCTTAGCTTTCTCCTTTCGTATTCGTTCATAGTTTAATAGTTCTCCTGAAACAGATCATTGAAAAATTGAAAGGACGAGTCAGGCTCACAGATAAGGGATGAAAAACTTCAGGCACCTATTATATAGTTCAAAAAATACAACGATAAAGTGTCTATTTTGTGAGACCTCCTTTATTTTTTATTTCATTTCATTTGATCAGTAATAGAATATAACCAATTTTTTACACAAATTGTCTTGCCCAACATACATACATACTTAAACATATATTATAATTAATAAAACATGACACAGAAAAAATATCCATATTCATGATAATATTATAATATTCGCACCTAACGGGTTTCGAACACGGGACCTCAGTAAGTAGCTCAGGTGGTAGATTCACTAACCAGTAGGCTATATAGGTTGTAAAGACCAATAAAAATAAATACTCTAAGAATATTTTAACTGTCTTCTTTTTATATTGGTTTCTGTGATGATGTTGAAATTTGAAAGAGAGCCTCTTTCAGAATTGACTGTCGGATAGAGCAGGTTTCGTAATATGGTACCATTAGTAAGCTTTATGTACTAAGACCTAAAGAAACTAATTACTTCTTAAATAAACTTTTCTGTTGAGCTGTTTAATAACTATCATACTTGATTTGGCATTTCAAACGTTAACAATCACTACCAGTAAACATTTAATTGTTGTACGTACGATCGCTAGAGCGGAATAGGGCGGCCCGCGTCGTCCTCAGAGCTCATTAATTTCATTAGACATCCTTGTTCGAAACTACATTAATTCCTGTCTGAGCGATGAACATGTAAACTTTAATATTTACGGCCGCTCATAAATACGTCGCATTCTCCTCTAACTTTAAATTAAACATTTCGTTCAGCGCTATTCCATAGTTGTGGATTTAATATGAACCTATTAACACATTGAAAATATTGGAACATTGCACATTTTTTCATCACATTACATGTTTGGGTCATGTTTTATGTTAAATTTTGATGATAAATATATGTACTTTTTTATTTATTTATGTACCACACATTTCTTTGGGAAACTCATAAGATTAGGTAGATAGGGTTATTTTACGCACCCTTGTAGATAGTAATAATAATAATAAATCTTTATTTGTTGCAAAAAATACAATTTTGCTTAAAATTACCCTCGACCCCCAAACTAGGACAATGCGAGTTAATGTTCGTTTCAAGTATTGACATAGTGAACATCAGCTTTCTTTTTAAATTGATAAATGATATTTATATGAACGAAAATGAAAAGATATATAGCGTTCCAAGAATAAATACCATTTCATCTTTCGTAAATACTTGCCTATATATGTATCGTCTTAAATTTATGTATTCCGTCAATTTCGGCTCTAATTATAATATTGCTATATTTAATATTTATGTTTGTTTGTCTTGTGTTGTCTCAGTTCGGCCTAGCCTTATAGTTTAATTAATACGTTTAATACAAGTGTTAAGGCCAAGCCGGACCGTCTTTGACTCAGCAAGTATTTCCAGACAAGTGTAGGATTAATATATTTAGCCTAAAACTAGTTGGCCATAAACCTTGTAATTTTACTTGCCGATAACATGATGTATACTTGTACAGGATGTTTATTCCTTATTACAGGAATTGTCCAAATGATCAGGACACCCAGCATCTATCACTATTTATCAGTTGAACATTATTTCTGCAAATAAAAATTCTATATGGTGTCATGATAACACTCGACACCTTGAGATATAAGATGTTAGAATGCTGAATCAGTAATTTCGTTAAGTTCAGTTTCGTACAAGCCACAATACAGTGCTTCATTCTACAGCTTGGTGACAGAAAAGGGCGCCGTGCAGGAAATGATCCACAATTAATGAACAACACCAAACTACAAACATTCCCCTCGAGCTGTCAACTCATCTCGTGAGGACGAGGGTTGGAAGTGGTGACGTGCTGACTACTGACAGGTTATTGTGACACGCGTGCCTGAGTTAACCACAACTCATTAAACAGTATATTGATTAGTGGCTCCTCCAACTACAGATGGTTTCTTTGGCTGCAATAAAAGGGTGACACAATGACATGAATACTGCTGTATTTAATTACAATCAATTAATTAAAATAAATGATAAAATATTTATAACTATTCAAATAGAAGAACGAAATCGACACAATATTGTTTGTAATTTTAGACTATTGTTTAGAAACTTACGACGAATTGCCGTTTGGAATAATATTGATAGAAATAAAAGTAGTGTAGTACTAATGTACAAATGAAGTTTTACAAATAATTCTGTAAAGTCCGTTTTGTGTTAAATTTTGTTTTAGAAGAGAAAGGTAAAATAACAAATTATAATTAATATAATATAAATAAAGCGAAATATTATAATAATAAAAAGAGGGAATTATGACGATGGAAACATCTCCATCTTTAAAAGATGGAGACGATTTCTTGTATGTTCTTTTCACTGACTTTACTTTTCCAAACATAAAATCAAAACGTATCAAAACATAAAATTTCAATAGTTCTAGTTTGGTTTGTACTATACTGTACTGTACGGTACTGCTAGAAACATTTTTGTACAGTACATAATTGTTTATTTTATTAATAAGAACATTTTGGGCTGCACAAAATATAAATACTACCAATAATTGATATAACAATTTTCATTTATTTTATTTTCCTAATCTTACTTGAATCCCCCTTCCAAAAACCATCAAACGTGTCATACTTACAGCTACAGACATTCCTACATTGAGGTCACCAACATGGTGATCACTGTCACAGGTAATATCGATTCGAATCAAATCCATGATCCAAAGTCACTGTACCTAATGTCTTTACTTTCCTCTTCACCTTAATGAACACATATCAAAGAAAACTTGAATGTTGCTTAAAATTAACATTAATATTATAAAAGTCATAACATTTAATATCGCGAGCTCAAGTAAGTATCGGATGTTCAGGATATTTGTCCGGTCAAAGAGATTCCCCGCATATTGGCAAGCGGCAAGCAGCGTTGGAAAGTTTACAGTTTTCTGAGCGCGTTCCTGAAGAATCGACCGTTTAATTTAGCTAAGTGAACGAGGCTCTTATAAATATCCTAAATATTTGTTTAGTCTGCGTCTACACCGACCTTATATCAATATTTATTTGGTACATGACAAGCAAGGAAGAGTGCAGTGGTATCCTTATATAAATTGTTACATATCCTGTTACATTTATATGTATTGAGATTCAGTATTTTGGTACATGACGACGCACTCGATCACCAAATTAGGTTGGTATTTGTAAAATATTAGTATCCACGTAACCCAACATAATTTAAAAATATTTGTAAAACAATGAAATAATACATATTACAAATCAGTCAAGAAATATCAAATTAAATAACGAAGTATTAAAAAATTTCAATGACGGTGTGTACTCAGCATTACCACCGAAATTTAATGCATTGCGAAATTTTTGGGCGCTCTCAACGAATTGGTTAATTAATTTCTTTCGGCAGTCGCTCCTGAACCGGGAGGGTTAAAGTTAACCATTTACGAAGAAATTTCTTTAATCAAACGTATTGAGTTGTTCCGAATGTAACTTAATGTAATTGGATGATAACATTTTATTTTGAGAGATTTCTTATTTAGGTAATTAAGATAAAGTATTATATAAAAGTAACATTAATAAAATTTATTGAAATCAATTTAAAATTACCATACATAATATGATCTAAAACATTGCATAAAACAATATTATGTCGATTATTATCATATTGCACCGCACCTGTCGCCGTGACACATAATAAATGAAGGAATGTGTTAATAAATCGATGAAAAATTGATTGCGGGCTTGGACTATGGAGATATAACGTAATAAACTATACAATTTGTTTTTTTTACCACAACCTGAGAGTTTGTTTATTAATTTCATTTGTAATGTAATTAAACCTAAGTATATATAATATTTTATATATTCTTACTTACCTATTTTAATCGATCTACAGAGTGAGACGTAGACGTTTCTATTTACGTAAGTACGAAGTGCTATTTTTAGTTATTTATTGTTTTTATGTGGTTTGTGATAAGTTTGATGCTCTACGCTCTATGATGCCAGCGATGACTTAAGCTACGTAGACGTAGACGCTGACTATGGGCCTTACGAGAAAGCTCATGGTCACTCAGAGGGCTATGGAGAGGGCTATACTCGGAGTTTCCCTGCGAGATCGAATCAGAAATGAGGTGATCCGTAGGCGAACAAAAGTTATCGACATAGTCCAAATGATTGTGAAACTGAAGTGGCAGTGGGCAGGGCACATAGTTCGACGGACATCTGCCGATGGGGCAGTAAAGTCCTCGAACGGCACCCACGTATCTGAAGACGCAGTGTTGGTAGGACCCCACAAGATGGACCGACGATATGGTCAAGATCGCAGGAATGCGTTGGATGCGGGCAGCGCAGGACCGATCGTCGTTGAAATCTTTGGGGGAGGCCTTTGTCCAACTGTGGACGTCTTCCGACTGATGATGGTGATGATGATGCTCATTATTTATTACTGTTTGTAAGGAGAATCAATGAAAAAGATTAAACAGATTGTTTATTTTAAATTGACTTACAATTGCGCTATTCCTTAATAAGTGATAATTTTTATTTAATTTTAACTAGATATTAAGTAAGAATAAATATAAATAATATTATGACAAAATATCCGGACGACCGAGCCTTGCTCGGATTTTTAAGAATGTACAAAACTTGAACATAAATAAAACTAATAGGACATCTGGATTTGAATTAAATTTTATGAAAGTTGTTGAAGCCGTTTCCGAGATTCAGATTATATATACATATAAAGAATTGCTCGTTTAAAGATATGACAAATTTAATGATTGCGTATATACTATTTATATAGTAACGAAGTCGTGTGAGATTTGCAAGTCAAGTAATAGAGAGCTATAGTCGCAATAACATTGACAATCGTCTCGACGTAGCGGCGCCGCCCGTCTTAACCTCCCTGTGACTCTGTCTGCTCATTCTGAAATATTGACATAAGCCATGGAACATGGGAAGATGACGCATAGTGTACCAACTACAAAACTATGTGTCCTCCTAGGTAATCTGAGCATTACTTTTTGGCTCAGATGCCACGATAATCTTAGATAATTGACCCTCTTGTTAAAAATGTATGGAAATAAATGTCTCCTTTCAAAAACTTACAGAAAAATAAATAAAGATTGCCTTAGATTCTAGTTTTAAATAAAATACTTAACGCATTGCTATAAATACTTAACACATCATCCGTGATAAGATACAATATAAAACTCTCACTTTATTTTAATTACAGATAGTTAAATAATGTGATAAATGTAGGTAATAAATTGCTTAAATGTATGCGTACACCTCCATCTTAGATAGTAACAACCTGCTTAAATCAAAAGTATCTATCTTAACCTAGAAGTATCTAAGCAATGTTGATTTTAATTGTGCAAACTTTCTTAGTTATTACCTTTTACATATATTATATAAGTTGTGGAAATCAAAGTAAAATATTGCACCTTAACTGTAAAAATTTTTTTTTAAGTTTAAGTGATGCAGACCATTCATTATTGATAAGTTAAATTATAATAATTGTAAACATAAATGAAATTGAATTGTCAATTTCTAATGTTAAAACAATTGCTTTTTACTACGGCCATGTGAGCATTTACAAGAAACTACTAGAAAACCAATTTTTAACATTTTTGTTTGTGAAGATTAATTGGAGCACACAATCCAAAAATCTTTTAAGTAGAACCGACTTCTAAAGGACTTTCTCTAGTTGGTAGTACATATCTTTTTAAGAAGTATTGTAGGCTATGGTAATTAATATTCTGCAAAAAAAAATCTCAATTTTTACAATTAGATTTAATAGTAAGTTCTACTATTTATATCAGAAATTCATTTTACTTGTTAATTTAATTAAATGCGGCCAAACCAAGGCAAAGTCAAAATTAAATGTACAATTAATATAAATAAATGAAAATGGACTTATACAAATTTAATTTGTATATTTTTCATTCCAGAAGTGAGAGATATCACTAATTAATAACAAACTGTTTACAAAATAGAGTTATCAAGGTTATTATTGTTCAGGATTTGACCAAAAACCACAATGACAGCTTTAATAATTAATATTCTGGGTTTGAATTTGAAATCTAAGCCGGGCCGAACCAATGCGGTCATACGTCTTGTTGCAGAGAGTAAAAAAAAAAGAAAAGGTCTCAAGGCTGGCTACCGGCGATTAATATCAAGTGTCACATGAAATGAAGCCAGAAAAGCAAAGTAAATCTTGTATCACAAACTCGAATAACCATAACGAACGATTTACTGGAGTCGATGTTCATGAACGAGTGAGGAACTAATCGACTATATCAAGGGTAGCGAATAACGTCAATTATAAGATTTATTCATCAAATTGCTTTGGATCAGTTCTCTCCTTTCAAAACATTTTATCCGATTGTTTTCAATATTTTACGATCTGTTTTATATTATTTTCTATTAAAGGCGGTAAACCAGCAAGTGTTTACCTAATGCAGAATAAGAATCTATCGCACATGTATATCAAAATTAAATATTTTTAATCAACTTCATATTTTGAATACACTTTTTCCATAGTTTTTTTTGCTATGGAATAGGGGGACAAACGAGCGTACGGGTCACCTGGTGTTAGGTGATCACCGCCGCCCACACTCTCCTGCAACACCAGAGGAATCACAAGAGCGTTCCCGGCCTTTAAGGAAGGTGTACGCGCTTTTCTTGAAGGTACCCATGTCGTATCGTCCCGGAAACACCGCACAAGGAAGCTCATTCCACAGCTTCGTGGTACGAGAAAGAAACCTCCTTGAAAACCGCACTGTGGAGGACCGCCACACATCCAGATCGTGGGGATGATATCGTAACTTGAGGCGTGTCGTGCGAAGGTGAAATTCGGCGGCAGGAATCAGGTTGAACAGCTCTTCGGAACACTCCCCGTGATAAATGCGGTAGAAGACACACAATGAAGCGACGTCTCTACGCAACGCCAAGTGATCCAGCCGTTCACAGAGTACTGGGTCCCCGACAATTCGAGCTGCTCTGCGTTGCTACGGTCAAATGGATCGAGCTGATACTGGGGTGCGCCAGACCAGAGATGACAGCAATACTCCATGTGAGGCCGGACCTGCGCTTTGTAGAGCGCTAGAATGTGGGCCGGCTTGAAGTATTGCCGTGTTCTATTTATGACGCCCAGTTTCTTTGAAGCCAGTTTGGCTTTGCCCTCCAGATGGCCACGGAATTGGTAATTGCTCGAGATTTCGAGACCCAGTATTCCGATACTAGGCGAGGCTTTAAGGGAAGTGTTCTCGAAGAGCGGTGATACGGCAAATGGGGGTTTTTTAGTGGTAAACGCGCAAACTTGAGTCTTCTGGGGGTTATATTGGACAAGGTTCAACTTACCCCATTCCGCGACCTTCTCGAGAGAGGACTCGATAGAAGACACAAGTTTCTCCCGACACTGGTCGACGTTTTCCCGAGAGAGACCTGCATGGCCCGTGTATACGGCATCACCAGTGCTGTCGTCTGCATAGCAATGCATGTTGGCGGTGTCCAACATATCATTGATATGCAGAAGAAACAGCGTGGGAGATAGCACACAGCCTTGGGGCACTCCAGCGTTCACGGGCTTGGGATTCGAGCAATAACCGTCGATGACGACCTGTATGCTGCGCCCAGTGAGGAAGCTGGAGGTCCACTTGCATAAGCTCTCGGGAAGCCCAAATGATGGAAGATGTGTGGGTCTTTTGAGATAATGGCACAGAAACCAAATAAACAGTGTTAAATGTGGCGACACTACATCTAATTCCTATAAATTAGACTGCGGACTACGTCAAGGAGGTATCACCTCTCCGAATCTATTTAATTTGTATCTAAAAGATTTGATAGAGGAGTTGAGAACAACAAATATCCGATGTCACTTAGGTAACGCGTGTTTTAACAGTCTCAGTTACGCTGGTGACAATGTGGTTCTCAGCCCGCCTATCAAGGGACTTAGGTTCAGCATTATGCCAATGCTTACGGGCTGAAGTATAACGTTAAAATGTCATAAGTGTTGGTATTTCGTGCGGGCAAAGGTCCGGAGAGGGTACCTGAGGTTTTGTTGGATGGTTGAGCGGTTCGAGTTGTCACAAATTTTAAATACTTGGGACATGTTCTTACAGAGCACCTGAAGGAAGTCTGTGATATTGAGAGAGAGATTTCTCGATTAAAATATTGTGAAATAAATAAAGGAGCCATGTTCAAGACGTCTGGGAAAAGCTTTTTAGCCTTTCCAGATAATTTATAAGTTTTTGGTATATTTTACTTTTTATCTTTATTTATATGTATTAGAATATCTCAGGGTATTTTGCCTTTAATAAAAACTTATCTATCTATATATATAAAAATGAATTGCTGTTCGTTAGTCTCGCTAAAACTCGAGAACGGCTAGACCGATTTGGCTTATTTTGGTCTTAAATTAATTGTGGATGTCCAGAGAAGGTTTAAAAGTTTAGTATAAAATGCTTGGAATTAAATAAAAACAACAAATTTGTTTTTCCTTTATTTGTCCATACATAATTTCTATGAGAGAATTTATTGACGCACGGTTTGACAGTTCTGCTGTGAAACAATTTCATTACGACAGCAGGTTGCATATTTTACTAAGTAATTTTTGATGTTATGATATATTATTGACAAATTCATAAAAAGCATTATTTTATTTTATATATACAGAACAACGTCTGTCGGGTCAGCTAGTTATATTATATATTTATATTAACAAGAACGGGTGCAAAAATCTCAGTGGCTTATTTTTTTATAAAAATTTCGTTACAATATTTATTCATTTAGATAGCCAATTCTCAATAAAGTATGTATGACGGTTTTAAAAAATTATTTAGTCGACAGTCAGAGGCAATTAGAGGAGTGTTCTCAACTCTGGTGAAGTATCTATAATATATTATATCAAACAGGAACGGTCAAAAATCAGAGTTCAAGTTCATAATGTACAAATTGAGTTTAATGATCGATAATTAACTACGGTTACATGTGAAAGTTTTGAGTTAATTAGTTTATATAACATTTGTTAAGTTACTCGTAGTGCTGTGAAGCTCATTTGTGCGTGGACATTGTACTTATTAATATTAACTTAAACACAAAGGTGAAGTTAAATTGCATCATAAACTTCATTTTAGCACATTGCCAACATTAATTAACTCGCTCATTCAATAAAGTAACCTTATAAAGGATAATAATTCACAAGTTTAAACCGAAAGCTATTTACTGATTTGTCAAATAATATTTATTAGTTATTTAAGTTAAAATAAATAAATAAATAAACAATACATCAATATACCTTTAAATAATTATAATATGGTTGAATTAAACGAACTTAACGGTATATCGCAATCTATGTATGTTTAGATGATCACACTTTCCGTTAATTTTTGAAATTATACTTCTTTAGGCGCGTTATGAAAAAATGATAAGAGTGAAATTTTCAGATGCGCCTGCATCACTGTAACACAAAAGTAACAGGGTGAAGTTGGTTCCTAAAATTTTCTGACGTTTGCAACATTTGTTATTTTTTTTTGGTTTATTCGTCCATTATTAGGACAGGCAAAGGGTTCAAGCCCATACAGCCGTATTCATTATTTAATAATTAATTGTCGAAGTCATCTTTGCAAGATTTTTACAAAATTGTTCTTTCAAAAATCGTAGAATAGCACGAGGAATAAATAAATTTAATGATTTTTGCTTCGTTAGGTCAAAGAAGTATAACTTCTTGTGTGTATACATAAGTACAAACACACTTTTTTTATGTAGCTTTAGATGAGCAAAGTGAACCGCGCAGCTGTCCAGTTTCATTAGCCAGCGTTGGTCGGCCGGTCGTTAGTTAAGGCTCGTTACAAATTACAATTAAGGCCAATATCCGGGCGTGATCCGGGTACGTAATGTCATCGTCACAGGCCGATTACTCCCCGCGGTCTACATTAACAACACTTCAATTATAAACACAAGTAATAATGATAATTAACACATTTGTTTTATCACCGATTCGAGACCTGTCATTATGTATAACTCATATTAGTAATGTAGTGACATATCCCGGTTTAGTATTTATCAATAAATTAAGAATCAATAAAACATTATGTTAAGTTTAAATTCATTTCATACTGACTACTATAGAGTTACTATAATATTCAGAAAATTCTTTGTCCAATAAATTTTTACGGCATTACAAATAAACTTGGTATAAATTTATACCTGAGAACAAACCAAGAATATGCAAAATGTTTACAAATAGACATTTTTCTTATGATTGGTTTATTCGGACGTATAACGTTTCCCACGTTGATTTGCAAGGCTGCTTGACATAAGTTAAGTTGGTAAACCAATTTCATTTGCAAATATTCGGAAAAGAAGTAATTTTACTTCAAAGAAAATCTATTATTAAGTGAATTTTAAAAATATCAAGTTGGGATTATTTGTAAAATAATAATTCAAATTTCTCTCTAGACAATTTCCTACTCAACTTTTTGCATCATCCGTTATTAAGTTGAGCAGGTGGTCTACTGTTTGTTTATTTTGTATTACTTCTGGTTATCTAATGTTAAGTGGAGCCGGTAGACGGTGCCCCAACCGGTGAGTTGAAGAAACATTCCAATATGTAGGGATCGGATTCGGTCGCTTACCTTAGCGGTTAAAGCGTTCGAGGCGTACATCTAAAATGCGGGTCCAAATCCTGTATCTTACGTAAATTGTGGTACTTATTAAAGTATATTTAATTCCAGATTTGAACAAGATCTCTTAAAAATATAAATATTCCTTTAGAATGGCCAATGTCGGGAAAATAAATACCCGGACGTGTGTTTCATTGCCGAGCGTGACAATATCCACAAAATTACAGTTAAGCGAGCCTATAGAAGTTTTCACTTGAAAAAGCTCCAGCGAGTAGCGATCCAAACAACTGAAGTAAAAATACACACAAGCCCGCTGAACGAGAGACCGAGTCTTGAAAGTTGAAACACTAACATACCAGTATAACGACAATGTTCAATTACTCATCTAGATCATACACACTCAGATATCTACAGCTCCGCTCCAAATCCACGAAAAATAAAATTAGGACAAGAGCGAGGCGTGAAAACGATTCGCAAATCCGTAGCGGGACGCGAGCGTAATCAATTCGTATTTCCGCACTTTAACCGGCTTCCGGTGGGAAAACTTTTTTATATTGACGTTGACGAAGGGAACAACTTCTTAACTTGTGAAACTCGTTTCAGTTGAGTGACGTCACGAAAAAGGCTTCAAATTGTCGAGAATTGGGTCGCGGGCACATCTATTTATTATTTAAATAGGGCCACGTAAAAGCATAATAGTGTTCGGTTAACTTTGCTAATAACAAACAGATTTTAAAATTCACGATTGTTGACTTCTGAGGAAATTTTGCACACATGTTATGAGGTCATCAAAGGACAGCGAGTACATTTTATCCCGAAAATATTAAAGTTCGAATTTTAGGTCTGCTAAGAATTCGAAAGAGAATCATTTATTCGGTTGGCGGCGCGGGGGTTCAAAAAACATTCTTCAAATCCATGATGGTTGCAACGTAAAGTGATCGATACGCAGATAAGTCAAATAGCTAGTTTACTAATTGAGGAAAAATACATATAATAAACGCAATTAGTCCTGCATTAGGAGGCCTAATCAAGTTATCTGTAATTGAAGTAATTTCAATATTTTTTTACTTTCTTTCCGATTTGTTCTGAGTTCTCAAAAAGTTATTGTTTTGAATTAAACAATTCATTTGTTAAGCCAATATTATTTCACAATTAAATCACCATTTCATTTCCAAATTCTGTTTTCATTTTTACTAAATCCATAAACAATCAAAGTATCGAGCTGATTCATGAGAAGACAATGTATCGCTAGTTTAAAAGTTGAACTTTATCCCGCAGCCGAAGGCTTTGAGTTTTGAACTTTTTGTTTAACTTAGAGCAAAGTTATGAGGGATCAACAAAAGTCTCTCATTCGTGAAACGATACTTTTTCGCAACCGATCAACTAAGTTATTGTTATTTATGTTTTGTATTGCCTTTGTTCTGCTTCATTACATTTATAAGTAACAAAATAATAAAAAGTTATTAATCAAGTTATTATATGAGACGAGTCATTATTAGTTATTACTGTGCAAGATGTGCCCTTAATGATAAGGGGTAGGTCCGGTCCAATTATATATATAATAACACAGTACTATCATAATATTTGTAAACCCTCTGAGCAGCATCTCGATTGCAATAGTCAAATTCTTCTGCTAGTGCCACTTCTACTAGTTAAGGCTAAGTTTTATCTTTGAGACTCTCATACGCAGCCCGCAAGCTCATCAAAATCGTCACTTTGCAACGTAAAGTGTTTTTTCCGTAGAGTTTTGATATTTGTCTTGCTACGGTGCACCTCAACATAACCCGAACTCAACATATTACGGTGCTTGAATACTACAGCAGCTTAGTGGTACAAGAAGGTGCCGCTGTGATGCTTATCTAGCCAGCATCCGGGACTCAGATTAAAACCCTGAACTTTGCATAACACTACATAATATCATATCAATACACTAATACAACTAAAAAGGATCTAAAACTGGTATTTAAAGTGTTTGAAAGTAACATTCAGGTAATATTATGAGTGATCGGGGACACACATCAACAGTTTTTGTTATTTTTCGTTTGTATTATCTTTAAGATTGTTAAAAGGTTTCCACAAAATAAAACCTAACCCCCCAGCAATAATTAAACTCAATATGTTATATATATATACGTAACTATAACTAAACTGTTACATTACTGCTCAACTTTGTCGTTAATTATTGAAACGTTAACGTTTCGATAATTTTTTTTTATATTCTTTAATTTTTTTCAGAAATGCAAGCTATTTCGGTTGCAATTAACACAAACCAGTTTGGAAGCGTGCCTCGTTTAATGAATACACAAAGCGAAGTGAAATTTGTAAAAAGCAATAAAACGTTGATTCTTCTTTTCATTAAGCTAATATTTTGTAGCAAATTGCTTTGTTTAACGAGTACAGTTTCACCGACCTTCATTTACCAAAAATGATTTCCTGTTTGATTGGCGCGTGCCGCCCGCTTCGTTCGCAAATTGATTTCGCGCACGATAAGCCGCTTATTGTGGACATTGGATTGTTATTGGAGATACTTAATTACGTTTTATTGAAGACATTTTGTTTTTCAAATACTTTTGAAGAATATGCTCAAGATATTATCGAGTTATATCATGAAAATTAGTTGCCAGTTCAAAGAAAGCAATATTTTGTTCATCAAAAATTATTTTATTACAATAAAAAATGAAGCGAGCAATTTTTAAGATTTTTAAAGGATGCGCGTCGTAATCGTTTAAAAAGTATTTTATTTAACACTTACGGTTATCAAAAAAGTTACTGAACGAGCAATTGTTGTATATTAATATTTTTATACAAGTACAACAGTTGCTAAAATATCGAGATGAAACATTCACGGGACTTTTTTAGGGCAAAAAGCTGTCTAGGCTATCCCGAGGTTTTATTTATAGTAAACATAATTTAAAGAGTCATCCAGATCGTGTATCAATTAAATATTAATTATAGTGTAGTGAAGGTAAGTATTAACCATTTAAGCCTACTGGACCTAAATCAGAAATTTTTATATTTTCTTTTTATTACCTAAATCCTAATTTCTAGATAACTCCACAAGTAAACTCAGTGCTTTTAGAGCGTTCTCTTACTGAAAGTTCAGTGAAGTCCGATAAATTTGAGGTCCTATTGAGCAGAATTATACTCATTGTTAGACAGTTTAATGTGGCGAGCGGCAGTAATACACTGAGCAGCTGCCGTTTGAGATGGGAGCAACACTGCCCGCTTATAATTCTAGTTTTTAGTAATTGATTCGAATAGATTCAGTTCAAATTAGTATGCATCATCTACAAGCAATAGTGTACATGCTACCGGCAATCTGTATATCTCAGGTATTCTCTACAATACACCTGGGCCAACCAATGGGCACTGCACCTGGGCAATGTATGAAATGTACTTCTTACCTTTATTGTCCGTTACATAGATTATAAGATTGCTTAGATTATCTACTGGTCCACCGGCAACCGGTAAAATAATTTTATTTACAAAATTTTGTTTTTTTTTTGTTATAAAAAGTATATTTTTACTACAGTCAAGATATAATAATTATTATTTACAACAACATTTTATAGCTTATTATTAGTATGTATTCAATTATATAATCAAGCCTCAGCTAAAGGTACATGCCACTACCAATAGCGTTGTATTTTGCAGGCGTAACGTAATGTACATTAACATTAAGACTTATAAATCATTAGGATTGCTTCTTGGTTAATATAGAGATACTCAGACCAATAGTGAAAGTAAATACTTAAATATATAACGAGTCGGTGCAGAAACTATCAATCTGGACCGACGGCCGAGTGAAACTGGCGCTCCCACAGGAAGGCTCACATAACAGACGACAAGATATTCCCTCCTCCCGAGCGGCCTGAGAAGTGATTGAAATAACTTGCTTCATTCACTTCGCCCACATATTAATATTATATCCTGATGTCCCAGATATATGAGAACTAGCTATATATTTCTCATTTACATATTTTAGGCCGGCCTAGAACGTCGAGGGACCCCGAAAACGTGGAGCGAGTATAATCGTCTGTTCTCACGAAACGAATTGGTCACCCAACCTCAACCCATCAACTCGAAAGCGGTCTGCTGTCCTTAACGTGCCAAGATAATGATGTATTAAACCGCATTTTCAAGAAAGATTTAAGTCTACATTCCTATAAAATCCAAATGGTGCAGGAATTAAGGCCTCAGGACCATGCCACTAGGTTGCAGTTTGCGAACGAAATGGTAGAGCGATTCACCAGTTTTACAAACATTTTTTTCTCAACAAGGCACACTTCCACCTAAATGGGCATGTGAATAGACAAAATTGTCGTTATTGGAGTGACACTATATCATGGTGATCAAAAACCCCTGCATTCCAGCCAACCAACCCAGTAACTCTTGACGAATTAAAGGATCGTATTCGCACAGAAATCCAAAACATCTAAACAGAAACATGTAAAGCTGTCATCGAAAATTTCCGCTCTAGATTGCAGCAATGCCAGAATAATGAAGGATTGCATATGGATGATGTGATTTTTAAGAAATAAATTTCCCTTTTGTTTACTATCGAAAACAATAAACAATTTTGATGTACTGTAATTAGTTTTTTTTTAATCATCATTCCAATTATAAACGGACTTTTGGTCCACCCTGCATAATAATATTATATAAAGTGATTTGAATGCATAACATATTAATATTATATAATTAAATATTTTATCATTCTGCAGCCGGTTAAGTTATAGGAAAAGATAATTTTTTAAAATGATAAATTAGTGAAGATAGATAAGTGAGCAGTAATAATCATTCAGAATATAGTATTCAGTAAATGAATATTAAGTCTAGCGCAAAAAAATAGATAAGAATAGAACAAAAAAGTAAATAAAAACCACACATTGGTAGATTCAATGAAATCCATGAAATGAACAGAGAGAAACCATAAAACATATAAAATACCAAGTAATATACAAGCAAACACCAAAACGTCGTTATTAAAAATTAGGGAAATAAGAAATGATGGCAAAAAGTCGGTAATGTCGAGTATGATGGACATTTCTCCCGCAAACAATGCGGCCTTAATGAAACCGTCCCACGAATACAAGCATCGGCGAGTCGCGCGACGAATCAATCGCTACTAGTGATGGGACCATCGATACACAAATGTCGATACCAATACATAATTGATAACTACTGCCTCGATATATAATACATATAGAATCGATAAAATAATATTATGATGGCAAACGGCTGGGTAACTCACAGTAATATTTTTTATTAATAACGACGCTTATTTCTGCCGTGAAGTAGTAATGTACAAATATTACTGTTTTTCGGTCTGAAGTGCGAGGTAGCTAGTGAAATTACTGGGCAAATGAGACTTAACATCGTATGTCTCAAGATGATGAGCACAATTGTAGTACTCAGAATTTTTGGGTTTCTTCGGGTATCCTGAGCAGCACTTCATTGTAATAGGCAGGGCGTATCAATTACTATCAGCTGAACGTCCTGCTCGTGGTGTCCCCTATTTTTATAAAAATTATAATTACAATCATATAAAATTATAAGTTTTAGAGCTTATTTTTATTTAATAAGAGAATGCAATTATAAACTCGTCCGTCTTTCTGAATAATTTCAGAGAAGTGTTAGTTAATTTTATCATTGACATCCTCTCTGAATAGGATAGTAGGAGATGAGGTACTTAAACATGTGAGTTTGCCACCCTGAGAAGTGATAATGCAATAATATTTATGTACCTTGATACTGAGGAAAATATATATGTTTACTACATACATATAATATTGTATATAAAATATATGTTTGAGAAATTTATTTGAAGCTTTGTAGTTTCTAACCGATATAAATATGTATCCGATCCATCTTATCAGATAAAATATATCTCGTTGTCGATAGGGTACATCACTAATAATAGGGAGTTTTTCAATTGTGAGGCGAGAATCTCCCGTTTCTCTCATAAATAAAACTTTTAGACGCAATTCCCCAGCTTCAAGTTTGTATTCGAAGGCTTTGATTTTTAGGTGTCTGTCTGTGTAGCCTCGCCACTCCGCGTGCCAAATGTAATGTTCAATATTATTGTTGTGCTGCCATTATCTGATCTTTATATTATTGTTGATAACCGACAAACAACTGAAGAGTGTTTAAAGAGTTAGGTACAAGGCAACTATCTACTAACAATTGATATTAATCTGTTCCACACGTTATAGAAGAGATGCTAATAAATATTTTAGATACAATTCTTTGACTTTTCTTTCAAACCACGCCCGGTTTAGTCGTAGAGATGATGAAAGTATATTGTCTGTGACATTTTCTACGACACTTGCGACATTGATGCAAGTGTTGGGAAAAGTCGATTTAGGTGTATATTTCACGAGGATGTATAAAAACGTAGTTTGTACGAGCATGATATACCTATCATCGCTATATCATACCTGATTAGGATATGGAGTAGATGGAAATTTAACAGTATCATGACCACATCAAATCGTGTCGAGTCTTCAATGGGGAGTTCTCGCCTCTCGCCTCCTGACGTAGCGCGTGCGACTCAAGCACATTAAAAACAAAAAAGAATAATCGAAATCGGTTGGTGTGATATATATTGAGTTATTTGTCCATTTGTCGCGTACATAAGTATTGCTAATTTTAGACTTTTATGGTTTTCTTATGGATGTTATTTTCAGATCTGGACCAAAGTGGTCAAGCTTACAAACAAAAGAATCATCAAATTCGGTCCACCCAGTCGAAAGTTCTGAGGTACCAAACATTAAAAATATAGTCGAATTGAGAATCTTCTCCTTTTTTGAAGTCGGTAAAAAAACTTCAAAAAACTATTCCATAATGCAATATACATTAAACAGAAAAAAATATTTGCGTTTTTTCTACAACTTAATAATCAATATAATATAGCAACAATTATTGTTATTTTTGAAGTCGGTGTCATCCAAGGTAGGTTTGTAACTACTGTAGTGTGTGTATCACCTTTATACACCTATGCACACACTCATCTCTCCATTTAGTATATAAGCAGTTCCATAGTGTAGTAGAGGAGCTTATAATCGCAGTCAGACATATAATTATTTAATACCCGAACATCCAACATCGCACTACATACATAGTTATTAGATGAGATGTGCTTGTGTCGCACTCGCTACGTGACGAGGCGAGAGGCCAGAGCGGGGCTGCGGCGGGTCGATACCGATTCCAAAAATAACAATAATAATTGTAACTAGAATTACATTAATTAGGTTGTAAAAAAATACCGTTGAATTGACAACCTCCTCCTTTTTTGAAGTCGGCTAAAAATGTATAAAGGGACCCATTAAAAAATAGTTGATTTTAGATAAGTAATACTGCTAGTACTTATGATAGTTGAAAGAAAGATCGTAAAACCCATGATAATAAAAACTATTTAATATCGTTTCCAGTAATGCATCTTTGAATTTTTATTCAAAGAATCGTACCTCCCTTGTTAGTTTTCAAGATGGAGTTGGTGCTGGCCCGCAATCCGCAGAGCAGTGACGCAGATTTCTGTCGGATGATGTCTTGTGTGAGCAGACCAGATGTACCTACTGCAGTAGCGGGACAGCTCCAGCAGGATCCTGAATCCGTTGTTATATTGTAGAGCGCGGACATCGGACCATCGGTGCTCTTCGTTCCCTCTCAATATCTACCAGATCATTTAAAATTTAAACCTTGATTTATTACTTTTTGCTTGTCTATCCTTAGGGGTGGCTTTCGTTCCTGGCACCCACTGGGGGTGAATGCCTCAGTCTCAACGTGACGAGCACAATTGCAAAGCCGCTCAGAATTTTGGGTTCGTGATTAGTACGCTCAAACTTGAGTCTTCTGGGGGTTAAACTGAATACTGTTCATTTTACTCCATTACCCGACCTTTTCAACTGAAGACTCGATGGAAGGGATGTTTCTTCCAGCATTAGACTTAGCTATATAGAACTGCATGGTTGGAGTATTCCGCAGTACTGTCATCCGCATAGTAATGCATATTGGAGGCATAGCATTGATATGCAGAAGAAAAAGAGATATCAATATATAAAAGATGCCGACTAATATTTCAAAAGAGATAGAACTTATCCCAAGAAATTAGAAATGGTCACTATATATATATATATATATATATACATATTTAATGTTACGCTTGAAACATAATATAAGACAGACTTATTATACAAATGTCATCATGAAATATTGTTGCCCTTTATTTGAAGAGTACATAATATTTCAAAACGACTATTAAATAACTGTTGGTTGGTAGAAAGAATAACATTCGGTATTCAGTAAAGTTTTCCAATTTCTAGAGTTTAAAGAAACGTTTCCCATTATAACTAAGTTGTGGAGCCAACTTCGACTGGCTCTGTTAAACTGAACACTCAACTCTTCCGAACTCTATCTACGAATTCAATTAGAATGATCTTCCTTAAATTAAATTATGACTGTGAAAATACTGGACGAGACTCTATCACAAAAGTTAAGAATAACACTATGGCTGAATTAACACAAAATATAATATTATTCCAGCTTATACATAGTCTTTTAACTAATTACCTATATAAATAGTATTAAGATAAATTCATCATAAGAGTCCAATAGACTTTTAACTGTAAGTTTCCAAATATTTTCCGTATGTATCAATCACCCTACTTACGGCCTAATTTCTAATGCCTATCTTCTTGTAGGAATCTTTTTCAAAGCAGTTTACTGTAAAAACGCTTTGTTTAACCAAGTTGGACCAAATTAATTGAAAGATCGAAGATGTTTCATTTAATCATTGAAGTTAGTTTGCAAGAAGAAACGCATAACAATGATAAATAAAATAATATTCAGATTTATAACTTTTAACTTAATTCGAATTACAACATAATATTATATTTTGTTTTTGACGAAAAGAATGATAATTATAATAAAATAATATTTTCATAAAAAGTATTTTTGTAACAGCGCCACCTGTGTATTTAATGTTGCTATGCCAATTGTTTATGATACTCAAGGAATATTTCACGACTCTAAATGCCAACAGTACACCGTATTCTGTATAGATGGCGCTTATAGCGCAATAGTACACAGGAATAAATCCCATTTCAGCGCTATGCAGGGTCCTCATGATAACGATACAAATAATGCCTATTACTGACAAATATTATTATATAAGTCAAGGGAGTGCTGGTACGAGCGCCATATATTATATATTGTAAATGAAATAAGCAGTTTGACTCTAGCTCAAACAGTGTTGTCACTGGCGCCATCTATGCCAAATGCTTATGATACTCAAGGACTGTTTCAAGACTTAGAATGCCAACTGTACACGGTATTCCTTGTAGATGGCGCTTATAGCATATAATAGTATACAAGAAATAATCCCAACTTATATTAAATTATACAAGTCAAAGCAGTGCTGGTAAGAGCGCCATCTTGTAAACGAAATAAGCAGTTTGACTCTAGCTCTCAGAAATGTGGCTGGCGCCATACAGCATCAAGTTTGTGTAGGAACCGCTAACAGGACTTGTCAAGCCCTACAGCTCTGCCAGTAGATGTCACCACATGTATTGGAATTTTATTAAGGGTTGAAAACTCTTTATCTTCGCCATGCGAGCATGACACTCCTTGGATGGTAAGATAATAAATAGCCATCGCTATAATAATACTGAAACTTAAGTTATTATATCACTATTAAAATATTATGTCTTAATATTAAAAAGCGTGGGGTGTGCTTAATAATAACATAATTGGATAGTATAAATTCGATATTTGCGATACCTTCGTGATAATTTTCCGTCTGCTCTACTTCTTCTACTTATAGGCAGGCATATTTAATAATAATATTTACACACTTTTACACAAATTATCTTGCACCGAACTAGGAGCAGCCTGTACTATGCGTACAACTCAACGATATATTTAATACAATATACTTACGTAAACATACATAATTGAATAAATATAAAAATCCATGACTCAGAAATAAACAGAATTGTTGCACCTACCGGTATTCGAACCCGGGACCTTCAGCTCAGTAGGCAGAGTTACTAACCACTGGGCTATAGTAAGTTAAAATATTATATTGTCAAGGTTCTGATGTGTATTGCTGTCCCAAATACCTACCTGTAACTATGTATTACCTAGAATATTAAATACATTATCTAATGATCTAATAGATATACATATCTGCAAAAGAAAAATTTCAAAGTAAAGCTAAAAAAATACTATCTAGAAGCTAATAACCTGGAATACCCATGATCTATATTTTTAATAGTACTACTCTATGTTATATTAAGTCTTAAGTAATTAAGACAATTATTGTAATGCGAACCTACCGCTCGCACATAAACCTTAGAGGTTTTGCGAGTATGTCTTGATTATTACATATATTAAGATAATATTGTTCATTGAATAAATAAATAAATAAAAATAAAAAATAAATAAATTAATAAATAATGGTAAATATAAAGTACATCATGAAGCTAAACAAAATTAATTCAAACTTACGTTTCAGTATCTGTCGTCGTCAGCTACAAATCTCTTTGATGGCTCCAACTTGATTTGAATAAATCCTCCATTTGACGCCCTACCCCGCTCTATCTAGGCCGGCTCTGTTTTTAAAAAGAGATAAATTCAAATTCAAATTGCTTGGATCAAAATCCTAAGCGAAAAAGAAAAGAGGGATGTATAACAAAATAGAAATCTGTTGGTAACTCACCTTGAAATAAATATATAAAAAAAATACGGGTAGCACTTCGGAAGTGCCGGCAGAAGTGAAAACTTGAACATTAACGTTGTGCATTTTTAAATATTTCGCGAATTGCTTTATTTATCATTAATTGCTATCGCTATCTCTATACACAAAATGACAATTTAAATTTTATATTACAAATAGAAAATTAATACTTAAGGACGCGTTCTCAAAACAGAGAGGTATCGAATCGCACTACTACACTGACACCGCTCAAACACATACACGTACTTAAAGTTAATTGCGGGAATCAAATGAATTTGATACTTTAGCAAGTTGGAATTTTATTTTTTTAATACCTTTGTATTTTTGATAATTGGTTGATGTATTCGTTTAGTAGTTAAATATTAGAATTTTAGATGGCAATTCTGACGCATAACGTCGTGTGCAGTAAACGCAGTTTTTTTTTAATCCAAGATGGCCGCCGCGAAAAATTATGATTTCAACAATATGGGTATCGTATCCGAGGTTATCGAGGGTGCAGAGAACAATAAGATAGGTCTTTCAAAATCAAATTTTGAGATTTTTTAATTAGATTGGTAACGGAATGTGTTTTGTACATATTGTGAGTGAAAAGTCGAAACGTAAATATTTCTATATTTAGGGAATGAAGAATTAATTTAGCATGTGGAATATTGTTAGACAGGCCTTTTATAAGACAATTTAAGTTTATGAATGAATTCTAATTTTGACGATATAAATGACACCCATGAAGAAAATTTTGTAGATTTCATAGGCGCCATCATGGATTTCGATTTAGGCCCGCTATTCGTTATTGTTGACCCCAAAATCCATGAAAATGACACCCATGATAAGAAGTTGGTAAATTTTATAGTCGCCATCTTGAATTTCGTTTTTGACCCGATATTCGATATTTTTGACCCCAAAAACCATGAAAAGGACACCCATGTAAAGAAGTTGGTAAGTTTCATAGGCTTTCATGTAAAAGGCATTAATTATTTTCTCAAAATTGATTCCTTTAGAATTCTTTTTGATATCATTTCTAATAACTACTAGATACTACTACCGCTTCGGAAACAAATGGCGCTCTGAGAGAGAAGAAGCGGCGCAAGAAACTCTCCCAGCATTCTTTTTTTGCGCTCTTTTCAATAAAAATATACAATATTGTACAGTCATTTCTATCGCTATAAAATAATCACAATCTAGTCCCAGGCTGTCCGATCATTTAGATATTCAGCAGTGGAGTAATAGAATTTACGACAGAGCCATTTTTTTATAAAACATTTAAATTTATTTATGTACATGTGTATAGAACATCATTGGGTTTTATAGCTGATGTCTTATGGATATATTTTGTTTTGTTTAAACGGTCAAAGTTATGACTTATCTTTATTTATATAGTTATTAATATTTATTCAAGCCTATTGTTATTTTACTTATAAGAAAAATTTTGCCGATTACTTACCAATGTTATGATATTATGATTTAATGTTATGTTATTAATATTTTCCTTAACTTGAGAAGTGTATTAGTTATTAACAGATTAAATTTTATTTATAATTTTTTGTATATATATATATATACTTATATAAATTTATTGCCAATGTTTATGGTAGCAGTAGACTTGGGATTATAAATACATATATATTTAGTTCTCAAAGCCTGTGTCTCGGTGTCTAGAGAATACCATCGTTGAGAAGTAAAATTCCCAACATAATGCTGACTAGACACCATTTTGGTTCTGTAATGTCCATAATATTGTTATTAGTAATAAGATTTCTGTATTTTTGAACCAAATAAAGTTTTTAATTATTAATTAATATTATTAAAAAAACATGAAGAGAAGTTGGTAAATTTCACAGGCGCCATCTTGGATTTCGATTTTGACCCGATATTCGTTATTGTTGACCCCGAAAACCATGAAAATGACACCCATGAAGAGATGTTGGTAAATTTCATCGGCGCCATGTTGGATTTCGATTTTGACCCGATATTCGTTATTGTTGACCCCGAAAACCATGAAAATTACACCCATGAAGAGAAGTTGGTAAATTTCATCGGCGCCATCTTGGATTTCGATTTTGACCCGATATTCGTTATTGTTGACCCCGAAAACCATGAAAATGACACCCATGAAGAGATGTTGGTAAATTTCATCGGCGCCATCTTGGATTTCGATTTTGACCCGATATTCGTTATTGTTGACCCCGAAAACCGTGAAAATGACACCCATGAAGAGAAATTGGTAAATTTCATCGGCGCCATCTTGGATTTCGATTTTGACCCGATATTCGTTATTGTTGACCCCGAAAACCATGAAAATGACACCCATGAAGAGAACTTGGTAATTTGCATAGGCGCCATCTTGGATTTCGATTTTGACTCGATATTCGTTATTATTGACCCCAAAAACCATGAAAATGACACCCATGAAGAGAAGTTGGTAAATTTCATAGGCGCCATCTTGGATTTCGATTTTGACCTGATATTCGTTATTGTTAACCCCGATAACCATGAAAATGACACCCATGAAGAGAAGTTGGTAAAATTCATAGGCGCCATCTTGGATTTCGATTTTGACCCGATATTCGTTATTATTGACCCCGAAAACCATGAAAATGACACCCATGAAGAGAATTTGGTAAATTTCATAGGCGCCATCTTGGATTTCGATTTTGACCTGATATTCGTTATTGTTAACCCCTATAACCATGAAAATGACACCCATGAAGAAAAGTTGTCAATTTTATAAGCGCCATCTTGGATTTCGATTAGACCTTATATTTAGAGATGAACTTATAAATCACTAATTCTTCAAAAAAATACACATAATTTATTGAAAATCTGACTGCATACAAAATATGTAAAGTATCAAAGACAGTATTGTATAGCTTATAAAAAATATTCATGTTCGTACAGCGATCTTTCCGAGTACGAGCTGCTGCTTACAACCGACACAGTGTCTACCCACGACGGCGGCCGAGCGCGGACTGAGGTTATTTCGATAGATCTTTCTGTGCAATGCGTACGGAGTGACAAAATAAAATAACCCTTAAAACCACACTTTAAAGCTCATGCTTATCAGAAATATATTAGACGATTCATTTTTATTTTTTTCTGAGATTATTTATTAGATATTGATTAATTTATTTCCCGTGTTTTTGAAAATATTATATATGCTTTCCTTACATAATTTTTAAGAGCCAAAATTGTGTAAGTGGTAGCAGAAAACTGATCCTGAATGAAGCCCCATTTCGTCAATTTTGTGTGAAGAGGTAGGTTATATAGGTTATAGGTTATCACGGGCTATTATCCGCAACTCGACGACTACAGCGCGCCTATTTTGCGTGGTGAGGAGGGCGGCTAATCCTGCCACCCTAGTTCCTCAAGGTAATGTATCAAACCTCTGATGTCACCCATGACCTCGGGGAGAGTCCTCGGTGACCCCAGGTGTTTGGCCCGGTATGAGGCCACACTCCTACACTCCAAAATGACGTGTGCGGCCGTTTCGTCCGCCTCCGTGCAGGCTCTGCACAGTGGGCTGTCGGTGACACCTATATTGAACAGATGCTTGTTAAAAGGGCCGTGACCCGTTAGTACATGAGTTATTTTCCGTAACCTAGTGTGAAGAGGTAACAGATAATCGTTTTTACGACATAAAATATCAAAATTTCAAAGCAAACATTTCCCGCTAATTGGAGATAAAGAAGTAATCTATTAGTAGCAATTTTTAGTTTTGTTAGACTTAGTTTAATTTCATCACAAACTCTACCGAAAAATATCTTATTTTTGTCGGATTCGTAAACGCGTCCTTAAGAACCATTACAATTATTTTACATTAAAAAATTTACCTCTCAGAAAAACAACTTTCATCCTTAATTTCAACGACTGTCTTACAATCTTAAAATCTTAAAAACGTCTTATTTTCTTCAGGCCACGTGTCCTGACGCGAGTTTAACATTTTCTACCCATCCCAAGAAAAGTGCTCAACGCCGCTAAAGAATTTTTCACTTCAAAAATACTGTGAAATTGTTGCCTTCTAATATTACATTCTTATGCACTCGTTCTTCTCAGGACCGAGGCATACATTTTCGAATAGGTATATAGGTAGTTTTGGTCGTTCAAAATTTAAAATCGTATTTAAAAAAATATTACCATCTGTCAGTCTGTAAGCATCATAAGCCGCAGAAGTAATAACTGAAATTTTATCAGAGTGTGTAGACTAGTATTACCGCAGTAATAATAAATAACCCCTTTCTTATTCAAATTCAAATTCAAATATTTTTATTCAAAATAGGATTTATAATCACTTATTAGCCGTCAAAATCTACCACCCATTCAAAAGAGACTGCCTCAGACCTGAGAAGACTGGGCGCAAGAAACTCAGCGGGCTTTTTTTTTATATATAAAATATGGATTACAATGTAATATCGTACAATAAACATTTATAATTAAAGAGCCTGAGGATGTTCGCTTTAATCTCAGTCCGTGGTGTCATTAAGAAAATCGTTTATGCTATAATAACCTTTCCCACACAAACGTTTTTTAACAATTCTTTTAAATTTCGTAACACATTTGTTTTGTAAATTTTCTGGGATCATATTGTAGAAGCATATAATACATCGCCCAACAAAAGACTTACTAACTCGACCCAACCGAGTAGTAGGCATAACAAGTTTATGTTTGTTCCTCGTGTTAACATTATGAATGTCACAGTTTCTAGAAAATTCCTCAATGTGCTTATGAACATACAAAACATTATCAAAAATGTATTGAGAAGCAACAGTCAAAATGTTTATTTCTTTAAATTTTTCTCTTAAGGCCGGGTAGACCCAGCGAAATAGGCATTTAACGCTTACAAGAGTTGCCCGCGATTCCCGCGAAGCGAGTCGTGCGCTAATGTCGCTAGCGTCTCACAAATCACAATGTTTCGTGTAATCAGGCAGCTGTAGGTCAACTAAATTTAATATCATAATTTCTTTTAAAAATAAAATATGAGATTTGACTCATTGTAAGTTTGTTTTGTAATAAATAATTCGTAGTAATCGAAAAAACCTAAGACATTCAATTTGAATAGATATATTATACAATAAACCCTAAAAAATATTTATGAATCAATTAATTGAAATTGTAGTTTGTTGGCCGGGTGTTCCAAGTGCGAGGTCTCCACTAGTCTAAGAGCTCGCGATGAATTTTGGGAATTTAGGTGCTATAGGCGTGTTGAAATTATGTGTTTTAGTGAAAAATACAATTTCGACAAACATCTAATCCTTACTAGAAGAACTCTCCAAAAATTGTCGCGAACTTCCCGGCTAAGACTCAAATTCGAGTCGGACGTAAAGCCTGATTATTCGCGTCTCACAGTCTAAGCTAAACAGTATCAGGACAAAAAATAGGGATCGTTAAAAATAATACAATATTGTGAACAAAAATGATTTATGTGCATAATTTTGTCAAAAACACTTTAGGTCTAAAAAATTTCTACAATTTTCTTACTTGTATGAAATAGTTTGAAGTTCCCAACATAATCAGTTTACTTTAAAAATCGTTCACATTCAATTGGCGTGTGCTTTGTCTCGGTTGTGATTCATCAGGATCAACATTTTCGTTTTCATCTTGATCATCAGGGGGAATGTTTTCGTTATTATCTTGCATGGATAAGTTTCTAATGGGCATACCACGTACATTTCTGCTGTCTATGATTTCGGGTAGCAAGCATTTCATGTAAAATTTTATCAATTTCGGTTTCATTTTAGTTTCCCAAAATAAATCATCTTTTTCTATGAACTTTGTGTATACATTTTCATTCTCGCCTGCCCATATAGCCAAAAGACACTGTTGTCGTTCTGACACATGTAGCTGGCCTTGTATCTGATAGTACCAGTTTGAGTTTTTATTTACCGTTGCAGTTTTAGTATTTATATTATATTTTAAAATTTCTATTTTGTTTTCTTGTATACAATTAGAAAGTCCTTTTTTGTGTGCTGTAATTGGACATTTGACTTCGACTATAGTATCTTCTCCAATTAAACCATCAGGAGTTGCCCCAATAAAAGGGTATTCTTTATCTATAAATAAACCACAGGGCTCAATGATAATATTTTCCTGCTGCTGCAACTGCAGCAAAGCTTGCTGCTCATGCTCAACTCCATGCGCGATAGATGTGAGATGGGCCAATTTTTTTTTGTACAATAAGTTTTTAACGAGGGGAGCTGTATCTAATGTGTCTTTTCTTTTACATATTGGTCCAAAGTTGGAAGCAGTTATTATATTTTTTCTTATTTCGAGCCACTCGCTACTGTCTCTTTGTAATATTGTAGACCTCTCTACTTTGTGTCGATCAGATGTTAGTGTTTCCAGATTTTTGAGAAAATGTTCTTTTGATTTGTCATATTCTTTTTGCGACATATCGGGCAATGAACAAGCTGGACCATAGTCGTGTTGCATTTTATTTAAATCTTTTAGAACTCTACGTTTAGTGTGAACCATATGACCTGGCACACCATGCTCCATCCACATAGACATCTATGACATCATACCCGTTTTTGGTCCGGCCATCTGCTATAGCAATTTCTTTTTCTTTATTGGCAGCGGCTTCCATTGTTTCACATGCAGTTTCTTCCCATTTCTTATAAAGTTTATTTTGCATTTGGTTAAAGAATTTTGTAGAAAATATAGGAATGTTTATTGCTGAAAATAACTCTTCAATCTGAGAAAAACCTATACCACAGGCTATACTCCAGTGGTTGCCGCTATATTAGCATCTACATGCTCGGTATCTTTGGTGTTTTCAGATGAAATAGAACAAATTTCTTTACACATATTACATTCAAATTTAAAGATTGAAATCAGTCCATGTCTTCTTTCACCAACTAAGCAGAAGTTGCTTGATTTACAATCAAATAGATCATTGTGGCGTGCTTTTTCTTGGAATTTTTGTAAAAAATAATTTATATCAATTATTCGCCGTCCTGATAAGGGTTGGAAATGGCTTTCCTTGTTATACATTTCAGTTATGAATGCGCCTTCATTTCCATCATTTTCTCTGTAACAATATAAAATAAGTTTTTGAGATAGTATAACGTGGAACCTACAGAACTGATGTTGAAAAACAATTTTATAAAAAATGTCATGGACTTTTAGAACTCCGTCGTTATTATAATTAGGTATAAAACACAATTTTAAATAGACAAGTCATACAAGACAAAGTTTATATACGTTGATCATGAATAATAATAATATAAAAATAATAATCGTAAAAACGTGTGTATTTGTTATGTCAGTACTGATAACTTACTGAGTAGTTTCAGAATGTACTATTGGTCCTTGCGCAGATAACGAAGACATTGGTAGGAGTACATCTTGTATAGTATCATAATTCGGTGTTTTCGATGTCCTGGAATAATAATTATTTGTTTAATATTAATGTTTATTAGATACTGCGTAAAACTAATTTTATTTTTTTATGCCTATGACCGACAACAGAAAAAATCTTACTTATTCGCAGAGGGTTGCAAATCAACAGGCTCTAATGTTACATAAGATGCGTGAGTCTTACTAGACGTATCGTTACACGGTTTTCTGAAATAAAACACTTCATTATAATGCTGTATAATAAAAATAAGTTGCTAAAAAATATTCAATTAATTTTTGCATGAGTCGCTAAAAGACTTGGGGGGCTAGTTTCAGCGAACGGCGAAAACAATTTCAACTTGCCTAAAGAACCATCCCTAAATTCGTCGAGAACTCTCTGACTACGTCTGTTGCCATATCAATATATATCATGAGTGTTGATGTGTTCAGTGTTTCCAAAGTAAATATTCGCTATCATTGATGAATGTAATTACAAATACTGGCAGGGATATATTCTTGAAGTTCAAACACGGGCGCAGAGTTAGGTATCTTGTGCGCTTTCTAGTAGGTGCTTTTTACTATATATTCTGAGGGAGCGAGAGTGAGTGAGAAAATAAAGAGAGCACTTACTGTTCCTCCTTGTTTTTTTTTTTCCAACAAATAAACCTTTTTTATTTCGAGTCATTTTTGAACTGAAACAATAAAATATAGTATTATAAAAGATTGGAACCCACATCGAATGCGTTTCACTACTGGAGGGAAATTTTTTTTTTAATACTGTTACTGTGGTCAATACCAATAAATGAATAAAAAGTATAACTCACCATATTTCTTTCGCAATTCTTTTCGCCTTCAAATGTGATTTACACCTAATTTTATTTATTTTATTTGCCATTCTAAAAAACAATCACAAATATACTGTCTTAAAAGTTGTAAGTACCTATACAAAATATTTACACAATAACTAATAAGAAATATTCACATAAACTTTATCCTTACAAATACAATAACGCAAAATAGTAAATTCACAATCTATTTTATATCGTATACTATTTACGAAACAGAAAAGAAGCGCGCGCGCAATAATTTGACACAGGTCTCACCTCGGTAACGTCCCGCGAGACACTGGCGAACGACAAACGGATCAAAAATCACTTGAATAATCAATAAAAAAATGTATAAATGTAATGAAAAAAAACGATCAGGTAGAATCGATTCCAACATTAATAACCTATAAAGTGATATTAATTATAAGAGAAATGGAGTTTTATAACATGTTTAAAATGGAATTTGTTTTGAAAAAAAAACTGTAAGTCGATGTGTGTTCGGGATTTTTTTCTATCGAGAAAATTGTATTGTATCGTGTATTAAACGGGTACATGGTAAGAAGAAAGAGTGGATCCTAAAATCTATATTTATTTCAGTTTCTGAATGTTATTATTTACCTATCAAAAATGAATTCTAAAAGTGGCATAAACGGGATAACCTGGCCTTAATGATTCTTTAGGACCTAGGTTATAAATCGCGCGAATAGCCCTCTTGTGCAGCACAAAGATAGTATTAATATTTTAATATTTTTTTCTTATAATTCATTGTAACTAGTCATTGTAGTATTGTTTAATATATATATATATATACATATATATATAATTGTATGATAGGAGTGTATAGTATTGTGTAACTTATATGGCTTAGTGATTATTTGTTAATTTGTATTACTTTTGTGGTTTTTATCGTAACCTTTTAACTAAAAGTGTAGTATAATTTTTGGAAACTTTGCTTGTGAAAGTTTGATTTTTAAGTTCTGTTAATATTTATTATTGTAATACGATTTGTTTCCTATAGGTGAATAAATAAATAATAAGAACCAAGGTGACGAACTCCTAATTGGCCACCCGCTTCGAGCTAATTTGTAAATGTTTGTTTTTTAAATTCGTGGTTAAAAATTGATGGTTGAAGAAAGAGAAAACAGGAGTAACACTCGATCGTGGTCACGACTTATAAAATTTGAATTATAAAATAACAATTTTTAATCCAAATTGGAATATGCAACCTTTATAATTATTGTACAATATTGTAATCAAAAAAATATCCGTAAACGTAATTCAATTGAAACAGAAACATAGTTACGATCTCTTTTAATAAGTAAATCATAGTTTACATTTAAGTTTCAGAATTTTGTTAAATAAATAGTAAATATACAATTAAATACTTATCCTGACTAACACATGCTTCATACTCATGCCTTCACACAATCACTGCAGAGGGGGATTTAAAAAACATAAGCAATAATTTTTTTGGAAATTTGACCTCTAAGTGGATAAAGTTAGAAATGATTATGTCAAAGTTCGTCATTTCCAAAGTAAGAAGCAGTATATATTATAATCTGCTACGCATTAAAATAAAAATACACGTTTATGCGTTCTTCAATACATTATCCCTAAAACGAGTACATTAAACCTAGGAGTTTGTCATCTTATATGGCCAGTTGATCAATTTTCAAGAAATACGGCGCTGTAAAGCGTCGGTGAGTTTCTTTATAAATAAAAAATATGTGAATGGAAACTCAAAGTTTTTATGAAGAAAGGAAAAGAATTTGCAAAGTAGAGAAAAACTGAAAGCTCTTTCCAAAATGATATTAACTTAAAAAATATAGACGCTATGATATTATTAAATTGTAAATATGCATTTTTGATTATAATGTTATGATTTATAATTAGGGTGAGAATTAAAATTTTAGAAGTGGCTCTCTGGGAGCCCTAGTAAAGTACTTTCCTATTTCTCTCGACACGTTAGCTCGTCCAAATGTACATCGACAGATCTTCTCTGAAACAATCTCTACTAGAAGTTGTTATTTTTTTAATATACGTAGCTTGGATCAATTTTTTTTCTTTCTCGTCTACCATGGGTCTTAGTGAACTGTAGACAAACATTGCAGCTATGAAGACATATGTGAAAGGCATGAAATTGTACATCTTTGTTAAAATTTTAATATCATTACTAATATCTGTAAAATACATAAAAATGAGTTGGTATTTTATATCGTGTTGGATAAACAGCAGAGTACACCATTATATGTATACAAAATATACTTCCAACTCTACCCTTCGTTAGTGATGTAAAAAATATTATGTGTAAAAACTATTGTGAAGAAATCCTTGATGAAATTCCTGTGCAGGCTTTACCAGTGAAAGGGTGGTGCGTTGAGGGACCAGGAGGGAGAGGGTGTTCGGATAAATCAAACACTGGCATACCTGTGCACACCAAGCGGCACAAATATTCAAAAATTCACAATGGCTTAGATCACGATGCCAGGGTTGTCACTATTACTGTGTGATATTCTTATCAGAACATTATCAATTACTATTCGATAAGGAGAGTAAGGCGAGACGTTCGGCGGTTATTATCAAATGTGCACTTTATTATTTTTATGTAAGAGAAATACTATTTATTAGTAAAATAATAAAGAAGGCAATAGTTTAATATTATAAATTTAATAAAGAAAATCATCTTTTATGTTATACTTTATAAAGAAGAACAACTCTTGTTTATTATCTAAATAAAACAGTGTCTTCATAAACTGCTGTCTATAAATTAAGGACTATTGGACACGACCACCGCATTGCTTGTATGGTGTCATGGTTTTGACTGGCTTGGCTACTTCATCATTAGTGTTGGAAAAAGATCCGCTGAGTTTCTCGCGCTCGTACTCCTCCAGTCAGCATTTCTCCAAACGATAGTCAATTCTGACTTACGGTTAGATTTTTCAATAATTAAATTTTAAGTGAAATTTTGAATTATCTAATCAAATTCTCGTGTGTTTGTTATCAAACTCCTCCGAAACGGTTGAACCGATTTGTAGAAATTTTATCATATCGGGTAGGTCTGAGGATCGGCCAACATCTATTTTTAAAGCCCAAACATTTCTTTTTATCATTACATACAACGTTTGCTGGGTGAGCTAGTTATATTTAAATTTTAATTTGATGTGGCTTCATAAGTACAATAAAGAATCGAGGAAATAATGTTAAGTGTTAAATGAATTATTCAAATCCTGTCTTTTTACAAGCAAAATATAATATGACAACACTTGTCGGAATATTTGACCTGAGTGTATACTGGTGACAGCCCTAACCTGTATTTATTTTCACTTCAATACACACGAGCCGGCTACGCCGCGCCGTAGCATTGAAAATTCCAACAATACCTAAAACGAATGCGCATATTGCTGCACCAAAATCGACCCTAAGTTCGAGGGATAAAGAACTCGTACTGTATTTAACTTTTTTTAGTAGTAGGTCTGGTTGCGAGTTTTCAGCTCATTGTCTTGCTGCAAGAATTCGTTAGTTTTTACTAAGTTTTAATCAACTCACCGTGATTGGTTTCAAGGTTTGAATTTAATATTTATTTTTTATTTTTGTACGTAGTTTATGGCTGCTTGTGAAATATTAATACTGCAAATATTGAGTGATTTAAATTTTGCAAAGTTACTCATGTTGACAAGCAATTCTAAAAATAAATAAGTATATTAAATAAATACTCAATAACTCCTGATTTGTTAACTGTAAGGGAAATTCTATTTGTCGACTCACCACTATAGCTTTTGATCTGTGGATAATCTTCAAAGGAATCCCATAATACCTGTTAATCAATGAAGACTACATAATATATTGTAATTGTGCAGATTGCTTGCAATGTTCACTGTAGCATTCGAGCCGCACTAATGGTACAATAATGTTACAATTAACATCACTGTGTAAGCTAAATTGACTTTAGCTTTTGAACTTCCATGTGTGTTGCATAAATTTTTGTAGTAAGGGTACGAATAACTACTTTTATAATGAAAATAAAGGACGATACGAGCAGGACGTTCAGCTGATGGTAATTGATACGCCCTACCCATTATTGTAATGAGCGTATCGCAGTGCCGCTCAGGATTCTTGAAAAATCCCAATTGCGCTCGTCACCTTGAGACATAAGATGTTAAGTCTCATTTGCCCAGTAATTTCACCAGCTATGGCGCCCTTCAGACTGAAACATAATAATATTTACACATTACTGCTTCACTGCAGAAATAGGCGCCGTTGTGGTACCTATAATCTAGCCGGCTGCCTGTGCAAAGTAGCCTCCCACTGGTATGCATTACTCTAAGACCATTCTAGTTCTATGCCTCTTTGTATGAGGCTCAACAGAATACATGAATTCTATGCTTTTATAAGAATTTAGATGTCTTCTACGTTTGAGTATAATCTTTGTTTTAATTTTTATAAAAGATAATTTGCACTCAGCTTTAAATATTCGGAAACGTGTAATATTCTCATGCATAATTTGCAACTTTATATTTAACTTTGCGCTTGATGAAACATCTTTGATCTCGAAATATCCAATCAAACAGGATAATGTTAACAAGATGACCGGCTCGCTAGGGAACGAGGTGGCCTTGTTGCCTTGTAAGTAATAAAATGAAGTAGTCACGGGAAAAAAGGAAAATTTGTATAACGAGCTTATTTTGCTCGTGGAGTTCAAGAAGGTCTAACGGCCAGAATTATATAAATTTCCACTTGCTTTTAAATTGAAAATGACATTTCTATGTATTTTCCTAGAGTAATAGTAGATTTTGTAGCAGTGTTGGTGAAGCCCTATAATAATGCAGGAGAATTCATAATAGAATTCACGATGTTTCTCCTGTAATAAATCGGATCTTTTAGTTCAATAGTATTAAAATTAGGAAAAATTTCAATTATATACTATATTCTCGCCTGTTTCTTCTTCGCGAGAGTGGATGCGAATCCTCCGTAGGGAATATCCCTAAATATTATGCACCTGACAATTGTATAGGTTTTACGCAAAGTCAGACATGGCCACCACACCTCATTAGAGCAAAACCTGGACATCGTATTTGAAACGTCATAAATAAAGTAACAATAGTATCATTATATAAAATTTTATTTATTTATTATTTATTATTATTATTAATGGTAAAGTTTCAAATTACTTTTGCTACCACCAGATTCGATGTCATGAGATACACAAATATAATCTTAAATTTCCGTATAGAACCACATAAAACAACATGTTTGTAATTCCCTCCACAACCAGTCCTGCTCCCTTCTCTGAACTCTCTGATCTAATTATATTGTTTACGACATATTCCTAACACACCTAAATATCCACAAGCCTTAGTGTATAAAATATTTCAATTCCTTTTTTCATTTTCTTTGTTCTTTGATATTTTTAAATAAGATTTTGAAAAGATACGGCTTATATTTCTATTGAACAAAAAAATCTAATGTAATACATACAATAATAAAAAGTATTTACAAAACGCTAATGTATAATTCATTGATTTAATTGAATTTTTGAATTTTCAAAATAATTACTATTTTAACAAATAAAACTGAAAACAAAACTGTGTAATTAATCCCATAAGTGAGGGTTATCACTTCAAAAACATAACAAATTGTTTAATTACTATTTTCCTTATTCATAGACACTTACAAAATATAATGGCGATATTATTATATAATCCATTTATCCGCATTGAGTTGATAACCAGTTGTTGCTAAAAAAGGATAAACTTCACAAAGGCTTCATAAATCCAGCGAAATATTCAAGAACTGATTTTGAAATTGTGAAAAGAATAAGAATGATGTTATGTGGGGAGGAGCAGTTGGGTCGTACCATTAATAACGTTCAAAAACATTGTTTGTTGAGGATCGCAACAATTTATTCTGCCCCTATTCTCCCCGCTAAATTCTTGGACGAGGTATCCCTCAACGATACGATTGCTATTGGCCCTTCATTCCACAGATTATTCATCTTGTTTAATTTTTATAAACTTGTTCGAAGTGTTCTTTATTTTGTGTAGACGAGTTGGAAATTATAAATTTAATAAATTTATGCAGGGTACTTTTGCACTCATTACCTTTTTATGTTGCAGATGTGATAATATTATCTATGCTATATACGGTATTGCCAGAAAAGTATAGTGACTGTTAAGCGGTTTTTAAAACATCCAGGTTCGTGAGTAATGATCTGGATGCGAGACGCGAAGAGGGTAGAGACTTAGGGGAGCCAATCACAATTTTATCTTTGGCTTATGTTTTTTGCAGAGTGTTCGTATGGTTATAATAGTATCTCTTTGGATAAGAATTCCATCATAAGTATCCTTTTTTGATTGGCCTCTTTTTTGTATCAGTGTATCAGAAAAACTCATAAATGTTTTATGGTGGTATTTCTAGGCTCTTAACATATTTATTTTCTTTTAGGCTTTTTATGTGATTCAAATTCAAATTCAAATTCAAATATTTTTATTCAAAATAGGATTTAAAATCACTTATTGAACGTCAAAAACTACCACCCATTCAAAAGAGACTGCCTCAGACCTGAGAAAAATCGGCGCAAGAAACTCAGCGGGATTTTTTTTTAAAATAAAATATGGATTAAAATGTGATATCTTACAATAAACATTTATAATTAAAGAGCCTGAGGGTGTTCGCTTTATTTCCAGTCCGTGGTTTCATTAAGAAAATCGTTTATGCTATAGTAACCTTTCCCACACAAACGTTTTTTAACAATTCTTTTAAATTTCGTAACACATTTGTTTTGTACATTTTCTGGGATCATATTGTAGAAGCATATACATCGCCCAACAAAAGACTTACTAACTCGACCCAACCGAGTAGTAGGCATAACAAGTTTATGTTAAATACTAACAACAAAATACAATGGAACACAATACAGAACCTTGAGATTGTACAACATTCAAGTGTTCTTTTTAAATATTAAGAGGGGGCAAATGTATAAAAGCCATTATGTGTATGTAGCACGGAACAGTTCACCAGTTGAAACATGCACACACTTTTATAAAGATCGGCAGCGCTGCTGTGAATCCTCTGGTGTTTGTAAGTGAGTATGACCGACGGTGATCACTAACCATAACGTGACCCAGTGGTCGTTAGTCCTCCTATTCTGTGAATTACTGTCCTAAATAGAAATACCCTAAAATAAATAAAATAAAGTAGCCTTTATTATTACTAGTGACTTAATTTTTTTTTTCTTATAAATAAAACTTAAATTATCTTAACTAGTAATTTGTCTCTCGACAAAGGCCTCCTCTAAAGACTTCCACCTTATTCGGTCTCTGGCTACTCTCATCCAGTCCGGTCCTGCTATTCTTTTAAAATCGTCCTCCCACCTTCTAATCTGTCTACCTTTCCTTCGTTTCCCGTCTCTTGGATACCATTCTGTAACGGTTTTTATCCATTTCTCTTTCTCTTCCCTCAGAATGTGTCCAGTCCATTTCCACTTTTGCTTTTGACAGAGCTTGTGTGCGTTTTTGAATTTTGTCTGACTCTTTATCTTTTCTAACGTGACTTTGTCTCGTCTCCGAACTCCAATTACGCTTCTTTCTATGGAGTTTTGGCACACTTTTACTTTTTCCGAGAGATGGTCTGTTAGAGCCCAAGTTTGACATCCATATGTTAGACATGGGAGTATACACATGTTATAGACTTTTCTTTTTATTCCTATAGGTATTTCGGGGTTTTTCATGATTTCACTCAAAGACCAGTATCTTTTCCATGTATTACAAATGCGTCTGTCTATTTCTTGCTTCATGTTATTTCTAGGGGTTATTAACTGTCCTAAATAGATATATTCTGTGACATATTCTACTGTTTCATTGTAAACTACTATCGAACCAGTTGGGCCGGATGAGTTATCCAAGATTTTCGTTTTGGACGCATTTATTTGCAAGCCGGCTTTAGCACTTTCGTTTGCAAGTTGTTGCAACATTTGCTCTAGGTAGTTTTCACTCTCCGAAAATAGAATGATGTCATCTGCGAATCGTAAATGGTTCAATTTTTCGCCGTTTGTATTTAGGCCAAAACATTCCCACTCTAGGTTCCTGAAAATCATCTCTAGGACTGCTGTGAATAGCTTAGGAGAAATAGGATCGCCTTGACGGACACCCCTCTCGATGCGGAACTCTTCTCCGGCTGTCTCCAGTTTGACCTGTGCAGTACTGTTCAGGTATACATTTTGGAGAAGGCGAATGTACTTGTTGTTTACTCCTTGTTTTCGCAGTGCATCCCAAATGTAATCATGTTCCAGAGAATCAAATGCTTTATTGAAATCGATAAATCCTATGAAATATATTTTGTTGTACTCATTATATTTTTGTAAAACCTGTCTTTATACGTGTATATGATCTGCAGTTGAAAAATTACTCCGGAAGCCTGCTTGTTCTTTAGGTTGCTTTTCTTCTAAAATGGGTGAGATACGATTTAATAATAGTTTCGAGAAAATTTTGTAAATATTGGACATAAGGCTTACAGGACGGTAGTTCCCAATATCTTCTTTGTCTCCTTTTTTGTGCAACAAAATTATTGTAGATTTCGTCCAATCGGCCGGTATCATTTCAGTTTCCATTATATTGTTAAAATATCTGTCAGGTGTGGGGTAATAACTGGTGATATGGTTTTAAGGAGCTCATTAATTATTTGATCTGGCCCTGGAGCTTTTTCTAATTTCTGGCTTTTAATAGCATTTGTTACTTCTTTCTGAAGAATGCTAGGCACTGGTTCTGTGATTGTAAGGTCTTCGAAGCAACGATCACGTTTTGCATTTTGGTTGCTGCTATAAAGTTTCCGGTAGTAATCCGTAGCGATTCTCAGGATATCTGGTCTCTTGCTAGTAAGATTTCCGTTCATTTTTTTTAACTTGACATCCAATCCTTTTTATTGTTCAGTTCTTTGAAAGCCTTCTTTACTCCACCATTCTTTTCAATATATTTTGTTAAGGTTGTTTCTCTTCTCACCTTTCTATCTTTTCGTATCCTCTCAGTAATCTTTTTGCTCAACTCAGTTATTTTATTCTTATTGTCTTTCTTGTTTACTAATAAGGTTTTCCTTTCATCCAACAATTCTTTTGTTTTATCCGAAATTACTGTCTTCTTTTCTTTATTTGTTTTAAAAGTTTCAGTTTTAATTAATTTTACCAAATGATCATATTTATCTTCTGTATTAATGCCTTGAGCTAATAGATTATTTAAATTTTTAAGAAGGTTATTGGCGTTACCCGTGCAATTTAAGCTTGTTGCTTCTTTCTGGTATCTTCTTTTCTTTCTTATATATGTGCAAGATATAGCACCTCTAACCATTCTGTGGTCTGTATTAAAGTTTAATTTATTAATAACTGAGATATTTTTAAAAACTTTGACGTTATTTGTAATTATAAAATCAATCTCATTTCTGTAGCTTCCATCAGGAGAATGCCATGTCCACTTTTTATTCTCCTTCTTTTTAGAAAAACTATTTAAGATGCTTAATTTGTTTTGCATGCAGAATGTAACGAGTCTTTTTCCATTTTTAGAGCGTTTACCCATCCCGTGTTCTCCTACTGTATATTGCTCTCCTAAATGTCTCTGTCCAATTTGTCCATTAAAGTCTCCCATTAAAACAATATTCTTATGTGAAGTTTCTAAGACATCTTGTAAATCTTTATAAAATATATCTATCTTTGCGACATCATCTTTTCTGCATGACTCGGTTGGTGAATAGGCCTGTATTATGGACCACATGCTATATTTCTCATTTTGCAGTGGTAGTTTTTTATTTAAGATAGCAATTCGCTCCGTAACACCTTTTATTTCTTCCATGCCTCTTCCAAGTTTCTTTTTAACTAAGAATCCTACTCCATACATTCCTGCAGTTTCTCCTTTATGATGTAGAATATAGTCACCATAATCTTGTATACTTTCACCAAATCTTCTAACTTCACTTAAATCTATGATGTCCCATTTTAAATATTTTGTTGCTTCTTCTAATTCTATAAGTTTTTCTGGCGTTCTTAGGGATCTTACATTTAATGTTGCAATAAACAGGTTGTTTCTTGTTTTATTTTTTGTCTCTGTGAACTTATTTGTCTTTAGAGGGTCTTGGTCTTTTTCCCCCACGAGGACCAGTCGGCTTGAGGGAGGATTTTGTTTTTTTAATGTGCTTTCTGTTTGTGTGTCTATTTCCATACTCCGATTTCCGGTAGTTAGTTGCTATTGGTTATTTGATGATATGATCTTCGGAAGAGAGTTAGATCTACCCTTCATCATGCTATCTAGGACATTCGACCTTTTTGTTGAAACAGATTGTTGTTTTCTAGGCTCAGTCTTTGGCGAAGTAGTTGCCTCCCGTTTTCTTTTATCCCTACTGGAAATATTTTCTTTGACAATAAGTTTATCGTACTTTAAATATGCTATGTTTCCTTTGTCCCTTTCTTGTTGTAGTCTTGGCTGTAGTTCCTTTCCCTTTTGTAACACTTCTTTTGAATAGTCCTCCACAATATATATTTCCTTCAACTTCTTCTTGTTTTTCATTATTTCGATTTTCTTCCATTCACTTACTAATGACAGAAGCGTTGGTCTTGGTTTGCCGTTTTTAGTATTTTTTCCAATGCGGTAGGCATTATTTATTTCGCTGTCTAATAAGGAAATACTTAAATCCCTGTGAAAGGTCGACTTCAATTTTTTTATGAGCTCATAGGTGGAATTTTCTTCTTCTTTTAGGCCAAATACCACTACATGTTTCTTTTGGTATCCTAATTTCAAATGCTCAATCTCGCCCTCTAATTTTTCTATTTTTGTTTTCATATATTTATTTTATTCTAATAGTGGCTTTAATTTTTCGTCTAAGGTAGACATTATTTTTTTCGTTATACTGTCGGTTACCTCCGTGGATTGAATTTTCATTTCATTTTTTAATTTATCAAAAAGTTGTTGAAATTGTTCGTCCATATTCAGCGACGTTAATAATTCAAACGCTTTTCTTTATACTTAGCGTAGACTGAGTACTCCCTCTACGATCGTTAGGTGTTATTTGTAGTGGCAACACAATGACAGCTAATGTCGTCTATGTATACAAGTTTATCTGTGGCTTGAGCTTGTCATTGCTAACATTGACAATTTAATAATGACAATCAATATTCTGAAGCCTACTAAAATCAATTTGTGTTTACTAAAATCCCTAACCTCCAAATGTTGTTGTTACAAATCTTCTTTTATTTCGGTAATTTCGGGGAAATATGTGAAACTAATTTAGTAGATCTCTTCGCTGCACTAATGTACACTTTGTGAAACATGTGATATTATCACACGCAATCGTTATTTATTTTAAATATGATATACTTTACGGAGTGACAAGAATTCGATGTTTACTGTTGTAATACCGGAACCGGAACGTCCTACGAGAATACTTTACTATGATAAGAAGTGATACTTTACTGTGTCAAAAATCTATTCAACTATTCGAAATATTATATCAGCAGAAGTCGTTAAGAAAAGAAGTTAAGAATTTTTAACAAGGTATTGTTATTCTTGCTCTGTGCCAATCATAGGCTTAGGATGTCCAGTGAAGGAATGCGTAGCATATAGCGGTAGTGTATACTCCATAATGTATTATTGTATCTTTTTTTAACATATTAAGATATGTATATAGAAATTGATTTGATGTTGTTAAATAAATACTTTTAATATATGATATCTAAAAATAAATGTATAAATAATCATAATAAATTATACAATTAGAATACTGACTGAATTTATTGTCACAAGTTCCATTTAGAAGGTCATCGTCAACATTAATCATTTAATTTTTAATATACCATGTTTTTTTTTAATATAACATGAAATAAATGTAGGTACATACTTGTTAGCATATTTGCTGACGATACACCAAAAATTAACGAAATCTGTTTATTGGTTTTGTAAAAAAGTAGACTTCATTTTGCGCAAATTTATACGTGCTGTGTAGTATTAGTTATCTGGGTCAATGTTTCAATGAACTTGAATATTTCAATTATGTCATAAGACGGCCTTGCCGCCAGTGGCGGTTTTCTTTGACAGCGTACACGTGCCGGCGGTGTCTCTTTGACGGTCGCGGGCGGCGCGATTCAAAGCAAGCTCGAAATTCGTACGGGCGGGGTAGGGTAAAGACATCTATCGATAATTAGCTTTCTTTAAAGGGAGTTGTAATCGATAAACAATAAGTTTTTTTAAGTTTATTTTAAAATTGTTCTGTAATAATTGTTGTTAAAATACACTACACCCTAGGTATTTAAAACTAAACAGCTTCGTGATTTTTTTTTTATAAATTATAAAGTAGTTGAGAGATATTTATTGTGAATAAGGAAGAACTTAACAATAACGATTTATTACTTGTTTCACATGTCACGTAATTTGAAAGCAACCTAAACAAAAATCGTACCAACTTACCTATTTGCTGCTCAAAAATCACTCAGAAAACAGTGGTTTTGTAAGTTGAACTTACGAAAATAATTTTTTTTTACAAAATTTTCCCATTCATTAATTTATTAATATTTGTTATAGTTTGTAGGCTTCGTTTATCTTGTTGATGTATGTGTAGTAAAGTATCTATAAAATAGAATTGTGGGGTAGGTATGCCTTACATCTTACGTAATACAAAGCAATCTAATTGTTAAAAATCATACCAACTTGCCCGTTTGATACTCAGGATTATTTATGGAGAAATGAGCTTTGCTAGACCTTTAGAAATGTGTACGTACTTTTTTTTACATTTGTCCACGATACACCGCACAAGGACGTTCATTCCACAGCCTGCTTGGTTGTACGTGGAAGAAAGTTCTTTGAAAACCGTACTGTAAAGTAATGACAGACACCCCGATGGTGGGGATGACATCCTAATTTGTGGCGTGTCGTGCGATGGTGGAAACCAGCGGCTTCTTCCTAAATAAAATTTCTGATTCTTCATAAATGCGGTAGAAGACAGAATTTAGCGGCGTTTCAACTCTCTCACTCGCCCACGTCGAAAAGGTCTTGTTTGATCATACAAAAATATTTTTAAAGTTTATCTAATAAATAATTTATTAAAATTATTAAGATATTCGAAAAACACAAAAATAGAAGCCATGTTTAGGTATTTGGTGATGATTGCTAAATAAGTATAAAAAAGTGTCGATAAACTATAATTTAGTAAAATTAATAAATGCAATTAGTTTATTCAAGGTGAAATAGTCAGTTATTAACTAGGTACTTAACTTTGTGTGTGTAAATTGTGTTTTTAAGTTAGTTGTTATTATTATTTTTACGGTGAATTTGACATTTATTTTTCTTTTACGTTTGCGTATTTTTACGGGTGAGTTTTTTGAAAATAAAATGCAAAGACAACAGCATTTTTATAGTGCTGCAGAGTACACCGATATGGTATTGTTGTATGGCGAATGCTGCCAAAATTTAGCCTAACCTCTTCGCACGTATCGTGAGAGATACGGCGCATCTCGCGTATGCCCTACTAATGTCCGGACAATCCTGGGAGCTGTCGAAAAAATCAGGGAAAACCAGCACATAGTGCCCAACACTCATGAAGGAGTTGCTCCAAGTCATGTTCAATCGTCTTTTGGACAACGGGTCTTAGACCTCTTCAATCAAAATCCAGCTTGCAGCCTTAGACAAGCTGGGCGTGTATTTAGAGTGAGCCATACCTCAATACATCGAGTGTTTAAAAGGAACGAAATACGCCCTTATAAATATCAAAAGGTGCAGGCGCTGCTGCTCCGTGATAAGCCGCTGGGTGCTCGAAAAAATGTCTCACGACCAACAATTCCTATCTGATGTGTTTTGGATAGACGAAAGCACGTTTACTCGAAACGGCATGTGGAACCGACATACCATGCGTCACTGGAGCCATACGAATCCCCATTTATTGAGGGAATCTTCGCATCAATACCGATTTTCAGTTAATGTTTGGGCAGGTATTCACGGAGACCAAATAATCGGCCCTGTTTTTATCAACGGAAACCTGAATTCACAGAAGTTTCTAGAACTCATTTATGGCCCAATAACCAAATATTTAGAAGAATTGTCTGTAACAGCTTATTATGGTTTCAGTTAGATGGAGCACCTCCACACTCCGTGCTCCTCGTGAGGGACCGGCGAAACACGATTTTCGGCGGCCCGCTCGGTCACCCGACCTCACTCCTCTCGACTTCTTTTTATGGGGATTTATTAAAAATGAAGTTTACTCACGAATCCCTGAAACTGAAGCTGAACTGTGCAATCGTATCGTTGACGCCTTTGAAAAATTAAAAGCCATGGCTCTTGATTCCGAACGAAATTTGCTCAGCAGGGTTCGGGCAACATTGTACGGCGATGTAACTTGTGTGTTTTAAGAATGTGGTGGACATTTTGAAAATTTGAAAATTTAGGTTTCCATTATTATTGGAATGCGCAATATTTAATTTAAAGTTCAGTTCAGATATCCCAAAATAAAAAAGTGTTCGTACAAATGAACATAGTGAATTTAAATTACGTCGCAAATTATCAAACGAATCAAAGGTAAAGCCGACAACTTGCTGCCTTCGCACATCGTTCCGGGGTCAAGGTAAGTTAAATTTTACTACATTTATTTAAATATTTATTTTGTTTGAAAATTTCACTTTTTCAACTTAAACTTTTCAACCAAATAATTTTAAATTTCAATAAAAATTGATTTTGCGATAGTTCTTTGGACTAGTATTACTTATATTTTTATTTATTTCATAGGTATGCAGACCATACTGTATAAGATCCTTATCAACATCAACTCACGTACAAAAACAGGATCGATATAAAGAGGGAGAGTTAAGACGGTCGGCGGAAGGGCTTCAACAAAACACCGATAACATAATCTGTCGGAGGAGAAGCACACAATGAGAGAGTTACGGGTCTCGGATCATCGAGGAGCTGGTTGTTGTGACGAGCTCGGTATTAGAACTATTGTTGACTACGACGATTGCATACAATATTGCTAGTTATAGTCAGATATTAATAAAAAATGTTATTCTTTAGTCGAGATCTTAAAATGCCTTTATAAATCACTTTTTGAACGTCTAAATCTATCATCCGTTCGAAAAGATATGCATCAGATCCAACTTTATTTAAAATTAATTTGTTGAGCTATTTATCCAGGCTAATTAAATAGCCTGGGTTTTGTTTTGGGTGGTGGTTCCTAGGGTGTGATAATATTTAGTCATATTTTATGCAAAAGTACGTTCTATAATGTAGGTATGAGTGGAGTCAGTAAGGCACCCTTTGTACATCAGCCTTCATTAGCATAGGATGTATATTTTGTATTAAGTGGAACAAAGCAATTTAACAAACAGTTTTTTTTACATAGTACAGTTATATTCCTACATTTTTATTCTGATATCACCGTAATATTATAGAATATTGTAATAATAATCTAAGTTATAATTGTATACTCCTACGGTTAAAGAGACACATTTTTAAATATTTTTATTGATCTTCAGTAAAAATTTGTGCAAAGTTGTTATTCATGTAACAGCGCCATCTGGTGATAAATAATGCATACAGTAAAATAATATCTTAATCAATAACAAAATGTGAACATTATAAATATGAGGCTAGAAAGATGGCTTTAAAGAATAATGGCCATGGTATTATAAAAGAAGTAATAAATCAATGTCCCTCCAGAAGAATTATAAGCTTTTCCCGAAAACAGATAAATTGAATGATTGGCATTTTGTGAGCGGGTTTTATTAAGGGACAGTGCCGTACTTGAATCATAGGGAAAACTCGACAATGTCTCGACTAAAAATAAGTTTTATTCAAGTTGTTTCCAAATTTCAATTCAAATGTTGTTTTAATGAGTCAAAATAATATATGAAAAATCTAAATTATAAAACTCTTATAACATAGACCGGTAAGATATTTTTATAATTTGATAATTAATACTATCATAATAACACCCACACATCTCACACATATATTATATACATAGTTTCTTCGTACACACGACAACAACTGTACTTCTTTTAACGGCTCCGTTGCACAGGATGCCGGCTAGATTATGGGTACCACAACGGCGTCTGTTTCTGCCGTGAAGGAGTAATGTGTAAGTATTATTGTAATTATGTCTGAAAGGCGTCGTAGCTAGTGAAAATACTAGGCAGATGAGACTTGTATCTTATGTCTCAAGGTGACGAGCGGAATTACTGTAGTGCTGCTCTGAATTTTTGGGTATTTCAAGAATCATGAGCGGCGCTGCATTGTAATTAATGGGCAGGGCATATCAATAACCATCAGCTGTACGTCCTGCTCGTCTCGATCTCTTTTTTCATAAAGAAAAACTTGGCATGCTCGAATATAATATAATACCTGATAATCCAACCGCAGGTACACTGAGCGAACAAAGAAAGATCTGTCAGTAATCCATCTTCCCGCAGTGCACCAGAAATCTTGATAAAGTGACGTCATCAACATTAATGGGGACATAGAATCAGTCACCAAGGGAACGAGCGCTCACAATCACAGCTTTTGGGATCTTAAACTCATTAGACTGCTTTTTCAACCCTCTTACAACAGACTTGAGATTGAGCTAAAGTCACTCGAATGAAAAAAATGAATTGAGGTAGAACTCAGTGCCTGAACTTTTATAACTATCGAGCTGGTATGAATGAAATGAAATAAATGAATGCCCAATTATGAACTATCATGACGTAGTGCTAGATAAAATTTATCACAGTATTTTTGTTGCATTACTTTACATTTTTTGTAAAGAGAAATTAGAAATGATTTGTAAAACGATGGAAGTGAAAATGTTAATTTAAAAGGTTGGCAATGAGTTTCATCCAACTAGTTACTATTAAAGCTCAACCTTTTCCGAAGTGGTTGTAAATGTAAAAAGAAAAAGAAAAAAACTTTACATTTATGAGTCATTTTCTTCACCTACCTGCTTTCTTTGAAATGAATTAGCAAGGCGATCAAAGAATATAAATTGAAATTAATTTAATATTAATAATAAATTTATTGAGTACAATACTAGTTACATATCTGCTAAAAAGTATAATACATTGGTACAATATTAACAACTTTAATTTTACAAGTAATCTGGCCTCACACTAGGATTCCGTGTGTCGTGAGGTCCAGTTTAATATAATACAAAATAAAAATTGTAAAAAAATATGGAATACATCGTATCATCATAGTTTTTTAACTTTTAGCCATTCAAATGTTACCTATATATCTGCCTTTAGTCTTATCTAAAGAATCCCTATTTTGTTTGCATTCTTTACTGTACACGTAAAGCCTACTTGTACAGGAAATAATATGATCTAGGAGCGAAGGATGTAAAGACTTGTATTTTTCGAATTTATATACTTATGTAAAATAATAAATAATACTACCTCTTGCAATAGTTAAGCCACGAGATATTTATTAGCTATATATATATTTATTATCTATTAGTTAATAGATAGTCTATTCATGTATCAACGCGCAACAGATATATATACCTAATTAATGATAATGCTTGATAATGCTTTATGACTTAAGTCAACGTCACGTACCGTTTTATGTATCTTAAGTGTAGTGACCCTTCTGATTATATTAACAGACCACATAGTGCCCGTGAGACCTGGTTCTTGTGGTCACTGAGGACCGACCAAAGTAAGCTTAAATTTGCTAATTTGTAAGACTAGGTTGACCATTCTTATTAAACAAATAGGATTTTCCTCTAATTTAACGTACAAAAGGTGAACAAAATGAACAAAAACAAATATAACAAAGAATGAAAGGGTATGCGGTCATATTACACTAATTGTTTTGTAATTTCATACGAGTTTATCATACGTTTGGTATTTAGCGCGACAACGTTTTAATTGGATTTTCTACTTAATGAGTTGAAATAACATTAGGTAATTTGCTATTATATTATTCATTTAAATACTATATCAAATCCTAGATTACAAATTTTGGATTATATTGCCAAACTTAAAGCAATTTATAACTTATTTTTCCCTTTTTAAGCTTTGGAGTATATGTGTAAGCCTTTTGTCAATAAGATTTCTAAGAAGATGTTATTTTTATTATCTGATATTATGATTTTTATGATTTTATTATCAAATAAGTTTTGCCATTATACATTATGTATTTTATGGCTTTGTTCTTGAAATATCACCTTTTGTTCGCAATTTTTGTCTCATATCAATCTACGTTAACTGGAATCAGCCCTGACGACTCGATCTGAGATAACCAAATTCAATTAGATGGGTTCATGGATATTCATTGAGTGAAATAAACAGTTAAAGGTGGTGGAGGGAATGTATTTCCTTCTGATAAGAGGGTCCATCCCCAATTAGATGTAATGTGAGGAGACAGTCGTTTGATGTGATGGTTCCCTCGCCGGCGCTGCGGAGTGTTACGCGGGGTGTGTTACATTAACTTAATTAAACTCCTCTGTGTCAAGCTTACTAATAATATTTATGTACATTTTTTAGCTAATTTTGTTGCTGATGTATTATTAATAACATTATAGTCTGCCAAAATACATTTGAGTTACATTAGTCACATCAAGTTTATGACCAATATTTATTCGGTTTCAATCTCAAAACATTTCATTATTTTCCTAGTTTCAATGTTTCAATTTTGATCGGAAAAATCTATTGACTCATACTGATATTGATACTTACATAATTTTTTTTGATATGATACTGATACATAAATTTCTTTTTCGATCAAAAATTAAATTACTTTTTATAGAAATACGTGATATCACGAATATATTGTCTATCTGTAATGAGTGGCGTCACCACGACATTCAAAACAGAATAATAATTATAATATGCTGCGACATTTATAATATCACGTAATATGTTCGCATTATTGTTTAGTAATAAAACTCTTTCATTTTTTACTGCCCATTTAAGACCATTTCCACACAAAAAAAGGTTGTAACCAAACCCAACCTTAGGTCTCCTGTCTCTATCATTCAAGTCGCCAGTAATTTTCTCTGTTACTCAAAAAGGAAAACTCAATAGTTTCGAGTACTTCTATTACTACTTAGTTTCCATTTCCAAAAAAATATTTTATACCATTGTAAAAAACCCTATTAAAACAAAAAATAAATAAGCCACTTTATGGCTACACTAGTCAGTACTTAGCCACGCGGTTCGTTAATGTTGGACGAGCATCACCGCGGGCGCCACGCCTTATGAATATATTACTTCACGAAACTACAATAACAATACGCCAGGTTACACACACACACACATGGAATGTAAAGACGGTTACCTTGTGGGTAACCGTCTTAACCTTAACAACTTAACCGTAACAACATTGAAGTCGTCATATAAGTTTTTGTGTCAAAAAACTATTTATTCATTTAGTCCGCCAGTTATGAAAGATTTTAACTGTTTTTAACTGATTTTAAATGTGTGTGACTTATTTTCAGAAATAAGTTCAATTTATTTTTAAGAATATTTAACAAAAGCTAAAGATGTATTTTTTACAGTTCTCATGTTTGTGACTGTTGTGAAAGAGATTTTCTGAGACAGGCGAATATTTGTGTCACATGTCAAAGGTACAGCCAGAACGAGCGTGAAGGGGCTCTTACACGTATTATAATTATGAAAGAACTTGACGTGAAACATTTTGTATTCGTTTATAATGTTTATTAAACGAGGCCGTAGCATTGTTTTAATAATGAGGAGTTTAATTTAAACATTATTATTTATTTATGACATGACTAGATATTGTTATGATCAAGCATTCGATTTAAAGCCAGGAATATTTTTTAACTTTTGAATGTAGGAGAAACTGAGTTGTCCTGTAATCAATGTTGGTTTTGTATTTTGTTTTGGGGATATTTTTATATATGTGGTAAACGCAAGCAAATGACTGCGCAAGGTAAAAATTTTTTTGCAAATCAATAGTTGTGGAAAGCCAGACGGACCAGATTGAGGTGGTGGTGGTGGGCTACCCATGCCGTCAAATTAAGATCTAATTAAGATATTAACTGTTTCTGAAACTATGATAGTCACAATGCTTACACCAGGAACACACATTATAACTTGTTATATGCCTACTACTCGGCTAAATCGAGTTAATAAGTATTTTGTGGGGCGATGTATATGTTTGTACAACATGATTCCAGAAAATTTACATAACAAATGTTGCACTGGAATGTTAATGAGAAATGTTACTACAATATATATATTTCTCTCGTTCAGACCTACCATCGTCTTGACTATAGAGTGAGTTGCAAGCGGTTGCGGTTTGCCGAGGTGAAGCCACTGCTCCATCTCCCCTTAGTTAGTAGGTAGCATATTGGCTTGAGTCTGCTAATTTGATTTGGCTGCAATAGCATACTGGGTTTGGGTGAGTTGTCAAACGAGCCTTATAGTATGTTAAGTATCGTTTCCAGGTACTCATAGATCTCCGAGTTTCAAGCGTACCAATACTCCGATGAAAGTAACCGTAGTATGCTGTTTTGACCTCTCTGGATCATCATCATGTTGGATTTGCTGGCTCTCGACCACAGTTGGATTCCATATGTCCAGGACAGTATCTAACTCATCTAAATGAGTATGCTACTCATGGCAATTCAATTTTTCAATACCGTAATAGAATAAAAAATATAGATAACTAAAAACTATTTGTACGAACGATACCATAAAACAATAAGAACATGATTTAGAGATCTTCAACAAAGTACGATTTCAATCGGTTCCGTAAAGTGATTCAATATTAAACTAAGTATCCCGATATAAATTAAAATAAACGGAAGCAATTATCTGCTTTAAGCTCAAAGTAGAAATTAATTAAAGCAAATAGTGAGGATATAATAACCTGGCCAAGAACGGCGTCGGATCTTCGACGCTGGGAGACGCCGAGATATTAATTAAAGCCGCTTACAACGGAACTTCCTCTAGCTCTACCCAATATCCTTTAAACAATAGTATATTTATTTAGATCTGTTTAAAAGATGGATAAATTATTTTACGGAAACGTAAAAAAATTCAGTAATTATTATGAATGTAATTAATCCTAGAAGTGATGGTTATCACCTTAAGACATAACAAATTGATCGCATTAAATAATATTAGATATACCGATGATACAGTCCTCATAGCGTCATCTGCTAAAGATATTGAGACACTAGTCACTCGAGTCAATGAGTGCAGCGAAAGAGCTGGTGAACTGATGAACATTTCAAAACACGAAACTCATGGTCATATCTAAGAATAAAATTGACGACTTTGACATTACAGAAGCAGGCCCGGCAGTACAGGTAAAACGTAGAAAGAGTGCGCTAATTTAAATATTTAGGTAGGTAGTTAAATGAGAACTGGAATAGTGACCACGAAATTAAGACCAGAATTGAAGTGACTAAAAGCACCCTTAGTAAGATGAAAAAGTACTTTACAACCGCAGTCCTAAGATTTCCTTGCGTTCACTTTAACTGGGCTGTTACATCTGGCTATATTTCTATACGGATGTGAGGCGTGGACTTTTAAAGAAGACCCAGGAAACGTGTAGAAGCTTTCGAAATGTCAGCCTTTAGACGTATGTTGGCCAGTAGTTGGACTCACAAAGTCACGAATGTGGAAATTCTGCACCGCTTTAATAAAAAACGCAAAGTCATGCAAACCATCAAGATGAGGAAATTCGCATATTTGGGGCATGTGCTTAGGAACGAACTCTTACAACTCATCATGATGGGTAAAGTTGCCGAAAGAGGCGTCGAGGCGAGGTCGCAGAAAAAAGTCTTGGCTGCGCAACATACGAGACTTAACAGGAATCGCGAGCGGCAGAACTATTTCGCCTCGCGAAGAACAAAAAGTTGAATTTACAAAGCTGACTGCAAACCTTCGCTAGTCGGAGATGCACGCGAAGAATATAAAACACTTTTACACAACTGTCATGCCCCAAATTAGGCATAGCGTATCTTTTATAATATAAACATTATAAAATAAATTTAATTTCACGTAGAAAAGTTTTCAGCTATTTAGAACTATTGTACACTCAGTTCAATAGTTATGTACTACTTAATTGATTGTGTAACACTTATTATGTGAAAATATTCAATATCTAAAGATAAGTCGGACCGTTGAAAGCCATGTATTATTTGATAAAACAAACGTTAATTGCTATCCATCGTTACGCTACTTATATCTTAAAACAACCAGATTAATTAAAAGGAAAAGAATGACGGAAGTTTATAAACTCGAACAAATTTTCAAAGCTTAGGCTGGGTTCGTTTAACTTTTGTTTAATTAAAGGGACGAGCTAATCGAAGCGGGACCTTACTGATATTCAATACTTTGAGTTTCCTTTACGAAACAATTCCTTTATAAACCATTCAAGGAGTTAGTTAAACAATTTATCCACTTTCATTCAGTTAATTTTCTTAAGAGGAGCTGCAAGTATACAATATTAGTTAATTATTTATAGATCATTGATTACCAATGATCAATGATAGTTATTATGTTTTTCGACGCATGAATACTAAAATGCCCTATCGCCGTGTCAAGGGCAATAAACAATAAGTAAACAATAAATATTATATAAACCTCTAAGTTAACACGATGTAGCGTATCTTTCTTTTTTTACATAAGTTGCCTATACTTGCGTATACTAACATTATTAATATGTATTTGAGACGTAATCACGCTAATATGGCTGAATGTATTTCGATAGTCTGATCTTGACAGAGCGTTCCCTGCAGTTCAGCTATGAGTATGTGATCGTTCCCTTATATCCAACAATTTGGTTTGCGTTTTAACCTGTCTACAATACTGGTGTCATCTCCCAGTATTGAGTTTCTCTTTTCACTGAAAGCGTTTCGGATTGTTGACATTTGGCTGATTCTTCTTATAATTATCTATTTAATATAATGAAAAGTAAACAGTAAATACTTATTTATTTATTATTTTATCAAAAGACACACTATCAGCTCTTATATCTACAGCTCTATCTGTTAATCTATTGAGAAATATCTCTTTTAACTTATTTCCTTTTCTTATTGATATTATATAGTTTTAGGATTCAGGGGTGCCGATCTGGTGGTGATACGCCTTTGTAAAATGCCATTTTTGTTATCTTTTTATTATATTATGAGTGATGATAATAATTTCAATTTATGTTTTTTTCAGGTAAGCATGCCCTTCTTCTTTGTACTCGTAAGTACTTAGTATTATAATATAATCAATACATTCGTAGGCAAACATGTCCGACAACAGTACGTTATAACCGAAAACACTTAATTAGTAGTATATTATTATTAATATTGAATTATATATCTTCATTTTTATAACATCTTTGAGAATAATAAAATATATTTTATAATCAATAAAAGGTTTTATTAATCAATAACCTTTCCTCACATTATAATATTAATATATATAGAATTTGAGTAATAACCTAATCTTTTTCAAGTTAAACAATTTCAATATTAAATAGTTCTACTTAAATTAGTTAAAGTTATCAATTCTGTCAGGTGTACCGAGACGCACATGTTTTTTTTTTCAATCAGAGTGTCACGTGTATTCTTACGAACAAGGAACGAGGTACAATGAGCTGACTAAAGCGAGCGGTCAGCATTGTGGTCATTATGTGTTTGTGTGTGTTTGTAACCCTCATCACATTGTATCCACAGAGTACCTTTGTATATACTAGTACATTGCATACATCACTCTGACATACGATTGTTTTAAAATAACACTCTGAAACAAAATGGTAGGAGTGTTGTTTTGCGAATTAGAATTGGTAAGATCAACTATAACCTCTACCACAAATGCTCTTCATTTAACACTCAAATATTCCTACAAATGAATACTAAAACATCTCCAAAGAACATCTAATACAATAAATACACACAGTAAATGATTGTCATGCTCCTTATGTCATTAATAGTTAGTCTAAAATAAGTAACAACTTTATCAATGTTGACAAAGATTTGGGAACTCATTGTAAACCATGACAGGAGCAATATATGGCTGTGTCACAGGGACACGGGAGTGTCTAGACCATCTTAATCTGGAGTGACGCTAAGTATCGCCGCGCTACTTAACTCATGCTTTCATTTACTCAAAACATCTAGCACTAAATTACGTTACGTTGTTCTATCAAGTTGTATTAGTGAAATTACAGTTTGCTCTTAATATGAGTTGAAGAAGATTATTAAATTTACGTAAAATTTACTTTACTGTAAAGAAAGAACCTTCATTCGATATTATTAACGTTGAATGATGATTATAATCATAATTATAGATTCAATGAGCACTGCAAATGAATAGTTGACTTATATATAAAAGTATTTTTTATGCTGTCAAGATTCCGTAACATAATATATTTTAGATTAGAAATCTACAATAAAATTTGTATAGCAAAAATATAATGATAATAACTTATCTGATACATAATTGCGATAATTTGTTAACAGTGATAAGACCGTTAGAAGTGATAAGAATGTATTATATTTTAATGATACCACAGCTTGGTAATATTTAAATTTTCTAATAAAGAATGTAAAGTCATAAATAAATTGACCAATGAATGTTTCTTATTAGGCTGTAGTTGAAGAAAATAATTCACACAATATAATACATCTCCTCCTTCAAAGTCGGCACAGAGCCAAGAACAACAAAGTTGCCGAAAGTGCCCTGCAGGTGCACAACGTGTTCTGAAGTTTCATCAAACTGAATTTTTATATGTGCTTGTGAAACAGTAGTAACGATACTTGATAGTGACATGGACGTAAATATATCGAAAAGATCGATAGTTAGAGACACGAAACAAGTCGATACATCAGAGCAGCGAGGCTGGACAGTCTCGGGAACAGATAACACAGGTACAATAAAACGGGTACATCCAACAGATTTATCAGTCTGCAGGCTGACGGGACGCCGATCGAATCTGGTGCACAATCTGATACTATGTGTGTAGTGATAGAAACGAAATCACTGATGCCACTTATTGTGTTTATTCTGTGATACATTATAGAAAACAGTATTATATTTATGTAATGATCCACGAAATTATAAATAATATCACTAGGAAGGAAGACGCGAAACACGTGGGGCTCACCCCGCTGTTCCGCGTCTTATTAAAAAGAAATATCTCATAAATTTTCTATTGCCTTCTAATCTTTAACTCCAAGTAAAATAATCCTTCGTCAATATTCAACCTTCTTCATACAACATGTAATTTTTGTCGTAACATACCATTCCTTATTGTTGTGCTAAATGGCGCTGACGCGAAATTAGTAAAGCTTAAAATGACGAACGAAGTAGGAAACGTAAGACGAACGAGAGTTCTTCTAACTGCACACGACGATCTTAATTCTATGAAGGCTATACACATGATGATATAACTAAGAAATTTGACTATAATTGCCTCATTTGCCCAGTAATTTCACTACCTACAGCGTCCTTCAGAGCGAAACACAATAATGCTTACACATTACTGCTTCATGGCTGAAATAGGCGCCGTTGTGGTACCCATTATCTCCCACTGGTAACCTAACCTAACCCCAAATTTCTCAAAAATAAAGATATCCTTTGATAATTTAGTTGGAAGCAGTCATAGATACATCCAAATACAAGAAAAAAAAAAGATATAATATAATATAAAGATTTTTTGTCCCACACGGCCACTTGACTACGTGTTGATGTGCTAAAAACACATTCTACGAAGATCTATATCGAGGATTGCAAGCTGACATAAATTCAGTAGAGGAGAAACAAAATTGTATCTGATTGAACGAATCAAAGAGAATGCTCGTTCCTGTCACGTCCACAAATTTCACAAAATTCAATCCACCGCAATTCGTGATACAATAACACAAATTATTTGAGCGACTACCACAGTATAACTATATCAGTTTACAAAATTAATACAAATTTCATTGTATGCAGAAACTCAATATGGTGTTATTACGTGATTGATTGATTATGCATGTAGGCACATAAGTGAATTTGCTTGAAACTGTCATAACTATAATGTTAACACCAGAAACAGACATAAACTTATAATGCCTACTACTCGGCTAAGTCGAGTTAGTAAGTCTTTTGTGTGGCGATGTATATTGATATACAAGATTCTAGAAAATGTTCAAAACAAAAGTATTACGCTACTCATAAGAATTGTTAAAAAACTTTTGTGTGGTAGAGGTTACTATAACATAAATGTCTTTCTTAATGATACCACAGATTGCGAATGGAGCGACCGCCCTCAGGCTATTAAATATTTTTTTTTTGATGTACAATATTACTTTGTAAACATATTTTTTTGATGAAAAAAAAAGCCCGCTGAGTTTGTTGAGCCCATTCTTCTCAGGTTTGAGGCATCCGTTTTGGAATGGGTGGTAGTTTTTGACTTTCAATATGTGATGTCACATCCTATTTTGAATAAAAATATTTGAGTTTGAATGGATTTTAATGAAACTTTACAATAATAAAGCCTAATAATTTTACTCTGAAATTCTACTAATATGATAAATAGGAATGTTTGTCCGTGTGTGTTTGTGTGTGTGTGTTGTTGCTTACTTCCATTTGTCTCCAACTATACCTATCTCACCAGTGAGAGATTTTTTATCAGAGGATGGATGCCGGTTACTTGCTAGATGGTACCACACCAGCTCTTATTTCTAACTCCAACCAGTAATGTGCCAGCACTGTTTGTGTTTCGGTTAACATCAGATCATGTCTCTAAGCTCAAATGGACGGGGCGGTTCACTTTCCATCATATGAATGCGTTGCTCAACTTGTAAGAAAAAAAATAACCCTTATGCGGAATGTTTGCCATTTGGTACCATAGAATTTGGAAATAGTTTGACCCAGTAGTTATCATTTTATGAAAATTTTCATGAATATTTTTGTGTACATGGATGATTTTCTTATAGTTTGTGCTTTATGTTATTGCTTTTTTAGGTGTTTTCATATAGTTTGATTATAAATTATTAATTAACCAGTTTGCCGATAAGTGGGTCTTGGGCTACCCGTCTTTCGATAGCAAACGTTCTTCACGATATTTCAGTATCTGACAAGAACGTCACATAGGGGATCTATATTGTTTAAGGCACGCAGAACCTTTCGTATGCCACCCCATAGCTAAATAATAACCTACCTAAACCCTATCAATATGTAGCACATACAAAAAAAAATATTTCATTAATATTAAAGGTACAAGATTTGCAGTAGAGGTATATTAAATTAAAAGACTTAATTTAATACAAGTTTATTTTATACTTTTCAGTTTTTGAAGTCGATTTTTTTAACGAAGTTTTTTTTGTACTAAGACTTCACCAGTGAGATATGAAACGAAATATATATTATGGTGATAATCTAGAAGCAGAATACTATATCGTGTTATATTGTATATTTTTTAAATGACATGAGCATTGATAACTATAATTTTTATTTCTGACGCCGCATTTTTGTAAAGCGCAATGTTATTAAACTGTGGCTCTGTTCTGGTTGCACAGATTTATTTTTCCGTGTACAAATCAAATTTTCCTTTGACGCAAAGGCAATTCCGAAGCTCTACAATATTTTATCTATCTATCATAAGTTGGCCGGCCGTCATATTTTTAGGGTTCCTCAGCCAAATGTCAAAAAACGAAACCCTATAGATTCGTCATGTCTGTCTGTCTGTCCGTATGTCACAGCACCTTTTATCCGAAACTATTAGAACTATACTGTTGAAACTTGGTAGGTAGATGTACTTATGTACCGCATTATCATTTTTACACAAAAATAGAAAAAAAACAGTAAATTTCAGAGGTTTTCCCCCGCAGAACAGTTAAAAGACATAAACTGTTCTGTGGGTTCCCCATACCTAGAACTCATACTCAAATTTTTTTTTTCATCTCACATATACGTGTGGATGTAAAAATTATATTGAGGTTTCTAATATCAATTTTTTCTAAACTGAATAAATAGCTTGTGTGAGAAACACTTCCAAAGTGAAACATGTGTGACCCCCTGTAACTTCTACAGAAAATTGATTTGAACGAGATCTAGTAAATAGTTTTTTTTTAATACGTATCAAATATAATGAGAGCTCATTTGCGCTGAATGATTTTTAGCAACGATTTTTTGCCTCTTCCATCTAAATAATTCAATATCATTTTCCTTAACTTTTATAGTATGTTACTTGCTGCTACGGAACCCTTCATGGGCGAGTCCGACTCGCACTTGGCCGGTTTTTTAATCGAAATTTTAATTGAAAGTTTTGTTTCTTAATTTTATATATTTCATATTAAGAAGTATTATTATAGCAGAGAAAAGGCAACACGTGGCGGCTCTCTTATACTTATAAGTAAATCATTTAAATTCAAAGACCGTAAAGATATTGTGGGCCTCTCTGTTGAACGTACCATTGAAATAGCCTGTGCAGAGCTTGAGTGTGCCATTGTTGTAAGTATATACAGACCCCCCGATGAGTTAATGAGTTATTTGAGAGTGTATTGGAGGAGGTTCTATCAAAATTATCAGAATCTAAGAAATATATTTTGATTTGTGGTGACTTTAATATTAACTTATTAGAAAATCCACCACAAGTATTAGATTCAAATCTTTGTTTAAATCATATAATTTATCAAATATTTTCTTAGAACCTACTAGAGTAACCAGCACCTCTAAAAGCTGTATTGATAATATTTTTACTAATTATAAACCTATTTCTCAATCAATAATTAGTAAACTGAGCTCAGACCACTTTGGTCAATTAGCCTCTTTTAATATTGAAGGTAACAAATGTACTTCATCTAAAAAGTTTATGTTTGTTCCGGTAAACAATAGGCGAATGGAATTGGAATAATCGAATATATTCTATATAGAGGCAATGTTTCAGAAAAACTCTCAAACTTGTATTTGAATTATAACAGTACTCCAAATGAGATGTATGGTAACTTATTTAAAATAATTAAAACAGAGTTTGCTTCTATATTTACTTCAAAGACAGTCAACTCGGGTGGTCTCTTGTCATTTAACAACTGGGCAACAGCTGATATTCATAGGAGCAGACAACGGTTATATGAACAATATAGTGAGAGATCATCATGTAATCATGATGCATCTTTCCTTGTATATGTGAAAAATTATTCAAAATTATTTACGAAAGTATGTACTATTGCTAAGTCAATGCATATTAGAGCAATAATTAAAAATGCTTCAAATAAAATAAAAATGACTTGGAAAGTTATTAACTGGGAATCTGGAAGAGCGAAAGACTGCAAGTTTGAATATAATCTAATAATAAACAATACAAAAATCCATTCTGAGCAGGAAGTAGCTTCTGCTTTTGAGAAATTTTTTTCTGACATTCCAGTTTCCATCTCAACACTTGTCTCCTCCACCGGTGTTGCCGAGTCACTTCTTTTGGAAAATGTTAAGGAATGTAAACAAAATTTCAAATTCAGTGTTGTTAGTCCAGCAGAAATAATTAAAACTTTCAGATCCTCAGAAATGAAAAAAACTGCTGATATATGGGGCATATCTGTAAAAATAATAAGTTCTGTTATTGATGTCATAGCACCATATCTAGCACTAGTTTTAATAGCTGTATTGAACATGGCGTGTTTCCTGACCTTCTGAAGTATAGTAAAATTACACCAATATTTAAATCGGGACTCACTTCTGACCCGAATAACTATCGCCCTGTTTCGGTGTTGCCGACCCTTAGTAAAATTTTTGAAAAATATATTTTAAGCCAAATGCTTACTCACTTTAACACTTATAAGTTACTTCATATAAAACAATTTGGCTTTACTAGGGGACGCTCGACTACGGATGCAGGTGTTGAACTCATCAGGAATATTTTTGAGGCCTGGGAGGAATCACAGAATGCACTTGGTATCTTCTGTGATTTCACTGGTCAGGAAGCTATGCCACTATACTATGGACTCCTCTCGGTATGGGGGTACCACAAGGGTCTATTCTTGGACCCTTCCTCTTCCTTATTTATATAAATGATCTACCTAACCTTGTAGAAAAAAAATACAAGGTGGTATTGTTTGCGGATGACACTTCACTTATATTCAAAGTGAAACGAAGCCAAGTTTTATATGACGAAGTAAACAATGCTCTATCTGACATCGTGTACTGGTTTAGCGCCAATAACTTATTGTTAAATAATCATAAAACCAAATATATTAAATTCACCGCGCCAAATGTCAAAAATGTAGATGCGAATATTTTATTAAATGGCGAGGTGGTAAAACCAGTGGAATCTGCTATATTTCTTGGCATTACTCTTGATTCCAAATTGCAGTGGGGCCCCCATATTGAAGGATTAGCGAATAGGCTTAGTTCTGCAGCATATGCGGTTAAGAAAATCAGACGGTTAACTGACATAGATACGGCGAGATTAGTATACTTTAGTTATTTTCATAGTATTATGTCCTATGGTATATTGTTATGGGGCAGTGCGGCCGATATTAATACTATCTTTGTGCTGCAGAAGAGGGCTATTCGCGCCATTTATAACCTAGGTCCTAAAGAATTATTAAGAGAAAAATTTAAAGAAATAAACATTTTGACTGTTGCTTCTCAATACATTTTTGATAATGTTTTGTATGTTCATAAGCACATTGAGGAATTTTCTAGAAACTGTGACATTCATAATGTTAACACGAGGAACAAACATAAACTTGTTATGCCTTCTACTCGGTTGGGTCGAGTTAGTAAGTCTTTTGTTGGGCGATGTATATGCTTCTACAATATGATCCCAGAAAATGTACAAAACAAATGTGTTACGAAATTTAAAAGAATTGTTAAAAAACGTTTGTGTGGGAAAGGTTATTATAGCATAAACGATTTTCTTAATGACACCACGGACTGGGATTAAAGCGAACACCCTCAGGCTCTTTAATTATATATGTTTATTGTACGATATTACATTGTAATCCATATTTTATATAAAAAAAAAAGCCCGCTGAGTTTCTTGCGCCCATTCTTCTCAGGTCTGAGGCAGTCTCTTTTGAATGGGTAGATTTTGACGTTCAATAAGTGATTATAAATCCTATTTTGAATAAAAATATTTGAATTTGAATCTGAATTTGAATTTGAATTTGAACTTGAATTGTGGAGTATATAGTATGTGAGTTCGACGCATAAAATTGAATTGTACTAAAAAAATCAATAGAACTATTGTAATGAGCACGTATATTCAGTATTTTATAAAATCTAGACTCCATAAAACGAATACAATCTAATCCTTTAACAAGTTAGTTGAGTGCCGACGTCGCCGCGCGGGATAATGAGGGAAGGATCAATGGGAGAACGGAGTAAATGTAGGTCACAACACAGAGCGGTGCAGCGAGCGACGGTACTTGCACCGCTCAATACATTGAATTGACATTCATAATGGGACCAGAGCTATTGATCACACTGTAAGAGTTATTCATATTGTTTGTTACACAGGTCACTCAATTGTAGATAAAATGACATAATATTTAATATTAATAAACTCTTTTATAGTTTCTATTGCCGACTCATAAGGTTTATTACACCAATTTATACATATTACAATGATATTTTTTTTATGAAAAAATATTAACAAAATAAACAACTGACTTCAAAAACACTATTCCAAAACTATAAATGTGCACTAAAAAGTATAAAAATAATTGAGTATTTTTATGCACTCTAATTAATTAATCTAATTCTAGTTACGATTATTGTTACTTTTGGAATCGGTGTTCTTCCGCCGCGACCCGCTCTCGCCTCCCGCCTCGTCACGACTCCAGCACGTCTCGCCTAAAACTATGTATGTAGTAACAAACCTATCTTGGTTGACACCGACTTCAAAAATTACAATAATCGTAACTAGAATAAGATTAATTAATTAGATTGTATAAAAACATGCAATTATTTTTATACTTTTTAGTGCACATTGTATCTATAATTGTTTTGGAATAGTGTTTTTGAAGTCGGTTGCTTTTTTGTTATTTTTTTTATTTTATGACTTTTAGTGAATTTGAAGTACACTAACTAAAAATTTGTCTAAATATGTGTAGATAAACTAAATTTTTTTATGCAGCAATGAACGTAAGTGCTTTGCAATTTGATTACAGACAGTTAGAAATTCTGCCACAGATCGCACCCTTACTGTAAGTCGTTAAGGAGTCCCATTGATCATCATATTCGACTACGACATTTACTTGACCATAACTATTTTATGGTAGGTGGCTTAAATATCCGGACAGCATAAAAAAGATTCGGCCGAATATCGTTAATTTGCTCCTAAGAATTGAAGAGTTCCGTTACTTTGTCATGGATTTCGTAATCAGAACCTAACCATTTTTACAAATTTCTATCTAGAAGGATCAAAAATTGAAGTATATGATTTTGGATTATCAGATCACAAGGGCATCATTTTCACATTACCTTTTACTGTCCACAATAAACAGTCCTTCATTGAATTAAAACGTAAATTTAATGACTTTATTATAAATAAATTTAAAGACGAACTCGCGAATATCAACTGGGATGATCAACTTAAGCCTAACAATAACGTTAACGAAAACCATAAGATATTCCTAAATATAATTGTTACTGCCCTGAATAAATGCATACCTAAATTACTAACAAAATTTACTCTAAACCAAAATAAACCTTATTTAACACTAGGAATTAAAAAATCATGTCAAAATAAAAGATTATTAAAACTCCTTGCATCACAAACCAAAAATAAAGTTCTAACAAATTTTTATAAGAGATATTGCAAAGTTTTAAAAAGTTATATAAATAAATCTAAGAAAATTATAAATATCCGTAAATTCAGCTCAGCTGATAATAAAACACGATCCATGTGGAAAATAATAAAAAATGAAACAAATAAAAGTACTATAAGAATAAAGCAAAACATAACTCTTAAATCTTCAGAGAATAATATTATAGTAGATCCGAAAATTATTGCTAAATACATTTAAGGCGCTATAGTCCTAAAAAGTAACATTTTTAAAAATCTACTTAAAATACTTCTACAAATACTACGGTTCCAATTTTTTGACATATTTATCTTCATTTCTTTATCTAAATTATCGCTCTTTCGAAAACACGATTACGAAAAAAAATCTAGATAGATTTATTTTTTGAAAAATAGTCTTTTTTATTTGAATTGTTTATATTATCATAAAACTATGATAGCTATAAACTCAAAACTTATTTTATTCGATAGTTTATTAGTATTTATAATCTGTGGGATTTATCAATACGCTTTATGAATTATTTTATATTAATTTTTTTCGTAATAAACCAAACGCGACGCCTTGGTTGCATGTTCGCTCAAGCCAGCAGTACGCCCGTGACCACTGTCAAGGAAGGTTTTGTGTTCGTGTCTCTCGGGCTCACATTACGTAAGATTTTAGCAAACAAGGACAAAGCGGGAATCATAGTAAAAAAATAATGATGATGCGACAGCGTATTTGTTGAAATATATAGGTAAATGTAAGTCGGAAAGTACTAAAATAAAATTTACGTAATATTATTTTGAATATTATGCCACGCGGGATTTTTGTATATATGTACTTTAGGGTAGTTAGATAAATCCAAGATGACCGCCGCACAAAATTATGATTTCAGCAATATGGATATCGTGTCCGAGGTTCTCGAGGGTGCAGATAACGATTTTGTGATCATATTTGAAATCCAACATGGCCGCCGCACAAAATTATGATTTCAGCAATATAGATATCGTGTCCGAGGTTCTCGAGGGTGCAGAGAACGATTGTGTGATCATATTTGAAATCCAAGATGGCCGCCGCACAAAATTATGATTTCAGCAATATGGATATCGTGTCCGAGGTTCTCGAGGGTGCAGATAACGATTTTGTGATCATTTTTGAAATCCAAGATGGCCGCCGCACAAAATTATGATTTCAGCAATATGGATATCGTGTCCGAGGTTCTCGAGGGTGCAGAGAACGATTCTGTGATCATTTTTGAATTCAAAGATGGCCGCCGCTCATAATTATGATTTCAGCAATATGGATATCGTGTCCGAGGTTCTCGAGGGCGCAGAGAACGATTTTGTGACCATTTTTTAAATCCAAGATGGCCGCCACACAAAATTATGATTTCAGCAATATGGATATCGAGTCCGAGGTTCTCGAGGGTGCAGAGAACGATTGTGTGATCATATTTGAAATCCAAGAGGCCGCCGCACAAAATTATGATTTCAGCAATATGGTTATCGTGTCCGAGGTTTTCGAGGGTGCAGAGAACGATTCTGTGATCATTTTTGAATTCAAAGATGGCCGCCGCTCATAATTATGATTTCAGCAATATGGATATCGTGCCCGAGGTTCTCGAGAGTGCAGAGAACGATTCTGTGATCATTTTTGAATTCAAAGATGGCCGCCGCTCATGGATACCGTATCCGAGGTTCTCGAGGGTGTCGAGGACGAATTTTGAGCGGTGGCCATCTTGGATTCCAAAAATGATCCCAAAATCGTTCACTGCACCCTCGAGAAACTCGGACACGATATCCAAATAGCTGAAATCATAATTTTGTGCGGCGGCCATCTTGGATTTCAAATATGATCACACAATCGTTCTCTGCACACTCGAGAACCTCGGACACGATATCCATATTGCTGAAATCATAATTAAGTGCGGCGGCCATCTTGGATTTCAAAAATGATCACACAATCGTTCTCTGCACCCTCGAGAACCTCGGACACGATATCCAAATTGCTGAAATCATAATTATGAGCGGCGGCCATCTTTGAATTCAAAAATGATCACAGAATCGTTCTCTGCACCCTCGAGAACCTCGGACACGATATCCATATTGCTGAAATCATAATTTTGTGTGGTGGCCATCTTGGATTTCAAATATGATCACACAATCGTTCTCTGCACCCTCGAGAACCTCGGACACGATATCCATATTGCTGAAATCATAATTTTGTGTGGCGGCCATCTTGGATTTAAAAAATGATCACAAAATCGTTCTCTGCACCCTCGAGAACCTCGGACACGATATCCATATTGCTGAAATCATAATTATGAGCGGCGGCCATCTTTGAATTCAAAAATGATCACAGAATCGTTCTCTGCACCCTCGAGAACCTCGGACACGATGTCCATATTGCTGAAATCATAATTTTGTGCGGCGGCCATCTTGGATTTCAAAAATGATCACAGAATCGTTCTCTGCACCCTCGAGAACCTCGGACACGATATCCATATTGCTGAAATCATAATTTTGTGCGGCGGCCATCTTGGATTTCAAAAATGATCACAAAATCGTTATCTGCACCCTCGAGAACCTCGGACACGATATCCATATTGCTGAAATCATAATTTTGTGCGGCGGCCATCTTGGATTTCAAATATGATCCCAAATTAGTTCTCTGCACCTTCGAGCATCTCGGATACGATATCCATAATGTTGAAATCATAATTTTGCGCGAAATATAACATTTCTCTCATACGTTGATAAAAAAGATTTACTTCAAAAATGCATAAAAAATATTATCACAGTAATTCCGTACTCTTGCACAACTGTAAGTTTTAAAAAATATTACGCGGTCCTTCTGGGTCGGCGGTCGTTGACCCGCATCGCTCGGTTCGTTCTCAGCCATGCCCGACGCCCGTGTCCATGCGTACCTATCGGATCTAACGTTCGCGCAATTTTTACCTAAAGTGTTGGGAAAACCTCGCCTTAATAGTTTCTCTTTATCCATCTCATCAAGCCCTAAAGTAAAAAACGACAATATAGCTATAAATTCTAATAAATTAATTAATCAATTGTTATTTCTAAATTCGTTTGAACCCAAAGACATCTTTAACATAATAAATAATCTTAAGAATAAAAACTCTTTCGGAATAGATGAAATCCCCCCTTTTTTAATAAAAAAATGTGCTGATATTTTAACCTACCCGTACACTAAACTTATTGATCAATCATTCTGTGAAGGATTATTTCCGGACGATCTAAAGATATCCATAATAAAACCAGTATATAAGAAAGGAAACACATCTGATGTAAACAATTACCGACCTATTGCCCTTCTTCCTACATCAGCGAAGACATTTGAATCTGCAATGGCTATACGCCTAAGTAGTTTTCTGGAAAAATATAATATCCTAAATGAAAGTCAACATGGTTTCAGGAAAAACCATTCCACAACTTTAGCGATATACAAATACATACAAAAAATATTTGATTCAATTAATAATAAAAAATATTCAGTTGGCCTACTGCTTGACATGAGCAAAGCATACGATAGAGTCTCTTATGATATCTTACTAGAAAAATTATTTCTCTCAGGAATTCGAGGAATTGCCCACAAATGGTTCAAATCTTACCTTAATAATCGTTTTCAATATGTGGAAATAGAAAATACTAACTTCGAGACTGGAAAGATAGACCACATAAGATCTAATAAAGCTCACTTATCAGGATTGATTCCACAGGGCAGTGTGTTGGGTTGTATATTGTTTCTCATATACATAAATGATCTTCCTAACTTAATAGACGATGATTGTACTCTTTTTGCTGATGACATTTCTATTTTGATCCCATGCTCTAATTTAAAAGAACTAGAAGAAAAATTAAATATTACAATGGACAAAATCTTTTATTGGCTAAATAATAATAATCTTGAACTTAATATTAATAAACCTAAAATTATACCTTTTAAACCTTATCAAAAATCCCCCTTCAATATATCTTATTCTTACAAAAATTCACAACTTGAAACAGTTGACACAGCTACACTACTGGGAATTGATTTACACTCACACTTGACATGGAAGCCATATCTACAGAAATTAAAAAGCAAAATGTCATCTTTTACTAATGCTCTTTACCAACTAAAACGCGTAACAGATTTCAAATCTGCCCTTGCTGCTTATTATGCATATGCACATTCTAGATCATCATATGGAATATTAATATGGGGAAACTGTTGTGAAATAAAAGATATATTTATTCAACAGAAAAAATGTATCAGAATTTTAGAAATTATTCAGCAGATGGATTCATGTAGACCATATTTTATTAAACACAAAATTTTAACTCTTACTTCAATTTACATCGTAGAAGCATGTAAATTTGTTAAAAACATTCGGACTTATACTCAACACTACCAAATAACAAGCGAAATAATAGAAATTTATTAAAGTATATCCTTTCCATTAAAAAAAGAATCATCGCAATCGTTTGGCCCGATATTCGATAGTCAGATCTGGACCAGACGGGAAGCACCAGCTTTCAAATAAAAAAAGAATTATCAAAATCGGTTTACCCAGTCGAAAGTTTTGAGGTAACAAACATAAAAAACGGAACATACCGACGAATTGAGAACCTCCTCCTTTTTCGAAGTCGGTTATAAATAAGGGACGAGACGAGCAGGACGTTCAGCTGATGGTAATTGATACGCCCTAACCAGTACAATGCTGTGCCGCAAGGATTCTTAAATAACCCAAAAACTCTGCGCGGCACTGCAATTGCTCGTCACCTTGAGACACAAGTTGTCAAGCCTCATGGTTGTTCTCATCAGTTGGTTGACACCGACTCGCATAATTTTACAAGTGAAAAAGTAACCTTGGTTTATTACAACAATACGCGGGAAAACAGCCCAACGGGCCCAATTTAATAATATTTCTTAGTAGTAATATTTACCTAGCTCTTAAAGCATAAGACGTTTTCGACATCGAAGAAGTAAAAGTAGAATGAATACAAAATCCAATCGAATCTGTAAGATAGCGCTAACGGGATGCAGCGGTCGTACTCGGAAATATTAATGCATTCCGATATTGAATGCAATCTTCGCACTCAGCTATTCTCTCGGGTAAGTGAGGGATTCATTACTATAATAGCTTGCTGAACTTTACAGACTCTTGGGGTATCTAAGAATACATTAGTTATGGATGTCGTCGTTATTTTGAATTAAATTTGACTTCGTACAGAATTTATGAGGCACAGTCAATAGAATATTAATATTGATCTGATGGTTATCGCATGTGGATACTCGGATTTGTTACATTGTGTGATTTCTAGTGGACCTAATAAAAATAATGTACCTGTCAACTCCATTATATATTACAATTGATATCAAGCACCGTGTGCTTTATACAATAATGTATATCTTTTATTAATGACAGAATTCCAAATTTAAGCGTATTGAAAATTATTTTCTATTTTTTAGTTCTGTTTTGTATTAAAGGAAGTTTTTTAGCATAACAACAATAGCAGAAGTTCACTTACAAAACTGTACACGTTACAATTCAAATGGGTAATCATTAGACAACCCCTATAGCCCTGTGGTTAGTGTGCCTGCCTACTTAGCTGGAGGTCCCGGGTTCGAATCCCGGTAGGTGCAATAATTTATATGATGAATATGAATGTTTGTTTCCGAGTCATGGATGTTTATTTGTATTTATGTATGTTTAAGTAAGTTTATTGTATTAAATATATCGTTTTCTTGCACCCATAGTACAGGCTATGCCTAGTTTGAGAATAGATAATTTGTATATAAGTATAATTATTACAAATTAGATAAGTTCGAGTGATAGTAATACTATACTGTCCTGCAATCTATCAAAATCTCTGTTTCCCTGAAATTCAATAATTGAAGGTTTCTGTATTATAATGTTGACTATCTTAAGCTAAGCTGAAATTCTGACGCGCTATTATAATATATATAAGATACAATATATATTACAATAATCGAGTGCAAAATTCAAAGTAATTAACATCTTAACTGTTGCCTCTCAATATATTCATGATAATGTTATGTATGCTCATACACACATAAGTGAATTTAGATTATTAGAAACTGTCATAACCAAAATGTTAACACAAGGAAAAAGTTATTGATGTCATTTTACTGATTAGGTAACGTACTTTGGATATCAGTTTAAAGTTCTTTGACATCTGTAATAGTAACGGAATAAACCTCTGGTTATACTTAACGATACAACCTGTGTGTATTGAGTCATAAATATATTGAAATAAGTCTAGATATTTCTCACTTTTTGCTGAGAACTTCAGAAATAGATAAAGGACTATATTTACTATTTGTAGTAATGATCGTAGCTCGGATAAGTTTTATCAATTTTCATTTATATTTTGAATTAAAATTATTTCGCCTGCTATTCGGCATCTCATATAGATAATAATTTATTATATGATGTTCTTCTTATAGACTGTATTGTTAAGACTTATATCAGGATACTACTTATTGATTTATTATTATACTTACTTTTAAAATAGTAGTTATTGAGCTTTTTGCCAAGTCTTCTCAACATAAGTAGCTTTATAAGTTAGAGGTAGTGATTAAAACTGTAAGTATCGTTTAACAGTGGATTGTTGTAAACCATGTTCTCAAAGTTAAAAAATATTTTACTTTAAGAATCCAATCACAATAAAAAGAAAATATCTACAACACATCACAAAGAAATACCGAAACGAACCTCTATTGTTGAGTTAACATCATAGATTGTCCGGCACTGATTGTAAGACCACAAATACTCGCACACAATACCCAGACGTAGAGTGATTCATGCACAGATAGAGTTCGTACAACTTGTTCTACAAAAGAGGAAAGGTAAGGTTATCAGGTGGTATTTGTGAAAAATCATTGTAATACGAAGATTAAACATACGATATATATTACATTACATTCATACTTTGCTGTATGCTTAAGACAAAATTTAATTGCCTTATAAAACTAGCAAAATATATCTCGCAATCGAGTTGTCGGCCCACATTCTAGCGCTCTACAAAGCGCAGGTCCGGCCACACATGGAGTATTGCTGTCATCTCTGGTCCGGCGCACCCAAGTATCAGCTCGATCCATTTGACCGCGTGCAACGCAGAGCAGCTCGAGTTGTCGGGGACCCAGTGCTCTGTGAACGGCTGGATCACTTGGCGTTTCGTAGAGACTACGCTTCAGTGTCTTCTACCGCATTTATCACGGGTAGTGTTCCGAAGAGCTGATTAACCTGATTCCTGCCGCCGGATTCCACCTTCGCACGACACGCCACAAGTTAGGATGTCATCCCCACCATCTGGATGTGTGGCGGTCCTTCACGGTGCGGTTATCAAGGAGCTTTCTTCCTCGGACTACAAAGCTGTGGAATGAGCTTCCTTGTACGGTGTTTCTGGGGCGATACGACATGAGTACGATACGACGACACGACTTTCAAAAAAAGCGTACAACTTCCAGGCTGGCAACGTTCCTGTGATTCTTCTGGTGTTGCAAGAGAATGTGGGCGTTGACCCGTACGCTCATCCTCCTTTTTCCATAAAAAAGAAAAAAAAGTTGAGAATCAATACTACTGTGTACTTTGCATAGAACATAGGACATATACATAATACAGGATATGTAAAAAATAGATATTTGAAAGTAGGTACTCTTTAAAATAAAATTTATTATAAAATAAAACCAGGTAACCTAATCAGAATAACTAGAAAAAAATAATCATCACACCTAAAAATGATAATTAGTATATTATTGTATTTATTATTACATATCTCTTACAAACATGACTTCATGATGACGGAGGATGGATGATGGAGAAGAAAGATGTAACGTCCTTTATTGTATTTAATTGATTTTTAAAAAAATTTAGAGACCGACAGGACAGTCATGTTAAATGTTGCTTAATGCACCGAATTAATTTAAAAGTCAACAATAACAACATCAAAGATTAAATAATTTTAGAAATAATAAAATCCTAATGAATTCATGGATAAATGAATATTTATTGTACATCCATCCAGTAATATCTGAGTATTATCTTCGTTCTATCTATGCACCAGTTGTTCTCTGAGCCACAGTACTTACCTCATAATCGATCTCCGACCAGACAGCCTCATTGAATATTCCGTTCACAACGAATGCTGATTCTTTTATTTCTCTTACGTGAAAACATTTGAAGTGTTTTAATTGTATGCTGATTGGTAGTTTGACTAATAAGGATTCTTTCGTTGGATTTGAAAATCGTTTTCGACCGTTCTTAGTAGAGTAATTGATGCAATTTATCGATGTATAAACTGTTTCTTGGTATATGGTAGCGAGTTATTATCGTATCGTCGCTATTGCTGGTGATATTTCCAGCCTTGTAATGAGTCCAACATAATAAAGTAATTTTATACTACTATATAAATCTGAAGCTTCTATTTGCAATTTATGCTTTTTTGCCCCATTTAATCGTTTTATGACTGACTGATACCAATTCTATAATTTTTGAAATTTTTTCTGCCTATCATCCGTCCTTTTATAGCTCAAAAACAGCTTGTTCATTATTTTTAACTTTGTTTTAATCCATTGTCAGTTGCGTAAAAGTTACATTTTTGTAACAATAAAGTATAGTATTTAAGTTCAATAAATGTAATATAATATTGACACACTTTTACACAAATTATTTTGCCCCAAACTAGGCATAGCCTGTAACTATGGGTACAAGACAACGATATATTTAATACAATATACTTACTTAAACATACAGAAATACATATAAATATCCATGACTCGGAAACAAACATCTATATTCATCATAAAAATGATTGCACCTACCGCGATTCGAACCCGGGACCTCTAGCTTAGTAGTCAGGTTCACTAACCATTCTGCTAAATGGAAGGTAAGTAATTTTTGTTCTTTGCGTAAATAATTTCTATGAGCACATTCAAGAAAAGTCAACTTCTGTTTTGAAATACAGAGAAGCATTGCAAGCATGCATAAGGAGGTCCTGAATTTGCCTAATTATAAAAACCTACAAGATACCCTTTCGTACAAAATTCCAACACCAATAATAAATACAACATTTGCAAGTAGATTTAGCCCATTCTTACATACATATATATATATACAAAAAGGTAAATTTAAAATGTTCTATTAAAAATTGCTCGGTCCATCAGGTCAAATTTAAAATACAGAGATGGTTACACACACTCACTTATGCAGACATGGAAGCTATTCTTAAAGTGATAGCTTAGCATTCATATAATGTTTATACTTTGTAACATGATTAATCACTCACACTCACTCACACCCACCTACAAACACACACAGACACACACACACCCAGAGACACACACACACACACACATACAGAGTGCACTTTGTGACCTTACGGTTTATATTGTTAACCATAGAATGTAAATTGGTTGCCTACAGGACAGGCTACGCCTAGTGTAGGCACCAAATATGATGTAATATTATGTGATAAAGTGTCTGTATATAATAAATAAATAAATTATTGGAGACTGTGAAGGCATATTGGTTGCGCCTTTACGTACTGAGGTTGTTATCGAATCCAGTCTAATTCCAAGTAGCCCAAACAACAAAACAAAGGCGTAAATAATCATGCTAACCGACAATCAGAGATATTTTGGTCTTTTACCAAATTAGGAGTTATAGCTTCGACTTACACGGCGTCCATCGCCACGAAGGATGAGACGGCAGCATGTGTTGAACACGCTTTACAGCGTATTTAACATACCCCGGGAGGAAAAGCATTTTTTTTTATATTTGAAATGAAACTTATGGCCAGACAAAATATATTAAAATATTTAGGTCGAAATTGTTATGTAAATAACTTACTCGGGTTATTGGGAATTGTGTGTAACTTAAATAAAACACTTTTAAAGGTTTAAAACGCGTGTAATTTTAACTGTTTTGAAAATAGATTTTTGCGTAAAAGTTACATTTTTATTTTATTTTAACCAACCCACGTCGGGAACTTAGTGTGCACGTTAAGGTAAACGAGAAATTAACCGATGTCGACAACTTTAGTCTCTCGCGTCACGACATATGACGCATTGCGCATCTTAGCCCGGCAGATCTCGTTTCGTAGGGGGTTTCACTTTTACGCAAAAATCTAATGTAAAGACAGTTACAATTACACGCGTTTTAATCCTTTAAAAGTGTTTTATTTAAATGTGTAGCACTCGCGTTAATCAGAGAAAATACAAATGTATGAAACTGTTGTTTATCTAAAAAATATAAAGTAGTAATAGTAGAGAGCAAGAAAATACAATATCAAAATCTAATTAAAGCAATGCATGTAGATGTTCCTAATAGCCTTTTGCAACATATCCATTAACACTTTAGTTTAATATAATAACTAATAATTCATCATGTTATAATATTATAGGAACTTCATATAAGCATACAATACACATCACTTTGACAGCTTAATTAATTATGACTGGTTCCTCGTAACGCAACAGACACACATCCGAACGGAATAATATGTAATATTGTGCTTAATTAATATTCGTCAAATGAGTACCTACGTTTCAAATTTCCGGCTGTTGAGTATAAAATATTATGTGCTTCAACTTAAGGGAATACAAGTAATTTCCATCGGGATTCCGGTGGATTTTATTGCAATATCTCTAGTTTGCTTTGCATTTGAAAATATTCTTATGTGTGGTATCTTAAGGTTGGAACAACAGGACACTGCGAGTTTTCTATTTCTTGCATTTTTTATTTTTTTATTCAGAGCTTTATTTCCTCACATCTATATATTTAGGTATTTACTTATAAATTGAATTTATCAGTATTTCACTATTTTAAATAAAGGTACCTATTTTGTTTGTATTATTAGTTATTATTTTCGATATAAGGACCGCCTTTAGCGGTAAAAGAGCCTACTCCATTGATTCTTGTCCACATCTTTCCTGCTGTTTCTACTGTGTCATCGCTCTATCTCTTATTAGGCCTGCCTCGATTTCGTTTCCTATTCATAGAGTACCAGTTCATTACTACTTTGAACCATCTTTCGTCTTTTGTTATTTGTATATGTCCAGTCGATTTCCATTTTAAACGTAGAACAGATATGGCTAGATCTTTTGTTTTGGTTTTCTTTCTTGTTGTGATATTATTAATTTTGTCTCATAGTCTTAGCCCCATATAACTGCTCTCAATTCCTCTCTGATTTCTAGCATGTTGCGACACTAACCTGGATCGAGTGCATACACCTAAGGAATAATGAGAGGCTTACTGAAGTATGTGTATTTATAGTTAGGTCTTTCAGAGCCACAATGTGGATGAACAGCTTGCATCGTCAGGGCTGATGCTGGAAGTTGGGATTCAATCGTAGATTAAGTTGAGCTTCAGCAATTATGAAAGAAGTTGTGCGATGGGAGAGACGCGATAGAGACGAGCAAAAAGTCACGCACGTCATGTAAAGGTTACGTTAAAGTTGATCATTGCTATCCATGATTTTATAAAATTAAAATACTTGCTAAAAGAATTGATGGAACTTATACATTAAATACATTCAACACGTTATTCTACCAGGCATAGCCTGTACTATGGGTACAAGACAACGATATATTTAATACAATATACTTACTTTAACATGCATAAATACATATAAGCATCGATGGCTCTGAAACAAACATATTCACCATATGAATGATTACACCTACAGGAATTCGAACCCCTCTCTAGCCTAAAAATGTGTTCCAAAATATATGACCAAGTTACCATTAACTCGCCAGCGTGCAAAACTTTCATACATAATCATAGGCCACGATTTTTACGTTAATAAACAGATAACAAATGAAATAACTGTGTTTGTGTGTGAATGTGATAATATTTATAACAAAATATTGTGAAGAGTGGATGGAATTCCTTTTTTAGGGTTAATGCATTACATGCCCACATGGCATTCTCAATTTGGACTTGTTGGATTTCGGAATAACATCACTTTTTTGAATGTTTTGAAGGAAAGGAAAGGTATTCTTATTTTATATTATATATGCAATGCTTCGCATTCGGCATAGCCAGTGCCGGCTAGATTATGGATACCACAACGGCGCCTTTTTATTCCATGGAGGATTAATGTGTAAACATTATTCTGTTTCGGTCTGAAGGGCGCCGCTAAGGAGGGAAGTTAGTGAAATTACTAGGCGTATGAGATAGTTTTTCAAGAATCCTGAGCGGCTCAGCATTGTAATGGACAGGGCGTATCAATTACCATAAGCTGAACGTCCTGCTCTTCTCGTCCCTTATTGCAAAAAAAAAACATTGGCTTATAAAACTAAATGATCACTCTTAAACTCTGTATAGTGTTCAATTTATAACAGTCACAGCAATGTTAGATTCACGCAATATTCAGCAAACTGAATACCACAACCATCGACTGTAGTAGGTATATACCGTTATATCTTTAATTGTGATGAATATAGAGTTCACAATAGCGTGTCGCAGATTTCAATGACTCTTGTGGTTTGTTTTGACTGCAACAATCACGGTGATATAATACGTGCGTTATGATTCAATGGTTTTATTTATTTTGTTCGTTGTAGCTTGAAATTTTTCGGTTGGGATGTTTTGTTACAAAATAGGATAAACTTGTTTTTTATAATATTTCGTCTGAATTCTGACGTGTGTGTATTAAGGCAGTTACTAGAACTCTGAACTGTGTATAGGATGGAGATGGCTCGTACCGTAGGACATATAGAATATCAGGAGGAGGGCTAACGGAAAATGATGACGTCTGAAGAAAATTGGTTGTTACTTTAAGTATAAATATATGCTGTAAGGTATACATATAAATGATTGCGAAACTGAAGTGGCAGCGGGCAGGGCACGTAGCTCGGCGGACAGATGACCGTTGGAGCAGTAAGGTCCTCGAATGGCGACCACGTACCGGAAGGCGTAGTGTTGGTAGGCCCCCCACAACATGGACTGACGATCTGGTCAAGATCGCCGGAATACGTTAGATGAGGGCAGCGCAGGACCGATCGTCATGGAAATCTTTGGGGGAGGCCTTTGTCCAGCAGTGGACGTCTTCCCGCTGATGATGATATATATAATATACCACACAGCATATAAATGTATTACGCATTTAATAGGTATTATGGTCGTGCCAAATTATTACTCAGCGAAAGAAGAAATAATTATTAACCTAAAATCTAAAAATAAAATTCGTGAGTCTGTTGTGGCCGGGGATTTAGCAGTTACTTGCTGCTACTTACAATTTTGTCTTTGTAATTAAGGACTTGACACATTATGTTAACAAAAAACTAAACAGGTTTTACGTTTTCCTACAAAGAGTGTTAGTAATATTATCTACACCAATGCTTTAAACCCTTTATTAAAGATTCTAAAACAGTTAGCTTATTGCCAACATTAAAACACCCAATGTCCTTATAACCATTACATTCTCCAAACGAGTGTTGTAATGAAATTCAGTACAACATCATATCATCCGTTTTAATAATAACACTCCTTTGGATGATATTAAGGTTACTAGGACTGGCTTTTTAAATATTATCAGTAAGCTAAATGTTTCAGAATCTTTTATAGAGGTTTCCATTTTATACGTGTATGTAACTGATATTATGATATATAATTTAACTGATTTATACTATTGATAATTAGGTATTAAAACACTTATGTGATACTATTATCACCCACATAGTTGCATACATAACAATTAATCCATATTATAAGTTAACTTATGTTTTTATTCATTAAGCATAAACAAGTTGTCATTTAAACGTTGTCAACTTGTTCAGGTGTACATACAATATCTCCTGTAGAATCCTTTCACTTTGCGTAGTGTTTTATGAATACGGCTCTAATGAAAGCTTCCTGTTTACAGCAGATTTATGGACTTTACCTATATTATGAATAATACCACTTTACATACTTTCCTAGCAAAATAAAGATATTTGTAAATTGTAATTATATTTTAGATGGATAATTTCTTTCACTAAACATCTAAAACAATCTGGTACTATGAGAAACATTGTATCAATGTATTATTACTTCAATAGTGATGATCTAGGGAATCATCTAGTTACAAAGTGATATTTTACGTTCAGGAGAGATGTCGTTACAGTTTTGTCAGTTGTCGGTAACTGAGGGCTAATGTATTCCAGGAAGTTATCGTGGGCGGCTCTCTGAGGAAATCCTCAGAGAGCCGTATGTTAGCGAACCTCTCAAGTGTTTTGAGGTCGCAGGGCTGTCTACCTTCTATTTTCTCTTATTAATAATTAAATAAAATTTTAATGGCTGAATTGTATGTTAAAAACAAGTTAAGTTTGCGCTTCAAAACAATAATGGAATTTTCATTTTAACAAAATATCGGTAAATTATAATACATTAAATCCATATAGCTTTCCAAGTCTGCATATATTACTCGTGACTATAACTTTAATTGGAAACTTGTAGAGTTACTTATTCGTAAGTCAATCATGAAACAATGATCGAAATTTTATTTACTCTTTCTATTGTGGCTTGTGCGGAAGCCACATACAATTTACCCAATATCAAAGTAATGAACTGCCTAGTGAAACTCCCTAAGAAAAAATCGATTCACTCGATTGTATGAATCGTGCAGTCATTGATAGATTGACAGATGACGGCTTTAATCTTGTAAAAAACGGAGATAGCCGAAATTCACTACGTCTTAAGCAACGGTTCCCTTTCAAACGAAGCCGGATTAGACGTCGTGGCCAATCGCGATACTGTAATTACAACTATTTCAAACTTATGTCAAATGATGCAGTCATTTGACGTTTGTTTGAATTTGACGTTTCATATTAAACTAAATTTCATTTTTTACTTAGGCAGTTCCGCCTATTATAACGTAGTATTTACATCCTCTTTGGTAATGAAGAAGTTAGGCGTGTATGAAAATTCCAGTTTTTTTGTGATCATCAATTATGAACACCTGTCATGACGACGCGTCCTTGTACAAAGAGAAAATAACTTGAAGAAGCTCCCTCCGGCGTCGGCGAACCTTTAAATCTGTCATAGGTGTCATTGTGAAGTTTAGCGCTATTTGTTGCCTCGTAGGAGGTACTTGCTGTAGACGGATGGAATTTACTGAGTGTCCTCTTATTTTGTGCAAATACCACCTCCGAGGCAACAAATGGCGCTAACTTCATAATTACAACTATGACAAACACTATCTCCAGCCAATCGCAGTCCCCTGAATATCCGCTTCTGTTTGCGTTCACTTAACATCGGGTTAAATAAAGAAATTATAAAAACATTTTTATAATTTTTTAATTATAGCTTTTACGCAAATACCTAATATAAAAAGTTCAGTTACAGCTACCCTCATTTTAATCCTTTAAAAAGTACTTTACTTAAATGCGTAACACTCACATTAATCAAAGAAAATACTATATTTATGTTTTTTTAGCGGTCTAAACCCACGAAAAAGCCGAATTAAAATAGTGTTCCGAAGAGCTGTTTAACCTGTTTCCTGCCGCCGAATTCCACCTTCGCACGACACGCCACAAATTAGTATATAATCCTCACCATCTGGATGTGTGGCGGTCCTGCACAGTGCGGTTTTCAAGGAGCTTTCTTCCACGTACTACAAAGCTTTGGAATGAGCTTCCTTGTGCAGTGTTTCCGGGACGATACGACATGGGTACCTTCAAAAAAAGCGCGTACACCTTCCTTAAAGGCCGGCAACGCTCCTGTGATTCCTCTGGTGTTGCAAGAGATTGTGGGCGGCGGTGATCACTTAACAACAGGTGACCCGTACGCTCGTTTGTCCTCCTATTCCATAAAAAAAAATCCCAGGAATGTTACACGTCGTGAGCAGAGCATCCGCGTCGGTAGCAGTAGTTTGGTGTTTCAAATGATTATGCCAAAAGAAACATTAAAATAGGTTCAGCCGATTCTGAATATTTGCTGGACGATCTGTTTTATGTTCAAAATTGATTTTGATTTGTTTGGTTGTTGATGTGGAACTTTGGGACTCTTAACATTTCGAGAAAACATCTCAAACCGACATGCATTTGGAAATTCAATTCAAACAGACATTGAAAATTCAAATAGAATTGGAGTCTGACTTATACGAGTAGTCACCGTCTATTAGTGTACTGTAGCAACATATTAGCACTGCTCTTACTTAAATTATGTGACTGAAATCATAATAACAATAGAAGCACGTTGTTTTGTTTAGACAATAAATAATTAATAAGTAAAATTTTCTGTAGTACAGTCTTCGTTATATTAAGTAGGTAAGCTTGGTTCTGCGGAGCGGATCGCTACACGTTGTGACGTCACGCTGCAAACTTTAAAAGTGGAGGGATCGGGCCTGTGAATGGGCGGGACGTTTTGAAGGCATGAAATAAAAGTTACTGTAACTTTAAAACTGTTTGCTTGATTTTATAGAAACAAAAACTCTTACTGTGCAATTAATAAAAGCGAAGTAAAGTTATTCCAAGTAAAATACCTTTTGTCTTTATCTTAGGTATCTTTGTTACTACAGAATTACATAACCGGGATGTAATTTTAAACTTGGAGTAAGTTTACACAGCGTTTATTAATAAGACAGCTATAGTATCTTTCTAGGTATAATAATGGTGAGTGAGTACAGCCTGTCCGTTTCAAATCAGGGGTGGTCAGGATTATTGCAAACCAAAAATTCAGAGAGTCACCGCAATTGTGCCAATCAGTTTGAGATATAATAATAATAATATTGACACACTTTTTACACAAATCATTATCTTCCCCCAAATTAAGCATATAGCCTGTGTTATGGGTTGCAAGACAACGATATACTTAATACAATATACTTACTTAAACATACATAAATACATTTAAACATACATAAATACGTATAAGTTGTAAAGTCTCTTCATCCCAGTAATAACACTAACTACGGCTCTTGAAGCTGAACTACAATATTGCTTGCATTTTAGCCTAGCCATCCTGTGCAAGCCTCCTACAAACACAGATATAAGCAATAAAGACTTTTAGTTAATGTGATATAGATTACATCAAAATATTGAGTTCTACAAAAATAATTAATAAGTTATTAATATAATTTTAATCAATAAATATTTTTTTGTTTGCAGATTGTCTCCACCTTCAGCTGTATCGGGATCCAAAAGATCGCTACAAAAAGGGACAGACTAAGGCTTCGCTTTCGCTCCAACAGTTTCTTGGCTTCGAGTCAGGGTTCACCCTCGACAAAGAATCCAACACGATAGCGATCATATGCCAAGACGTCATTGTTGTCCTCGCTTTCGAGAGTAGAGAGAGGCTGATATCGTGGCAAGTGAAGGTTGGAAGTCAGCTCGGAACGTCCAAGCAGTTCCTGGTGATGGTCAATAATGCATCAAAAAAGCTACTGGCGGGTCCAGCGAGATTACATCTTCAGAACAGGAGGTTTACGTTAACGAGCGGTATTCCTCCTCGGGTGCTTGGTTTGTGGGAGCTCGCACATCTAAGGTAAGTATAGCTACCTCATTGATGAAACATTTCAAGTTCCTTGTAATCGCATAACTAAGGGACCATATTTTTTTATGTTGGACGTGTTACGCACCATTATGTCTGAAAAGTTAACATTAACGTTTTAAGAATGAACTAAATGACCTTAAATCATTGGGTTGGCATTCAAAATAAGTTATGATATCACTTATTCAAAGTCAAAAACAACAATCCCTTCAAAAATTTATGCCTCAGACCCGAGAAGAATGGGTGCAAGAAACTAAGGGGGCGTCTCTTTTTTATATATATATATTTTTTCAATATGTTACAGAAATAAATGTTATTCAAATAATGAACTTCGTAATAATATTATCTCATTGACATGAAATAATAAAAATTACATTATTAAATTAAAATATTTTAACATCTGCCCAAAATTTGAAAGAGTGAAAATAGCGTATAATTTAGCGACAGCAAGTAACTTGGTAATTTTTTTTTTGAACAATCATACGTAGTACATGGAACCCCCCAAATTCCAGCGAATGAGCGATAATGTAAGGAGAACTTAGCTTGTAATGGCTCTAAATACAAAGTGGAGTATTATGCACAAGCGGCTGAAGTGCCTGTTCACAATCTTTTACAAGTAAAGTATCAGTCTCGTATTATGAATGGCAAAAGCATCATTATTTAAGTTATCACTACGCATATACAACATACTAAGTCTACGAAAATGTATTTGCATTTTGGGATTGAGTTTCAAATGCACAAGTTAGATTGATTTTATATACAAATTCATTTATTTTGTAAAAACATTTTGCAATCAATGATGAAATTAAATTATATACTTTATTAATTATTATTAATTAGCTAGTTAAATTTTATTTTCCTCTCATAAATTTAATAAATTTTATTTTAGAATTCACTTTATAGAAGTTACTGAGTTGCTTTCGAGAAGGTTCAGAGTAGTACTAGATCATTAAACCAGATAAAAAAATAGAAAAATTATTTTACATTTGCATATTAACTATAATGACGGGTACTCACGATATATTATATTTTATTGCCACGTGGACAGATTGATGTACTATTAGTGTCAAGTGTATTGACACATTGGTGTCAAGAGTTTTTTCGCCGCCGCCGCAATACCGCCGCGACCACGATTCGTGCTATTGGATTGAAATATCGAGATTAATAAAATACATATCGTGAGTACCCGTCATAATAACTAATTATTTTGTTAAAGTTTCGCGATGATAAAAATTTTAAGGCATGTTTTGTTTAACTTTTGTTTCAGGCGATATGGCGTAGTGGACGGTAAATTTTGTTTCGAGGGTGGATCTCGTTGTGGTAAAGGTGAAGGATTACATATGTTGATAACAGATCAACCACAAGACATTTCTGATGCTTTTGACCAAGCTGCCCTTGGAAACATTATATCAACACCACGATCCACCTCAAGAAACATAGGTAAAAATAAAACTTATATAATATATCATAATTATATATATTAATTTGAGTAGGCTGATTTTTAATTGAACGATGAGAGATTTTTTTAAACTTTTGTATATTCTATATAATCATAAGGCAATAAAAATAATATTTTCAGGAAACGAACAGAGTAAATCACGACCACAGACACGAATGTCCGATTTGAACACTCAAAGTTTCGATCATTCCATATTAGATTCTGCGAGTGCATTATACGAGGAAAATTACTTTGGTGAAGATTGTGGTGAAAGTTCGAACTTTTGGCCTTCCAACGAAAAACGAAGTTCTGGTGAACATGAAATGAAAGAGGATTTTAATATTGTTCCTAAGGCACCGTGGGATGGTGCCGATCATGTCACTTTGGAGCGCTGTTCGAACTGTTTGTCTAAGTTTGGAGCAGTATCGAGGTCATCAACGATAGCAATATCACCTGAAAACACCTTCAACCCAGAGTGGAAAATGGAAAATGCAACAGAACCACAATTCAATGACTTGTCAAATGGTTCTGAGTATTTAAATCCACAAATGTTAAATAAGCAGGAGTCTTGCAACTGCCATGAATGTCCACCTGATCGGCCACCGAAGCCAACACAGTTTGATGTAAAGAAACCCCCAGCTCCCCTTCCACCCACATCTTATTATAGTAAGGAAAATAAGAAACCCTATTCATTTAATACAAAAGTTGGCCCTTATGAAAACTACGATGTTCCTAAGGATTTGCTTACTAAGGTCAGTATTTATCATTTATAAAGTTAGCAAACAAATTTAGAAGAACGCAAAAGAAAGTGCATATAAAACAAAATATTACAGATGTGTTGCGACAATTAAGTTTGTTAATTTGGTTTTTACTTATTATTGGTTTATTTAAATTATTGAACAATTTTACAAAGGTTGAAAATATTATAAATCAATTAATAAAATCCGCCAAAATAACGTACATATTAAATTAACAGGAAACATACATTTTTGAATTCTACGTTTTATTCTGTTTTTTTTTTTCATAAGTTTAGGAAAGGCACTTACGTGGGCAATAAGTAATCTTATACTGAGTATTGCCTTCTCCTTTTCCTCTCTGGCACTTAGATCTGGCATTCTCATTTTATTTGCCGTAGTGATTCGCACTTAATACGATTAACAAGGTAGTCAAGGCAAAACTATATAAAAAAAATAACTTTAAATTCAAAAATTGAGTAAATAACAAATGAAATTCGAAGAAAGAAACATTATAAAACATGATTTTTTATAGATTTTATTTTTGTTTGTGGCCAGTACGCACAATAATTACAATCAGGAAAATCACACCCCTTTTCTTGCGTTCCGCTTAATTTATATAATATTTTATATAAGAACTTAAAATTTTTATTTAATACTTAACAGATTGAAAGACCAGAATACTATGATACCCCAAAAAAGATCAAAAAAGTATTGACGGATGATTTATTTCAAGTAACAAAAAGTTCAACTCCAGGATCATTGGTCCTAAAGAAGCAATGTGGCTGTATATTAAAATTTGGTTCCAAAAAGAAACCTGTCGTCATTGAATGTGATGATAGTCTTAGACCTGTTGAATGTCCTTGCCAAAAAGTTACTAACTGGGCTAATAGTCTTATTGGAATTTCACACTGCAATCGAAGTGAAAGTTCTGAAAAAGTGACTTGTGATCCCACCCAAAATAAAAATAATGAAAGAAAAGCTCTTTATGCAACTGTTGACATAACAAAAAAGAGCAACCGACAAAGTTCAGTGACGGAACAACCCACTTCAAGTAATTCAGATATCAGTTTTTCAAATTATCAAAATTTACAAGTGAATGAAGATAAAGAATTGGATACCTATGGTAACTACGAGAATTTAGAATTTGCCCTTTCATTAGAATATTATGAAAATGCAAAAGATTTACTAATGAAAGCCGGTGTAACTAAAAATGAATTAGATGCACTCAGTGCAAATCTCAACATTGTGGCGGAGGAATTGCCACTTCTTCCGAAAAAAATAAAGAAATGTACGAAGTGTGGACATTCTCCAAGACCCATAGATATTTGTCAAGACTATAAGAACAAAAGTGATGAATATTTACTAATGGAGCCAAATAAAGATTCCAAGGTAGAAAATATCCACCCAGCAACTAGATCAATTTCTGGCTACACTCCAATGTCTCCTAATCCTAATTGGTCACAGAGCTTAAAACACCCAATCCATAAAATGCGACGTACAGATATTGAAAAATCTCACAGTATACCTTCACTAAATGACAACATAACTAGTGCTAATGATGGTACCAATCTATGTAACAGCAACAAAGAAGCAATGCAGAAACGGTCAAGTTCAGTAGACTCTGCTCCACTGGTAGAAGATTTAAAAGAATTTGACAGTAACGCAGGAAGTCATGTCACTTCTTCCCTGGAGACATTAAGAAACTTAGTGTTGAATAACAGATTAGATTCACCTTGTGATAATGATCCCGACTGCTATGACTGCTGCAAATCTTCCGATTCAGAAAATAAAACTTCAGACGAAAGCTATCTAAAAGACAACATACCACATTTAAGAAATAAACTAATGGATAATGCTCAAATTAAAAGATCGTCAAGTGTCCCTTGTAAAGGAGGCAACAGAGATTCATCCAGTTCCAACGATTCTGGTGTATCAAGTTGTTCTTTGAAACATGGTCGTGACGTGCCATTATATGAAATGCCTATAACATCGGGCAATTCAAGATATCAATATTTCACACAGAAAAGGTTGCGTGGCAATTTGTTGGGGTGTCTTCATGGATCATTACCAAGAAAGTCCAAATCATCGGATCCTTTACGTGATATGTCAATACAAATTCATAAAGCAAACGTACATGCTAAATCTTCATCTGCTGAAGCCGAAGTACCTGTATTGCCACCGAAGCCCTTTAAAGGTTGTTGTTTTTTAAACCTTTAATTAATTAAAAACCATTAGGCATCTTCTATAGTCATTATGTGTAATGTTCACAGGTGTAATGGATACACATAGTACATCAAGTGGCACATCTGATATGTCTGACTACATTGAAACACTTTCTCTTACATCGTCCCAGTCTTCTTCAGACACGCCTGCGTCAGCTATGAGGTAAGCTTAAGTCACAACCGTTATTACCATCACCATTTATTTATTGACAACAGTAAATAGTTTGGATATTGTATCTTTTTCATAAAGCTTTAACTTTCCTATTGTTTTAACTTCACTTTTACTTGAAACAACAAAGACATACACATAATTTACCACGACAATTAAGCCATACAGCATTTTGTTCCCGCATAGAAAATCTATTAACTTTAAGTAAATAACTTTATTTCAGATTCAGTCGACAGCCCATGAGCACATTGCGGCCACGTTCGGGCAAAGAGTACCACAACATTGATCCCGTCATAACCTCCATGTACAAGAATGGCAAAGACCTCGCCAACTATACTAACCTACCGTAAAATATTCCTATTTAAAAATAATCTGAGACTATATTAATAGATATTAACATAAGACTGTTACAGTGGATTTTTTTTCCATTTTATTGTTTTTGTTTGAACTGTTAGATTTTGTATTTTTATACAAATAAATCCAGGCTAATTAGTTATTTCATACACAGTGTTAGAAATTAGTTGTTTTTGCATTTTTTACACTAAACGAAAATATGTGAAATATATACTATCAAACATTAATTTTGAACATAACTGTCATTATTGTAACCACCACAAAACGTAATAAATAGCATTTATTTATTAGAAATTTACGAGACTGATGAATATAATTAGATTGTTTTAATCATATTAATACAAATAATCTATAGGCAGTTTGAGTATAACCTTTTCGAACTTTGTGTTTAATTTAATGATCACACAAAATTTTGATTTAAGATGTATAAATTTGTATAAAATGTAAAAATTAGTATTACATGACAACAACGATTGCTGAATACCAAATATTATTTTGAATGTAGTACTTAGTTTATTAATTTATTATTTTAAGTTGTATTGAGCGTTTGTTTTATCATTCTTAATCTATCCGATTTTAATAAACTAAAAAATATTTAGCAAATGTTATCATATTGATAAACATTGAACAGGGATAGGCCCTTCCTAATATATTATTAGAAATGAAACTGGCCCTGAGCATATTTTATCCTCCAATCTATATTCGATACGTTTCCGATTAGTAATATTATTCCAGTTATACTTAATAATTATGTATGAGAGTAGAAGTTAATCTGAAATTAATGTATCCGTAACATCGCATTATTCATAGATGGGTGGAACACGTTCGTATTATCCAGATATTAGAATACATGTTACACAATTATCATTATTAAAAAAAAGTGCTAATTTTCAACCTTATATCATTGTAATTCATTAAAAGATTAACGTCAAACTCATGTAATTATACTACTTTATAGGTCAGCCATCAACGATTCGTGATTTTGGCTAAACTTAGCGTCGCGGGAAGACTTACAAATAGACGTAATATGTGTTCCCAATAACACGTCCTATAATATTTAATAATGATGGCTCTTTGTCTCTCTGAAAGTTATTTATTAAGTGTCAGTAATACCACCTGAAAAAAAAATCTAGTAGCACCCAGAGTCCAGACGTAAAGAAGATTAAAACAATCCCAGCGCTGATCAAACATTACCCTCTATTAATAGCCAGATACTAATAAAGCTTGAATATGGGGTTTTATGTAATTGTAACAGATTACCCACCAGTTGCAGAAAGCATCCTTAAAGTTAAGCTTCCATCAAATATAATAAATGTAATCACTTTCTTTTTCATTTTGACAATCAAAGATAGCATGTGATACAACGAAACATTCACTTTAAATATGCCTTCTGCAACTGGCGGTAACTGAGACACTTATAATTAAGTAAGGCAGAAGCATATCTCTCTTCTATTTTATTTGTCACGTGCCATTACTAATTAATTTGTTTGTGTAGCTAATAAACAAATCAATGGTAAGAATCTACTAGACTCTTTGAAGTATACCGGATTCAAAGTAATTGAAACTATAAAACAATGTTAGCTGATAATATAAGTGTAACGTTACATATCCGTAGTGATCTCGCTAGCGTCCCATCTGATAATCGTAACTCCATGTCGTGTACATTATCTGTATGTACTGTTCGTGCGTTACTGTCAATAAACAATACATTTGGAACAATGTTGTTTTATTTTCACATTCACATGATATTTATTTATTTATTATAGTAATCAACAGCATACACAACAATTATTTTTACAATCATAATCTAGGTTTAACATAAAGCCACAAAGGTTACATACATTTTTAATTATAAAATGAAATCATAATATATTAGCAGAATAGACTTAAAAATCATATAATGCGTGCGCGCGTGTATGTTTGTGTGTATGTGTGTGTAAAAGAGAGAGAGAGAGAGAAAATTGGAGTGTGTGAGTACTGCGAGTACTATTGTTACAATTTTACGATGATGTTTTATTATTTAAGTTTTTAACTTAATTTTTGTAAGTGAAATACATCAAATTCAGCGTACTGTTTATTATAAGTTTATCACGGAATTATCGAATTTCGGGCAAAATTTGTATGAGATTTGGGACCATGCAAATGGCTCATGTGACGCGATCTTAAAGATTTAGTGAAAAGGCTGACAGTAGACTAAGACAGTCAATCGAGCCACTAAAAATTTCTTACAGTAGTAACATGTCACTTTGATTCCTTCTTTGTTCAGATATTTAGTGTGTCGATACCATAGTGAGAATACACTTCCTCATAACTGTTGAATTCTTTAAAATCTTTAAAATTGAAGTATTTAATAAACTGTCTCTGTATGGTTCAAGCCTTTTGATATTGTATATTGGGGTGACCAGACATTATATGCATATTCAGGAATACACCGGACATACGCAAAGTAAAGTGCGTTTACACATTCCAGATTACTGAAGGAAAGGGGTACTTGTTTTATGAAACCCAGTTGTCTGAAGGCTCTATTTGCTACATTATCAACGTACTCATTCATTGAAAACTTAGTATCGATTTGGATTGAACGGCAGTCAGTCTGGGTATGCACGTTTCGTTAATTTTGTAGTCAAATTCAATTGGATTTTTTTTACGAGTCAGAGTAATATGATTGCACTTTTTAACATTAACTATGATTCTGTTCCTTGCGTAGTATTCTGTCAAGGCATTTTGGTCATGTTGTAGTCTAAGACAATCTTCAAGTGAACGTATTTTGACATTTTTTTTTTGTCGTCAGCGAACATTAAATACTGTGCAAGGTGGAAGAACCTTCCAATATCAAATAGATAAGCGTTATATAAAACCAAACCTAAGATAGACCCCTGTGGTACTCCTGAGGGTATTATTACAAAGTCACTTCTAGCTAGCTAGTTGAATGAACGCATGAAGTAAACCTCCGAAGCAAGCTCCAATTTACACCTAGCACGCTTAGTTTTTGATGTAGGATTACATGATCTTCTCGGCCAAATGCTTATTCGAAATCCGTGTAGATCACATCCACTTGATATTTCTCGTCCATGCTCTGTGATACGTAATCCGTAAAAACAGCTAAATTTGAAAACTTTGAAAAAACTGAAAAAAAAAATTATTTATGGTATTAATTATTAATTATGGTAGAATGGAACTCACTCATAGGACCTCGTCCATTCTAAGGACTACTCACGCTAAAGTTCATGGGATGACGCTCAATGGTAACATGAGCTCCCCAAAACACATCGACGTCGAATGCTATGTACCATGTTGATGGGTGTTCTCAGTCACGCTTGCATGCGTATTAAAACAGCGCTTAGAGACAAAATGACAATAATTATGAATAAAATATACTTAATTGAAACTTAAGACAAACGTTGGGTTTGGTAATGGGATGACGATTAGCATAGAATAGAAGATCGTGTCGTACGCAAGCGATGAGATGATGAAAATATTTGAATGTCTGTCTAGACGAAACATGTGCCTACTCCTAAATTTTTAATATCTCTAGCTGAAAATATTTAATGAAAATAAAGAACTTTGAACTTTACAATCATATCAACGGTACCGCTGCGCTAATAGTATGTACAACGGCTAACAAGACCGCATTCAGGATAAACAAACACTATTTTAATTGTTCTTGCTTACGAAACTTCTTTGTACCGGCTCAAAACAAAGCAGTTGATGCAGTATTTTAATGCAGAAGCATTGTTCCGTGGGAAATTAATTATGCATTTTTCGTTTCGTCGTAATTATATTTTATTTATATTTATTCCTAAAAGTTCTTACTAAATTCTATCGGCCTTACAAACAAACTTGGTATAAAGTTATAACTGATGATAAACAAAGAAAATGCAAAATGTTTACAATATCGTTTACAACACTGTCAATACAATGATAATTCTGTAGTTTTCCGAATACCAAGCTGCCTTGCAAATAAACGCATTATTTGTAAGGCCGTATATATTTATCTAAGTCTATCGCATGTAGAGTTTATTGTGTTCTTTAACGTTAGTCTAAATAAAAAAAAATCACATTCTGCCTTAGCTTATTCAGTGATGTACCTACTATATTGTGTATTTTTGCACATTTGTTAATGTTATCGCCTACACTGATTCTTTTGCCTATTAATGAAATACTGTAAATTTGTGGCATTCTTGGCGATGTAGACGAAAACACAGGATGTGCTTCTTACACCGGTCATGCCAACATTTGTCAGAATAACGTCGACTGCAAAAATGTTGTATCTGAAGTCGAAACTATGCTATGCAAAGTCTTTGTATGGGCTCGGCATAATTTAGTCCAGTAGAACCTTAAAATGATAAAAGTTTGTGCGTTCATCGCGAAAACGTCTACCTGTGTCGTATTCCCTCAATCCGATATCACTCCTCAAACTACCTAAGTTTAACGTTACGTAAGTATGAGATCTCAGATCTAGGTCTTTTACCGCATATGTCACAAGGAGTGATGAGAGAATTTGATCTTGTTGATACCAGCAGCCGAATTCGGCTACCAGACATAATGTCTAAATGCGAAATAGACGGGTCACCGTACCCAGGTCGAGGATGCAAAGATGATAACATGTCCACATGCAGCAATGGTCCCCCTCCTCTCTGAATGGCTTGCATCAGTCATAAATCAACACACCAAGGAGCTACATAATAAACACTTAGTGAGTGAATGCAGACATCCGAAACAAGTTCTTCCATATATATACCACAAGCTGGTGAAACTCACACCCCAAGGTAACGTAAAATTACTCATTTGATAACGAGCGCGGTCCTTTTAACAAACATCTGTTTGTTAGAGTATCACTAACAGGACTGTGCAGGACTGGAACTGGCGTGAAAGCAGGAGACACGGCCGCAACATCATTCTGGAGTAAAGGAGTTTGGCTACATACCAAGCCAAAATAAAGCAAGGCAAACATTTGCAAGAATATCTGTCCATCGTACTAAAAATAGGTGCACAGTAGACCGACAAAAACCCGTGATCATTTAAACATAGGTTACATTATATGAAGTAAATGTACAAAGTTTCAGTTAAATTACTTAATTAATTTAGTATCTTTTTGTAGATATCTAAACCTGATTAAGAAATTAATTAAGATATTTACAAAGAGATAATCGCGCAACTTTTACAACTTAGTACATTAGAGTTCCATATCTTGCTCTTAATTGGCTCGCTCAGGCTACTTACGAAAATCTTCATAAGATATAAAACCTATGTGTCTCATTCACTTAAAACAATCTATTAACTACTACATAAATTTTTGAAAAATTTCAGTACCAAGTAGTATAATAATTAGAAGTCATAACCACAGATGCGATCAATAAATTAAATCATTTAATTAATTCCAACGTTGTTTGATTTATCGTTGAAATATCTCTTTCTCGTAAAGTGACAAGCTTAGTAGGAACATAAGAATATAATGGATAATATAATGGATATTTATTAGGCTGCAAATACTTAGGACTTAAGTCAGAAATTGTAAAACTTTTTATTCGGTATATAACAAATATCTAGGAACCATAAAAGAACATACATACATTTAGAGTTATATTCGTGGCTAACTATAGAAGGATTTCTCCTAATTTAAACGTTTATTTACCGAAGACAAGTTACAACATAGAAATGTGCAGTACATCCTGTGAATAATAATAGTGCTATAATAACGAATGATCAGTGGCGAGGGTATCGGCAAGCAAGAAAGAAGTACAATCGCTCGATAGTTCAAAATAAAACTAAACACCGCCTATTAAGTTAATGAACGCAATGCTCAGACAGTTCTTGATGTATACGATCTACATACAATGAAATGAACTGTGGAGCGTTGTAAATGTACTAATGCGGACTTAGTTTAAATCAATCAAAAACATCAAAATTTCTTTATATGTACACAGTCATTTACAATCACATATGAAACTCTCCTGGTAGATTTAGATTCTAGCTCGAATAGTTTAGTTCTACTTATAAAATCCACATTTGTTCATTAACTGTTTTATAATGTTTCTGATCCAAATAAGGGGTGTAATAATAATCCCTCGTATGTTACAATTATAGAGAAATATAAATTTAGGAATGGTTGTTTACGGCATATTAAAATTACCCGCTGAAGTATAAGATGCTAAGCCCAGAGCATTCAACATATTTTATGTTGCTTACTATTTTGTGCAAATATCTCAGTGATGTAAATTTGTTACACGGAAAATATAACGTTCCAGAATACTCAACGTTAAACGTACACAGTTGCAATCTATATCTGTCTTAGAATAACTTTAAAAACTTTGTATCTGGGATGATCGTGAAAAGGTTCGGTTTTGGTCATCAGGATTCGGATCCCTTCGATTGCTTCCGCGACACGTTTATTCAATTAGAATATCAAGTACTAAGCCAATGAATGCGGGATTCGAAATGGAATGGTATTTGAATATTCAATAGCCCACCAATCACGTATTATATTTCCAAGCTCTTTTATCCGGTTTCAGGATTATAAATAAGTCAAGTGGAATTATAGCCTTTATATTAATGGAAAACTGTATAACCACGAGCGGATTCCCATTGCTTACGAATTGTCTGTTAAATATTCAGGGTAATTAAAGCAGATTAATTATTTAACTAATTTTAGAAGTAAATTTACTTTTTTTAATGTTGTGGGTTTATGTATATTCATCAAACAACTATATTTTTTCATAATTCTTGATATAAGAAATTTGAGAATAAGTATTGCTTCACAATTCAGAAAAAAAATATTTGTTCCAATTAAGAATAAAGCTAATGCTAACAAATAATTAGGTAATTAAGATATCGTAAGTAAGCGACAAAATTTTCAGATGGGCTGGGTACATCGTAAGCCTTTGAACGCGTTAGGGACAAGTTGTTTCCCCAAAACTTTCATTCTGCAAATCGATGCGGTAGGATCACCAGATTCAAGATCTCTGGCTATTGCTGAGACCGTGAATACTCATATTCTTCAGGTACCGCAACATAACAAACCATGTAGGGATTTAACATAATTAAGAAAACTATTCTAGAAAATTAAAATTTATTGAAGATATTATAGAAAACAAAGCTAAATTGGCTTCTATATTCTAATTGAGGCTGGTTATCACAAATACAGACGGACAAGCTCCAAGCTAGTAAGGCACAGATTGAACCACACACTTTAACATCTGCTCGAAAAATACACTATACTACAGAAAAATATACCATTCGAGTTTTTTTTAATTGTGGGTTGTGGTCCAGACCTACATGTATATCTGCTGTAGCATTTGATATTAATTATTATTATTAGCAATTTTTAGTGGCTTGAGTTAATCTAGCAATATCGGCCGAATGGACTGTTTTAAATGATGAACCATTTTTTTAATGAAGCTTCAGTAGAATTACTACTACTAAGAAGTATTACTGCAAGCTTCAGTTGGCTACAGCTCTTTTAGTTCAGACATATTATATTACTTGCGGTTAATTTTGATCTGCGCGCTAATAATAAATATTTCACGTAATGTTTGTCTGCCATGGTTCATGGATTAGGGTGCACGCTATACGAGGACTTAATCTCCTGCACATTATACAGTATAATTACCATAATATTTATTTGTAGGGAGAAATAAAACAAAGAGCTCCAAAATCTGCACAATGAAAAATAAAAGAGTCACCCAAACAATTGAAAAATGAATTTAATGCTGCCTTTTATTGTATGGATCTTCTCATTGTTGTAATTTATATCCCTGACGTTCTTCACTCACGATTTATCGGTTACGAACGGCCCGACGCAGGTGTACGACTGTTCTTACTGATTTTATATTTTTGTCTTAATAGCGTTTTTAGTATATCTGGGTTACAAGTTTATAGAGGACGATTGACGTAAGTATTTAGGTAAAAGCGGTAAAAGGCGATAGTATATTACTTTTTTATTTTATTTGTATGTTATTTTGAAAAAAGCTAAAAAAAACAAAAGAATGTTTGGTTACTTACTTTTGAATTATGCATAATTAGTGGGTTAAAATTATTTCAAACTAGCTGACCCGGCAGACTTCGTACTGCCTCAATCGATTAATAAAAGACAAACTTTTCTGTAAAATAAACAAACAAAAGGAATAATTTTTTTATTAAAACAAATAAAAAAAATCCTCAGTATGAATGAAATTTTATTATTGTTTTCGATTGACACATGATGTTGCTTACTTACAAAACAGAGTTTTCCTGAAATACTCACTGGCTATTTATAAGATTCAATTTGATATTGACAGACACACAGTTATGATACAGTCGGTTAATCAATTTAAAGCTTTCTGATAAACTATATTGTTTGTCTTGTTAGGTTCAGAAACTTTATTTTTGGACAAAACTTAAGCTTTATCAATCTACATAATATAGTTTGTTGTCTAATGTCAAATAATATTGCTTGCGTTCAGAAATTTAATTTATGACAATACTTAAGATTTTTTGTTAACAACTGAAGTTAATTTTTTACCTCCTAAGAAAGTTAGACAGGGAAAAAATTCTAAGTAGTTATTGATTTTAAACTATAATTTAAATTGGTTCTGAACGACGGGGGACACGTCAAAAGAAAATCAAAATCATTGTTTTTATTAAATCCGAGTATTTCATATTTATACATTCTTCATCATCTCTTCATCCTTTTACACATTCTCTGGACTTTCACAATTAATTTAAGACCAAAATTAGCCAAATCAGTCCAGCCGTTCTCGAGGTAAACCTCGAGACTAACGAACAGCATTTAATTTTTATAAATATAGACTAGCTGACCCAGCAAACGTTGTATTGCCGATATTAAAATCGCGATACAAAAGTAACTGTTGATCGTAGATGGGTGAAAATTTGAAGTTGTATGTATTTTTTAATGCTGACTCATAATCAAACAAATTTAAAAAATAGATGTTGGCCGATTCTCAGACCTACTCAATATGCTCACAAAATTTCATGAGAATTGATCAAGCCGTTTTGGAGGAGTACGGGAACGAACATTGTGACACGAGAATTTTATATACAAGATTATCTCCGCTATCACCCACTATCGGGAATACGTCGAATTAACAATAACCCGGTATATATATACAACAGCTATTACTATACTTAAAAACAGTATGTAATTAATAGATGTGGTATTTACATTATCTATAATAATATTAGAGAAAGTTAGAACTACTGAATTGTTTAATTATATTGATGAGAATGCCCTATACACTATGCTTACCCGAGGTGTAAAAAATGGAATAGTTTCAGGCCCAAAGGCCAAGGGAATGTGTTAGAGTCACACTATCGTACTATAAAATAGCACGAATTCATGAAATTTAGTTCAGTAAAAAACGTACAGTCATTCGACATAAGTTTAAAAGCAAACAGTTGCTTAAAATGTAGTTATTTCAGCTATATCCATTTTTTACAAGATTATAGCCCTCATCTGTGAATCTATCAATGAGTGCACGTTTCATACAATCGAGTCAATCGCTTTTTTTTTAGAGAGCTTCGCTAGGCTGCTGCCATCAGCCAAAGTGAAAGTACTAACTGACAACTGCGTGATTTTTTTAAAGATCTAATAAGAATTATGATGTTTTAAATTTATGGTTTGTGTATTTTGTGTTTTGAATTGAAACAAACTTCACCGGAAGATAATAGAGATAACACAGTAAGGAACACCCATGAAAGTATACCAAAATTGAAAAAATACATAAAAATGCATAAATATAAAAATAGACAAAAAGGAAGAAAATATGTGACCAGTGAACCAGTGATATAGTTGATCAATGCTGCTAGAACCAAGATAGGCAAACTAATCTGTTTTAGATCGGGTAATACCCGCCCAAGATTCATGCGTTTTGTGACACAGGCCTTTGCTGGAACAAATATAAAACCTAAAGATTATAGTACTTGTGTCACGAAACGAATTGACTATCTAAAGGAGAAGATTTCTGCGTGGGCGAACCGGATCCGCCGCTATAAAAAACGTGCAGACAGATATTATCAGAATCGCACCTTCCAAAGTGACCAAAGAAAGGTATATAGAAGTTGGGAAGACAACGCATCCTGTGGAACTGATGTTCTCCTGCCAAATATGGATGAGATGTACTCTTTTTGGAAAAATATTTGGTCGGTGCCCATCACTCACACTGACAATGAATGGATGAATACCGTTGAGCGCTCGTGTGAACAGTTGCAACCTATGGCGCCTGTTGTTATTAGCCCACTTGATGTCACAAACGCAATTAGTTTAACCCACAACTGGAAAAGCCCAGGGCCAGATGGGTTACAAAATTTTTGGTTGAAATGGTTGCGGTCTTCACACGGGTGCTTAGCTAAACAATATCAGGAAGCCATTCAGTCGGAATCCCTCCCTTCTTTTATGACTACAGGTAGAGTTCGATTCAGGCAGGCAACGCGAGCACACGTGCCGCGTTATCCGATAAGTCGTCGGATGACGAATCGGAAAAGGAAGTCGGAAGCATTTCTGACGCGAGCTCCGCGGCCTCGGTTAAACCGAGGAAAATGATTTTAAGGTTAGCTCGTCCGCCTGTTCTACAGGCATATTTTAACGCCCAGGCGACCCCTAAGGTCCCGGTAGGTACTCTCGACCGCACGGAAGCCTCTCAGGCCTCCAGTGCTTCACCGGCCCAGCGGGATACCGCTCTTCCGTCGAGAGCAGAGAGTGTCGCGTCGGACACGGATGGCTTCACCACCGTGAGCCGTAAAAAGAAGCGGACAAAGGAAGCGTCTAGCGCTCCTTCCTCCCCGCCGCCCGCAAAACGCGCTCCGCGCGACCATCCGCAAGCCGTGCGGCCCCCGCCTCTTTTCATAAGCGACAGGGCCCAGTGGCTTGCAGTACGCAGAGCGATACCCTCATCGCTTCAATACACGGCCAAGGCCTATACCAGCTCTATTAAGATAGAGCTGAAGACAATTGCGGACCACCGCTCTTTAACATCTATACTCAGGGAGCTACGTGTTGGCTTCCACACGTACGCCCTCCCTGAGGACAAAAAACTGCGGGTCGTTCTTAGGAACATCCCAAGGGAACTCGACATTAAAGAGATCCACCCTGACCTCGAAGAGCAGGGCTACCCTGTGAATGAAGTCCATCGCATGCACAAACGAATTGATAGGTCGCCGCTGAACCTGGGGCTGGTCGTTCTCGACCTCACTAAGGAGGGCAAGGCGATATTCAATCTGAAGGCCGTGTGCTCTCTACACGGCATCAAAGTGGAGGCTCCGCACAAAAGCGGCGGTCCAGGGCAGTGCCATCGCTGCCAGTTATACGGCCACTCTGCCCGCAACTGCGAGGAGAAACCTCGCTGCGTCAAGTGTCTTGGCAACCATGGAACTCCTGAGTGCACCCGCCCTACAGTGTGCGCGGAGCCTCCGGCATGCGTGCTCTGTGGTGCCGAAGGACACCCTGCAAACTACCGCGGGTATCCCAAGGCACCCAAACCGAAGCGCAAGGGTCCGCCTAGGTTGCGTCAGGCCCAGGGGCCGAACAAGAAGCCAGAGGCCTTCATCCCGGCCCCACCGCCCAAGACGAACGCCTGGGAAAAGTCTCCTTTCAAGGAGACAGCACCAGCGCCTACCATGGCCCCCGCGCCCCTCCGGCCACCGCTAGCGTCCCGCCCGGCGGCGTTGGTCCCGCGACCGAGGCCACCGGCGCTCGCGTCCGCGGCAACAGGTAACAAAGGCGGCAGCACCTTTGCCTTCATGTTCGAACTGTCAGAGCTGTTCGACATTGATGAAATCACAGCCCTGGCCAGCAGGCTCGATGCTGTCCGGGACGACCCACCGTCGCTCCTGCAAGTTATGGCAGACAACGGCAAAATATTCCGTGCCCTCACCGATATAGGGCGAAAGTATAAAAACATTCGCGATGCCTAATTACGTAAGCGGACGGGTTAAACCACATACGCTCCGTATAGCGTATTTTAACGCCCAAGGCCTTAAGCCTCAACTAGACTTGGTGAAGGAGTTCGCTCACGAACATCAATTAGACCTATTCTTAGTGCAAGAGACATTTCTAAAACCACGTATACGCGATCCGCGTATCGCTAATTATAACTTAGTCAGGAATTATCGCACCACTCGTATGGGCGGCACCCTCATTTATTTTAAAAGGTCTCTACACTGTATACCTATAGATCCTCCGATCCTCACTAACATCGAGGCCTTTGCCATCCGGGTCAGTATGGCGAATCACCAGCCGATCACTGTTATTTCAGCTTATCTTCCGCCCAACAAAAAAGCATTATACACAGATATAGAAGCATTACTCGGCCACGGGGCTGCAGTCATAGTGGGTGGCGATCTTAACGCCAAACACTCCAGCTGGAACAGTAGAGCCACAAATAGAAACGGAATCTTATTAGATTCGCTGACAGACACGCTGAACTTTTCAGTAATAGCACCCGACGAACCAACACATTATCCGGATAATGTCGCGCACCGACCCGACATACTAGACGTTGCGTTACTTAAGAACGTAACGCTCAATGTAAATTCAATCGAGGTTTTTCACGAATTAGAGTCAGACCACCGGCCCGTCGTCCTAAATCTAGGCCCACCGGTTAACTTTCAACCACCGACGAAAACAGTGATCGACTGGCAACGGCTGGAAAAGGATCTCGAGTCTATCAAGTCCGACGACCTTGACCTTATACCGGACGTCATCGACTCGGTCGACACGGCTCACAGTGCTATCTCTCATGTGACGTCACATATACAGAATAGGATCAAGGCCTGCTCCAGGAAGGTTCCGACGATGCAACCGCATTGCCTAAACCTGCCTCCAGAGGTCAGGAACTTACTCACACAGAAGCACAGAGCCACTAGACTTTACGACAGGTATCCGTCGGTCGAGAATAGGCGCCACCTCCGCTACCTACAGCGGGTGGTACGGGAACGTATCGCGGAACTCCGCGGCGAACGTTGGGACCGCTTGCTCGGCAATCTTAAGCCATCACATGTGGCTTTCTGGAAGCTGCCTCGCGCGTTCAAACAGGAGCCGCCCACTGTCATGCCTCCTTTGGACAGACCGGGACTGCAGCCGGCGCTCGATGACGATGAGAAGGCTGAATGCCTCGCCGATAGTCTCGAGAGTCAGTGCTCTCCAAATACAGCAGCCGACCCGACACACGTTGACGAAGTTGATCGTGAAGTTGAACGTCGCTCCGCTCTGAGCGATGTAATAAAACCCACCTCTTACGAAGAGGTGAAGCTAATCATTAAGGAGCTTCACTCCAAGAAGGCCCCGGGGCCCAACACTATAAATAATAGGGTTCTTAAAATCCTACCCTCGACACTTATTACTTTATTGGTTACCATTTTTAATATTCTATTGTCTAATAGCGCGTTCCCCGAACAATGGAAACATTCCATTGTTATCGGTATCCCAAAACTCAATAAACCTAAAGCTAATCCGAGTAGCTATAGGCCTATTAGCTTAATTAACTCGATCGGGAAACTTTACGAAAGATTAATTCTCGCGCGTCTTAATCATTACATCGCGGAGCTCAACCTGATACCCGACATACAGTTCGGATTCAGAACCGCTCACTCGTGTCCCCAGCAGGCTCACCGACTCACCGAGTACATTCTCGTACGGCGTCAACTTCACGCTACCACGGCAGCCGTGTTTTTCGATGTCGCGAAGGCATTCGACAAGGTATGGCACAACGGCTTAGTATTCAAGCTGTATCAATTGGGAGTGCCAGATAGGCTCGTGCGCATCATACGAGCCTACCTTACTGATCGCTCCTTCCGATATCGAGTAGAGGGCACCCTATCCTCACCCAGACCCATCAGGTCTGGCGTGCCACAGGGTTCAGTCCTCTCTCCCACTCTTTTCTCGCTCTTCACGAGCGACATTCCCAAGTTTCCGAGTGTCCAGCTCGCTCAGTACGCTGACGATACGGCACTCTACTTTGGCTCCGCTCTATTGAACCGCTCAACCTTGAGCAGGAACATTAAAGTACTTCAAGCCGCCGTCGATGAACTAGGCAACTGGTTCAGAAAATGGCGGATTGAAGTGAACCCCACCAAGAGTGCAGCGGTACTCTTCGGTAACGCGAATAGCATCAGCGCTAAAAAACGACCGACCGACGTCATTAAATTGTATGAAACACCCATACCGTGGGTGAAGGATTACAAATACTTAGGAGTCACGTTCAACAGCAATATGAACTTCAAGAAACATATTGATACGGTATGCAATAGAGCCCGATTTGTCCTCAGTCGCCTTTATCCACTTGTGTGTGGGCGAAGCAAACTTCCGCTCAAACACAAAGTGACGCTGTACAAAACCATCGTACGGCCCATACTGTCATACGCAAGCGTCGTTTCCGCGCACACCCGACCGAGCTACTTACGTCGTTTGCAAGTACTTCAAAATAAATTCACGCGCATGGCAACCGGAACCCCGTGGTTCATCCGAAACGTTGACCTTCACCGCGACCTAGAGCTTCCGACGATAGCTCAACACTTTAAAGAGATCTCGCGACGCTTCTTTGACAAGGCGCCTAACCATCCCAACATCTTGGTTAGGAAGGCATGCGGGTACACCCCCCTTCACCATAGTCTCAACCCAATAAGACGTCCCAGACACGTAACGGTAGACCCGGATGACGACATCACCATCGCGAACGCGACACCCACACAAACACCGACACAGACACGCACACACCGCCTTCGCAGGCGTAGGCGCGGTCAACCACCGCAAACCACTGGCACTCGTCGCTCTGACGACGGCCAGCGGCCCGCACCCTAGATACACCACACATTGTTTTGATACCCGACGAGACGTTAGTCCTCGTCCTGTAATCGCTTCACTTCACTCACTCACACACGGACTGACTGACGGACTGACATACACCACTTACACAATCACAAACACACTCCACAAACAGACACAAACATACATGCACACAAACATTTACACTACGTACATACATACAAACACACATACATACAATCATAAACACATACATACACACTTACATACATTACACAAAACATCACCACACTCGCCGGCGAGTGTGTACTTATCACCTTTTCATATTTCATCTTCATTTTCATTCTCTCTCCTTCCCACAAGCACACAGCCGGTCTGAGGTTCGAGTCTCCTTAGGAGACGCCCCGCGACTGTTGTTGCGTAGTCTTTGCGGCCTCCACGGCCCACGTCCTACTTCGCTGTGAAAGCCAGGGCTGCTAACAGCACAGAGGAGGTTTTAGTCGGTATGGGGTGTCCACTTACGCGGACACTCGAGTCCGACATATTACGCCCCGTTCCGGGGCGTAAATAAGTAATCGTATTTCCTCCTCTCAAAAAAAAAAAAAAAGACTACAGGTATCACCTTTCTGCTTCATAAATCGGGTAGTACCATGGAACCTAGAAACTTTAGACCAATAACATGCTTACCCACAGTCTATAAGCTCCTTAAATCCATATTGACATCAAAATTAAATAAAATTTATGTGAAAATAAAATTTTAGACCCTGCTCATAATGGATGTAAGGTTGGGTCCCGTGGTACAAAGGAGCTCCTCCTCATTGACATGGCTGTTAACCAACAGGTTCGTCGAAATAAGAAGAACCTTTCTGCCGCTTGGATTGATTATAAGAAGGCCTATGATTCGGTGCCTCATACGTGGTTGAGACGAGTACTTGAACTGAATAAAGTTGATAATGGTCTATGTACCTTTCTTGGCTCATGTATGAGGCAGTGGACCACAGCTCTATGTCTCCATGATGCGGCGGGGAATCTTAACATTTCGGAACCTATAAGGATTGAGCGGGGTATCTATCAGGGTGATAGTCTGAGTCCTTTGTGGTTTTGTCTAGCTCTGAATCCCTTAGGTGTTCTACTGAGGAATACTAGGTTAGGGTTTCAGTTTCGTAAGCGAGGAGAAACAATTTCTCACCTCTTATATATGGATGATATAAAGTTATATGCAAGGAATAAACAAGACTTGATATCATTATTAAATGTCACGCAAACATTTAGTCATGATATCGGAATGGAATTCGGTGTGGATAAATGTGCGACCATACATGTACTCAGAGGCAGGGTTGTAAATAGCGAAAATATACAATTCTCAGAGTCATTATTTCTCAAATCACTTAGTGCGACTGAAACCTACAAATACCTTGGTATATCAGAATGCCTCGGATTTTTAGATAGGGACATTAAACAGCTGGTGGTGGTACGTTTCTTTAACCGACTAACTAAAGTTTTAAAAAGTCTCCTGTCTGGTGGAAACAAGGTACGTGTTTTCAACAGCTGGGTAATGCCCCTTCGACACTCTAAATACGTAATACACTTTCGACATTCTAAAGTGGACTCAGACCGAGCTTGACGCCCTAGATAGAAAGGTCCGTAAACTACTGACGACATACCGGATGCACCATCCACGCTCATCTTTGATGAGATTATACATCCCACGGAAATGTGGAGGCCGCGGGTTTCTAAGTGCCAAAAACCTGCATAATCGTGAGCTGTATAATCTCAGGGAATATTTCCTACGTAAAGAATGGGCAGTGCATCGAGAAATTGTGGCAGTAGACAAAGGTCTTACTCCACTCTCTTTATCCAAAGAGAATTGGCGAATACCGGTGATACTCAGTACTCAAGATCGCATTAATGTATGGAGGGGAAAAGAGCTTCATGGACGGTTTTATCGGGCTCTCTACGGACCTGATGTAGACACAATTTCGTCTGTGACCTGGCTGCGATTTGGTGACCTCTTTGGGGAAACTGAAGGTTTTGCATGTGCAATTGCTGATGAAGTTATCAAGACGAATAACTACCGGAAATACATCATGAAGGATGGCACAGTAGACATATGTCGGGCGTGCCATCATCCTGGTGAGTCTATCAGACATATTATTTCCGGTTGTTCTCGTCTTGCCAATGGAGAGTATTTGCACAGACACAACCAAGTAGCCAGGATTACCCATCAGCAACTTGCTCTTCAATACAATCTTGTGCATTTTGAAGTCCCGTATTATAAGTATACTCCAGAGCCAGTTCTGGAAAACAGCCGTGCCAAGCTCTACTGGGACCGATCTATCATCACGGACTGAACTATCATTGCTGATAAGCCTGATATTGTGTTGGTAGATCGGTTAGAGCGTCGGGCATTTATTGTTGATATCACCGTTCCATGTGATGATAACCTTGTGAAAGCTGAAATAGACAAATTGTCGAAGTACCTAGACTTAGCACACGAGGTAACTGACATGTGGGAAGTTGATTCAACAATAATAGTCGTTTCCGTAAACGGTCTTATAGCAAAGTGCCTCGACCATCATCTCAAGAGGCTCTCACTTGATAACTGGATAAAGGGTCAGTTACAGAAAGCAGCTGTTTTGGGAACGGCACGCATCGTGTGGAAGTTCCTCAGTCTGTTGCCCTAACCACCGGCGGAATTGTCGTGAACCAACGCCGGCGGGACTCTATTTTTTATATTTATATTTGTAATATTGTTTTTTATAAATATGTTATATATATAAATGTAGAATATAAGATAAAATTGTAATAAAGAGAATAATAATAATAATAAAAAATAAGTAAATAAATGGATATGTGCGTGTGTTGTCGCACCAGAATAGCACCCCCCAACTCCTCCCGTGGGTATCGTAAGAGGCGACTAAGGGAAACATAGAACAGTGGTTGGGAAGCAGCATCCTTCTGAGATAGCACCAATATCAAGCAAAACCCCCTAAAAGCATGACACCCCAGTCCAGTATTAGCCACGTAACCGACGGGGCAGGTGGTGCTAACAATCCCTGGTGTGGCAACGCTAACACATACGGTACGCATACGTCGTCGCTACCTATGGGCCTGATGAGAAAGCTCATCGTCGCTCAGAGGGCAATTGAGAGGGCTATGCTCAGAGTTTCCCTGTGAGATCAAATCAGAAATAAGGAAGCCCGTGGGAGCACCAAAAACACCGACATAGCCCAAATGATGATTGCGAAACTGAAGTGGCAGTGGACAGGGCACAAAGTTCAACGGACAGATGGCCGGTGGGGCATAAAAGTCCCCAAATTTCGACCACGTACCGGAAGACGCAGTGTTGGTACGCCTCCCGCAAGATGGACAGACGATCTTATTAAGATCGCCGGAATATGTTGGATGAGGGAAGCTCCGGACCGATCCTCGTGGAACTCTTTGGGGGAGGCTTGTGTCCAGCAATGGACGTCTTCTGGTTGATGATGAATGGATATATAAAATCTCTCGTCACAATGTCAGTTGCCATACTCCTCCGAAATGACTTGATTCAATTTGATGAAATTTTATATGTATTTTTTGTAGGTCTGAATCGGTCAAAATCTACTCTTAATACCACAATAATGTTTTTTTATTAATTTATATTGCAATACATGGTCAGATCGGTTAGCTAGCATTATATAAATTTATATTGTCATTTTCAGCCAAAATGGTAACCTAAATGTTATTTATAATTGTTGTTCATACGCTGCTTATGTTTATGAAATAATATTCTCTTCTCTAACTGTAATGAAATGAGGAGAGTACGATGTTGATGTAAAGTAGGTACTATGCAAGCTGAATACGTAATGTTCATATGTAAACATTGGCTCAACGAATCTAAATGGTCACACAGTTATTTTCGGGTTCGTATTTTTCATGTGACCATTTCTATCAAATGAAATGATATCAGAGTTACTTTCATATTTAAAATGCTTTTTGAAACTATTTCTCGAGCATCAAAGCGATATTTTACCCAAAAAATGTTTACGTCAGCTATAATAACAGGGCGACCAAGCGGATAAATAGTTTTTCTGTCACAAAGGTTTTTGGATCTCGCAACTTGTAAGCCGCATTACCTGGGGGAAGTCGTTAACAACTACCTACCGAGTTTTAATTCAAACGATATAAGTTTACGAGATTGTAGAAAAATTGTTGATCAAGAAAAGTACGAATTTTTGAAAAGTTGACTTAATTTGTTATTCTACTGGTTTAGAGGCGCAGAGAAGGTTGGACTCGAAATAAATACTCTGTGAGCAAGAAGTATATATTGTGTAAGTTTGTGTGTACGTCGTACGACAAAGTTGCTTCCGCTAAGGCTTTGGGAGTCTGGGTAGTAATAGCAGAGCCGACTGTATCTGTACTGTATGTCGTCTGCTCCCATGAGCTGAGGAATACATAACGTGGTTTGCATCCGATACTTAAACTAGGAGTATGGCCGGCATACATCCACAGCCGAGGCAAACAACTAAAGGCGACATCTATTAACGCTATCTTTTAATATTACGCGGGGATTTATGTTTCAAGAATCTGGATGATACCATTATTTATTAAAATTTTTAAGTAAATATTTGTTTCTTAGTATAATTTCCGTTTTAGGTGTTGATTCTAACATAAAAGATTAATTATTTTAATAATTTAATAGTCTATTTATTGAAAATTTTCTTCTTTTTAAGGACCTTTTGTCAAAATTCGTACAAATTTAATAGTTTTTAAGTTCCTAACGCTAAAACTAAACGCTAGTTTTTACATATTTATTCGTTCCTAACAAATGCTTGACGTGCCATCTTGAATGAGCCATCGCTTTATAAAAATAAAAGTAAAAACGTACGTTAATTTTTGAGTATGATTGTAAAAAACGTAATAAATTTAGGGAAATAACGAGATTTTGTATCTGAAACTAGGTATTGAAAAAAACGACTCAGATCATCATAAAACAGATTCAAAAAACAAATTTCAGCAAAAAATTTAAAACAAATTACGTACATGTGACAGTCCTGAATATTTACTGAAAAGTAAATCTACAGATACTTCCATAACGTTTTAAATTTTTTGGTTCTTAGTACAAAAATAAACCTCACAATTTTGATATGTACTAAATGTTATGTAAAGTTATAAGGTACGTTTTGTATATAAAATCGTTTGTGTAATCATTTAATTTGACAAAGCTTACCGAAACAGAGTTCTCGTTTTGTGACGCCGATAAAAAATTGGAAGGACGTAAAAAAAAATTAAAATAGGAAAAATAAAATAAAATCTGTTTATTTCAGACTGTTCGCCCAGTGTTAGTATTTCTTACAAACTATGTTAGTTTATATTTCACATTGCATAATATAAAATTTAATTTAATTTTGATTTAATTTAATTAAGTTGAAATACTTGCCACCACATACTGAGGCACTAGCTATGTGTACATGTGTGTGCAATACAGCCGCAGCTCAGCGGACTTATTGCGGAGTGGACTGTGCGTAGGACTAGGAAACTAATCTGATCAACTGAACAACTGCTTCAAGCGATTTCCTCCTCTTCACAATTCGATTCACAGCTCGTTAATCTGCTAGCGAGTACACTTGGTATCAAGCGCGTGCACTGACGAGAAGATATCGGTGAAGAACTGTTCTATAATGAGCAAATGTTTTATAATGAGCGTGATAGGAGAAGGAAAAGGATAGATATATAGTGGCATTACCAAATATAGTAAAGTTTTTAGATTATTTATACATCTAGATAGACTATGACAGCTTTCAAAAAGATGAAAAAAAAATTACTTTAGAATTAACCTTTATTTTGAGCAATACACGCACACTAACACAATGTTTCATACAAATCGAGAGTGTCACACGTAGCTTGTCACGCAAACTAAAGTATTAAACCTGGCCTGTTTTTATCGGTTCTCTAACAGCAAGAGACTCTATCTATACGTATAAATATTTAGCCATTACAAACTGTTCTTTTGCAAATGTTTTTAATAAAATAGACTAACATATTGGGTGCAGTATAACAGACAAAGCCCTCACCGAAGAAGAAACACCACATACAATGGGGTATAATAACAACAATATCAGTTCATCACATCGTATTAGAGCCGGTCATGATGCGGTGTCCCTGTCTCGTAATCCGTAATCCGTGTACACTAATGTATAGCCGGCCCGGAACTACAATTAGTGTGTCGGTCGTCGGATATTACGAGGTAGTAAGTTTATTCCAACCCGGATCTATGTTATCTCCTCTATATTCACTTTATATATTTCTCAGAATTATTTTGAGTGTCATGTCCAATTCGGAAACTCAAAAAAAAATTTTTCATTAACTTAGCGCCTGATCTGGATTTTTTTGTATTATTTAGACTAATAGAACTGGCTTTTTTGTATGAAATAAAGGGACGAGACGAGCAGGACGTTCAGTTGATGGTATTTGATACGCCCTGCCCATTACAATGCAGTGCCGCATAGGATTCTTGAAATACGCAGAGCGGCGATACAATAGCGCTCGTCACATAAGATGTTTAGTCTCATTTACCCAGTAATTTCACTAGTTACGGCACCCTTCAGACCGTAATAGAATAATGCTTACACATTACTACTTCACGGTAGAAATAGGTGCCGTTGTGGTACCCATAATCTAGCCGGTATCCTCTGCAAACGAGCCTCCCACTGGTAAATGGCCATGGCCGTATGGACTTTTGCATATTATATAGACTCGTAGAACTGACTAAGAACAGCCAGTGATTTGATTAAAACATATCCCGAGACTATTTTAACGAGTAGTCCGTAATAACAACACAGCCTGAGATAAGATAATAGCGAGGTCTTAAAGGACGCTGGTCGTAATAGCCCACAGATTTAAATGGCTTAATGGCTTTAACGAGTTTCGTAAGTTCTCGTAAGAAAATATATGGATTTATATATAATAATAATAACATTTTAGTTTTATTTGCAGCTAAAAAACACACAAAAAATAAAACAATTCTTAAATTAAATTAAATTTGAAATTAAACAATAAAACACTCCATACTTATTAAAAGACTAGGAACGTTAGCCGCAAATAAGCTCAAGCTCGGCATATGCTTGCACACATATTATGCATGCTCAGCGCCGATCTTCCGCTTGAGTCATTGTGACTTCGTAACTCGTAGTCTCAATATATGTTGGACAATATTTTATATCAAATGAATCTCTATAATATTATAGAACGAATCTATTAAAATCATATTACCCAATAATATTTACACTAAGCACAAAAACATACAGCAATAATCTGTGTCTTCTAAAATCGATATTGTCTTTGTTTGATCTGATATATTATGTACACTTTACTATGACGAGTTAAGTGTAAGAGTGATCTGACAGTTAAAGTTCATAGGAATCAATATCACTTTGTCAGAAAACACATTCCCAAGTGTAACAAACACTACCTACTTGTTGTTTTCAAAGATTTCATCGTTGCTTTGCTAAAATTTCACAGCACATTCATTATTGCGTCGCTTTCCATTGCTTATTTTCATTTAGAATATGTACATCAGTGTTTTTAACAAGGGGTCGTTTCCAAAAAGTTTTATATAAACTTTTTAAAAGAGGTGACAATAATAAAAACAATGACTTAAAAATAGCGATATCTAGAAGTCGTATGTTTCAAGATCAGAATTCTATGTCATCGATTTAATTTTTGAGAGAATACTTAAACTTTAATCTAGCTGTAAGTTCAGACCACCCTCGACAGTGCTCTGTCATTAAATATTTTCTTGTGCAACCATTTTAAATGTGATTTAAATCTTAATTTGGATACCATGGATAAGGACCGACCGACGTGGAGATCTTTGGGGGAGGCCTTTGTCCAGCAGTGTACGTCTTCTGATGATGATGATGATGAAATCAAAATTTAGATCTGGGCATAATAAATACAAATAAATAACTTCGTAACATGGCGTTTGTTTACGAGGCACACGACCAAAGGGAAAGGGGGAATGATGGTGCGGGTGGAAACATAACGCTTCGTTACACTTTATGTTACGGATATTAGCATTGGCAAATGTTGACATACGGCCGTTTCATTGAAAATTCAAGGCTTCACGAACGTTATTATAATAACGTATCAAATTGATATTATTTAAAATCAGTTGAAATATTTTAATAGAACAAGACCATAAAAGCTCACTGGTTAATCAGTATTAAGTAATTACCGCCGCCCATCACAAGAGTTTTACAAGTCTGAAATAGTAATTGATATTCTAATTTGTGGCGTGTCGTACGAAGGTGGAATTCGGTGGCAAGCATGAGGTCAAACAGCTCTGCAGAATACTATCCGTGATATATTCGGTAGAAGACACCAAATGAAGGGACATCCCTACGTTAAGTCAGGTGATCTAGCCGTTCAGAGAGCACTGGATCCCGACATTTTTTTGGAGATTCCTGAAAACATAATGGTAATTTCTCTCTAGAAGTTTATATACTTTTATTATTTAAAGGGCAATATAAATTATAAGAAAGGATACAAAGACACTTATGAGTATTTTGTAAGAAAGACTGAATAACATTAATTTTACTCCTATCCAATTCTCAAATAGATCGAAATAAAATAAATGAGTTACATCCGGCATTTGTAGTACCTACCTACTACATGTAGGTTTGAATTTAGTCTACTCTCATCGTATTCAAAGACTAGTCAAGTCCAGCTACAATCATAAAGTCATTATTGTTATAACGCATTACATTATCTTGGTCGTATGTATTTCTGAGTCTTACCAACTTTAAAAACTACAGATTTATTTACTCGCATCCGATTGTACATCGTAACTTTTTAATGAAGTAAAACTGCTTTAGGAGCGACTTGGATGTAACTCAGATATTTTTTCGCTCCGTTACTTCCGTCAGAAACAAGTCAGTCAAACAATTTTTTTTTGCGTTTAAATTTAACGGGTTTTAAGAGAAATTCAAATTTCTCAGTTATATTTTTACGAAATCTCCAAGAGGTTTTATTTATTACTACTTTTATAAAAAAATATCAATTCCCTTAAATCCTTGTCTAGTATCGGAATACTGGGTCTCGAAATCTCGAGCGATTGCCAATTCTGCGGTCATCCGGAAGCCAAAGCTAATGTGGCTATGAAGAAGCTGGGCGTCATAAATTGAGCACAGCGTTACTTCTGTTTGTGGCTTGACCAAAGACATGACAATAGTTAATGTATTGCTGTCATATTTAGTCTGGCGCACTCCAGGATTAGTTCGAACCATTAAGCCGCGTGCAGAGCTGCTCGAATTGACTGGCATCTAGTGCTCTGTCAACGGCTAACGGCCAATACACAAGTGTCTTCCTCGTAGATATAGTTTCTTATGATATTATTAAGTTTTGTAAATAAAGTCATAAACATTATTATAATTCTATTTGTATAATAGGATCGTTAGATAAATGTAAAATAATATATACCGTTTAGAACTACTAGTAGTTCATCTAGTACTCACGAAGTCATAAATATTGAATATGAGGTAATTTAGAAGAAAAAATACTCTCTTATTCGTTCAAGTGTTAAAGATTTATCTTTCTCTAGTGTATTTTGTGTGTGTGTCATATGGCTCAACATCATATATAATTTTTCAAATACTCCAATCGAAAATTCAAACGTACTGGTTTTGCAACCTCACAAAATATTGTATCGCATTCTGGTATCGTTTCTATATTGAAGCTGGAAAGTGATGGAGTGCTTAAAGGGAATGTATTGAAAGAGTTATTTGTTTATTTGTGTGAAGTGATGCGGAGTGTTGAAGCTATTGGGAGCGGAGTGCGGAGTGCGTCACGAACGAACTCGATTTATATGAATAATGAAAGATATGAGTGCTGTAGCCCGCGCTGGTGTCGGGTTTTACGTGACGGTACTATTGGGTAAGTATTATAAAATGCATTACATTATATATCTACATTTTTATAAAAAAATACATATTTTAATTATTTTTTATGTACTAAAAACTTACCTAACAATATTACCTTAATTATATGCAGTTACTTTTATACTGTCTGTGTGCCCTCTTTCTGTTTACCAGTAGGTCCGTTGCACAGGATACCGGCTGGATTATGGGTACTACGAAGCTGTGGAATGAGCTTCCTTGTGTGGTGTTTCCGGGACGATACGACATGGGTACCTTCAAGAAAAGCGTGTACACCTTCCTTAAAGGCCGGCAACGCTCCTGTGATTCCTCTGGTGTTGCAAGAGAGTGTGGGCGGCGGTGATCACTTAACAACAGGTGACCCGTACGCTCGTTTGTCCTCCTATTCCATAAAAAAAAAATACCACAACAGTGCCCATTTCTGCCCTGAAGCAGTAATATTGTTTTCGGTCTGAAGGGTACCGTAGCTAGTGAAATTACTGGGCAAATGAGACTTAACCTCTTATGTCTCAAGGTCACGAGCGCAGAATTTTTGGGCCTTCCAAGAATCCTGAGCGTCACTGCATTATAATGGGCGGGGCACATCACGTCCGGCTCGTCTCGTCCATAATTTAAAAAAAAAAAACTGATTGTCCACCAAGTTTTATTGTTTACAAACATTCTCTCCAGTTTTGCGTTATTCTAACCCACAGTGGTCCTCCCTTAAGTTTCAATTTATTCTCCGATTGCATGAACTACCATACTCTATTCCTCTATTGTATATTCTCTGGAATACTTATTGCTCAAGTCTATTTTGGTATTTCATCGTCTTCCGGCTGATATGATGAAAGAGGCCTATCCATCACTTCTATTTCAATGTGGATATTGTTTTGTCTTTAAATACATTCACAGAATTAATTAAATAAATATACTCAAGATAATTAAGATATAATCTGCCTTGTCAACAAATCCAATAACTTGTTAATTCTTGATAAAGGTCTTTAAAATATGAGCGATGGCTCATTCTATTCGGAACAAATATATATCTCGAGGTTATACTAGCATTAACAATATACTAGCGTATATACAAAGCGTGATGGTAATTGATACGCCCTACCCATTACAATGCAGTGCCGCTCAGTATTCTTGAAAAACCAAAAAATTTTGAGTGGCACTACGAAAATAACCAATGAAAGAGATTTACATCTCTAACAGAGATACAGCAAGTAGAAAAGGAAATTCCTTATTGACCATAAAGCATCAAGACACTCTGATCGTATTATTATTATTATTATTATGACAACCGCGTTGTTAAATCACGGGATCCCAAAAGTTATAATGTTTCATTAACCGTGTTATAGCCTTGGTTTTGATGAGTAATCTCCGTAGTGTTATAACAACTATAATAGTGTGTACAACGGTCGTTAAACGATAAATTGTTTGTCAGTTTGATTGTGAACAATGAACACATTAAACAAACACGCATCACGCTCCATAGGTCGGAAATGTCAGAGGCGCTTTTAATAGATCTAAAGGGATGGTATGGTAATAGTCTAATAGTTACCAATCAAATAATTTTAGCAATCCAGTATAAAGTTTTTGTAAATGATATGAAATAGCACAATATAAATATCCATTCAATATTTTTTTAAAGAATCCTATTTGTACTCTTAAAGTCCTAATTTATAATAATATAAATGGTCTTAGAATCAAAACGAATATTATAAAAAGAAAAAAAAAATTGACGTTATTAAATATGTGATACTACATACTAGACCAATTCTGTTATGACTAGGGATGTGATATTAATGGAAAATAATCGACCAAAATACAGATATAAACCTCTACTTATTTAAATAGCCGTAGTACACAACAACCTATGCACATAATTTATTAAAATTTGGCATGTTGATACCTTATAATGACGATTAACATCTTAGATATTTTTCATCCTGGAAAATTTAAGAGTTCCTTGGGAACAACCTCTTCTTACTTATATAGCGTAGTACACAACAACTTATGCACATAATTTAATGAAATTGGGCATGTTGATATCTACCTCATATTGCCGTTCAACATGTAAGATACTTATCATCGCGGAAAATTAAAGAGTTCCCGTGGGACAGTTTGAAACCTCTACCTACTTAAATAGCGTAGTATACAATCACCTCTGCACATAATTTAATAAAATGTTGCATGTTGGTATCTTTTATTGCCGGTCAACATCTTATTTACTTTTGTTGTTACCATTCAGGAAAACTAAAAAGTTCCCGTGGGTTAGTTAAAAGTATGGTAAGTTATGCAGCGTAAGAGAAAACAACTTATGCACCTAATTTAGTAAAATTTACCATGTTGTTACCTCAAATTGCCGGTGAAAACTTTAAATAGTTTTCATCCCAAAAAATTAAAGAGTTCCCGTGGGATGGTTAAAACACTAAAGTAACTTATATTGTGCACAACTACTTATGCACATAATTTAATAAAATTCGGCATGTTGATAATTATATTGCTGGTCAACATCTTGGATACCTTTCATCCTGAAAAATTAACGAGTTCCTGTGGGAAATATAAAAAGTTATTGTTTCATATATAGCTGAGTACACATCACCTTATGCACCTAATTTAGAAAAATTTGTCAAGTGGGATACCTTATATGACCGGTAAAACAATTCGTAAGTATTATAAATTTTAAAACTCCCATAAAAGTGACAGGAAAGTAAAACAATACAAAACATAGCCCAGCATAGCGTCATTCATAATAAATCAATTGTGTGTGACGGACATGTCATTTAGGTCAGACATAGTAAATAGGTACATCGATACATACTAAACTTAATCTTACAACCCTGTGAAAATCTCAGCTCTACCTTCTAGCTTTCCAAAGAAGTATCTACTGATATTATAAATATGAAAGTTTGTAAGAATGTTTGGACGTCTGGATGTATGGATGTATGTTTGTTGCTGTGAAAGAGCTAAATGGATTTTATTGAAACTTTACAATAATAATATATCTTACATAACATTTATTTATATTATTTGACAAATAATTGAATAGCTATGACGATGCCGATAAACAAACGAGTGCGCGATATTGTGCTGCGGTCCGGTGGCAGGCGGTGGGATGAGCTTGTGGGCGACTGGACGGCTGCGGGTGGAGGGGCTATTATTTTAAACATCTGCAGTTTCTATTGATTTGCATTTTCAATGACCAACAAATCGCAGGGTCGAATTTGGGCATGCCATGTTTTTTGCTACGGCCAACTCTACGTGACTTGCTTACGCATTTTTAAATTGCAAAATCTGCATGTTTATGCTGACTGAAATAAATTGTTTAACATAATTTAGGAGGACATAGGTATATATTGCAGTAACTACCTATAACTTTTGCATTACTATCAACCATCATATACATACATCCGTTATATATTACATACATACTAGAGCGTTTATAATACCTTTGTAAAATCATCATAAAAATTCTTAATATAAATTAAAATACATTACACAATATAGTTGTCAAACACTTATATCTGGAGAACGGCCTGACTGATTTTCATGATTTTTAGGTTGTTGGATTTGCCGCCGTTACAAATCGCAGAATAACATAAAATAAAAAAGAATAAAATAAAAAAAAGAAAATACTTTCTTTTATTTAAAATCATTATCACAATTTTCAAGAGGATAATCTTTTTTATGGAAAAGGAGGACTAAAGAGCGTACGGACCACCAGGTTTTAAGTGATCTCCGTCGCCCATATTCTCTTGCAACACCAAAGGAGTAAAATACGTCGGAGAAAAAACCATCGAACACTAAAAATAAATTATATGGCAAATCAACGTTTGGCGGGTCAGCTAGTATAAAATATTTTTTTTACATTAACTCATTCATGGCCTCATACAGTCCTATATTATTGAGTAATATTAAATTCACCTCCGCTAGCACAGCAACCGTATTAATTTCAATGTACCTAAAACACGCTTATTGTGTTCATTTCCAAAATGATGCAATTGCCACTCCAATAACATAAGAAGACAAATTTTATTACTGAATAAATATAGACTCACGAATTTTGTTTAAATTTTTACGTAAATAAAAAACACAAACATTGTTTGCAGGTCAGACGATTAATAAATACAGAATTTAAAATAAAATTTCACCGAGAATCATATTATCATAACATAAACCAAAGTTTACAAATGATCGTTCGCAATAACGTGAAGCTGAGTGCTGCTGTAATAAACATCGAATTGATGTTGCCATCTTTTGTTAAGCTTTTTGTAGCTCCGACTTACGATGAAAAAGTGACGGTTTAATGAGGAGGGAAACGCGGAGGGGGGGGGGGGGGGTACAGCTGCTTCAGGTTAGATTGGGGTGTTGGTTTGAATCAGGAAATCTGTTCGCTGCGTGAGAGCCTTAAGATGCAACAAAAAAATCTGATAAATCTGTCATGTCAATCAAGTACTTCTGTAGTATAATGTATGTACGTGAGATGAAAGTCGAGTGAGCTAGCTGTCATAATAAATGGACACGCGTTGCGTACGACGTTTTCTACACTTTTCTTCATTTCACTTGCACTTGAATCAAGCATACAGCGGAAACTTGTATGTAACCTCATATTTTGAGCAGCATTTATTTATTTCAATCAATAACTGGCATGTACAAAAGATTTAGAGACATACAGATTATTTTAAGTAGTGTAACAATAATTAAAGAAATTTCTACAAATTAGCTCCCTTACGCAGGGAGTCAATGACATTACTACGAAAGCAGGTTGACGTGAAATGAAATAAAAAAATGAAATATAAATTATTTAATTATTAAAATTAAATATAAATTAATTAAAGCATTGATATTTTATAGCATTGATATACATTAATCTAATCTAATCAATCTAAAAAAACGACCATAACTACCTATGTTATAATAATATGTAAAAAGTGAAATTTAATAGTACTTAGAAAATAAGTTGTAAAATTTAAAAACAAAAACTCCTTCTTTTTATAAAAGTCCATTCATTATCAAGATCTTGATTATTTCCTTTATTTTTATAGTAATAGATGCCTGGGACTATGCGATTTTATTTCATACAACTACTTTAATTAATACTATTTAAATTCATACAACTACAATCACTTTTAAAATAATTTTCACTCATGATAATGAAAGTAAATATAAGTTTGTAATAAAATGTATGTATATGTACTATATAGTATTTAATTACACTACAACATAATACGGTTATAAAATTTTTATTTAGTGGCATTTAAATTAAATTTGAATATTTAATCCCAGTTAGGTTTCTAAATAAAGGAAACTGTAATGACAACACTTATAAATGTTGTAATATAATGTAATCAATACCTATATGTAAAACCAAAAAATGTTTAAGCACAAACCAGATTATTTTAAATACTTAATGAATGTAATAAGTAGATTTTTTGTATGGTAAGGTAGTAGTGAAGACATTTAACATCGAAGTATAATATCTTCTGCCCAAATATATCCGTAGTAGTAGTTGATCTGTTAAGACATTTTATGACAACAATAGATATTCTTTCAGCAAACAGTACTAAGTTTCGATGCTTACAAATGATATGGACATTTATAATAATAATAACATAGGATTTAAATAATTAACGATTTGTGGTGTGTGGTACGACTAGCGAGCTGCGTGCAAGCCACTATCACACAAAGTTTACAGTCACGTTGATAATTAACAGTTTTCGGATGCATTAATACGTTATTGCGAGAATAATATTAAATTGAACGTTGCACACGTAATAATTTTATTGAAACAATATATATATATATAGGCTAAGTGCTTTTGAATCTTTACTACGAGCGCGTGAGAAGAACACACAGGAAACTCAACGGCCACTCTTTTCAATCAAATAGATTATTTTACAATTATCTTTTATTTATATGATCCTACCATATCTTACCTATATTTATTTGTCGATGGCACCAAAACAAATTGTGCTTTTTTGGCGACATTAAATTACGACACACAATGATTTTTTAGACCATAGACTTTTCAAAGACTCAATAAAGTATGTACTTACTTATATTAGTGATCGTGGATATACATCCAATCACAGATAAAGGAGTAACAAAATCAGATGAGGAGCAGAAAAAAGTTATTTTTTTATAAAAATAAGGGATGTGACGAGCAGGACGTCCAGCTGATGGTAATTGATACGCCATGATCATTATAATGCGGTGCCCCTCAGGATAAAGGAAAAACCCAAAAATTCTGTGCAGCACTACAGTTGCGCTCGTCACCTTGAGACAGAAGAGTCTGATGTTAAGTATCATTTGCCCAATTTAACTAGCTACGGCGCTGACTGAAACACAGTAATGTTTACACATTACTGCTTCATGGCAAAAATAGATGCCGTTGTGAGCTTGAGCCCACTGGTAAAAACTGGTACAAATGAGCATCAGTAGTCCTTACTGTGTTTTTCTATTTAAATTTCACCCCAGGTGCTTAAAAAATTGATATAAAATATATGATAATAAACCAGCTTATCAACCATACAGCTTATCGCTCTGTTTCCTACTCACTTCACAACTCTGCCTTTATCGCTAAACCCTATACTGGAATTTTAATAAAAATCTTTTGATTTTCATATATTTTTTTTTATGGAATAGGAGGACAAACGAGCGTACGGGTCACCTGGTGTTAAGTGACCACCGCCGCCCACACTCTCCTGCAACACCAGAGGAATCATAGGAGCGTTGCCGGCCTTTAAGGAAGGTGTACGCGCTTTTCTTGAAGGTACCCATGTCGTATCGTCCCGGAAACACCGCACAAGGAAGCTCATTCCACAGCTTCGTAGTGCGAGGAAGAAAGCTCCTTGAAAACCGCACTGTGGAGGACCGCCACACATCCAGATGGTGGGGATGATATCGTGACTTGTGGCGTGTCGTGCGAAGGTGAAATTCGGCGGCAGGAATCAGGTTGAACAGCTCTTCGGAACACTCCCCGTGATAAATGCGGTAGAAGACACACAATGAAGCGATGTCTCTACGCAACGCCAAGTGATCCAGACGTTCACAGAGCTCTAGGTCCCCGACAATTCGAGCTGCTCTGCGTTGCACGCGGTCAAATGGATCGAACTGATACTGGGGTGCGCCAGACCAGAGATGACAGCAATACTCCATGTGAGGCCGGACCTGCGCTTTGTAGAGCGCTAGAATGTGGGCCGGCTTGAAGTATTGCCGTGCTCTATTTATGAAGCCCAGTTTCTTCGAAGCCAATTTGGCTTTGCCCTCCAGATGGCCACGGAATTGGCAATCGCTCGAGATTTCGAGACCCAGTATTCCGATACTAGGCGAGGCTTTCAGGGAAGCGTTCTCGAAGAAATTAAATTAGTTATTAAGAGGGAGCGACAGAATGTTGTATTTCAGCCAACCAACACCGGGCACCCGTTCTGATAGTTCTGATCAAATTCAAAAAAAAATCCTGATTCAATCGTGAATCGTGTGATTTTTAACCGATTTCAAAAAAGTAGGGGGTTCTCAATTCGTCGGTAATTTTGTCGAAATCGAATGGGGCGAAACCTATTTTGATAATAATTTTTTTATTTGAAAGCTGGTGCTTCCCGTGTGGTCCCATAATTTGGTCCAGATCTGATAATGGCATCCATGAGAAAAATCATAAACGTCTTAAATTTGCTATGCATACGTATAGCAAATTGGATGATAAATTTACGAATAACTCAATATCGTGCCAACCGATTTCGAATATTCTTTTTTTACTGATATACTTCAAAGATAGTTTGGTGAGAGTTTGGTTAGGTTCTGATTACGGAATCCATGGCAAAGTAACGGAACTCTTCAATTAAGCGCTTACGTTCATTGCTGCATTGAAAAATTTAGTATATCTGTACATATTTAGACAAGTTATTAGTTAGTGTACTTCAAATTCACTAAAAATGAAAACATAAAAAAAAAATAACAAAAAAACAACCGACTTCAAAAACACTATTCCAAACCAATAGATATAACATACACTAATAAGTATAAAAATAATTGCGTATTTTTATGCAATCTAATATTCTATTTACGATTATTGAGTCGTGAGGAGGTGAGAGGCGAGAGCGGGTCGTGGCGGAAGGACACCGATTCCAAAAATTACAATAATCGTAACTAGAATTAGATTGTATAAAAGTACGCAATTATTTTTATACTTTTTAGTGCATATTATATCTATTGTTTTGGAATATTGTTTTTGAAGTCGGTTGTTTTTTTGTTAAAAGTTTTTTTTTACAATTATAGATTTTAAGAAAGAATGAGATACAAAAATCAATGTTTATTTATCATACGGTAATTTATTTAACATACAACTGTATAGATACAATGTGGTTTCAGTTACGTGTAGATCGATTACTTTTAGGCGTTAGTAGGAGTGTCATCGCTTGGGGTCGGGATGTCAGCCACCATAGCCATGAGGTGTGGTATAAGGTGCTGCTCATACAGGCCGGAGAACACGGCGTGGTGCGGCCCGCGTGCGAACACGGCCACGTCCTCGCCGCCGTGCGTCTCGGACTCGAGCGGCACGTCCGCGTGCGAGCGCCACGCGGCCGAGCCTGCAACCACGGTACCAACACGTCACACGATATTGTATAATTCTCTGCAAGGTTGTACCCGAGTGTAGTTTAGCCTACACATTATCAATAACTAATATTTATACGTGTAAAATAAACTATTTACCACTTTTTAAGCCCATTGTGAGGAGTGTGAGACTCGTCATTGAAGAAAGTTTCTATATATACTATGTATACGTCAGGTTATACGTTCTTTTAACGTCTAACAAGAGTGAAAGTGTCAAATTCTTCCCTACTTCCTTCTAACTTGTACATTGACAACATTTAAAAATATGTACAATGATTTTGGATTTATATCTAAAGATCTTCAGGTATTTTGGCCACATTACCCGACGCCTTCCCAGTAATTTAGATAAACTGATGGTCATAGGCAAGGTGGAGGGGGACAAAACACGCGGATGATCACCCAGCCGGTCCATCTGGTCGGACCAGATCAAGACACTCACTGGCTAAACACTTACGACCACAATAAGAAAGGCCGATGATCGAAAGGAAATACGATAACCTTGAATTACGGACACAACCTTCAGAAATGACAGCGAACAAGAAGAAGAAATTTTGGTACACGTTTCACATAAGTCGTGTTGATCGAATTGAAAGTATATACAAAATGTATATTACAAAATCGGTAAAATATATACTGATTACGACAAATCGATTTGAGAATCATCTCGTGGTTCATTTGGGCACATGATAACACTTGTAGAATGTATTTGGGGCTCATATAGTGCTTAGATTGAACTACTGCTAGGGTTTAGTTAATGATAGGGTTTATCTGATGAAAGATCTTATCCTAAATTAGAACTTATGGTAGATGTTTCACTTCAAGCAATGTATGAATTAATAACTTTCTATTTGCATAAAAAATGATATTAATATTAATAAAATCTTATGAAATAAAAATTGTAAATTACCAAAATCATGATCAACAGTGACGTCAACCCGAGAGCCACCGGTGTGCGGTCGATGACCCGGCCCGTTGGTGTAAGACAGCGTCATGTAAGGCACGCCGTCATCGCCCACGTCGTCGGACGCGCCCAGGATGTCGGCCCCGCGATGAGAGTATCCGTTGAAAGCCATCACGTGCGCATGGTCTGACGTCACTACAATGAGGGAGTCCTCCTCGGAGAGCAGCTCGGTGGCGCGGTTCACCGCCCGGCTCAGCTCGATGGTCTCGTCCAGAGCTAACCCTACCATATTCTCGTGGTGGGCGTGATCTATACGACCTCCCTCAACGAACAAGAAGAATCCCCTCTCGTTCCGAGAGAGTGACCGGATGGCGGTCTCCGTCAGTTCAGCCAGGGTCGGCTCAGAGCTGGAGTCCGCCTCCATGTGGTACTGCATGTGACTACTCTCAAACAACCCCAAAATATAGTCGGGTAGATCTTCATTTATCTTTAATAATTGATCACGATTCCAGACGTATTGATAAGAAGCATTTTGTGTTATTTTATTGCTTTGCCAATCTTCAATTAAATTTCGACCATCTAGTCTTTTACCTGGTGATCCTTCTTCGTCGATAGCATCTTGTGGTAAGAATTCTCTTCGACCTCCTCCCAAAATCACCTTTAAAATATTGGCTTATTAAAATTCTTTTTGATACAAGGAATTCAACATTAGAACATTACGAACCTTAAATTGATTACCGGGATGTGAATGGACTAGTTGATAGGCGATGTCGGGACACACGTCAGGGCTGACCGATGCTGCGAGGACGGCCGCATCACTCTCCCAGTCTCTGTCAGCCGTACGGGCGAACGCACCGGCAGGAGACGCGTGTGTCACGCGTGTAGTTGTCACTATACCTACGGGATGGACCGTACAAGTATTGTAAAAAGTAATATGTCTTAAATCAATCCATCAAACTTAATTAAACCACGTATGCATCACAATATGGATTGCATATATATGAAATAAATGAAAATTCAAGTCATACTGGTCCACAGAATACATAATAAATTTGAAATTTTCAATGAATAAGAATATCAACATTGAGTTAGAAAAAAGAAAACAGTGTGTGAAGACTACGTAGTTGGATCGCCAGGAGCGACAACGTAGCTCATGGCGGCAAATTGGCTGTTACTTCTCTTCTCGTACACAAGATCTTAACAATTAGCGAAGAAATGAAAACTGATTTAAACATTTCATTTGAACTTTTAAAAAGTTAAATTAGTAAATACAGTCAATCACTTGAAACAATGGCGGGTTTCGTAAGGCACCTGCTTGGAATTACGGGCACTCCAGACATCGGACACACATTCTGAAAGCTCGCGTTAAATTTGATCAACAAATACTAAAATAAAATGGCGAAAAAAATACCCTATGTAGTATTTTAATATGTTTACAGGCATTTAAGTGCCAGAGAGCTTTGTACTAGATAGATATCCTATAATTTGTTTAAAAATTTAAAAGACCATAGAAATCGTCATGTATAATATAGACATGTCGCAAAACGGTACAGCACAAGAACGTAAGTGATTCAAATGCTATTTAAACTTCAATTTATTATTAATACTTGAGACCAAATGTTGTTTTCTTTTGAGATAAAGAAATAAAAGTAAACAAAGGAGCAAGTGAAGAAAAAGATAGTTGCTTCATTCTTTAGATAGAAGGGTAATTTCGTAAAAGTTGTGCTGAAAGACAAAAATAATATTATGTAAACTAGTTATAATCATTGTAAGACAACTGCGTTAGAATTTACTTTACTACTAAGGTTCCTTTTTTATTTTATAAATTGTGATCTATTTTTAGCAGTGTTGTAATTATGTTGCCAATAAAGTTACTTATTACACCCAATGTGACTTATATCTAAGACGGTTACTGCCGGGTGCCGGTCCCATGCGCGTGCTACAGACCGGCGTCTCTGCCGTCGGCGAGCGCCCACGCGGCGACCGACTCGAGGCGCGAGCGCGGCTCGAGCGACGAGCGGCAGTCCCGGCGCGTGACGTCACCGCTCAGCCCGATGGTGCCCAGGTTGGCCTTCACCCCACACAGGTACGCACTGGCCGTGCACGCAGAGTCCGCTATTTGAGAATCAACGCAATACGTCTGGAACGTAATTATTTAGTTTTACGTGTTTTGTACATTTCAAATTCAAATATTTTTATTCAAAATACAAAATGTTATCACTTATTGAAATTCAAAACTACCACCCATTCCAAAAAGTATGCCTCAGACCTTAGAAGATCGGGCGCAACAAACTCAGCGGTCTTCTTTTTTTTTTCATAAGAAATATGGTTACAAAGTAACAATTAAACTTATTATTTAATAGCCTGAGGGCGGTTGCTCCATTACCAATCTGTGGTATCCATCTGAGGTGTTAATAGTCATTTATGTTATAGTAAACTTTACCACACAAAGGTTTTTTAACAAATGTTTTGAATTTCGTAATATATTTGTTTTGAACATTTTCTGGGATCTTGTTGTAATATAAATAATATACATCACCCCACAAAAGACTTACTAACTCGACTTAGCCGAGTAGTAGGCATTATAAGTTCCCGGTGTTAAAATTATGGTTATGACAGTTTCTAGCAAATTCATTTATGTGCTTATCTACATACATAACATTGTCAAGAATATATTATTGAGAAGCAATAGTCGAGATTTTAATTTCTTTAAATTATGCTCTCCATGTTTCTTTAGAACCTAGGTTCTATTTATTATGTCCTAGGATATAATGCTATGGAAATAACTAAAGTAATCTATTCGTGCCGTATCTATGTCAGTTGATTATTGTCTAATCTTTTTGACCGCGTATTTTATAATTGTATTATTTAGATTTTTTGCTATTTAACATTACGTTGGCAGTCCACGATGGCTGATAGAATATCATTTACTTCGTCATACATAATTTGGTTTCTTTTCATTTTGAATATCAGTGAAGTGTCATCCGCAAAGAATACTACCATGTTTGTTTCTAAAAGATAAGCAAGGTTATTTATATAAATAAGGAAGATGAGTGGTCCAAGAATTAGACCCTTGTGGTACCCCCATACTGAGAGGAGTCCCAGGAGATCACCTGTCATTCACGTCGACCCTCTGAATTCTATTGTTGAGTTATGAAATCCGAAGACCGAGTGCAGTTCCTTTTATGCCATAGTGACAAAGCATTTGAATCATTTAGTTGTCGTACTTATAACCTCTAACTGAGGCTAGCGATTTCATTTACCTAGATTCAAAAAGGTCCAAAGAGGAATGAATAATGAACGTATTAATGATGGTAGCGATCAGCAAGTTCTATATGAAATGAGCAGGATGAACGATTAGCGAGCGGATGCGGATTACAATATAGCTGTATCTGTCTTAATTTAGCGCTGAATAAAATAATAAAATAATGATCTCACCTTTGCAAGGCCAGTGGTAGGGAAAGCCTCGAAAGCCAGTTGTTCCTCCTCGCCCGTGTGGTTCCGTCGCTGGCCCAGTAACGTGCGAGCGGCCGTAAGCGTGGCCACCGACATGCCGTCCCCCAGGAACATAACCACGTTGCGCGCGTGACGCCCAGGTTCCACGCTGTATGAGACCCAAATTGTACGAAACATGGCATATATATTTATAAATATATTATGATTACAAATTCAGACTTTTCCTTTCTTTTGTTCTAGGTCAACGGAAAATACGCAATACATTTTGATTTCCTTCATAGTGTCGAAATATACGTTTTGCGGCAAAAACGGGCGCATTTTACTTGAGCAATATACCTATACTTTTTATATTTAAATTATGTAACATCTGGAGTAAATATCGGTACCTCAAACAGATCTTTAGCCATCGCTTAACAATATTTTCTTATTCAAATAAAGTCAAATTTATTATTCTGTAAGATCAACTTACTAAGTCCTTGCGTTCTTGTACATGGCCTAGCCCATTACGTAAAAATAAAAATAGTGAAGATTTGAGGTAGATCGACATACATTGGTGAATTTTTCGATAAAATTTTAAATCTTCTGGACAAATAGACAATTCTATCGTAATCAATGATAAACCTGTGGAGATGTCTCCGCCGCTGCACCTCTGCCTGCGCCTGCTCCCTCCAGAAGGTGGCGCTCCCCTCCGCACTGCGTCCCCGCGTCTTCCACGCACTCCCACCATCACTCTTGTGGTACTTATCGCCTTAAATGTTTACTTATGTCAAATTCTAATATTTTTGTATAAAATTGATTTAAAGTTCACTTATTGAAATTGAGAATCCACTACTCATTCCGAGGGTAGAGTAAAGCCTGAGACTTAGCAGACCTTTTTTTAATATTCATGTATCCCTCCTCTTCTATTCTTAGTTCATTTTTTCTGAGCTCAGAATTAACTTTGTCTTTTAACAGGTTTATAATAATTGCTGTCCAAAATTTAATAAAATATTTTATGTTGTATAATGATGTAATTAATACTCCTTAAAGGGCGATTGGCCGCAACTTCTTGTACATGAACTTCAAGACTGGTTATGATTATTAATTTATAAAAACAACTTATATTATATTATACATTATTAATTCAACAATTTTACTGGTTGTGAGTTTATGAGGCCGTCTCTATTTTGTCTATCATTAGTGAAATTCTAATATCACGGCACGACAATAAATAAATTAAATGTCAGCAATTGTAGAATTTAAAAAAAATGTTTAAAAGAAATAATTTTTAATCCATTTATAAATCAAAATATAATTTCTCCGCAGACCTTAGAAGAACGAGCCGAAGAGGCTCTGTTTTATGAAATACATAGTTGCATTATAATTAGATTCATTTATTAAATAGACTGCTGGCGATCGCTCTGATGCCAAAGTATGGCATCAATCATTATAAAGTCACTTATGTCGCTACAAATATTGTGTATCACACATTTCCTGGGTTCTCGTTTTAGAAGCATATCGCCCGACAAGAGACTTACTCGACGTGGCCGAGTAGTAGGCATAACAAGTTAAATTTTTCTTTATTTATTTATTCAGAGAATTTAAAGTCAACACAATTTTCACCATAACTTATACTTAGACCAAAGCATTAGACTAAAACATAATGCTGGTGATTATAACTGGCAATCCAATTACATCGAAGCCTATGCTAAGGCCGTCCATTGTTCCTAGTGTAAACTACAATTTCTATAAAATTGATCAATTTGTTTATATCATTTTAATATCTCCTTCAGCTACTCACCTTGTACAGTGGTCGGCCACAACACGACCGCTGCGACCAGTGCCGTCGCCAATAACCAACACCTCGTGAACCACATTATTGACTTCTCTCTGATCCTCTATAATACGACTATTAATTTGATGCTCTCAACATCTCGGTGACACTGATGCTGTGCGTGCCTGGAAAACCCCTCGCCTCCCCTCAGCAGTCGGAAACGTCACCGTATCTCAAGTGTTCGATAGCATCTTAATCTACAATCACTTATCTTTTTTTAACATTCGATATACACATTATCAATGCCATTTAAACATACCTCTGCAATACGGTGGTAATTTATGATAGATATATTATTATATAAGTCATTAGTTAACATGGCACATACCTAATAGACATACCGTGTCTCTACATATTTTTTTTTCCAAAAAAATATGTAATGGTAAGATGTTAAAAATTATTCCTACTACAATAATTATTAATAAGCGATTTTTTATTTGTAGTGTTGTAGCATCAAAAATGACTGAATGCTCTTAGCAAAATGATTTTTGTGAAAGTGTATTAGCTTTTATTTTTAATTTGTATTTATTTTCAGTGACTGTCAAATAAGTGTAAGGTTAATAATCGTAATAAATCATTGTTGTAATTATTCACTTAATACGATATAAGCCTCATAAATAGCTCAACCAGCTCTATTCTGCAACGCAAACACTGTAAATTCCTTTGTACATTTAGTCGTCTAGTAATTAATGATCTAAACATTAATTATTTTATACCAAATTTCCATTTTATGAAATTCATCTTACCTCTCTCTTTAAATAAACGTGATAATGTATGCATTAGGTGCAGTGACGCGGGCAGATTTTTGTAATAACTCAGTTTTACCAAGCGATGTTTACTTACTTCTGTTGTAAACTTAACAACCTCCATTTTTCAATCAGGTAGCGAGGTGCTGCACGTTGTAAGCCCACGTACTGCCAGCGACCCTAATAGAATATATTTTGCAATGCAAATAAATGCAATCTGAACTCTATCACGTCGCAACAAGGACCAAGTAACTCGTTAAACGATTGAAACTTCACTCTCAGCCAGCGCTGAACCCGCTATGAATATTTCAGGCTCGGCGTTCTTAAATGATTTTCTTCCATTTGCTATAAAGGGATATCGAAGATTATATCTTAAGAGTGTTAACTTACGTTCTACTCCATTCCGACTAACAGGAAAGCGTTTAAAAGAACTATCCTTTTGTCCCAATATCAGCTTGTTATGTAATATCAATGATCTAAATATGTACAATATTACTGAACCGTCGTTACATAGCCGAAAAGGCATTATGCATGGTGTTTAATTTAAATTGAGTTAATCATGAATCTTTATTAGGACAATAATTAATATATATCAGGCATAAGCCTCTATTTTTTTTTATGTAGAAAATAAGCAAAGAAATACTATTTTAATAAACGTGTAACACTACATGTCACGTTTAATTCGTATAGTTCTTCAGTCGGTACTGTTTCAGTGCGTGCTATGCACTGTTTTTTTTACTGTCACTTTCAAGGGAAAATTGTTTTTTTTGTGTGACCGTTATGTTTTCAATTGTGTTTCAGTATGCTATTTATCTTTTATTCTCAAAAATTTATTATTAACTAGATTTTTAAAAATCTGATGATAAGTATCAAAGTTATTCGAAAAAATATTTGTCCTACAAAATGTATGGTTTGATTAAAGAGTCCCCTCTTCCAACATGTATCGATAAAGAGGTCATTCAAAATTATTAAGAACCGGCTGATTATTATTATTTTTTTTTTATGGAAAAGGAGGACAAACGAGCGTACGGGTCACCTGTTGTTAAGTGATCACCGCCGCCTACACTCTCTTGCAACACTAGAGGAATCACAGGAGCGTTGCCGGCCTTTAAGGAAGGTGAACGCGCTTTTTTTGAAGGTATCCATGTCGTATCGTCCCGGAAACACCACACAAGGAAGTTCATTCCACAGCTTTGTAGTACGTGGCAGAAAGCTCCTTGTAAACCGCACTGTGGAGGACCGCCACACATCCAGATGGTGAGAATGATATCCTAACTTGTGGCGTGTCGTGCGAAGGTGGAATTCGGCGGCAGGAATTCGGTAAAAAAGCTCTTCGGAACACTCCCCGTGATAAATGCGGTAGAAGACACACAATGAAGCGACGTCTCCACGCAACGCCAAGTGATCCAGCCGTTCACAGAGTACTGGGTCCCCGACAATTCGAGCTGCTCCGCGTTGCACGCGGTCAAATGGATCGAGCTGATACTGGGGTGCGCCAGACCAGAGATGACAGCAATACTCCATGTGTGGCCAGACCTGCGCTTTGTACAGCGCTAGAATGTGGGCCGGCTTGAAGTATTGCCGTGCTCTATTAATGACGCCCAGTTTCTTTGAAGCCAATTTGGCTTTGCCCTCCAGATGGCCACGGAATTGGCAATCGCTCGAGATTTCAAGACCCAGTATTCCGAAACTAGGCGAGGCTTTTAGGGAAGTGTTGTCGAAGAGCGGTGATGCGACATATGGGGTTTTTTAGTGGTAAACGCGCAAACTTGAGTCTTCTGGGGGTTAAATTCGACAAGGTTCAATTTACCCCATTCCGCGACCTTCTCAAGAGAGGACTCGATAGAAGACACAAGTTTCTCCCGGCACTGGTCGACGATTTCCCGAGAGAGACGTGCATGGCCCGTGTATACGGCATCACCAGTGCTGTCATCTGCATAGCAATGAATGTTGGATGTGTCCAACATACCATTGATATGCAGAAGAAGCAGCGTAGGAGATAGCACACAGCCTTGGAGCACTCCAGCATTCACGGGCTTTGGGTTCGAGCAATGTCCGTCGACAACTGTGAGGAAGCTGGAGGTCCACTTGCACAAGCTCTTGGGAAGCCCAAATGATGGAAGTTTAGAGAGGAGCGCCTTGTGCCATACACGATCAAAGGCCTTCGCTATATCCAGGCTAACTGCCAGGCCTTCCCCCTTGCTTTCAATAGCCGCAGCCCATCCATGTGTTAGGTATACCAGAAGATCACCTGCCGACCGACCATGGCGAAAGCCGTATTTCCGGTCGTTGATCAACTGGTGACCCTCTAGGTGTACCAAGAGCTGACGGCTAATTATGCTCTCCATGATTTTGGAGAGCAGGGATGTTTTAGCAATAGGCACTGTAGTTTGCCGGATCCGAACTGTCTCCTTTTTTTTGGATCGGATGGACAAGGGCTGACTTCCATGAGTCAGGGACTACGCCTTTGGAATAAGAGTGCCGGAATAAACGCGTTAGCCCCGGCGTCAACTCAGAGGCACACGTTCTAAGCACGATTGGAGAAATGCCATCCGGCCCGCTCGACTTCCTGACGTCCAACGAAAGCAGAGCTCGCCTAACAGTTTTTTGTCTGAACTGTACTTCAGACATAGAGCTCTGACACCGCGGGATGGTCGGCGGTGTTTTTCCGTTGTCGTCAAGAGTCGAGTTGGAGGCGAAAAGAGTGCACAGGAGATCGGCTTTCTCTTTTGCCGTATGGGCCAGGGTGTCATTCCTCATGTGCAACGGCGGCATGGACGGCTGGCTGAAGTTACCAAGAGCAGCTTTCGACAACGACCAGAACTTGCGTGTTCCGGTCGGGTAACTGGAAAGCTGCTCGCCGATTTTGACGACGTGTTGTGACTTTGCACGGGCGATTTGCCGCTTAAAAAATCTGGAAGCACGGTTGTATTTCCTCTTAAGAACTATGCAGTTCGGATTCTTTGTGCCCAGCGCCGCAACCCAAGTTCGATACGCCTGTTTTTTGCAGTCAGATGCTGCTTTAACTGACGCATCGAACCAGGGCTGTGATCTGCCACCGATCGGTACTACAGAGCTTGGTATAAAAATATCCATGCCCTGTAGTATCACATCGGCTACTGCAACGGCGCAGGCACTAGGATCATCCGAAGGGAAACAAACCCTGCTCCAAGGGTAGGATGCAAAAAAGGAACGCACCCTATCCCAATCTGCTGACTTGTAGTGCCAAACGCGGCGGATCGCTGGTGGTTTTCACTCAGATAATATTTTTATATATTAACAGTCATAATAATATTGTCCTACAATTTGCGTGCCTCGTTATCCCGGTTCTACGCTCAGGAATTGTTAATACCACAAGACTATTTTTTCCCGACTTCAAAAAAGGAGGAGGTTTCAATTCGTTGGTATGTTTTTTTATTAATGTTTGTTACCTCAGAACATTCGACTAGGTGAACCGATTTTGAAATTTCTTTTTTTATTTGAAAGCATGTGTGCTTCTCGTATGGTCCCATTGCAATTTGGTCCTGATCTTACAATAGCAGCCATGATTTACATACATACACACATACGAGATAAAATATTTACGTCCGGCCTAAAAAGGACGGCAACGCCCGGTGATTCCTCTGGCGTTGCAAGAGAATGTGGGCAGAGATGATCACTTAACACCAGGTGACTCGTACGCTCATTTGTCCTCCATTTCAATAAAAATACCCACAAAAATTTGTTCAATTATAGATTCATGAAGTATTCATAATAATAAAAATGTTTGTGCGTGTAATCTTTACGCGCGATTGAAGTAAAACTTAATAATAGTTAACTTTAATTATGTAAAATATTATTTCATTTACTATTCTTTATTAAATTCATTCAATGCCACTTTCACATTTAAATCATTTTTACTCATTATATAGTTGAGAATATAAAATTGAAGGTAACATTAGCACATGTCAATACTTTTTTTTTTTATGGAATAGGAGGACAAACGAGCGTACGGGTCACCTGGTGTTAAGTGATCACCGCCGCCCACATTCTCTTGCAACACCAGAGGAATCACAAGAGCGTTGCCGGCCTTTAAGGAAGGTGTACGCGCTTTTTTGAAGGTACCCATGTGTTATATTGTCCCGGAAACTCATTCCATAGCTTTGTAGTACGAGGGAGAAAGCTCCTTGAAAACCGCACTGTGGAGGACCGCCACACATCCAGATGGTGGGGATGAAATCCTAACTTGTGGCGTGTCGTGCGAAGGTGGAATTCGGCGGCAGGAATCAGGTTAAACAGCTCTTCGGAACACTCCCCGTGATAAATGCGGTAGAAGACACACAATGAAGCGACGTCTCTACGCAACGCCAAGAGATCCAGCCGTTCACAGAGCACTGAGTCCCCGACAATTCGAGCTGCTCTACGTTGCACGCGGTCAAATGGATCGAGCAGATACTGGGGTGCGCCAGACCAGAGATGACAGCAATACTCCATGTGTGGCCGGACCTGTGCTTTGTAGAGCGCTAGAATGTGGGCCGGCTTGAAGTATTGCCGTGTTCTATTGATGACGCCCAGCTTCTTCGTAGCCAATTTGGCTTTGGCCTCCAGATGGCCACGGAATTGGCAATCGCTCGAGATTTCGAGACCCAGTATTCCGATACTAGGCGCGGCTTTAACGAGAAAGTGTTCTCGAAGAGCGGTGATACGACAAATGGGGTTTTTTTAGTGGTAAACGCGCAAACTTGAGTTGAACTTGAGGGGTTAAATTGGACAAGGTTCAATTTACCCCATTCCGCGACCTCCTCGAGAGAGGACTCGTTGTTATTGAATATTAAAGAAAATCGCTAAGAAAGTTTATGTTTATTTATAAGTAATAACTTGTTATTTATTCACGTTTACCGTAGGTAAAATTCTTCGTAACGTAACACGTTACGGCGCCAGTCTATCTGGCTTCCCTTTCTCTCGCGCACACGGTAGCTGTAGGCAGGCTCCTCCTCTCTCAATCTAACCAATTGTTACTTTTATAGGATCATATAATGATACTATTAATGTACATACACAAAATTCAAATGCTTATGTTCAATAATTGTAACTAAAAACATAATATATTTTATAATCATAATGGTATTATAAACAATTTAACCACATTAGGTGAGCAGACGCGGCGTGATCATTCATCAGGATATTATTAGGTACAACGTGTCATATCAAGTTTATATATTACTATTCAAAATAGGATATAGGATCACTGAGTGAATGTTAAAATTTACTTCAAATATCAATTATAATATTATATTATGCATGAGAACGGAGCAGAATGGCGGAAAACTCATCTGGTGTTTTATATATTAGTTACCTTTACCACATAATCGTTTATTGAGTGATCTTTAGAATTTCATATTCCATTTGTTGTATAACATGTATAACATTAACTGAAATCATCTAGGTAAAGCCAGCAAAAGAACTCGTCTGAACCGAGCACAATACTGCAGACAAGTATCAATATTGCATCGTTTATTTGTAGAACAAGATGTTGTAACGAGGTGATCATTGATATTTTATTTGTTTGGCCGAGACAATAATAGTAAAAGAAACGTTAAATATCGCTGCGAGAGGACATTTGTTACTAGTTGGGGAGCCAGGCGTGGGTGACTCACTGAGCTACAATATTCGTTGGCTCTTATAATATGTATTTATTGTGGAATGTTTCATAGAATTGTGTTTATGTTCCTTGTATTTTATAATGTTAACTATTTTCCTTGACTTGATGACCAGTGGCTCCTTTGCACAGGATATCGGCGAGTTTATGGGTACCACTACGGCGCTAATATCTGCCATGAAGCAGTAATGTGTCAACATTACTGTGTTTCGGTCTAAAATGCGCCATAGCTAGTGAAATTACTGGGCAAATAAGATTAGCATCTTATGTCTCAAGATGACGAGCTCAATTGTACTGCCGCTCAGAATTTTTGGGTTTATCAAGAATCCTGAGCGGACTGCATTAAAATGGGCAGGGTGTATCAATTACCACAACCTCCTGTTTATTTCACAGTCTCTTTAATAGTATTTCCCTGTAAACTTTAATCTTCTATTTCATCCCCATGTAGGTTTAAGTTTCAAAGATCGTCGAACAAATGTTTACTTGTTATCAAGTGCCTAAATAAAAAGTTTCCTGTGCAAACTTTCATCCTTTACTTCAACCCGTTAATGCCCTTTTTTAAGAAAAAACGGTAGCTTATGTCCTTTCCCAAGGTCTAGCCTATTTTTGTACTAAATATAATTAAAATTGAATTCGGAGTTAGGCGTGAAAGGATAACGTTGTTTGGACTTCCACACATCAAAAAATCATTTACTTGATTAATATTATAATATTAAAATATTTATTAACTTCTTATCAAATGCCTAAATGGAAAGTTTTATGGAATCATCCTCGATAATGACGAACGTCCATACAAATTGCCATCCCATATTTCAACTCCTCCATTTATTTTTTTCGCAACGAAAGGTAACCCATGACCTTTTCAAGGCTCTATTCTATCTCTATATTAAATTTTACGGAATCGGTTGAGTGGTTTAGGCATGAAAGCGTAAGAAACAAACTACATTCATATTTATGATATTAGTAGGGATATTGTAGTGGTATCGTCCCCAATTACAATTTCTACTTGTTCGCGCTACATACTTGTAGTATATATTACTGGCATTTTGTTTAGTGGATCTGTTTATTAACTCTACGCTTAATGTGAATAATTTAATAGTCAGGGGTTTTATTCATTAGAGGTGCTTAATGATACTGTTTATACTAAACTCAAATGACTCATATTATAATATATATTTAATGAATATTCATTAATTCCTATCATTTATCAGTTACACACAATAATAATTTGTAACTATAATTGGCAACAGTAATCACTTTAATCTCATCTTAGTATAATGTCTTGAGTGTAATCAAGGAAAATCCCCTCTCAACACGATAGCAAGATTAGAGATTGAGACACAAATAAACAAATCTATTACGCATTTGTCGGAGTGAACATTTACAGGGAGATTAATATTAATTAATACATTAATAAATACCTTTAATTTTTTTTTACCTCTAACTTAATAAATCAATAAATGGATATTTCACGTAAAGCTCAGTATCGTTACTCTTCAATTATATTTATTTAATTCGTCATTTAGTTATAAATTAATACCTTGATTGTGTTGAAAGTAGTTCTTGCTCAGAAAAAAATAGTTTAAAAGTAAAGGTTAAAATTTTACTTCACTTTGGAAATATTTTAAATTTATATTATAATGTTTGATTCAAATGTAAAAAAAATCACTGACCATCATCTATCATGCCCGCTTGTTCACCATGAAAAGGTCAAAAATACTAATTGGCACTAAGATTCTTGTGTTTATAAAACGTTAATTTTTCTAGACCTATTATTCTACTAGAACAAAAAAAGGCTAAGGAAGTCTGTAATTTAATTAAGCGAAGATGTTCTTATATTTGAACATTCACTGGCGTAGAATTTCTAAATTGAAAATTCCTTCAAAGTGAAAATATTGTAAAACTTTGTGAAGCTTCGGTAAAATGTTTGTGTTGAACAGTGAGGGCCGCATGCCTGCACAACATCCAGGAATGAGTTTTCTGACAAAAGGTTATTGGCGTTTCTCACTATTTTTATATTGAATCGCTCTTTAACCGATATCAATCACTTACTCATAACTATAAATTTTCTGAACATCACAAAACACTACGACAATCCCACAATTGTAAAGTATATTGCTGAGTACTGCGACTGTCTATAACTAGTGACTATATAAATTATACAACCTAAGCCGACAAACATTGTTTTTCCATATAAATTATTTTAGGTATTCAATTCTATTATTTTCTCAGGCTTTCTTTTTAAGGCAGACTGCAAAAAAGTCTTTTTATTTTTCAGGATAATATAATATAGCATAATATAACACTAACAAAAAATGTGGCTATTTCTATTACTTAGTTACTTACTAGTACTTAGTAAAGTTACTTTTGAAAAATGTTACTATTCTATTTATGAATACCTAGAGGAAAAATATATTTGAATGTCTGCCCCTCTGTCATTCATTGCTATGCCTTATTACGAGGTGCATGTGATAAATATTTAGTACTACAATTTTGTTTAGTAACTAAGTTGCATGTAACGCAATTTAATTAAATAAATAAATTAATTTTCTATTGGTAAGAACATTTTTAAAACCGTCTCAGTAGATCCAGAGATTATTGTATTAGAAAGTATTTTATTTATTCGTCAACACTTCAATGATTGTATATTATTTTACTATTCGGAACGGAGACAAATCCAACAAATTAAAAATCATGAAAATCAGCCCAGCCGTTCTCTAGGTATCGGTTCGAACAACCGCGTAATGTATATAAATTGAAACTTCACGCCTCTTCCGTACACGCTACTCATCTCGCAAGAAGCATAATATACAATTTCCACCTTGTAGCACTCCGAGTCAGTGGCAACCGTTGGATCCATTTAACATGAAAATATAAAAAAAAAATTAACAAAAAACAGCCGTCTTCAAAAACACTATTCCAAACCAATATATATAATGTGCACTAAAAAGTATAAAAATAATTGCGTATTTTTATACAATTTAATTAATTAATCTTATTCTAGTTACGATAATTAGATTGTATAAAATAACGCAATTATTTATATATGTCACCTTCGATGACGAAGAAAGAGCCTCCGATTGTTTTTAAGGGTGTGAAGTCACAATTGTCAACTTGCTGATGATCACTCATAATTGGGTCATTGAAAGAAAACTGCAAGAGTATTTGATTACCTTTGTTTATTCTACAGGAAAAGTAACGACGTACCAGAGGGATCCGTACCGTACGACACCCGAGCACGAATGCCTCGAGTGTCGACAATGTCGCCGTATTTATAGGGCTCAGAGCACGTGCACGTGCTAGTAGGATTTTAGAGTAAAATTAATATTAAGTAGTAGTAATCTTATTTTGTTGTTTTTAAAAAAAGTAAGTGAGTATTTGCGCCGATATACATTATATTATGTATTTTTGTAACTCCTACGGGCTTTGCGCCGCAAACATGAATAGCTCACAGATTGCAGTTTTTTTCTATTTCTTGACACTTATCGTTATATTTTGGATAATAATAGCCTATGTGTTATTCTGATGTGTAAGCTATCATTAAAAACTATTCAGTAGTTTGTGCTTGAAGACGTAACAAATATACACACTCACTCACAAACTTTCGCATTTATAAAATTAGTAGAATAATATATTATACGCACCCATTCGATGTTAAGGACTATTAACACTCATGGCAATGGATTATGACAGAATACAGCTAGTATTGTTCAATTCGATATGAAAAATCAAAAGCCACGTGGAGCTTTCAGACAGCATCGTAAAATGTAACATTTAGAAATCCTAAAATATTCATGCAAATAGTAGAACACTTATAATCTGCGGTCTAAGGTCTAATGGGTCCGGCATCTATTAAAACCTTCGCAGCTCCTTATCGCTACGGGTGTATCGTAAAGTACGGACTAATCTCCACCATTACACAGTGGCAAGTTTGCCAAGATAGTATCGGGATATATAATCCAGGAAATTGCCTAGGATTTCGGCCATTGCCGCTTCTAGTAGCAGTTAATATTAATATCTGTGGTCGAAAGCTGAACGGTACATATTGTACAACTTGTCATATGGAAGTATTAATCAAAGGTTTTGTTTAATGTCAAATTATATGCCTTTATTTTGTAGAATTCCCTCATTTTTGTAATATACTTATCTTGTTCAGATAAAAGCCATTTTTGGATGATTGCTAAATCTTATTTAAATTTTTTTTTATTTTATTTATTTATATAAGGACAAACAGTATCATACAACTATCTTAATAACTATGAGTTAATATAAACCTTTAGTTCCCTGTGTTATATACAGGTTATGGCGCATTTATATACACAAAGTTTACGTTTAAGAAGCTGAATTTTATAAAGTATATAAAATATGTATAGATACTATAATATCTTATAGGAAAGTATGTAACTTATTTAAATTTATCACTTTTGTTTTTCATTTTAAGGTATCTTTTTAATTTATTTATGGAGTTACAAAATATATCAATATGATTAATGGAGTTATTATAAAGTCGACAGACACGTCTTATGAAACTATTGTGGGTAAAACAAGTTCTACTGGTCGGAATTGAGAATAAAGGTTTTTCTTTACTGCTACGTTCACACATACGAGGTATCCTAAATGTAATTTTCTGTAATAACGCAGGGGCGTCAATAACATAAATTATGATTTTATATAATATGGTTATATCGAATTTGTCACGACGGTATGATAGAGATTCTATTTTATGTTTGTGTAATTATAATTGGTAATTAATGTATTCATCATGTCTAGTTCTAAATTCTAGAGCCTTAATAAACTTTTTTTGAATTCTTTCTAAACGATCAACGTGAATTTGATAAAAAGGTTTCCAAACTGCACATCCAAATTCCAAGTGACCTCGTACAAAACTATCAAATAATATTTTATAAGTTAAAAGATCCTTAAATGTTTTTCCAGCGCGTAAAATAAACCAAGTTGTTTATACTCTTTATTTACGATTTTATTAATATGATTAACATAGGTGAGTTTCGAGTCTAAAATTACGCCTAGATCCCTAACTTCAGTGACTCTTGTGAGTTCTTTACCACGAAGATTATAATTGTAAAACATTGGATTGCGTTTTCTTGTAAAAGTAATAATATGATATTTTTCTGTATTTAAAAATAAATTAATGTTTGTGCAATTAATTTCAAAAGTATTTATATCACTTTGTAGTGCAATGCAATCATCTATATTACGTATTACTTTGTACATTTTGATATCTATCTGCATATAATATTGAGTTAGATTTCTTTGGAATCTCAGAAATATTGTTAATATGCAAAATAAATAATAGAGGGCCCACATGCGACCCTTGTGGAATACCAGAACTTTTTGATTTAAAATCAGAAACGAAACCACTAGTTACAACAGCCTGACTCCTATTAGTGATGTATGACTTTATCCATCTAAAAAGATCACCATGTATACCGAGTTGCCAGAGCTTCATCAATAGAGTATCATAACAAATTTTGTCAAATGCTTTGGCAAATTCGGTATACACAGCATCTACCTGGTATCCCTTGTCCATAGCATCTAACAAAAATTCATTAAACACCAAAAGATTACTATCAACACTTCTACCTTTAAAGAATCCATATTGATTTGGGCAGATATGTTGACGGACAGCTACAGATAATTGGTTCGTTACTATTTTTTCAAATATTTTTCCAAATTGACATAATTTTGATATTGGCCTATACTTTTCTATATCCATGCTAACAGAACCTTTCGGTACAGGGGTTATATACAAAGGTACGGCATACATCCTTCATCAATAGACTGCTTATATATTAAGAAAATAGGAAGTGCCAATGATATAGCACAATTTGTCCGGTTATAATATATATACATATATATATAATATAGTCAATCTGGACCGGCTCCATTATTAGTATTAACTGATTGAAGATATTTTAGAACCATATCTATACTTAAACTGACTGTACTAATTTCTACTATTGCTGAGGCATTTATTTCATTGTCATTATAGTGGAGTGGATGATCTTTAGGCTTTTCAAAGACTGATTGAAAGTATTCATTAAACATGTTACAAATTTCTTTACCATCTGAGGACGTCGATCCTTTATATTGCATAGTTTGTGGCAGACCCTGATTAGCTAAAATAGATTTAATATAAAACCAAAAAAAGTTTGGATATTTCTTAATATTTTTTTCAGAAAATTCAATATAACAGTTATAACATTCCATTTCTACTTTGCGAGCTCTTCTTATTAATAGGAGTAACTACTATAGTCAAGGGAATAACCATATAGTTTCCATTTTTTGTGCACTTTTATTTTTATAAATTAATCGCAAGTTCTAGGCGAGTCGTTTATTCAAAATCAGTAATACCATATATTTTTTAAATTTTGTATTCTCCAATTAAGAAATTTGTATATTCATTAAGATATTTCACATCTGCTGTTGTTGTTGGCCGCCTGCTTTTATGAGACGAAGTTGCGGGCTATAGATATTATATTAATTATAAAATTTGGATGCTTGAAGCCTCTTAAGCTTTTATGTTGTTGATGGTTCGTAAAAATAAATATGTTTTGTAATAATACAAATACAATAATTTCCTAATGTTCAAAATGTATTTTAAATCATTATATTATTTTCTTGGCATTACTCTTGATTCCAAATTGCAGTGGGGCCCCCATATTGAAGGATTGGCGAATAGGCTTAGTTCTGCAGCATATGCGGTTAAGAAAATCAGACGGTTAACTGACATAGATACGGTGAGATTAGTATACTTTAGTTATTTTCATAGTATTATGTCCTTTGGTATATTGTTATGGGGCAGTGCGGCCGATATTTATACTATCTTTGTGCTGCAGAAGAGGGCTATTCACGCGATTTATAACCAAGGTCCTAAAGAATCATTAAGAGAAAAATTTAAAGAAATAATCATTTTGACTGTTGCTTCTCTGGGATTAAAGCGAACACCCTCAGGCTATTTAATTATAAATGTTTATTGTACGATATGACATTGTAATCCATATTTTATATAAAAAAAAGCCCGCTGAGTTTCTTGCGCCCATTCTTCTTAGGTCTGAGGCAGTCTCTTTTGAATGGGTGGTAGAGTTTGACGTTCAATAAGTGATTATAAATCCTATTTTGAATAAAAATATTTGAATTTGAATTTTGAATTTGAATATAATATTATGCTCGTCTCTTAGGTAAATACCATAGTCATGTATATGTATATATGTATTTAAACTAGCCTGTCAATATCACATAATAGAGAAACATTGAGAAATAGAAAATTACAGTATACATGTATTGATTATGTACAACACATAGTAAGATGCAAACTATGAGTTATTAAACACATTAACAAAACAATAGTATACCAAGTGAAATAACTTTATTTTAACGTAAAGAACTGCTTAGCCCTACGCACTGTACCTTGCACCGCACCCTTGCGGTAAGCTGCTGGGAACGTCTAACCAATTAGCGGTGAAGATGTTTATCACAACAGCTTGAGATCTATTTCTAATGTAAGACGCAAACCAGCGCAACAAATCTCCTCTAATACCCGCCTTCAACAGTTTGACGGATTGTTATCGATCTTATCAAAAGCATATTAAGCTGTGCTGTTGAAAGAGTTTTGACGCGCGTATAGAATTGGTGGACCGTGTTTGGTGCGTCATCGAGATAGAAGCCATTATTTTGACTATCCCGTAATAGCTGTGCCAATTTCTTAGACTGTATTTGATATATTTCTTATACTAGTCTATTGACTAATTCCGCGCTTAATGTCTAAAATGTCAAACTTGATATTATGTAGTTTGAATGTCAATTCGGAAGTGAATTCTCAAGTGAAGCTTGAGATTTTCTCTAACTGAAAATCAATATCGGCATTCTTCGTTTAACCAAATTTGTTTAAATTTATTTACGGCTATAGTGCTTGCGCGTGAATGTGTGTTAGATCGGATGTTGATGTAATTAAGGATGACTTTTAGATGTTTACACTGTTGATTGAACCAAACGTTTTGGGCTGCCAGACGCTGAAGCTTCAATTCTTCTTCAGGTTAACTTGATGTATAATTTCGGCGATTTAAGAAAATTTATTGAAATAGGCGTTACTTTGCAGAAATCTATAATTATTCAAATGATTTGAGTTTTCTTTAGTGTTAATGTCGCCAATATTTGTCTTCAAACAATTCGACACGTGTTTCACCTTTATATCCATATAGTCCGAAAGGAGTTCATTAAAATATATCAAATTAGAGACTGGTGATTTTCCATTGACAATGCTATGTCTCATAGGTATATTGAGATTCTAAACGCGGTATATAATATATGACGCGTTATGAATCTGATCAATTTTCTCGTCGCCTTTGTGGCATGGTTTGGTGGTGATTATTTACAATCAAGTGAGCCCGTACACTCGTTTGTTCATCTCTTTCTCAATTTGAGTAGAGAATTTTCTCCATCTATTATTTTCAATAGGGCAAATTATGGGAAAAAATAATGATAAAATACGATTTAACGAACAAATATCAGGAGCAATCTGGATTGCATTTATTTATTCTTACCGATGCATTACCTAATTAAAATAACCTCTCCTCTAAAAAAAACTATTGTGTGCTTTATTGGAAATCGCAATTAATTTATATATAAATAAAGTAATACTTACATACTAAATAATAGTATATTGTATTCTTTAATATTATTATGGATCATATTGACCCTGACTACAAAGCTAGGTCCCGGGTTCGAATCCCGGTAGGTGCAATCATTTATATGATGAATATGAATGTTTGTTTCCGAGTCATGGATGTTTATATGTATTTATGTATGTTTAAGTAAGTATATTGTATTAAATATATCGTTGTCTTGTACCCATAGTACAGGCTATGCCTAGTTTGGGGCAAGATAATTTGTGTGAAAGTGTGTCAATATTATATTATATTATATTATATTATATTATATTATATTATATTATATTATATATATATATATATTATTATATATTAGTGAAATAAATTAGAAACAAGTATGAAATAAAAGTTATTATTTATCTAAGTCTATACATACGTAGATAGGATATTTTACTGAAATAAGACCTTAAGTTATAAGTCATTGGCATTATAAAAGTAGGGGTGTTTTTTTTTACATTTAAGTCGGTTCGATTCCCAGACGAGGTAAGTAATTTTTAGAAAATCTTTGAATGCAGAATAACTAACTTTTAAAAATAACATAAAGGCTTATTTCAGTAAAATACCCTATCTACGATACTTAAGGTACTTTCCCTTTATGTCCCATAACTTTGTGACACCCTGTATACATCAAATTATTTATTTTCATACGACGGTGATAGTATTCACTAATCATTTATTGGTATATCTATATATATTGAATATTAGTGACAAAACTGATTGGAATAAACTGTTTTGAGTGCATTAAAATTAATTAATTTTCTATACTTGTTTATATTAACCTTAAATGCTGAGTGTTTGTACTATCTTTAATCGTAACTATTTGTTAAAATTTGATTTATTTTTCCATACGCCAAAGAAGTATAACTTCTAACGCGTGTACATAAGTACACACTCTTTTTAATTTTTATAATGTTTAATGTATATAATGATTTATCATTATATAATATTAACACGAAAAATCACTAACTACACTCATTAACCTCACAATCTTAACCAAATAATTGATAAAATAATAATTATTACGTACCAATGATAACTATTAAATTAATAATGACAATTATTACGTATTAATTCAATATACTTAACTCAGCGACATAAAAGAGAAGTGCAGCTGACTGTATGCTTCTCGCTCGTGTACACTCGGCGGTCCCGAGTTCACCTGAAAGCGTGACAGATTCGCCTAACCTGCTGCCTACCTACGAAAAAGTGTGTGCGGTGCGCCAAAAGAAGTTTTCACTTTAAGATCTTGCGCGCCGTTTTCATAATTTTCATCATTTGTTGCTGTGTAAGTAATTGTAAAAATGTCAAGTTGTAGTTGAGCTTACAGAAGGTGAGCAATTGATAGATTTAGCCCCGCCAGAAGTACTAAATGCAGCACAATTTATATACGAAAGCTTATCTGCAAGACCTAGAGAAAAGTACTTAGCTGTGCCTTTCACCTCAGAGCGTGACGGATCAGCCTAACCTATAATCTACGAAAAATATATTGTGTGCGGTGCGCCAAAGTAAGCATTAACTTCAAAAAAATTTTAAGTACTAAACTCTCAAGTATTGCACGTTAACACTTACAATTAGTAATATAACACAGTAGGGATGAATACGCGTAATAGCAAGCGGCCACGACTGAGTGAGCCTCACGTGGTCTGTATCTCGTGTAGCGCTGTCGTAGCAGTACTACGAGTCCACAACAATCCAACAACTAATCTAAATAAATTGAACCGTCAGTAATCGAAATCTTGAGTGTCTCGTTAGCGCTTACTCGATTCATCCTGTTTTTCCTGTAAACGAGATATTTTATTATACACTTACAAGTAGTTAAAAATCGCAAAAGGTATTTATTTTCTCAAAATTGATTCCTTTACAATTCTTTTTTATGTCATTTCTATCATTACCACCGCTTCGGAAACAAATGGTTGTGGCGGCAGAAGAACCGGCGTAAGAAGCTCTCCCAGCATTATTTTTTTGCGCTGTTTTTAATAAAATATACGATATTGTACTGTCATTGTTATTGCTATAAAATAATCGTAATCTACTCCCAGGCTGTCCGATCACTTAGATATTCAGCTATGAAGTAGTAGGATTTGTAGAAGGATATAGGAGATTTTTTGGTAAAACATTTAAATTTATTTATAGATAATGCCGGAACAGTGGTCGGGACTTGATTATAAAAGTGTATACACTTACCATTAAAGCTAGTATGTATCTTTAGAAGCCTTCTAGAATTAGTTACAAGCAATCAAGCTGACGATTTTTGTGAAAGTTAATAAAATATTCATAAATGTACTGAACAGTTAAAAGTATGAAATACTGTTAAATGGAAAATGTTCTTGTATTTAAATTATAATGTTGTAATATAATTACTTAGTTTCTTTAATAATTGTAATAATAACCTTTTTAATGCTTTCTTTAAATAAATAAATAATTTTCGAAGGTAAATTCATGTATTATTATTTCCCGCATTTAGAATAAATGCTAATTAATTACACGAATAAATGTAACAAAAACAATTCGATAAGTTTTTGTTAAACAAAAATATTTATTTAGTATTATATTTAGCTCCACAAATACAAACATAAGGTTTGTCAATAAATCTCGCTCGAGTCTCGTAATTGAACAACATTATAAATAAATCATCCAATATCGTTATAACGTTTACCATCGACTCACTAAAATGTAATAACTGAAAGTGCTCCATGGCTGTTAAGAGTTGACTGTTGACTTGACACATGAGTGTTCATTTACAAAATTAAAAACAAATGACAAAATATTGAGTTAGCTTTCTACAGCTAAACCTTTTTTCATAATTTGAAATGGATTTTAATATACAATTTTTCTTACTAGCTAATAATAATAATAGTAAAGGATTTTTTTATTCAACTGTTGGTGTTTATGATCCTTGAAAAAATTAAAAAAGGAATTCTTTTTCAATCCTAATGTAACAAAAACTGGATAAAATATTACGAGGCAATATTTATCCTTGTGTTATTGTGTACCTTGCATTCCATTCAGGACATAAATAAATAAATACATATCAATAATATAGGGAGACGCAGTATTTATTATTATATTAACTTGTATATGCGTTCAATAGCTATAAGATAATATTTGTTTAAACCATCTGAAATTTGTTGAGTCCATCAATCGTATTAATTTTTCATAATAGTTCATTTTAATTCTCATTATTAGTAATTTTGTTCGTGAAATTTTGGTCTAGTCTAGTGACTTTACACTTAGATAGAGTTTACTATATATAATACTAGCTGACCCAGCAAACGTTGTATTGCCGATATTAAAATCGCGATACAAAAGTAACAGTTGATCGTAGATGGGTGAAAATTTGAAGTTGTATGTATATTTTAATGCTGACTCATAATCAAACAAATTTAAAAAAAAATGTCAAAAAAATAAAAAATAAATTCGTGTGGACCACCCTTAACATTTAGGGGGATGAAAAATAGATGTTGGCCGATTCTCAGACCTACTCAATATGCTCACAAAATTTCATGAGAATCGGTCAAGCCGTTTCGGAGGAGTACGGGAACGAACATTGTGACACGAGAATTTTATATATAAGATATACTAGCTAACTTGACAGACGTTGTTCTGTAGATAATAAAAAAATAATACTTTTTTTTATTGGAATTTCCCAATAATATTTAAAATATCAATAATTATTTCGATTATTATATTCGATAGTGAAATTGTTTCACATGGGAACTGTCAAACCGTGCGTCAATAAATTCTCACACAGAAAATATGTCCACACAAAACAAATATTTTAAATAAAACTAATTATGGGTCCCAAATCGAAATAAAAACTATCCTATCTCTCAAGTTAGATTCAGCTGCACTCCACGAAGAAAATGAAATCCAAAAAGAAATCCCCATGTAAATCCGTTGATTAGTTTAGGAGTCCATCGCGGACAAACAACTTGTCACGTATTTTATATATATTAACATATATAATGAAGATGGTCATTGTTTGAGGCTCTTTCACGCCTGAACACGGATCGTATCGGTTTATGGCTCCTTATTTTTTTTTATATTTAAAATATACTCTTTTAAAATTCGCCCAGCAAAGCGGGCGGGAAGGGCTGCTAGTATATAATATTATATATATAGATGATTGATTAATTTTGAATGTTTAGTTTAAGTTCCATAACGTAAATACTAGATAAATATTATGATATTAATTATGAATACTAATCAAAAAGATTGTATTTATTAATAATTAATAATAATATGCAAACGTATTGCAAATAAAACAAAACTTAAACTGAGTATTATCAAAGTGGTCTGACTTGCAGTTTAATTAATTAAACCAGGAAGTGAGCTGCACTGGTACTGAATCTTCATTAAGATACTCGTGACAAACGACTTAATAACTGCACTCCAAGATTTATATCAGAATGTAGCATGAGAAGAACAGGAACACTTTAAGCTTCAATACCGTTTGAGAGATTTATCCTAAAATAATTTAATGGAATTTTGATTGTTCATTCAATATAGTTTCTTTTTGGCCAAATCTATAAACGTCAAAATTATCAATAAATGTAATTCTGATTAGTAGCGCACTTTTTTTTAGTAAAGAACTATAAATTACATTAAAACACAATTACATTGAAACATTACTGTATTATTTTTATACCTATATTACAGTAAAATTCAACTCTTCATATAGTGCTCTCATTAGTTACACTTTATTTGTCATCGACAGAGAAAGAGAAGCAAGACTCACGAAAGAACTGGAGCTCTCCATTATTGTACATTAGTTATAATAAATTCATCGTTGGCGCCGACCAAGTTTTTCTATTTGTGTCTTATAATTGATTATATATGTCATGCTCAAAGAGAGGTACGAAAATCCGAAAACTAATGCTATTTTTGTATATTGTATTATTAGCATCAGATTGTTACTTCATAGTGCTGATATAACATTATATTAAATGTTAAGTATAATAGAACATATATATAATATACATTAAATTGAATATTCATAATTATTCGGAGATGGCTCACGGGTGCCTCAAGTAAACAGTTACTGAGTCGTTGGTGGCAGCTATTCTAATCGATCTACCCACTTCTTCTCCTTTTTCATATGTGTGGTTTCTGCCGACTCGACGTCATAATATTTTGCGTACGAAGGTGGTAGAGACCACTAAAACTAGTCAAGTTTCTCTAGGAGGTCACCAAACTTCTTGATGTAGCCCTAGAAGACCCCCCCGAAGAGTCCCTGGTGATCGCAGATACTTCGCCCAGTAGTAGTCTGTACCTCTATGCACTCTAGTTACACTCTGCTAAGGGGTCTGTCTATGACATGTACATATAGTTAATAGATCCCTGTTAAAGTCGCCATGACCGGTGCGCTTAATATTAGTGTAAGTCTTAGTCGACATCGTATTAGCTATAAAATTGCAGTCTGGCACAGGGTAGCGCACATTTGGCTTGTCTTGCAATCCTCAAGGTTGTTCCAGTTTTGATGTAGTCTTTATTTATTGATTATTGTGGCTCCTGGAGCAAGTGTGCGGCAGAGGCAAAAAGTGTTCGGGTCTGCCCGTTAGAGTTTCAGAACCCGTTACAGCCAGTTGATCTGCTGCCTCATAGCTCCCTACCCCCTCTGTGGCCTTTAATCGACTGAAATGTTAAGGAGTTATTTTTACTGTGCACCTTATTTAAAGTCGTAAAGTTAGAAGTTTGTGAACCATTATAAGAGTCAAGGCAGACCGTATGATATATGATCAGTATGTCGTAGATATCTGGTTGAATCAGACAGTCTATTCAAAGGCTGAATAAGTAAAGTTCAATTCTAGTTGAGTCACTCGGGAAGTTTTGTAGGATTACGTTGGTTACTTCAGTTGAACATCACAAAATTACATAATATATTACTCGTTGTTTAGTATTTTACCATAAAATAAAGAAATACATTATTATAACTTTGACATTGACTTAAGAGTGAATATAATTACTTGTACGCCGTGCGTGGAGGTATGTTACGGAAAAAATTTGGTTTCTTGAAGTCCTCGCTTCGTTTCCGCAGCTTATAGATACTAACATTCCCTCAAACGATTTGTTGAATTAATTAAACCCAGGTGGCAACACTCACTATATTTATTTACTGACGTAATTAATTTTGTTTTAGTAACTAACTTGAGCGCTTATAGTTGTATACTTATTTAATAAGCGCCTGCCTGTCGAGGTCAGCCAATGTACAAATGGTGAGTACAACAAGCCACCTGAGTTATGCCAGTTCAACTTTGATCTTAAAATGTAAAATTCAAAAGTTAAATTGAAAATAAGTTTATATATCTATCTATGTCCTTGTTACTTAATGCTTACACATTATTGCTTCACGGTAGCAATAGGCGCCGTTTTGGTACCCATAATCTAGCCGGCATCTTGTGGAAAGGAGCCTCCCACTGATATCTATGTATCCCTCAAACAAAGTTGAAAATTTTAAAACTGCTAAAAACAGGACTCAAAAATTTTCTCGAAATAAATAAATTCTCAAAAAAAAATAATTAAAAATATTTACCAAACACGCTGACTGTTCTTGACTGACTTCTGGCGAAAGAGATTCAACATTAAATAACTCTACGAGTTTTCAATTAGTTTTAATAACGGCGTTGTTTCACCGTCCACTTTTCAATAAAACCAATCATAAAACTTTAATAACGAAGCTCAGTGGTCAACACAATATTATACACAAAGTATTCAAGTTTCAATACTTTAACTATATGACGAGCACAATAATATTTAAACTATGTATTTTTGAATACCCGGAGAATTGGATTATATTATTATAATTATTATTATACTTTAGTGTTATTCTTATTTCTTCACGAAGCTACGTTTCAAAAACCGAAAACAGAAAAAAACTACAAAGAATTAATATAAGTTAATACAGGTTTCATTTAATACACCTGTTATGCAAGACTAATACTTCTAATATTGCTACATGCTACAAACCTATCAAGGTTGGAAGTCGGTGCCAAGCCACGCGTGACTTTAACTATGTATAAGTTTTTTTAATAATTCTTGTAGCACAGAGTAGGGATGGATACTTATGTATAAAATTGTAGGTATTCATTATTACTTAATTCTATTATTAGTTTGTCTTCAAAGCAGTCATGTTGTGTGCTCGTCACACAATACGCAAATCAAAAGGTCCTTTTCAGGGCCACAAATCTATTCATTCATACGAATAATGTAGGTTTAATTTAGCTATGGTTACTCATTTAGGTTTTATAATATTATGATTTATATTTTATCACAAAGTCTTCATCTATTTCACATTGTAGTAAGGTTTATTTACATATGTTAATCTTTAGTGTAACATTTTCATAACAGTACCTACGTCTACGACTGAATTTTTTTTTTATTTAACATATTTATTAAATCAAAATAATTACCATTATTATCTATAAATTGCTGCCATCTAATAGGAAGCCCATTTATGCCTTTGCGATAGAAATGTGGTGATCTAGATTCAACAAACTGTGTGAAAGCATATTTGTATTGCCTCCTGAGAAGAAAACTTTTTGAAATTTGTCCGTCGAAAATTGTCCAAATCAGGTAGTCCGTTTGAAGCAAGGTTTGGCGAATACGGAGGGTCACGGTTGGTTTCTAATTGCAGTTCCTGTAGAGTTAAAATTCTCGTGCTGTATGAGGTCTCGCGTTATCATGCAGCAATAATGGTGAAGATCGAGACTGTTTCATCATGATCGTTCATTAGTCGGAACTGTTTCACTGCTAGTTTTGCTATCATTGTACGGATTTTGGCACAGTAGACATCTTCCATTATTGCTTGACCAGGTTGGAGAAAGCCATAGTGAGACCACCAAACAGTTACCATTATCTTTTTGTTGGTAAGCTTTTCTGTAGGACAATCTTGCGGCGTTTGATCTGGGTTCAGCCATTGCATTTTTCGGCTACGGTTATCAGGTACCATCTGAAATTCACTCAAAAACCTCAAACCATGGAGTTTATATGACAATTAGAAGTAACTATTACAAAAAAGGGCAATTTCATACTTTAACCCCTATTATTAAGTTTTATTTTGTGTAGCCCGAACTTGGCACCGACTTCAAGCCTATATATATGTAGCAGATACCAATAATTGTATTTTATTTATATTAAAAGTATTAGGTTTACATAAGAGGTGTATTAAATTTAATCTTTATTAAGTTATTTTATACTGTTTAGTTTCTAAGACGGTTTTTTAAATTTATTTTTTTATATTTATTATCTGTAATTCTTCTGTATTCTATAAACCACACCATGACTTTTCTAGATAACATCAGGTAAGCTATAAGACTTCGTTGCTTTTTATTATTTTTTGTTAGATAGTATTTTTTAAAGAAGCTATAGCTAGCTATAAAACTCATTCAGTTCAGTTTCGTGCCAGAATTTGGTGATGTGAGTTGACTACTCACACCTCCTGAAGATGCCTTGTGTAGAGGCGAAACACGTGTCGAATTGTTTGAAGACAAATATTAAAGGGATTTAAATTCAAGATAACTCAATAAAATTTTTCACGTTTCAGACGTTTTTTCACAAAATAGGCAAACGAAAGACGTTAAGTTGGAAAAAATAGCCGGCGAATAACTTAGATATTATGTTTATGATATAAAGTTTACAAATTATTATAATATCATGTTTGTATTGTGTTTCGTGTTGCGTTTATGTTAATTGTCATTTCTTATGACCCATGCAGATCAGCTGGATATAAATAAAAGTGGACTGACTACAACACTGCTCAAGTGTGAAAGTTTAAGGAACGAATTTCACTAATTATTATGAACCGACTTAACGCGGCTCTATTTAGATTTAGGTGAGTGGGCGCCGCTGCACATTTTAATGAAACGCCTTCGCAGAGCTAACTACAACAATTTCAGGCATTAAGCCACAGTAAGCCTACGTGTTTAAGGTAAATAAATAAAATTGTCGAAAATTGAGAAATGCATTTATTTCACATAAATTTTACTATTGTTTATTAATTCAATTATTAAAAGCTTATCGAAATTGAATTAGAAAACAAATGACTAAATTTTTTTTTAGAAAACTCATCTAATTATTTCTTTAAATGACTTATTCGTGTTTCCATTTTATACTTCACTCATTTCCATTATTCACTTTTATTAAATTATAATAGATATTGCAAATTTATGAATAAATTAAGTAAATTTATTGAATTAGGCGTTACTTTGCGGAAATCCATAATTATACAAATGATTTAAGTCTTCTTTAGTGTTAATTCCGCCAATATTTGTTTTTAAAAAAAATGACATGTTTACATTGTTGAATGAACAAACAAATTTAGTCCCATCACCTTTGTTACGTGTCTCTTCCGGGGGTAATACGTCACAACAGCCGACCAATCACAGCGCGTCATTTCATGGGACTAGGGTATAAAAGAGCAGCTTCCGGCTCATTTGATTCAGTCTCGTGCCAGATTTTGGCGAGACAACACGTCCTGAGGATGCCTCTTGTAGAGGCGAAACACGTGTCGGATTGTTTTAAAATCAAATATTGGCGGAATAAACACTAAAGAAGTCTTAAATAATTTGTATAATAAATTAAGTATTTGCATGCCAAAAACATTTGGTTTTGGTAGTAGGTTACAGAATTTTACTGCGACTACTGTATGATAATATAACAGTAACAAGGAGAGTTAAGGAACAAGAATTAATCAAAGGGTTGGTCCTAATAGAACAATTAAATTTTATAACAAATCCGGCACTTAGGCATCGGAACTGCTTAATAAAACCGTGTAAGTATATTTTGTGAAACAATTTGTTGTTTATACTAAAAACATAAATGAATATTTCAAACAGAAATACCTCAGATTTTCATCGGATACAAATGAGAATGTTGAGATATTAAAACTGGTCGTCACCTGGGTTCAGTCATTCGTCAACTGATAAATCAAACGTTAAGAACGGCGGGAAAATGAATTACAATGAAATAACCAAACAATGAAAGGCAGTAATAAAACATTTTAATAATTGTTTGGGTCGCTCTGAATTCATTAATGTTTTGTGAAATTTGCGGTTTTGTAAATGAAAAGCAGGATTTTAAGTAAATTAAATAAGAAAATTTAACCCACGTATTACGTGCAATATCGTTACAATGTTTTAAATTAAATAAATGGTTTAATCTTAAATTAGTAGTTGCATGTTACCTATTGAAAACAATAGTGGTGAGTGACCCTGACCTATGAACTATGATCGAATACGCTGCAATATCATGAATATGATTAATGTATGGTTTTGAGTCTCATCTATGTAAAAACAATTCAATTTAATATTTTGAACAATAAATTTATTTAATTTTATTAACTTATTTTTATATTTTATTTATTTATTAATGTTTAAGGGTACAATATGTAATACATCGTTATAGGCACAGAACATTATCTTAATTGTGCGTTATTTATTATAATTACTGATCAAACTGCAGTCAATACGGCTGCTGTTGACCCTAATATAACAGTTACAGCTAAACATCGAATTAAGGCTACATTTAAAGTTTCAATATATATACACAAAATAATATCATAGAAGTGGAAACAATTTATAACTTTTCAAACCATTAGGTATGGATTTAATAACTGATGTTCACGATAAATCTCGGTTAATTGTGTGTCCTTATTAGATGCGCCGCAATTATCTATTCTCTCTTCTTGTTATTTTGTTATGGCAAATTATGGTGCAGACTGTAGAAAAAACATAGAGACCCATAGACAACAGACGCATTGGTATCTGAGTCGCTAATCTAAGGCAAATTGGCTCTCGCCCCGTAAACAAAATTGTCACCGAGCAACAGAGATCGCACGTAATACGCATTTGCAATATTTGAATACTTCAGCAGTGGTCAACGATCTAATCGCATCCCATCAAGTTCTCTATGTAACGCAACTCATAAATCTTTTCTACAAACACTGAGATGATAGTAACACACACTTTAGCACCAGAAGATTCTAAAGGATTAGCGGGGCCCCCAGCTGCTGATCATCTCCCCTCCGAATCTCAGGTATGTCGGCCAATTTCTTAGCCATTACTGATTTGGAAGTTTAATATCATATGTTTTCCTACGCACGCGCTAATTTACTTTTATTTCTATGTAAATCCACGTTCGCACGACACGCCACAAAATTTAATATCGTATAAAATCAAATTATGGCTGTGTGACGATCATCTGCAGTGCGGTTTTTAAGAGATTTTCCGCCATAAACAAACTAACTAGTGAATGAGTGTCGTTGTGATGTCGTGTGATGTTTCGATGACAAAATGACAGTATGTTTACTAAAAAATGAAGTACATCTTCTTTAAAGCGGGCGATACTCTTGCGATACCTCTTGTGTTGTGGAAGAATGTTGGTCGCAGTGATCACTTAACACCAGGTGACCAGTTGTCCTGTTAGTTCTCCTCTTACATAAAATAAAACATTATTAATCTCACTTACGTAAGTAAGAAGTGTTACAAATATTAAATAAAAAAAGAAAAAAATTAAAATATTAAATAAAAAAGACCCAGTCAACAAGTGAACTCCATGCTTTGGCTGTGCATAATTAATTAACATTTACAGTAATAGACACGGCCTTAAAATCGTATGAACATAAAAATTGATTTAACCCACTCCAGAACTTATGTATCAGATATTTCGTGATTTAGAACAATATAATATAAGTAAACACAATGCTTCAAGTAAAATGCAAATAAAAAACAATTTAATTAATGAACGTGAAAAATTACACCATTATTCAGAATTGTTCTTTGTTATTTATCTCCATTGTAGACGAAAATATCGTAATTTTTCAACGAATACAGGATTTAACAACAGTTGCAATCGTTTGTTATGTTTTGGAACGATTTAAAAAAGGAGGAGGTACAATTCGAAAACCTTAGATAACTTATACGTATAGATATACAGTGACAACCCTAAATACGTCGAAAAAATAGCGGTGAAATGATAACCTCTATTTTCAGCAGCGCTCGCACACTATAGTAATAAGCCTGACCTTATCTCATGCGCTGCCTTACAGCAAGAGGCTCTATCTAGATGTATTCCTAAGTCAACAATTATAATAATTATAAAATATTAATAGAAAAACTTATATTGTATGTTTGTAATCTCATACCACCACTGTACGCCTGTTTGTAAAATTTGATCTGATGATGAAATCCATTAGTAATTGTGGATCTTCTGATATTTTTAACCAACTACAAAAATGGAGGAGGTTCTCAATTCGTCGGTATTTTTTTTTATGTTTGGTACCTCAAAACTTTCGACTGGGTTACCGATTTTGATAATTCTTTTTTTTATTTAAAAGCTGGTGCTTCCCATGTGGTCCCATTGTAATTTGGCCCAGATCTAACAATGGCATCCATGAGAAATATCATAAAAGTCTTAAATTTGCTATACGTGGATATAAGTGGATGATAAATTTACGATTAACTCAATATCGCGCCAACCGATTTCGATAATTCTTTTTTTATTGGAAAGGATATACTTCTAATATATTATGCACTATAAAGTATAAAAATAATTGCGTATTTTAATACATTCTAATTCTAGTTACGATTATTGTCGTTATGTTGATTCAGGTGATCACTTATCATCATGTGACCCATATGTTGTGCTCGTCCGTAAAAAAAAATATAAAAATTACAAAATTTTTACACAAATTTCACAGAAATTGACTTTTAAATTTTAACGTAGACACATTTTTGCTTTACATAATTCGGTGAGTGAAACTTCGCCTCGTGCCAAGCTCACAGCGCCGACACACACTTGACCGCAATCCTCGCAGCGCCAACAGCACTTTACTTTGAGCGTCAAACGGAATCCTGCAAAATGGAGACAATTTGTAAATATTATGATATTTTTATATTTTCGTCCTGTTATACTTTCAATAGCAAAAATATTTTTATGTTTCATTCTTGTTCCATCCTTTCTAATTGTATTCTGCTGAAATTGTTTTTCATGTTTGATTGATTGAGAAGTTATTCATATTGTTTAAGCCACTAGGTCTGGCGGCATGGCAGTGCCATACACGATGAAAGGCCTACTCTTTGCTTTCGATTGCCGCCGCCCATAGGTATACCAAAAGATCACCTGTCGATCGACCATGGTGAAAGCCGTTCTGTTGGTCATTGGTGAACTGGTGACCTTCTAGGTATACTAAAATCTGGCGGTAAATTATGCTCCCATGATTTTGGAGAGCAGTGTGTAATAGGCCTGTAGTTTACCGGATCCGAACTGCCTCCTTTTTTTGGGATCGTTTGGACAAGGGCTGACCTCCATGAGTCAGGGACTACAACTTGAGCATGAGCTCCGTAATAAATACGTCAGCACCAGCATCAACTCAGGGGCACACATTTCTCCCAGCCATCCGGCCCGCTCGACTTCTTCACCTCCAACGAAAACAGAGCTCGCCGAACAGTACTTCAGAGCTCGGTGTGGACAGCGGTGTGTTTCCCTTGTGGAAGTCATGTTGGAGGCGATGAGATCGCAAAGAAAATCGGCTTTCTCTTTTTCCTTCCACACAGTCTACTGATCTTGAGTACTCAGTATCATCGGTTTCTGCCAGTACTCTTTAGATAGAGAGTCTACTGCCTTTATTTCTTGATTCACCATCACATGTCATATAACTCAAGGTAATGCAAGTTTTTGGCACTCTGAGAACTGCGGTCTCTACACTTCAATATGATATGATATAATCTCATCTAAAATGAGCGTGAATGGTGCATACAATATGCCGTAAGTTGTTTGTGGGCTGTATTCGGGTCGTAAAGCTCGGTCCGAGTAGTATCCTAAACGTGAGTATTAAGAGGGGCATTAACAAGCTGTTCAAAACTCATACGTTGTTTCCATCACATAGAAGACTCTGTATGACTTTGGTTTAATTGGTTTAAGAAACGTACCTTCACCAACCGTTTAATGTCCCTATCTTAAAAGCCGAGACACTGACATACCAAGGTATTTGTAGGTTTCAGTCTCATTAAGAGAATTGAGAAATAACGTCTCTGAGAGTAATAATTGTTAAACCATACCTCTGCGTACATGTATATCGCACCTTTATCTACACAAAATTCCATTCAAATTTCATGATATTTTCGTGGAATTTAATAACGATATCGAGTCCTGTTTATTCCGTGCATATATCTTGAGGTCTTTCCAGCATAAGAGGTAAGATTATTTCTCCTCGTGAAGGATACTGAAAGCCTAACTTCCTCAGGAAAACATCTAAGGTATTCATAGCCAGGAAAACCACAAAGGCTATCTCCCTAGTAAATACTCCGCACAATCCTTATAGATTTCAAAATGTAAAGTTTTCCCACTGCATCGTGGAATCAAATCCATTTTCCTTGCTTCATTAATGAGCTGAGGAGTCTTACATCTTGGTGCCGTTTGGTGTCGAGACACTTGGCCCGTGGCGCCCAGAGGCACAGATAATATACAAAGTACTATCTTATAGCTATTTATATTTATATTAATGAGAAAAAGTTGCCAAAAGAACATTGCTATTATTTTAAATCAACTCATCATGTTTGTTATCAACTCATCAATTTTGTTATTTCATATTCAATGAAAACTTCGCAAACTTTTTATTCACCTTTGAAGATCGACCAATTAACAAGATCCATATTTAGAAAGAACCTTTAAAGAAATGATTGAGAATCATAAACCATAACCGAAATTCACAAATAAACGTTTGAAATGCCAGACAGTTAGAAGATGCAGTAATTAACATTAAATTTATGTTCCTATTCAAATTAAATTGGGTATGAATTCTTTTTGTAACGAAAATATTTTAGATGAATAAATCAGGTTTTAATGAGGAAGGGATGTGGAGGTTACGAGGGTGACTAGGGGTGAGGGAGGTCAATTTACTTTATAAATTTCATTGATGTGAACTTAGTTCTATACGCAGTATATGTTTGTAGTGATATATACTTATTACTATACAAATAACGACAAAAGTTGACAGTGCTTCCATCAATTAGTGCCCAAACAAAGTTCAACCTTGATGATTAAGTCCAAGATAAACATAACGATTATAGTTGAGTACAGCTTAACTAACATAGTTACTAGCGCCTCCATCGCTCAGTATACAGCGCTGTTTGAATTGTTAACAGGTTGAGAACAAACATTACCTTGAGTTTTTTGGCTTCTCCCTTCAGGTCTGAGATCTATTGTATGGATAAATAGAGATAGATTCCGACTTAAGAATCCTTCATTGAATTTAAGTTGGAATTTAATTCGAAATTCCCTATGTTTTGAAAGAAATATGGCCAATTTTATAATCAATATTGATTAGGTGAATATTAAACAGACTAAGAGAACGCAGGGACCTCGCTTAACGTTAATTCAATATTCCATTGATGCAAAGACCACTTGACTTAATTTATAATCCTGAAAGCGAATAAAAGAACTTGGCATTTTACGCGCTTTGTGGTTTACTGAATATTCAAATATTCATTACAAGTCCCGGATTTGTTAGTTGAAAACTTGGCAGTCTAATTGAATAAACGTGTCGCGGAGATATCGACAGATTTTATCTTCCAAAGAACCAAATTTACGTTATGATCATTTCAGTATTTCAAATAAAGATAATAAACCAATAGAGATAGAGCCAGGCCGCAGCTAGTCCTATCTGACCCAATACCCCACTGCAACAATATGTAGAGCAACATGCTTCTACCGAGATGTTTCACCAAAATTATAAACAACATAATTTATGAATTATTTTCCCAGGGAATCTCGTTCATACTGTGTAGGGAAATAATAACAATTCGCATCAAAATTGATACACATTGCTAATTTAACAAATTTCATGTGTGCGTTAGCGAGTGGTTAATATTTTAAATACTACGGTGCTAATGCCAGACGTGGCTGACTGTTTATGACTTGTCAATCGAAATTGGTTACAGGAACAATTAATTTGCTTACCTTTTCTATTCTGCTGTATCTCTGTTATGGATGTTTTTTTCTGTCCATACGCTGGTGTATTGTTGTGATATAACACTATTTTTAATCTAAATGTTAAAAAGTATAGATGTAACTTACACAGATCTTTTATAATATTATTTTCAAATATTTTGATATGTTGTTAATTTAGGATTAAGTTCATAGACCATTTTGCTAGATCTATCAATGTGACTGAAAATATACTAACCAATGTTGAGGATATTTGGAGAGTAATTATCAAGTGTGATCGATAAAACATCAGCTAACAGATGAATTAAATGATTTATATAACAACAATTTACTAGATATGCCATTTTAATGTAAGCGTAAGCAGTATGTAAATAGCGCAATAGAGTTTAGACAATAGTGATAACTTGCCGTCAAGACATCCAATGTTAATCTTCCGTAAATAACTTAACTTATGTTTAAAGTATTTTTAAAAATATAATAAACTTTAATTTTTCTAGGCCTAATGTAGTTTGACTACAATTGCATCATGACTACAACTTAAAATTGTAACTTTTCCCGCTTTATAATAATTAGTCGCGGAATCTGCCGCATCACTCCAAGTGTCCACGAAATATTGCAACTAAATTAAATAAATTGTTTTCTCTTCACAAAATGGATGATGAAACTTTATTAATTATATATTGTTGTCGTTTCGTAATCAAGAGACTTTTGTGCATAACAATGTTACGATATAACTTTCAAAGAAAAGAGACAAAACAGAAGGATCGCGTATTTAAGGAAAACTGATTGATGATGTGTTTCCTATATTCATTTATATGATATCTGTGAAACATAAAAATATATTATGTACGGTGCTATAGTTGCCGTACAAATTAATTTATGTATGATTCATAAATTAAACGAGACTTATATTTTATTGTTACTACGAGTAACATGCAGACATATTTCATCATCTAATTTTGTTGTGTTTAATTACTTATACCATTTATTATATTAAATTAATTTACATGCTTAATTAAACCTGGCAGAACTGTAAGATTGTATCATCGTAACATACCATGTTTATACGCAAATGAAGAATTTGATTGATTGATTGAAGAACAATTGGTGGTGGATGGAGCTAAATGTTATTGGTATTATTTTAAAAACATTGTTACATTTAGTATTCTTCGATGGGCATAATTGACTGCAATGCTCAATATTACACAGAACTTGTTTTAAATTCAGCACCCGTTCGTATGTGGTCTGCACTCGAGTCGGTTCGTTACTGAACGGAACTGTAATGCGGTTAATGATGTTGAAAACAGCAGTTGTTGTTTTAATACTTTATGATCTTTGTCTCTTATTAAAAATATAATTTCAGAATAGTAGCATTAAATAATTTTGAAGATACTTACTTATTATAAAATATTAACACGTTATATTATATTTCCCTAAGATGAACATCCAATTTAACATTAGCATATTATATAAATTTATTGCATTTATCAATTTAAATATAGTTTAATATATTTTTTGAGATTTTTACTAATAGTTGTAACCGTTGATATTGCTGTACTTGTTATTGATTCATTGTAGTCTTCTGTAAATTCTTACTTCGTTACTATTTTCCTTTCAGCTATCATTATATATCGCAATTTGAATATTTATAAAATCCGTTTGTATGCTAAAACCCTTTGTTTGAAAAAAAAAATATTTTCCAATGATACTGTTTTTCATAACAATTCTAGAGGCAATTCGAGGCAATCAAAAACAAGCCCAAATACCTCGAGCCAGAGATCAAAATTGTTCTGTTTTAATGTAAAGTATTCAATTGTGTCGCTCAGCGGTCAATCCTTTATTGGGTCGTTGATCAGTTTCGGCCATTTGTAATTATCGTTACACTCGTGTGTCGTCATTTTGGCCAGGGTCTGTCCCTGTCTTTAATTAAGCCGCCCACTGTCAGCTCTGAATGCGTACGTGCATTTTTAGAATAATTATGTGATAATGTTGGATGCTAGGGTGGTGTTAGAAATGAGAAACCAGCAGCTTATGTGGGTTCCGCATATGAGTAATCGTATAAAGATACGATTTGGTATAATAAAATAATCATTGATAGTCAAACATCTGATATTTATCTCAGTAATCCTAATTGTAGTATCTTACGACACATTACAGGATACTCACAGCACTGAGCTATGCACTCGGCTGTGAACCGTAAATCAAAAGCATTTGTGACTGATACTTGGGAGGATCAAATTTGTTGAAAATGTCACAGGTGATTTCAAGAATTTTGTGGTTTAAGTTACAAGATAAAAATTGTTTTAAAACAAAATATTTTCTTATAATATAATAACAAAATATCGAATCATAAAACTATGTATATTACGTAGGTATTCTAGGTTATATATACATTTATAATGGTTAATGCTTGCTTAATACCATTATTTATTTACGGCGTGTGTGGATTTATGTATGTACTGTACTAAATGACTCTCGTGGTTTTTTTTCACTAACATTTATTCTTTTATTTTACTCGTGTAAGTTATTGAGTATTTGTCGTTTAAATATTTTTATTGCATCACTTCGCATATATCTTAATGAACTATTTTGTTTAAGACTGAAGCAGTACATGTTGATATAAAGGAGTGACGATGAGTTTCATCCACAAAGTAATTTGAAAACAAAATTTTATGAACGATGCGGGCTTGAAATCCCGACCTCTCACATTCCGTGCGAGTGCTCTTCCAACAGAGCTCACCGTTTGAGTGACGTATCGTCATAAATTCTTATATGCTTTGTGCAACTCTCAGGTTCTTGCCACATCTTCTCATTTAAACTCAACTTTTCCGAAGTGGTGGTTAATAGAGAAAAGTATGACTGTTGATATTGTTAAGTATCATTTCTTTCACACAAATTTTAAAAAGTGAATCTATCCGATTTATTCTTTTTCCCCTGTGAAACAATACTGCTGACAGGTATAATATTATATTCCAGTACAATTCCGCTACATCTTGTGAGTTAAGACACACGACAGTACACGCAGACAGGACAGTAAGCCGGCGTTAAATAGCCAGCTGCAGCTCGACTGATCCTGACGGAGGGCTGGTGCTCGGCGCAATGCGGGACACAGAGGTCCCTGCGGAATGGTCACGTGGCGGAGAGATCGTGCGCTAACGGCCACCAATGGCGAGCTATTTAACCCGTCTGCAATGATGATCCAATTCATCTGTCCTGCGCACGGCTTCCCAGTTCACTGCAAGGCTCATCTATTTACTGATAGCTTTATACTTGAAATCATAGATATTGCAGGACGTTCTCGTAGCAGGGCGCGTAGATATTATTTGACGCTCTGTTTATTTTTGTCAAGTTGAGTTTGATGATCGAGATACTGATTATATTGCTATACTTATATTTTAACAATATTGAATAGGTGTTGACTCGTTAATATCTCACTCCAATATTATATTTATTCTTTTTCTTTTAATATATATATTATTATTATTCTTTTAATAATAAGGGATTGGCCCTGTGCTTCCCCGGGGCGCAAACAAATAGGAGTGTCCTAGGCCCAAAGGCCCGACTTGATATGGGATATTTCTTGACCGAGTGACAGAGCATATTGAACATACACTAGGTACAAAATTGAGCATTATTTTTTGTCTCATACAAGTGTATGTATTCGGGAGTTCAAATGGGAAAAAATTAACCTTGTCTGATGGCGTATCGTATTTCCGATAATTTGCGCTTTCACAAAAAAATGAGTCCCATTTATCATGACATTGATCTTCGACAACACTCCCTTGATGCCTCGCCTAGTATCGGATTACTGGATCTCGAATTCTCGGGGACTCAGTGCTCTGCGAACGGCTAGATCACTTAGCGTTGCGTAGAGACGTCACTTCATTGTGTGTCTTCTACCGCATTTATTACTATATCGCTATATCACTATGGCATGAACTTTTCTCTACGTTGGTATATAGGTTTCTTCAAAAAGTGCTGCTCTAGCAACGCTCCTGTGATTTCTCTGGTGTTAAATTCAACGTATTAAATTTAATTATTTAATTGTAGGATATGATTATTACAATATTCTCATTACCACCACAGTTTTTAATAACTTATAAGTATAATTTAATCAAAAGATGAAAATTCTAAATAATTTATGTTTAATTTATGTTTTATGTTTGCCAACAGGTTTACATCATGGTTACGACCAGAAATCACATTCATATTAAAACTAGTAAATCATATCCAATTACGGACAAACACGCCTTGCGTTGAAATAAATTGTTTTAGCATTGTATAAAACATTACATTTAGAAAAATAATTTAAGCCGTGAGTAAAAACGTTTTATGTTTTATCAAAATAGATACTGTTTTGTTAAATTATATCAGATTGACAATTACTTCAATCTCGACATTGCATAAAACCACCGTAACTGGCACACTAATTAAGATACATAATGTGCAGGATAGGACATGTAAGTTGCAGATGCAGCGACTGTGTAATCGGAAATGAAGCTAACATTTGATGCGAACGTTGAGTCACTGCGCGGCACGACACGACTCGATATATCAGAGAAGCGAAGGTGAACAGACACGGGAACAGGTAATCCATCCGAGAGATTTATCAGTTTGCCGGCACACGGAGCTCTGATTAAATCTAATGCACAATCTTCTGTACACCTGCCTGTATTATTAGATTATTTTATTTATTATTTTGTTATTAGACGGCTTGTATTTATATTTGACTAGCTGACCCGGCAAACGTTGTTTTGCCATTTAAATAATTTTTAGTGTTCTACCGCATTTTTCTCCGACTTACTTTTTAAAGCTGACGATCACGAAATAGTAGATTGTTAACCAAGCGTCGAAAGAATCAATTCCCGAGGTATTTAGACGCCCGAGCGTAGCAAGGTCGGCTGTAGACCGAGTAGGAATTGATAATTTTACCCGAGTTTTAACTCGGGTAAAAGTATCAACTTATATCACTCTACTTTTCATTTCGAATATGAGGAAAATAAAACTAGTTGTTTATCTAAGCACAGATTAGTATCCCACCAATTTATGTCGACTTTTTAAATTTCAAATATGGAACTTACCACGTAATTGTTGCGGTTTATTCCGCTCAAAGAAGTTTGCGCTAAGTTCACGCTGGCTGTTTAGAATGTCACATGGCCGCATCATTTTTTTTAACTAGTTCTTTTTTATATAAAACGCTTCACAGCAGTTCTATATATAAAGTTCATTCCGGCCCTTAGGTGGGAAGTAATTTGTATGAGTTTTACCCTCTCTGTGGAGGGAAGCAGCATTTTCCACCAATAATCAGATCAAAACAACATTACTTTCCGAGTATGAGTAATGAAAAAGTCTTTTCATTTTTCGGGTTACTAAAATATAGCATATGACACTCACAAAAAATGTGGCTATCTATTGGTATTATTTGTTAAATATTAGTGTGATAAAAAGCGAACTTAACTTTTGCATTGGGCTGTCTTAGCTCAGGCTCAGTATAAATTCAGCTGTAAAATGAATATATAAACGAAATCAAACATTATGCTAAGCTCACACTAAGCTGAGTTTTAAGTGAGTAAAGTCTGAGCAAGTCTAAGTACGCTCTATAGATCTCAGGCTTATAGTCCGATTTTCGGCTATGTTGTCCACGTTGAATGGCTGCCATCATTTCCATCAGCCACGATGAATGTGAAGCTCCCAGTAATGGTAAGAGCCATGGACGCACCACTATGTAAAAATTAGCACACGTCGCGCCTCACGATGCTCCACAACTCTTCCGTAGACGCTACGCCAGGCTAAGCAGCAAATGCTGTTTCAAATTTGTAGCACTCCGAGCCAGTGGCACACCGTTGGATACATTAAACATGAATTAATTAAAATTTCATTAAAACTTATTTCATAAGATACAATAAAAACGAAAACACTTTGTAATTTAGCATTGTGCCATGTTTTTTCGCTTCCCGTTCGGTCGAACCTGACAAAATGTACCTGTCTAGTGAATGGAAAAATCTCACCAACTATGTCAAGGATAGACAGATTCATAGCCAAGGGACATTTGAAAATTCAAATTCAAATTCCGTTTCCCACATGCTCAGCATAATGAGACTTATTACTTATTTATTTAGAAATACCAACATTTGTTTACATTGATGCGTTATATATTTATAATACAGACTAAATATAATGTACTTAATGTAACAAACAATTACAGGTATCTACCACATGCTTTAATAATTTTCACAAAGTAAATATTAGTTTAAGAGGAAAAAAAAATATATGCTAACAAGTAATAATGGTTAAATGATTTGGTTTTAAATTGTTATTATTTAAGATTATTATATATACTATAAAACTAAGAAATATAACTATTATTATGACTACATTTTATTCACTAAACTTACATACAAATAATTTACGAACTGTATGGAAAGAAGTCGTGAAATTAATATCGATGTAATCGCTATATTTGTTTACCATCTTGCACAGCCTAGGAATAGGAGAGTTCGCTCCAAACATACATCTTCGAACCGGTGGAACTAGCGGAATAATTTGCTTCCGGGGATATCTACTAGGGACACGAAAATTAATTTTATTCAGAAGCTGAGGACAGTCAATCTTGTCAAAGTTTTAATACAAAGATAAGGTCGATTAGAGTTCCCCTGTCTTCTAAGGAAGTCATTTTGAAAAATACGAGTCTATTAGCATAGGTAGACAGACTTTTTCTTGAAAGTCCGTCGAATAAGTTAAATGCCAAATAAATCTTTTTTTGAATTCGCTCTATTCTTAACATGTGTGTCGCATAGTGAGGTCTCCAAACTACCGATCCATATTCCAATATGCTCCGTACCAATGAGTTGTAAAGTGAAATTTTTAAAAAGTTGTTACGAAATACTTTTATGTTTCTTATTAAAAATCCTAAGATTTTAGATGCTTATTACACGTCACTTTCAGGAAACTCACATGTTATGACATGTCTTAAGGCAATAGCATTAGCTTAACGCATCAGTAAACTTACTACTATGTTATACAGAAAATAAAATCACAAAATTGCAACTCACTGAACAATTTCAGTCTCATAGGTGTTGCTACAAATAAGCGCTCAGCACTCATTTGCAAAGTATCTTTGTAATTACTAACACAAAAGTTAAGTCTTAAATATTGACGGTAGTTGGTTTTCAAACTACCTTAAAAAAATTACATTAAATAATCGGCAAATTTTTAAAGTGTTACCAATTTAATTGAACTTGAATCCTTTACCCCACTTCTAATGACGAAGAAAGAGCCTCCTATTGTGTTATAAAAGTGCGACGTCACCACTGTTGGCCTCACAATTGTCGACGTGCTGGTGATCACTCATAATTGGAGCATCAAAAGTGTTTGATCATCTTCGTATACATGGGGCACACTAAGAGTTTTGCACTTCTAGCTAATCGCTCTATTTGAATTTCGAATGTTATATTTTTTGATACGTTGCAACCTTCTTAGTAATAAAAAAATAATTGGCGGGAAATCATTTGTCAATTGTTTTTATCACACATCAAAGTTCTACGTACGCAACGAAAATAAAATTAATTTGAAAAGATTTTAGAGCGATGATTTTAAGCGTTCTCTCTCTCCGCAAGACCGTGCCGCTCGTCTTCAAACTGTTTTTGGGAGAGAAGCACTTTGCTTGATCACCGTGAGGCAATGGTTTGCTCAATTTGAGAGAGGTCGGGTTCCTTTACATGACGAATTTTGTGAATGGCGTTGTTTATTTTCAACTGCCATCAACGAAAATAATGTGGCTACTGTTAAGCGGCTAATTGAAGAAAACCCACGGACTACCTATGAAACAATTCGAGTACTATTAGGGAGTGGAATGAGCCCAATTTAGAAAAATTTACACTAATAATTGAAAGTTCGGAAACATTATTGTCGTTGCATCCCTCATGAACTGACAGCGGAGCAGAAGCGGGCTCGCGTGGAATGGTGCTTACAGATGCTAATGAAGTACGACCACGGACATTCTATTGCTGTTTATGACATTGTCACAGGGGATGAAACGTGGATTTATTGTTTTGAACCCGAAAAAAAACAGAAATCTTGTGAGTGGGTGTGTGAGGCAGTAACTTGGTAAAAGAATGATCGCATTTTTTTTCTCAACTACGGGTCCCATCTGCACAATTGCCCTTGAAGATCAAAAGAGTGTTAATGCCGAGAGTTATACCATTTGTTGACCCAGGGTATTAGAAAAAGTTCGCGAAAGACGACCGAAAAGCCGCGTACTCCTAGATCATCACAACGCTTCTTCACACACGGTCAACAAAACTAAGTCATTTTTAGCTTCTGAAAAAGTACAACTCGTCACCCATCCTTCACGTAGCCCCGACCCTGTGATTTCTGTATTTTCCTCAAAATCAAAGAGGTTTCACTCATACCAATTCCGAAGTGGCAATGAGAGCGTTCAATCAGCACGTAGAAAACATGCCTTCAGATCTGTTTTAAAAAATGGTTCGATCGCATGAAAAATCGTGAATCCAAGAAACCAAGCATGAATAGCTCGCAGATTCCAGATTTTTTTCCTACTTCTTGACACTTATCTTTATATTTTGGATGATTCACACAAAATCTTTATAAATTATAGCCTATATGTAATTCTAATGTGTAAGCTCATTAATGTAAGTTTCATTCAAATCCATTCAGTAGTTTTTGCGTGAAGAAGTTACAAACATACACAAACTTTCGCAGTTATAATATTAGTAGGATAATACAATCAGGGCTTATAGACAACTTGGCCCTACTTGAGATAGATAATAACTTTTTGCAAATTTGGACTAAATTTACAAAGTTTCCTAAAACACGACCGTAGATATATAGAAAGAAGAAGAAGTTCTCCTCTGTTCTTGATTCATCTTGACTAGTGCAAGACTCTTTGATTACCGCAAGATGCTTGTCATATTTACTTTAGTATTTATAATATTCGTTTGTATTTCTAATAAAAAACGAATGGCAAAGAATAAATGATATTATTAAGAAAGTCAAACCCAAAAATCGGCGAACAAGGAAAGTGAGTTAAGGTCAGCGATATTTCCACATAATTCAATAGAGACGCAACGTTACAGTAGATCGCTAATAGATGAGACCAATCAACCGTGAAGCTGAAATGTTCAACAGAAATTCAATCGACATTTTTTCCTTATCCCTGGAACAACTTCGATATAAGTATATTTTTATGGGCCATTTACGTTTTGCCCAACAGCGTACAACTTACAAGCGTACAAAGCTTTTAATATAATAAAAGATCGTTCACGTAGGCCTTAAGGTTGTAAATATTCAAAGAAGGCTCGCTCTTATGGATATACTTTAAGATTAAGATTGAAATTTCTTTCCGAAGATCTCTATTCTTCTTGTTTTGTTTCTCTTGAAACAAAGTTGCCTAATTTGATTCAAATATTATGTTAAGTGATGGTTCAATCTACGGTGGTAAGCGTTTTAATGCGTATGCATAGTCTATACTTGCGATTAAATGCAATCACTTCAATCGTCTAACAGCGTGACTTGATATTAAATGAAGGGTTCTGCGGGAACTCAGGGGAATACTTCATTTAATATTTGTGGAGAACAAATAGTGCGTAAAGTTATAGTATGAGAATACTTCCTGCGTTTGTTGTGAAGGAAGTGCTTTTAGTGACGTGCATGATAATAAATAATAATAGAATACAGATTCTATTCGACTCCTGGTTGTAGTGTGTATGACAATTGTTGTAGCATTTGAAGATAATCGATCTTGTTATGTACCTATTGCTCACTGCAGGCAACGTTCAATGATACTAGTTGTACACGACAAGACAAGTTGTCAAGCCGGTTTCCAAGTTCTCGAAAAATTCAAGCAGAGGTAAGTAAGCACTAATACACGGAACAGAATTACAACAAAACATAGTTTACAAAAAAAATATTGCTTAGCTTTCCTCAGCGCTAGTCAATTTTCGTAAGTGTCTATAAGAATTCTTAAATATAACCATCAATCTGTAGTGGTAATGTTACTATCTAGTTCACCCTAAAAGTAAAACCACCATACAATCAATTATAATCTATGGAACGTTAAAAGTTAAAAAATAGTTATCGTCCTAAAAACACCGCCTTATAAAGTACATTCCTTAGTTTGGACGTGGAAGAAATTTATTCAAAGCCGCACTGTTGAGGAACAGTTTTTAATTAATAAGAGAGTTGTCCATTCAATTAAACTGTAAAGAATTTTTTGCATGATTTTGTTCCAACTAACTTGCATTTTTACTAAATTAATGTAAATAGACTTTGTACGTATTTATATTTTGTCTTTTTTGTTTTTTTTTTAATAAATTATACTGATGTTAATATAAACACTATACAAACATTGACATAAATAATGGAACTTATAGCTGTTTCTAAGTTATTCAAATGAAAGCTAATAATATCCCGTAGTGAATTGTTAATAGGGTTAAGACGGATTGTTACTTTATGATTGCTATTAATTTAAACAATATTTACAAGCAATGTGTATTATTGGATAATCTTTTATTTATTCCCATACTTTGCGCCTTACTTATTCATATATTACACAAATAAAACCCGGGGTACGTAAAATATGGCGTATCGCTAGTCGCTACTAATTACACAAATAAAACTTAAAACAAAATTTTATGAACGATACGGGATCCAAATCCGCGACCTCACTCGTTCCGTGAGTGCGCTCTTTCCAACTGAGCGAACCGTTTGAGCGATGTATCGTTTATAAAATATTGTATGCTTTGTTCAAGTCTCACGTTGTGTCTTCATCTACAGGATCTACTTTACAGTTGATAACCTACTCAACACCAATATTTGCATATAAGGAAATTGACTTGAGATGTCGCTCTTGCAAATCTAAACAATTTGTTATGTTTTTAAAGTGACTTTTAAAACTGAAAACAAAATAACTGTAATTAATTCCTAGAAGTGAGGGTTATCACTTTTAAAGACATAAAAAATTGCTTATTCATATATTATTATTTAATGATATTTAAGGAACTGTGCAACATTACTGAAAGTAGCCTCTACATAAGTGTTAATTGCAGCATTTGTTAGATTTTTTTTGTATATTTATCGCGTATTTATTAATGAGGAACACCATCATCGAAGCTGACGTGATCTTTATAATATCATCGTAAGTGAGTCCCACTCGGTCACTACAACAGTGATAGTGACATTATTATAGTCAACAATGTCCGGCTCACATATATAGATAGCTATCTACTATCATTACAAATTTTGAGCTGTTAAATAAAGAATGGTTATGGAACGTTTGTCAATTGGGCACAACTGAAAAACAAAATATTTTATTGCAGTAAATGAGAAAAGCAAGGTTATTTTATTGATAAAAAATAATAATACAATAATGTGGTTGGTAATGAAAGAATTTATGTTTAATAAGTTGATGGGTTAATTTATAATTATTGTACAAATATAATTGTAACTGTAGATTACAAGATCATCACTCATACATAGTTTAAGTTTCCATAAAGTATTAACTATTCATTTATGATATTGCGCTATTTTGATATCGTATCAATAAACATAAAATTCTTATACAATATGACATTATAATTAACAAAAAATCAACCGACTTCAAAAACACTATCACACTACACTAACTAAAAACTTGTCTAAATATGTCCAGATATACAAAATTTTCCAATGCAGCAATGAACGTAAGCGCTTAATTGAAGAGTTCCGTTACTTTGCCATGGATTCTGTAATCAGAACCAAACCAAACTGTCACCAAACTATCTTTTAAGTATATCCTTTCCAATAGAAAAAGAATCATCGAAATCGGTTGGCGCTATATTGAGTTATTCCTAAATTTATCATCCAATTTGCTATGCGTATGTATAGCAAATTTAAGACTTTTTTGATTTTTATCATGGATATCACTGTCAGATCTGTACCAAATCACAATGGGACCATACGGGAAGTACCAGCTTTCAAATAAAAAAAGAATTATTTAAATCGGCTAACCCAGTCGAAAGTTTTAAGGTAACAAACATAAAAAAAAACTACCGACGAATTGAGAACCTCCTCCTTTTTTGAAGTTGATTAAAAACATATTATACAAAATGTGTGTGGTACGCAACACTGGCATGTTATGTAATACGAGGGGCAGTAATAAATATCACAGCACATATCAGCTTCACGGTACATGGAGCTTTAATGGCTTTTATTGTGTTCGTTACACTGAAAAATGTTAACAGTTTATTGTCTCGCGAAGATCTCTGTCAATTTTTCTTGCTTTCTTTCATCAGCTCATTTCTGAATTCTGAGTGTAGTATCTGAGGATGGGTATATAATTTTTTTTATAAATACTAATGAGTTAAATCAGGGTAATTTCAGGCTACATATACCCAGCATTTACAATTAATAAAAATGATTCTAAAAATCCCATATTATATTATAAAAAATATGTCAGTTGGCCATATTTATTGGAACAATAATAATATAAACATCGAAGCACAATAAGTGCAGACGACCCTCACAAATAACCTAAAATGAAACTTATATTATTTATAACTTATATTTACTTACTTTTATTTTATTATTATATATATATTTACTTATAATTATTATATGTATAACATTGGACGTTCCTTTAATAGCATATATTAAGAACATCGAAAAATAAAACGGGATACGTAATACATTGGGTTAACAATGATGAGAAAAAATGTATCTCAGATCGTTATTCAGATTTATTTTCATTTTTTAGGAATAATTTATGCGAAAATGAACTAACCCCTATTAACTTAGCAAACTGTCGGAGTAAGATGAAATATTAAGTGTGGCTGCTGACCCGCACTCACGAGGAATCCTCTAAAATAAACTCAATCTCGAAGCATTGGAAAAATAGCAAATGAAAATGAGAATGAAAAAGATAAAGCTGTGGAATAAACTTCCTTGTAATGTGTTTCCAGGGCGATACGACATGGGTATCTTCAAAAAAAGAGCGTGCACCTTTCTTAAGTGCCGGCAACGCTCCTGGGATTCCTCTGGTGTTTCAACAAAATTCGGGCGGCGGTGATCACTTAGCACCAGGTGACTCGTACGCTCGTTTGTCTTCCTTTTGTTCGTTTGCCTTCCTTGGAAAACAAAAACTACAGGCAGAATAATAAAACAAGTAATATGAACAAAAATTTTAAAACTTATCTAAATATGAATTTAATATATTTACACGCATAATCCAATCAAACGTAGTTAATATGCATCAAGTACAAAAAAAACTAAATTAAGGCTAATTCTAAATTGAACATAGTAACGGTGCAGGGTTTTCCCATAAAGGTTTACTACTCAGTTACATGTTAGTTGAGTATAACCTAAAACTGATCGTCAGTAGGTCTCTTCAAGAAGGCGGCCGTCGCCATTACACAGCCACTATTAAATAATAAGAAATAATAATGATAACTTATGTTCTTTACCTCAAACTTATATACGTATATGTTTTATGATATCGGTCCCACGGCAAGGTGCCTCATTATAATGTAATAAAAGTCATTTATTCATTTAAAATTTTCTTAACGTCTTAACCATCGTCTTTGGAAACAAAAAGGCGTTCTACGAGAGAAATTATGGCGCAGGAAAAGTTTTATTTTTCTACACAAATGTAAGTTATAAGTTTGTGAAAAATTCTTAATTATGTTTTAATATTGAATATTTGTTGCACCAAAAAATTTATGGGTTTTAATGTATTTCCAGTGTTTCATATTCACTATACTTACCAAACTTCTTTTCATACATTCGTTTCTTAGACATGCAATAATTCGCTTTTTTTATTGTTACTTTAATAAACTTACATCAGTTATGAATTTATACAATTTTCACTAAATAATAATTGCAACTAACCAATGCAGCTCAAATAAAGTGATGAATTATATGATGAATTTGTAACTCAAAGCTTTGTTAATATTTAACAACAGATTTATATTTGACACGTCATCAACTATATTATTATGTTTCTACAATTACGTCATGGATGAGGTGACTGTACTCTGTATAATGTACAATCCAGCCCTGCACGCTCTGTGCTTGTTGTAAATAATTTAGTGGTTAGGTGATCTAAGCTTTAACGCATGCTTAATGTAATTGTTATGTTGGTCATTGTGCTGCATTTGTTATTTTCTGGTCTTGTTGTGATTATTATTATATTTTAGGAGAGGGGGGACGAGGGTAACAAATTTAGACTAAGACGATAATCCACTTAGGGAGTGAGGAAAGATGATGATTTTTTTATGAAAATAAGGAACGAGACGAGTAGGACGTTCAGCTGATGGTAATTGATACGCCCTACCCAATACAATTTAGTGCCACTCAGAATTCTTGAAAAACCCAAAAATTACATTACAATTGCGCTCGTCACCTTGAGACTAAAGATTGTGGCGGCCACTATATTTTCGCCTGGCCACACTAGATTTAAGTTTTTATTATTATGCCCGTCAGGTTGGCAATAGAGATTTTAGCTTGGTAAAGCTATGTAATGTAACGAGTTAATATTGTGTGAATATAAGTTAAGTTCCTTGATGTGAGTCGTTTTCATTAACCAAACACCTAAGTGATAGTCTGTTCAGTTATTATTGCAGTTAATAGTGAACCTCGACAATTGGTGACCCCGACGTGATCGAACGGTGTTTATAACTTTACATCATCGACGCCAGATTGAAGCGTCGCTCTACAATATGTAAATAGATTAGTGAATTACTACGCCTTACACTTCAAGACTGTACTACATTACCATCCTTCCCTTCGTATGCTACGGGGACATATTGCTGGACGATGCGCGCGCACAATAAACACTATTAAGTGTTTCTGCGTTTGAGCGGTAATGGCGGCCAGGCATATCGGACCAAAAGGGATAATTATTAATTATTGATAATTAATAATTATCCCTTTTGGTAAATATTACTATCTACTTAATTAGTGTTGTGCAGTGAATTGTGTTAGTTCGCGTCAAGTGTCAACGAACGTCAAGTGTCAACAACCGTCAAATGTCAGTTGGAAATAGATCATAAATGACATAGACATAGAACATGTAATTATTAGAGAGTTGGATTTGCTACTCAACCATTTTCTATCTCCGGTTCTAAGTGATACAGGTACTAACTTTACCCAAATTTCCATAGATTAAGCGAAGTTATTTGTTGTATTTTTAATGTATCAATGAGAATTTTTACTGTGACCTACATTAATTCTGTTTATTATATTTTATATTATAAAATGAAGTTTTGTAATATGTACTATCTTGAGCACCTAATTTTCAGTATTTTACATTTATATAATTATAAGGTGTGTTGTTAGTATCAAGATTAGTATATAAGGATAGTTGTTTTTTTTCTTTTTTTTTTCAATTGTATTTATTTTATTATGTTCATTTTACCTTTTTGATTTACAATTCTATTAATGTATATTTGTCTGTATGTGTACCTACGGTGAAGGATAACCAGTTTAAATATTTCTACTATACTCCCCTTACTAAAATCTTAGCTCATTAGCTTGAACAACACGCTTAACTTTTGTCGCATCATCATGTCTGAAGAAAAATATAGGAAGGAAATAGAGGCATTAATTCATAAGAATGAGGAGCACCAAAAACAATTGGAGGAGACCCCAAAACAGATATACAAAGTGTCCGCAAAATAACCACCTTTTTGGGTGGAACGCCCTGCCATGTGGTTTGCTCAAGCCGATGCACAATTTCATTTGGCTGGTATTGTTCTTGATACTACTAAGTTCAGCCACATATTAGCCACCTTGGATCAGCGTATTATAGGTGAAATTGAAGACATAGTTATGAATCCTCCAGATAATAATAAATACGAAAAGTTAAAGGATGAACTCATCCGTCGTATGTGGACATCGGAGGAGCAGAGAGTGCGTCGCCTCCTCGGTGATGAAGAGCTAGGCGATCGAAAGCCCTCTACATTGCTTAGGTACCTTCGCTCCCTCGCTGGAACTACTCTGAGGGATGATAATATATTGCGACAACTGTGGCTTCGTCGGCCCCCTACCAATGTACAAGCTATTTTAGCGGTTCAAGCAGACCTTACCTTAGATAAGATAGCAGAGCTAGCTGATAACATTATGGAGCCGCCTGCAGGCCCCTCTAAGGTTTTTAGTGTGGAAGATAGTACAGCCACTACTACACTTACATCATTAATGAAGTGTGTACAATCGCTAAGTTTACAGGTAGCTAGTCTTACAAGAGAGCAGCGGCAAAAAGGACAGCGGGCAAGCAGTCGAAGCCGCTCTTCTAGTCACCACCGAGATAGAACACCAGGCGGCGGCATGTCCAGGCAATGCTGGTATCATAGACGGTTCGGTAACAAGGCGAGTAAATGCCTCAAGCCATGTAACTGGAATCCGGAAAATTCAAAAAGCAGCAGTCACTAGAGGCAGGATCTGATTGCTGTGCGGTAGGATCCTGCAGTCACCGTCTTTTTGTTAGAGACAAAATAACTGGCCGACAATTTTTTAATTGATACAGGTTCTGATATTTGCTGTTATCCCTACAGCTGGTTCCGAGGACAGAGGACACCTACTGACTGGGAACTTAGCGCTGCTAACGGCACTAAGATCAGAACCTATGGTCAAGTCTCTCTCAAGCTGGATTTCGGACTGCGACGTGAATTCGGCTGGCAGTTCATCCTTGCTGATGTCAAAACTGCTATCATTGGATTGGACTTCCTTGCACACTACAAACTGCTCCCCGACTGTAGTAGTAAAAATCTTTTGGATGGCACTACTGGTTTATCTCGCCTTGTTTCTTCTGCTTCTTCTAGCCAACCTAGCGTCAGGGCAGTCGTTATCCCGGACTCAGTCTTCGCACAAGTGCTTGCAGAGTTTCCGGACATTACACGACCTCCAGGTCTTCCTCGTGTGACTTGACTTTGCCCACAACCTTTCTGGAGCCAAGGTTTTCAGCACATTAGATCTGGTTAAGGCTTATCACCAGATCCCTGTTTTGAAAGAGGATATACCGAAGACAGCCATCGTAACCCCGTTTGGCCTCTTTGAATTTCCCTTCAAGACTTTCGGGCTACGCAACGCTGGACAAACTTTTCAGCGATTTATCGATGAAGTCGCATGGGGTCTAGATTTCTGTTTTCCGTATTTAGATGATGTTTTAGTTTTTTCTCCCGATGAATCTACACACCAAGAACACCTCCGTATCCTCTTCGAACGCTTTCAAGACTACGGAGTTATCGTAAATTCATCCAAATGTGTCCTTGGTTCCAAAGAAGTTGTTTTTCTAGGTCATTTAATAAATGCTGATGGTACGTTTCCTCCACAGGAGCGAGTACCAGCACTGCGAGATTTTTCTCCTCCAAAAACCGTTCAAGGCATGAGACGTTTCCTGGGCATGCTAAACTACTATAGACGTTTCATTCCGCATGCTGCCAAATTCCAAGCTCCTTTAATTGATGCGGTCGTGTCCACCAAAAGTAAAGGAGCAAAACCCTTTCCCTGGACACCCGCTCTTCATAAAGCTTTTGAAGATTGTAAAGATCATTTGTCCAATGCGACACTCCTGCAACACCCGGTGAATGACGCTCGTTTGGCCTTCTTTACAGATGCTTCCATCGTACATATTGGATCTTGTTTACAGCAGGAAGTGGACGGGCAATGGCGACCACTCGCATTTTTCAGTCGCAAGTTGACTCCACGACAGTCGCAATGGCCCGCCTATTATCGAGAGCTCCTAGCAGTGTATGAAAGTGTTCAGCACTTCCGCTACATACTCGAGGTCCAACACGTAACAATTTTTACAGACCACAAACCGCTGCTGTACGCCTTCATACAGCGGCGAGAAAAACTGCCACCTTCGCAATTGAACCAACTTTCATTTATAGGGCAATTCACAACTGACATTCGGTATATTAGAGGAGAAGACAACATTGCCGCTGATGCAATGTCGCGAATTGAGACCATCTCGTTAGAACAAGATTATGAAACACTTGCAAAATCACAGGAGAACGATCAAGAACTCGCTGACTTACGAAATGGAAATTCAAGCCTTCGGATTTCGAAAGTCGTCATCCCCGGTACGAACGTGAATGTTGCCTGTGATGTATCCACTGGAAAGTCACGGCCATATTTGACCCCTCCATTTCGACGTGCGGTATTTGACAAGTTGCACAACCTGAGTCACCCAGGCGTTCGCGCTACTGTTCGCCTTGTGACTGATCGCTTTGTGTGGCCTTCCATAAGAAAGGACTGCCGCCTATGGGCTCAATCTTGTGTTGCTTGTCAACGGTCTAAGGTTACTAGGCATATCACTTCGCCTCTCGGCAAGTTTAACCAGCCTTCTGGTCGTTTTATGCATGTCCATATTGACATTGTTGGGCCCCTTCCTGTCTGTAACGAATTTCGTTATTGTTTAACTGCCATTGACAGGGTTTCAAGATGGCCTGAGGTCTGGCCTATGCGGTCAATTACCGCGGAAGAAGTGGTGGACACCTTCACCCGAGAATGGATTTCACGATTTGGTGTCCCGACTACTGTTACCACCGATCAAGGAACACAATTCGAATCTGATCTGTTCAATCGGTTAATTCTAACTTTTGAAGCAAAACGGATTCGGACCACCTCTTACCACCCGAGTGCTAACGGCATGATTGAACGAGTTCACCGACAACTAAAGGCAACTCTGATGTGCCATGGTGATTCTTGGGTCAGATCCCTTCCGTTCGTTCTTCTCGGAATGCTAACAGCTTTTAAGGAAGACTTGAAAACTACCGTCGCTGAAATGGTCTATGGAGAAACGTTGCGCTTACTCGGAGAATTAATAACTCCAGGCCCGAGCCCAGATCTATTGGATCCTGCTGATCTGGTCGTACAGTTTAAACAGAAAATGTCCACTATTCGACCTCTCACAGTTTCTCACCACTCCAAACCTGCAACATTTATTTTCAAGAGTTTGTCTTCAGCAACGCACGTATTCCTGCGAGATGATACTGTCAGAAGATCATTACAACCACCATACCACGGTCCGTACGCGATTTTACAACGCTCTCGTGACGGCAAGACTTTGACCTTAGATATTAAGGGCAGGAAGGTGGTGGTTAGCATCGACCGGGTTAAACCAGCATTTATAGATAACAATAATGAGGACACTTATCATCGAGGCTTAAATACTAACACTTCTTCGGATAACACCCATCAAGAAGCTTTTCCCGAAGAAAAGCAAACCCCTACCACGCGATCTGGTCGTCGCGTTAGATTTAAAAATTCAGATGATTTTTATTATTTCTAGATATGGGGTTATCCTTCTCCGTGGGGGGGGGGGGGGGGGGGGTGGTTGTGGCGGCCACTGTATTTTCACCTGGTCACACTAGATTTAAGTTTTTATTATTATGCCCGTCAGGTTGGTAATAGCGATTTTAGCTTGGTAAAGCTATGTAATGTAACGAGTTAATATTGTATGAATATACGAGTAAGTTCCTTGATGTGAGTCGTTTTCATTAACCAAACACCTAAGTGATAGTCTGTTTTGTTATTATTGCAGTTAATAGTGAACCTCGACAAGATGTTAAGTCTCATTTGCCCAGTAATTAGACTAGCTACGGCACCCTTCAGACTGAAACACAATAATGTTTACATATTACTGCTTCACGGCAGAAATAGGCACCGTTGTGGTACCCATAATCTAGCCGGCTTCCTGTGCCTCCCACTGGTGACTCCCAACAAAATATTTATATTTATATAATAAATATCAATCAAACATTGCCATCTTACGGTGATACCTCATCTTTATAAATAACAAGTATCAGACAAATACAATATAGTATTCTATATTATAACAAAGTATTATTTCGGATTTATTTAGAAACAGGTTATAGAAGGCACAAATCTATCGATAACAGAGAGATTGTTTGTACAATTCTCTCAGTGCTTCACTCGAACAAATCTATAAATAAAGCATCCAATATCGTAGTATTAATATTATATAACAATATTTACCTCATCGACTCGCTAAAGAGTAATAAATGAGAGTGCTCTACTCTATTGTTGTCTAGTGTTGGATGTGCTCTTTGCAGGTTGCCGTCCGCTTTCAAGTGTCAGAGTAAATCGACAACAGTATTCACGTAGGTCACTAAACATTTATATAATTATCATTGTAATATAATAGATACAATAACTTCTCAAATAATAAACTAGTACTTTACACGCAAGATATTATCCTGTTTCTGTATTAATAGTTAAACTATTTTTCTACACCTCTGACAGTAAAATAAAATTTAAACTACTGTAATAATAAAATAAACCAATAAATAATGTGTTTGACTCCGTCAATTCTGATAACCCTATCCCGCTATTAATTTTAAAATGTCAGTAAATTATTAGAAATTATAATAATTGTACCAGCAATTTTAAATAAGAAGTGTGCTCCAGAGCTAGTCCTTAAAAATGTCCGTGCCAAGTTGTGTTCAGAATGATCTATCACCACAGATAGAACTGTTGCTGATGGCTCAATGCCATAGATTCTTTTAAGTAAAACCGTGTTTCGACCAATATCTATAAACTTTCCAAGTGATTGACTAACAGTGGATCAGAATTAACACACAAATCAAATAAGACGATATAAGCGATGAATATAGTGCAAGCCATGTACTTACATAGCAAGCTAAGATTTTATTTGGCTATGATCTGAACATACTGTTGGAAATTTGATTTAAGATAGAAATATCTACGGTATTGTTTGCACGGGATATGATCATAGTGAAAGGAATCATATCGTGTATAGCAAATGATGTCTCAGAACTTTGGGCTCAGTGCGATCGCTCAAATTCGTCATTATTAAACTAATAACTTTTAAAATGGTTAGTGTACTAAAATCAAAACAACTTCTTAAGTTGTACCTAAAGGGAGTTGACCGATTATTTTTCATAAATAACCCATATATTTTATCTTCAATAATTATAATAAATAACTACAAATATTTACACTTTTATCGAATGTTAATATATATTTAAAAATATTTTTTAAACTTAAAAATATCTCTATTTATTTCATAATCAAACCTTTCGGTTTACAAAACTTAATTTACCAAAAATGAGGTACGTCTTCTCCGATAGCTGTGTTCAATAATGAGTTAAGCATTTGAACGTCCACGCTAATTAACTTACCTACGAGCTACGTGCGTAGTATGAGTGTAGCGCCGTGTAACTTGAGATAAAAATAGTATGCTTTACATCTTCTCGAACACTACGCATTGCCCTACGTAACCAGTGTGCAAAGCCACTATATAGTAATAAGCTGTCATGGGTTACATGTCAAACATTTTTTAGTTTTGTACCGAGACTGTAAACTGTACTCTAAGCAACCCTTCACAATGTGATTTATTATCTTTGATTTGTGATCTGAATAAACAAATTATATACGATTGTGTTATGAGCACATAAAGAAAAGAAAGTTTGTTCCTGATATTAACATTATAATTATCAGTATCAAAATTCATAATCTAGAATGAATTGAGGGGCGACAATTAAAATGTCAAGTTTTTCTAATATTTTTCATAACTCATAACTCTGCAGCACATAGATGGTGTTATAATCGGCTGTTTTATTATAAAAATAGTTAAGTTCTGATCCTATTTAATATGTGCCTGATTCACGGGAGTTTCATAAGAGCTCATTCAAATTGTAGTCGTATGATTTGTTTGAACAAGGTCTTGTGTAGTAAATGTTATTTAATTAAAATAAGGTTTAAACGTATTGAGTACTCTAACGCCAGTGCGTGTAGCCTCCAATAAAACCAGCAACGCTCCTGGGATTCCTTCCTGCAGGAGAATATCCCCAACGGTGATCACTTTTTACCAGGTTACCCGTACCCTCTTGTCTTCTCCCCTTCTGTAGAAAAATACATTGTTTTGTAATTATTATTTAATGTTTGTGAGGTTGGACAATTTGACTATGTTCATATTTCGAACATGAAAATTAATGATAAAAATAAAATAACGACTAACATCTCTAGCTGTTTTATTAAGGACATTTTACTAACAATTATTATAGATTTTTTGCTGAATTAAATTATTACTTTTATATTATTACTAATAAGCGCTGTGTAAAGTTACACCAAATTACTTCTCCCTATAATGTAATTCTGTAGTGACAAAGGTAAGGTAAAGACAAACAGTTTTAAATTTGGAATTAATTTAATTCACGTTAATTAGTAACACAGTAAAATTTTATTCCAAAAGAATTATTTAAAGTTTGATACAATGAAATGCCGTAAGTGCTGCACGTGATATTATATCTAAATTATGAGTATTATCAAAGTGGTCTGACTTGCAGTTTAATTAATTAAAACAGGAAGTGGGCCGCTCTGGTACTGAATCTTCATTTAGGTTCTCGTGACAAACGACTTAATAACTGCACGCAAGATTTATATCATAGAATATAGCCTTACTGCCTTATTCATAATAAAACGCTTTTCGAAGGTATAAAGCTATATTAGTTAAAACGTGTTTTAAGCCTATCGAACGTTCGGTAAATTTCCTTATAACTAATACGTCTCTATAGAACGCAATGTTGGCATTTCGTACAAAAAAACATGATTTTATTTAATTTAATGAGGAACTGTCAATGGAAACAGACATAACCTCAATGTCAATGTTATGTCTGTTGTCAAAAGTCTATGTCAAAATAATTTGAAACTTCAAAAATCAAAGTTTTGCAGTCTGTCGGTTGTCAATCTATTACGGATATCCAACAACTTTGAGCGGGAAGCTATTTATCACATTATTTAACGAACAGTTGATCGATCTCGGCCATTTTTTTGCGTTCTAGTGCTTAAAATAGGTTTATAGAAGGGTCCTAGCTGCTATGAGTCACGTCAGCTTTATCGAAGAGATAATGAGCGTTTTAGCTCTAATATTCGATTATGAATACCATTTTTTAACAAGCGTATATTAGCGATGTTTTAAATCTTCGCTAAGTCATTATGAATAAGACAGTTAGTGTCATTACATTAAATATAACATATGAGACTTTCTATTGTCTTCACTGCTTTCCTTTACAATCGGCAATCCCTTTGATTTTACAAACACATAAACATTCTCCAATCACAGAGCAGTAAATATTTGAATCATGATATTCATATTCACACAATTCAAAGAGTAAAAATGCCGATAGGCCGAACTTTTTAACCTAAAAGTATGCATTACAGAGTTTCATAATTGGATTAGTATTACCTATCTTTATTGGTAATTAAATTAAATACAAATTTAGAATGATTTTCAATGTCAGCTAAAGAAAATGCACATACAAAATAACTTCGTCTTCATGACAAAATGAGATTATAATTTTCCTCACAGGTGCAATGAGCAGTAGGCATTTTACTAATATCTGATATTATGTCACATCTACGTTATTCATCTGTTTTAGGTCAAAGAGAGTTCAGAAAAACAGCTGATAAGGGTTGCGGAATGCATAGTTTTTGCGAAAACTGTGGACTTTAAATATTGTATTCAAATATAACGCTAATTCATTTCTGACTTCACATAGCCATTAGAGATGACCTAAAGAATGTCGGGTTCAAAGCATAGTATACCCTTTTTGATTCACATTGTATATAAAATAGGTACATGTATTGCAAAATTAAAAATAATTTGTATGAAACCTTTGTGTGGTGAAAGTTACTATTAAATTATGACTTTAATGATTATTAACTCAAGTTGACTTTATTCGCAATTTAGGCGATACATTAGACAGAGAGCATCGACATCATCGCTAAAAAAGGATCGCTAAGAACATTAGGTCTTATGATAAGGAATTCCAAAGAATTTAATTCGTTTCAAGCGAAAATAACAATTTGTACTGCATTTGTTACTAGTATCTTGGAGTATCGTTTTGTAGTATGGTCTCGTATCGTCCCTTATTGTCATAAAAAAAAATAATTTAATTTGTATATGTGTTTACACAAAAATAAAATTTTATATACCACTTATCACCAAAAATAATATCTAGCAACCATACCAGTGGTAATTATTATTATTATTATTAGTTGGGTTTACATGTACTTTGACGTCACACTGGGCTTCAATCAGTAGCACTATGTTTCAACAAAATATTTCGAAAAATCTGTATATGATATATGAAGTCAATAATAATAAGGTTTAAAAAAATTATTGATATACTTTCAACAATATTTAAGTTACATGCACCCTAGTTTGTTGAAAAAAGGACCGCTGAGTTTCTACGCCCATCATTCCCAGGTCTAAGGCTGCATTTGCATATCATTTCAAATGTTTGGTAGTTTTTAACATTTAATAAGTTATTAATTAAAAAATAGTAAATAAAATTTAATATTAATTACTACACAAAACAGCAACTTGATGTGTAAATTGGTTATTTATTTTTGCATAAAATAACCAAATAAGTCAATAATCTAAGCAATAACAAATTAAATATCAAATTAATAGTGACTGGTTCATAATATCCCCATTTTATGGAGTCAGTAACCGGTTGTGATCTAATTCATTTCAATTTCGAAAAGACAAATTGTCAATTAAAAATATAAATTTCCAAGCAAAACTTGAATTTGTGTTCTGATGATCTTTGGAATTACTTCATTTATTCAACAATAATATTACAAAATTAATATTATATCTTTCACTATTAAATGTAGCATTGATGAAAATAATAAAAGCGCAAATCACGAACAAAATTCACATCATTCAAACATTTTAAATGACAGATAGCTGAGGGCTGCTGTAATTAACATTAAATTGATGTTGCCTTTGTCAAAGAATCTTTTTAAAAGTAAAGTATTCCTCTCATTCATAGCCCTACGTGGGGTGCACTAAAAGTTTCCGGATTCAAAAAGAAAATTATGTTTTAAATGGTCTATAATGAATTTATTGTTTCTAATGCACTGTTCTAATCGACCAATTTTTTAATTATTTATACCAGTGTTCCGTGGTGACCCCGGAAACTTCATTGTTTTCATGCTTGAATTGTTCTTAACTTTAAGAAAAGAAAAAGGCACAAGGCACCTGGTACCAATATTGCTATCGATATCGATAGTATATCACAATTCTCGTTACAAAAATTATCCAAAAGTAGCCACGGAGCCAGTTTTATTAAAAAATTAAGAAAGCATTTACTTTGGACGCGTTTCACTGTGGTTGGTTTCGGCATTTGATACCCATACGCTCAATTGTTTCGGATCGTAACAAAAAGTTGACGTTTCCTCATCTGTTACTTCTATATTTCAAACCAAATTGGACGCCCTTTGTTAAGTCTGTTGTTCATTGTACCGACTGACGTGGTTCGATTAATGAACCTTAGTCTATTTTTGTGGGTTCTTTTTTACTTTTTAGTGTCAGTTTATAATAATAATATTATATAATAAACCTGAATGAGAACTCTTATAAAAACCGTATACAAACTACAATTACATCATCCACGTAAAAAAAAATTCTTAATAAAAGGATCATAAGACGAAAAGTACTGGGCCCAACTATGTAATTTTTTTATGGGACCAAGTGGAATCTATTCTCAAGAAGAATTACGTAAATCGGATCATAAAGCTCAGAGTAATCGGTGTACATACATAAAAAAGATACCGATCGAATTGAGAACCTCCTCCTTTTTAATGTTGGTTAAAAAGTAAACTACTTGAGTGAAATTAAACTTATATTTTTTTTTTAAATGGATGATATCCCAAAAAAAATTCTGGCATAAAAAATGCAGGATTATTTTCATAGAGGTACCCATTTCATAATACTAACACTGGGGCAATTTCCTATTTTTAGTTTCAGTTCATTTTGTTTCCGCTAATGAACGAAATGATAAATAAGTTAGTAAGTTAGCTCCACATCACCATACTGCAAGCAATAACAATACACTTTTTTTTAAATATAATATTTTAGGGATAGCTCTTAATAAATTTTTAAAAAGCGCATTCATTTTTATTTGGATACAATAAAGTTTGATATTTGATTAATTTAGATATAAGTAGATGGAGATAACATGATTTTTAGGTATGGTTTATAGTTCTGAGACGGGTTGTTAAAGATATCAATTTTCGTTAGGTTTTTACTGCAATTTTGCTTTATTCTTAATTGCATTTCGTAAATTACACATAAAACCTTGAAAAATCGAGAAAATAAATAAGTTGCATAAAAATTGCGAGAAGAGAGCTAGTTTACAAAAATGCTCCATTTATCTATCGATATAATCACATGTCAGGTACAGCTAGATAACAGTAACAGATGTCGGCTGAGTTATATTTATGCGTCCCCTCTTTAAATAACACGATACAAAGGCGCAAGGGACAAAGCAATTAGGAAGAAACTCGTCCTTTGTTTTATTTAAACGAAACACCAAACTTAAACTAAAGATAGTCTACATAAACGAGGTTTTCAATTCGTCTATTTAGTTTTGTACTGGACAACAGGATTCATATTAAATTATGAATTTCTATTAATTATTCTTTTGAACTGTTAAGTTCTTAATAGTTATGAAACAATTTGGAGTTTAACACTTAATTCCGGATCATCCCTTTTTAGTAATATATCCAGTGCTGATATTAAAAGGGGATAATCTGGTCTCTCAACCACTACTCATAATATGGTGACTATAATTATTTATACAACAATACTTTTATGTTGGTGCCAAGTGAAAAATAAATATTACTATACAAAAATAAAATCCTGGTAATATTACCATGGAACATCAACTCTTGATTTTGTAAATCTAAATACATCAATCAATCAAATTCTTTATTTGCGTATAAACATGGTATTTTACGTTGATAGAATCTGCCAGTTTCTCATGTTTCATCAGGTTTAACTGTAAATTAATTAATTGCAATGAATAGTGTAAGTAATTAAACACATAACAAATTAAATACTCGTAATTAGGCTGAATATGTCTGCGTGTCAGTAGCAATAAAATATTAATTAACATAATAATAAAATAATTACAGACTAATATAATAATAAAATAGTTAGAAATTATGTTAATAAATATAATAGACTAAATTCACGGTTTTTTATAATAGAACATAAATTAGAGGATAACTTATTTTCATCCCCCACCTTACAGTTCTAACAGTCCATAAGCTATTAGGGGTTAAGGTATGAAATTACCGGTTTATACTGAAAAAATGAAATTCGTTAAATAATTACCATTATTATTTATACATTACTGCCATCTAATAGGAAGGTCATTTATGCCTTTGCGATAGATCTGTGGTGGTTTAGATTCGACAAACTGTGTGAAAGCATTTTGTACTACCTCCTGAGAAGAAAACTTTTTATCACGTAGAAGATTGTCCAAATCACGAAAAAAATGAATACGGAGGGTGACGAATGGCTTCTAATTGCAATTTGCACAAATTTTAAAATAATTTCAAAATGTAAAAACAATTAATGATAATGACACAAACTAGAATGTATTCATTTTTGTAATTATTTGTTAAAATAAGTTTTTTTTTAATGGAATACAAACGAGCGTACGGGTCACCTGTTGTTAAGTGATAACTGCCGCCCACAATCTCTTGCAACACCAGAGGAATCACAGGAGCATTGCCGGCCTTTAAGGAAGGTGTACGCGCTTTTTTTTGAAGGTACCCATGTCGTATCGTCCCGGAAACACCGCACAAGGAAACTCATTCCACAGCTTTGTAGTACGTGGAAGAAAGCTCCTTGAAAACCGCACTGTGGAGGACCGCCACATCCAGATGGTGAGGATGATATCGTGACTTGTGGCGTGTCGTGCGAAGGTGGAATTCGGCGGCAGAAATCAGGTTAAACAGCTCTTCGGAACACTCCCCGTGATAAATACGGTAGATGACACACAATGAAGCGACGTCTCTACGCAACGCCAAGTGATCCAGCCGTTCACAGAGCACTGGGTCCCCGACAACTCGAGCTACTCTGCGTTGCACGCGGTCAAATGGATCGAGCTGATACTGTGGTGCGCCAGACTAGAGATTATAGCAATACTCCATGTGTGGCCGGCTTGCGCTTTGTAGAGCGCTAGTATGTGGGCCGGCTTGAAGTATAGCCGTGCTCTATCAATGACGCCCAGTTTCTTTGAAGCCAATTTGGCTTTGCCTTCCAGATGACCACGAAATTGGCAATCGCTCGAGATTTCGAGACCCAGTATTCCGATACTAGGCGCGGCTTTAATGGAAGTGTTGTCGAAGAGCGGTGATACGACAAATGTGGTTTTTTTAGTGGTAAACGCGCAAACTTGAGTCTTCTGGGGGTTAAATTGGACAAGGTTCAATTTACCCCATTCCGCGACCTTGTCAAGAGAGGACTCGATAGAAGACACAAGTTTCTCCCAGCACTGGTCGACGATTTCCTAATAGAGACCTGCATGGCCCATGTATACGGCATCACCAGTGCTATCGTCCGCATAGCAATGAATGTTGGAGGTGTCCAACGTATCATTAATATGCAGAAGAAACAGCGTGGGAGACAGCACACAGCCTTGGGGCACTCCAACATTCACGGGCTTCGGGTTCGAGCAATGTCCGTCGACAAGGACCTGTATGCTGCGCCCAGTGATGAAGCTGGAGATCCTCTTGCACAAGCTCTCGGGAAGCCCGAATGATGGAGGTTTTGAGAGGAGCACCTTGTGCCATACACGATCAAAGGCCTTCGCTATATCAAGGCTTACTGCCAGGCCTTCACCCTTGCATTCAATAGCCGCAGCCCGTCTATGTGTTAGGTATACCAGAAGATCACCTGCCGGCCGACCATGGCGAAACCCGTATTGTCGGTCGTTGATCAACTGGTGACCCTCTAGGTATACCAAGAGCTGACGGCTAATTATGCTCTCCATGATTTTGGAGAGCAAGGAGGTAAAAGCAATAGGCCTGTAGTTTGCCGGATCCGAACTGTCTCCTTTTTTTTTGGATCGGATGGACAAGGGCTGACTTCCATGAGTCAGGGACTATGCCTTTAGAATAAGAGTGCCGGAATAAACGCGTTAGCACCGGCGTCAACTCAGGGGCACACGTTCTTATCACGATTGGAGAAATACCATCCGGCCCGCTCGACTTCCTGACGTCCAACGAAAACAGAGCTCGCCTAACAGTTTTCTGTCTAAACTGTACTTCAGGCATAGAGCCCTGACACCGCGGGATGGTCGGCGGTGTTTTTCCGTTGTCAAGAGTCGAGTTGGAGGCGAAAAGAGCGCACAAGAGATCGGCTTTCTCTTTTGTCGTATAAGCCAGGGTGTCATTCCTCATGTGCAACGGCGGCATGGACGGCTGGCTGAAGTTACCAAGAGCAGCTTTCGACAACGACCAGAACTTGCGTGTTCCAGTCGGGTAACTGGAAAGCTGCTCGCCGATTTTGACGACGTGTTTTGACTTTGCACGGGCGATTTGCCGCTTAAAAAATCTGGAGGCACGGTTGTATTTCCTCTTAAGAACTGTGCAGTTCGGATCCTTTGTGCCCAGCGCCGCAACCCAAGCTCGATACGCCTGTTTTTTGCAGTCAGATGCTGCTTTAACCGACGCATCGAACCAGGGCTGTGATCTGCCACCGATCGGTACTACAGAGTTTGGTTTAAAAATATCCATGCCCTGTAGTATCGCATCGGCTACTGCAACGGCGCCGGCACTAGGATCATCCGAACGGAAAGAAACCCTGTCCCAAGGGTAGGATGCAAAAAAGGAACGCATCCTATTCCAATCTGCTGACTTGTAGTGCCAAACGCGGCGGGTAGCTGGTGGTCTGTGATGTTGGCGTCGGATAGTCACTACACTCCTGACCAGGCAATGGTCGGACGTTCCGAGAGGGGCGACGACAAAGACCTGGTGGTTATCGGGATGTGTAGTCAGCAGAAGATCCAATAAGGCCGGATGTGGCTATCCACATCCGGGAGCCGCGTTGGCGACTCAACCAATTGGGACAGACCATACGCCAATACAATATTATGCACAGATCGCCCTCTATAGTCTGTGGTACGTGATCCAAGCCATTCGGCATTGTGCCCGTCAAATCACCCAAGACTACGATTTCAGTGGAGAGGATCTGTGCAATAACGTCGTCAATTGCCGTTTAACAAGTGCTCAGCTCAGAATCTTTCTTTATGGCCCGGCCCATGTATTTACATACAAACATATACTTTACATTTTTATTCAAAAATATATTTAATCCGGTAATATAATATGGCGACACATATAGCCAAATGGTTAGTGACTCTGACTACTAAGATAGAGGTCCTGGGTTCGAATCTCGGAAGGTGCAATCATTTATATGATAATTATGGATGTTTGTTTCCCAGTTACGGATGTTTATGTGTATTTATGTATGTTTAAGTAATTATGATGTATTAAATATATCGTTGTCTTGTACCCATAGTAAAGGCTATGCCTAGTTTGGGGCAAGATAATTTGTGTAAAAGTGTATCAATATTATTATTATTATTTTATATTTATAATCAAAAACTCATCACAAGTGAGGATTTTTGTAACAAAATATTTCAAGATTGTTTTTAAATTACCATAATAAGATAAGTTCAAGTGACAATGAAAGTATAGAATTAACTCCTGTAAGTATTAGAGGTGACGCAAGAAGTGTGAAAGATAATCTATTACTTGCAAAATCCCGCGAGAAATATATGAAAGCCTATACTAATTTTATTTAATGGAGAAATGCAAGAGGCAATAAAAGTTTTTCAGAATCTGTGTTTTTGGCCTACCTCCAGTACTTAGCCATAACTAAACAACCTTCCACTCTTTGGAGTACCTACTCAACGCTAAAATCAACAGTCAGTTCTAATAACGACGTAAAACATGACACATATTCGAAATTAATTGTGTATCTGAAGAGTCCGATGGATTTAAACTCGGTATCTAAATGAAGGATGAGCAAAAACGGACCTGAAATCACAGTTTTAATATAGTTAAAATACTCTTAATGCAGGTTAGATTTTATTTCATAAATTTTTTGATACACAATTATAATTATACAAATAACGAGAAAATACATGTGATTTAGAACAAGACATTGGAATTCGTTTGAAAGCCAATTCTCAGAAATTAAAGCTCTCTCATCTCAAAGCTATCTCAGAGGTGCACGAAGCTCCCGTTGATTGCGGTCCGTGTTTTGTGTATTGGTAGTGGAAACACCTCGTATATCACATATATTTAATGAGAAATTGTAGAATCAATTTTGTATAGATATTTGTTACACAATAAATTTTGTGGTTGTTTTTTTTTGTAAAATTACTTACACTTGTTTTTCAATTGAGATTTGAGTATTTTTGTAATGTCAATAAAGGGACTAGCAATATTTTTTGCCACATCTTTTATATTATCGATTCTCAAGTATTACCGAAACGGTAGTATATTAATAAGTGTCGTTTACTTGATCTAAATGATTATAGTGATTTTTGATTTGATTTGAAGAGATACTAAGTTCACTTTTTAACAATTTAAAAACAGCATTGACGTAAATATTTACTTCTTACATAAAATTCAGCCACAACGAAGTTGGGACAAGATACTAGAGCTACATAAATTATCTACACTATAAATAGCTCGTAGATATCCAGCGCCATACTTTGGACTGCAAATGCTCAGGAACAATATTGAGGAATCGCAGTCGTATTGTGAAAGCTAACACAACGCAAACATCATCGCTCCAAGCGAGAGGCTCTCAGCAGTCTTAGTACAACAAAGGTCAGTTCCATTTGCTGTGGATGACCCTCAACGTGTTTCAAGTTTACACTGAGAACGTCCACTAAGTTTAATTCAACCTTAGTATTATACGTTTTGCTTATCAAAGATAGGTTTGTAACTACACTCATATCTAGTTATAGGTGAGATGGTGAGATGTGCTTGTTTTGTGAGGAGGCGAGAGGCGAGAGCGGGTCGCGGTGGTAGGACACTGATTCCAAATATAACAATAATTGTAACTAGAATTAGATTAATTAATTACATTGTATAAAAATACGCAATTATTTTTGTACTATTTAGTGCAATTTATATGTATTGTTTTGAAATAGTGTTTTTGAAGTCAGTTGTTTTTCTGGGTGCCAGGGCTATGTTCCAATCGTCACGATCCAACAATGATTTCGTGACATAACATTTCGGGCCTCCTCCGTGCTTACAAAACAACACGGTTTTTTCTACTTTCTTATAAATTAAGCCAATTGAAATTATGGTTCTTGCAGTGAAGGAATATTGCATTAACTATCATTGTTCTTGGTATAGTCTGCCAAGGTCAACTTTGACGACGACGACGAATTGAGAACCTCCGCCTATTTTGAAGTCAGTTAAAAACAGACCACTCGTAAATGCTGATATGCTGCACAAGCCATAGGTTATTTTTTTTAACAAGGCAATACTGGAAACTCATTGATGAACTAGTTTTATGTTGTTTTATTTATATAGGTGGTAGATGAACTATGAAGACACACTTTAAATCATAGCTAGTTAAATGTACTGGTTATATTGATTATAGATTTTTTCACTCTTTCACACTTCATATTTTTAAAAGTTAAAAGCATCTTACTGGAAGAAGCAACAGTTATTACGTGTTACTAACATAGTTATACATCATAAGTCAGTAGAGAGGTGTTCTCCACTTCGGTTTGCTTCAGCCGTAGTTCAAATATTAATTACGTGCGGTAATCTTTGATGCCTGCGTTTAATTAATTGCTTTAATTGAGTTTTTCATTAGCTGTGAATGTTCTTTGTCTTTCATTTCGCTCAATTTGTTGAATGTTGCGCAACATCGAGGATAGGATAGGATATGATAAATGCAGTATGAACGTAGCAATATTGTTTCGAAGATATAAATAAAAAATAGTGCCGTGTTTCTATTTATTTATTTACAAGTAGGTACAATAACAGATAACAAGATAAAACTATCATCTAATAACAAGTACAGCATATTTTTATGATCCTGAGATCCAATTAAAATTGTACACATCATTCACCAAATACAGTAAAAAAAATAAAAAATTAATAAGTGGATACAATAGTAATTACAGTACAATGAAATTTAGTTAAACATTAAATTATTTTACATAAACTAGAAAGTTTTATAAAGAGTATTTTTAAAAATGTCTACATTTATAAAGAATATATAAAAATCAGCACACACTTCGTTAAATTCTCTACAAATTCTCATAATCGGGTTGTTATGCGATACATTATTATTTGAGAAATTGATCGAAAATAAACATGGAATACGCCCAGATCGTGTTGGAACTTTAAAGTTTATCAAACTTAATAGATGACTATCCATAAAACCATTCGCAAACGTAAGACGCACATATCAGATACCCATCTCCGTTTATCAAGACTATGCAAGTTAAATTTACGTAAGCGCTCAGAGTATTCGGGAGTTTTACGTCTAACACCCAACCTGCTACAGAGAACTCTTACAAACCGCCGCTGAATTGACTCTATTCTATCACGGTGAACATTATAAATTGGAGACCAAATCACTGAGCAATACTCCAGGATACTTCTCACTAAACCTTTGTATAATAATATCCAGGAGTTTTCCTGGAGTTTCAGTGTACGATGTAGTGATGTGTATTTTTTTTAATTAATTGTATATGTAAAAAAAATTATGGGAGAGTTTTTTTTGCCATATCTTCTCTCTCAGTGCTCCATTTATTTCGATGTGGTGGAAATGCTTTATCATCAATAAGTATTGTATGCTTTTTCTACATTTTATCGTATTATTTTCTTCTACTTAACCTATAATTATTTTTATTATGACTTGCTTTGATCTAATAGTTCTCAGTATTACTGGCCAGGATAAAGCTATAAAAAACTAATTTGTAACAAATTGTACTTCGTGAATTCAACCCACGAGAGCGCTCGGCACCCCGCACCCCGCATCCCGCTACACTCTACCAACCCTCCAGCTCTCCTCATTAAAACCTTTGCTTATTCATCTAAAATACTTTTGCTTTGAAAATATTTCCCGGCAACGGCAACATCAATTGAATGTTAATTACAACATTTAACGGTCTGTCATTGAAACATTTATTTGTATTCCTTTCAATGGTATAATGTATTGTGTTGATGTTGTTATGTTGATCAACCGTCAATGGATAAATTTTGAAATATTTTTGTAGAATAATTAAAATAGTTGTTGAATAAAAAGCAATTATTAGTTTTTAATTTTGTTTTGTGTGAAAGTTTTTGAAGTGATCTTATGGGTTAAACAAACAAATTTAGAAGAGCTATTAAAACCAATTAAATTTTACCTACCCACTAAGATACATTAAAACGCCTGTTCACGAGAAGGTTAATTGGTTGATTCAGGTAGGTACTTTTTTTTATTCATTTATTTATATTTTCAGAATGTATCTATCTATCTTTAGTCATCCATGAAACCGACTCAGACGGTGACTCTGTTGAATCTTCTAGCTCTTTGAGCAGTTTTATTTCTTCAAGTAGCTCCAGTTTTAGGAATAACCTAAAAGATTTCTCAACCGATGATAGTGACAAATATACTACGTACGAAAATAAATTATCTGAAAACCGCAAAGCTTAGTCGGATTCCAATGAAGAGCAACAACCACAAGTATAATTACCTGGAATTCAAGGCTTTCTGCAACCAACCGTGTATAACCAGAAGTTATTTAATATTAATTCACCATCAGTCAGAATCGATGATCAGCCATCTAGCGTTGACGAGCACCCACCACACTATGATCAGAACCGTTGTCAAGAAGGAGTCCGAAACTGGTGGGTACCTTAAGTATAACAGGGTAAAACGTAACAACCATAGGATACTAGACTCAGAGTTGACCGATTGTGTCAAAGCACACATCAATTCAATACCCCGCATAGAAAGTCATTACTGTAGAGCGGGATCGACTCGTGAGTATAACGAGGGCGGGTTAACAGTCGCGGAACTACATAGACATTACGTAGACAAATGTGAATCAGAGGGCGCCACGCACGTTTTATATCAAGTATACTACAACATATTTATAAATGATATTAACTTATCTATCTGGGAGCCTAAAATGGATCAATGCGGAGATTGCATGGCTTACCAAAACGCTGAAGATAAATTATTAATACAAGAGACATACGACGAGCACTTGAAGAAGAAGACTCTTGCTAGAGCTGAAAAGGATAAAGGCCCCACCCTCGCCTCTCACCTTGTCACGTCAAACGTACGACAAAAGTACACCTCATCTATGTCACCAAAATTAACAATAATCGTAACTAGAATTAGATTAATTTGACTATATAAAAATATACAAATGATTTAAGTTTTCTTTAGTGTTAATTCCGCCAATATTTCTTTTTAAAACAATTTGACACGTGTTTCGCCTCTACACGAGGCATCCTCAGGACGTGTTGTCGCTAAAGAAAACTTAAATCATTTGTATAATTATGGATTTCCGCAAAGTAACGCCTAATTCAATAAATTTTTTTTGTATAAAAATACGCAATTATTTTTTTAGTGCAAAATCTATTGCTTATAATAGTTTTTTTTAAGTAAGTTTTTTTTTTGTTTTTTAGTGAATCTGATGTACACTGAAACTAATAATTTGTCTATTGTACCTACAAAAATTTTCAATGCAGCAATGGACGTAACTGCATTACAATTTGATTACAGAGTTTCAAATTCTTCCACAGATCGCACCCTTTCTGTAAGTTTTTAAAGAGAGAGATCCATTGATCATCGTATTCGACTACGACAATTACTTGACCATAACGTCGTTACAGTAGCTCACTTAAATATCCGGATAGCATAAAAAAACGGCAGAGCATCTAGTTAATTTGCTCCTAAGAAATGAAGAGTTCCGTTACTTTGTCATCCCATAACCAGAACCTAACCAAACATGATGTTTATACAAAAGTCATAATTTAATCCAAATTATTTTTACATGTGCGGCTCCTGTATAATTTGCTTTTTTTGACTTGTGATGCTTTTGTATTTAAGGAGCTATTTAAAATAGTAAATATAATGTAATGCATAGGCAATAAATATTACATTACGATGTAAGAAGATACAAATAAAATATGTATATTACAGTAGAACAATTCTTGTTACAGGCAAATTTTTTACTATAGTATAACTGTAAAATATACGAAAGCAAATTGATATAAAAATACCCTTCAAACTTGTTTATTGCGACTTTCAACGATTGGTTCTGAAAACCACACTCTGAATATAATAAATTGAAGTTTTTCAATAGCGAACCTAACTATTGGATGCAATTGAAAACTCGTGCAATTATTAAATTCGGAATCTCACCGCCACACGCAGCTCAAGTTTCAAAGTTGAACTCGAGTTTGATATCGTTAAAACTGCATGTACATCATATTTACAACTTAACTCTTTGATAATTTATAAGAATGATTATGATAATATAATACTTCAGAAAAAGGTTGATAAGATATAAATTGTATAGTAACACAACGTATAGCGATGAATGATACAGATATGTTTTTTTATGGAAATAGATATTTTGTTCCTGTTTTGCCCCGCAAAGTTTCGCCCCAGACAAAAAATTCTTTTTTCGACCCAGTTTTATACCTGTTTCGTCTCGAAAATAAGAATAAATAATAATTAATTACTGTTCTTTATTCGCCTCGGGTGGTAATTTATGTATTTTACAACATGTTTTGTACGGACAGCATACAAAATATTTTAAAAATCTTATTTTTACACAAATAAAATTTGAAAAACAAAATTTTATGGACGATGCGGGATTCGAACCCACGACCTCCGGCGTTCCGTGTCGGAGGTCGTGGGTTTCTGTTTCGTCCCACGTTTCGTTCCCTTAAGAAGAGTTATTAGTTTTTGGCCATTCTTTCGATTGGCATCATAAGAGTAGGGATGTTTTTTTTTACATTTAAGTCAGTTTGATTCCCAGACGAGGCAAGTAATTTTTAGAAAATATTTGAATGCAGAATTACTAACTTTTAAAAATAACATAAAGTCTTCTTTCAGTAAAATAGCCTATCTTCGATATTTAAGGTACTTTCCCTTCATGTCCCATAACTTTGGGACACCCTGTATAGTAAAATTATCTTGATTCCGAAGTCCATGCATCAATATGAAGGTGGAGAAAGCGGTAGATAAAAGTTAGGATTTTGACCATAAATAAGATTGTATGATTATCATAATATAAAGAATATTTATTAATTAATCACAATTCAAATCACAGATAGGTCTATTAACTATTCTATCAACAATTTAAATTTATCATCCTGATATAGACCCCTGTACAAGTAAAAAAATTAAAGATCAGTAACGTAAATTATTAGGTTTTAAAATATAAAGTAGGTAAATAATAATCACAGATCAGTTGAATTAATTATAGACAACATAAAATCACCTAAAGACATTTTTTTTTATTTTAACATATTTTTATAAATTTACATTACAATTTGAATTAGTTAAAAGGCTTCTGTTCCCGTTAATTGATTGTTTGTATTGAGTGCTAACTTGTTGAGTTCATTAATAATATTTATCGTCAAAAATAAGATTTTTAAAATATTTTGTATGCTGTCCGTACAAAACATGTTGTAAAACACATAAATTACCACTCGAGGCGAATAAAGAACAAAAAGTGGGGAAAAACAAGAATAAAATAATAAATTATTAATTATTCTTATTTTCGAGACGAAACAGGTATAAAATCTGGGTCGAAAAAAGAATTTTTTGTGTGGGGCGAAAGTTTGAGGGCGAAACAGGAACAAATCGTACAAAATTACTATTCAACAACTAATAATAAATCAACGATAGGTCGTGTTAAATTCAAACGAATGCTTTTATGTTTGTATAAAACCTTTAAAAATATCCTCAAACGTCTATAACAATGAGGTTATCTAGTGAGGCGTGTGAACAAACCGTGCGAACATTTTCATTATTAATTTTAACTTCAATCAAAGCTCGACCTTAATCCACTGTAACATGTTTCAAAATCCTTAAGTAACAAAGAGTCGTCTAAGCTATTTGGTTGCTACGTCAAATGCATGGCTTGCACCATATTCAACGTTGATGTCGTGTTATTTGGTTTGTGTGTTATATCAGCGAAATGTTTATCTTGAAAGCAGCTCAAAATCACTTGGCATTGGATCTTCGTGGACGGAGTATAGTATAGATGTAGGTTGAAAGTCGTCATTATTAGAATACTTACAAATACATTTTGCTGTCATAGCATTCCACGTAACTAATTTTGACTTACATGAGGTTTTCATGACACAATACGGTGATAGTAACAACAAATGCCTGATGATCTAACCGATCTATCGTACAGTCAGACTTACTGCAAGCAACACGTCTGTTTTGTGATGATATGCTAAACCTGATAGAGCTTGGCACGGCTGCTTTTCTATAGCTAGGGTGTATTCTGTTTCGAATGGTTACTAGTTTTGACTTTCAATAAGTGATTTCATTTCCTTTTTTTAATTAAAAATATTTAAATTGGAATATCTTACGATCAGGTAAAACATGTGTTTCTGAAGCGGTTGGAAAACGTTTAACAATTGCCATTTCTGACATCTGTAATCATTTATTGTTTTCAGAACTCAAAATATATTGCTTTGTTTCGGAGAAGTGAATAAAATTTAAAGTTATAGTGTTTTTTTTATATTTTTATATTACTATGAACAAAATAACAACAGTCATAAGGTGAATCATCTGCATACTGATGTTAGTACAATGAAGTTAGTATTCTTAATACTGTGACGCCCCTGTCTGGAGGACGGACGGTGAACGGCAAATAGCAAAGAGCAGTCAAAACTTGACAACAATGGTGTTTTTAACGAGCTGATGAGGTGAATGCTTAAACTATATTGGATGATTTCATTATTGCTTGGTTTCACTTCTACACTAGAGAGCGATTTATCAACAAACACTTTGTCTAAATTATGTTGACATTATATTTCAATAATTATTTATCATTTTGTAGTTAAAGCCTTTTATTTGTTAGTTTTATATCCGAGATACTCTTCTCCCATGTTCGATCAAGAATCTTGACCAGCACTGCTTTGTTATGGTCAGGCTGTACCAATCACAATCAGGAGAACGTCTTGTTTGTCTCATCTTTTGTTTTTCATAAAAAAAACTGAATTAAGTGAAGAGTAAGGTAATGCTTCCCACAGAATATTAAGAAGGAGGTATCAGTGTATGAGTTGGCGACCGTTTCTATTTAAATTCTCTGAAATTTTATGATAAAACTTTATAATTATATTAATGGTTCACAGTTGAGTGTATGACGTAATACTGTATCTGTAACGTTCCGGATCTGAAGTCACAAAACTCCGACAATCAATTTAGAAATTTGTTGTCTTACTTGGAGAATTAATAATCATTTTTTAATTATAAATGAACACGAGAAACTTTCAAACGAGATAATTATAGTTTTTTTATATTTTGTCGTTGGCCTGTTTCCGTGAATATTGTAGAAATGCTTATACACGGGTCGGTAGTTAAGTGATTTTGCATATTATAGTAGGTATAAACTCCTGATAAAATCTGGCTTGTTTTTATTACATTTAGAATGTAACAAAAGAAATAGTTGAATGTTGTTTCCAGCTATCATATGTTTTTTTTTTCTGTGGTAACGAGGGAATCTGACTGTGGTGAAACCTGGGTTAACTTGCAATAAAAGTGAAGTTGTGTGTATTATTCATTCAGTTCATAATGAGCTTTTAAAAAAAAGGAAAAACATCAAAAACTCAACATATAATATTTATTATCAATCAAACTGTATGTTTCCTGAAAAATTGTTTGGTATCAGAGTGTATAGAAGTATTTGCCACATAGAATCGAAACAATAAATATTGAAGAATGACTAACGATGTTCACTGAAAGCCACTTTTTGCTTTGAAAGCTTTCCAAGAAACACTTTCAACAGTATTGTCTTATGGCGAAAGTCTTGTTGAACAGTAGAATTATATTTAAAGTAAAATCGTAAAGTGACTTGTCGGTTACTGTGTAATCAAATGAGTCAATCTAACCTTCAGGAAAATAAATTATTTTTTATTTTTATTACAAGCTTTTATTTGGATTTATCTGTCCCGAGGTTGGCATCAAATGTTGCATATTAAATTTGATCCAGTTCCCTGTTACCGATTAAGCGGAAATTATTTATATAAGTTTTATATAAAGGCGTTTCAAGAATCAATATAATTAAATACATCATTTTAACATTAACATTTACATTTTTAATCATTGTTATGTTTCTGAGGTGCATCATCGTTTGTTATACTAAAAAAACCTAATAAAGCAAGTTAATAAATGCATATCACATCTTATATCGATATCATTAAAATATTGCCAAATGTTCATCAATATTATTATCACTAAACGTTGATGTTCAAACAATACAATCAGTTTTAGCTGGTCCTATCACGAAATAGTTTTTAATTTTTATATAAGCCATGACATAAATTTAACTATAAATTTAACGCAGACAGATACATTTAAGCTTAACACAAATCATTCATGCCTCGTGACCCTCGCTTGCTGCCTCGACACACTCTTGACCGCAACCCTCACAGCATTGACATCGCTTCACGAGTGTGTAACAGAGTTCGAAAAATGAAGACAATTTGTAAATGTAATTTTAACCCTGGAAAATTTGATAGTAGAATAGTAGATAGTTCTGTATCTTAAATAGACAGTGAGAACCTCACTAAATAGGCTAGTGTTTTAAATAATTTATTAGTCATTTTATCATTGTACAGTCAAGAATTTCCTCATAGCTAAGTTTGATAAAGTAAACTCACGTGAAGATGCTTATACAAATACGAAAATACTCTCATGCATAAAGTGACTATCTACGGATTTAGACAAATTGTCCATCTTGTGATATATTAGATAGCTAAAGAGATTTTTTGATCCTTGATAGTTTTGGCTAATATTTGGAACGACCTATAAGATTATGGATATCATAGAAATATTATTTGATATCTCTTTTACTATCATAATAATTATAATGTAGAACTGACAAATAATCCCATAAAAACATTAAACATTTTAAAATTATAATAATACCTTCCTACTTTTAAAATATTTATCTATACCTACCCTATAAAACACTTTAAATTCTTGATCGCCTGGCGCCGCCTTGATTTTAGATTTAGTGTGTATTCTACCACATCTATCACGGGAAGTATTCAAAACAGCAGATTTTCCTGATTCCTGTTGCCAAATTTCACCTTCGCAACATGAAATGAGATACCTTGCGCGGTATGTAATGGAGGACCTTGAGGACATTAAGTACTTAGCGTTAAGTGATCCGTACGTTCATTTCTCCCCTTCCACATCCTGCTACATCCTCTCTCCTTCTCTTATGGATATCAAAAAAAATCTAGGAATGAAATAAAAATATTGTACATTTTTATTGAAAAGAGCGCAAAAAAAGAATGCTGGGAGATTTTCTTGCGCCGCTTCTTCTCTCTCAGAGCGCCATTTGTTTCCGAAGCAGCAGTGGTATCTAGTAGTTATTAGAAATGACATCAAAAAGAATTCTAAAGGAATAAATTTTGAGAAAATAAATGCCTTTTATGCCTTTTAATATGTTAATATTAAATCTAATAAAATGTTAAATATGAAAATTTCAAACATTATTAATAACTTACCCAAAACGTGCGACCAATAAACAATTACGTTATTGTAAATACTACTGACAATCATAGAACATAAACAAAATACACAATTAAATGTTTCTATGACAGACAGCCAAAAGCTGCTGTAATCAGTGCCATTCAAATAAATGTAGGGGAAGCAATCATTTTGTATTGCAGGTATTTTAGATGAATTAATGAGGTTTTAATGAGAATGGAACCGCGGGCGTGAGGGGGTCTCTAATTCAGAAATTAATTCGTTTGACTGACTTAGTTCAGTTCGGAGCTGAGTTGCAGCTGACCAGGTGACACTGAACACAATAGTTGTGTCTGTATCTACAAATACATTAGATAAAAAAGTGACTTACTTACATTATTATTGTAAGACAGTATCTAGCAACTCAATTAGCAATCAACCAATTATGCAGAAAATTCATTTATTACAAAGCGCTCTCTTAGTTTTTAGAATTTACATCTTACTGATATTGTTATATTTTCATTAAATATACAAAAATATAAGAGAAGAGTAGGCGATATTGTTGCTAACTCTTAAGTAATAAAATCATTGTTGTTGTGTCCTGTTCTGAACTATACTCTTATAACTGTTTAAATTTTCTTTTTGTTTGTTGTAATTTTGAAAATTTCACTCTTCGTTTAAAATATATTTGTTGTTTTGATTTTCATTATTGTCCATTGTAAACATGATATTAGTATTTAATTTATGGAACTGATTTGTCTTCTAGTTTATGTATATTTGTAACAAAACAAACAGTTGTTACACTTACTAGTTTTTATTCTTGAATAAATAAATGATATATAAATTATAAAATAATTTATTAGTAAATACCAAAATCATATTGTCACCTTTATATCCCGAAACAAAGATGACGTCATCTGTTTAATATCAACGTGTCCACAAACTAGTGATACTATTCTATTGTTTATTCTTCTTCGAAACATGCGTGATGTTGTGTACCTATATTGTAGTATAGTATAGTATTCATGATTAATAAAACATAATATCTGAAACTCATTAACTCTCGCTACACATTATGCTTTTATAATAATTGAAACAAACAGTAATAATTATGCTCGAAATATAGCGGGTGTTATTGCTTACAAACACCGCTGTGTGTACTTCACTCATGCGTAAAACTCATTACATGTTTATACATATTTACGTCCTACAATGTAGTAGTTATAGTATTATTAACATTACCACTTATGGCGAATGACTAATGATAATTTTATTAAAGTAATTAATAGCACGAATCAAAGGTAACCGCTAGTAATTAATATTTGAACAAGAGCTGAAGCCAATATTTGAGATGGGAACCATTTCTTGGATCTTATATTATAATTACGCACTGTTTACTCTCTCACTAAAATATTCTTAAATGTAGGTACGTAGCTATAAAACGAAAATTTTTAATATCACGTTTCCAAAAATGAGAATTATTGTATCATCTAAATGGCGGTTATATTGATTTACAAATCTGATTCTATCACACAGTAATAGCAATTAGGTTAGTAAGTATAAAAGTATTATTGAACTTACCATTTAGTGGATTTTCAGAAATCTTTGATATTGAATCAAGCATCTTTTATCAAATAGGGTTACGATATTGAGGCTTACAAAAGTGATGTTAATAGTATTTTCGTTGTGATTATTTGTATGGGGTACTACCCCCATCATTATTACAATAGTGAAAGAAGTAAGTGTAACAATCAATATCAATTAATTCTTGGTTAAATGGTATTCATGTTCAAAAATGATCTCTAGTCACACATAAATCAAATTCCATCAAAAACTGCAAGCAACATAAACGATACAATATTTCTCTTACACCAACAATATTACCTCTTAAAGCTGCTATCTCAAGAAACCGCCAACAAAGCGCATGATTGAAACCATTTCTTGACGGTTTATAATATAAAGCTTATATTTTTACAAAAAAAAAAAATTACAGTTACATGCTTATCATTTTCGAAATTTATTAATTGTACACCAATACGATTTAACATGACATAATTTTGTTAGTTTTGTAAATAAAAATGTATTATCTTTGTAATAAATTAAAAAAGGTTCTAATTCTGAATTAAAACAATGGCGGTCTTGTGCGAGAGAGGTAACCTAGCTCCGCTCGATTCCTCAAGGCTAATGGCTTGGTGCCCAGCCTTAATCACTATATTATGCATCCATTACATAGTTATATATACGTAAATATCATTTTTCACTCTGTAGTAATTATTTACAAAATCTTCAGTGTTAGCACCAATCTGCACCGAAACGCAAAGCTAATATAATAGAAGTAAGGTATATAAAGTTACATTGATGCGCCTGTACATACATGTTAACCTAGATAGTTAAATACTACGATTAGGTAAACATAGCGATTATAGTTCAGGATAGCTTAACTTGCATAGTAACTGGCGCCTCCATCATTCGTTCAATATCATCTCTGTTTGAATAGTTAATAGATTGCAAATAACATAGTATGTACTACAATAATTACTTATTTTGGATGTAGAATATAATAATTCTCAAACTAAATTTCAAATTTAATACTAACAATTTCATAACCAATATTGATTGCGTGAATATTTCAAAGACGAACGCAGCGAAAGCGAACGCAGGGAAAACGCTCATTCCTAATTCAATATTCCATTGTAGCTAAGACCATAATTCCACTTGACTTAATTTATAATGCTAAAAGTGAATAAAAGAACTTGGAATTTAACGCCTTTTATGGTTTACTGAATATTCATTATGACTGCTGGATTTGTTAGATGAAATCTTGGCAGTCATTGAATAAACGTGTCGCGTAGATATCGAAGAATCCTAACGCTCAATGGCCAAACTTGACAAGGATTATCTACGAAACTAATACACTTACTGAATGCTAATTACTTACCTACTGCTACGGAAAACGGGCTAATAATAATATCTAATCAACCTCAACTGAAACAAAAAAACAACAACTACTAAAAAAAGGTGTACACAATCTAAAATCACATCGTCCACGTAAACAAAAAAATGTTCATAAAATGAAAAGTACTGGAACAAACTATGTTAAATTTTTATGGGAATAAATGGCAAACATTCCGCATCAAACTAAAGAAGAATCACGTAAATCGGAACATAAATCTCAGCGTAATCGGTGTACATACATAAAAAAATACCCATCGAATTGAGAACCTCCTCCTTTTTGAAGTCGGTGAAGTAAAAAGAGGAGGCTATTTTCTATCAAAAACTTTTGTATATTTGAACTTAATTGAATACTTATACATAAAATTTTCCCAGGAAGGTGAAATATCACCCATCGCATACTCTGGCTTGTACAAGCCACGCTCACTTTAGTAATAAACATTATTTAAACATACTAAAATATTCGCAGATTTATAGTTTAGCAATAATCACGCCTTTAATAGTTAAGTTTAAATATTATCTATATTTGAACATCTAATTGACAAATCTCATTCATTTAGGGGATTATTGTATATTCATCTATCCAATAAGAATCTACTTTTTTTTTCAATTCTTAATAATTTTCACATTTAATAATATGTTAAAAATATTTCTGTATAGAACTAAATATCCCAACACTATCTTGGCACACTTGCCTCTGTATGTCGACAGAGATAAGTCCGGACTTTACGATACAGCCGGAGATTAAGAGCTGTGGGGATTTTAATGGATTGCTTAGTCCAAAGATTTAAGTGTTTCTTAGGTGAAACTCTGTGTCTTGTAGAAGATTTACAGATCTTTAAGGGTTAAGAAAGTTTTTGTTTATTTTATTTATTTTTATTTATTTATAAATGCTTACCAACTAAATACAATTTATTAACTTATGCACTAAGAATTAAACAAATTTAATAAAATACTTTAAATGTACTTAAATTATAGGTAGGCACAACATTACTATAAGAAATACATGTGATATTTTAAAATCTAAAATCTATAAATTTTGGAGAGCAATATAAATTTGTTTTTTAAAATTAAGAAAGTTTGAAAAGATGATATCAGTGTTTTCATCTATATTAAAAATACAATTATATAATTGTAACATTAGCTGTAGAGGAGAGTTTAAGCCATAATTACTGTGGTGGAATTTAATGTGCATTGGGGAAAAAGTACTAAACCGACAATTGAAGGCAGGCACATGCAAACCGATTTGTGATAAAAGCGAAGGACAGTCCATATCATAGCTTAAAAGTTTATGTAAACACAGCAATTGTGAAGCATTTCTACGTATTCGCAGAGACCTCATTTGAAATGTATTTAATCTATTCTCATAGCTATCATTACGGATATATTTATGTGCAAAAAAACTTAACTTTGAAAGAAACTTTTTTTGTACAGATTCTATTCGTGATATATATATTTTGTGATATGGGCACCAAACAGCTGAGTTATATTCTAGATTAGATCTGACAACAGAGTTGAAAAGTATCTTGAGTGGTAAAATACTTCTAAAATCTTTCGTATTACGGAAAATAAAACCTAGCATTTTAAAACTCTTACGAACAATGTGATCTATATGTTTGTTAAATCTTAGTTCACTATCTAATATAATGCCTAAATCTTTAAAATATTTTTTTTCAGCAATGAACACGTCATTTACCTTGTAACTAGTTTTAAGTTTAATATGTTTTCTGGAAAATTTTAAAAAGTTGCATTTGCCTTCGTTCAGTTCCATACTATTATTTTGACACCATAAGTAGATATAGTCGATATCATCTTGAAGCATTTTTTGGTCCTCAAAACATTTTACCGTCCTGTATAATTTTAGGTCATCTGCGTATAGTTCATATTCTGATTTTATTAATTTAGTGATATCATTTATGTATAAGGTAAATAATAAGGGGCCTAAGTGTGAGCCTTGTGGTACCCTGGATAGCTGATAAAAATCCCGAGAATGATAACCACTAACCTTAACCATAAGTGGTCGAGAAGCCAAATAAGATGTTAACCGTGTCAGTTTGTTTTGTTATATTAAATTGGGATGAGTTTCATGAGGTTAGACTGTATTGATAACGTGACAAGTTATAAATATCTGCTGCATACCACACCTCGTGAGTCATTAGTGAATTATCCGACGATTTTTTTTTTGAAAATGTCTATAAATTTATTTCTTTATTATAAGTGATATTTTCAAGGCTTCAGAGTCTGCCGAGGTTAATATAAATAATACTTTCAAAAACAGTAAAATATTATTTTCAGTCTTTTTAAAAAGATAACCGAACCTAACCGAACCTAACTGGGTGTCAGATGTGAATAAATATTAATAATATATTAATAATTATTTAATCAGGAGCGAGGATCGATCAACGTCTCTAAGATACGCGTGATATTTTGTAGATTTTATTCACCTGGAAACATTAAAATGCCTATTAATTACAGCTTCAACACTAATCACTTAAGAACTATTCACCTATGTTTCGATTTCGCTTGGCCATTTAGTCGCATGAGACATGTGATTTAGTAGAAGTACACAGCTGATGTATTCCATATTCGTCGTCTTGTATTTATTTCATTCCCACACTGGAAAATATATTAACAATATAATATTGTAATAGTGGGTTAAGGACGATGTAACTCTGTGCTATGATATCGAGTCGTTCGCAGTCGTATTTAGTGCTAGTTAGATGCGCACTCTCACACACGATCAAGTAAAAATTCGATTCGCAGGTGTAATCTCCGTGAGTGTGGTCGGAATATAACGGTCTGGTGTTACCGCATCCTTAAGACCGAATGAGAGTAACTGATAACTGCTTTATTATTATATATCCAATATATTTGTACAGTATTTGCATTTCCGAACTTCAACACAAATACGTATATCGATTTCGGCATGATTAAATCTCAGAACAAAAAACAACAAGATTAATAGACTTGATAGAAGAGCTTTATAAGGCTTCGCTTTTTTATTAATTAATCTATAACTTACTAGCAAACTATTGTGGTGAAATATGTCTGTGTTATAGCGTAGATTTTCATCACTACAGACTATTAATACCCCCCCAATACCTTATCAGGTACCGCGTATATCTATTGAATTACATGAGTCTTTCGAAAAATGTACTCAGGGTTTAAAGTTAGCCCTTGGAACAAAAAAACCAAATTAAATATAACTATATATATATATGTAACTGCACCGAAAAAGTAAAAATAAATGATATACCAGTAGAATATGTAAAAACTGCACGTAATTTGGGCCTGTCTAATAGACGACGAGCAAAAATTTATGGAACATGTTAACAATAAAATAAGAACTGCTTTCTATAAACTAAAAACACTATATAAAATAAGGCCATACCTAAAAGAGGAACTACGTACTTCATTGACAGAGTCACTTGTCCTCTCCCAATTCAACCACTGCAGTACTACATATAGTCCCAGACTTAGTTATAAATTGGAGAGAGCAGTGCAGCGGGTACAAAATGCATGTATTCGATTCTCCTTTCATGTTCCAAACAGAGGCTATATAACTCCATATTTAAACAACAAACGAATTTTTTTATATGAAAGCTAGGAGAGAATTGCATTATGCCTGTAGTATAAAGAGAATTATCTATAGCAAGCGCCCTGAATATTTATTTGAAAAATTGTCCTGGAGCGGAAGTCCTAATTTAAAATGTACACGTTTTGCCTCTCAAAACTTATTAAATATACCATACTACAAAACAACAAGATATAGATCCAGTTTCAAATTCATGGCTTCCCGTATTTGGAATGATTTGCCACCACCTCTTAGAATGATAAAAAATATAAATAAGTTTAAGGGTAAATATAAAATGGCATTGTTAAAAAAACAACAGGAAGCTGAAAATTTTAATTATTGTGTATGGAAAGAACTTCCCTTATATAAATATTTTTCATGATTAAACCATAACATTTGCAACTCGTTTCATATTACATTTAAACTGACACATTGACACACACTCATATATTTATACAACACACACACTCACAAATACACTCATAATTTATACAGAGGTTGATACATTTAGAAAAAGTTTAGATCTGCATTGTAATCGTTATTAGTTTGCCCTCTTTAATATGTATCCCACCTTACACCTTAGGGAGATGGGAATGGCTGAAAACCAGCGCTGCATGAAAATATTATTTCAAGCAGCATAAGCTGAGCCTACTCCCTTTTGTCTAAATGTATGTTTGTAATAAGCTGATATTGTATACTTAAATTAAGTTCAAGGCAATAAATTTTATTATTATTATTATTATTAAAGGCCAGTTAAGCTTTGAGGCTTTATTTAAAATGCAAGAGTATGTTAAATACAAATGTTTTCATTATAATAGAGACATAGACAGGCTGTTGTAATGAGTCAATATTGGCGAGCGATGCCAACGTCTGCCGGAAATGTAAAATGTGCACATTTCAACCAGGCAGCGAGGCGCTCCACATTGTAACGTTCACGTTCACTCCGTGAATCTCTATTAGCATACATTTTTATTATACACTTATTATTCGCAACCTTATCACGTTGCAGTAAGGACTTACTAATTCATTTAACGTTTGAAACTTAACTCTGAGTGTTGTACCCGGTATGAATATTTTACACTTATAATAAGGTTTTGCGTTCCCACAAGTTTTAGTTTCGTTTGCTAAATTTAAATGTTGAAGATTACATTTGAAAAGTGCTCGCTCACGTTTCACCTTGAGTGATTTTTAATGATAATTAGTTTGAAATTAAAATAAAACAATTTTAAGAAGACGAGTAGTAATTGAGAGTTTAGCAATATGTTTTAAGAATCATTCCAAGAATGCTACATGTAACATAGTTCCCAACTAAGCTCGTGAAAACTGACACTTCGATATACGATGTTCTATGCAACATAAAATAAGTTTTTATAAATTTTTCAAAAGCCATTGTTAAAATAAAACTTGATAAACCATTTTTTTTTTCTCTAGCGACATCACAGGCATTTATATTAACCAACCTTGACTGAGGTAATAAGTAAAAACTTACTTTTTTATTCTATAACGTAGGCACGGTTCAGACTAATGAAAACTTTTATACACGAATGAAATCATCTTACTTTACCCATATTGAAGAAAGTCACAATCAATATGGAATAGGTTAAGATAATATACAGGATGCTTTCATCGCGCAACAATGAGAGACAAACGTCATTGAAGTTGTGGAGAAATAAAAGTACAAAGTTAAAATTATAATATCTCGTTGGGCAGACAGCCAGGAATAAAAGCAGTTATTACGAAAAGGAGAGTCATTGGAATGTCATTTATACCAGTGTCCCTGAGGAAGGTTTGCTGCACTTTCTCAAGGAGTAGTGAGATTTCATTAAACGAAGAGTTAGGGCACAGTTCACGTTGACACTGGGAGGACGATGACGTCACATTACCCTTACTTATTAGCATGAAACATTAATCAGGGTATGTACTTTGTATATTGTACCATACCGTACGGGTATTTTGTGCTCACGGTCGAGCGATCTGTGTTTCACCTCTACGAATATCTACGCTTAATGTTAATAATTGAGTTGTTACTCAAAATGTGACGCACTGTGGCGCTCTACATAATATATTATAGCTGCTCTATACGAATAAAACACAGTGGCTTATGTGTGTCCATTCGATTCATTCCTCTGTCATACCTCTTGTATAATATTACTAATATCACTTTTTATGGTGGAGGTGGACAAACGAGCAATTGATCTTAAGTGATCACCCGCGCCGCCTACATTCTCTTGCGATACCAGAGGAATCATAGGAGCGTTGCCAGGTGGTGGGGATGATGTCGTAATGTGTGGCGTGTCATGCTAAGGTGGAATTTGGCAGCAAGAATCAGATCAAACAGATGTTCGGAACCCTCCACACAATAAATGCGGTAAATGACACACAATGAAGCGCCGTCTCTACGCAACGCCAAGTGATCCAGCCGTTCTCAGAGCACTGGGTGCCCAACAATTCGAGCTGCTTTGCGTTGCACCCGGTCAAATGGTTTTAGCTGATACTGGAGTGCACCATACCAGAGATGACAATTATACTCCTTAAGTGCTGGACCTGCGCTTTGTAGAGCGCTAGAATGTGAGCCGGCTTGAAGGATTGAATGGTACAATATACAGTATGGAACTAACTTATATTAAATAAATGTAGGTACATACTTGTTAGCATATTTGCTGACGATATACCAAAAATTAATGAAATCCGTGCATTGGTTTTGTCAAAAAGTAGACTTTTCATTTTGCACAAATTTATACGTACTGTGTAGTATTAGTTAACTGGGTCAAGGGTTCAATGAACTTGAATATTTCAATAGTGTCATAAGACGGCCTTGCCGCCAGTGGCGGTTTTCTTTATCAGCGTACACGTGCCGGCGGTGTCTCTTTGACGGTCGCGGGCGGCGTGATTCAAAGCAAGCTCAAAATTCTTACGGGCGGGGTAGGGTAAGGATATCTTCTATCGATAATTAGTTTTCTTTAAAGTGAGTAGTAATCGATAAACAATATGTTATCTAAGTTTATTTTAAAATTGCTTTGTAATGATTGTTGTAAAAATACACTACACGCTATGTATTTAAAACTAAACAGCTTCGTTATTTTGTTTTTATAAATTATAAAGGAGTTGAGATATAATTACTGTGGATAGGGAAGAACTTAACAATACCGATTTATTACTTGTTTGACATGTTACGTAATTCGAATGCAACCTATAAAAAATCTTACCAACTTACCTATTTGCTGCTCAAGAAATCACCCAGAAAACAGTGGTTTTGTAAGTTGAACTTACGAAAATAATTTCTTTTTTACAAAATTTACCCATTTATTAATTTATTAATAATTGTTATAGTTTGTAGGCTAGTTTATCTTGTTGGTATATGTGCAGAAAAGTATCGATAAAATAGAATTGTAGGGTAGGTATGCCTTACATCTTACGTAATACAAAGCAATCTCATTGTTAAAAATCGTACCAACTTGCCCGTTTGATACTCAGGATTTTTTATGGAGAAATGAGCATTGCTAGACCTTTAGAAATTTGTAAATTCTTTTTTTGACATTTGTCCACGATACACCGCACAAGGACGTTCATTCCACAGCCTGCTAGGTTGTACGTGGGAGAAAGTTCTTTGAAAACCGTACTGTAAAAAAATGCCAGACACCCCGATGGTGGGGATGACATCCTAATTTGTGGCGTATCGTGCGATGATGGGAACCAGCGGATTCTTCCGAACTCTGCCCTTGATAAATGCAGTAGAAGACAGAATTGAGCGGCGTTTCATCTCTTTCGCTCGCCCACATCGAAAAGGTCTTGTTGATTGTACAAAAATATTTTTTAAAGTTTATCTAATAAATAACTTGTTAAAATTATTAAGATATTCGAAAAATACAAAAAAAGTGGCCATGTTTAGGTATTTGGTGATGGTTGCTAAATAAGTATAAAAAAGTGTCGATAAACTATAATTGTGAGGAATTCCCTATTAAGGAATTATTTTTTCGTTATTTTAAGTAAGCACCGAGCACCACTTTAGTTTATCGCGAGTCTTCTGGGCAAATAGGCTAATTTGCATTTCGCAGTGATTTCATACTTTTTGTGCGCTTGCCTCAAACGATTGACTAAGAAAAACTAATTGTACTTATTAATTGAAGTTCTAGGTAACTAGCGTAGTAAGTAAAAAGTAATTGTATTTGATAATTTAACTTTTAGCTAGTAAAATTAATAAATGCAATTAGTGAAATAGTCAGTTATTAACTAGGTACTTGACTTTGTGTATGTGTAAATTGTGTTTTTAAGGTAGTTGTAATTATTATTATTACTGTGAATTTGACATTTATTTTTCAGGACAACATTGTACATTTAGAAAATTTGAAAATTTATGTTCCATTAATATTCTAATGCACAATATTCAATTTAAAGTTCAGTTCAGATAGGTATCCCGTAATAAAAAAAGGGTTCGTATAAATGAACATAGTGAATTTAAATTACGTCGCAAATTATCAAACGAATCAAAGGTAAAGCCGACAACTTGCCTTCGCACATCATTCCGGGGTCAAGGTAAGTTGTCTATATAGACTGTTAAATTTTACTACATTTATTTAAATATTTATTTTGTTTGAAATTGTCACTTTTTCAACTTAAACTTTTTAACCAAATAATTAATTTTGCGATAGTTCTGCGGACTAGTATTACTTATATTTTTATTTATTTCATAGGTATGCAATCGATACTGTATACATACATTAAACATTTATTGAAATAATTTGTCAACAGTAATCAAGTAATCTAAACTAATCTTAGTATAATATATTTATGTCATCAAGGAAAAGCCCCTCGCAACACGATAACTAGATAAATACGAGACACAAAGAAACTGTTATTCTATTACGTATTTATTTCAAGAAGGATTAACTTCAGCGATTTGTGAATTTATTTAATGAATATGGACAAGAAGCTCAAATTAGTTTATTTAATCTATTTCAAACATTTACAGTGATAATATTAAACATTTTCTAGATGTCCATATAACATATAGATAATTTGACTGTAATGTATGTAATAATATTAGCTAGATAGGGTAGAGTGAGTTAAGGTACTGATGGAAAAATATCATATTTTAATGAAAATGAAACACAGATACTATGTAATTTGTTCAACGCTCTTATGCAATATTATTTATATAGTAAAGTTAGCAGTTTGTGTACGCAACTAACTTAACCTCATTTTTCTTAAATATAAAACGAGCACATATATTTTAACTCCTGCATAAATTTTTATATTATATTATACATACGTACAGTAGAGACGTAGTACCTATTTGTTGTCGGTCAAGTCGAGTTATGTACATTTAGACGCAGCATTCCATTTGTAACAATGTATGGCACTCATGTCCTACTTGTAGTGGGTTCGATTTACTCTGGGGTGCCATGTGAACTTCTGACCTGATGATGAGCTAGTAAGACACTACTCAAATCCAGACACACAGCACTTTTAGATACGTTGCTGACATGTGTGGTGAGAGGGTGAGAAGGTCTCTAGAGACCTAAACTTACCTAGGTAAGATAAGATCGGGAATTACAGGTGATAGCTGGTTAGTTAAAGTGAATGTGGGAGGCAAGAGGTTTCATGCACATCCCACAATTGGTAAATGTCAGACTGACAGTTTGATTGAAATATCTTGACTTTCAGACTTGATGCCGGAAATGGAATCTCGAATACAACTACTAGCGAAGCAATTGTCATATTGAGCTTGAATGCTTAGTCATCATAGTGGTAATTACAAATTAATTCACATTTCTAAATCATTGTTTTTGTAAAGGAGTAATAATTAAGAAAGAGCTATATTTTATTTCAACGACGCAGTCTATATTTTTGTTAATCGAGGTTCACAACAAACACACACACTTATACTTACATAAATGTAGATTGGTAACCTACATTCACATAAACTGGAATAATTTCTCATTATGAGAAACACGCCGGGCTGCGAGCGGTCAAGTGTTAGTAGGGCACCGCGACGACACTAGCTGCTGGATATTATGTAGTTGTGGGAAATGAGTAAACACGATACGATTAGTATGACGTATTATATGCAACAATCAGTAATAGATATTGAAGACAGCTGACAGTGTCATCAATGCGCTGACAATCGTCACGTCCGCGTCGTGGCTGGATAATCTTGTTACCGGGAGGTCTTCTTCAGGTTATTTTTATTTCCTTTATTTAATTATCTTAAAACTAAAGTTATTATATATTTTATTTAATAAAATGCTCGCATAATGACTTTAATTTTATACGCTATGTGTGGATTTATGCATCCACTGATCTACTCAATAACTCTTGTGTTAATAATTATTAATTTCCTTTTTTTTACTTACTCGTGTAAGCCTTTTAGTTTCTGACGTTTGAGTATTTTTGTTGCGTCACTTTGCATATATTGTAATTGAAATTATTTTTAAATTGCATTAAAAAAAGAACTTGTAACACCTAATCTGTTTTGAAAAGAGCAACCTTACAGTTTCTTGCTAACTCTTCGCTGAGGAAATCCGCCTTCCGAATGAGCTGTATGAAAAAATTACATATTTCAAGTCTAATATGATTTACATATAAAACAAAAGTATTTGTGATGTGATTTGATTTGATGAGATAATATGAAATTAACATATATTTTTCTCTGACACACGTCATGTTACTGAAGCCATGAGTCTTTTACGGTCTTGCTGTTTCCCAATAAAAAGAGGTGGTCGCACCTATACTGTGTGTATTACATTTATACACACACTCAACTCTCAACTATTATGTAAGTTCTTACAGAGCATATCAAAAGGGGATTAATATAATCGCATTCGGAGTTATCATTAAATACCCAAACCTCCACTATCGCACCACCTTTATTATCTATTAATCTGAATGTGAACCAGGAATAGTAATAATCATATCATTTGACTCGAACTATAAGCCACAGTATTAACATCGCAATATCCTTAAATTTCTAAAACTCAACTAAGCAAGCAACTTGTACACCGGTAAGCCGTAGCAGCTCGTAGCAGCTGCGTCACAGAGGGGAGGACACCCTTGAGCCGACGTTTGAGGATCGGATTAGCTCTCGGACGTACGGAAGTGTACTCATGACGTCACACGTACCTGACAAGATGAAAACGTTCTAACAATTCTTAAATCGTAGTTTTTGAAAATTCTAGATACAAATCTTAAAGTAAGGATTAACAACCCACTAAATTACTAACGTCTGTTCTTTTGAAAATCTTTTAAAGTGCAACATAATAATATCTCAAATAAAAAGTAAGTCACCTTTTAAAATATTTATAAATGAATAAACACACGTAAGTATTATATTTAGTATTGATGAACACAGAAAAAAAAATTATATACTGAAGTAGTATATTATTAAGATTTTGATGAACGCATGATAGCACCAAATATCACTATAAACACACTATTTATTTGTGATATCATTTTGTGTAAGAAACAGGAGAAATGGCTTAAGCGATATAGGTTGTTAATCTTTTATCGTCTTCTTGCTTTATTAAAGTGATAAGTGTATATTTTATTACACGGCACTATAACAATTTGTGTATTTGGTGTTCGACATGAGCGGACAGTAAATCTATAGTAATAAGATGACCGTTGATTACCCTCCAGGTGGTGAAACCTTTATAACACTTAATACGAATGTTTCAAATTGAATAATCTTGTTGTATCATCTTCATCATATACTAATACGTTCCTTAGACATATATAACTAGCCCACGACTATCATATTATAACAATTACGGAAACATTGCTAACGGTTGGAATATACAATACTTTGTCTGGCGCCACTGTCACGGGGGTGGGGTTCTTAATGCTATCAGGAGGTAGCTATGTATCAGTTAAATAAATTTAAAGTATATAACAAATAAGTTAAAAGCATATTATAAAGCGCGTACTATTTCCTTTAAAGCCAGCAACGCTCCTGTGATTCCAATGGTGTTACTAGAGAATGTGGGCTGCAGTGATCACTTAACACCTCGGTGACTCGTACGCTCGTATGTCCTACTTTTCCATAAAAATAGTATGTTCTTTTCTTGAAGGTCCGTAATTCATATCGGTTCGGGAGGCCGAATTTGCGCCTAATATTGTTGAGGGCGGTGGCTGAGTGAAGTACTGTCTTGTCTTAGTGGGTACACCAAGCTTTTCAGAGGCCTTCTATTCCCATTGATCACTAAACTAAACGTCACTCGATATATCGACGCCAAGGCACTTAGGGCAGTTATCTCGAATTGAGGGATACGACAAAAGAAGACTTTTTAGCTGTAACTGCACAAAACTTGTGATCCTGGTAGAATTTGCTTCACCACATTAGCACCTAATGCATAATTCCAACCACTTAATAACCAAATAATCGTCATAATAAATCCAAGCATCGTAACTATGGGGCAATGAAAGCAGAGATTATTATTTTATCATGGGTAAGCATATATTCTTCTTTAGATACTGAAGCAGCTATTAATCATTAAACTAGTTTATTTAGTATCCTATTTTGTACGATGTAATCTTACTAAAAAGCTTAAGAGAAATGTTATAGTATGCCTTAGACAGATCTGAGGCATACAATCACAGGAAGGAACGGGCGCCAGAAACTGATCATCAACTTATGAAAATAAAGAAAAAAAAATACAACTCATCAGCAAACGTCGGTCTCAGTCTTACATTTTTGTGCAGTTTGTTTCGAGACACTTGGCCCCTCAATAGGGCTACTGGCAAACCAAGCGCTGGCAGCAATTTCGGTCAATAGATCAGCCTAGTTATCAAACGCTAAAATGCTGCCAGTATTAAATATCAGCTTACGTATGCTATCCAGTAATAATAGTTTTAATTTAATGTGATCATAGTGTAAAAGGCATTTATTTTCTCAAAATTGATTCCTTTAGAATTATTTTTGATGTCATTTCTAATATACTAGATACTACTACCGCTTCGGAAACAAATGGCGCTCTAAGAGAGAAGAAGCGGCGAAAGAAACTCTCCCAGCATTCTTTTTTTGCGCTGTTTTCAATAAAAATATACAATATTGTACAGTCATTTCTATCGCTATAAAATAATCATAGTCTAGTCCCAGGCTGTCCGATTATTTACATATTCAGCTGTGGAGTAATAGGATTTACGACAGAGCCATTTTTTAATAAAACATTTCAATTTATGTAAAGATAATGCCTGAACAGTGGCTGGGACTTTATTATAGAAGTGTATAAATTTACCCTTAAAGCTATTATGTATCTTATGAAGCCTACTAGATTTAGTTACAAGCAATCCCTTATTTCTAGTGTTATAATAATGAAAATCACTATTAAGAGCAATTTGACGATTTTTGTAAACGTATATCAAATTTTCATAAATGTACTGATAATGAACAGTCATAATATTTATTTCTTTTAATTTTTTTTTGAAAGACTGTCTATAACCAAGCTGATATATAGCACGAACAGCTCTCTTTTGCAGAGCAAATACTATATCAATGTCAGCAGCATGACCCCATAGTAAAATACCGTACGTCATGATGCTGTGAAATAACTGAATAGTGTTGTAACTAATATAGTTATTAGATTTGTTTTATTTGAATAAAACTTATGAAAATATTTTTATCTGGAATATAATGGCATAATATTATATATAGTAGTAACTCGCTTAGTTTATATCGCAAATATAAGAAATATCCTTCACGTACTACGTATCGTTTTCATAATAATATTTTAACATAAGCTTTGTGATCCCCGGGGTGAGGTGGCGGGCAGCGGGAGTAAGGTCCCGGTGGTGTATTCAAAGAATTTCCCATTGAGCGAAAATAAAATCTTGTATTTATAAATTTTGGTCCTCGAGTCTCCTTACTACACCGTTATAACTCTCTTACGAGTATTATTATAATAATATATAAATCTTTGGACTTCACCGAAAATAATTTATTTTAATACTTATTTATTGAAATTCAAATATTTTTATCCAAAATTGTATAAACTGGTCATAACCCAAATGAAAAGCCAGCTAATGCCACCACCTGCGTGTCCTCAACTCGTACAGATAATTGTACCTGCGCTCTTCCCCTGCAAAAGTAGAGTCACCGGACAAACAGCGGATTAACTGATGGAAGCATGCAGTAGAGTGGTGCATACAAAACCTCCAGGACTAGACAGGATCTCAACCAATACTCTAGAAGCAACCATCAAATCAGTGGATGCTTTTATTAAAAGCCCACAAGTTGTGCTTCACTGTGATACTTTTACTGAAATGGAAGCAACTGAAATAAGCGCTATTTGCTTACGAGTAGAAGAAGCAACATTTAAGGCAATAGTTCTATTTCGACACTCCAATATCGATGCTATTGATCTTGTCGTCAAGACATCGTCATACTCGGCGTCAATATATCGAACGACGATAAGTTCCGTGGTCACTTGGAACAGAAGGCCAGGTTGGCCTCTAAAAAGCTTTGTGTTCTAAGCAAGGCCAGACAGTTCTTCACTACAAGCCACCACGCACAACTATATAAGGTTTAAATTCGGCCTCACCATCAGAGTACTGTTTTCATCTCTGGGTGGGGTGCTGTCCAGTATCAATTCTTCTAATTGACTGGATACATTCAAAAGCGGCTCGCATCGTCGACGATCAAGTCATCTACGATCAGATCGATTCTTTGGCGTTGCGTATAGATGGCGGTTTCCTGCATCTCCTGCCACATTTATGACGAGAAGTGGTGAAAGGAGTAGTTCGAGTTGATATCAGCATCCAAATACAACTGAACATTTGGCACAGCCAATTTGTGTAATCAATTGTCGGCTGCAGTTTTTCCCGAACTAACACGACTTAGGGACCTTCAAGATAAGAGCATACTCCCAACTAAAAGTCTGGCAACGCATCGCTTAACCCTACTTGTTGCGGATCTCCATGGATGATGGCCTTGCCACTTCCCATTACACGAGTCTCTTGCCGGTTGCCCGTCTTCTATAAAAAATAACAGTTAATAACGTGATAGCAGGGACAAGATGGAAGGGAAGTATGAATAAATACTGCTTGGTCGCTCCTTTAAAAATAAATAACGCCTTCGATTCTGCAAATGGGATTGTGTTATGAAGAAATCAAACAAAATATCACAGAAATTAATGTTCCGGTGTACTTTTGCATGGTAGCAAGTGACTTATTGATGGTATTTTGATATATAACCCGAAGAGCAGACTTGAATTTGAATTTGAATTTGGCACTGAGACCTCTTTTGTGGAATGTAACGTACGATGGATAACTGACACTTTTACTACCAATAGAAGCTAAACTTTTAGCATATGCAGATAACGTAGCAGTCACAAAATATCTTGAAGAGATAAACCTCGCTTTTAATTTTACCTTCGAGAACATCAAGTGATGAAAGAAGTAAACGTAAAACTGGTAGAATATAAGGTTGAAGCTGCATTACTAGTAGTAAACTGGTTAAACAATCACGCTGAGAGTTGGAGTGAATGAAATAATATCACAGCTAATAATTAATAGATGTTTAGAAGTTATTATCGACGCTCGACTCATCACCAAATAGCTATCTGAACACATAAGCGCCAAAGCGGCGCTTTTTAGAGAATTTTCAATTTCACCGATAGCAAATGGAATCCACCATGAAGGACAGGTGGATGTATATAGTATCTTATCCCAAAATTGGCTGAGCCGCGATCGTAACTTGATAAACTATTATCTCACCAACTCAAATGCTTACTAGAAATGGATGCTTTAGAACTTATCTGCATCGTTTCTATCGTAATGTATCGCAAGTCCCCATTTTTTCATATTATTATCTACAGTTTGAAAGAACGTCTTAGGACATGGAAACCAGGCAGAAAACTTTTCAAGTCTAGGGGTGCTTCTGGCAAAAAAGCAAAGCCTGATATAAAATATGATGTTTTAGTCGTTAGTGGTCTTTATGAGTCTTATACAGGGCTACAACATAAAGGCCTGATCATATGTAAAAGTATTTTACAATCTATTTAAAAACATACTTACACACTTTGTTACCAATGGATACATATGGACATCCACAAAAAATATGAGGACAGGGTCAAGTTATGGTAAGTCATGACCTTCCACTTTTCTGTAACACCAGAGGTCTCTTATTATACATGAGTGTTGCCGGCCTTTTCGGCAGTTTTCATTCATTGGCTATCACCGGTCTAGAAGCGTATCTGTAATTGTGATCTTTTATCAAATATCGTGTGGCGTATGTAATGCCCGTAGAAATACAATTCTGAATAATAAAGAGTTCTTAATACTGTTTCATTGATTTTCAAAATAACTAAACTAATAGATAAATTAATTTGGTATCAGATTTTTACATACAAGTTAGATGTATTACAAAAGTTAAAAAGTCCGAAATAAGAATTGAATATAATGTAGTAGTAATATTAACAGAACGAATGAAGACGAGACAACTCAAAACCAGGTCGAGGGGTGCTTAGTGCCTCGTAATATGCATTTAATTCTAGTTCCGGGTCGGCTTACGGATTACGAGACCGGAGATGCCGTATCAGGACCGAATCTAATACGATCTGTTGAATTAATATTGTTATTACTATACTTTATGATAGGTATGTGGTGTTCCTAGATAATATAATATAATAATAATAATAGGTGAATGATGATCTCTCTTATATTTACTTTCAAAACATCGCTCATTCATAATCATATTCATTTATTCAAGACTAATTTAATAATATATGGTACAGAATGTTTTATGCTCTACCCTCTGCGGTAGGATACCCTGAGTTGCAGAGGCTAGGTCCTTCCGAAAACTTATACATTATTAGCAAACTCACTAAACAGAGGTATGTGTGTGTGCGAGTGTATCTGCATAATTGCTATTTTAGTAATTCTGGTACGAAATGTGGTAATTCGGTTATTATCATTAGAGTTTATATAAATTTTTACATGAAATCGTAAAATTATTCCATAAATATATTGCTGGCGGACACTGAGAAGTTTACTCTCTTCATGTAATTGGTTGGTGGGGTACCTCAACGGCTTACGGCTTTTTTTTTTTTTTAACTCGAGTGTCCGCGTAAGCGGACACCCATGCCGACTAAAACCTCCTCTGTGCAACAGCACGGCTGCTAACAAGCAGCCCTGGCTTTCACAGCGAAGTAGGACGTGGGCCGTGGAGGCCGCAAAGACTACGCAACAACAGTCGCGGGGCGTCTCCTAAGGAGACTCGAACCTCAGACCGGCTGTGTGCTTGTGGGAAGGAGAGAGAATGAAAATGAAGATGAAATATGAAAAGGTGATAAGAACACACTCGCCGGCGAGTGTGGTGATGTTTTGTGTAATGTATGTAAGTGTGTATGTATGTGTGTTTGTATGTATGTACGTAGTGTAAATGTTTGTGTGCATGTATGTTTGTGTCTGTTTGTGGAGTGTGTTTGTGATTGTGTAAGTGGTGTATGTCAGTCCGTCAGTCAGTCCGTGTGTGAGTGAGTGTAGTGAAGCGATTACAGGACGAGGACTAACGTCTCGTCGGGTATCAAAACAATGTGTGGTGTATCTAGGGTGCGGGCCGCTGGCCATCGTCAGAGCGACGAGTGCCAGTGGTTTGCGGTGGTTGACCGCGCCTACGCCTGCGAAGGCGGTGTGTGCGTGTCTGTGTCGGTGTTTGTGTTGGTGTCGCGTTCGCGATGGTGATGTCGTCATCCGGGTCTACCGTTACGTGTCTGGGACGTCTTATTGGGTTGAGACTATGGTGAAGGGGGGTGTACCCGCATGCCTTCCTAACCAAGATGTTGGGATGGTTAGGCGCCTTGTCAAAGAAGCGTCGCGAGATCTCTTTAAAGTGTTGAGCTATCGTCGGAAGCTCTAGGTCGCGGTGAAGGTCAACGTTTCGGATGAACCACGGGGCTCCGGTTGCCATGCGCGTGAATTTATTTTGAACTACTTGCAAACGACGTAAGTAGCTCGGTCGGGTGTGCGCGAAAACGACGCTTGCGTATGACAGTATGGGCCGTACGATGGTTTTGTACAGCGTCACTTTGTGTTTGAGCGGAAGTTTGCTTCGCCCACACACAAGTGGATAAAGGCGACTGAGGACAAATCAGGCTCTATTGCATACCGTATCAATATGTTTCTTGAAGTTCATATTGCTGTTGAACGTGACTCCTAAGTATTTGTAATCCTTCACCCACGGTATGGGTGTTTCATACAATTTAATGACGTCGGTCGGTCGTTTTTAAGCGCGGATGCTATTCGCGTTACCGAAGAGTACCGCTGCACTCTTGGTGGGGTTCACTTCAATCCGCCATTTTCTGAACCAGTTGCCTAGTTGATCGACGGCGGCTTGAAGTGCTTTAATGTTCCTGCTCAAGGTTGAGCGGTTCAATAGAGCGGAGCCAAAGTAGAGTGCCGTATCGTCAGCGTACTGAGCGAGCTGGACACTCGGAAACTTGGGAATGTCACTCGTGAAGAGCGAGAAAAGAGTGGGAGAGAGGACTGAACCCTGTGGCACGCCAGACCTGATGGGTCTGGGTGAGGATAGGGTGCCCTCTACTAGATATCGGAAGGAGCGATCAGTAAGGTAGGCTCGTATGATGCGCACGAGCCTGTCTGGCACTCCCAGTTGATACAGCTTGAATACTAAGCCGTTGTGCCATATCTTGTCGAATGCCTTCGCGACATCGAAAAACACGGCTGCCGTGGTAGCGTGAAGTTGACGCCGTACGAGAATGTACTCGGTGAGTCGGTGAGCCTGCTGGGGACACGAGTGAGCGGTTCTGAATCCGAACTGTATGTCGGGTATCAGGTTGAGCTCCGCGATGTAATGATCAAGACGCGCGAAAATTAATCTTTCGTAAAGTTTCCCGATCGAGTTAATTAAGCTAATAGGCCTATAGCTACTCGGATTAGCTTTAGGTTTATTGGGTTTTGGGATACCGATAACAATGGAATCTTTCCATTGTTCGGGGAACGCGCTATTAGACAATAAAAATAAAATAAAATAAAATAAAAAAGCCTTTATTACTGTACAAATTTTACATACTAGGTACTAAAATAGTAAAAAAAAGTGCCTCTAAATGCTATCGGCAAACGGTTTTTACTGTGGTACAGCTTGTCTTCCGACATAGGCCTCCTCCGAAGATTTCCATTCTGTCCTATCTTTTGCTATACGAGTCCATAGTTGCCCCGCTATTTTCTTGATGTCGTCTTCCCATCTCATAGGCTGTCTACCTCTATTTCTTTTGTTATCTAGTGGTTGCCATTCAGTTATTAGTCTTGCCCATTTCTCTGTCTTTTCTCTTATCATATGACCTGTCCATTTCCATTTTAATTGTTTGAATGTTTTGTATGCATTCTTAAAATTTGTCTTCTTTTTAATTGCTTTTAATTTCACACTATCCTTTCTTTTTACTCCTATTGTGCTTCTTTCTATTCCATTCTGACAAATTTTAATTTTGTTGTCTAGTTGCTCTGTCAATGCCCATGTCTGACAACCGTACAATAAGCATGGTAGTATGCACGTATTAAATACTTTCCTTTTGTCTTTCATAAGCATTTCTTCATTCTTCATAACTGAATTAAGTGACCAGTATCGTTTCCACGTATTAACTATTCTTCTTTCTATTTCTTTTGGCATACATTCTTCATTAGATATTAACTGCCCTAAGTATATATATTCCTGAACGTATTCTATTTGCTCGTTATTAACTGTTGTTTGCACTGTTTGTGCAGAATTTGTCATTATTTTTGTTTTTGTTAAATTCATTGAAAGGCCTGCCTTAATACTCTCATCCGCTAACTCCTGTAACATTCCATTTAAAGTTTCTGGGCTATCAGAAAATACGATTAAGTCATCAGCAAAACGTAGATGAATCAGATTTTCGCCATTTATATTTAGTCCTTTCTTTGACCAATTCAGATTCCTGAATACCATTTCTAGGACGGCTGAAAACAGTGTAGGTGAGATAGGGTCTCCCTGGCGAACACCTCTATCAATGTCAAACTCTTCACCTGTAGATTCAAACTTTATTTGTGCAGTACTCTTTTTGTAAACGTTTTTCAGGATTCGAATGTATTTTGTTTGTATTCCTTGAAAATGTAATGCATCCCAGATAAATTCATGTTCTAAGGTATCGAATGCTTTGTTAAAATCAACAAATCCGATAAAGTAGGTTTTCTTAAATTCTTTAAATTTTTGTAGTATTTGTCGAAGGGTGTGGATGTGGTCTATACTTGAAAAATTTCTACGAAATCCAGCTTGCTCCTTAGGCTGATTTTCGTCAAGGGTATTGGCTATTCTAGATAATATTATTTTGGAAAACACTTTGTAAACATTGGACATTAAGCTGATTGGTCTTTAATTTTACATATTTGTCTTGTCTCCTTTTTTATGTAGTAGTATTATAGTCGATTTGGTCCACTCTTCTGCAATAATTTCCGTTCTGAGAATCTCGTTAAATATATCTGTTAGTTTTGGAGCGATCACTGGTAATGTGGTTTTTAGTAGTTCATTTGTAACGAGATCTGGTCCTGGTGCCTTATCGAACTTTTGTGTCCTAATAGCTTTTATAGTTTCATCCTTTAATATTTCAGGTATTTGCTCTTCGTCCGTCAGCACAATGCATTCTTTTGTAGTTTTTCGAATTTTATCATTTTTGTATAAATTTTTATAATATTCGGTAGCAATTTTTAATATATCGTGTCTATTGCTACTAGTTTTCCCGTCTTTGTTTTTACTATTTGGTATCCAGTCTTTTTTGTGGTTAATTTCCTTTAGTGCCTTTTTAATTCCACCTGTTTTTTCTATATAAACTTTCATCGTATTTGAATGTTTAGTTTTTCTTTTTTTCCTAAGTTGTTCACTAATCTGTTTGCTAATTTCTGTTATTTTTTGACGGTTATCTTTATTTTTCTTTTTTTGTAAAAGTACTTTCCGTTCCTGTAGTAATTTTTTAACTTTAGATGATGCTTCGTTTTTGTTTCTTGTCTTTGTTCTGCTTGTGATAGTTTTTATATTGTTAATTAATTTATTGTATTTTTCTTGTATAGATGTCGATTCTTTGTTATCATGTTCCTCTTTGTCTAGTGATGTCTGAAGATTGTTAAGCAGTAGTTCCGTGTTTCCTGTGATTCGAAAAGCTGTATATTTATTGATAAATGGTCTAGTTTTCTTGATACGTGTTCCTGACAACGTTGTCCGAATCATCCTATGGTCTGTGTTAAAGTTTAAATTTTTTATAATGGATACATCTTTAAAAACTTTTTTATTGTTTGACATAATGTAGTCGATTTCATTCTTATAGAGCCCATTAGGTGATATCCATGTCCATTTATTTGAGGGTTTCTTCTTATAAAAGCTATTTAGTATGGTAAGTCTGTTTTCTAAAGCAAAATTTATTAATCTTGTGCCATTTTTACTTCTATTACCAAAACCATATCTGCCAATAATATATTCTTCTCCGTTATTAGGTGTTCCGATTTGGCCATTAAAATCTCCCATTACTATGATATTCCTATATGCGGTTGCAATAGTATTTTGGAGGTCATGATAGAATTTTTCAATTTTTACTATATTTAATTTAATTTTATTAACACATTTAATTTTATATTAAGAATAGCAATACGTTCTGAGATTCCTCTGAGTTCTTCTATATTGTTTACCATTTTTCTTTTCACCATGAATCCGACTCCGTACAACCCCGGCGTTTCTCCTATATAGTGTAATATGTATGTTCCATGATATTCTATACTTTCTCCCAATTTTCTCGTTTCACTAAGTCCGATAATATCCCATTTAATTTGTGCGAGCGCCATTTCCAGTTCTTGAAGTTTTTCAGGGGTTCTAAGCGATCGACAGTTGATAGTTGCTATATGAAAGCATTTGTTTTCTTCTTCGTGTGAATTTTATTTTTAATCTTTGGAGGGTCGTGGTCATTTTCCCCCACGAGGACCATTCGGCTTGGGGGAGGGTGATGTTTAGTTCTTATGTTGTCCTTTATATATCTAGGTTGTTGGGTTTTCCGTTTACCGATAGTTAATTGTTATAGTTTGTTAGTTTTTGTTGTGGAGGGAAGAGAATTAGATCTAATCTTCATCATATTATACGCATTTACTGAGTTGGTGTTTGTGGGCTTTAAAATTTGATTTTTCTTTATATGTGTACTATTTTGTGGTGATACTGATATATTATCTCTTTTTCTTTTATCGTTGGTTGTATTAATATGTTTTCCTTTTATTATTAGTTTGTCAAGCTTTATATATGCAATATTTCCTTTTTTCCTCTCCTCAATTAATTGTGGTTGCAGCATTCTCCTTTTTTCCAGAACTTCTTTAGTATAATCTTCCGCAATATATATATCTTTGAGGTTTTTCTTCATTTTCATTACTTCTTTTTTCTTCCATTCATTCATTCTCCTTTTTTCCAGAACTTCTTTAGTATAATCTTCCGCAATATATATATCTTTGAGGTTTTTCTTCATTTTCATTACTTCTTTTTTCTTCCATTCATTCACAAAAGGAAATAGAATTGACCTTGGTTTGTTATTTAACTTTTCCTTTCCAACACGAAAAATTTTATTTACCTCACTTTCCTCGAAATTTATATTTAGTTCTGATTTGAAGATATTTTTCACTTTATGTATTAGATCTTGAGTAGATTTTTCATCTTTCTTCAATCCGGAAATAATTAAATTGTTTGTTTCCCCTTTTCAGTGTTTCTATCTCTTTCTCAAGATTTTCTAACTTAATTTTTAAGATTTTATTTTCTGCTATGATAGGTTGTAGGCTTTCATCCATTCTTTCCATTATTGTTTTAGTTATGGAGTCTGTCAGTTCTGTTGTTTGTTTTTGCATTTCATTTTTCATTTTTTCAAATAAAAGTTGAAATTGACTGTCCATCTTTTATATATACGTAGAGATACCTATTTTAAATATATAATTAGTGCATTTACTCCCAACGTATTAAAGTTGTTTTATTTTTTTTTTATAATTTTAAGTCGCAAACAAAGGATAGTCTAAAGATAGTTAATAGTCTAATAGACAAAAACTCTATGGTTTCTTTGACAAGGCTGTATGGATGACTTGCCTTTGCCTTTTACCCTTTTGAAGGACTATAAAATTTACGCAGACGTCAGATGTCAATTTGATAGAATCAGATGTGTGAACTGCGAATTTGGTATGTACAATAACAATTATTCCTAACCTCTTTTTGTATGTCGTATACTCATCTAGTATGTCGGGTCGGTGCGCGACGTTATCCGGATAATGTGTTGGTTCGTCGGGTGCTATTACTGAAAAGTTCAGCGTGTCTGTCAGCGAATCTAATAAGATTCCGTTTCTATTTGTGGCTCTACTGTTCCAGCTGGAGTGTTTGGCGTTAATTCACACAGAATACCGGCGTGAAGTAGCGGCTTAGTGCCGCTATGTTTCGCATAGGTTAGTGTCGAGGACCTGATTCGGATTCTGGGGAGGACACAGTACCGTGTATGTCACAGGACAAACAGGGCAGCAACACCACGGCACCCCGCTCCACGCTTAATGTGGACTTTTGTAACATCCGGGGAATTCACTCCAACTTAAACGCCGTCCACCACCACCTTGAGACGTCGCAGCCGGCCTTGTGTTTCCTTACGGAGACGCAGATATCTCGACCTAGCGATACGTCATATTTAACGTACCCCGGGTACAAAATTGAGCATAATTTCATGCCTCATGCCGGGGTATGTGTGTACGTTAGGGAGGATATCTGCTGTCGCCGTCTCGGCAACTTTGAGGGTAGGGGCCTGTCTACTCTCTGGCTCCGCGTAGATTTAGAGGACCGCGTCCGCATCTATGCGTGTGTCTACAGGTCCCATAGTGGTAACGCAGAAACGGATCACCTCATGGGCTGCGTTCAAGCGGCATTTGATGACGTGCTTGCTCAGATCCCCTCCGCTGAAATCGTAGTCTTGGGTGATTTCAACGGGCACAATGCCGAATGGCTTGGGTCACGTACCACAGACTACGCAGGGCGATCTGTGCATAATTTTGCATTGGCGTATGGTCTGTCCCAATTGGTTGAGTCGCCGACGCGGCTCCCGGATGTGGATAGCCACATGTCCTTATTAGATCTTCTGCTGACGGGATAAACTTGTGTCTTCTATCGAGTCCTCTCTCGAGAAGGTCGCGGAATGGGGTAAGTTGAACCTTGTCCAATTTAACCCCCAGAAGACTCAAGTTTGCGCGTTTACCACTAAAAAAACCCCATTTGCCGTATCACCGCTCTTCGAGAACACTTCCCTTAAAGCCTCGCCTAGTATCGGAATACTGGGTCTCGAAATCTCGAGCAATTGCCAATTCCGTGGCCATCTGGAGGGCAAAGCCAAACTGGCTTCAAAGAAACTGGGCGTCATAAATAGAGCACGGCAATACTTCAAGCCGGCCCACATTCTAGCGCTCTACAAAGTGCAGGTCCGGCCTCACATGGAGTATTGCTGTCATCTCTGGTCTGGCGCACCCCAGTATCAGCTCGATCCATTTGACCGCGTGCAACGCAGAGCAGCTCGAATTGTCGGGAACCCAGTACTCTGTGAACGGCTGGATCATTTGGCGTTGCGTAGAGATGTCGCTTCATTGTGTGTTTTCTACCGCATCTATCACGGGGAGTGTTCCGAAGAGCTGTTCAACCTGATTCCTGCCGCCGAATTCCACCTTCGCACGACACGCCACAAGTTAGGATTTCATCCCCACCATCTGGATGTGTGGCGGTCCTCCACAGTGCGGTTTTCAAGGAGCTTTCTTCCTCGTACCACGAAGCTGTGGAATGAGCTTCCGTGTGTGGTGTTTCCGGGACGATACGACATGGGTACCTTCAAGAAAAGCGCGTACACCTTCCTTAAAGGCCGGCAACGCTCTTGTGATTCCTCTGGTGTTGCAGGAGAGTGTGGGCGGTGGTGATCACTTAACACCAGGTGACCCGTACGCTCGTTTGTCCTCCTATTCCATAAAAAAAAAAAAAAAAAAAATAAGTTCGCCACCCACTATGACTGCAGCCCCGTGGCCGAGTAATGCTTCTATATCTGTGTATAATACTTTTTTGTTGGGCGGAAGATAAGCTGAAATAACAGTGATCGGCTGGTGATTTGCCATACTGACCCGGATGGCAGAGGCCTCGATGTTAGTGAGGACCGGAGGATCTATAGGTATACAGTGTAGAGACCTTTTAAAATAAATGAGGGTGCCGCCCATACGGGTGGTGCGATCATTCCTGACTAAGTTATAATTAGCGATACGCGGATCGCGTATACGTGGTTTTAGAAATGTCTCTTGCACTAAGAATAGGTCTAATTGATGTTCGTGAGCGAACTCCTTCACCAAGGCTAGTTGAGGCTTAAGGCCTTGGGCGTTAAAATACGCTATACGGAGCGTATGTGGTTTAACCCGTCCGCTTACGTAATTAGGCATCGCGAATGTTTTTATACTTTCGCCCTATATCGGTGAGGGCACGGAATAATTTGCCGTTGTCTGCCATAACTTGCAGGAGCGACGGCGGGTCGTCCCGGACAGCATCGAGCCTGCTGGCCAGGGCTGTGATTTCATCAATGTCGAACAGCTCTGACAGTTCGAACATGAAGGCAAAGGTGCTGCCGCCTTTGTTACCTGTTGCCGCGGACGCGGGCGCCGGTGGCCTCGGTCGCGGGACCGACGCCGCCGTGCGGGACGCTAGCGGTGGCCGGAGGGGCGGGGGGCCGTAGTAGGCGCTGGTGCTGTCTCCTTGATAGGAGACTTTTCCCAGGCGTTCGTCTTGGGCGGTGGGGCCGGAATGAAGGCCTCTGGCTTCTTGTTCGGCCCCTGGGCCTGACGCAGCCTAGGCGGACCCTTGCGCTTCGGTTTGGGTGCCTTGGGACACCCGCGGTAGTTTGCAGGGTGTCCTTCGGCACCACAGAGCACGCATGCCGGAGGCTCCGCGCACACTGTAGGGCGAGTGCACTCAGGAGTTCCATGGTTGCCAAGACACTTGACGCAGCGAGGTTTCTCCTCGCAGTTGCGGGCAGAGTGGCCGTATAACTGGCAGCGATGGCACTGCCCTGGACCGCCGCTTTTGTGCGGAGCCTCCACTTTGATGCCGTGTAGAGAGCCCACGGCCTTCAGATTGAATATCGCCTTGCCCTCCTTAGTGGGGTCGAGAACGACCAGCACCAGGTTCAGCGGCGACCTATCAATTCGTTTGTGCATGCGATGGACTTCATTCACAGGGTAGCCCTGCTCTTTGAGGTCAGCGTTGATCTCTTTAATGTCGAGTTCCTTTGGGATGTTCCTAAGAACGACCCGCAGTTTTTTGTCCTCAGGGAGGGCGTACGTGTGGAAGCCAACACGTAGCTCCCTGAGTATAGATGTTAAAGAGCGGTGGTCTGCAATTGTCTTCAGCTCTATCTTAATAGAGCTGGTATAGGCCTTGGCCGTGTATTGAAGCGATGAGGGTAATGCTCTGCGTACTGCAAGCCACTGGGCCCTGTCGCTTATGAAAAGAGGCGGGGGCCGCACGGCTTGCGGATGGTCGCTCGGAGCGCGTTTTGCGGGCGGCGGGGAGGAAGGAGCGCTAGACGCTTCCTTTGTCCGCTTCTTTTTACGGCTCACGGTGGTGAAGCCATCCGTGTCCGACGCGACACTCTCTGCTCTCGACGGAAGAGCGGTATCCGGCTGGGCCGGTGAAGCACTGGAGGCCTGAGGGGCTTCCGTGCGGTCGAGAGTACCTACCGGGACCTTAGGGGTCACCTGGGCGTTAAAATATGCCTGTAGAACAGGCGGACGAGCTGACCTTAAAATCATTTTCCTCGGTTTAACCGAGGCCGCGGAGCTCGCGTCAGAAATGCTTCCGACTTCCATTTCCGATTCGTCATCCGACGACTTATCGGATGCCGAGGCGTAATTTTTGGTTTTGTTGCGGCTGCCACCTTATTTATCTGATCCGCTATGAGCGGTGCCAGTTGAGCCATGAGGGCCTTGAGGCAACCCTCGTCAAGAACCATTGGTGAAGCCATGGTTCATATAATGTTGGTTTATGTTAATTTAAAGGTAACAACCCCCGCTACCCGAGTCAGGCAGAGGGAGAATATAATGATTAAGTGGACAACTATAGTTTAGTTTAGAATAATATTAATAATAATATAATATAGCAAAATTTAAAGAAATTAATAATGGTAATTAAGCCCAAGACTTAGCTTTACTCGATGTAGACTGGCTGGGCCGGAACCCCGATGCACGCTGTGCAGGCCCCCGCGGAGATGACACACACGGCACGAACTGCAACTCACAAACATACACGATTAGCGTGCAGAATCGCGAAACACAGCACAGGTGCTAACTAACACGATCGTAAACCGGGTAATTAACACTGATAATAACTAAGCTTCGTTCTGCGAAGGAACGTAGCAGATGCGAGACTCAAAGTGTCCCGAACAATAGCGCGTGATAACAATAGCTAGCCCAGGTGGCCTGAGCAGATAGTGCGATAACGCAGGTAATAAGTATTCGAAGGAGGACAGATAACGCGGCACGTGTGCTCGCGTTGCCTGCCTGAATCGAACTGGCTTACGGCATTGTAGCCGCATTCTATGATATGGAAAAGGATAAAGAAAATATTATAATACTAAGTCCTATTAAACTTACTACACTAATAACTCTTACTTGCGGTCCTGATTGTACAAACACAGTGTGTGTAAAAACTGGTTGTTTATTAGTATATTATTATTCTACCTGAAGCATTAATAAATACAAAAAATTCAGACAAGTGCGAGTCGGACTTGCCCACCGGGGGTTCCGTACTATTTTTCATGATTTAATTACAAATGCAATCATCTCGTTTTCAGATTTTTCTCAGCCAGCTAATTTAAAAGCCCCATCATATGAAATAGCTGAACCGACGTTTAGTTGGATGCCCAATGCTCTTGTTTAACAAAACTGCCTTATGTGTGTAATGTATATTAGAACGACGTTCAGTTGCATGGTGAAATGGAAGACTTGACTTGGAAGAGAAGTCCAAATTGGCCCCAAAAAGCCGGAGTGAGCGTATTATGGCGACACTGTACTTGACTTCAAGCAATGGAGGTGCAGGTAGTTTATGTAGTAGTGATTAGTTCTCCTGTGTGAGGGCTCCGCAGTACCAACTTTTACCATTAGACAGCAACATCTATCGCCGATGTGCATGGCCTGTTCCTTTTTATACTTCCATGAGCAAATGATCTCGAGCTCTCGATGCTATACAACATAGTGAAATGCTATCATTGACACCGTGAACTACAAACAATGACAGTACAAGTGACCCCCTTGTGCGCCGGCAGCGCAGCACGAGTGGGAAAGTGACCGGTCACCAACGAGTTTCACTAATTGTGAAACAACTACCGGGACTTAATGAGATCGAGGTGAGAGGGCGACGCTTACATATTAATGAAACGCCTTGACCGAGCTAAATACATTTAAACTTAAGTGTTATATTTGTGTTAATCAATCAAATGAGAATATATCTAGGTACCGAACAAATCTGTAGCATACACAGTAGCGTAAACATTTGTGAATTACACTAATTCTACAATATTTAATTTTTTCTGTCCGTTCTTATGACTTTTTATTACTGTATAACGGCTCTCACGATCTCTTCTTGATGAAAATTATGTAACTGACTATTGATAGGCTATACAATATATTGATGGATATTCACTGACTGACTTCTGACTGAATTCATTAACTGACTATTGATAGGCTATATAATAATATAACGCCTGATTCAATAAGTTTTTCTAACAAAATAAGCAAATGTTATGTTAAATATTTTGAGTTTTGTTTTACACTGTTATCAATAGGACCTCTACCTATTGTAATCAAAATGAGTGAATTCCAATATTTTACAAATTCAGATATGTTTTAATCGGTGTGTATAAAATATAATTAAGTTAAAGGTAGACTGAACTTTATCATGTTTAGATGATGAACACCTTAAGTTACTTCTAGGATGTGAGTTTTGAATACTTTATTTTGGATTGTTTTAGTCATTTATAACCATCATTTCATGTGTGTGTTGGTTTTTTGTTTAATAAAATTCATGAAAAATCGCAAACACACGTTATCCACCGACAAAAACGATAAAAAAATGTTGAGAGTTCTTTTTCCCTCACTTTATTTCTTAAAATTAATTTAAAAATTAAATCTATTAGCAGTCATCACGGAGCCAGCGGGCACAGCTACCTCCGTATAACAATGACTTCCGTTGTCGACGTCCCGGTAGCGCCTGTGATCCCCGCCGTACGAGTTTCGTCTTATTTTGTGCGGCCTCTCTCATACACAGCATGACGTCGTAAGGCTTTCCTTCATGTTACCGAGTAATATTAATACGTTCTTAGTGAACGTGTCTCCTAATAATGATATTATTTATTATATAATATAGAGAATCTATTTGAAACAAAAAGCTATTTCGTTTCATCTTTTTTGAGCGCGCAGCACTGCAATCGAGCGCAGTTACGTAATTTGTTTTTTTTTTCAAATAATAATAATAATACTGAATATAGCCTGTTATGGGTTGCAAGACAACGATATATATAATAGAATATACTTACTTAAACATACATAAATACATATAAACATCCATGACACGGAAACAAATAATGCTTCTTCAGTGTCTAGAAAATTTAATTCCCTATAAAATGACGTAAATTCCAAAATATTTATCCAGTATATAGAAAGAATAGAGATTATGTACTTTATAGAACTAAATTATTGTTTGAAGTTTTAAAAAATACGAAAATATTCGTTTCATCCTATAGAGCCCTGTTAAGTGACAAAAATCCAGACTAAATAGAAGTTTGCAGCCTTATATCTCCAAGCGATCCCACGGGACGTGTATTGATGCTGTAACATTTATAAATCAATATAATAATTAAGTCTCAGGTGCGGCAAGATGGCAAATACTGATTTTGGCGGAGTTATATATTCATCCTACCCTCTTCAATTTGCCAGACATGAGGGCGCAAGGGACAAAGCAGTGAGAGGAAAATATTCCACCAACATATTATTATACCAACAAAATGCAAAATGAGTACCTTTTAACGTAGTCAATATCGAATACGATACCATTTATTCTTCTGCGGACTACATTTCCATTTATGAAAGTAAAAGTGTACTTCTGTCTAATTTAATCTCTAATTATTGAGAAGAATGGAAAACAAAATTTTATAATTTGTAAATTAAAGTTAAGCTAATTGAACCATTAACTTTCATAGATACGGCGAGACTTTACCTATTTTCATAGTATTATGTCCTATCGTATATTATTATGGGACAACGCTGCTGATAAATAAAACAAAGAAACAAAAACACCGTAGCTAGTAAAATTAGTGGGCAAATGAGAAGAAATCGTACGTCTCAAGGTGACGAGCGCAATTGTAACTCAAAATCTTGGGTTTTTCGAGAATCTTGAGCAGCACATTGTAATAGGCAGGGCGTATCAAGTTCCATCAGCTGAATGTTCTGCTTGTCTCGTCCCTTATTTTCAAAAATAAAATCGAGTTAGTAAGTCTTTTATTGGGCGATATAACCCCTGTACCTATGTACCTAAAGGTTATATAGGTTAGCATGGATATAGAAAGGTATAGGCCAATATCTAAATTATGTCAATTTGGAAAAATATTAGAAAAAATAGTAACGAACCAATTATTTGTATTTTAAAGGTGGAAGTGTTGATAGTAATCTTTTGGTGTTTAGTAAATTTTTGTAAGATGCTATGGACAAGGGATACCAGGTAGATGTAAACCGATTTTACCAAAGCATTTGACAAAATTTGTCATGATACTCTATTGTTGAAGCTCTGGCAACTCGGTATACATGGTGATCTTTTTAGATGGATAAAGTCATACATCACTAATAGGAGTGAGGCTGTTGTAACTAGTGGTTTCATTTCTGATTTTAAATCAATAAGTTCTGGTGTTCCACAAGGATCACATTTGGGCCCTCTATTATTTATTTTGTATATTAACAATATTTCTTAGATTCTAAAGAAATCTAACTCAATATTATATGCAGATGATACCAAAATATACAAAGTAATACGTAATATAAATGATTGCATTGCACTACAAAGTGATATAAATACTTTAGAAATGAATTACACAAACATTAATATATTTTTAAATACAGAAAAATGTCATATTATGACTTTTACAAAAAAACGCAATCCAATATTTTACAATTATAATCTTCGTGGTAAAGAACTCACAAGAGTCACTGAAGTTAGGGATCTAGGCGTAATTTTAGACTCGAAACTCACAAATGTTAATCATATTGATAAAATCGTAAATAAAGGGTATAAGCAACATGGTTTAATTTAACGCGCTGGAAAGCCATTTAAGGATCCTTTAACTTATAAAATATTATTTAATAATTTTGTACGAAGCCACTTGGAATTTGCATGTGAAGTTTGGAAACCTTTTTATCAAATTCATGTTGATCGTTTAGAAAGAATTCAAAAAAAGTTTATTAAGGCTCTAGAATTTAGAACTGGGCATGCTGAATACATTAATTACCTATTATCATTAGACAAACATAAAATAGAATCTCTATCATACCGTCGCGTGACAAATTCGATTTCGATATAACCATATTATATAAAATCATATGTTATGTCATTGACGTCCCTGCGTTATTACAGGAGATTACATTTAGGATACCTCGTATATGTGAACGTAACAGTAAAAAAAACTTTATTCTCAATTCCGATCAGTAGAACTTGTTTTACCCACAATAGTTTCATAAGACGTGCCTGTTGACTTTATTATAACTTATATTGATATATTTTGTAACTCCATAAATAAATTAAAAAGATACCTAAAAATCAAAAACAAAAGTAATAAATTAATATAATTTACATACTTTCCTATAAGATATTATAGTATCTATACATATTTTATATTGTTTATAAAAATCCTCAGGCTCAAATCCTTTAGGCTTTCTCATCGCTTTAATTATCTAATCCAAACTTGTTAACAGGTTTAAGAGACTGGTGACGTTAGCATATAATTGATAACTTCAACTTTTATCCTCCACGTGTTCCAAGTATATCAGAACATGGCAAAGGATGTCCGAAATCTCTGCCTAGCCCTCTGAAGGCAGGCGTGATTCTGTGTATATTAAAAGAACAAAGAGGAATGTAACTTTAGATTGCAAATACTTTGAAGATTCTGAGGATTGAAATTACTTCTTTAGGTGCGTTTTGAAAAATGATGAGAGTGAAATTTTAAGATGCACGTGTATCATTGTAACACCAAGTAACAGGTTGAAGATGGTTCCTAAAATTTTCTGACGTTTGCGTCATTCGTTATTTTTTTTTTGGTTTCTTCGTCTATAATTTGGACAGGCAAAGGGTTGAAGCCCATACAGCCGTATTCATTATTTAATAATTAAGTGTCAAAAGCCACCTTTGCAAGATTTTTACAAAATTGTTCTTTCTAAAAACGTAGAATAGCGCGAGGAATTTTTATGATTTTTGCTTCATTAGGCCAAGGAAGTATAACTTCTTGCGTGCATACATAAGTACACACACACTTTTTTATTTGGGTTTACATTAATATTCTATAACTTATGTTTAGCAGAACAAAGCTACAATTTAAGCTAGGGATATAAGTGACCGATACATTCGCGGTGATAGTTGACAGATGACACGGGTCGCGTCAGAAACTGTCTATCATTTTATTATCACGATATTGTGTCACTTCATTCGTCAAACTTAACATAAAAATAGAGTTAGTTTTTTGTATCATTTTGTTATAAGGTATATATGTCTTATAAGATTGAAGGGCCTCGTTCACCATGTCCAAGTTAAGCTGTGATTAGTAACTTCTCAATTAACGTTAATTGGAAGCTACATGTTATGAGTATCTTTTGCCAATTTCACAAGCGAAAATTATGCCTTGAGTAACTACTGACTGGTTAAGTGAGTAATGAATCTATCACACGTCATATTCGTTCAATTTTCAACCAAACGTCATTGCAGATTGTCATCTATGATTTTGTTGAAAGTTGAGCATTCATTTTTACTGTTTAGCGCCAGATGTTTGTTTACCTTTGAAACTAGAAAGCATCTGGTAATAGTATAATAGGTTATATTATATAGGTATATTTAGTGGTTACTTGTGTGAATAACATTTTTATGGATATTAAAAGAGAGAGAAGTGCATACTTTATATGAGAGGGATATTTTGGTATTACTTTTTTTTTTAATATGGTGATATCTTGGAATTTAAATATACGCATACTTAGTATTTGTTCCATGGAAGAATAATCTTAACTCGTCCATTTGATGATCAGTCAAATGGAATAAATCCATATTGTCTAATAATTTATTTTTATGCTATGAAATCAGGTTAAACAGCTCTTCGGAACACTCCCCGTTATAAATGCAGTAGAAGACACACAATGAAGCGACGTCTCTATGCAACACCAAGTGATCCAGCCGTTCACAGAGCACTGGGTCCTCGACAATTCGAGGTGCTCTGCGTTGCACGCGGTCAAATGGATCGAGCTGATACTGGGGTGCGCCAGACCAGAGATGACATCAATACTCCGTATATATGTAGCCGGACCTGCGCTTTGTACAGCGTTTGAATGTGGGCTGGCTTCAAGTATTGCCGTTCTCTATTTATGACGCCCAGTTTCATCGAAGCCAATATTGCTTTCTCTCCAGATGGCCGCGGAATTGGCAATCGCTCGAGATTTCAAGACCCGATATTAGGCAAGGCTGTAAGGGAAGTGTTGTCGAAGAGCGGTGATACGACAAATGGGGTTTCTTAAGTCATAATCGTGCAAACTTCGGGAGCCTTCGGGAGGTTCAATTTACCCCATTCCGCGACCTTCTTGAGAGACGACTCGATAGAATATATAAGTATATCCCGGCACTGGTTGACGATTTCCCGAGAGAGACCTCCATGGCCCGTGTATACGGCATCACCAGTGCCGTCATCTGCATAGCAATGTTTGTTGGAGGTGTCCAACATATCACTGATATGCAGAAGAAACAGTGTGGGAGATAGCACATGGCCTTGGGGTACTCCAGCGTTCACAGGCTTCGGGTTCGATCAATAACCGTCGACAAAGACCATTGAGGAAGCTGGAGGTCCACTTGCATAAGCTTTCGGGAAGCCCAAGAGATGGAAGTTTTGAGAGGAGCGCATTTTGCTATACACGATCAAAGGCCTTCGCTATATCCAGGCTAACTGCCAGGCCTTCTCCCTTGCTTTTAATAGCCGCCACCCAACTATGTGTTAGGTAAACCAGACCGACCATGGCAAAAGCCGTACTGCGGGTCGTTGATAAACTGGTGATCTTCTAGGTATACCACGAGCTGGCGGTTAATTATGCTATCCATGATTTTGGAGAGCTGGGAGGTAATAGCAATAGGCCTGTAGTTTGTCGGATCGGAACTGTCTTCTTTTTTTTGGATTGGATGGACAAGGACTGACTTACAAGAGTTAGGGCCTTTTGAATAAGAGTGCCGGAATAAACGCGTTAGCACCGGCGTCAACTCAGCGGCACACGTTCTGAGCATGACTGGAGAAATGCCATCCGGCCTGCTCGACTTCCTGACGTTCAACGAAAACGGAGCTAGCCAAACAGTTTTCTGTCTGAACTGTACTTCAGACAGAACAGCTGTACAGCTCTGACACCGGTCGATGGTTGGCGGTGTTTTTCCGTTGTCGTGAAGAGTCGAATCGGAGAAGAAAAGAGCGCACAGTAGATCGGCATTCTCTTTTGCCGTACGGGCCAGGGTGTCATTCCTCACGTGCAACGGCGGCAGGGACGGCTGGTTGAAGTTACTAAGAGCAACTTTCGACAACGACCACGTTATATTTCCTCTTTAGTACTTTGAAGTTCGGATCTTTTGAGCCCAGCCCCGCAATCTTGATACACCTGTTTCTTACAGTCAGATGCTGCTTTGACTGACGCATCGTACCAGAGCTGTGATCTGCCACCGATCGGTACCTACTACTGAACTTGGTATAAATATATCCATACCCTGCAGTATCACATCGGCAATACAAATTATGCACAGATCGCCCTGCGTAGTCTGTGACCCAAGGCATTCGGCATTGTGCCCGTTGAAGTCACCCAAGACTGCGATTTTAGTGGAGCACTTCTGTGCAAACACGTCGTCAATTGCCGCTTGAACGCAGCCCATGAGATGATCCGTTTCTGCGTTACCACTACGGGACCTGTAGACACACGCATAGAAGCGCGGTCCTCTAAATCTACGCGGAGCCAGAGAGTAGACAGGTCGCTACCCTCATAATTGCTGAGACGGCGACAGCAGATATCCTCCCCAACGTACACACATTACCTGACATGAGGCAAAAAATTATGCTCAATTTTATACCCGGGGTACGTTAAATATGACGTATCGCTAGGTCGAGATATCTGCGTCTCCGTAACGAAACACAAGGCCGACTGCACCGTCTCAAGGTGGCGGTGGACGGCGTTTAAATAGGAGTGAATTCCCTTAATGTTGCAAAAGTCCACATTAAGAGTAGAGCGGGGTGCCGTGGTGATACTGCCCTGTTTGTCCTTTGACATGCGCGGTTCTATGCCCTCATCGTTAAAAAAACGATGCTATGGATAGATATGTGGCTGTACAGGGTGTATTCAAATATCAAACAATGTAAGCGGTACTAAAGCGAGTATACAGTTCCTCATTAACATGCGATAGACGTAAGGCAGGGCGAGGCGCGACGCCACCCGCGGGCACGTAGCCGTACAGCCTTTTAGATCCGGGCGTAGGGGACTAAGTGACCATTAACATTCATTGATAACCCGCGGCCAGTGGGACTCGTATTGTTAACAGGGTGCTGTTATGTGGGTGGCTGTCCGCTACATTATACGATACTGTGGTTTGACAATGGGACAGGAGTAGCCCGAAAGTCGATCATATTTATATTCAAATTAAAAACCAAAATTCGTTTATCAATATTAAAAATAATAATAATATTGACACATTTTTACAAAATATGATCATGTCCCAAACTATGTAATACTTAAACATACATAAATGCATGAATAAACATTCATGGCTCGGAAACAAACATCACATAAATGTTTGCTCCTACTGGAATTCGAACCCGCTACCTCTATCTAGCATAGTAGGCAGGGTCGTTCACCGCTGGGCTATTTGGGTCGTCAATTAATTAAATTTTACATATAGTTCATTGAGGGTATTATAATTAATGAGAAATAAGTGAGAAGGTGGGTTAATGAGCATGAGAGGTGCGATGGTACATAAAAATTGAAAACACAATCAATCAATTAATCAAATCCAATACAACATAACAACCTTTACTCAAAATGTATCATTATTTTAGCTGAAGCCATACTTCACAATATATTTCATATTTCTATTCATAAATGTTACACACTATAATTATTCCAAATGATTATTTTTTCTGTCTATGGCGAAATAAAAAACAAAATTATGAATTATTATGTTAGTGAATATTACCGCTATGTATGCATGTATAATCTTTATAAGTGTTTCACATCGTTATTTGAAGAATGAAGGATCGTTAAAAATGTTTTAATTGTCTGCTGGTTATTTGCCAGCAATGCTATCCGTAGACATAACAATGCCGACTTAAGATCGCTAACTTGAAGTAGCATATGACCACGGCAAACCTTAAAAACTTCACTATAATTATGTTTTAAATATTAAATAAGTTATCAACACATTAAAAGTAGTTCATTTATTACATGATAGTAACTAAATAGTTTTTAATTATTTGAAATGAAACAAAATATTTAGTTTTTTAACTTTTTGTAGCATGATTTGGCTGTCATAAAAAACAAATACTTTACACAACTCCCAATACATACTCAACGAAAATCCCCTATACTGGCGTGTCTCTGTACTCTTTTAACTGTTATTAAGGTAATATCTTCAGACAATACTTTCTACAGAGAATTGTTTTAGCCGTAATAAGCTCGGATAAACAAATCTTAAAAAATAGTTCGTGTTCATAATGATGATGATTAATCTGATAGATTTGCAAGATCAAAAATTTCTTAAAATATATAATTTTTGGGATTTCAACAGATGTGTCCATATTTTTTGATACAGTCGAATACTCCATTACAAGTTTATTTTGGGTCTTCATTATTATTTATTTTTACGGAGGTACTTTCATTATCCACGTGTTTTTCTATTTTTTGTTTAATTAATCATGACTAGTGTCATCAAAATGGTAATATTACACTTTAAATTAACAAATCACATGGAAAAGCAAAACGATGCAAATTTCTTTAAATTTAATTTAAGTATTTTATATTCTTTAAAAACAAAGTATGTTGAAGTTTACTATTGAGTCCAACTATGTTCTAATAATCACCAAACTATCACGTATCGACATAAGTTCTGTTACAAATAAAAAATACATTCATATTTGGATCTACCACTATTACTTCTACTTATTTTATGTATTGAATTATTGAAGTCTCAGCAATAAAATGCCTGCCTTTGGCTTTAGTCCAGGTCTTTAAATAAATAAATATAATATAACCGTTTCTGATCAAAGATTATTATCATGTTAGATATTTTAATCTGTCTGGGGCGAATCTATGTGCTTGTTGTTCAGCTTGACACGCGCGGGCAAGATGGCGGGTGCACCGTGCAGGCGGTGGACGTGCCGACCTCGAGTCACGATGGCCGGCAGACCCACAGAGTACATATTGTGTATAGGACACGTATCCGCGAGAGTGATGTGTTGTCACAGATTAGAAACGGTGGACCACGATCATAATTTGTGAACACAAAAATAATAAAGAAAGAGAACGGTATAGTGAATTTCATCCTTCATACTTAGTCTGGCCATAAATACTGCATTTAAAAATAAACAAAATATTACATTTGAATTTTTAATCTGTCATTTTTATATTATGATTGTTCATTTAGTGCGTGCTTCTATTGATAACTAGCCTCAACGTTTTAAGGACTGTTTTTCAGCCAATGAAAACTACATACTGAATAAGCTTTTATTTTTTTTTTATATTTATGAATTAAACTGTAAGAATTATAAATGTTATTTGCAATAGGAAATTTTATTTTTTCATGTTTCAGTATTTATGGCAAGAGTAGGTGTTATGTCATAATTTCAATAAAAATTTCATCTAGGTAGTCTCCCAATCATATTATGTACTCTTACCACATTGAATCAGTTCTGCTATATCGTCGTATATGATGTCTTATAATGAATAAACATTAGATCCTTTAAAATATTTAATTAGTCTTATGTCCGACTGTAAGACCACCGTCCTTAAATTTTCTAGACGTATCGGAATTCTTTGATCCTCTGGAAACTAATTGTTACATTGCATTCTACAGTTTCATGGTGGTCTAATTACTTTACTCTCAATCTTTTTCCAGTGCTGGAAATTAATTATTTTCAAGAATTGTGAAGCTGTGGGGTTTTAATAACTTTTTTATCCTTTTTGGTGTTGGCGAGTGTCTCAATTCTTAATTAAAAGAAGTCGAAAACAAATTAAGAATTTTGGTATGGTATGGTATTCAGATCTCATAAACATTGGAATGTTGACATCTAGTCAAGCTTGGGTAGTTCATGTCTTGTCACCAGATGCAGCCTTGACTGATAATCCGAGGTACATTTTAAATCTTGTGTTGCTAGGAGATTTCACAACACGATCTAAGACGTGGGATATATTGATACACTGGATAAAAGTTGGCAGAAGTCAACACTCCTTTTCACAAAAGAAATCTTCACGAAAGAAATCTTCACTTGAAAGATAACTTTTAGTTATACCTATATTTTGAAGTGTCTTGAATTTTCGACCGACGGCTTATTCATAATGTGCATTCCATTATAGTGAATAAGCTCGGAAAAGATATAAGTGTTAAGATTTGGTGAAGCATTAATTTGTGTAAGTGATTTCTAGAAATCCTATTTTAAGATTCTCATAAATTAAGTACACCTGCATCTGTACTTCAGTGGGACTTTATAATGCAGTGAAAAGTTGAGGTTTCACCTTTCCACCGGTGAATTAAAGAACATTTAAGGTTGGCCAGCCAGCAGCAGCTACAAAAAACCACGTATGAACGAGATATCTTCACAGTTCCCATCTCGCGTTCTGAGTGGGATCTCAGCATTGCCCGCTGCTCAGGAACGTGGGCTTAAAATGCTGCGAGTTAATTCTGTAGTATTTGTGTTTCCGAGGATTCATCAGTAAAGATACACTTTAATTGTTACTTGAGTCGTAATATAAATATAATTATTATTAATTGCTTAACATTCACAAACGTGCAGGCTATTTTTATAGGCCCTACCAACAATATTTATGGCCAGACTAGTTTTATACAAATTGTTTGAGAAATGTTATAATAATAATAATAATAATAATGATGATAATGTTGATGATGATGATGATGATGATGATGATGAATTAATAATAATAATAATCCATTTCCCATCGGAAACTAAAACTAATGGATTGAGTCAGGCTTACAGAGGCAACGAAAATTGTACCTCACTAATAGTGATAATTAGTAGAGAAGCGATGTTATTCAGAGAGGAGCCTGGGACATTTGCTCTGGTCCTCACGTTCTAAGTCACCGCTAGACGTTGAAAAAAACAGGCCAAATTGATTAAAAATAGAATGTAATATAACAATTAAAATTATGTTAATTAAACAAAATTATACTGTAAAGATATATTTAAAATACAAAATATTGTAAAGTTTAATGTAAATTTGTATAAATTATATTGTTAACAGCTCGAATGTAAACGGTAGAACAAAACAGTACTTTGCATTCCAGCTATAAATGAACCTAGAGAGAGACTCTTAACTTAAAGTTTAATATAACGGCTTAAGTTGAGCACAGCTTAACTGGCTTACTTGATAGCGCTTCGTTCAGTACACACATCGATGTTTGAATTGTTAACAGGTTGCGAGTTAATCCAACATTCACAATTAACCAACTCATTTGTATTGAAGTCAAAACATAATTTAAATTTCAAGCAATGCTTTAATAACAATATTAATATTGAATAAGTTTAATTTATACGATGATGTTTTAATTGAAAGCAGAATATTTAGTTTAAATTAATAAATAATTATTTTCAAAATGACGTAGTATAATTTGTTTTTCACTTTGTTTTTAGATATGTTCTATTCTTTCGGTTTTTTTATTTATAAAATGCTGATCATATAGAACTCCTCTAAGTATACCAAAATCTTGAGGCCAATAATCGACTCCATAACTTTGGAGAAAACGGAGGTAATGGCAATGGGGTAGTTGTTGATTCGGGAGATGCTACTGGGTCATCGTGACTTATGCAGTATGATCTATGCCAGTATATTACAACCGGCATGCATAAATCGTACCGCAGAATATGCGGTGGTGTAGCACCTTTTTTACATCTAGAGACAACCAACGTCGTGGAGTTATTAGATATCCCAATTAATAATTGATTTATATATAACTGAGTTATATATAACTGCTGTTATTGATTACTGTGTTAATAATGCTAATATAATTAAATTAATAATTAATAATAATAATAATAATAAATTATGTTATATATAATTATCACTGTAATTATAGAACATGTTAATCAGTAGCGACATAATGAGCCATAGATTTCTACGATAGTGTCAACATTCAGTTAAGATCATAATATTACGACTACTATAAATTTCTCTTTATTCTGGTAATGATCTGATTGTAATAACAAAGACATACTAAAAATATTAATATTTAAGAATGATTAAATACACGGGGCTAAGAGTTTTGCACTTCTATCTAATCGCAACTATTGGAATTTCGAATGTTATATTTTTTGAAACTTTGCAACCTTCATAGAAATAAAATAAAAACAATTGGTGGGAAATCATTTGTCAATTATTTTTTGTAACACATCAAAGTTCTACGTACGTAACGAAAATGGAATTAAGTCGAAAAGATTTTAGAGCTATGATGTTTTATGATTTTAAAAGGTTTTGCTCTCCACAAGACTGTGCCACTCATCTTCAAAATGCTTTTGGGAGAGAATGACCTTGCTTGAGCAACGTGAGGCGATAGTTTGCTGAATTTGAGAGAAGACGGGTTTCTATTCATGACGAATTTCGTGAACAACTTCTTCAACTGCCGTCAATGAAAATAATGTGGCTACTGTTAAGCGGCTAATTGAAGAAAACCTGCGGATTACTTATTAGACAATTCAAGGACTATTGGGGATTGTTATGAGCCAAAATTTGATACGATGAATTGAAAGTTCGGAAACTTTGTTCTCGTTGGATCCCGCATAAACTGACAGCGGAGCAGAAGCGGGCTCGAGTGGAATGGTGCTCACAGATGCTAATGAAGTACGACCATGGACATTCTAATGCTGTTTATGACATTGGCACAGGAAACTAAATTAGAATTTATTGTATTGATTCCGAAAAAAAACAGCAATCTTGTGAATGGGTGTTTGAAAATGAGAACAGGCCAATAAAAGTGACGCAGGCGAGAGACGTTGGTAAAAAATGTTCGCATTTTTTTTCTCAGCTACAGGTTCTATCTGTACAATTCCAGATTTTGAAGATTGAAGATCAAAAGAGTGTTAATGCCGAGTGGTATTCTACCATTTGTTCACCCAGGGTGTTAAAAAGTTTGCGAAAGACGCCCAAAAAGCAGCGTTCTCCTACATCAGCGACAACGCTTCTTCACACACGGCCAACAAAACTCAACATTCAACAAGTCATTTTTAGCTTCCGAAAATGTACAACTCGTCACCCTTCCTGCACATAGCCCCGACCTAGCACCCTGTGATTTCTGTATTTTCCCCAAAATCAAAGATTTGATGAGAGGCTTCACTTTTACCAATTCCGAAGAGGCAGTGATAGCGTTCAATCAGTACGTAGAAAACATACTTTCAGATCTGTGGTCCTCCTGTTTTAAAAAATGGTTCGATCGCATGAAAAAACTGTTTAAAATGTAAAGGAGAGTATTTTGTAAAGCAATTAACATAATATTTTGTTTATAACCTGTTGTTTTTTTTAAGTTACGCAAAACTTTTAGTGTGACCTACATCCTACAACAGTGCCAACTAACACTTCATATCATTAACACGGTTGTCTCACATCTTATCTCCACAAACCAAATGTTCGTCAACAATACGTTAAGAACTTTTCCTTAAATTCTTACTGTTAAATTTAACGAGAACAAATTATGTTTGATTTCATCCGAACGCTAACAAATAATTAAAATATCAAATAATAGAAAGTCTATTTATTATCTCCCTTGATCGCCATCCAAGTTTGTTTTAACACACAAACGTAACGTAATTTCCAACATACTTATTCGATATTACATTACCATAATTACTCAACTTGATACATACCATATACATACCATAATTATTCAACTTGATCTTATATTTATTGCTTAAAATGTTAAAATTTTTTCTACCTAATTACATGGAGCTGAATGGGCTATCGAATCCCGAATTCATTGTATACATACTCAGTAATATAATTGATTAAACGTGTTACAGAAATAAACAGTGCCAGGTACTGATACACCAAACATAGTCTGAATACACACTTCTTAAACTTATTTCAAATAAGATACAGCTTGCGTCTGTGAACATTTAGCGTTCAGTGTTCTACAACGTAATACTTTCAGTGCAGCAGCATCACTGAGATATTTTCACAAAATTTTAAGAAACACAACATAATATTTGTTGAATTCTCAGTGAAGCTAACATTTTTTAACATATCAGCAAATAAGTCATTGTTTGAAATCTGTGGTTTTGTTGTAGCAACTTTTTTTTATATACAAGTACCAAGCCACTCAGAATGTTGTGCAAAAAGTTTTTGTGTAATTAAATCAAAGCAACATCTTTCGAATTTCAAATTTCAAATGTCCCTCCATTTTTTTTTGAGAGTTTGAATGAATTATAGTTTCTCGTCCAAAAATGGATCTGGGTCAGATAACTTTATGCGATGATTTTTTATAAATTCAAACGGACATTCATAAGCCAGACGAGTCATTTGATCGATTTAGATGACGTTTATGTGACCCTTCTATAATAATAATTCTAGAGGTCTTGGGTGGTTAGCACACCTATGAACCGAGAACACCCTATCGCACGGATGGTTCCACATACACCTTCTCTCTCTCTCTCACACACACACACACACACTCCTTCTCATGAAAGGCATAAAAGGCATTTATTTTCTCAAAATTGATTCCTTTAGAATTCTTTTTGATGTCATTTCTTATACTACTAGATACTACTACTGCTTCGGAAACAAATGGCGCTCTGAGAGAGAAGAAGCGGCGCAAGAAACTCTCCCAGCATTCTTTTTTTTGCGCTCTTTTCAATAAAAATATACAATATTGTACAGTCGCTATAAAATAATCACAATCTAGTCCCAGGCTGTCCGATCATTTAGATATTCAGCAGTGGAGTAATAGGATTTACGACAGAGCCATTTTTTTATAAAACATTTAAATTTATTTATAGATAATGCCTGAACAGTGGCTGGGACTTTATTGTAGAAGTGTATACATTTACCCTTAAAGCTATTATGTATCTTATGAAGCCTACTAGAATTAGTTACAAGCAATCCCTTATTTCTAGTGTTATAATAATGCATACCTACACACACGCATTTACCTCTATCCTTTTGATTTTTAGAGGTTTTTACTCACTGTATGAAAGTGGAATCCTGGTGACCAGTAATACAGGTATTTTATTACCTACCACAGGCACCAGCGATCCACGACCAAAACCTGTGTATCCCCTATATTTTTAAGTTTACCCTTTATTGTAATTTTGGTTGTTGGTGAGAAAATAAAAGTTATTATTTTTTCTATAGTAACTATATATATGTACCGTTGGCATAACGAATTTAAATAAGGTCGTCCATCGTTGGGTGATAACGAAAGAAACGGTCGTCCTTAGACGGCTGTTCCAGAGGAAAATGTGCAAGCAGTGAAAACTTCAATAAAACATACGACGAAATTAAGAATATATTGCACATTGAATCTGAATCTCACTGAAGCTGGACCGTATTGAATGATGCCGTCACATGATCAATCAATTTGGTGTAGGCTTGTTTTGGCGAGGTAACGACATTGTGACAGGCGATTAATCTTAAATTTATCAAAACGATCCCGAAACAAAACGTCCGGTGACAGTTTGGCTGGCCTACCAAAGTGAAGCGATCGAGAAGTGCAGGTAAAACTTTGATGCTACCTTCTTCATTGTTACGCGGCATTTATTGTCAATTCCATTACGAAATAAAATCTACATTAACGCATTAATTAGAAAAAAAACTACCAGAAGTTTTGACTGGCATGAGCGGTAGGCTAGCTCCGCGGGCTATAGCTTCACCACGACAATGCGTCCGCGCACTCGGCGCTTAAATCATGGGACTTCCTGGACACCACACCAGTCCAAGTCGTGATGCTCCTTTCAGTTCTGATATAGCACCATGTGACTTCTTTTTATTCCCTAAAATAAAAAAATCAACTGGTTCAGCGTTTGAGAAGGGCGATGTCTGCTTGAGACTGGAAAAACCAGTTTAGACGCTCGAGACTTTGTATAGGGTCTGGTACTTTGAAAAAAAAATTAATTTATCCATATAAGGTGATTTTTTGCCGCCTACGCAATTAGTATGTTTATAAATATAATAAAATAAAAACCATGACAGCCTATGATAATTTGCTATATTTACATTGTACAACGAGTATATTTACACGGACTGATTCTGATAATTATAGCAACATGAATAAATAAATAAATTAAAATCTGAATACTAATCCACATCGCTATACAATTCATTTAAATCTGTCCAAATCATAAACTATCAACAGTCTGTGACCAACTCGTTCATATTAAAGTCCACAATTTAACACCGCAATATTGAATCGTATATTGGCTTGCAAAACTACGACTAGCCAGTGGTGATTTGTTTGTTTGGTAATAAATATTACTATTTATATTCATGGTTTTAACTTACATCAATCTTATTTATCATAATAATATTGTCAAATGGAATTAATAATTTTTAAAGAAATGTAATGCGTAATCTATTTAATATTTTTTTATAAGTTCAGAGAACAGTTCATTTAACTTCAGAGACACGGAGAGTAATCCATGCCATCGGGATATGATTACTGGCCTTTAACATTTTTAACATCGGCATTTATTTGTTAAATGTTTCTATCTACTCTGCATCATTGATCCAGTAGGCGTGTATCCAACAATGAAGTAAAGAGATTCACATTTTTATATCATATTATCTGAAATTTTGAAATTTTCCTTTCTGCATTCAGAGCAACTGAAAATCCTTTTCATCTCCTCCTGCCAGTTTATGATCTTTGAATGTTGCGAAGGTGTATATGATGTGAGTGCAAAGTGTGGGGTCAACCTTCTCTGGACTGAATCTACCCACACTGGTAGCTTAGATGACCACGATGTCATTTAACCAAGGATTTATGGATCGCATTTGCTTTTATCGAGTACCAACTAAATATCAGTTGGATATTCTTAGTCTTTTCAACAGTAAAGTAATAAAAAGTCTATTTATTAGTTAAATATTCAGGTGAAAAGTTTAACCGTCCATCAATGCACTGCCTTTTTGTTATAGATATTTATAGATCTAAGACTCAAGGTACAGTAACCATGATGATTCTTGGTCGTCACAAAACGATTCATGATATTGAAGATGAACTTTCCTTACAGTTAGTTACTGGTGAAGTAGTAAGTTACTAGTAGTAAAGTAGTAAAGTAAGTAAGAAGTATTACACTGAGACACACAGAAAACTCGTGATATCTGCTCATCTATACTGAAAGTAATGAGCGATAGGCCACAAATAATTACCAAAAATGCAATAATTCGCAAAACACACAAAATATATAACTTGTCGCCGTGGAAGAAAAAAATGATAAAAAATCTATAAAAGTTTTATATAAGACTCGTTACAGCAAAACAGGTCGACGATGAAATTAGTCAAAAAATCTCTTCGGTTTGATCTGATTATGGTTGAAATATTATTTTAAAGTACGTTTTAATAATCCCCACTGAAAAACACTTTAATGTCTCCAAATAATTTATAAAACACAAATAGTACATTTATTATATTCTGATAATATAATTAATTGTTGAACTTTGTATCTTCTTAATTTAAGCTGAAAACTTGTGCACCAGTCCTTACTCATAGATTTAATCACAGTATTTTACAAGATTTTTTTAGGTTTAATGAAACTTCTCTGTTGGTAGCAGTTTACGTTTTAGTATTTATTATATAAAAGCTATAGCATTACCCAAAGAGATTCCGTCCAATAGCAATGTAATATATTATGTAATTAATAACGGACCTAAAAGTATGTCGAATATTTTAAAAGAAAATTAGCAGCTTATAGGAGACGCGGAGAGGTGTTGAAATCGAAACAACATCAACAACAACAACAATGCATTAGGTAAAGCACCTCATTTAATAATGTATTTTCTTTACTAAGGCGAGTATTTGTACAAAGCGTAAAAAGAATGAATGAGTTTATCCTCGAATCTCCAGAGTTGCTTATGAATAAGTCAGTAGGATTCAACTCAGGCCTTATGCGGTTTTTTTACCCGGCATTTACCATGTCAGATTATGTTTTGACATACATTCATCAGAAGGTAAAGCTAGGTTGAAGGTATCCATATCGTATAATTATAAAATTCTGGGATAGAATAGTTTGATTGTACTTGGAAGAAAGTTCCTTGAAAACCGTACTGCAGAGGAACGTCACACATCCAGATGATGGGGATGATATCCTAGCTAGTGGCGTGTCGTGCGTAGGTGAAATCCAGCGGCAGGAATCAGGACTAAAAGCTCTTCGGAATTTCAGAAATTTCAACCGGAAATACGGTAGAAGATACATAATGAAGCGACGTCTCTATGCATCGCCAAGGGACAGAGCACTTGGTCCCCGACAACTCTGGCAGCTCTACGTTGCGCGCGGTTCAATGGTTAAAGTAAACTCATATATTTAATACAGCGCCGTATAAATTAATTTCTTATCTATGTATATTACAGCCATTGTAAAATGCTATTTACCTGAAAATGTTTCTTATATTATGTTCTTCTCACGAGCTCATTTTTTACGAACATATGGTAAATTCAGTTATTTAAAAGAAATATTTGTAGTGTTGATTCAAAAGCGCTTAGTTTACGCCTACATGAATAAAGTTTATTTGACGTCGACTTTGAAAAGTTGATACTCGAATCTAGTCAGACAAGAAATGAGAGCAATACCATATACGAGCCACATTAGACTTAGCGTGGCTGTATTTTTCTCAAATATTGTTTTTTTTTTGATGTCACTTCTGACATCTTTAGAATTATATTTTTTGATGTAACTTCTGACACGACCTAGTATATGCATCACTCCTCCTCCTCATTCTACTCACACACTCCATCACATACACCGTAATTAAATAAAGGTATTATGCGAGAAATACAGAAACTATTGTCGCACAACACTTTTAAATTACAGCAAGTATCTATTTGTTCATGTTGTTTCATTTGAAGGAAATTTTACTATTTATTTATTTTCCTAGTTACAATAACTTTATTACTATTACAGTGAGAACATTTTACACCATTTATAGTTATTTATGTAACCTAATTATCAACAGTTGCATACAATCATTTATCTACACCCATAATATGAATCCTGTAAAAGATTCTGAAACAGTTAGCTTACTACTAACATTAAAACAGCCAGTCCTAGTAGTAACCTAATATCATCCATTATTGATTATATACAAATAAACTAAGTATTAATAAAATAATTATTTATTTCAGTAGTAGTTTACATTTTGTATAGTGCAATAATTAAAATTTTCATTCATATTCAATTGAATATTATGTTCTTTTGGAAATTAATCGCTAATTTTTTGTAAACAAAACAATAAAAATATCGAAGAAAAATGGCGGGGATTCGAATAACAAAATTCAAAAAAAGAACATTTTGTTTTACGGCGCGCGACGTTCTGGTGGTGTGGAACGCGCGTAAACCAAAATGTTCTTTTTTTGAAATTCATACAGATGCCATGCACCGGGCAATAAGAATGTGGCTGTCTGTTAAAACTCTTTGAGCATGAAGGGAATAAAAAAAAAATAGGAGTGTTGTTATGAAATTCAGTACAACATTACAACACTCTTTTGGGTGATGTAATGGTTATTAGAACATTGGGTGTTTTAATGTTGGCAATAAGCTAACTGTTTCAGAATCTTTAATAGAGGATTTATAGCATGGGTGTAGATAAAATATTTTTATTTTATTTTTTTATGAAAATAATAGACAAGACGAGCAGGTCGTTCAGCTGATGGTAATTGGTAATAAATAAATTGTACACCCTGCCCATTACAATTCAGTGCCGCTTAGGAATCTTGTAAAGCCCAAAAATTCTGAACGGTACTACAATAATTGCGCTCGTCACCTTGAGACATAAGATGTTAAGTCTCATTTGCCCAGTAATTTCACTAGCTACGGCGTCCGTCAGACCGAAATACAGTAAAGTTTACACATTACCGCTTCATGGCAGAATTAGGCGCCATTGTGGTACCCAAAACCTAGCCGGCATCCTGTGCAAAGGAGCCTCCTACTGGTGTAAACGTTTTCGCATCATTATCATTCACAAGTCTGGCCTTGAGTTCAATTATTCAAACGGAGCTTCGATATAAACGGGAACCAACTGAATATCATTCACAACAAATTGAAGTGACCTTTGTAGTAGTAAGTCTGGTGAGAGTCTCTCGCTCGCGGCGATAATGTTTGCGTTTTGTTAGCCCTCACAATGAACTAAGATCATTCACTATTGTCTCTCACGTCTACTGAGCTATGTGTAGAGTACTTTAATACCACTACTACACAGTATTAGCTATTGTATAGTAATATATTGTTCATATACAACATTTTGCCTACACTGATATGTTTTAAGATATTGCTATAATTGAAAATGTATGAACAATTTAGAACATGTAATAATATGATACTCATTGTTTTATGAACAAAACTGCAATTAGTGTATCGTCATTAATTATTGGTAGTCGAGTTAATAAAAAGCTTAAAGTAGTCAATTTTTGGAAGTTGAAATAATAACTCCACTCTGACTTCGTTTCTGTTTTTTTTTAAATTTCTTTTATCTATTTTACATCTATTACATCAAAAAACCTCCTCTTTCTGCCATAATTATTCTGTTCAACTAAATACTATACAACTTTTATATTTTTAACCAATTTACTATGTGTTGCTGCAAATCTACGGAAATGTTTATATCATAATGAAATACAAAAGATCAATTTTATTCAGGCGAGGTGTCCCCCTTGAAGTCATGTGTCACGCGGGGGCCACAGAAGATCAGCGTTGTTTGTTTGAAAGTAACCATATTGAATTGTTCGGGAAATACCGGACAAGGAATCTTATTCCTTGAAACCACATTTTGTGTGAACACCACACATCCAGATGGTGAGAATCATATCCAAGTTAGCGTGTCGTACAAAGTTGGAATACAACGACAGGAATCAGGTCAAACAGCACTTCAGAATACTTCTGTGTATTAAGGATCCACAGTATAGTGAAAACACTGGCTTTTTGATATCAAAGTGTCAGACGTGATTAAGCGTCAGTTCATAATATTTGTAAAATCGAAGTTTGTCACATCATTTTCTTACAAATCATCTATAAAATATCTATTAGGATCTACGGCAGCTTCAATAATAGGTATTAAACTTATAAATTTTACAAAATGCTTATGAAATATGTAGATGTATATTATTTTTTGTGTGAAGGGTAAACCAATACGCGGGTCACCTGATGGTGAGTGATCACCTCAGTCCATACTCTCTTGTAACACCAGAGGGATCACAAGAGCTTTCTGTAATACTATAATATTTATGCTATCCAATATTGATTTCTATTAAATAATAATCAAAGATACTGTTACAAATACAAATAAAAACTTTTAATGAAATGAAACGATCATATAACAAACTGCAAGCTAATAATAGCACTATCGATATCTTCCGATATAATAAAGGGTCCAAGTTTATAAGTGAACTAAAAAAACTGATGTCATAAACTAGCTTCATGTTTTTTTAATGTTTTTTTTTTTAGTTTAATATTCAATATTTTTTGTTTTTACTAACGTGTTTACTTATGATTTCTTATGTTTTCCAAAAAAAATAATTTAAAACTTCCACAAATTACCCTAATTATGCATACGTAACGGCAAAAGAGTACTAAAAGTCAGCACAATTTTCTTCTTAGTATAGAAATAGCAGTCGAAGCTTATTATGGTGTAATTTGTAGCATGGTCCATATTTCCGCTTTTTTTTATACGACGTTATTTGTGTACATGTATAGAATGTATAGGTTACAATGCATAGACTAAAACGTCATGTATAAGTGAAAGCTTAAATAATGAGGGGCTTAACGATGCTTTTACTGTCCATAATGCAGGAGTAGTGATATATTTTGTAAAAGATTGTGAACAGGCACTTCAAACGCTTGTGCATTAAACTCCACTGTGTGGTTGCAGCCATTATCAGCTCACTTCTCGTTTAAACTTTACAAGCTTTGTGTTGGAGTTTTGTAGTGCTTTTATAATACAATGCAAAATAACGTTGTCGCTAACTCATACGTTGTTATCTCCTTCCTGAGATCACATTTTTTAGTTTTAGTTTTATAAATAACTCTGATTTCCGAACAATATTTATTCATGGTGTGTGGTTAGTGGCTTATTTAAATTAGGCGAAAAATGCATTGCATATCAATCAAAATTGTATCTAATATTAAGATGATTTTTAGTACCGTAAAGCTGCACTGCTTCTCACTGGTGCTCATTGTCAACCTTGCTTGCTGAGTCGCTTTATTTTTAAAGCTACTTCAGTCAGCGATGTGCCGTCGCGTCGTTCGTGGTGCGAGGACAGCTCACCAGCTCCGATCTCCGGCTACGTAGCTGCCCCCGAAGTGCGGAGCAACTGCAAAGGATGGGCTGCTAGCCTTGAGCAGAGATGTACGGTCACAGCTTCACTGACGTTGTAACCGCCACTATGTCTCCCAGGAAGATCTGCTCCAACACGGAATCTGTAGCCATTTGAATGTGCTCGAGGAGCCAGTCAGTCTCTGCGTTACCGCTATGGGACATATACAGGCATGCGTAGATTCGCAGATGGTGGTCGCAGTCTACCCGCAGCTAGATGATGGATAGGTCACGTCCTTCAAGAAAACTCAGGCGTCGAGAACAGATATCCTCCCTGACGTAAGAGTAACCGCCGCCCCGTGGATTGTGCGCCCAGTGGAGAATTTTGTATATTAGATATTGTAGTATTGGCTCCAGATAGATGTTGATCCGTTGATAGGAATAAAGCCACAGGTTTAAGTTGAATGGTACTACTTGACAAATGCTGATAATATGTTGGACGGACAGTGACTTACACAGAGCTTCTAACAGTGAGAAAGTTTTTTAAAAACTTTTATTGAGCTTTGTTGATTAGTCCATTAACATAGAAAAGTCTACGCTTTAAAAAGTTCTCAGGTATCGCATAGTTAGCAAGGGAACAAACACTGGTTAAAAAAAGAAACCTAATAGGGCTTAACATTACTCAAATTTAACTTACTGCAAACATATGAGGGAAAATATGTGCAGATTATATTCACTGTCTTTTTATAATAATACTAGCTGACCCAGCAAACGTTGTATTGCCGATATTAAAATCGCGATATAAAAGTAACTGTTGATCGTAGATGGGTGAAAATTTGAAGTTGTGTGTATTTTTTAATGCTGACTCATGATCAAACAAATTTAAAAAAAAAATGTCAAAAAAATGGCGAAATTTGATTTTTTCATTTAGGGAGATGAAAAATAGATGTTGTCCGATTCTCAGACCTACCCAATATGTACTCAAAATTTCATGAGAATCGGTCAAGCCGTTTCGAAGGAGTTTAACTACAAACACCACGACATGAGAATTTTATATATTAGATGTGTTTTAATAAAATAGATATTCTAAATGTTTTTTAAATAGACATACATTTACGAGGTCATATGGTAAGCCTTGGACTCACTTTCCTCCTGATGAAGTACTTACGATGTTTGTCCTAATTACTAAATTTAATTGACTGCGGGCTAAACAGTTATATATTATATAACAATGAACCACTCCTGTCTCACCTACCTTGTACCTTCATTACCTCTTACACCGTTTATCTTAATTATAATTTTTTTTATTCTTTATATTCTTGAAGTGCTTTCTTTTTAGTACATCCCCGTTCTGCTATAGATATTATATGTACATTATGATTGAGTTGTAGAATTTTCTCAAAACACATGAAATAAAAAGTTAATAAATTAACAATTTGTTTATTTTTTAAAGTGATAACCCTCACTTTATTAATTACACAAATTAAATTTGAATACAAAATTTATGCGCGACCGAATGCTGATTAATCTAGTATTAAATTGGGTTCTAAGATCAACATTGTAAACTATCGACCCATATCCATTCTTTCAGTAAGTCATATTTGTTCATTTTTTAAACATTTCATCATAGACGAACTACATGGTATTGTAAAAGGAAGATTCACTTTGTCGAATTTACTCACTTTTACAAACTATACTTTCAATTGCTTAGATCAAAAAGCACAGATTGAAACTATCTACACAGGCTTCAAGAAGGCGTTCGACAAAGTGGAAAAAATAATATTTTGAAAAAACTTTCCTACAATGGAATCGGCGGGCATATACCCCGGGTATGCGAGGTAAGATGTCCCAGTCACAGGGGATATCTGTGTCTCGGTTAAAAAGAGCAGGGCCGGCTTCGTCGTCTCCAGGTGGAAGTGGACGGCATTTAAATTTGAGGGAAGCCTCCTCATGTTGCAATAGTCCACAGCGAATGTAGAAGAGGGTGGTTTGAGCCTCCTACTCTGTTTGTTCCGAGTCAGCACAGGTTTGCCCCTCCAGAATACGCGGGGCAGCCTGGGCATCCACTATTAGGTACAGGTCTAATTGTGGACGCCTAAGGATAGTCCATCCCGGAGTAGTCTATTTTTACTACCATTGTATCTGGGGGGATCAGGCCTCCGGATAGCCCACTCATCGAACGAACCAAAGCCGCAATTTCACGCTGGTTCCCAGTGGGAGAGTGGTATTTCTCCGGGCGTGCCGGGCTTAATCGGTTGTGTCCATTAGGACTCAACGTGGCACTACCACTCATGTGTTGTACTCCATAACGGCAAGCTATTCAAAGCTTGAAGGGTTGACGAAATTTGTACAAGAAAGTTTTAAATAGAATATTGATGTAAACTCGCACTCTTTACTTATATTAAATAAAAAAACTAAGAAAACTCGCATTAAATTTCAAAACCGAGCCAGGAATTGAGTTAGAGCCATTTAAATAATAATTTAGATATGAATTATCTGTTCAATATCAGGATATGAATATAGAATAAAACTGAACCTCTGAATACATCTTGAAATAGCGGCCTCTCCAACTTAATTAAACATAAATAAATTGATGGGAAGTTGTAGCAGTCATTATACGTACCATTTTTTTATATAAAAAAACTTGAGTATTTTATTAAATTTAGCATATGCTTATGCTATAATGCTTATAATATAATATCTATCGAAAGTATTTAAAAGTTGACTATCACAGATTTGATAACAATATAACGTCTGAGTTAGGGAGCGCCTCGCAAACTCGATTATTTCTCTATCAAAGGGTTCAGAGGTTTTTAATAAATCCATGCTCGTATTATTACTAGAGCTTGAGAGGGTGTCGAGTGCGGGGAGTGATATTGCAATCGCTTCCGCGTCGGTGTTGGTGCACCAAAGTCAAACTCAAATAAAATCTTTATTCAATTCAAGTCATTACAAATATTTCTTTTAAATTACTGAATTTACCATAATATTATGTTCGAAAAAAATTGGGCTCGTGAGAAGAATATAATATAAGAAACTCAACGGCCACTCTTTTCAATCAAATGGAGTATTTTACAATGGCTGTAATATACATAACAAATTAGTTTGTAAGGTACTGCATCCAATATATGAGTCGTGCTTAAATAATATAAATTATTTCGTAAAAAGTAATAAAGCTTTAACTGTACTAATATAAATTATTGTATATTGAAGAGCTTGAATTCATTGTTTATGCAAAGATGCTTCGTGAACATGATGGTCGTGATTACTGTCACAATCAGTAATTGCATCTAACAAATACAATGATTTATTAACTATAACAGGTCGACCGGGCACCACAAGCAGCATCCGTTCACGAGATGACGCATGGACAAGCCATCGTTCCCCTCGCACATATTTGAGGGGAGGAGAAAAATTTCAAAATTAATACTTAGAAAGCAAGCCCACAAATGATTCTATATAATGCAAAGAAGCAAAAAATTTAACATTCTTATTCAGAGTATTTTTTTTCATACGAGACAGGACGCTCCCTACCTCTAATACAGCTAGGGAAAAGATGGCTGATTCATTTTTCTTGTTCACACTCACGCGCTTAATCGTTTTAAATGTTTTAAAAAAAAACTCTTCATCGGTCAACAAAGCAAGAATTTTCGACTCATCTGGTTTGAACAGTGTTGGTGCTTCTTGTATCATTAGTAAGGAATATGTGACCCTAATATTATTAAAACTCCTTTGCGAAGAAAATTTTATATTTCCCTGTGGTGATGCATTATTAAAATAATTAATCTTCGACACTGTGGGTGACTATTCAATTTCAGTACAAGCCATATTAATTAAATTTAATGTTTAATACATAAATATATTACTGACATACAAACAGACATATAGTTGGTATATGATCGAAGTTACTTGGTTCCTGGTAAGATCCTTAAATAATTTATTCGTCTAGATTAACCAGGCCAGGGATATTAGTTTAGTGTGCGTGCCAAGCTACGTCTTACACTCGCGATTTTAAATAGAGGTTAGTTTCAAACTCAATTTATTTCGGCGTTTTCAGGTCAGATCATATCATTGTTGTGTTTCCTCTGTAGTTTCTACTCGAGAATAATTTGGCTTACGTTAATTGATTTCTAGAACTTACAAAACTCATTACAGAAGATAATTAAATTTTGGTAGTCATGTTAAAGTTTATAAGAAGATTTTGGTTGGAAAAGTTTATATAGCTATACGTTAGGCTATGTTGAACTAACATTAAGGAAACATTTGATTGATTTTATGAAATTTCTAAGCAATGGTTTATTTTAAGGATGAGTCATCCTTAATGAGACGAGATGATCCAGATGATTTATGTTCACCTTTCACTCAACGAAAATGTTGCTTTTTAAGCCAGGTCTTCAACGTAAAACTTTTTATTGCAATACTTTCTCAGTGGTCTGGTATGTCGAAGATCTTGAAAAGATGATCAAGAATTTAAGAAGATGAAAGACTCAAAATTCTCATAATTTCAACATTGAAGTTATATGGCTAATAGAAATCGAAGGCTGTTGCAAAAATATTAATAAACCAATTTTCCCGGCAGTAATACGAACATCTGCAATGCCAATGCCTATCCAGCAATACCATTTATCGAAAGCAGGAAAGCAGTTTTGTCTTCGAACAGCCAAATTGGCTTCGAAGAAACTGCTTTCCAGATGGCCGCGAAATAGGCCATCGCTCGAGATATCGAGACCCAGAATTCCGATACTAGGCAAGGCATTAACGGAAGTGTAGTCAGACAATCACCCAAATCCCCTGATTAAGGAGGCAGCGGATTATACCGCCCCCCCTCCTTCACGTTATCAAGTCAGGAGGCCCAGACACGCCCTCTCCGATCCCCCTAACAAACTCTCGTCTGACCTGGAACGCCTCTTGGCATCCGGGGATAATCAGACGCATTTAGATTCACCTCTAGTTTGTGATCATCCTTCTGATGTCACTAGTCCCAATTAGATAGCACCTTCTGTGCAATATCCCAGCGGAAACTCCATAGGGAGTGCCGCTTGCGCCTCTCTCTCCCCAAGAGAAGGTCGCCTTCGATGTCGGCTTAGAGGGCACCTGCCCAAAGCCAACTGCAGGTGGTGTTTAGTGGGTGGGCTGCGTTGGTATGCATGAGCATTCACCACCTCCCTCCCGTCGTTATCCCGGAACCCTCCGGGCTACCAAGGGCTACCCAGCCCTTTACCTTGTTTGGGCGCAAAAAAAAAAGTCGAAGAGCTAGTAGTGGTAAACGCGCAAACATGAGTCTTCTGGGGGTTAAATTGGACAAGGTTCAATTTACGCCATTCTGCGACCTTCTCAAGAGAGGACTCGATAGAAGATGATTTCTCTTATTAGATGAAAAATGTTAAAAAGTCAAATATTTATTGTTAAGATAATCATATTAATTGTAAAGCTGCTTATGTTGACAAGAGTCGGAAAGAACTTCGAGAATTGATCTTTCAAGAAACATATCAATAAAATATAAGAAGTACTCTATCTTGATGTAGTTCTATGCGTAACAGATTATGAAAACATTATCATTTAACAAATTTAATTTTATATGAGGAGACGAATAGCAGGCGACAGTGTTAGGGTTATTAGTGAGCATATTACAGAATCTCTACTAAAGTCTCATGCAGACTGATGATAATTTCCTATTGTCTTTTAGTTATAAGATATTATAAAGTCAATGTCAAACAAAATTAGGCTTAATATAATAATATTTCTTTATATACTGAATTTATAATTTCGTTCGGAAAAAATTGACCTCGTGAGAAGAACATAAAAGAAACTCAACAATCAATCTTTTCAATCAAATCGAGTATTTTCACTGCACCTCTGAACATACTCTTCTAACACTCGTCACTCGTGATCCAACGAGTGTAACCGTTAAGCTAAAGCGTCCGATACCTGCATCGTTATAAATGTTGGTATGGCTGTTCATTTCGCCGATTGGAATTGTTTAATTAAATACTAATAGTCATAAAAATAAATAAACAAATAACAAATTATCCGGGTACGTGTAGATAACTGTTGGCAACCTCTAGTTATATTTGAGTCTTGTCAGAGGTATTTTCCTACACAATTATCGATATAAATTTTAGAGGTTTGGTTAAAAGAGAATAAGAATTTGTAATTTTCTTTTTGAAACAAAATAAAAAATGGCGCTGGATAGGCTACAACAACCTTTATTTCTAAATGGAGTAAGATCATCGCGGACTGACACTCCAGAAATCAAATAAGAAATCAATGAATACAGATTAATTAAAAACAATATCAGGTACTGTCTAGGATAGCGAGAGATGGATAGTAAAGAAAGAAGTTAGAAGAATTTTGTCTTTGTTATTAGACATACAGATATATAGAGGTAATATGTTGTTAACTGTGGTACAGTAGGTGCATAGGGTGCATGTATCTGACATTAGGCTGGTATTACGGACAGGTTAAACAGCACGCCATTGTTGGAAATTAGCTTACGATCACGTGGCTGTGTCACAGAGAACACTCCGTCAGGATCAGCCATGTTGTAGCTGACAATTTAGCGCCAGCTTAATATCCCGCCTGTACAAGGATTACTATGATGTATAAAGTGTAATGCTCCATTTTAATCATTTAGGTTTTGATTTTTGCATGAAGGTGCATACCCTTAACCTTGTTCTTTTTTTACCGATATCAAAAAAGCTGAAGGTAACAAATAAGTTGTTGGTATTTTTAACCGACTTCAAAAAGGGAGGAGGTTCTCAATTCGTCGGTATGTTTTTTTTTATGTTTGTTACCTCAAAACTTTCGACTGGGTGAACCGATTTTGATATTTTTTTGTATTTGATAGCTGGCGCTTTTTAAAGTAAAAGTCGGTGTCAACCAAGATAGGTTTGTAACTACATACATAGTTATCGGTGAGATGTGCTTGAGTCGTGAGGAGGTGAGAGGCGAGAGCGGGTCGCAGCGGAAGGACACCGATTCAAAAAATAACAATAATCGTAACTAGATTTAGGTTTTTATTTATTTAATTAGACTGTAGAAAAATACGCAATTATTTTTATACTTTTTAGTGCATATTATATCTATTTTTTTTGGAATAGTGATTTTGAAGTCAGTTGTTTTTTTGTAATTTTTTTTATATCATTATATTTTCGCACAACTCCATTGTTGTTTTGACATGCTTGGATTATGTTTGTCGTTTGAAAGGGTATACAAAACACAGCGTTTGGTGCTTAGAACAGATGAAGAAGACCACAATCAGCCTACTAAATCACTCAATGATAAGTATTTCACGGACATAGACAAGATAAGCTACTATACTTATACTATACAAGCCGATTTCCAATAAAAATAAGTAACCATGAATCAAATTGATCTAGCTATGCCAGACTTTTTTTAGATTTAAATCATCTATTCTAACAAAGCTTTGCTTGTAAAATAATTGCCAATATTGAAAAACATCCCGAACTGAATACTATATAGTATCCAATAAATATTTAACAATCGATCAAAACTAGAAATCATGTTAAGTTATTTTTATGCTAAGTAATGTATTACCAACGGGCTTTTTAACTTATTTCCAGTTAATTACTTAACTTATGATTTTGAATTCACACAATATATTAAATTTATAATATTATTTTATCGATATTATTTATAAATAACAATACTATCATTAAATTTAAACAACTTACTTATTAATTTTAACGTTGATTTTTTAAGACTAACTTAGAAGCTATGAACATCTTATAACTCACACCATAAAACCAAAAACAGCTGCGTTATTTTCAACAAATTTCACTTCACCTAGCTATCAACGGTACGGCTCCGGTAACAGGCGTGTGTATATTATCAGTCCGTTTTCCAGCTTGGTTGTGGTTTAAGCTTCGTGAATAAGGTTAAACTTGCTTCGTTCATGCACAATTATTTCCCGCTCAAATGTAAAATTGAAATTTATTCCTGGAAAATTATGCATAGGTAGCAATTGTGTAGGAAGTTGTAACAAAATTTCGTGATCATCTCTTTGATACGACCGATTTTTGTGAGTGAACGTTTTTTTATAAGTAGAAGTAAGAGGACAACAGATTTTCACTTCAGAATATAATCAACTTAAGTAAAAAAAAATTTTAAAATAATTTGCCAAGATTTTGGTAGGCATATTGTGTAATTTGGTTTTTAAAATTCTTTACATCTCTCTCTTACTACCAACTGGCCGCAAATCTCTTTCATTATATCGTGTATGGAAAAGCCGAAAAATATTCACAGATTTGGGATACAAATAAATATGAATTGTCACAAGGTTACGATACTTCTGTGATATCGTGTAAATAGTTTTTGAGTTGTTAATGTAAGCACTTCTTATATAATAGTAAGCACTTTTTTAAAGCACACTTAGGCTTGTTGATTGACACAGAATTGATGCACACTTTCGCCATTCCATGCCATATATAAAACGTCATTGATATAATCTAACAGTTGGTTATCGGGAATTTTTGTGAAAGTGAAAACATCTTAAGCGGCGTTGAGCACTAAAATGTTAAAGGACACAGGACACGTGGCCTGATTGAAAATTCGTAAGACAGTCGTTAAAATTATGGATAAAAGATTTATACTTCTAAATAATTATAGTTTGGCTATTTTAACTTATTGATCGTACGGTCATTGGACCAGTCGGGGGATCAAATCTCAGCTGTGAAATATTTTTACAGTTTATGTATTTTGTTTTTAAGCTTTATCATTAGCGATGACTCTCTCTAAGGTGATAGTTATACTTGTATTTTTTGTTACTTATTTTTTTGTTTATATTTATTTTATTATTTTGTTTCTTACTTCAAATATCATAATTTTATTCTATTAGTTTTAGAGATTGGCGATGATGATGCTGGTAATGAAGATGGTGAAAGAGTCGTTGAAATTATGGATGAAAGTTGATTTTTCGGAGAGATAAACTTTTTAATATTAAATAATTGTAATAGTTTTGAAGAATTAAATTTTTATTTAATATAAATTGTCATCTTTGTGTGCGAGAGCACAATGAATAGTTTATTTAACCACATAAATGCTTAAGACTTTTATACTGATAAATAAAGCAATTCGTGCGAAATTATTCCCTAACCATTACAAAAATAACAATATGCACAACGTTAATGTTAAACTTTTCACTTCTGCCGGCACACCAGATGTGCAAACCGTCGTTTTTGTATCTGGTCCGATTTATTCGGTGTTGTCCATTGCCAAAGATCTATTAAGGACGACTTTATAAATTGACTTTCTTCACTTTTATTGGCTTTAACTAAATCTTATTTCAGTCTACATATTAAGGTTGAAAAAGCAGTCTAATGAGTATAATCTTCCAAGAGCTGTCATTGTGATCGCTCGTTCGCTTTATGACTGATTTTATGTCCTCATCAACGCTGATGAGATCACGTTTGATCGATATCACATTTAAGTTGCGCCGCGGGACTATGGATTGATAATATATCTTATTACTAAGCTGAAGAAATCTGCTGTTAGATTATCAGATGTAAATATCTCTATCACGAAAATTTACAAATATAAAGTAAAGTTGGCCATTCACAGACGTGTCGATTGTCTCGAGGAGAAATAGATTGCATCCATTTGGATAGACGTAATGTTTTAGCGGCACTGTGGGCTGATTAGTCTCCTGTGGCAATGGTAAAAAAAACGACATTTTAAACAATTTGAAATGGACCAAACGAATTGGCGACGTAACGTCTATATAATGAGTATCGATATAATGAGAGTGACGATCGCAATTGTAGTGCTGCTCAGAATTTGTGGGTTTTTCAATAATCCTGAGCGGCACTGCGTCGTAATGAGCAGGGCGTATGAATAACCATCAGCCTAACCGCGAGCAGGACTCGTCTCGTCTCTTATTTTCATAAAAAAAGTTCTAAAATTATTATAACAACTAAAATAATCCTCACAGTGACTTTCAAATAACAGTCAGAAAAGGAATAGTGATTGTGCAGTTCGCAGCCACTTGATTCAGCTAGCGTGGCGGCGGCTCTCTTGATGGATCACCTCCCCCTTCTACCCCTCACCGTCGGTCTGATCCGCGATTGGAACTGACGAGTAACGAGTCACAATATCCGAGGGCGTCTACCAAACCGCTCGTTTATCTTCGATGCCGTGGGAGTCTTATCCCGTTACTGACACTGACATCAAGAAGCATTTCTTTTGTGTCAGAAATTCACTAGGAGCAAAATTTTTACATAAGTTGTAAGCTTTATAATTAATATTGTAGCTCAGTATAAGATATTAATTTGAAAATACATACTTGTAATAATTATGAAGAATGTATTCGTTCATGGATTCGAGTCATGAGGATGTCATTGAGGATGTCAAATGGTGCGCAAACGAGCGGGTAGGTGCGAATAAGGTGTGAGTTAAATAAAACTACCCGTTTTAACAGATCACAATATAAAACGAGCCAAGTGCGAGTTGGAAGACTAGAACTGATGAAACATTTAGTTTATTAATTGTCTGCTTAAGATTAAGTATATTTAAGTTTTTTGAATAAGAAATGCTAACATTAAAATACTTATTAGTACTTAGTAAAATTAACAACGCAGTAATGGAGACGTAAGAAATATCGTTAATAGCTCGTTCTTGTGTGAACTGAGGAGCCGCTAGAACATTAGGAATATTAATAATATTGTCATACAATCACTAATGGTTGAATGTCATTTATATACAAAATTATAAGAAGAATTAGTAAAAAGGCATAAAAGGCATTTATTTTCTCGAATTGATTCCTTTAGAATTCTTTTTGATGTCATTTCTAATATACTACTACTGCTTCGGAAACAAATGGCGCTCTGAGAGAGAAGAAGCGACGCAAGAAACTCTCCCAGCATTATTTTTTTGCGCTATTTTCAATAAAAATATACAATATTGTACAGTCACAAAGAAGTAGAACTCCAAATTAAAGGTTAACAAGAGCAATTAAATGAAACTTAAATATGAACAAAGGATGCTCAGATTTTTAACATTTTAAACCCGTTTACACAAAATAACGAACTTTTTGTAAAGCTTATAAATTTAAACATAATTAATTAATCAGTAGTTATGCCAGTGGCAATTGTGTTGTAAAGGATATCTGAATATTGCAGCAGGAATAATGTAGTTCAAATAATAATGACAACCCCGACCGCGCATATCCACAGATAACACGTGTGTTTTCTATCGATTAGCATCTTTGATGCTCTTAACGAGTTTAACAATCGGTGTTTGAATATTTCGCAACATTTATTATTTCGCTAATCCCTTGTAGGAAGCAATATGGAGGCAACCCATCTGCCAATACTTTACGCTACTTATAATAATATAAATGAAAAGGGAATTATTTTATAATATTTTTGTTTGAATCTTATTTATATAAAAAATCTCGCGTTACGTCGTACGTACGGGATACATACTGAAACAACTTACCTTGGGAATGAAGTGACCGCCCTCAGGCTATTAAATAATAAGTTTAATTGTACAATATTACTTTGTAAACATATTTTTTCGATGAAAAAAAAAGGCCGCTGAGTTTGTTGCGCCCGTTCTTCTCAGGTCTGAGGCATTCATTTTGGAATGGGTGGTAGTTTTTGACTTTCAATAAGTAATGTCACATCCTATTTTGAATAAAAATATTTGAATTTGAATACATTTTGTGTATATTTCTACAATGAGTAAAATTTGGTCAGACTTGAAAGTAATATATTTTTATTTCGATTCGTGGACCCTTTAATATTATTATTTCAAATTTTATTTTGAGATGTACAATTTTATGAGCTAATTTTTTGTCACTAGGTTTAATAGTTCTGCTAAATCTTTATCTCAATACAAGAACAGGTCACAACGAAATAATTGTTGATTAACTTCTACTAATTTCATATAATGCAAATAAGATTCAAAAAAATACGTAAATTACAATTTTTTAAATTATTTTTTCTAAACTTTTCCATTGAAAACGTAAGTAAAGGTAAATTATAAAAAAAGCATAGCTATTTTATATTATATTAGTTAAGAAATTAAGCTAAGAGTTACCTACTAAATGAATTTACCCAAGCCAACTCTCAAAGGCTGGTGGACATTTAGGTGTGTTAGAATATCTCGTAAACAATGTAATTAGATCAGAGAGTTGAGAGAAGGGAGGAGGGTGGAGACTGTTTGGTTGAGAATAAGGATCATGTTTATTATAAGAGGTCCCATTCAGGAATGTTCATTAAGTGGAGCATACAATATTGAATGTTGTGTGTGTTATCGGCAAAGACTGAAGTTATTTAAAACACCATACATTATTCAAACTATCTTCTTTTTTATAAAATTTCGTACAATAATATTATGTTATATTTAAATCGGTTGAGGGTGGTCGCTCCATTTCCAATTTATGGTATCATTAAGGAAATCATTTCTTTTTAAGTACTGTTTACTACAAATATTAATTATTTTGTACATTTTCGGGGATCATGTTGTAAAAACATATACACCGCCAACCAAAAGACTTATTAACTCGACTCGCATTGACTAGCTGAGTAGAAGGCATAACAAATTCAGTATTGGACCACTAAATAATTTAATCATTGTTTACGTTATTGTTGACAATATCAAAAAAAACTGAAACCCTACATTATTACATTATTAATTTTTAATTATATAATTTTTCTCTTCTATTGGTGTATAAAGAACGATAGTAAAAAGAATACATCTTAAAGTATTTTGTGAATTTGGTCAAATAAGATATGTGGGGAGCTCTAACTCTTTTAAATGCTTAATGATTGTTATGTAAATATTTTTCAAGATATCTTTTAAATGTACAGATACAAATAATAATTTTAAAGTACGCCCTGTAATCAACCTCGGTGTGTTCTTTAAAAACTAACGAATTCTTGCAGGACAATGAACAGGAAACTCACAACCAGCCCTACTGCCATAACAAATGTTCAGTACAGTCTTAGTTTCTTGTATATTTGGTATATAGTTAATTTTGTCGCCATGAGCTGTATACACATCCGTTTCAGGTATTGTTTGAATATTAAATGCAGCAGTGCGTCGTAGTCGGTGTGTGAAGTTAAAATAAATACAGGTCTGACTTAAACCAAAATTTTAAGAAAATTAAAAATAATATTCTGTAAAAAAAAAGAAAGTAAAAGAATATAATATATAAAACCATGATGTATAATCCAAGCCAAGCAGTCTGCAAAGAGTGCTGTAATTTATTAAAAGTTTTGTTGCTTACGACATTCTATTTGTTGTTACGACTAAAGTATCAAGAATTATTTTTTTTAATGTTTTTTTTTTCTTTGTATTTATATCAAAAAATAAATAAATAAAGTAGGTCAATGTCAATAAAATTGAACAAAAATCCTTAATTTAGGTAAGGTGGTCAACCACTACTTCCGAAAAGTAGGTTTTAGTAAGAAGAAGTAGCAAGAAACTCATCGCCACGCTGTTTAACAATATTAACAGCTTCATCATTTTACAAATATTTAAAATACACTATCTCCAACGTGATGCAATAAATATTTATACAATTGAGTAAAGTAAGAAATTACAAAAAAGTAAATGAATATCTAAAAAAATAACCTCAAGAATTATTAAGTACAGCGGATGAATTAATTCTCACATACTGGGAAGAAATAAAGTTTATTTTGTGGACATTCGAAAGACTTAAAACATTTTGTACTTAGACTTACTTAGATATTTTTATCAGGATTTCAATAGCATAGTTTTCCAAAACACTTGCTCGTAAAGTGAGCTGTATTACATCGTTCTTAGGGTCATAAACCGAACTATAACAAACACGTGAATACTCTACGGAAATATAAAGTACATCATGAAGCTAAACAAAATTAATTCAAACTTACGTTTCAGTATCTGTCGTCGTCAGCTACAAATCTTGTTGATGGCTCCAACTTGATTTGAATAAATCCTCCATTTGACGCCCGCCACCGCTCTATCTAGGCCGGCTCTGTTTTTAAATGACTTCGAGATATACCTACATACTCTCCTTATAGGAAAGCGACATGTACTGAGTTTTGTGAACTATTCTCTATATTATACTTAAAAAATGGAATATCAAAATTAGTGTATTAAAATGTTTATCAAATTTCTCTTTCATTATTGTGCACGGTACTGTTTTTATTTAAGTTAATACGAGGAAATCTTTGTAATAAGTCATCCTAAGCTCTCCACATAAAAAAGCTCTGTATTTCTTTCGCTAACTCCGTTTTGTCCTTGGATTAACTTGAAAACTTTTAGAAGTATTAGTCTGTAAATTTTAAGGTTTAATACACGTCAAGTGCGTCAGATAAGACTTGAGAAAAAAATGTGTGTTTGTGTGTGTAAAATTCTTTATAGCAGGAATATGTCTCTGGTCTCAAAGTGGTCACTGTATAAGCACAGCGTAAATACTTAAAGTGGGCCAACGCCTTTGATGTTTTATGAAATGCCGCCTCCGTTCTGACATAGTATGTTATTCTGTCAGGGTTGTCAAATTTCTTTTATTTTTTACTTAGTTTGTTCCTAATTTATACCTGTTGGTAGAATGTGTGTCCTTAGATACTAAATAATACAAATATTTGTTAAATTGAACCTAATTATAATTGTTAGAATCCGCGATTGAGCGCAATTTGAAATAAAACTAGATTTAGCGTTGAATATTTTTTTTAATTTTTTCTGTCTGTTTGTCCAACGTAATCTCCGGTAAGGTAATGTCTGAATCAATTTCAACGAGACTTTAACTGTTTATTGAAAAAATAATAATATAAGGTATAGAAATAGGGGATGAAATTTTGTATGGTGTCATTTTTTGATGGGCTAGATGATGTTAGTAGTATTTTGAATTGCGCTTACACATGTAGCAACCGATATTTGAAATAAAAGAATGAATACTGTCCAATTATGTCATATATGGAATTAACACTCCCGGAAACTTTGAAAATATTTTCACATTGCTGTCTAGGAAAATATATTGATATAACAATATATATTTAAAAAAACCTTTTTGAAAATAAACACGATAGATAGATTCGAATACGATACGACAATAATATAAAGGTGGAAGCACTGTGTAATCGCGACGGCCGCCTTCTTGAACCTACTGAAAATCAGTGTTGGGTTGTACCCAACCAATATGCCCAAACATTTTTGGGACAAAACACTACATCCTTATTATGTTAAACTAAAATTAACCTTACTTTAGTTTTGTATTTGTTTTAATAAGATTTATTGCATTTATATTATATTCTCATCTAGATTTTTCAAGTTTTGTTTCATATCAATTCATAATTGTATCTGTAGTTTTTGTCCGAAATAAAGATTTACTTGTCACCCTATGTAGCCTAGGGTGTAGTGACCCTGGCTACTGAGCTAAAGGTCCCAAGGTGCCACACATTTATATGATGAATATGGATATTTGTGTCTGAGTCATGTATGTTTACTTATATGTATTTATGTACGCTTAAGTATGTCGTATTATGTATTGTTTTTTGCACCCATAGTACATACAGGCTATACCTAGTTTGGGAAACAATAATTTATATAAAATTAAGTTAATGTACTTCACTTTACTTTACTTAACCAAATTCGTTATTAATAATGGTGCTCCATATGAAATACACAGCCTGATTGCTCGTTTGTATTACCTTTGAGCGAAGCGGTGCGCTAATGAAATTTGTGTGTTATGAAATTACTACGGCACTGAATCGTGGCCAATAACGAGATATTAATCAGTCATTATTAAAAGCAACAATATTATGAGAGGATGAAATTAAAATAAAATGCAATTTATTTTGTTTAATTAAATAATATATTTGACCATATTATCTACCAATCAAATGAACATTATTTAGTAATTTCACTTATTTTTAAGTATAATATACTAAATATATATATACGAGTATATATATATTTAACATTATATAATTTAATAAAATAATTTAAATAGAAATAATGTTATTTAAGCATAGATTGTTTGTATATCTATGGGTGAAATGCCTGAAAATAAATGATTTATTATTATTATAAATATTACCCTGAATGGATGACTTCAATAATTAATAATAAAAGAATCATTGAAAGAAAAACTTTACATCTTGACTGTTGCTTCTCAATATATTCTTGATAATGTACTAAATATATCATACATAGGCACAAAAGTGAATTTGCTAGAAACTGTCATAACCATAATTGTTAACACCAGGAACAGACATAAACTTATATTGAAATTCAAATATTTTTATTCAAAATAGGATTTAAACTCACTTATTGAACGTCAAAAAATACCACCCATTCAAAAGAGACTGCCCCAGAACTGAGAATAATGGAAAGAATAATGCCTACTACTCGGCTAAGTCGAGTTAGTAAGTATTTTGTGGGGCGATGTATATGCTTTTACAACAAGATCCCCGTAAATGTTCAAAACAAAAAAATTACCTTATTCAAAAGAATTGTTAAAAAACGTTTGTGTGGTAAAGGTTACTATAACATAAATGACTTTCTTAATGATACTACAGATGGGAATGGAGCGACCGCCCTCAGGCTATTAAATAATAAGTTTAATTGTACCATATTTCTTTGTTAACATATTTTTTTGATGAAAAAAAAGCCCGCACCCATGCACCCATTCATCTCAGGTCTGAGGCATTCGTAATGGGTGGTAGTTTTTGACTTTCAATAAATAATGTCACATCCTATTTTGAATAAAAATATCTGAATTTGAATGTCCGGCTGCACACAAATCATAATATACGGGATCTCTCAAGATGAAACTAATATTGAACACTGTGGCTAGATGTCTGCAAAACAACCAAGATTCTAAGTTACCGCGAACTTAAAATTTATACCCTGACTATCAATTTTAAGTTCGCGGTAACATTTTGAATGAACAATACAAGGATATGCTTAATATGATTATTAGATCTCATTGTTATACGAAGCTAAAAATTATTTAAATTTAATGTTTAAGATGATGCGAGGAGAAAACAGTCGAGTCCAGATAATTTATTGAGTTGAAGCTAGAGCAGAGAGTTTTCGAATTCATGATGAAAGTTTAAGTGTATATAATGGTAAGATTTTTGTATAATCGTTGAAATATGACGGTGGTTGTAGAATATATGTTTGTTTAAACATTTTCGTCAGTTATTTTTAAAGTGAGTTATAGTAACATTTATAGTTTTGTAAACAGGTAGACTGAGGATGAGGATGAACAGGTAGACACGGTCAAAAAAATTTCAAATAGACGATTATCCACATACTGCGTGGCGACATTTGTGGCCACACAAATAAACATACACATAAGGCGAAAATATTATTAAGGTATTTATTGGTTATGGTTGTTTTCCTTTAGAGTGTTTTTATATTATTAGAAGTTGTTATTGCATGGTAATTGTGAACATTTTATTTCAGGTGTTTTTATTAGTTTCTTCATGTTTTGCTTTTTTAACTGTATAGTATGAAGAATTCAGGGTTGCATTTTTAGTTTGTGTTGTCAAGTAGTGTGAACATACATTTGTGGTTAGTTTAAATCTAATGCACGTGCTCTATGCAGCCTGCAACACTGATGTATTGCTGTATGTATGAAGCCGGGTGGGTCGCTAGTATGATACAAATATCAATCTGAATATCCAGTACCGTGTGGCCAGTCATCTCGCGCACATTTAAAAAATTTATGAGATACCTACTGTTTACTTTCCGATACTGTAACCGTAGCAATTACTAATAAATCATGTTCAACGTAGACCGTACCACGTAATCTTGATGAATGCAACGGACCGTTTTAATTTTCAAGAGCATTCATGGTTTTCATTGCGGGCTGTGTAATATTAGGGTGAAATAACAGCGAGCCCACATTGCTCGTTAACAAAAACACAACTGTTATTGTATCCAGCACAGTATCACTGAGACACGGAATTGATGAATGTTCAATATTTGTTTGACCCACACAATCCCGAAGCTTCCTAAACTTTATATCAGTTACAGGATCGAAGTATTTAGGGTAAAGTTTTTTGTATCGAAGTGATTAAACGCTTAAAAGAATTCAGCGTAATGCTACAGCATTATGTTAATATACATATTATGTTAGCTTTGAGAAATCACTTGCAGTGGAGTAGTTAGTTTTATTACGTATCTTATTTACCAGTGGGAACCTCCTTTGCACAGGATGCCGGCTAGTCCTATGGGTACTACAACGGCACCTATTTCTGACATGAAGCAGTAATGTGTTAGCATTACTGTTTTTCGGTCTGAAGAGCGCCGTAGTTAGTGAAATTACTGGGCAAATAGGAATTAACATCTTATGTTTCAAGGTGACGAGCGCAATTGTAGTGCCACTCAGAATTTTTGGGTTTTTCAAGAATCCTGAGCGGCACATAGTAATGCAGGGCGTGTCAATTACCATCAGCTGAACGTCCAGCTAATCCCGTCCGTTATTATCATTAAAAAATCTTATTTCTAAATAATAACAATGAGCTATCAAAGTTGTCCTATTTTTATCAAATCTGAGTATTGAGAGCTCTTATTATTTTTAATATAGTTTTATTCTTACACATATTTTACAATACATCTGCAACGTACCTAATATTTTCAAGCTATTCAAACCTAACTTTGAAAACACCCAACAATAGTATTATAACTTTAATTTCCAGCTCGGCCAAACAATATAAATAACGCCATTGAATCATATCCTTCATAAATCATCGCAATTGTTACAGTCACAATACACCAGGAGAGTCATTGAAACCCACGACATGCTATTGTGAACTCTACATGCGACAATTTTACAAGTGTAACTTGTATTGAGTGGAGTTGTATTCAATTTATTGAAAATTGTATAAAATATTACGATGGTTGAGGAATTTGTCTAAAAATATAATATTGCTTTATGTGTATATGTAATTATAATATGAAAAATTTATAATGTAAATGTAAAACATTGATATGATTATTATAAATGTTTGTTAGGTGTGTCGTGTAATATGTATTGTTGTCTTGCACCCATAGAACAGGCATTGCCATGTTTTGAGCAAGATCATCAGTATACCAATCAAACTATTGTCATTTACTAATTAATAACAACTACATTAATTCAAAGCAAAACTTTTGACTTATTCCCTTTTCAGTACGCCTGATCTACTCCATTAGTTCCCCCCACATACTTATTAATTAAAGTGTGAGCCAATTCTTAAACCTTTGTGTTAATCCAGGGTGTCAGCTTTCTGCATACCAAATTATATCGAAATTGGGCAGCCATTTGCCCTTAAAGAAGAAACAAACATACACACACACTCATAAACTTTCGCCATTATAATATTAGTAGGAGATAAACAATAATTATATTATACATTATTTTATATTAATATTGATTATATTAATTTGTAACTCCTTCAATTTTTGTCCCGCACTCACGAATACCTCGCAGATTGCAGATTTATTTCTAACTTACTAATACTTATCGTATTATTTTGGATAATTCACACTATAGTTTTATAAATTATAGCCTTTGAGTTATTCTGACGTATACGCTATATTATTTTAAAGTGTCATTATCCATTATCCATTCAGTAGCTTTTGCGTTAAAGAGCAACAAACATACATCCAGACGTACATTCTTACAAACTTTTGCATTTATATTATTAGTAGGAAAATACTGTTTTCAAATCTATTTGAATTAACTACAGAAATCATAAAATGAAATAATTGTAATGTTCACAGAACCGAGTCACAAAACTATAAATCTTTTTATCGCTGAAATTTATCACATTTTTATTCGAGTTCCAGTGCCTTCTAATAGTACTCTCGTATATTTTTATTACATTTGATATTGATCAATGAAAGTTCATGGATTTATTAATTAAAATTGTGTTCTATGAAGTGTGAGTAATTTAGAGTCACAGCGTGCGTGGAGAACCCCGCCCCCCCATCGACTTCCACCAATTTAGCTCGGAGTCAGTGTTGTGTGCCGTCATATTTGTACTGAACGTAACCTGTTCTGGTTACGTACTCCTATACTACAGTATATTAATAGTTATAAATTACATTATAAATGAATACCATACCGTAGGAATGGGGCGATCGCTATCAGACTTATTCATGATAAAAATATTAATGAATGTGATGTTTTTTTAATATAAAATACATCTCGCTGAGTTTCTTGCGCCGTTTCTTCTCAAATATTTTCAAATAGGCGGTAGATTTTGACTTTCAATAATCGATCCAAAATTATTTTTTGATTTGAATTATTTTTAATTTACCATAGTTTATTCATAGTTTATGACATTAGTAGAGAGAATGAAAGAATAGTAGGTTTTATATAGCCGACGACCCATATAGCCGAATGGTTAGTGACCCTGACTAGTTAGCTAGAGGTCCCGTGTTCGAATCCCGGTATCATTTATATTATAATAAATATGGATGTTTGTTTTGGAACTATTTTGTTTACAGCGTATCGGTCCCGGTGGTCGTCGTCAGTCTCAGAATGACAAGAGCAATGTAATAATCAGGTCATATCTCATGCGATCCAGCTTAGTTATTTTTGTATTGCATTTTGACCTAAGATCATAATGAGCCAGTTGTGGGCAGGAACTGACTTTTAATAAGATGACATTTCTGATTGCTCACAAGTTATTTATGCTCTTTGTACTATCTCACACACTTTTATAATAATTCATTAGTTGTGTGAGATACTTTATTGGGATCCACTTTCATTGTTCAACTATTTAAATTTAAACCACTTGCATCCGTTATACTACCCCTAATTATTTAGTCCCTAAATCCCGTACCCGCTACTTTTCTAAAGGACCAGCAACGCTCCTGTGATTCCTCTATTGTTGCAAGAGAATGTAGGCGGCGATGTTAAATTAAAAGTAGGTGACCCGTCTGCTCGATTGTCCTCTCTTCCATAAAAATAAAAAACATTAGAATCTTATTTGCAAACGAAAATACTTTTGGAAAACTAATCAGAAACTTGACTGACTGATTTATTAACAAAGTAAACAATGGAACCGACTTACAAATACCAACGATAGAATCGTTATTAGTCGAGCTTCCAATTAGCATACAATTAAAGCACTTCAAATGTTTTCACCGAAAAAGAAATCCAACAGAAAACCTGCATTCGATGTGAATCGAATATTTAACGAGGATGTCTAGTCGGAGATCGATTTAAATAAGCCAAGTACGTCTGTTCTGATCACAGACTGAATATCACACAGACAGAACGTCCCTTAAGATTTGTGATGGGAGAGTACAATTTTACAAACATTTTGCTATTATAAAATACAAGCAATATTAATTATTATTAATTAATATTATTATTAATTAATATTAATATAAGTAATATTTATAATTATTAATTAATATTACTTGTATTTTACAATTCTTAGGAGCAAATTAACGATACTCAGCCGAATATTTTATATGCTATCCGGATATTTGAGTCATCTACCCTAACTATTATGGCCAAGTGGTTGCCGAAGTAATATTATATAATCAATGAAACCCCTTAACGACTTTCAGTAAGGATCACAGGAAACACCGCACAAGGAAGTTCATTCCACAGCATTGTAGTACGTGGAAGAAATCTCCTTGAAAACCGCACTGTGGAGGACCGCCACACATCCGGATGGTGGGGATGATATCCTAACTTGTAGCGTGTCGTGCGAAGGTGGAATTCGGCGGCAGGAATCAAGTGAAACAGCTCTTCGGAACACTCCCCGCGATAAATGCGGTAGAAGACACACAATGGAGCAACGTCTCTACGCAACTCCAAGTGATCCAGCCATTCACAGAGCACTGGGTCCCCAACAATTCGAACTGCTCAGGTCATTAATAGTTGAACATTTGACCATTTGCAATGCAAAGCTAGTCGAATTATCGGAGATCCAGTCTATATTAGATAGTCGGGTCGATCTTTTGGCGTTACCTAGACTTTCTTAACGTGATTATCACGAGGAGTGATCCCATACAGTGTTTGACCTGATTCCTGCCACTAAATACCTCAAAGTCACAGTACACGTACATATATTTTTCACCATATAGATGTGGCGCTCTTTCTTAAAGGAACTGGGGATGTCTCCCGTGCGCGATGTCTTCATGTCAAGACGTTCTTCGTTCAGGGTGCGTTCCTGTTATTCTTCCTAATATACGAGGCAGTGATCACTTGCAATCCGTATAACCTGCAACTTTAAAATGATTACAAGAAATACAGTAATACTCGTAATGTTAACTCATACATATTTAATTAATATGTTACAAAATAAAAAATAAATATTTTTATGATAGCTATTGCTATGTTGATGGCATATTCTAACTTTATGTAATAGCCGTTATGTTTTCCAAGCAGTTACTTTAAATCTTTTAGCTTAATATGTTAATATGAAACATCACACTATAATAATAAAATAGGGGTCGCTATATATCACTCATAGATCGATGGACATAAGGGTAATTAGATCTTCATGAAAACAATATTTACTGCAGAATATTATAAGATTCAATTGTTTGTTCCTATTGTCAAGTCGCCGCTTAATAGTTGACACTCTATCTGTACAATATCACTCTATAGTCGGGTGTTTTGAACCAGTATTTGTGTACTTACAAAGAATAGGTACTTGACTATCTATGATGTAAGGAAAACAACGAGATTGTTTTTTGTATTTTGTTGGATCTTTATTTCTATTTAGTAAGTAAGATATGACATGATTTGTGTAATAAATAATTCTGTTGGATTCAGATCATGGTCAGTTTTGTTCTTAATAATTAATTAATAGCACGTGAACTGAGCTGTAGTACCCATGTCTAACTAAAACTTAACTATTGGCAATGTTGTCAAATCAAAATATTCAGTCTTGAATGTCAGGAAATTTTTAAGAGTTTTCCTCTTAAAAAATTCCTTCCGTCCTTTCCATTTCAATGACAATTAACTCTGTTGACTAAGAATGTTAATACTATTAAAATATTCTGAAACGTAACTTAATTTTGGTAAACTTCTACAAGTTCTTTTATGTAATGAATAGCTCACTCACCCTCGAGAATAGCTGAGTACAAAGATTGCATTCAATATCAGACTGCTTAATATTCCCGAGTGGGTCCGCCCACTTCGAGTTAGCGCTATTTTTCAGATTCGATAGGATTTTGATCAATTTTGCTTTTTCCTAATCGAATATTTGTTTGATCTGTTATTTTATTTCATGTTGATGTCTGAGATAATAATTGGAATTTATGAGTTTTTAAGTAATGTTTTAAACGTGAATACGAATATGTTATGCATTTGTCCAGCATTGGACGTCTACCGGCTGATGATGATGATGATGAGATACTTATACTAATAAATTAAATGATAAATAAAATAAATAATGATGATGAGATACTTATACTAAAAAATTTAAGATATTGGTGTAATATTATCACTAATAACGTAAGATTCAAAATTGGTTAATATATTGTGATCCAAAAATTTGATATTTTATCCATGAAAATGTAGGCGAGTGCCAATCTTTATGATATAAATAAAACAATTTTTATTCATATCAAATTGATAGTAAAGTGTGACGCCGCAGCCTTCGACCTGTGAACAAACACAAGACTTTCTTGCTTTTTCATATTTCGTGTACAACCCTTGTCTGATTTTTTAAATTATTATTTATCTCAGCCACGTTTCCAATAACTATAATCTTGAACAGAATAAAAGTATTAAGTACAGTTTAATCAATCAGACTGATCTTATTCCGGATCTGATTCAACAACATTGAGCAGTAAGTGCGACCTGCGTGATGGCCTCTCATTGATCCCTCCCTCATTATACTCGATACAGGATACAGCGGGGTACAACCTACGAGCTCGTTAAGAAACCGTACTGTGTACAGTGTACGGGCTCTAGTTCCATAATGATGATATTGTAATTTGAATGTACGTCATCATTGTAGTGTTTTTATTGACATTGTTAAATTATGGAAAAAGAGGGGAATCACTATTAACACCAAGATCCGTTTAGAACGTGCCTTGATATTCCCCATTTTTCTGTATGGCGTGGAGTCGTGGACGATACGATATATACGATAAGCGGTAATGAGAGCCTGTAGAAGTTGATCGTAGTTGGGAACAATGTTCAAGCGAGCCCGAGGCCGATCTCCTACCTGATGGACCGACCAAATAAAAGACTCCAGGTCCCCGAGGTTTACCTCCGTCGTCAGTGCCGCGATGGACAGAAGCCGATGGAAACAAATAGTTCACTCCAAGTGTGGACCACGATCGTCAGTCGTGAGGGAACGACTAGAGAGAGATAGTTATTAATATTTGATTGTTTGATTCAAACATATTGCACGCCTCTACTCTCGACATGTCAAAAAAAGCAGTTTTCTCGAAACTGACAATGATTTTTTTTATTTATATCTTAGTTACAGGTTAATATGAGTGCACTTATATCAATTCAAATAATCTGTGAGGTAAATAAAATATACTTCAATATCAATTATTCTATTTAACATAGTAAATGCATGTGTTTATGGATAGGTATATGTGTCAGGGAAATTGGTCAAAACAATAATCGTTATAATTTATTTTACTATTTAAATTAGCACATTACGGACTTTCTTAATTAATATGAGCGTTGTTTGACTGTCGTTTAATTATTATTTATAAAAAATTAAAATACTGGACATCTTTTTACCAGAAAGAGGCTCCATTGTACAGGATGACAGCTAGATTATGAGTACCACAACGGCGCCTATTTCTGTCGTAAAGTAATAATGTGTAGACATTATTGTGTTTCGGTCTGAAGGGCGCCGCGGCCATAGCTACTGAAATTACTGCGCAAACGAGACTTAACATAAGATGTCTCAAGGTGAGGTGCCACTCAGAATTTTGAAGAAGTGTTTCAAGAATCCTGACTGCATTGTGTTTGACAGGGAGTATCAATTACCATCAGCTCAACGTCCTGCTCGTCACGTCCCTTAAGGTCTAAAAAAACATCGATTAAACTTGTTACAATATTGTCGACAAACTTCACAATTATACTGACAGTTATATAGAATAGAATAGAATAAAATTTATTGATAACACACCACCACCACCACACAATTATTAAATAATAAATATAAAATAATATAATGATGATGGATGAAACATTTTATTATGAGGCCAACACTTATGGATTTTCCAAACTATTTGAATGTATTTAATGATAAAATAGCAAAACGTGGGTATGCTCTATCCTATCGATCGATAGCATATATAATTTCTGACAAAATGGAAAAATCATAATTAATATAAAAAAAAATAATTATATAAAATTCCTAATATGCAAATATTGGGGTTGAGCAGGTTATCAACTGTAAAGTAGATCCTGTAGATGAAGCCACAACCTGAGAGTTGAACAAAGCAAACAGAATTTTATAACGAGGCGGTAATCGAACGGTTAGCTCAGTGGTTTAGAGCACCGGCACGGAACGCCGGAGGTCGTGGGTACGAATCCCGCATCGTTCATAAAATTTTGTTTTTCAAATTTTATTTGTGTATTAATCCTAGAAGTGAGGGTTATCACTTTAAAAACATTACAAATTGTTTAAAAAAAATAGTTTCAAATAGTATTTACACGTCTGATTGGCGCCTAATTATTTAAGAGAACGTATAAGTTACGTAAAATATATTATGCTGTATGTGTGTGTAGTAAAAAAAGATTTGAACTAGAAACAAAGAGAACGATTAGAATTAACAACACACTCCATTACAATATTAAGTGAATAATTTTAAAAAGTGCTAATATTAAAAGTCACAGATATTAATTCACTTCTCCCTCTTGTAATGTCGTTCAGAAGGCTCGTTTATTATAATTACTTCTGGCTGAAGTGCCTTTATTGTATTTCAACTTAGCGGACATTTTTAATTAAGATTAATATTAAATGGGTTGAAAGATTTAAGTTTTTCAATTGACTGCTCTTGGTGATGAAAAAATTTATGAGGACATTCATTTCAGCATCTAATAGAGAACTGCATAATAATTAAGTCATCAAAAGTATTTTGTTGTTAATAAACTGACTCTGTCTTGCCTAAGCTTGCTCTGTTTATAGTCAGCCTTGGTCTAATGTCAAAGTTAAATACTTTATTGATATAAAATCAACAGATATCAACGTCAATCACTAAAAATACAATTTAAATACATGCTGATTTCACATAAATTATACAATCTAGTAAAATAACACACGGTTGAACCGTTAACTTTATACAAAGTAATTTAAGTAGTTTTTAATTCGATATTGTAATGTTGATTACGTAATTGTCTTCGAGGTCCACTTAGTATGAGTTAAACTGAATAGTTTTCAATTTATTTCATTCCATGACTTTTAAAAAGTCGCAAAGAATTAGAAGAAAGAAAATCTAAATTAAATTTCAAATTCAAATATTTTTATTAAAAATAGGACTTAAAATCACTTATTTAACTTAAAAACTACCACCTCGAAATAATGTGCCTCAGACCTGAGAAGAACAGGCTTAGGGAACTCAGCGGGCCTCGAAGGTATTCCTAATAAGTTCAACACAAGCATCCGTAGTTGAGCGTCCCCTTGTAAAGCCAGATTGTTATATATGAAGTAACTTATTAGTGATAAAGTGAATAAGCATTTGGCTTAAAATTATATTTAAAAAAAAATTACTAAGGGTCGGCAACACCGAAGCATAACGATACCATATTACCAGTGGGAGGCTCCATTGCACAGGATGCCGGCTAGATTATGGGTACCACAGCGGCACTTATTTCTGCCGTGAAGCAGTAATGTGTAAGCATTACTGTGTTACGGTCTGAAGGGCGCCGTAGCTAGCGAAATTACTGGGCAAATGAGTTAATAACTAACATCTTATGTCTGAAGGTGACGAGCGCAGTTGTAATGCCGCTCAGAATTTTTGGGGTTCCAGAATCCTGAGCGGCACTGCTTTGTAATGGGCTGGTTTAAAATGTATCAAAGTATCTGAACGCCCTGCTCGTCTCGTCCCTTATTTTCATAGAAATAAAGATAATTATATGAAATGACAGCTCGTTTATAATAACCTCCTTTATAACATAATATCCGGAACAACATTACATTCATCATTTCTCATTTATATTATATATTTATTATATCATATCGCCATATCATTATTGAAATGTTAGACGATCTATTCGCATTTTATTTCTGATTTGTGGCCTGTTTGTAATATATTTTTTATTGAAGTTATACCTCTTTAGGCGCATTATGATAAATTTATGACAGTTTTTTTTAAGATGCGCGCGCATCACTGTAAAACACAAGTAACAGGGTGAAGTTTCTACCTAAAATTTTCTGACGTTTGCGACACTCGTAATTATTTTGGTTTCTTCGTCCATTATTAGGACAGGCAAAGGGTTCATACAGCTGTATTCTTTATTTAACAATTAATTGGCAAAGCAATCTTTGCAAGTTTTTTACAATATTGTAATTTCTACAAACGTAGAATAGCAGGAGGAATAACAAAATTTAAGGATTTTTGCTTTGTTACGCCAAAGAAGTATAACTTCGTGCGTGCATACATAAGTACACACATACTTTTTTAACTTACTATTTAACGTCGAAAGCATTCATTAAGTATCCATTAAGAGTCTCTCGGAAACAACGTAAAATGACCTTAGTCGTACACAAATAAAATTAAAAATTTAATTGTCATAAATGTTTGATCGTGTACATTTAATAATACTCCTTACCTTTGTGGCTTGCATTTGCCGCAACTCAGCTAATTATAATATATCGTTACATGTCCCAATAGTAATATTGTCACATCCTACATACCAACCATCCTACCTATACTTTAATACTGCCTAGCGATGGTTAAAATATTTAATAATGATGAACAACATTTCTAATATTTAAATAAAAATGTCAGCATTTAATATCATGCTTGTTAAATAAAACGTTGAAGCTGACATTTAAAATGAATGCGAAATGTTTCACGTCAAGTCCTTTCATGAGAATAATAAGAGCCCCTTCACGCTGTACCTTTGACATGTGACACAAATATGTGTCTGTCTCATAGAGTCTCGTTCACAATAGCCAGTGAACATTCATATAAGCAAATGAAACTCACGCAATTATTAAAATAATTACGTTTGTACAATTATTAGGTACAAAGCCTTCAAATTCATTCGTTACCTTAGCGGAATGTGAGGAGACATTACCGCGGTGAAAGGTGACCTTGTTTCAAGGACGTTTTTCGCAAAATTTTTCAAAAACTCGGAGCAAACTCTTTTTACATATCAACCTGCAGTAACCGTCTTTACGTTTTCAAGCGTTACTGAAATTGAATTTGGTGTAATGTTCTGACTTTCCGAAAAAAAAAACAATAATTTTCTTTCAACAAATATCAAAAAGGTTAGACCTATTTCGCTGACTCCCTTTTTTTCTAGGTTCGTAGCAATAACCGAAAAAGAGGTATAGTCACCGGTGACAATATTGTAATATACAGCCAAAGAATGTCTTCCATTATATTTTTTATCATTGTATAGCACCACGCCGTTGTTTCTAGTTAAATCATCTGATATCCGTCGAGTGCCAAGCATCTCAGGTCAGGTCACGTCAGGCCTAATATCTCGTACAGTAAGAATTTGCTGACAAAAAATTATTTATCAGTTTCAATTAGATGTTGTATAATGGTTTCAATATTAATAATTTCGGTAACAACAGTTGTTAACACAGAGCTTCATCACTAATTGCCTATTGAAGTCTCTGGCAACTATCTTGTTTAAGTCACAGCGATAATTATTATGAAATTAATAAAATTGTGTGCAGTTGTCACACAATTTCAAAACGATATCACAATTTTAAAGCAAATGACAAACACGAAAACGAAAATATAACCCACTCTCGGAGTGCCCGATGTTCTAATAATATAATTGTTTATTTGGTATTAATTGTTATACAAATGACCAGTCAAGAAACTTTCATCATGGCCCACGTTAATTAAAATATTAAACCATCAATTGAAGCTAGATCTTACGCAGGCATATCTAATCTAATAACGAAACGTTAAATATAAGGTTTATGTTCTTTTAAAAATATTCTAAATTACATTATTGTACTTAACTGTTATTATCTTATAAGATATTTTAACTAGCTCTTCTTTTTCAAAGCAATTTCTTTGATTTGGATGAAATTTTCTACACAGGACTTATTAAGGTGAAAAACGGATCTACGTTAGGCACTTGTCCTTAGAAACACATATTATTCCGGGTTTTCACATCGAGCTGTAGTGATAACAACGTCTTTAATATTTCCGAGGTCTATATTATTATTTGGCCTTAAGTTCAACGAACTAACTTTTAAGAGTTAGGAAATAGAAAAAGGAAACTGTATTGGTAACTAAAGCCTGGTTAAGTCAAGTTGAACTTAGTTACTTTTACGAAAAAAATATTATATAGGTCTCCGTTAGTTGACACCAGTCGACTTTACCCAAAGGAGTGTTATATGGCATAGCATAACGTTCATTCAATATCGACAACATACCATAGATAGATAATTAGGTGTTCCTGAAAAAAATTGCATCTTCTTGAAAATCAAGAAATAAAGATACGTCACGTAGAGTTATTCATAACGGCTTCATCTTGGGGAATGCTTTGGTTCTTGCTACTATATTCTATTCTGAGTCGTTCTCGATGATATGACCCAAAATGCAAATTATTGACATAGAAGCTGTGGAGCAAGTCCATAAATTGACTTACTTGGGAGCGTCGTGTCAGAGACTAGAGGGGCTGAAGCGGCTGTCACTTCGATTCAGCAAAGCTAATCAACCAACGTACAACTCCCCCCATTTGGCAATTACAGATTGTAGGCGACTTGTAGGGTTAGCTGGATCTATTCCATAAAGTTAATACCATGTTATAATATACGAATACCAAACGTGAAAGATGAGAAAGTCCATCTTACAGAACATTGACCTCACATTCAAGCCTCACTTTCTAATCACATTCATTGTTTCACTGTCGGAATTTAAATGTGATGGTAGATCGTCCAGGCTGGTGGAGCACTGACTTCCTGTTTTTCTACGTTAGTATTACCAAACTAACATAAAATCTAATAGGAAGGTCATACTTTTGCGGTAGAACTGTGGTGATCTAGATTCGATTCGACAAACTCTGTGACTTTTATCACGTAGAAAATTGCCCAAATCACGAAAAAAATGGTAGTCCGTTGGAGCAAGGTCTGGCGAATACGAAGGGTGATGAATGGTTTCTAATTGCAGTTCCTGTGAATTTAAAACGGTTTCTCGTGCTGTATGAGGGTCTCGCGTTGTCATGGACCAAATTTTTCTATCATTGTTAGTAGTTCGGAGTCAATATTGTTGGTAAGGTAACTTTAAACCATGCCGCGTTCATAAGCAGTCCCCTCTCCAAACGCAACATTCATATTGAAACTCGTATTCAAAAATCACTCGAATTTTCGAAGTATCCACATTTCTCGTTCAAGCTGAATGAAAAGCATTTGAAAGTCGATAATCGAATGTTGCACATTTTTTAGAAGAAGAACTACATAGGATAGAATGTGAATAAAGTTTCACTCAACAATATCAAACCATGAAGGTTCTATGGCTATTCAAAGTATCTATTACAATGGCAATTTCATACTTTAACCCCTATTGTAATACACCTACTATATAAAATTTATATAAACTATATAAACAAAATTCCTATTCACAATACCAATGCTTGCTCCTACCGGGATTCAAAGCAGCGCGGTCTTGGCTGCTAACCACTGTATACAAATATTTTAAATCATCTCATCAAATAACGAAACGTGAAATTGTCTTTACATTCTATGACTTTGTGTAAGCAGCTCTACATAGGCTATTGTAATTGTATTTTCGTGAACTAATGTAGGTCATAATAATTCATAAAACATCGCGCCCGCGGCGATGCTCCTCCAACGTTAACGAAGCTGTGGTTAAATACTGACTAATGTAGCCATGAAACAGAATAGCTGACATTTCTGATTATAATATCGTGTTCAGCAGAACATTACATTCATTATTAATAATTTTAACAGTTTTGAAAAAAGCACAGTGGAGTCAATTCGAATTACTATTTGGAAGCAATCAATGACACTAGGTTAGCTAAGCGAGTGCATATCGATTTTCGCAACACTCATTTATAAAATGATTATGTTAATAAATGTTTACGTTAGTAAAAATCATTATATTTCTCTCAAAAATAAACTTGTTGAAATAAAAGGAAAATTAAAAATCTTACATTCGTTTTGGAATACAAATTGATGTGAATACAAAAGACAAACTCAATATTTTTTCAGGGGTAATTTATTCCAACTAGTACAACATCCACCACCAGGCAGCCTGCCTTGATATTTCTAACAGAGACGCAGGTACCTCGACCGAGTGCGAGTGATGTATTGTCTCTTGCCGATGTAAGTGAATTACAAGTAAAATCGACGACTTGCTTGTTCAGATCTTCTCCATAATAAACCATCTGCCATTTTTCGGGATAAATTATAATTAATAGTTGATATAACAAGCAACAAACAGAAATTACCTATTTATTTACATGCGGCCTCTGAGTATACAAGTAGAAACGTTATAAGTCATTGCCCATCGTTAATTATACCAGATTGATGCACTAAAGAAATTAAATTTAAATTAGGTTACATTTTGTAAGTTTATAAGATTTAGTTTTATTCCACGTTACTTTTAGTTTGCTACAATTAAAAGTTTTGCTTTATTTTATATCTAAATATTTATCGTAAGTTCACCAAATGGCCAACGGAAGACCAGCGTTGGTTTTGAAACCAGCAAACATGCTGAGTTGAGACGTTTTTTTGAATCGAATATAGTAGAAATGTTTCAGTCTTTTTGTTTTTCGCTTGTTTATCAATCTTAAGTTTATTTTATACATTTTATATTTGCGTGTACATACTACTTATACGTTTTAAAAAATCCCATTCATGTAAGAAGGGAGGTCACCCCAATCTTTTGAATTAGCAAGTTAAGCTAACTTTAGTGGGACGTCGCTGACCACAAGGAGACAGTTCGCAGACTTTCTGTGGTTTGGTAATGCAATTAGACGGGTCACTGCACTTAAGATAAATATAACAGTATGTGAGGTTACCGAAACTCATGAAGTTACGTCTCGGCAATGCTGATATAATAATTTGTATTTGTAGGAAACAAACTGAAAGCTGGATCATTTATTATTTAAATAAATTCTGATGATAAAAAAATAGTATACATGGCAGCGTCTTACCTCAAACCGCATTTATCACGAGGAATGTTTCGACTAGATTCCTGCGACTCATTCAGCATCCATAAATACGAATTATAGGCTCACCATCATATTGTGTAGCATCCCACCACAGTATGGTTTTTAAGGAACCTTCTTTCACATGAGGTTTTTCCATTGAAACGCCATGCGTCCTATAAACAAGCAAGTACTGAAAGTCTCTGGACTGGCCTCTTATAAAATAAATAAAAAAAAAAACAATTCCTGACCTGGCTATTTGTTTTTGTATTTAACTAGAGAAAATATACGCTCTAGGATTTCCGCTGTTTGTTTAATTGTGAAGGCTCGACGGTGCTGCATGATTTAAAGGATGACCAGAAACTCGCGTGTGTTGACTCGCCGTACAATGATTGAAAATATAACGTAGGAGACTTATTGCCTGTATGTAATATTGTAACTAGTAGATTGCTCATAGTGAAATCTCCACGCCTCTGTGAAGAGCTCGATTATTTGGTGTTGTACAGAGACGTCGCTTAAGCGTGTCTTCTACCGCATTTATCACGGGGAGTGTTCCAAAGAGATCAGTGACCTGATTTTTGTCTCCGAATTTCACCTTCACACGATACGCCACAAATCGGGATATCATACACATCATCTGGATGTGTGGCGTTCCTCCACAGTGTGGTTTATAAGGAACTTTCTTCGACGTACAACTAAGCTGTGGAAAGAGCTTCCTTGTGCGGTGTTTCCAAGACGATATAACATGGGACATAAAAAGCGTACACCTTTTTAAAAGGCCGTCAACACTCCTGTGATTCCTCTGGTGTTGCAATAAAATGTGGGTGTTGGTGTTTTTCCTTCTATTCGCTTAAAAAAATCTGAATATATTACTTTGAATCTGGAAGAGAAAGTCAATCGGTGGAATGGGATCTTCCTCTTTCAAGATTTGTCTACATAAGTTAAGAAAAATCGGAGCATTGGTAAAACAATTTTTTCTGGTTTATTCGGTAAATCGAGACATAACACTACAGTAATACTTGAAAGCTAACAAGGGGCTACTACAGAGTCGTAATATGTCACTATGTGCTTGCCGGAGTTCTGAACAAGTTTGCGAAACAAGTCCTCGCAACTTCATCACGACAAAGCGACCTCACACTCTGATAAGGTAACGAATAAAAATTTGCCCTGTGCTTCCCTAGGGCGTAAACAGAATAGGGGAGTCTCAGGCCTAAGGATGACGTCACAATCGGGCCGGTCTTGTCCGGGTTACTTACCACACTCGCACAGTCTTTTGCAAAGGTAAGTGTCGAGGACCGCAGGCCATAACCACCTTGAGACGGCTCAGCCGGCCTTGTGTTTCCTTACAGAGACGCAGATATCTCGACCTAGCGATACGAAATATTTAACCTACCCCGGGTACAAAATTGAGCATAATTTTTTTGCCGGGGTATGTCTGTACGTTAGGGAGGATATCTGCTGTCAACGTCTCGGCAATTTTGAGGGTAGAGACCTGTCTACTGTCTGGCTTCGCGTACATTTAGGAGACCGCATCTATGCGTGAGACTACAGGTCCCATAATGGTAACGCAGAAACGGATATGGGCTGCGTTCAAGCGGAAATTGACGGCGTGCTTATACAGATCCTCTCCGCTGAAATCGTAGTCTTGGGTGATTTCAACGGGCACAATGCCGTATGGGTTGATTCACGTACCACAGACTACGCAGGGCGACCTGTGCATAATTTTGACTTAGTGTATGGTCTGTCCTAATTGGCTGAGTCGCCAACGCGGCTCCCGGATGTGGTCAGCCACACGCCATCTTTATTGGATCTTCTGCTGACTATACATCCTGATAGTTACCAATTCAATTTAATTCAATTCAATATTCTTTATTTGCGAATTCGCGACCAAGTTTCTGTCGACCCGGGGCTTGGAACGTCTGACCATTGCCTGGTCAGGACAGCTACATTCCTGTGTAGTGCCTATCCAACGCCCACGTCGTAGACCACCAGCGACCCGCCGCGTTTGGCACTACAAGTCAGCAGATTGGGATAAGATGCGTTCCTTTTTTGCATCCTACCCTTGGGGCAAGGTTTGTTTCCCTTTGTATGACCCCAGTGCCTGCGCCATTGCCGTAGTCTATGTGATACTGCAGGGCATGGATATTTTTATACCAAGCACTGTAGTACAGATCGGTGGCAGATCACAGCCCTGGTTCGATGCGTCAATCAAAACAGCATCTGACTGCAAATAACAGGCGTATCAAACTTGGGTTACGGCGCTGGGCTGAAAGGATACGAACTGCAAAGTTCTAAAGAGATAATATAACTATATAGATTTCCAGTTACCTGACTGGAACACGCAAGTTCTGGTCATTGTCGAAGCTTCTCTTGGTAACTTCAACCAGCCACATGAGGAATGACACCCTGGCCCATACGGCAAAAGAGAAAGCCGATTTACTGTGCGCTCTTTTTGCCTCCAACTCGACACTTGAAGACAACGGAAAAACACCGCCGACTATCCCGCGGTGTCAGAGCTCTGTAGCTAAAGTACAGTTCAGACAGAAAACTGTTCTGCGTTAAATAGCTGTTTTCGTTGGACGTCAGGAAATCGAGCGGGCCGGATGGCATTTCTCCAATCGTGCTTAGAACGTGTGCTCCTGAGTTGACGCCGGTGCTAACGCGTTTATTCCGACACTCTTATTCAAAAGACGTAGTCCCTAACTCATAGAAGTCAGCCCCTTATACATCCGATCCAAAAAAAGGAGACAGTTCGGATTCGGCATTCTACAGGCCTACGATTATTGTTAATACCTCCCTGCTCCCCAAAATCATGGAGAGCATAATTAACCGCCAGCTCTTGGTATACCTAGTATACACGTATGCCGTATACACCGGCCATGCAGGTCGACCAGTGCCGGGAGAAACTTGTGTATTCTATCAAGTCATCTCTTGAGAAGTTCGCGGAATCGGATAAATTGAACCTTGTCCAATTTAACCCCCAGAAGACTCCTGTTTGCACGTTTACCACAAAAAAATACCATTTGTCGTATGCACTGCACTGCTCTTCGACAAAACTTCCCTTAAAGCCTTGTCTATTATTGGACTCAAAATGTCGAGCGATTGCCAATTCCGTGGCCTCTGGAGGGCAAAGCCAAATTGGCTTCGAAGAAGCTGGGCATCATTAATAAAGCACGGCAATACTTCAAGCCGGCCCACATTCTAGCGCTCTACAAAGCGCAGGTCCGGCCACATATGAAGTATTGCCGTCATCACTGGTCTGGCGCACTACAGTATCAGCTTGATCCATTTGACCGCGTGCTACGCAGAGCAGCTCGAATTTCCGGGGACCAAGTGCTCTGTGAACGGCTGGATCACTTGGCGTTGCGGAGAGACGTCACTTCATTGTGTATCTTCTACCGCATTTATCACGGGGAGCGTTCCGAAGAGCTGTTTAACCTGATTCCTGCCGCCGAATACCACCTTCGCACGACACGCCACAAGTTAGGATATCATCCTCCCCATCTAGATGTGTGGCGGTCCTCCACAGTGCGGTTTTCAAGGAGCTTTCTTCCACGTAGTACAAATCTGTGGAATGAGCTTTCTTGTGCGGTGTTTCCGGGACCATATGACCTTCAAAAAAAGCGCGTTCACCTTCCTTAAATGCCGGAAACGCTCCTGTGATTCTTCTGGTACTACTAGAAAATGTGGGCGGCGATGATCACTTTACACCAGGTGAACTGTACGCTCGTTTGTCCTCCTATTCCATTAAAACAGATTTACTTTTTGAAGGCCTCAAATATTATATAATTGATGACGCTGTAACTGTACAATCAGGACCTTGTACCGTATTATTTATTTTTATTTCCGACAAGATAAGCTGAAAGGTATGTGATTTACATGCCCTGAAGAGGCGATGAATGCGTTCCAAGCGACAATTCAAGACGTCCCTTAAAAAAGAATGAATGTCGTCGTCATAATCGTGATTTGTGCCAATATTGTTGAGAATTTAGAATCTTACAGTATGACTTCAATATGTTCAACTCAAATGCCAGAACTACTTTGATGTGTGGTGTCAGGCTGGTTGTGAGGTATAAGAGCGGATATGAGTTGCAACTACACATTATAATACAGCACCGCTCAGGACTCTTAAATGGACACAAATCAATTGTATGCGGCAACCTTCAAGTTGGTATATAATGTAAAGTAATGTTTGTGTTTTAGCTATGCATTAAATAAGTCTGTATAGAATATTTCAGAGTTATTACATTTTTAAATAGTGTTAACTGATAGACCTATATATAACATAGTGATATGAGCCAGCATCCTAGTTAGGAGTTCGGTTCTATCGTCGAGACACCTCGAGTAATCCCTATGGAAACATAAAATCATTATCTTCATAAGCCTCGCACAAAATGCCAATTTGAATTCTATTCTATTTAGCTGTATTTAGAGAAAGGCTTATAATTCTTCCCCGGGGAAATTTATTTATTGTTTTACATATCAAACGACAATTATTTTAAATGTTTTTTTTATTTAATTTTTAAATGCTTTCGTGGGTTTTCATTAAAGTAATCATTATTTAAAACGTGTACACCTACCTACCATCTACCACCTATATTAAGAAACATTGAATACAAGCTAAAGTCAAAGTGAAATAAAAAATATTCAATTAGGCTTATACTAAGCGCTTTTGAATCGCCACTATAAATATTTCTTTTAAATTAATGAATTTACCATATTATGTTCGAAAAAGTGGAGGTCTTGAGAACAACATACAAGAAACTCAACGGCTACCATTTTTTAATGAAATAGCATACTTTATCCTACTAATATTATAAACGCGAAAGTTTGTAAGAATGTATGGGAGTCTGGATGTAAGTTTGTTACTCTTTCATGCAAAAATAACTGAATGGATTTTAATAGAACCTTACAATAATATAGCTTACACACCAGAATAACACATTGAACATTTAATTTTTACGAATTTAGTGTGAAATATCCATAATATAACGATAAGTGTCAAGTAATTAGGAAAAAAATCTGCCATCTGCAAGCAATTCATTTATCCGCCGCAAAAACGGTAGGAGTTACAAAACTTAAAATGTCCTACAAAAAGCCCGCACCCGCATATATCAATCATCATATTATACATTCGTACCTATCTATCCTTACAAACTATAGCGTTTATAATACCTATCATCATATAAAAATACTATGTTCCAATTTACATACATTAAACAATATAGTTGTCCCAAGACTTATAACTGGAGAAGGGCTGCACCGATTTCATGACAAATAAGAAAATAATATAACCAATTGATCTACTTAATCGATTTTTAAAATTCTGTTATCAATACAAAGCCACATTTTTCGTGAGTGTCAAAGGCTATATTTTACTAACCCGAAATATGAAAAGACTTTTTCGTGGTAGTAGGATTAGAAAATAAAATCGGAGAAAAAACAGTCGAACACTAAAAATAATTTATATGACAAAACAACGTTTGTCCGGTCAGCTAGTATAATAATAAACATAATAGATTAGTTTGTAGCTGCATCCAATAGATTCAGTATTTATAATGACGATTCAAAAGGACTTAGTTTTAAGCCTAGTTGAACAAAGTTTATTTGACTTTCACTTCCTAAAAGACCACCACCGCTCCTGTGATTCCTCACCAAAGGTTTTCATAGAAACGCAGAATCTTAAATGTCACTGGCTGTTTTATGTAAAACTAAGCTTGTTAATTTGAAACGTTTAAATTGTAATTTGGAAGCAGTTGAATTAAGATTGAAACGATAAATACAGCCAGATGTTGTGCTCAAAGGGGAGTTGGGCGAGTTGAAAATGAAAAGACTTAGGACCACGTACATATACTACGACGTGGAGCAAGTTAAGTAGACAACCATTTACCTTTGCCTTACTTAAAGGGCACTGCATCTAGCTTTAAGTGATGATAGGTTGCACTACGAGCTGGACTGATCGAAGCGTTCATTGAGTGAAATGTACATTTATAACTTTAAACAATGGCGATTGTATTCCAGGTGATCACTTGCATTGCACCACTCTGCATACTGCATCCATGCTCAACTTAAACATATTTTTCACTCATTCGGCTGTGCCTATTCTGTCTCCTGTGTGTCCATACAATTGGAAACATAAGAGTGTTAGCAATATCTGGAAAATCGGCACTTCATACGAACGAATATTTGTTTATTGCTATGATTGTGTTTCCATCGTTGGGAATCCCAATTCCCAGCATTGGCTTCGAGCACTGTTGTGGCAGACTGCAGACTATCAATAACGAACGTCTGATGTGTTTATCTTCACAGTTATTATAAATGTTAAAGACCATGGAATTGAAAAAGAACATGTATAGCACACACGGCACATAACCATCTAGTAATTATTCTGTATCGAATGGCCACATTAATATGGTTACAGTCAAAATAAGAGGTACTATATTATATACTATATAAAACATTTTATTTTAGAAATGGTCTCTGTAGAGTAAAATTTTCCCATTTATATATCTTTAGGAATTGAATAATAGTGTATTGAAATCCAATACACATCACTATCGTGGTCAACAATAGTTTTACCGTTACCGTTTTACCGAGCTCATCACAACAACCGGCTCCTCGATGATCCGCGATCCGTAACTCTCTCATTGTGTGCTCCTCCTCCAACAGATTATGTTATCAGTGTTTTGTTGAAGCCCTTCCGCCGACCGTCTTAACTCTCCAACTTTATATCGGTCCTGTTTTTGTACGTAAGTTGATAAGGTTCTTATACAACCTTATCGTTAGTGCCAGTGCCATTTTCCGTAGCTCCTGTAATCCGACGCAGTGAGCACGGCTGACGATCAGCCGCCGATCTGATTGCGGGCACTAGTTCTCACCGGATTATATCTGAGGTCACTGCCTAGGATTCGTAGTTATCTTCTTTTGATTTTTCTTTCCAACGTTGTTTTCCGCAACTCGAAGTTATTTAAGCTATTTTGCGTGTGCTTCGTAGTTATTTTAATAACAATCCAACAAACATCCTTCCGACCAATCGCTCTATAAGGCCAGATCCAAATTAAAAAATATATAATAAGAATTGCTGATAAGGATTCATATTTATTATGATATATTTATGCTCGTTTCACTTAGTACGCGGGCCAAACATCATTGTATCGAGATCTAGAACTTATATTGCATCGCTCCATTTAGATTAAAATTATATTATATTACACTTACTCGATTAATATTTCGGAGAAACAGCACCAATCATCATAATCACTGTACCTGATCTGTAATCTCATATGTCCTCGTCTTCCTTAAAAAACAATTCAACATAAATTACTGTTTGCAATATTTAAAAGATTAGCTAATTATATTATTATATATTTTTTTTTTAATTAATCACTCCAAATCTGAACGGATATTTAGAATAATCACAAAGAATACTTAAAATGTTTATTGAAATGACGACCCATATAGCACAATGGTTAGTGACCATGGTCACTGAGCTAGAGGTCCCTGGTTTGAATCCTATTTGTGCGGGTGCAAAAATTTATGTGATGAATATAGGTGTTTGTTTCCGAGTCATAGATGTTTATAAGCTTATTCTATGTTTATAAGTATTTATGTATGTTTAAGTTTCCATTGTACAGGCTATGCCTAGTTTGGGGCAAGACAATTTGTGTAAAAATGTGTCATTATTATTGTTATTAATAAGTGAATAATATAATTATGTATTATTTTCCTTTCATTCGGAAGTGAAACGCATACTCGTATTATAGTTTTATCTTTCTTAGCTTAAGCTTAAGCAAAAGGAAAATCTAAGTAGGTAAGTTATTGTATAGTATTACTAACATTATAATTATACATTCAAAGGTATCATTTCTTATTAAAAAAAAATAAAGAAGTGAAAATATAAATAAAATGCAATTGATAATGAGAGCAAATGCGTCCTCATAAACTTGTTACAAAGTTAGGAACTCGTCTACTTAAAATAAAAAACTCTTTCAAAAATTGATTAAAATGAAAACTAATCATATCGCTGATCCTTTATCTGTTAGGTCGATGCGGGGAGACTGGGGGCAGTAACATTTGTGCGATCCTCATCAAACAATGTTTTTGAGCATTATTTTTGGCGCGACCCTACCGTACCACCCCATAGGATGATATTTCTGGAGTTGTGGGCGGGCTGCGTACATATTATTTTAATGAATTTTCAAATTAGTTTTTGTGTAATATATTGATAGATTTATAAGCCGATATAAAATGTGAAAGTGTTGAGATGGCAACCGTGTGATTGTAAAAGCATATGCCATCAAAAAAAAAAACGTGTAAAAAATGCAAGTCTCGTAACGCGTTGTTCTCCCGTAAAGTGTTCAATGTAATACCAAGTCTGCCAATTTATTAAGTCCCTACTTCCTTCTGTATTATGATGTATCGTAATAAGCTAACTTAAAAACGTCTTATAGTGATCATATCAATTTTGAAAATCTATTGTCTTTTTAATAATTAGACTTACTTGTCCCTGGCATGACACAATGTATAATTTTTTTTTATGAAAATAAGGGACAAGACGACAAGGACGTTCAGCTGATGGTAATTGATACGCCCTGCCCATTACAATGCAGTGCCGCTGCCGTGCAGGATTCTTGAAAAACCCAAAAATTCTGAGCGGTACTACAACTGCGCTCGTCACCTTGAGACATAGGATGTTAAGTCTCATTTGCCCCGTAATTTCACAAGCTACGGCGCCCTTCTGACCGAAACACAGTAATGCTTATTACTGCTTCACGGCAGAAATAGGCGCGGAAATATTAAAATACAATGTTTATTTTTTACATTGAAATACATTGTACATGTACATGTATTTTTTAATTATAATACAATGTATCGTTTTTTAATTAAAATACAATGTGTCTTTTTTAAAATTAAAATACAATATATTTTTTTTAAATTAAATTACAATGTCTTTTTCATCCACTTCATTTGCTGCATAATGTCGTCGCATCAGGACATCACGGCCTACGAGTGAGTGGGCCAGACGAGACCTGCCGACGACTGCAGGAGGCTCATACCTTCATATCACCTTATTTATTATCCACTTACATAGGCTGCACTAAAAGTATCGGGAATGGAATATTTCCACTGTTCCTGTCATATTAAAATCTTTTTAATTGAAATCTCCTTGGTTTAAAAAAGATTCTCGGACTTGTCACAAGGTCTTGTCAAGCTTGTTTAGTCGTTGAGAAAATGGAATGACTCGAGAAAATTCTAGAGCGATGATTAATTACGACTTTCGAAGTGGTTTAACACAAAAACAGTGTGTTGACCGGATGATTTCTGCATTTGGTGATAAAGCCCCATCCAAAACCATAATTTATCGCTGGTTTGCTGAACATCAACGTGGACGTGTCAAGCTCAGTGATGATCCCCGTCAAGGTCGTCCAAAAACTGCAGTCACCAAAGAAAACGTTGATGCTGTGCGTAAGGTGATTGTGGAAGATCGACATGTGACATACCGCGAAATTCAGGCAACTTTATAAATTGGCATGAGTCAAATATAAATAATGTTGTATGAACAATTAGGTGTAAAAAAGTTGTTTTCCCGATGGATACCGCTTTGCTCTGTGAAGAGCAAAGCGAAACTCTCGAAAGATTTCACGCAGGATCCTCAAATGCTGTATACAACATCGTATCAGGAGACGAATCCTGGATATATGCGTACGAACCCGAAACAAAAAACCAGTCACGAGTTTGGGTGTTCGAAAATGAGTTAAAGCCAACAAAAATTGTTCGTTCACGGAGTGGTGCAAAAAGAATGGTGGCCACGATTGTCTCCAAAACCGGCCATGTTGCGACTATTCCTCTTGAGGGACAAATAACGGTTAATGCAGAATGGTATGCTAGCATTTGTTCACCACAGGTCGTTTCAGAACTCCGTAAAGAGAACTGCAACCGCCGCATCATCCTCCATCAAGACAATGCGAGTTCTCACACCGCGCACAGAACAAAAGAGTTTTTCGAGCACGAAATCATAGAATTATCAGACTATCCGCCGTACAGTCCCGACCTAAGCCCTAATGATTTCTATACTTTCCCTAAAATAAAGAATAAATTGCGTGGTTAGAGATTTTCATCACCTGAAGAAGCTGTGGACGCTTACAAAACGGTCATTTTGAAGACTCCAACTTCCGAATGGAATGGTTGCTTCAATGATTATTTCCATCGTTTGGAAAAATGTGTCAAATTTCACGGAGAATACTTCGAAAAGCAATAAATAAATTTTTAAATAGTAATGTTGTGTCACTTCCTTGATTCCCGATTTTTTCAGTGCCGCCCTCGTATTATCTTACCTCCACGTGGCTGGGAAGCTGTTGTAAACCTGCATTTCGCCTAGCTGCAGTGAATAGGACCTTCTGGTAGTGAACTCTTTCTGCATATAAGTTGGTAAAGTGAAATTAAACCTAAGTTATCAATTCTACTTGCATCAGGTGATATAGCTTTAAAAATAGCATAATCTATATCTTCATATGTAAGGGTCTGACAGTGATTAATCTTTTTATATGTTTATAATTTTTTCACTACAATATATTTTTTCACTTTCATATACTTTAATTTGAATTACTTAAAACATAATAATTCCTGTAATTATAAATCTAGTAATTATTTTATTTAAACTCAGCATATTGTTTTATATAAATAAGATGATAAATGCATCGGAACCACTTCTTAACAAGTTAAAAACTTTTCTTACCATTTACCGTGAAACAAGAAGTTATTATACCACTAACCACATAATATCATACTATTATATTCATTCTTCTTCAGTGGACAGTGAAATCGTACTACTAAATAGAAGAAGTGTTACAATGATTTGCATCATTTGTCTGTGATTATAACAGCTGCTTTTTGTTCATGATAAATATGTATATATTATTTGATAATGGTTCATATCACACTATGATAATAACAAACATCTTTGGAGTGTATATGGGCTGAATGTTTGGTTGCCAATCCGCAGCCCGGAGGCTATCGGGGTCGTTGACTCTTTACCCCTGGGAAGTGGCGTGTGATGTGGCTTGTGAGTTGCGGAACCCGGCAACCTTTGTCATAGAAAAACTCTTTATCCGCTCTGCCGCCCTGGTATAATAGCCAACGTAAACATCGCCCTCCGGCTTCCAAATATCGCTTTGACGTTTGGGAAATAAAGTGTTTCCTCGATGTCTGTTGGGATTTTAAAATACGAATAATATTTTTGTATTCATGTATTAAAAGGGTAGCGAAGAAAGTTCAGACCCAAATCAATCCATCTGCGTGACAGTTTTAACTTGCTGTACTTACATTAATACCGAATGATGCCTGTTGTGTTGCTTACATACTTTTTCATTTATTATTTCATTTTTATTCAAATTCAAATATTCTACCATCCATTCGAAAAAGTATTCCTCAGACCACAGAAGAATGGATGCAAGAATTTTTTTGTTGGCTATCTTCTTTCTTTTTAACAAAATTTTGTTACAAAATAGTTTCGTAAAATTATATTTATTACAAACTCATACTCGCAAATTCTTTCGCGTACTCATATGACTGAGCAGTGTATCTATCTTAAATGAAGATATCGCAATAGTTTTTAAGGGCCAACTGTCTAAAGAATAAATATTACAAGACTTAATAGAAACCTATTAAGTAGCTTTTCCATGATGCGCGCACAAATGATAGATGTTACTGTTAGATACGTTATAGCCAAACCTGTATCACTTGAATATTTCTGAACAATTCTTTTGAATTTCGTCAATTAATTCTTTCGTATATTTTCTGTTTGTAAAAGCATACGCCCAGTAAAAGACTTACCAACTCAACTTAACCCAGTAGTACCTAGGCATAACAAATTTATGTTTGTTCGTGGTGTTGTTGGACATTATGATTATCAGAGATTCTGGGAAATTCTCTAATGTGCCTGTACTAACATACTTAGGATTATTAATTATATATTGAGATGGAACACTTTACATATTTATTTCTGATAATTTATTCAATAAGCGTTATTTTGCGGAATCCATAATTATCCAGCACTGTGAACTGGCACGAGACTGCCAGAATTTGTCGAATCAACATCTCCTGAGGATGCCTCGTGTTGAGGCGAAACTGATATTTTCGGACAGTTTTTTACCAAATGGGCATAAACAATCTATAAACCGACACAACTGAATTAATGTATTGTAATGTTGGGGTGTGATAATTACTACTTCGGGAGAACGTCGTCGTCTTCAAATTCAAAACTCAAATAGTTTAATTACTAAGTTCTTATACCTATATTCCAGCTCCACTATTAGACCATGGTTAACATTTAGCAGCAAAATGCACAAAAGCGATCAAAATACTAATTTCCGGATGTATATAATATAATTATATTATGCATGGCACAAACGCATACAGTTTCTAAGCTCATTTACTTTGCCAGATCTTATCAATATTTTATTTATTTAGAGAATTTTATCTCTTTATGTAGTGATTTCAGGTCTTGCAAGCAAGCAAATTTAACATCTCCTTATGGGAATAAAGAACTTTCTATCGCTTACAGTTAAATCATTTACAAATTCTCGTCGTGTACAAGGGTAAGGGGAGTAAAAATATCGATTAGAACAATTATACAATTATTCAAGTTCGATCGTTAATTTGTGAACGCTCAAACAGAATTTTTAAATACATGTAAAAAATTAATTACGAGTGTCCGCGTCAGTTTTGCAGTCACATTAATAATTTATGCTTTGTGCGCAGTTAGTATGTAACATTAATAGGTTTTTTTATGAATACCAACAGTTTTGATCTATATAATTCCGTATATATTGGTTTGCTGTTTTGGTAACTAGATGTCAACAAGCACCCATCAAACTATAAAGAGATGGCTTATCGTTACTCTGCTTATGTTCCTGTGATGAAGTCTTTGTAATTACTGGTATCTGATATAAGAAGGATATGTAACAGAAAAAAATGATGTCTAATAGGAAAAATAACTTATAACTCTCAGACCGATACCTTGGAATGGAAACACAAAATAAATAATAGGCAACCACGTGGCTTATATGGTCACTGGCTGAAATGTTATATTCATCTAACTATTTCCGTATAACATTCAATATGCAAACAAATTATTTATTCCCATAAGTATTGATTGTGTAATCGTTATGAAATTTCTCTAATGACATTTTTGACAGCTAGCAAATATGAATCAAAGTAAACATTGGAAAAAATATAATGCGTTGTTCCAATTCACTGGAATTTTTATTTTAAAAGGGCTTGATGTAACTTAGTGATTGACAAAGCGAATTAGTCCTTATTTCTTTCATTAAATGTTTTATCCTAGGAAATTGATGGATATTTTTTTTATCAACTCAAAACCAAATCGGAAATAGTTTTCGGTATGAAATGACGGTTTTGAAAACTATTTATTTTAAAAACTGTGTTTTTCTAAATATCCAGAGGAACGCGGAAAGACCTAAATCCACACAAAACACATTCCACAGATGTGCAGTTAAGAGAGTGGATCAGAATGTACTTATTATTGATATTGTGAGGCAAGAATCAAGAATTTCAAGTCAAAGTCAATGAAAAAATTTGAGATCATTTTTGTAATCCAAGACAGCCGCCTTCGGTTCCGAAGTATTAGCCTGAAAGACGTGTGATAAGTTATTCTTTCTATTAGACATTAATTTTTTTCTGTTGCATATCCTTCTCGTATCAGATACCAGAATAACAAAGAATTCATTACAAAGAACATAAACAGAGTAATGATAAACCAAAGCCCCGTCTCTTGGGTCTTCCGACTTGTCTTCCATTTTCCTACCTTCAGTATCCATCTTACTCTGCAGATATTTCTAGCTTCCTGCCATTTTAGTTTTAAAGTATGTTCAAGATAATCTGAAAGCTTGGTTCTTTCTTAGAAAATATATAGCACCTTTTTTTTTTCAAGTATAAAACACATTATAAATATGCTCCAAACTCAGTTCTTGTAATTGGTTGTCCCAAACTCTGCTGTCCCCAATAGATCCTGTAAATGAAATTACAAACAGACGAATTAATGCCAATTAAATTCCTTCGAGTGTTTAATATTAATATCACCTCAGGAAGGCAGAGATATAATTTGAACTTAGTTCACGAGATTAACTTGCGGGATGTTGACTTTCAATAGTTTCGATACATATTTCCTATTGGTCTATAGCAATTCAGAGCAACACCTAAAGACGCTCTCTCTAAATATGTACGATAACATCAGAATTAGAAGATTCAGAGGATTGAGAAGGGCACATATTTGCATAAGTTTCTTAGTCTGCGCCTGTGGAATTATGTTGTATGTAATAATGATAATATTACTTAACTCTACATCTTTATTCAAATGAATTGTTTCTACTCAATACACGAATTTTACCAAACAAAGTGGTAACTGGCACCAATACTATTTTTACCCATAATAATAATATATTTTTTTGTGATTTTTTTTACTACATTATCTCTTAGCATTTCATTAATTATTGTAATTGTGTATTGTAGGGTCATTTAAGTATGGCTTTACGTTAGTCAAATTAAAAGTAGCCGTAATTATCGATTGTGTTAGGTTATAATATTGTGAAACCAAATCACAAAAATATTTGCATGTGTGTCAAGACGAAACGCCTGCTCTTAAATTTGTAACAATTTTACTTGTGAATGTTTCTAGCAAATAAAGAAGTTTGACTTTGACCACAAGCGTAGGTACTGATATATTAATATCTTATATTATTAGTTAGTAGACGGGCGGCGGGCGACGGGCGAAGAGCACAGTCAACACTTGATACAACAGAGCTCATTCACTTATTACATTTTAACGAGCCGATGAGGCCAATATTTTATCGATATTGCGATATTTAATGCTTTATTTATAACGTTGTTGAAGTTTGGAACTCGATACAATTTTGATGTCGAACTCTTCATATTGTATAAAACAGATCCTTGATACAAATAAATCAAATAATTAACATTTTTTTATGTAAACCTGGGACGAGACGAGCAGGACGTTCAGTTGATGATAATTGATACGCTCTGCCCATTAGAATGGCACTCAGAATTATTGAAATATCCAAAAATTCTGAGAGGTACTACAATTGCGCTCGTTACCTTGAGACATTAGACGTCAATTCTCATTTGCCCAGTAATTTCACTAGCTTCGGCGCCCTTCAGACCGAAACACAGTAATGTTTACACATTATTACTTCATGGCCGAAATAGGCGCCGTTGTGGCACCCATAATTTAGCCGGCATCTGGTGCAAAGGAGTCATCATCCCACTGGTGTATTAATTAATCAGGAACAACATTATATTAGTTTGGTTTTAGTTCTTATATAGAAATGATAACCCAATAATTGTTTTAAATATAGGAAACAATCTATAATGTATAATTTTTTCTATTGGTTTTCACTTGATTTACGTCTTTAAATTAGTTCGATAGTGGGAGGCAATGTATAAAACTATGGGAAAGCACCCACTAAGTTGTTTCAAACGAGGCTGTGGGTGAAAATTGTATCAGATATCTTCGTCGATATCTAACAATTGTATCAAATTATTTATATTTTTGATCGACGGAAATTTAGATGAGAACATAATATTAAAATAATACGTGTATTAATGATACATGGTCGTATCAGTGACACAGTCTTGTGTGAACTGTTTCATCAATCATCAACTCAATACGTACCGTCAACGTTATGGCTATACAAAAACGGTAAATATATAATAAAATTATTCATTTAAATAATATTTTTTAATAAATAACACCAAGTGCATTATGCACATAACAGTGCACATTTCTAATAAAACATCTAGCAAGAGTAAAACAAAGTATCTAGTTAATTCTGCAGTGACTGCCATCCCGAGGGTCGACTGGGAGAGTGTTCAGGAAACGAGTTAGCACTAACGAAGTGCTCAAAGGAGTTCGATTCCTGGTGGTTCAATTGATTAAGATCATTTGTTCAAATGTTCCCGGCTCGCACCGCACAGTACTGTAATACTGACGTAGTTGGAATCACCCACGTGTAACCGTAACGAGGATACTTTTGCTCGTTTTTGCCCAGTCTTTATTATTGACTAGTGACTAGTGGCCGGCGCTCACTTCATTCACACTTAGATTTATAGACGATTTTGTGACTACTGAAGTAGTGTGTTTGAAAGAAACAATAATATATAATATCACAACCGAACATGACCTGGCAGATAAGTATTTTATTTTGCTCATTGTAAACACAGTACTTTATACGATTAACGGGAGTTTCACATATTAAAGTAAAGTATTTTTTTTTAAATATAATATGACATGTAGTTTTAATTTTGTGGTGTTATTAATAATTTAGTAAAATTAACTTTAAGTTTGTACATCAAAACTTAGAAATCGTAACACCTTGTGATTAACTAAGTTGTTTTGTTTTAAAATTAATACTTTTTGGAATGCACCCTGGGTATCTAAAGGGCAATTCAAAATATTAATAGACAAGAGCGAGAATAATGTACAAACGTTCATTTCTCTTCTTGGGTGAAAAAAAAGCAGCAGCTAATTAATTTAGAACACGAGCCCGCAGAAATTAAAGCATAAATATGAGATGTATTTATTTTATTTATATATTTATGTCTACCCTCTTTAATTTACACGACACGAGGGCGCAGGGGACAAAGCAACAAGGAGGAAATATCTCTTTTATGTTTTCCTAACAAAAGATCAATCAGTAAATTACTTGACTTCCTAAAGGAATACAGAAATAATATGTATGTATTGTAGTAGGTATGTAGGTAGTTACTTCTTACCGGAACGAAACCTATAAAATTACTACAAAATTAATACTAGTTATCAAAATTATTTGAAAATTTTCACAGTTTCATCATAAAATAATCGTTAGAATAAAATCCCTTGATTTGAAATATCCAATAAAACAAGTTAACGTTAACAAGACGACCGGCTCGAGAACAAGGTTTGCTCTTGTTGTAAAAGAAAAATGTAAATTTTCTCTAACGAACCTAATCCTTATTTTGTATGTTGCTTGTTTTCTTCAACCATAAATAAATTAATTTATATTACTCGTAGATGTAAAGTGTACCCAAACACATTGTAACAGAGTTTATTTTAGATAAGGCAGATATGTTTGTATTCAGTGAGGCAATAAAGTTTTGTTTGCTGTGTTTGGTAACTTCACCCCGCTCTTGAATAGATAGTTTAAGTTGTGACTAAGCAAAATCTAGGTACTTTACTAAAATGTATTCATAATAATATATGATAGTGCATTATAATTCTTCTAGATTAGATTATTTAGATAGAAACTAGTTGGATAGGATAGCTATCATTTTATGAAGACTATATAGCCAGTCTTCTTCATCATCTGTAATCGAGGTAGACGTTGCGTCTTTCTGATCCAGTCTAAACTAAGAAGTCCCATCTGGGCTTAGCGGATTCTTTGCTAGGTCTCGCAATGGGACTGACAAAATTTTGTTCAATTCAACCCCAACAAGACACAAGTTTATGAGTTTACCGCTAAAAAGTCTCCCTATAGCCCCTCGATTCGAGATCACTCTCCTAACTACCTCAGCCTGTAATGGCATACTTGCCGTCGATATAACGAGCGACTTCTAGCAGCTTCAAATTTAGAACAGAATTGTTGTTAGTCAGAGTGTGTAAGTCAAGGAAAAAGTAAAATATTATTGCTATTTCGGTTCCTTTATTTAGATACACCAAGTGCATAAATAACTTTGTATTCCCCTATAATATATATGAGATAATTGATTTATTTATGCAGTTGGTTTTGTGTGGCAAGCATACGTGGCACTTTCGGGAGTTACAAGTCTGGGCGGCTTACATCTAATTAATGTCGACTTTTGAAGTATTTAAGCGCAGGAACCCTCAATTTGTGAATACAATAGACTGAGAAGCATGTACCGTCCAGACTTGTCAAATATTATATTTATATCTTAAATGATAGTACGGAACTCTTCACGTTCAAGTCTAACATGAAATTGACTAGTTTCATTTATCTATCTAAGAAAGATAAGCGAGAAAAAGGAGAACTAAAGTAATTCACTACTCAGTCACAAAAACTAAGAATTGTTCCAAAGTAACTGCTGGGGAGAGAGTTTTCATAAAGTTGCCTTTAGAAACTTTAATGAGCAGTTCTGTTTGATACAAGGACTTCGAGGACTGTATTTTGTTCCATTTCTTTTGAATATTTCATGTTCTCTGCTGGAGTAAATGACATCTTTTACATTTTTTAAGCTCTGATATGCCTACACGTCCCGCACTACCGCAGAAGCAACTTGCTGACTTGTTTTGGAGCCAAACCCGATGCCGGCTAATTGAAACGTTATAACCACTTGTGTTTATAATATTAGAGCTATCTTAATGCGGTTTATGTTACGGGTTTCTACATAAACAAGCTTGGTTATTGTAAACAAAAAACATGATTTATGGTAGATTCGTTTTGTTAATGACGCCGCTCTTTCAGAGTTGTACGAAAAATTGTGACTAAACGCGTCAAATTAAAATATTATAATTGAATGTTTTGTATTATTTTCTACTATAGTCTCTTTCTATTGGGGAACATAATAATATAGTTATTACAATGTTGCCCCACTTGCATTACAATCTAGCCTTAACTTAGACTAATAAGTAATTCTACTTTATCTTAAACTGCTAGATAGATTAAACTAAGAATGTATCCATTAACACATTTCTTAATGTCTCTGTTGAATATCAAGCTCCAGTTGTGGCTTCTGGTGGTCTTGAATTAAAATACCTTGTTTCACAAAAGGACTGTATTACGTAATTGATAGATGCAAGTTAATATAATGCTAGCGTTAGTGCATGTGCGCGCGGGTCAAGTTCTTAAGGCGACTGGTTCCGCCGTCGGCCTCGGTGCGAGCGCCGCTCCGCCACGAACGCAAGCCCCCACTCTCGCCGATGAGACGACAGGAACATATTCCCCGGGTTGAAGTAGTAAGGCTTCAAGAAGTCTCCGATGAAGGCACGGGCAAAGGGCAAAGCATGTTGTATGCCCGTGTTATGACTCCCTTTCTCGTCGTAATGTCGGCAACTCTGCTGCGCCCGTCAGACCCAGGATGAACATTGGTGACTCTGCCCAAGAGCCACAGAAGAGGAGGAAGATGGGAGTCCCTCACTAGCACCATGGTACCTGGTTTTAGGTCTTGATAGCCTGTATGCCACTTGGCCCTTTGCTGCAAAACAGGGCGAGGCAGGCGCTGCAGGTTCACATCGTCTGGCATCTGAGGACGAGGAACAGTAGTGAGCGGTCGTCCGATTAAGAAGTGAGCGGGAGATAAATAAGATAGGTCACTAGGATCGGTGGAGTGAGGTGTTAAAGGTCTAGATTTAAGAATTGCCTTTATTTGAATGAGAGAGGTTGAAAGCTCTTCATAAGTAAGATGAGTTAAGCTCATGACTCTACGTAATAAAGTTTTAATGGATTTAACAGCTGCTTCCCATAAACCGCCAAAATGCGGACTGTATGCAGGAATAAATTTAAATTCTATACCTTCGTTTGCAATGTCATTGGAAATAGAATTGGATGAAACTTGTAGAAGACCTGAAAGCTCATTAAAAGCTCCCACAAAAGTAGTGCCGTTGTCGGAGAATACCCGCTGAGGCTTACCACGTCGACTAATAAAGCGATTAAAGGCTGCTAGAAAGGCCTCTTTAGTGAGGTCTGAGACTAGCTCTAGATGCACGGCTCTAACTGCAAAACATACAAAGACGCAAATATAAGATTTAATTAATTTACATCCTCTGCCCTTCCGGTCGGCTATCAGCACTGGCCCAGCGTAATCTAAACCTGTATTCAAAAAGGGAAATTGTAGTTGTGTTCTCTCGCTGGGTTAGTTGCTCATGACGACTTGAATAGGTTGAGCTTTAAAGCGCGTGCAACGAACACAATTACGTACAGTTTGCTTAGCTAGGTTTCTACCTCCAAGAGGCCAGTATGTGAGCCTTACATTGGCAAGAAGAAGCTGAGGACCAGCATGAAACAGTGATTTATGATATTTAAGAAATAATATTTTAGTTAAATGATGTTTACTACATAATAAGACTGGATGCTTTACGTCGTAACTATAGTTAGAGTTTTGAAGGCGTCCACCGACGCGAATAAGGTTATTAGAATCAATAAATGGACTAAGACTTATAAGACGATTCTTTTTAGGGAGTATTTGATTATGCTTAAGATGATTATATTCCTCAGGGAACATTTCCTGCTGAGAAATATATATAATTCTGTTATAAGCTGAAATTAATTCGTTACTCGTTATATAGGATTTATTTTTATTATTGGGACTACGACAATTGTAAATAAATCTTAAGATATATGCAAAAACTCTATTCAATTTTGTAAATGAAGACATTTTATGAATTAAATCTGAAAGTACGTTAATGCTTTTACTATTACAATGTGTAACTGTGTGAAGTGAAGTTTCAGGTAATGTTTGTGGTGTATTTGGAGAAGGAGGAAAATGTATGGTTCTCTCATGGAGGAATTGAGGACCTGACCACCAAAGAGTGGACGCGCTGATACAATCAGCCTTCACCCCCCGAGAAGCTAAGTCTGCAGGGTTGCTTCTAGAAGGTACATAACGCCACGTCTGGTCAAGTGTACATTCCTGAATCTCATTAACTCTATTTTGAACAAACTGATTAAGATTACTTGGTTGTGTGGAAAGCCATCCTAACACTATTGTGGAATCGCACCAAAACAAACAATGACTGAAGACGTTGGTAAGTGAATTGCATACCTTCAAATAGAGACGTGTACCCAACAAAGCACCACATAACTCCAAACGTGGAATAGTGGTTGTTTTAATGGGAGCAACCTTGTTTTTAGAGGCCAAAAGACGAACACAAACCGTCCCATCGACTGCGATTGTCCTTACGTAAATACAAGCACCATAAGCACGTTCGGAAGCGTCTGTAAAAGTATGAAGTTCAGTTACCAAAGGATTACTACAAGACACCCACCTAGGAATACGAATAGAGTTAAGAGCTGGAAGTGATTCGATAAATTCGATTAATTGATTCTTTATTTCTAAAGGTGCTTCATCGTCCCATGTACATTTAAGAATCCACAGTTGCTGTAATATAAATTTAGCTTGAACTGTGCAAGGTCCCACTAGACCTAAAGGGTCAAATACTTGACTAACTAACGATAATATGTTACGTTTACTAATAATGTTTGATGTAAATGTGAAGTTGACAGAATATAATAAATGATCAGAATTACAATTCCAATATAAGCCAAGAGTTTTGCTAGGAAGAATTTCATTTAAGTTCAAAGTTTTATTTTGAGTATCTGTACATATATTGCTAATAGACTGAAGAACTTCAGAACTATTTGATTGTAATTTTCGTAGGTGGAACCTGGCTGATTCGAGAGCTTTCATTACACCTTGGCACAGCTTTATTACTGACTCGATCGAGTCACCACCACCTAGATAATCATCAATATAAAAGTCGCGTTTAATACTCTCTCTAACACTAGATTCTAAACATTGGTCAGCTAAAGACACAAGACATTTGGTTGCCAAATATGGAGCTGAAGCGGTACCGTAAGTTAACGTATTAAGTGTGTATGACTGCAATGGATCTGATGAATTGAAACGAAAAAGTATTTGCTGAAGAGAGCGCTGAGAAGGTTCAACTAAAACGGCTCTATACATCTTCTCTATGTCACCTGTGACCACGAACTTGTGTTGTCGAAACCTCAGAAGGATGGCTAAGAGGTCTTCCTGTATAGTGGGGCCCACCCTCTGTATGTCGTTGAAAGACTTGCCTGATGTCGTACGGGCGGAAGCATCGAAGACTACACGGAGCTTTGTTGTAGAGCTGCTCTCTCGTACAACGCCGTGATGTGGTAAAAAATATTTGACTTGATTATGTGTATTTAATTTGCTGTTTTTTGTCATATGATTCAGATCTATATATTCTTGAATGAATTTATTGTAACGCTCTTTATAAGTAGAATCTTTTTCAAATCTACGTTCTAGGGAATGGAAACGTTGCTTGGCCATTGCATAAGAGTCACCCAAGCTTTCAGGCGAGTCCTTCAACGGAAGAGTGACGACAAATTGACCATGTTCGTTTCTGTGTGTGGTTTCATGAAAGAGCTTTTCACAAGCTTGCTCCTCTGAAGAGAAACCATTGCAAGACGATACAGAATCTAGTTCCCAAAAACGTGTAAGCTGCTGAGACTCCTCATGAGAAAGAAAAAGACAATTTGGTTTTGAAGGAAGACCACATTGGTATATGCTGCCGGAAATAAGCCAACCAAATTTAGATGATTGTAATTTAGGATAATGTTTACCTAAATCTATGGAATCGGAACCCAGGACATTCCAAAAGACTTCAGCACCTATGAGGATGTCTGTGGCCGAAGGTATATTAAAAGTAGGATCGGCAAGTTTAAGACCTGGCGGGATAGGAATTATTTTTTTATCAACGTAAGACCCAGGCAAACTATGCGTTATATTTGGTAAGATAAAGCACTCTATGTGAGCTTGATAACGACTATGACAAGACTGTAAGGTAAGACTACAGCTCTCTGAAGTATTGGAAACTTGTTCACAAATACCTGAGACTGAAGAGATAGTGCTTCGTGTGTTCAGACCGAGCTTACGGCACAGATCCTGAGTGATGAAGTTGGAAGTGCTGCCGTTATCGAGAAGAAGTCTGGCGGAATGAAGCCTACCGTTGACATCTGTCACCCTTGCCATAGCTGTGGATAATATTATAAGAGCCTGTTTATTTTTTCCTTTTGTATTTGTAATAATATTAGTAGATAATGCAATATTGTCTTTTGGTTTGAGATCTATTTGAGATTCCCTGTGTAAGAGTGTGTTGTGTTTTGATTTGCAATACTTGCAATGTGAAAGTTTACAACGTTTGTCGGTATGACCAGGACGAAGGCAGTTCATACACACATTACTTTCTGAAGCTTTTTTGATTCTGGAATCAACATTAAGATTTCTAAATGATTGACAATTAAATAAAAGATGGTTTTGAGAGCACATAGGACATGATGCGATTTTTTCTGGTTTAAAATGTGTGTTCGTTAGATAGTTTGTGTTTTTGTTACTTTCGTAAGTTTTAGTATTTATATAATTATTATTTAAAGTTTTATTATCATGTAAGGTCTCGAGTAAATCAGCTCTATTAGATAAATATTTAGTGTAGTTCTTTAAGTTTGGAAAATGATTTAAATTGTTTTTATGTTCTTCCCACTCTCGGTTGGTCACATTATTCAATTTTTTAGACATTATATAGATGATTAATGTATCCCAATGTGCTGTAGGCTGTCCGAGAGTGTCAAGCGCTCTTAAATTTTTATTTATATTATCTATCATATTTCGTAATGAATTTCACAGGATTCTTTTTGTATAGCAGGAAAATTAAATAATGCTTGCACGTGATTATTGACAAGCAACCTTTCATTATTGTAGCGGTCTAACAATAACTGCCATGCTATAGTATAGTTGTCGGCCTTAAAGTCAATACTTTTTATTACTAATGATGACTGCCAGTTAAAGCAGCACGCAAATAATGGAATTTATTGATTGATTGTATGCTGTTATTATCGTGAATTATTGAAATGTACGTATCTCGAAATTCAAGCCAGTGCTGATAGTCGCCGTTGAAGTGGGGTAGGTCAATCTTTGGCAGGCGTACGAAGTCATGTTTGCAGCCAGAAGCGTGGAGCGTGTCGTGGTGCGTTGAGCTGGCACCAGGGTTCGGTGCCGGAGAGCTGGCACGCGACACGTCTGGAGGGAGCAGGGCACGCGCGCGCGACATTTGCGTGAAGTACTGAGTCTCGAAGGCCTCGCGCTCCTGGTACATATCGTCTGCATTCTCCGACAACAGCTCCAACTGCGTCTGCAAGTCATCGAAGTCTTTGTATAAAGATTTCATTACGCCTAGACGGCATTCTAATTCAGCTACTTGAAAACTATCTAATTCGTCTGTAGGTAATAGTTTAAGGAAATTAGTGAATTGTGTTAGCTTGGCTTTAAAACTTCCACGTTTTTTTATAAGTTCTTTTAATTTTAATTCAGACATAATGATAAGCAATTAAGATAATAAACAAAAATAAATTAAGATTGAAACAGACTTAATATCGTAAATAAGTTACGTAAGCAAAGGAATGTTCTAAGTGATAGAAAAAACGATTTTGTCAAGCCGACGTAATACAGCGATTCATGCACAAAACTGGTTTTCGTAGGCAATTGTATGGACAAGCGAAACTAGCTAGCGGTATCTATTGCTATAACTTAAAGTATGTATCAGACTAATGGAATGCAGTTTATGAAAAGGCTATATTTATAATTAAGTATTTAACGTTATTACGTAGCAATAAAAAATTAGAATAGGTAATAGGTTTATTACCTGAGTAAAGATAATTTTATATGTACTTATTATGTGTTTTAACTAATTTATGTAAGTGCAGAAGACAAGATATGTATATGCAATTAAGGCATAGTTTTAAAATAATGCACTAATGAAATATAGGCGATATTTATTAAAAGGCGATTAGAAGGACTCTAAGCTATTTTATGAAGAGATCAACTTATGTCGAATCCGTAATAGCACAATCCTAATTCCTAGGAAAGGGATAAGATTAGGAAAGAAAGAATTCCTTATCGGAACAAACTCACTCAGAACCAAAGCCTCTCCGGATGTCTGTCCTTTGTATGTGCCATGTATTCGGGCGGCGTGGCAGTCGAATGTTCTCGGAGAGGTGCGCAACACGACCAACGTAGCAATGTAAGTAGATATAGATCGTGGCTGGATTCTTGAAATGGACGTCAAACGTTGACCTTAATAAATTTGAAGGGCCGGTTAAACCATCCACTTGCTTTGATGATTAGTTGAAGAGGCGAAGGACCATTTGTTGAATATCAAGCTCCAGTTGTGGCTTCTGGTGGTCTTGAATTAAAATACCTTGTTTCACAAAAGGATTGTATTACGTAATTGATAGATGCAAGTTAATATAATGCTAGCGTTAGTGCATGTGCGCGCGGGTCAAGTTCTTAAGGCGACTGGTTCCGCCGTCGGCCTCGGTGCGAGCGCCGCTCCGCCACGAACGCAAGCCCCCACTCTCGCCGATGAGACGACAGGAACATATTCCCCGGGTTGAAGTAGTAAGGCTTCAAGAAGTCTCCGATGAAGGCACGGGCAAAGGGCAAAGCATGTTGTATGCCCGTGTTATGACTCCCTTTCTCGTCGTAATGTCGGCAACTCTGCTGCGCCCGTCAGACCCAGGATGAACATTGGTGACTCTGCCCAAGAGCCACAGAAGAGGAGGAAGATGGGAGTCCCTCACTAGCACCATGGTACCTGGTTTTAGGTCTTGATAGCCTGTATGCCACTTGGCCCTTTGCTGCAAAACAGGGCGAGGCAGGCGCTGCAGGTTCACATCGTCTGGCATCTGAGGACGAGGAACAGTAGTGAGCGGTCGTCCGATTAAGAAGTGAGCGGGAGATAAATAAGATAGGTCACTAGGATCGGTGGAGTGAGGTGTTAAAGGTCTAGATTTAAGAATTGCCTTTATTTGAATGAGAGAGGTTGAAAGCTCTTCATAAGTAAGATGAGTTAAGCTCATGACTCTACGTAATAAAGTTTTAATGGATTTAACAGCTGCTTCCCATAAACCGCCAAAATGCGGACTGTATGCAGGAATAAATTTAAATTCTATACCTTCGTTTGCAATGTCATTGGAAATAGAATTGGATGAAACTTGTAGAAGACCTGAAAGCTCATTAAAAGCTCCCACAAAAGTAGTGCCGTTGTCGGAGAATACCCGCTGAGGCTTACCACGTCGACTAATAAAGCGATTAAAGGCTGCTAGAAAGGCCTCTTTAGTGAGGTCTGAGACTAGCTCTAGATGCACGGCTCTAACTGCAAAACATACAAAGACGCAAATATAAGATTTAATTAATTTACATCCTCTGCCCTTCCGGTCGGCTATCAGCACTGGCCCAGCGTAATCTAAACCTGTATTCAAAAAGGGAAATTGTAGTTGTGTTCTCTCGCTGGGTTAGTTGCTCATGACGACTTGAATAGGTTGAGCTTTAAAGCGCGTGCAACGAACACAATTACGTACAGTTTGCTTAGCTAGGTTTCTACCTCCAAGAGGCCAGTATGTGAGCCTTACATTGGCAAGAAGAAGCTGAGGACCAGCATGAAACAGTGATTTATGATATTTAAGAAATAATATTTTAGTTAAATGATGTTTACTACATAATAAGACTGGATGCTTTACGTCGTAACTATAGTTAGAGTTTTGAAGGCGTCCACCGACGCGAATAAGGTTATTAGAATCAATAAATGGACTAAGACTTATAAGACGATTCTTTTTAGGGAGTATTTGATTATGCTTAAGATGATTATATTCCTCAGGGAACATTTCCTGCTGAGAAATATATATAATTCTGTTATAAGCTGAAATTAATTCGTTACTCGTTATATAGGATTTATTTTTATTATTGGGACTACGACAATTGTAAATAAATCTTAAGATATATGCAAAAACTCTATTCAATTTTGTAAATGAAGACATTTTATGAATTAAATCTGAAAGTACGTTAATGCTTTTACTATTACAATGTGTAACTGTGTGAAGTGAAGTTTCAGGTAATGTTTGTGGTGTATTTGGAGAAGGAGGAAAATGTATGGTTCTCTCATGGAGGAATTGAGGACCTGACCACCAAAGAGTGGACGCGCTGATACAATCAGCCTTCACCCCCCGAGAAGCTAAGTCTGCAGGGTTGCTTCTAGAAGGTACATAACGCCACGTCTGGTCAAGTGTACATTCCTGAATCTCATTAACTCTATTTTGAACAAACTGATTAAGATTACTTGGTTGTGTGGAAAGCCATCCTAACACTATTGTGGAATCGCACCAAAACAAACAATGACTGAAGACGTTGGTAAGTGAATTGCATACCTTCAAATAGAGACGTGTACCCAACAAAGCACCACATAACTCCAAACGTGGAATAGTGGTTGTTTTAATGGGAGCAACCTTGTTTTTAGAGGCCAAAAGACGAACACAAACCGTCCCATCGACTGCGATTGTCCTTACGTAAATACAAGCACCATAAGCACGTTCGGAAGCGTCTGTAAAAGTATGAAGTTCAGTTACCAAAGGATTACTACAAGACACCCACCTAGGAATACGAATAGAGTTAAGAGCTGGAAGTGATTCGATAAATCCGATTAATTGATTCTTTATTTCTAAAGGTGCTTCATCGTCCCATGTACATTTAAGAATCCACAGTTGCTGTAATATAAATTTAGCTTGAACTGTGCAAGGTCCCACTAGACCTAAAGGGTCAAATACTTGACTAACTAACGATAATATGTTACGTTTACTAATAATGTTTGATGTAAATGTGAAGTTGACAGAATATAATAAATGATCAGAATTACAATTCCAATATAAGCCAAGAGTTTTGCTAGGAAGAATTTCATTTAAGTTCAAAGTTTTATTTTGAGTATCTGTACATATATTGCTAATAGACTGAAGAACTTCAGAACTATTTGATTGTAATTTTCGTAGGTGGAACCTGGCTGATTCGAGAGCTTTCATTACACCTTGGCACAGCTTTATTACTGACTCGATCGAGTCACCACCACCTAGATAATCATCAATATAAAAGTCGCGTTTAATACTCTCTCTAACACTAGATTCTAAACATTGGTCAGCTAAAGACACAAGACATTTGGTTGCCAAATATGGAGCTGAAGCGGTACCGTAAGTTAACGTATTAAGTGTGTATGACTGCAATGGATCTGATGAATTGAAACGAAAAAGTATTTGCTGAAGAGAGCGCTGAGAAGGTTCAACTAAAACGGCTCTATACATCTTCTCTATGTCACCTGTGACCACGAACTTGTGTTGTCGAAACCTCAGAAGGATGGCTAAGAGGTCTTCCTGTATAGTGGGGCCCACCCTCTGTATGTCGTTGAAAGACTTGCCTGATGTCGTACGGGCGGAAGCATCGAAGACTACACGGAGCTTTGTTGTAGAGCTGCTCTCTCGTACAACGCCGTGATGTGGTAAAAAATATTTGACTTGATTATGTGTATTTAATTTGCTGTTTTTTGTCATATGATTCAGATCTATATATTCTTGAATGAATTTATTGTAACGCTCTTTATAAGTAGAATCTTTTTCAAATCTACGTTCTAGGGAATGGAAACGTTGCTTGGCCATTGCATAAGAGTCACCCAAGCTTTCAGGCGAGTCCTTCAACGGAAGAGTGACGACAAATTGACCATGTTCGTTTCTGTGTGTGGTTTCATGAAAGAGCTTTTCACAAGCTTGCTCCTCTGAAGAGAAACCATTGCAAGACGATACAGAATCTAGTTCCCAAAAACGTGTAAGCTGCTGAGACTCCTCATGAGAAAGAAAAAGACAATTTGGTTTTGAAGGAAGACCACATTGGTATATGCTGCCGGAAATAAGCCAACCAAATTTAGATGATTGTAATTTAGGATAATGTTTACCTAAATCTATGGAATCGGAACCCAGGACATTCCAAAAGACTTCAGCACCTATGAGGATGTCTGTGGCCGAAGGTATATTAAAAGTAGGATCGGCAAGTTTAAGACCTGGCGGGATAGGAATTATTTTTTTATCAACGTAAGACCCAGGCAAACTATGCGTTATATTTGGTAAGATAAAGCACTCTATGTGAGCTTGATAACGACTATGACAAGACTGTAAGGTAAGACTACAGCTCTCTGAAGTATTGGAAACTTGTTCACAAATACCTGAGACTGAAGAGATAGTGCTTCGTGTGTTCAGACCGAGCTTACGGCACAGATCCTGAGTGATGAAGTTGGAAGTGCTGCCGTTATCGAGAAGAAGTCTGGCGGAATGAAGCCTACCGTTGACATCTGTCACCCTTGCCATAGCTGTGGATAATATTATAAGAGCCTGTTTATTTTTTCCTTTTGTATTTGTAATAATATTAGTAGATAATGCAATATTGTCTTTTGGTTTGAGATCTATTTGAGATTCCCTGTGTAAGAGTGTGTTGTGTTTTGATTTGCAATACTTGCAATGTGAAAGTTTACAACGTTTGTCGGTATGACCAGGACGAAGGCAGTTCATACACACATTACTTTCTGAAGCTTTTTTGATTCTGGAATCAACATTAAGATTTCTAAATGATTGACAATTAAATAAAAGATGGTTTTGAGAGCACATAGGACATGATGCGATTTTTTCTGGTTTAAAATGTGTGTTCGTTAGATAGTTTGTGTTTTTGTTACTTTCGTAAGTTTTAGTATTTATATAATTATTATTTAAAGTTTTATTATCATGTAAGGTCTCGAGTAAATCAGCTCTATTAGATAAATATTTAGTGTAGTTCTTTAAGTTTGGAAAATGATTTAAATTGTTTTTATGTTCTTCCCACTCTCGGTTGGTCACATTATTCAATTTTTTAGACATTATATAGATGATTAATGTATCCCAATGTGCTGTAGGCTGTCCGAGAGTGTCAAGCGCTCTTAAATTTTTATTTATATTATCTATCATATTTCGTAATGAATTTCACAGGATTCTTTTTGTATAGCAGGAAAATTAAATAATGCTTGCACGTGATTATTGACAAGCAACCTTTCATTATTGTAGCGGTCTAACAATAACTGCCATGCTATAGTATAGTTGTCGGCCTTAAAGTCAATACTTTTTATTACTAATGATGACTGCCAGTTAAAGCAGCACGCAAATAATGGAATTTATTGATTGATTGTATGCTGTTATTATCGTGAATTATTGAAATGTACGTATCTCGAAATTCAAGCCAGTGCTGATAGTCGCCGTTGAAGTGGGGTAGGTCAATCTTTGGCAGGCGTACGAAGTCATGTTTGCAGCCAGAAGCGTGGAGCGTGTCGTGGTGCGTTGAGCTGGCACCAGGGTTCGGTGCCGGAGAGCTGGCACGCGACACGTCTGGAGGGAGCAGGGCACGCGCGCGCGACATTTGCGTGAAGTACTGAGTCTCGAAGGCCTCGCGCTCCTGGTACATATCGTCTGCATTCTCCGACAACAGCTCCAACTGCGTCTGCAAGTCATCGAAGTCTTTGTATAAAGATTTCATTACGCCTAGACGGCATTCTAATTCAGCTACTTGAAAACTATCTAATTCGTCTGTAGGTAATAGTTTAAGGAAATTAGTGAATTGTGTTAGCTTGGCTTTAAAACTTCCACGTTTTTTTATAAGTTCTTTTAATTTTAATTCAGACATAATGATAAGCAATTAAGATAATAAACAAAAATAAATTAAGATTGAAACAGACTTAATATCGTAAATAAGTTACGTAAGCAAAGGAATGTTCTAAGTGATAGAAAAAACGATTTTGTCAAGCCGACGTAATACAGCGATTCATGCACAAAACTGGTTTTCGTAGGCAATTGTATGGACAAGCGAAACTAGCTAGCGGTATCTATTGCTATAACTTAAAGTATGTATCAGACTAATGGAATGCAGTTTATGAAAAGGCTATATTTATAATTAAGTATTTAACGTTATTACGTAGCAATAAAAAATTAGAATAGGTAATAGGTTTATTACCTGAGTAAAGATAATTTTATATGTACTTATTATGTGTTTTAACTAATTTATGTAAGTGCAGAAGACAAGATATGTATATGCAATTAAGGCATAGTTTTAAAATAATGCACTAATGAAATATAGGCGATATTTATTAAAAGGCGATTAGAAGGACTCTAAGCTATTTTATGAAGAGATCAACTTATGTCGAATCCGTAATAGCACAATCCTAATTCCTAGGAAAGGGATAAGATTAGGAAAGAAAGAATTCCTTATCGGAACAAACTCACTCAGAACCAAAGCCTCTCCGGATGTCTGTCCTTTGTATGTGCCATGTATTCGGGCGGCGTGGCAGTCGAATGTTCTCGGAGAGGTGCGCAACACGACCAACGTAGCAATGTAAGTAGATATAGATCGTGGCTGGATTCTTGAAATGGACGTCAAACGTTGACCTTAATAAATTTGAAGGGCCGGTTAAACCATCCACTTGCTTTGATGATTAGTTGAAGAGGCGAAGGACCATTTGTTGAATATCAAGCTCCAGTTGTGGCTTCTGGTGGTCTTGAATTAAAATACCTTGTTTCACAAAAGGATTGTATTACGTAATTGATAGATGCAAGTTAATATAATGCTAGCGTTAGTGCATGTGCGCGCGGGTCAAGTTCTTAAGGCGACTGGTTCCGCCGTCGGCCTCGGTGCGAGCGCCGCTCCGCCACGAACGCAAGCCCCCTCTCTCGCCGATGAGACGATAGGAACAGTCTCTATTAAGGAGAACTCACTTTGTTCATGTGTCTTTAAAATATCACTATTTTTATATTACAGTAATTCACTAGGACTACCCTAACTAAAAAGGTTTTGTTCGTTTTAGTCTTCTTACTATATCAGTGTTGTCAAGGAGCTGGATTGCCTCGATATTCGCCTGATGGTGAACTCTATGTTGATGAGCTTCAGCATATTTTTGGATAACGTTGTCAACAAACTCAATGTTAGGGTGGATGGATGTTGGATGGAGTTCGCTGTTTCGAATGTACTAAGGTGCGTTTACAATTTCCCTTAAAACTTCATTCTGGAAGCGTTGTATGATTTGAATATTTGGTTATTTAGTGCAGCCCCACAGCTGAATCCCATAAATCCATACAGGCATAATAAGGACTTGCTTGTACCATAAAACTTTATTTTGTACTGACATCTTAGAGTGTCTTCCTAGAAGCCAGTACATATTTTTAAAACGAAGTTCTAATTGTTCTTTTTTTTATTGACGTGAGCCTTCCAGCGGAGCTTTGCATCAAGAGTCATGCCCAGTTATTGACGTTTTACAACATTGAGATCAAATATTTTTTAGAAAATGTAAACATTTTATAACAACAGCGGTGGGAGCCCTAACCATTACATAGCAAGAGTAAAATTATTTAATATTACTAAAATACAATTTGCTATTCGAGTTTTTCAATTGTCGAAACAATTCCTTGATCTATTCTTTAATAACTAGTCTCTGTACTACACAGTCAATATTAAACCTTTTGACTCGGATTAATCCGTTCATAAAAGCAATGACTTACGAAATGCTCTTGCGTAAATTATAATATTTTAGTCAAATCAGTATCAAACCTTTTGCAAGATTAAATCTGAGAGCAACGACCTTCGCAAAATATTAAATGCTAGCCGGGTGCTTCATGATGACGACTTCGCATAAACAAACTCGTTTCAAATGAATACCTCTTCATAATTTAATGTTAACTTTTCACCTTGCGTACATTACGCTCGCTATACTTACACAGCGAGCTAGCTTAAGTTTTATTTATTTATTGTTGAAGTGAAACTTCTTTATCGACGTAAGAGAGAAATTTCATAGCAAATCGACACTATTTTCGGTTACGCGCCATTTTGTTTCTATTAAATCCAAGATGGCCGCCGCGAAAAATTATGATATCAACAATATGGATATCGTATCCGAGGTTCTCGTTGGTTCAGCGCGCGGCCGCGAAAAGGTAGAACATCTTCCCCACAAGCTTTGTATCGTGCAGGTTTAGCGCGTGGCCGCGAGTAAGTAGAATATCAAATAATGACTTATATTGACAGTTAACATTTGGCTTAGAGAACAGATTAAGATAATTGATAGAAACGAGATTTTAAAATTAGTTTTCCATAGATGTTTCACTTCTGACTATATGTTGTGTGTACAGAGTACATTTTTTTTATAACTACAAATCAACACACAGTCAATTGGTTTATTTCAATCGCAAACGAGGAAGTAGTGGCCTGGTTTTGACAACGCATAATCGACCATTTCGTTTGTGAAGTCTAAATAAAATATGTTTTTAACTAGATTAGATAATAGTTGTACAAAATATGTATAATGTTTATACTCACTGTATAGCTTCGCAATGATGTAGGACAGTGCCCTTAATCAGGCCTCGCGTACTTGAAGAAATGAAAAATCTACATTTGTCATAATCTCTACACAAGTCTGCTTGGTTGACAGTCAGCAATGTTCGTGAATTGGAGCGGAGTTGTTTTAATTAATTCACGCTGATATATACTGTGCAGCACGTCGACTTTGATATGCAATGCAGTTCGTACTCAACGATAATTATTGTCAGATGGTCGAGTCTGTACTTTCTATTATTTTCTGAATGTTGAAGAAAAGAAGAAGAAGCAAAGCGCAGGTCCGGCCACACATGGAGTATTGCTGTCATCACTGGTCTGGCGCACCCCAGTATCAGCTTCATTGTGTGTCTTCTACCGCATTTTTTTTTATGGAATAGGAGGACAAACGAGTGTACGGGTCACCTGTTGTTAAGTGATCACCGCCGCCCACAATCTCTTGCAACACCAGAGGAATCACAGGAGCGTTGCCGGCCTTTAAGGAAGGTGTACGCGATTTTTTTGAAGGTACCCATGTTGTATCGTCCCGGAAACACCGCACAAGGAAGTTCATTCCACAGCTTTGTAGTACATGGAAGAAAGCTCCTTGTAAACCGCACTGTGGAGGACCGTCACACATCCAGATGGTGAGGATGATATCCTAACTTGTGGCGTGTCGTGCGAAGGTGGAATTCGGCGGCAGGAATTAGGTATAACAGCTCTTCGGAACACTCCCCGTGATAAATGCGGTAGAAGACACACAATGAAGCGACGTCTCTACGCAACGCCAAGTGATCCAGCCGTTCACAGAGTACTGGGTCCCCGACAATTCGCGCTGCTCTGCGTTGCACGCGGTCAAATGGATCGAGCTGATACTGGGGTGCGCCAGACCAGAGATGACAGCAATACTCCATGTGTGGCCGGACCTGCGCTTTGTACAGCGCTAGAATGTGGGCCGGCTTGAAGTATTGCCGTGCTCTATTAATGACGCCCAGTTTCTTTGAAGCCAATTTGGCTTTGCCCTCCAGATGGCCACGGAATTGGCAATCGCTCGAGATTTCGAGACCCAGTATTCCGATACTAGTCGAGGCTTTTAGGGAAGTGTTGTCGAAGAGCGGTGATGCGACAAATGGGGTTTTTTTAGTGGTAAACGCGCAAACTTGAGTCTTCTGGGGGTTAAATTGGACAAGGTTCGATTTACCCCATTCCGCGACCATCTTAAGAGAGGACTCGATAGAAGACACACATGGCCCGTGTATACGGCATCACCAGTGCTGTCATCTGCATAGCAATGAATGTTGGAGGTGTCCAACATATCATTAATATGCAGAAGAAACAGCGTAGGAGATAGCACACATCATTGGGGCACTCCAGCATTCACGGGCTTCGGGTTCGAGCAATGTCCGTCGACAACGACCTGTATGCTGGAGGTCCACTTGCACAAGCTCTCGGGAAGCCCAAATGATGGAAGTTTAGAGAGAAGCGCCTTATGCCATACACGATCAAAGGCCTTCGCTATATCCAGGCTAACTGCCAGGCCTTCCCCCTTGCTTTCTATAGCTGCAGCCCATCTATGTGTTAGCTATACCTGCCGACCGACCATGGCGAAACCCGTATTGTCGGTCGTTGATCAACTGGTGACCCTCTAGGTATACCAAGAGCTGACGGCTAATTATGCTCTCCATGATTTTGGAGAGCAGGGAGGTAATAGCAATAGGCCTGTAGTTTGCCGGATCCGAACTGTCTCCTTTTTTTTGGATCGGATGGACAAGGGCTGACTTCCATGAGTCAGGGACTACGCCTTTGGAATAAGAGTGCCGGAATAAACGCGTTAGCACCGGCGTCAACTCAGGGGCACACGTTCTAAGCACGATTGGAGAAATGCCATCCGGCCCGCTCGACTTCCTGACGTCCAACGAAAACAGAGCTCGCCTAACAGTTTTCTGTCTGAACTGTACTTCAGGCATAGAGCTCTGACACCGCGGGATGGTCGGTGGTGTTTTTCCGTTGTCGTCAAGAGTCGAGTTGGAGGCGAAAAGAGTGCACAGGAGATCGGATTTCTCTTTTGCCGTATGGGCCAGGGTGTCATTCCTCATGTGCAACGGCGGCATGGACGGCTGGCTGAAGTTACCAAGAGCAGCTTTCGACAACGACCAGAACTTGCGTGTTCCGGTCGGGTAGCTGGAAAGCTGCTCGCCGATTTTGACGACGTGTTTTGACTTTGCACGGGCGATTTGCCGCTTAAAAAATCTGGAAGCACGGTTGTATTTCCTCTTTAGAACTATGCAGTTCGGATCCTTTGTGCCCAGCGCCGCAACCCAAGTTCGATACCCCTTTTTTTTGCAGTCAGATGCTGCTTTAACTGACGCATCGAACCATGGCTGTGATCTGCCACCGATCGGTACTACAGAGCTTGGTATAAAAATATCGATGCCCTGTAGTATCACATCGGCTACTGCAACGGCGCAGGCACTAGGATCATCCGACGGGAAACAAACCCTGCTCCATGGGTAGGATGCAAAAAAGGAACGCATCCTATCCCAATCTGCTGACTTGTAGTGCCAAACGCGGCGGGTCGCTGGTGGTCTGCGACGTGGGCGTCGTATAGGCACTACACTCCTGACCAGGCAATGGTCGGACGTTCCGAGAGGGGCGTCGACAATGACCTGGTAACCATCGGGATGTGTAGTCAGCAGAAGATCTAATAAGGACGGCATGTGGCTATCCACATCCGGGAGCCGCGTTGGCGACTCAACCAATTGGGACAGATCGTACGCCAATGCAAAATTATGCACAGATCGCCCTGCGTAGTCTGTGGTACGTGATCCAAGCCATTCGACATTGTGCCCGTTGAAATCACCCAAGACTACGATTTCAGCGGAGGGGATCTGTGCAAGCACGTCGTCAATTGCCGCTTGAACGCAGCCCATGAGATGATCGGTTTCTGCGTTACCACTATGGGACCTGTAGACACACGCATAGATGCGGACGCGGTCCTCTAAATCTACGTGGAGCCAGAGAGTGGACAGGTCCCTACCCTCAAAATTGCCGAGACGGCGACAGCAGATATCCTTCCTAACGTACACACATACCCCGGCATGAGGCAGAAAATTGTGCTCAATTTTGTACCCGGGGTACGTTAAATATGACGTATCGCTAGGTCGAGATATCTGCGTCTCCGTAAGGAAACACAAGGCCGGCTTCGCCGTCTCAAGGTGGTGGTGGATGGCGTTTAAGTTGGATTGAATTCCCCTGATATTGCAGAAGTCCACGCTGAGTGTGGAGCGGGGTGCCGTGGTGTTACTGCCTCGTTTGTCCTTGGTCATGCGCGGTACTGTGCCCTCCCCAGAATACGAAGGGCAGCCCGAGCTAGAGTGCTCGGGGAGGGATTCTCCGACTCTGGTAGAGCCGGTACCCTCCTGGGGTACTCTCTCTTTAGGGACCGCTTTCATAACCCGGACGAGTCTGGCCCGATTGTGCTGACGTCAAAAGACGGCTGCGTGACTCTCCCACTTCTAAGTTCACCACTTCGCATTTATCACGGGGAGTGTTCCGAAGAGCTGTTTAACCTGATTCCTGCCGCCGAATTCCACCTTCGCACGACACGCCACAAGTTAGGATATCATCCTCACCATCTGGATGTGTGGCGGTCCTCCACAGTGCGGTTTTCAAGGAGCTTTCTTCCACGTACTACAAAGCTGTGGAATGAGCTTCCTTGTGCGGTGTTTCAGGAACGATACGACATGGGTACCTTCAAAAAAAGCGCGTACACCTTCCTTAAAGGCCGGCAACGCTCCTGTGATTCCTCTGGTGTTGCAAGAGATTGTGGGCGGCGGTGATCACTTAACAACAGGTGACCCGTACGCCCGTTTGTCCTCCTATTCCATAAAAAAAAGCAATTGTAAAGATATTCATTTGCTGTACTAGTCTAGCTACCTTAACAACAACAAGGACTTAGATTATAACGACTTTTCTAAGATCTATAGTACCGTATGTACTCTTATTTTTTTTTAATATTTAAACATCTGCTAGGGCTTAATGTGTATAAATTATTATTATAGCCTAAGCATAAACTTTTTTTGATTTTTGGGAGTTAAGGAGAAATTGATATTTTTTAGTTATTATTATATAATATCGTATCAAACATTACTGCATGGCACCATTATCGAGGGGGAAAATTTAGCGTTTCCTAATTAGAGTGAAAGGAGATTGACCAAAAGTGGTCGAGCAAAAATGTTTCATGTTGCAAAATGAAAATAATATAGAAATTATTTTCTTATTTTTTTGAATCTTTTCGCTCCAGGAATTTATTTACGTATCAACAATTATTTCAACGTATTATTACCATATAATAATAGAATATTCACGTTATGTTTTCTTAATATTATGTACGAGTTATCTAAGTATGTGTTATGACAAAATCATCACAAATAAAATATCAAATTAATAAATAGCCAAATTCTAAATAAAATCATTACGTTCTGTAACAATAATTATTATTTTGTGTTCCGTTTGACGCACCGACAGTTGCGTCGCTGACATCTGTTGGTTTGAAAAAGAGCTATGGGCTGTATTTGCGCTCATTGTAATGACGATAGTTTGATTTATATTTCTTTGGTTAGGTTCTTGTCTCTTCAACTGGGGGAGATACAAGGATATAACTTCTCCAGCTCCAGTATTTAGACAATTAATATAAATTTTATTAAATATGAGGATTTATAAAGACAATTGGTATGCAAAAAAATTACTACATTAAATTGCTGCCTGTTCGTTATAATTCTGTGATTGATACCTTTATATTCAATAGCTACCTTATTAGTTTATGTATAGACATGGGAAAAGTTAAAGTGAATAAATAATCTATGAGTAAGAGCAATATAAGTTGCGAATAGATTAAATATAATTTGTAAGCTATCTACATTTTTGGCTAATTATTAAAGACAAGGATACTTTTATTTGATAATATAAATAAAGATTTATTGTGCAAAAACTTAAAACGGATGCCATACATAAGTGGTCATTGTCCTATGGAGACACGCGACGTTGTCGAGGGCCTCAGTACACCCCCGTAGTGGAATAACACTTTCCCCCGAGTGATAAGTAGATTCTACGAGGATGAAAAACAAATTATATTAATTTTAGGTAATACGTTATAAATATCAATGTTACAATAAAAGTAGAGAGTTATTGAAGCGTGCATGAGTCTCATAAATTATAACTGGCCAATGTTGTTCTTGAGTTTTAATTAACAGCATTTATTTACATACATAACCTCAACTATTTCTGTTACCATCATATCTTATATAGAGTCACACGCAAGAAACACTCCAGAAAGGAGGACTCTGTATGGACACAGCCTGTTGTATATAGCCTTAATAGGATTGAATTCGTAGCAGCATTTGAGATTGATTGTCAACAAGAATATATTACTTACTGATTCCATTACTTTTGCATGAGATTGTAGTGTGTGTAACACCTGTATACTCCTATACACACACTCATCTCTCCAACTAGTAGGTATGTAAGTAGTTACATAGACTAATAAACGGGCTTATTATCGCAGTCAGACTATAATCATTTGAATACACGAACCTCCAACATCGCATGGCGACCCTGCCAGTACTGCCTGTCGGCGGCGCTGCGCAGATGGTATTTTAGTTCGAAATATTATTTCAAACCAAAATTAATAATAAAATTAAGAAGAGTTGAAAATATAAAAAATTTAATAAAAGTGAGAAGTGTTTATTGGCGTTTGCTTTGCTGCTGCTGAGGATGATGATGCCTTTGATGTGGTGATGGTGCCTAGCAGGGTGCCGGGAGATGCAGGTGTCGGAAATGGATGCAGCAGGGAGCTGATCCATTCAATATGAAGATATAGATCACAGGACAGGAAATATGTTTGCGGTTTATTGTATTTGCTTTAAAAGTTTTTTTTCAACGTCGTTATGTCATACTTAATTAGCTGGCCTAGCAACACGTGTGGTATTATGCAGAAAAAGTAAAAACTTTTGACAGATAATAGAAATCGAGTTTTCCAATTCAATAATATAGAACATACTAGCTGACCCAGCCAACGTTGTATTGCCATGTAAATTTAAAAAAGGAATCAATAATTATAATTTTTGGGGTATTAAAGTGTGGATGCGACCGATTCTCAGACCTACCCGATATGCACAAAATTTCATACATTTCTATTCAGCCGTTTCGGAGTAGTTTGGTAACACGCACCGGGACACAAGAATTTGATACATTTATTAGATATCCATACGATATAAAGCTTACAATTTGTTTCTACTCTCTTTATTATTATTTCACGAATAAGTATTGGCTAAATTAATTTTAAATGTTTAGTTTTTATTTTACTGGAAGAACTTAGTTTCCAGTTATTCACATAAGTATTAAACATATTCTTACAATTTACGTTCAGTTACTTTATTTGGACTTATTCTATTGATTGTAGTGATCGTCTATTCGATTCTATGTAGTAAAAGTAAAGTAAAAATATTTTTATCATTTTTCTTAATCTTCTACATTCAGTTTAAGAGGATCCATAATAATATGGTTAAGCATTATCAAATAATGATTATCTTGACTTTAACTTTGAAGTTTTTGTTTGCTTACAAATTAATAGAATTTATTCATTTCAAGTAATGCTACTTTAGTGCCTAGAAAATTAAATTCACCAACCAGTAACCAGTTGGAAATAAAAATTTAAAATAGAGTCACATTCAGAAATTTTATGTATTATTTAATTTATTTACCATGATAGTATAATGTAAATTTAAAAACCCTACATCAGTGTTTAGTATAAATTATCTAGTAAAAAAAAAGTATTTTTTTTCATATTATGAACTTCATCGAACAACATTTTTGTTTAGTTTGTAAAGATAAGAGTTATTATATAATGTAGAAATTACATACTGTATTATTTTCATATGTTTTGCCATTCTTAGTTTTGTTCGAAAACTTATAGTACAAAAATAAGTTTTTATACCATTTTCGAGTAACAAATCATCATTAGCAACAACATGCCGTTTCTGTTTATACCTTTCGGACCACCTTTGATGGCCTGCCATATACGGGAACCGCCCGCATCGTCCGCGAGTCAAATTTCAGTACCGCGCATCTATTGTGATCAAAATGAGTTTCTTTGTCTCGACCATGTACATTATAAATCGGTTACTAAGGAGAAAATTTTTTTCGGGTTTCAGCTGTCAAAACATAAACACATTGTAGTTCAGTGCTCCGTTTATATATTCAAAAACTGTGAAATTATTGTGCAAAACAACAAAAGGATTTGTAAATATTATATTTAAAGTGTAAAAGTTCATCACAAAATAATATAACAGAGTGAAACTACTACGGAACAAATGAAAATTAGTGAAATAAATAATTGAACTAGTAAGTTAATCTGCCAATTATTACTTACTGTACTGTGCATTTTAAGCGACAGTTTGCTTGACATTTGACACTTGACATTTGACGTACAGAAACCACAGATAAAAGAACCTATCTTAAAGACCCTACACACGACCAATCATAAACCTGTCATTCCACACCTACTAATTTAATAAATACGTTCGTTTCCGAATAATATCAAGGTTGCTTATTTCCGTAATAGCGATGGATAATATGCAATTATTCTTTGACCAGATGAAAATTGAGATGGCAAAACAAACAAAAGAGATTATTTCACAGATAGATGAAAAACGTGCCTTTTACTCGAGAAATTGAACAATGAAAATCAGAAAATATATACTTAAAAGACATAATTTTTTCATTGGAAAGAGGCAGTAGAGCGAACAATTTAATTATATATGGTCTAAATGAAATCGAAGAATCTTCATCTGAACTTGTAAAAATTTTGAAAGAAAAAATAAGTAGTGATCTCGATATTTCTCTGAACCTCAAAGACATTAATGTAGTACGAAGGATTGGGAAACTAAATAATAAAAATAAGAAGGAAAGGCCAGTATTAGTTTCATTTGTAAACAATTGGCAAAAACGTGATATTCTGAAAGACAAGAACAAATTGAAACACATACATATTTCCGAAGATTATCCAAAAGAAATCTTAGATAAGAGAATAGAATTGCACTCAAAGCTTTTAGAGGAAAGAAATAATGGCAACTACGCCGTCTTAAGCTATGACAAACTTATAGTCAAGAAAAGTATGATTGGAAGTGAAAAACGCAAAAGAGACTATTCTACCTCTCCTGCCACTATTAACCAACTAAAGAAGCAAAACGCTTCCACAAAGGTAAAGAGAACAAATGCTTTTGACATCATGAGGGGAAGAAGCAACTCTTTTTCAACCTTATCCTTAACTGAACAGAAACCATAGGAAATAATCATCAGCCACCGAAACCAAAAAACATGTAAGCCTAAACTAAACCATATGACCAAAACAATTCCCAAGCCGACTGGTCATCGTGGGAAATCAGACCACTACCCTCCAGCTAAAATTAATGAACCTAAAATGAATAACCTGACGACGCTTCACGTAGGTAGTTTCAACGTTAGATCCCTATCAAAACTAGAGAGATATTTTGAACTCACATATGCACTCAGAAATATTAAATGCGACATTCTAGGGCTGTCAGAAGTAAGAAAACTAGGATGTAATATTGAAGAATATCATGACTATATCTTATGTTATATCGGTCAAACAAAAGGGCTCCATGGAGTAGGATTCTTAATAAACAAAAATTATAAACAGAACATTACAAACTTTATAGGAATCTCTGAGAGAGTAGCCCTTTTACAATTAAAATTTGAAGAACATTCGGTATCAATAATCCAGGTTTATGCTCCAATAGAGAGATCCAGTGAGCATGAACACAACCGATTCTATGAGGACTTAGATATGGCACATTCTATTATTGATGACAAAATAATAATAGTAATTCTAAGACTTCAATGCCCAAATAGGATGTCCAAATAATGAAGACTCCTTAATTATGGGAAAGTATGGCTATGGAGAACGTAATGAGAGGGGCGAAAGATTGATAGAATAGGCCTTACAATACAAGCTCTCAGTAATTAATACTTATTTCAGAAAAATGATTACTCGGAAATGGACATGGTTATCGCCCGACGGGAAAACTAAGACCGAAATAGATTATATAATGACAAACAATCACAAAATTTTCACGAATTTTGAAGTAATTAACACAAGCTTTCCTTCAGATCACAAATTAATAAGAGGCATGATGGTCCTAAAGCTTCCCAAAATTAGTAGAAAAAACTTCAACAAGTCACCAAATATTCCAAAAACAGAACAAGAAATTACTAACTTTATAACAACCTTAAAAGTTAACATTAAAAACTCAGAAGATGAATTGAATAGCGATACCGATATCCAAACATATTACAATATCATCGAAAATATTATATCGAGTAGCTTAAAGACACAGAAAAAAGAGGACAAAAACGGACATAGAGTGAAGTTACAAAAAAATTTATAAAAAGACGAACCGAACTCACTCTTTGCAAACATAAGGATATTTATATGAAAAAAGAACTAGGAAGATTATACAAAGAAACAAGTAAATCAATTCGGAAAGATTACCAAAAAGATAGACAAAATATAATTACAAATAACCTAAATAAATATAGGAGTACAAAGAGAGGTTTTAAGGAGCTAAGCATTAATAAATCGTGGATACCTAAACTTAAACGACAGTCAGAAGAAACAAAAATAAGAAAAGATGTAATTAATCATGCAACTATCTTCTATGAACATTTGTACCAGAGAAAAGACAATGACCAAATACCTGAACTTAATATTACTAACATCTAAAGAATGAAAAAAGCCCTGGGCCAGACGGACTCAGCAATGAAGTTATTAAACTAGGGGCACCAATTCTAGTACATCTATTCACGAAATTATTCAATATGATATTAAAAACAGAGACAGTACCAGCACAATGGTGTAAATCCGATATCATACTGCTATTCAAAAAATTGGATATCGGAAATTACAGGCCAATCAGCCTATTAAATTGCGTTTACAAATTATTCTCAGGTATAATATCAACACGAATAACAAAAAATATTGAATTGTTTCAGCCCATAGAGCAAGCAGGTTTCCGCCAGGGTTTCAGCACTACCGACCACATCCAGGCTTTAGAGCAAATTATAGAGAAATATCGTGAGTTTAATAGACCATTATATGTGGCTTTTATAGATTATAGTAAAGCTTTTGATAGTATAAGTCACTATTCAATTTGGAAGGCATTGAAAGCTACTGGAATCGACCAAACATATATCAATATTTTAACATATATTTACAAAAATAGTCAAAGTTGTGTGAAACTTGAAACTAGGGGAAAACCTATTAAGATAGAAAGTGGTGCAAGACAAGGTGATCCCTTATCACCGAAGTTATTCATTGCCGTGCTCGAGAACATAATTCGAAACATAGACTGGTCACAAAAAGGGATCAAAATAGGCGATCGCTATCTAAACCATCTAAGGTTTGCCTATGATATCGCTATCATAGCTGAAACACCTAGAGACTTAGAAGATATGATACAGACACTTGACCAACAAAGTATAAAAATCGGTTTAGAAATGAATGCAAATAAGACTAAGATAATGACCAACAGTCAGAAGAAGCCAATAAATGTAAGAGACAATATTTTAAACTATGTCGATAACTACATTTACTTAGGAAAACCAGTATCTTTCCATCACTCTAACAACGAAGATGAAGTAGCAAGAAGAGTATCAAAAGCGTGGAATAGATTCTGGTCATTAAAAGAAATCTTAAAAGGCAACTACAATCTTCACATGAAAAAAGTAGTAATGGATACTAGTGTCCTACCATGCTTATTGTACAGCTGTCAAACCTTTACAGAAAAAGTCAAGCAGATGATTACGAGTAATCAAAGAGCAATGGAAAGAAGCTTATTAAAATAAGGAAGATAGACAAAGTAAGAAGCGCCAGGATAAGACAGAAAACCAAGATCACCGATGCACTCACACATGCACTGGCACTTAAATGGAAATGGGCTGGACATATTGCACGGTATACCGACAGGAGGTGGACTAGAGAAATTACACGTTGGAAGGGGCCAACATCAGGAAAACGAAATGTAGGAAGACCAATAAAACGGTGGGCTGATGACATAGCACAATCAGCAGGAAAAGATTGGATGCATAAAGCACTTGACAGAAAGTTGTGGATGAAGTTGGAGGAGGCCTTTATCCAATCTGGGATCCATATCTAAAAATTTAACTAAATGACAATTATACTAAAAACCTAGATTAAGCAAATAATACTAACAAAAAAAAACTAACAATATTGTATATGTACACTTTTTTTTAGAGATATGGAATAAATGGCTTTATTATTATTATAAAGAGAAACACAATTGCGCAATAGAAATAACTAGAAGATGGGACTTCTAGTTATTTCTATTGCGCAATTGTGTTTCTCCTCTTCTCAGACGAAGCAAAATTTATATTGACATGGAAAATCAGAGCCATCTCATTAGATAACTTTCTTAATTTTATAACAAAAGACAATTTACTTTATTTTTCTTTCACATATAAGTATAAATTATTTTTTTAGAAAACGGTATACTCAACCGTTCATAGTAGGTATTTTTAACGTGATATGATTGCGAATTACTTATTTTATATTTACTTTATCAGTACAGATTTTTATTTCTTATTTAATAGTATCTTTCTTGTCTTATTTAACAACATACAAGTAATCTTACTCAATATCGATAGGGATTTATTAATATGATTTATTATTTTGTAATATTTGACAGAAGTGAGTATTGAATTTCGATAGGCATTACATGGAATAATACATATTAGATTATGCAAGTTGTTGATTAGACAACACCACACGAGTTCTGTGGTTATGCTACAGTTAAAATCATTACAACATAAATTATAAGAATGATATTGAAGTATAATTTTAATGGGAACACAATTTAGTTTGAGAAATGTGTCCAATTTTCCGAATCTCAAAAATATAACTTGAATAGATTATTGAAGTGAGTTTATAAAAAAGTAAGTTATTATTGAAATCATTTGATAAGTTGAGAAATGATTATGATAAATAATTAAATGAAAGTACAAGAAAGGGTGCATGAAGCTGTATCAAAAATACTTTTTGTTACGGTTAGATAACAATTAGGTATAGCATTGGAGTATAGGTATAGGTTTGTGATGTATAATGTAGGATTTGATATGACGTTAAGTTTTTTGACGTAAAGATATGACAAAAATAAAATAAAATATTTACTGTACCATTCAATGTTCTTTTTAATCGACTTCAAAAAGGAGGAGGTTTTCAATTCGTCGGTATGTTCTTTTTTTATGTTTGTTACCTCAAAACTTTCGACTGGGTGAACCGATTTTGATAATTCTGGCATCCATGTGTAAACCATAAAAGTATTAAATTTGCTATACGTATGTGGATGATAAATTTACGAATAACTCAAAATCGCGCCAACCGATTTCAATGATTGTTTTTATATTTGAAAGGATATACTTCAAAGGTAGTTTGGTAAGGTTCTGACTATAGAATCCATGACAAAGTAACGGAACTCTTCAATTCTTAGGAGCAAATTAACGATACTCGGCCGAATCTTTTTATGGTATTAGGATATTTAAGTCATCTACCATAACATATTTATGGTCAAATAATTATACTAGTCAAATATGATGATCAATGGGACTACTTAATGACTCGGTGTCATACAAGATAGGTTTGTAACTACATACATAGTTATAGGTGAGATCTCGAGAGGCGAGAGCGGGTCGCGGCGGGAGGACACCGATTCCAAAAATTATAATAATCATAACTAGAATTAGATTAATTAATTATATTGTATAAAAATACGCAATTATTTTCATACTCTTTAGTGCCTATTATATCTATTGTTCTGGAAAAGTGTTTTTGAAGTCGGTTGTGTTTTTGTTAATTGTAAGGTTAATTGTAAGTTAATATTATCACCTGAGGATGCCTCGTGAAGAGGCGAGGCGTGGGTCTTTGTGACAGTATGCATCTCTCTTTGTCAAAGTAAGAGTTATTGTTACAAATAATTGTTAAGCATGAAACATTTATCGGTGGTCAGTCAAGTCTTAAAGTTTTTTTTAATGCTTTTACAGTAATATCTTATTTTGGATGTCTCTTAAGAAATGTGATACACAATAAACATCTCAAATGCATGTTGTGTTAAAATATTATTTAATTTATTACAAAATTATGATTGAACTCTGTACATATACATATTCATTACTCACAAACTTTTGCAAAGTTTGTGTGACGTACAATCAATACTCTTTTAAGACTTTCCTAGTTAAGTTTAAAGTGGCTTCGTATCTAATAATATTATTATTAGTAATATATCTTATCTATCTTTACTTAGCTTTTGGTATTTCATATTTTATTATAATGCGAATGGATTGCAACTGAACAGTTAAGAATGGTTTGTAAATTAGAAATGTAGGGGACACGATACATATCAGTGAGCTCGTATTAGTGATAGCGACCATAGTGTGGGAATCACTAGTAAGATGACACTGCAATAGTTATTATATTAAATATAAAATAACAAGCATTTACGATAACAGATGAAAATGCATGCATTTCGCTTGGAAAATGAACAAAAATTTTACAGTCTTAGTAATTTGTGAAGCTGAATCTCTGAGAGAATATTTAACAGGCAAGAATGTTTGATCTGAATTTTGCAGCAACTCAAGCTTAGCGTAGCTGAGACAAGCTATAAATATGCAGCAATAGTTGTGAGACGCGGGGAGGCAGGAGCGGCGGGGGGATATAAATATTCAAAACGGGAACTAAAGCCAGCATCAGAAAATGTTTTATAGAATATACTTTTCTTTTAATTATAACCAATGACTATTTGTCAGAGAACAGAAACCATATTTATTCCAACTATATCCGAGTGTACTAATTAAGTCTGTCGCCGCGAGAAACACGGTATTATTTAATTAAACTTCACCTTCTAATGGTAGGGTGTGGGGAGCTCATGTGGTCGCAACATAACTCCTTATTCTGCAGAATTTAAGACTCCAATCAGCCTAGCTCCTTCCAGAAGTTCAGAACCCGCCTGGGACATATTCTCTAGGATGTTTGCCCGTTAGTGGGCCCCTTCTTCTTCTTTACATTCAAAAACAAAATGAGGGACCCTTTCGTCTTCAATCTTCTACACTTACAGCTGTCCATTATATCGATTGTAAGTATGTGTATATTTGTGTGTGTCCCTGTGTACTCGTGTACCCTTCATGGTTCCCACCATAATTTGGATGTCATGTTTGTTAAGGCTGACATGTCAACGGGTTAGTCTGGGCGAAAGTGCAGGTATCCAATTTCAACTGTCTGCAACTTGTATACTTAGACATTCAGGCATTTTAAAGGTAAGAGTGCGTATCCATGATCATATTTGGCTTAAGGTTGACGGCAAGATTGGCATTGGCCACCCACTTGGAGCCAATGAACCCCATCTTGCCAATTCATCCGCTGCATGGATACCCAATAACACACACTAACAATAGAACACTGTATCCCTCGATCCATTGTAGGGTCACCCCGACATCCGTGGCAACTGGTTCCTTGGACCGAACTAATCCTTGGATTAGTGACTCTCATATATTATCACTAAGGTGAAGGCGTAACAGTACTCTGAAGCACAGTTAGCAGCGACATAATGTCGGAGAGAATCATAAAAATAATAATTTTCGCTTCGCATCGGCTTCTTAGATTGCTACACACTTGCACTGAAATATGCAGCTGAGCGTGCCCAAGGGCCTTTGATAACATTATGTTTATTAAGGTGCCTGCACCGATTCCCGACCTATTTTTGCAATGTTTGTCTTAAATTCTTTGTTCATTTTCAGACTAGACTTCATTTTTAAATAATTTTAAATCGTATTCCTTTTTAACCAACTTCATCAAAAAGAGGGAGGTTCTCAATTCGCGGAATCGGGTTAAATTGGACCTTGTGCACTTTAACCTCCAGAAGACTCAAGTTTGCGCATTTCCCAAAAAAACATTTGTCATATCACCGCTTTTCGATAGCACTTCACACCTAATATTGGAATTCTGGGTCTCGAAATCTCGAGCGATTGTCAACTCTACGTCAACTAAAGTAATTTGAAAGGCAAAGCAAAAACCGTTACCGCGTTCAACGCAGAGCAGCTCGAATTATCGATGACTCAGTGTTCTGTGAACGAAGGGATCACTTGGCGTTGCGTAGAGACGTCACTTAATTGTGTGTCTTAATATTATTATCAAAATTAAACTTAGTATTATGAACAGCTTACTTACTGTAATAAAATGCCTACACTAACTAGATTAATGAAGAAAGAACAATGTCAAATAATATTTTGAGACTAAGGAACAATGAGAATTAATGTGAGACAGGTGAAAACATTATGATAAAAATATATATTTATTTATTTATTTACATTCATGTAATCTATTAATAATTACTATAATAGGCTACTTCGCAAATAAACTTAACAAAATAAGGTTACATGTGTGTGTGTAGTGTATTTGAGGGTGTATGCAGTATGTGTGTGTGTGTGTGTTGGAATAATCATTGCAGTAGATGTATATTTCTTATCTCTTTTTTTAGCTGTACGTTGGACAAGGAAAACACATCTAAATTATAATAAGCTGTATTGTAAGAGAGAGCCAGACGTTGCAGAACAGAGCTTTGTGTATAGTTGGTGTAAGCTTTTGGTACAGCCAGAAGGCGCGTGTGACGAGTTCTAAATGATGGGAGGTTCAATGATAAACTCGCTAATAAAGAGGGACAATCAATTTTACCATTTAGGATTGCTTGCAATAGCAGCATATCGCTTAGCTTTCTTCGATTCTCTAAAGTGTCAATTTCGTAGTGCTTACAAGCTTCTTCATAGCATCAACAGTTTTTAAATTGTTTGAACGTTTTAGGAATTGTTTTTGTATGGATTCAATTCTTTGTGTGTGTACGATATAGTAAGGTGACCAGATGTTACTTGCATACTCAAGTGCACTGCGAACATAACTGAAATACAAACTTTTTATGCACTCTATGTTGCTAAAATTACTAGTTACGCGTTAGATGAATCACAGCTGTTTATATGCTTTATCTACTACGATATTAACCTGGTCGTTCATAGAAAGTTCAGTATCAATTTTGACACCCAAGTCTCTAACGGAGCTCACTTTAGATATTGATACGCCATTTATCATGTAATCGAAAAGTATTGGTTTTACTTTACGTGTCAATGTTATGTAGTGGTATTTTTTAACGTTAACGGAAATCCTATTATTACTATAATTTTCAAACAAAGAGAGGTCTATTTGCAACTTGTAACAGTCATCAATGTCACGTATTTTGAGGAAGATTTTTTTATCGTCTGCTAACAATTAATGTTGGCTGTGAGTAAAGCAGTTTCCTATGTCGAATAAATAGGCATTATACAAAAGCGGGCCTAGGATAGAGCCTTGTGGCACACCCTATGGTATTGACACGAAAGCTTCTAGCGCTACCCGTCACAACAGCCTGCATACGATTCGTGATATATGAGGTGAACCATCTGTGCAAATTTTTTTTTTTAGGGAATAGGAGGACAAACGAGCGTACTGTTGTTAAGTGATCACCGCCGCCCACAATCTCTTGCAACACAAGAGGAATCACAGGAGCGTTTCCGGCCTTTAAGGACGGTGTACGCGCTTTTTTTGAAGGTACCCATGTCGTATCGTCCCGGAAACACCGCACAAGGAAGCTCATTCCACAGCTTTGTAGTACGTGGAAGAAAGCTCCTTGAAAACCGCACTGTGGAGGACCGCCACACATCCAGATGGTGAGGATGATGTCCTAACTTGAGGCGTGTCGTGCGAAGGTGGATTCCCACAAATTTCGAGTGCATTTAATTTCTGGAGTAATATTATGAGATCCACACGATCAAATGCTTTTTCAAAGTCTGTGTAGATTACATCTACCGGATATCTCACATCCATGCACTTTAATATGTAATCGGTGAATACCGCCAAGTTAGTCACGGTGGAACGTTCCTTCATAAAACCATGTTGTTCGAAGGGATAGACTTAGCAATTCTCGGGGTTATGCGTTCGCAGTTAACTGTCTCAAATAGTTTCTTTATCGTATTAAGAATTGATACTGGCCAGTAGTTCTCAATTTTAGTTTTTGATCCGCTTTTATGAATGGGGACTATTAAAGCTTCTTTCCATTTATCTGGGAAGGCACAGAAAACGTTAAGTTAAGGGATAGATTAAATATTTTGAAAAGGGGCTTAGCCAAGGAAGAAACGCATTTTAGCACAAAGCAGACTTTAACAATTTGAGATAGCAATTCTTGGGGTTATGCGTTCGCAGTTAACTGTCTCAAATAGTTTCTTTATCGTATTAAGAATTGATGTTGGCCAGTAGTTCTCAATTTTAGTTTTTGATCCGTTTTATGAATGGGAACTATTAAAGCTTCTTTCCATTTATCTGGGAAGGCACAGAAAACGTTAAGTTAAGGGATAGATTAAATATTTTGAAAAGGGGCTTAGCCAAGGAAGAAACGCATTTTAGCACAAAGCAGACTTCAACAATTTGAGAATTTCATCTTCTCGAATAATAATATTGCATATCGTTTCGTGGTGTATAATGTTTGTGAAACTTGGCGTACCGTTTGAATTTGCTGGTTTTACGAATACGCTTTCAAAGTATTTACTAAAACCATTGCATAGTGAGATTTCATCGGAGTATGTAGATTGTTTATTTATCTTCTCTGATTTATCTAAGGCTTTTGATTGTGTTCAACATTCAACGCTGGTCAGGAAGCTATACCACTATGGCATAAAAGGAACTGCGCTCGATCTTCTGACTTCATATCTAAACAATAGAATTCAGAGGTTCGACGTGAATGGCAGGAGATCTCCTGGGACTCCTCTCAGTATGGAGGTACCACAAGGGTCTATTCTTGGACCGTTCCTCTTCCTTATCTATATAAATGATCTTCCTTATCTTATAGAGAAAAAAATAAGGTAGTTTTGTTTGCGGACGTCACTTCACTGATTTTCAAGGTGAAAAGAAACCAAGCTATTTATGACGAAGTGAACGATATTTTATCTGACATCGTGTACTGGTTTAGCGCTAATAACCTATTGTTAAATAGCAAGAAACCTAAATACATTAAATTTACCGTACCAAATGTCAAAAATGTAAATGCAAATGTTTTGTTAAACGGAGAGGTGATAGAACCGGTGGAATATGCTATATTTCTTGGCATAACTCTAGATTACAAATTACAATGGGGCCCCCATATTGAAGTATTGGCGAACAGACTTCTGCAGCATAAGCGGTTAAAAAGATTAGACAATTAACTGACATAGATACGGCGCGACTAGTATACTTTAGTTATTTCCATAGTATTATGTCCTATGGTATATTGCTATGGGGCAACGCTGCCGATATTAATACAATATTTGTGCTGCAGAAGAGGGCTATTCGCGCTATTTATAACCTAGGTCCTAGAGAATCATTGAGAGCAAAGTTCAAAGAAATTAACATCTTGACTGTTGCTTCTCAATATATTCTTGATAATGTAATGTAAGCTCTTAGGCACATAAGTGAATTTGCCAGAAACTATCATAACCATAATGTTAACATCAGGAACAGACATAAACTGATGATGCCTACTACTTGGCTAAGTCGAGCTAGTAAGTCTTTTGTGGGGGGATGTATATGCTTTTACAACAAGATTCCAGAAAATGTTCAAAACAAAAGTATTACGTTAATCAAAAGAATTGTTAAAAAACGTTTGTGTGGTTAAGGTTACTATAACATAAATGACTTTCTTAATGATACCACAGATTGGGAATGGAGCGACCGCCCTCAGACTATTAAATAATAAGTTTAATTGTACAATGTTACTATGTTACTTTAATTGTAAAACATATTTTTGATGAAAAAAAAGCCCGCTGAGTTTGTTGCGCCCATTCTTCTCAGGCCTGAGGCATTCATTTTGGAATGGGTGGTAGTTTTTTTGACTTACAATAAGTGATTTCACAACCTATTTTAAATAAAAATATTTGAATTTGAATTTGAATTTGTCCCAACGTGAGTTTTACAGGATACCCATTGTTGTTATTTTTCATTGATTTTATTTAGGAGTAAAGGAGCTTAGGATCTTGTCGAATGTAATCTTGCATGCACTGTAATCTGTAAAGCACTTCTTTTGAACAATTTTTTGCCATGACCTATCACAAATTCAGCATAGTCGCGAGGATAGTTAGTTTCCTTCCAATTTCTATGTTTTTTAAGCTTTTCCTTTACTATGTAAATCAGAGATTTTGATTACCATACAGCGCATTTAGATTTGGACTTAACTTTAACTGGGATGTAGTTGTCTATAGATTCTTTTAAGCAAGTGTAAAAAATATCGGTGATGTCTTTAATTGAATCCGCTGATAGAACTTCGTCCCTCTTAATTGTGGACAAAGTATCGTTTATTTTAGTGTAATCCCCTTTAAAAAATTTGGGGTTTTAGTAGGTTTACGCTGCGTATCAGCAAGTTAGACAGAACGAATTCAAGGCATTTGAATGGTATTTATCTTCAGAGACAAGAGGCAAGGAGCAGTGGTGAACTTCAAAATCAATGCTACTAAACAAGAGGTCCAACGTACTTTGTTTGCAATTACAAATTGTTTTTTGCTGTTTCAGGCCTGCTAAATTGCATATGTCGTAGAAATTCAGAAATGCATAATGTAGATCTACTGAACCTCTGCTCTGAATTGCTGGCCCGGACTCTGACCATGTAATATTTGGCAGATTAAAGTCACCGGTAAGGAGTATGTAGTCATTAAGATGTAGAAAAATGATTTCAGTAAGACGGGTTGCGATGGAATTGATGCGAGCAGGTAAGAAGTTGTCTGGTGGTGCATAAATTAAGTCAATGTAAACGTCTTCCTTGAATATGAAGAGTTTCTGCTGGTAAGGTCGCCCAAACAGACTGGACGCCAGGGCAAACCGAATTGTGGTGATGCAAAATTTGCAAATTCTTAGAAGCAAATAATAATACTCCACCGTCTTATTTCTTTTTGGAGGTTTCATGATTTCGACCATGGCGCAAGATATCGTATGTACTATCGCAAATTTAACGATCGTAGATACTACTAGTTAACCAAGACTCTGTGATAAGGATTACTAAAATTATGGTTTTGAATATTAAGACGAACTTCTTCAGTTTTGGTGCGTATAATAATAATTTCTGAATGAGATACTGTAGCAATATTAAACCTTTATATTTTATTCGTATTTTAATATATTTGTAGCCCTGAGAACTTGAAAAGGACCTTTTGGTTTGCGTATTGTGTGACAAGCACACAACACCACGCCATCGTGGTGTGTGTGACAGTTGGTCGTCCTCCCGGAAGTAGAGCAGGTGTCCGGAATATACATGACCACATATAACAAACAAACGTCTCCTGCCCCAGAGTTTGTCTACTTTTGATTTAAAATTTTGCTTCTTCGGTAACTTTAACATAATATGAAACTGATGAGAGTGTCCTTTTATAATATTTAAATCATGTCACACCTGTTTAGGCTTTAGCGTGAAAAGATAACAGACAGACAGAGTTACATTCGCATTTGTCATTAATAATATTATTAGTGATACATTTTTTATAATTTTCACTGTACGCTATTTCTATTATTCACCGGGAAAATAATGAATTAAACATGAGTATTTCTACATTAAAGTTCAATTAAGACAGTCAATCTGCCTTGATGATAATATTAAAGAAAGAAAATAGTGTAAAAACACCATTTCTACTGAGTACTGAATATATGTATTTAAAATGAAACAGTTTGTAGTTGATAAGTAATGAGCAAAGTTATACTGGAATAGTTGAATTAGAGGCTCCAACATTAAATGGTAAAGCCGCGCCGTCCGCGTCGCTCAAGAGACCGTAACGAGGAGTCGCATTAGAGATTGATATTATCATTTACGAGGAAATTATTCTGATATACGAGATCCAAACGAGCTGGAATCTGCTTTGTTTAATAAATAAAATTATCTCTCTCACTTTAAATAATAAAAATATTATCGGTTTGCTGAAATAGGTAAACTATTTTGATATATTATAAACAGTTTACTTTCTGTAATTATCAACGATGTCTGCCCATTTGGGTTGTTTTGTCTAAAGAGGTGTTATTAAATTTAATCTTTATTAAGTTACTTTATAGTTTTTAGTTTTTGAAGTCGGTTTTTTTTAACGTAGTGTTTTTTTTATACTTTTTAGTGTATGTAATAGGTTCTGTAAGCTGCAGTAGGTTTTTCTCGATTACATCAGGTAAACTATAATATTTCGTTGCTTCATTTTGTCATAATATTAAATAGAAATTTTTGTAAGTAGCCATGCCTCAAAGTGCCACGCGTCTTCAATAATATAGATCCCAATAAACGGGAACGGAACAATGAATCAACTCCGAAACTCTATTTCACGTTCTACGTGTTCAAGAACGTTTGTATTCAACAAACGACAGGTAACCTAGGACCTATTTTTATTCCTATCGGGCTAATAAAATATATATAATCAACCTAAATGAAAACTCCTAAAAAAGGTGCACAAAATAAAATTACATCGTTCACGAAAATAATAACATCACACAATAACATGAATACTCATAAAAAATGTTTCATACCTTAACTACTGGGCAAAACTATGCGAAAATTATATGGAACCAAATAGCAACTATTTCGCATCAAAATAAAGAAGAATCACGTAAATTGTTTCATAAATCTCGCCGTAATCGGTTTACATACATAAAAAAATACCAATCGAATTGAGAACCTCTTCCCTTTTGTTAGTCAGTTAAAAAGGGCTCCAACTTCGCAACCTCACGGCAAAGTCTCTCACACCTCAGGCTTGTAGATGATATTGTATTATTCTCACAAGATTCAAGAGATACATAAATCATGATTTACTCACTCAGCTAAGAAATAATACAAATATTATAATGACTAACAAAGACCTTTACCCTGATCCTTTGACTCTTAATGCAAAATTAGTTAAATATGTTGCCGAATATGTCTACCTAGGACATGTCTTATCGTTCAAATCTTGTAATGAGCAAGAAATAGAACGTAGAAATAAAAACACATGGAATAAAAACTGGTCGATAAAGAAAAAATTATCTATAAAGTGTATTTAGACTTTACTTACCTAAAACTTATGAAAACACAAACTTGACTTTTGTTTGGGGCTGTCTTAGCTTAAACTCCGCATAATTTCGGATGTCTATATATAATATTAACAAAAAAATAAATAAGAAAAGTAAAGTTATAAATTCATGCTGCAGTTTAAGCTGATGAGGGACATGGTAGTATTCTGGGAATATTCCAAGTTACACAGCTGAGTCATGGCGCGACAGACAGCCTGAAGGATCGCTAATGACGACCGCGAGATAATTACTCAGAGAATTACGCAAGCTCCGCACTGCCGATGAACTTCAAATTAAATCACGAAATGGGAACTGCAGTTCTGATAATAGTTTCGATTAAACAATTTGTATCTTATCTATAAAATTCTCGTGTTCAGGTGTTTGTTAAAAACCTCCTCCGAAACGGTTAAACCAATTTGTTTGTTTGAATATTTGTGTGTATATCGGGTAAAGGCATAAAAGGCATTTATTTTCTCAAAATTGATTCCTTTAGAATTCTTTTTGATGTCATTTCTTATACTACTAGATACTACTACCGCTTCGGAAACAAATGGCGCTCTGAGAGAGAAGAAGGGGCGCAAGAAACTCTCCCAGCGTTCTTTTTTTTTTGCGCTCTTTTTAATAAAAATATACAATATTGTACAGTCATTTTTATCGCTATAAAATAATCACAATCTAGTCCCAGGCTGTCCGATCATTTAGATATTCAGCAGTGGAGTAATAGGATTTACGACACAGCTATTTTTTTATAAAACTTTTAAATTTATTTATAGATAATGCCTGAACAGTGGCTGGGACTTTATTGTAGAAGTACATTTACCCTTAAAGCTATTTATCTTAGGTAGGTCTCAGAATCGGCCAACATTTATTTTTCATACCCCTAAATACTTTTTTTACTTTTTGACATTTTTTTTTGACTTCAAATTTTCATCCCTCTACGATCAACCCCTGTTATTCAATTCAATAATTTTACTGACGATATATTTGGTAGGTCTGAGAATCGTCATCTATTTTTATGTATCTTAAAATTTTGTAAATATTGTTTTGTTTTTTATTATAACGATTTATTTGTAATATTTAAACTGGAATAAAACGGTTTCTCTTGCTGTATAAGGTCTTGTGTTGTCATGGAGCAATAATGGTAAAGATAGATTCATGAGTCGGGGCTAATTCACTGCTAGTTTTGCTATCATTGTTCGGAGTTTGGCACCGTAGACATCTGCCGTTATTGCTTGACCAGATCGGAGAAAGTTATATGAATAACACCATGCTGAGATCACTAAACAGTTACCATTACCTTTTTATTGGTAAGCTTTGTTTAAGGACACTTTTTTTGACCGTGGCGTTTGACTGGGGTCAACTATTGCACTTTTCGGTTAAGGTGAACCTTTACTATAGTAAAGAATTCGCTGTTCATCGCATGTCACAATTCGATCCAATATTCCTTAATTTCTGTATCGATTCAATACGGCAACAGAAGTTTCAACACGCACTTCTTACTGCAGATCACTCAGATAATGAGGCACCCATTATCATATTTTTTATTTTATAATATTATTATTGCCGCAAATTAGGCAACAATGAAATAAGGTAAAGTTAAGCGATGCCGCTAGTTCCTGGGTAGTTTGGCTTGTATAAGGGTTAAGCGATGCCGCTAGTTCCTGGGTAGTTTGGCTTGTATAAGGGTTAAGCGATGCCGCTAGTTCCTGGGTAGTTTGGCTTGTATAAGGGTTAAGCGATGCCGCTAGTTCCTGGGTAGTTTGGCTTGTATAAGGGTTAAGCGATGCCGCTAGTTCCTGGGTAGTTTGGCTTGTATAAGGGTTAAGCGATGCCGCTAGTTCCTGGGTAGTTTGGCTTGTATAAGGGGTGTCACCTGTGGGTCTTCCACGTGGTTCGTTCTTCAAATCAAAGTTTCCATGACGAAAGCGTTTAATCCAAAATCGCACGGTGCGTTCATTAGCAGTCCCCTCTCAAACGCCAATTGATATTGCGAGCTGTTTCTGCCGCGTTAGTTCGGCGTCGAAACTCGTAATAAAAAATCACTCAAATTTTCGAACTATTCATCTTTCTTGTCTAAGCTGAATAAAAAAAAACAACTTAATTTCGATAATCGAAAGTTGGACATTTTTGAAAAGAAGAACTACATACTTACATAGGTACCATGTGAAAAAAGTTTCTCTCAAAAATCTATGTCAATTGGAAGTACCTATTACAATATGATTGAAGTTGCCGTTTTAACGTCAACTTCATACTTTGACCCCTATTACTTACGCGCTGTGTCACGTATGATATAGTACATTAACCTTTTTGTGACAATATATTGCAAACCCCAGCTTATCTAGAATAAGTCTTACTTTAATTCTTGCTCTCATTAAGAACTTCTCTATAAAAACCAAATTCTTGATAGATATAAGTTTTAATTAGATAAGGCATGTATATTATATTCGTAATTATTTAGATCAGTTTTTCAAATTGTACCCATATTATTTGTTATTATATTTTGTCAATGTTTGTATTTGTAGTGTTTGCTCCAAATAAAGATATACTTATTTACTTACATTACTACCAACTCGCTAGCGCTCTTTATGTCAAATGTGAACTTCTAGTATGTACCTTCTTCTTAAGATTTGTTTGATGATAACAAACGATTTATAATATTATGTATTACATAACCAGATACTTGATAAACAATATAGATAATCACATCCCCTTACGAGGAACAACGAAATGTAATTGAAGGAGGCTTAAAGTAATCCTATGCGAGGGTTTCATCTTTTTCAATTTACAAAAGCTTCTTATTTCAATCCAAAAAATGGATTATTATAATGAAAACATCCAACGAAAAAATAAGAAAGACTCGGTATTTAAGCGATATTTATAAATTATTGTTATGATATGCGTCACCATTAGTATTTTAACAATACATACATGGATTATAAAAGACATTTTTAAATACTCAATAGTCACCGCGATTGTCACCGACTTTTAGTGAAAAAAAAGTAACGTGCACGCGTGGGGCGGTGATCTGGCGCTCCGCTGTCCGCTTCTCTATGTCCGCCGACAAAGGCGGCTCGTTAGTCGACAAAGATGTGTATGAGAGCAATCTCCGGTCCCGGCCCGGGAGTAAACTGTTCACGTTAATAACTATAGTGGGAGCCAGAGGGTGCTAACAATGACTGACTTACAGATGACCGCTGTTAGTAATGTCGTAAGAAAAATGGAATACATTTTAAAGATACTTTATTGCTACAGTTAGACACAATATTAAGTTAACATTAAGCTGATATTTCAATCCCGTTGCGTGAATGTTGGTCTCATCAGAACTAGCTTATGGTAGGTTGTCAATTGACAGTAAAGGTATTCCAGAATGTCTACTCCACGTCTCATACACTTCGGTCTCTAATGTTCTGACAAATGACACGACGTCCACACACTTTTAAATCTTCTCATTGTATTTTCGTTGTCTGGTTGATTGTTAGCCTTAGTTTAGTTTAAATATTGTTGATAAGATTAACTTCGTAGCCTCCACCATTTTTGAGTTAAATAACTCAAGTATTTTGATTTTACAAAGCTGAACTGTACACGTTAACTTATGACTAATATTATCGATATTAATTACCACTTTTAAATATATTTACGTATTGTATTATCTTTTACTACCGCGAAAACCACACTGCCGCAGTTGTGGCTTAAATTATAAAGTGATTACAAAAATAAAATTCATTATTACATTTAATATTAATGAAACAATGAATTGTGTGTAACATACACGACTCAGCGTGACGTGCAATGCAGGTTTAAGCTTTGTATGGATATAGCTTTTAAGAGTATTTTACTGCAATTTAATGGTAAATTAAAAGTAAAGTATGGTAGTATAATAGGCGGTGATCACCTACCATCCAGTGACACTTATAAGTGTTTGTTCTCCTCGTCCATAAAAAATTGATTCCAAATTCTTGGAAAAGTACCTATACAAAACTGAGGGACATTACAATATTTATTACAAGACATAAAACAAGAATAAGTATTTCAGCCACACAAACACATTCCACAATCCTCAGATTTTCACAAAATAATTGAAGCACAATACAATTCTGAGGAAATGAGACGATATTATTATGTTAAGGGAAATGTGAATGTTATAATGTATCATGTTGTTGTTCAAGTGTGGGTTGTTGTAACAATAGATGGTGCGCCACGGGCCGGCAGACAACGAACACGATTATTTTATAAATACTATTTTTTTTAAAAGGGAATATCTCGTAGAATTTGAAAGTAATAATCGTCTATTGCAATTCAAGCAGGTATCAAACTTTGATTCCACTTAAATTAAGTAGAGACAGCTATTTACATTATACGAAATTAATATCAAATCAAATTTAAATCACTTATTCATGCCGGTCAAGGAAATGACACTTATGAATGTTAAAAGTTTTTTTTTATATCCACCGCCTTTGAGGGTTGAGCTTTAATAACAAGAGGAAGTGGCAAGAAATTAATTGCCACTCATTTAAATCAACATTTATAGCCATATCTTTTTACAAATCGTATCGTTACAAAACATGTAAAGTGATGCATCAAAAATACTAAACGTTTTACACGATCTAAGTTAAAAAAGATAATTGGATAACTCTTATGATATATAAAGTTATCCAAAATAATAATTATCGCACAAGTAAATTCCGGCATAATAAGAGTTTGAAATGACGCACCTTTGAACCATACTTGTGCTACTATAAGTTTATATTTTTAGGTAAGGTTGTTACCAGCAATACATCAAAAATACTGAAACGTTTTGACTTCCTTGTGTAAGTTAAAAAAAAAATGATAAAACAAAAACTCAGAAGAGTATTGAAAGCAGTACAGTATCAAACCGAATACTTTACGCAGTAAATGTGAGCATTTAACCAACCTAAGAAATAAAATCAAAAGAAATTACTTGTAGCTGTAGGTATATGTTATATTAGCAATATAAATAAAAGGTCTTAATGACAGGACTGATCAGGAACCACAAGCGATTCCCGAACACGAGTATGACGCATGAACCAGCTATCGTTTCCCTCGCATATACCTTAGTGAACGTAATGAAGCACCATGATGTGAAGTAATGATGTCCTACCACTTTGTCTAAAATCAAAATGACTGTACTGATTACAACAATATGTTTCTTTTTGTTCTAAAATATAAGAGAATTATTGATTGAAATCTGCGTCCGTGTGAAATTGATTCTGTATCTTCGTAACGTGCTTTGAAGTGTTTTTCTTTGACGAGATTTAATATATCGGGTGAGCCGGGGTCGGGGCTTTGACTTTGCTCCCGATGCCTATCGTTAACTTTTTATGAGAATTTTACAATATTGAGCCAAGCGATAACCACCCGTATTGGGCGTCTGCTTGAGTGCATGTTTGTTTGTTGATCGATGAACATTGGCAGCTGTATGAAGGCGCCAGGCCGAGGGCTAAATTGAACGCAGCTTTGCTTACGTTCCGTTATTGAAGAATAATAAACAACATGCAAGTTGTGAATGACTCATTTTATCGTAGCTGCACGTTTGATTGATATTGCTAAGGATTTTAAATGAAATACTTTGTTATTTTATTGAGGTCGTGGGTTCGAGTCCCGCATCGTTCATATAATTTTTGTTTTCTTTTTGAGTATTAATCCCAGTAGTGAGGGTTATCGCTTTAAAACATAACATTTTGTTATGTTTTTAAATATAATATGTATCGTCAATTTGATAATATGAATATTTTACAAGCCAGAACTGGCTAAGCTGCAAGACGAAGCTAAGCTGGTAATATAATGTTCACACACACACACACACGTGTAGCTCATATTATCTCCGCCGCGTTCGGTACATATACACTGGTAGCGATGCCCGCCGCCCGCCGCCCGCCGCCGTGTGAGACACGCCTCGCTATAGTTATTGCTTTTGGCAACGAAACACTTTTATAATGAGGCCGCATACACTCGCAGGATATCCAAGATTGTATCATTTTTATTTTGTAATATCGGTGCGGTGCCACTGCCGCAGGCAAACATACGAGTGTAAATCCAACTGAGCTAGATAGATCTATCCCATCACTATCCGATCATCTGATCGGTACCAAGGTAGGAAGTAGGTACCAAGGTGTTCAATAATTCTCTGGTAACATATCTCTATATTACTTTTGGCATCAAAGCTGTTAGGCGGTACAGTTCGTATCGATACAAAGTAATGTACTTGCTTGTGCGAGGTGTGAAATACAGAGGGCTGAGGGGAAGCGATTAATAACGAAATGAATTATGTGAGTTCTGTAGTGGGTTCTAACAGAATACTGACATGACGATACTCAACATGGAATATTTTGGATAAAATAAAAACGATTTATATAATAAAAGTTATTTACAGCGTCCAGCTCTCTCTGTGAACTGAGTATTTTCCAAATATTAAAGATATTTGACGGTTATCACCAAAACTATATGTAATTTATCTGAAAGAGAACACCATATAGTTTAAAGCAAATTGTACAAGAGTTAATAAATAACACAAATGTTATTTAAAAGAAAAGGAAAATTTCCCAAAAATGATATATTAGAGTATCTACTTCACTAAGAAAAAGTCATTAATAATAGTGTTGTAGACAGGGTCAGTCACTCTTAAGAATAGAAATGTACAATCCATGTCCCATTAGAAAACAGACTAGCTAAAGTTCCACTTTGAATGAATGAATGAATGAAAACTTTATTAATAACAAACAAAAACCACACAGCATAATACAACTAAAACAGTCTTACAGAGTTAAAAAAATATTAAAAACTTATAGCATAAAACATACAAATAAAAAAAAAACAAATGTATATATAATATTATAGAGATTATCTTAATTTAAAAGTACTGTGTAGCAGTTATTATCGAAAGAATACCAACACAGCGCTGATTTTCAGCAGCCCCCTGGTGACCCATTAAGTAACTACTATTGTTAAAAAATATATTTTGTTTTATTAAAGTTTCCATTAATTTTCCTTTCGTTTGTGGCAACTATAACATATGAATGCAAAGAGAATTGTGTGTCACATGAGTGGAGGTATACTATCATATATATAAAGCTATGTGAGCTCGTTTGTGGCTCCACAGGATGTTGGTAAAACATAAACAACACAGGCACCAATTCAGTATCTAGCTACTGATAGCTGATATTACTGAGTTATGTCAGTAAACCAACACCTTTCGATCGCTAACCACGTTTAATAACATACCGCATAATAATGCGGTAGAAGATGCACAGCACACTTGCAGACGTCTAACTCTATGGACGTGCGAATTATTATTAGAGAACTAACTTTTAGGCCTGCACAATATTATACTTGAAATTTTACTCTATTGGGTACTAGGTTTCTTCCCAGCCATTTTCGCTGTGCCGCCATGTTATCCCGGTACCACCGGTATAAAAGATGAAAGCTGTGACCCGGCTAGCTATAACAGACCTACTTATATTACCTGACATCTGAACAAAATCAAGGAAAGCATAATTCATCGCCAGCTCTTATTATACATCGACGCTCACCAGTTGATCGAAGACTGACATTACGGCTTTCGGCATGTTCGATGTACTAGCGATCTTCTGAAATACCTAATACATAGTTAGGCGAGGTCAATCGAAAGCAGTGGAAAAGGCCTGGCCGTTGGTCTAGATACAGATAAGACCTCATCGTGTACAGCTTAGGGTGCTTTACATCAGTAGGCAACCAGCTTCCTCATTGGGTACAGACTACAGCCATACCAGCATACAGTTCGTTGTTATGCATATTTCTTGAATCCGAAGCCCTTCCCCAACTATATTTTGAATGGTCATCATCGCCCCACAACAGACTTACTACCTCGACTTAGCCGAGTAGTACGCATTATAAGTTTGTTTGTTCCTGGTTTTTGCACTTGCCAGACATTCTCTGATGAAGACCTGCATGTTGATCATATACACAGCGTCTATTTGGTGACATAACGAATGAAGATGTTTTCATACTTATATGTATAATGAAGTAAGACCCAATTTTTTTCTGTCATTTAATGCGCTATCTGATTAACAACAATTATTATCTCTTTCATTAAATGGCATTCCACCTACATTATATGAAAGTCCTCATTGTTTTTTTTTCAATTAGTATAAAACTAAATTCATGTTTAAAGTTTATTAAATATTACTGTATTCCATACATGTGGGTTGGCCTTACTCACTTCTGATGTCACTTAAAAAGTGACATGAAAGTTTTGTATGTTCATAAGCACATTGAGGAATTTTCTAGAAACTGTGACATTCATAATGTTAACACGAGGAACAAACATAAACTTGTTATGCCTACTACTCGGTTGGGTCGAGTTAGTAAGTCTTTTGTTGGGCGATGTATATGCTTCTACAATATGATTCCAGAAAATGTACAAAACAAATGTGTTACGAAATTTAAAAGAATTGTTAAAAAACGTTTGTGTGGGAAAGGTTATTATAGCATAAACGATTTTCTTAATGACACCACGGACTGGGATTAAAGCGAACATCCTCAGGCTCTTTAATTATAAAATGTTTATTGTACAATATTATATTGTAATCCATATTTTATATAAAAAAAAAAGCCCGCTGAGTTTCTTGCGCCCATTCTTCTCAGGTCTGAGGCAGTCTCTTTTGAATGGGTGGTAGATTTTGACGTTCAATAAGTGATTATAAATCCTATTTTGCATAAAAATATTTGAATTTGACAGTAGGGCTGCCATTTTATGTCAGTACGTTAATATGAATCAAGTGACCAATTTGGGTTCATAACATAATTTCGTCATGATTGTGGTTTTGAATGTTTTTCTGGAATTCCGTCCAAATATAATAATCAATTCAGTTTCAATAAAAATTGTGTTCAAAACTGCGGAGCCTCTTGTGAATGTTTAAAAGAATGTTAATCGAAAGACTAAGGGAAGAATTCATAAAAATAAACGGTTTAGCCTGCCGGGTTGTGGACATTGGTCGGGGGCTGGCGAGGGTTTTAGATACAGATCAAAGGCTTTTGTTTTAATTAGCGAATCCGAGAAACTGTCCGGGAATATATTATTAGATTAGGTTACTTGCATGAAATTATGTATTAATAATAAATCTGACGGCTTTTGTAAAATAAAAAACTTATTTACTCTTTAAAATAAGCAATAAACATCACGAAAATTCACGATAAGGATACAAAATTGTTATAATATGAAAAGAACGTCTGATAATGTTTGTGTGGTGACCAGGGAGAAGTCAAAACACAACATACACAAACACCAAGTGACACAAATATTTAAAAATTTGCAGACTCACATCACAATAGCCGCAACAATTGTAGTGAGATTATCAGAATCGCACAAAATAGTTAAACATTTTAAGATAAAAAAGTGGTAAAAAACGTTTGTTTGTGATTACACCAGACTCAAATGAATTCAAATATAAAATTACCTGATAAACCAACGATGCTTCACAGCCACTCATTATATTACATTGGGCATATTATAAACAAGAAGGAAGTCAGATTTTGTCAATCCTATTGCTGTAACCTCGAAAATCATTGAGAGCATCATGCATCACTAGGTATTGCAATCTCTGAAGGAACGTCAATTTATTGATCAACGGAAGTTATTGCCAGTAGGTCATTATTACGTATACCTTTTAAACAATATCTTCAGCGGCGGCCATTGATAGCAGGCGACAATTCTTGCCAGTTTGTTTTAATATAGCATAGGCATTTCATCGTGTATAACACAAGGCACTAATTGAAATTTCCATTAAATGGGCCAGGGTGAAGGTGGAAAAAAATGGCGACGTAAATTTAGCGAAATTGAAAAAAAAAACACCGAAATTTGTTGCTTTTTTGTTGCTAATTAGTTGCTAAAAGAACGCTAACTTTACATTAAGATAGCGTGGGAATCACTGAATGTAGACTGATCAATCAAGCAAATAGGGGTCAATTTGTTGCTGAAAGATGCTAAGAAAAAAAATAAAAAAAAATGTTTTTTTTTTAATTATGCCAAAAACAAAATAATCGGCCACGCTAGCTTAACTAACGATTTTTCCGTGGAAAAACTATGATGAAAATTTGTTGCTGTTCATACTGCAGCTTGCTTTAGCAGAAAGAGTCAGCAATAAAATAAAAACCGGAAGTCAATAGAAGTTGGATATCGGTTTACAAAAAAACCGGCCACGCTAACTTAACTAACGATTTTTCCGTGGAAAAACTATGATGAAAATTTGTTGCTGTTCATACTGCAGCTTGCTTTAGCAGAAAGAGTCAGCAACAAAATAAAAACCGGAAGTCAATAGAAGTTGGAGATCGGTTTACAAAAAAACCGGCCACGCTTGCCTTACTAACGATTTTTCCGCGGAAAAACTTTAGTGAAAATTTGTTGCTCCTCACAGTGCAGCTTGTTTTAGCAGGGAGAGTCAGCAACAAAATAAAAACTGGTAGAGGCGGGGAGGGTCTTCTTTTATTTTGGTTTTTCTTGAAAACTGTGTATTACGTTGTAATAAGAGTGATACCACTATAATCGTGGACCAAAGCTTTATCAACTACAATTCATTAAAATTGGTTAGGTTAGGTTATGTTAGAACAGTTAAAACAACGCACGAGCCGAGCGTAGCGTGCCGCGGCAGCGGCCGGCGAGTGCCAGAACCAAATAGTAGGCGTTTCCCCCCATTACCAAATTAGGCAGGGGGGATGGTAGACTTTTATTTTGGTTTTTCTTGAAAACTGTGTATTACGTTGTTATAAGATTGGAAGCACAATAATCGATTTTTAGCGACCGGTTAGAGCAAAAAAAATAATTTTTAGCAACTAATTAGCAACAAAAAAACAACAAATTTCGGTGTTTTTTTTTTCAATTTCGCTAATTTTACGTCGTCATTTTTTCAGACCTCCAGGGTGAATCTTGTGCAATTAAGTCCTCAGATGAAATACAATGATTCGAAAAAAAAAACTTACCAACATAATACAAAATTTTGTTATTATCATCTTCTCATCAAGAAAAAATCAAGCATTGTGAAGAAATAGATAATATATTAGATTGGGGGTATGAAAACCTGAGACATTATTGTAAAGTTATATAGTCACAAATTTTAGGATGTCTGATCAAAAGAACGCAAGAATTAGTTTAGGCAGTCCAATTTTGGTGTTAACCTGATACCGCTTAAATAATTTTAAAGAGAACGAAACAGGTGCAAATCAGGCAGGTACATTAAAAACTCTCTTCATTTTTGATGAGTGGCAAATATGTCTAGTATTATCTATTAATAACTTTCAGCAGCCTTAACAAATAACTAGGGAACTGGCTAAACAGGGGTACTTAAACCTACAGATAAGCTTCGCAAATTCTATCAAATCAACAGAGAATGGCGTACCATTTTTTTTGTTCAAATCAGGGATGAGACTAACAGGAACTAACTAACCTGCTAGTAATTAATACGCCCTGCCCAGTACATTGCAGTGCCGCTTATGATTATTGAAAAACCTGAGAGACAACTGCGCTCGTCACCTTGAGACATAAGATATAAAGTCTCATTTTCCCAGTAATTTCACTAGCAACGGCGCCCTTCAGACCGACATACAGTAATTAAAATTAAAATTCAAGTACTGGTACTAGCGAAGTAGCATTATAGATTTAGGTAATCGGACAAATATGCTTTAAGCTCATCAGTTTTTGGCAGTAGAGATCCCAATCGATTGTTCTGCCTGGCAGTAAAAGCTCACAATATGCCACAGTCTGTGAGCCTGACCGACCTTTGACTAACATTGACCTTAAACAGACTTTCTTGTTATCCACTGTTCATCACCAGTCATCAATTTCAAAACGGTTCGGCTTCATTACCTCTCAATAATTAATCGCTAATGAGTACACGGCTCATTATTTTTATTGTAGCCAAATCCCAGTTCATCAGCTATTGATACACTGATCGTAGCTGTTGATATGCTGTCACAGCTATTGTTATGGTGTTCATGAACCATTTTTGAAAAATGGTATCCATTTTATTCAAAACAGGATGCATCTTTAAAAGTAGTAATTTTAATAACCTTTAATCAGGAGGTATTATGAGGATGGGCGTGCTTCAGGATTAAATCCTAGGACCTTTCTTATTCCTCGTCTACACTAATGATTTGCCATATGTGTCCACGTGAATAACAATGGTTATTCACCTGTATGGGCGGTCTTCCACGTGGTTCGTCCTTCAAATCAAAGTTTCCATCACGAAAGCGATTAAACCAAAACCACACGGTGCGTTCATTAGAAAACGCAACATTGATATTGCGAGCTGTTTCTGCCGCGTTCGTTCCGTGGCGGACTCGTATTCATAAATCACTCGAATTTTCTAAGTATCCATCTTTCTTGTCGAAGCAGAATAAAAAATAAGTACTGAAGTGGATAGTCGAATATTGCACATTTTGAAAAAGAAGAATTACATAGGTACCATGTGAAAAATATTTCACTAAAAATTTTGAAATCATGAAGGTTCTATGTCAATTCAAAATACAAATTGCAATAAACCGGTAATGACATACTAAGACCCCTATTATTATCCCTGATAAGAATTGTGTGACCTGCCAAGATACCATACGTTAAAAGAGCACTAAAGAAACTTGTTCTGTTCTTGTGTTCATAATTAGATTCATTATGTTAATATTAATATCACACATAATTATAATTTTCGTGCTTGTTAAGTTAATATTATCTAGGTGAGCTGCTAAAGTTTTCAGTATTGTTTATGTTTATACAAATTATACTTTATTTCTTATTATGAAATATTTTATATTATTTAAACACATTTGTTTGTTATACATAATACAATACACATTATAATACAATATACGAACTTATTTGTTATACATAAAACAAAATACATTATACATATTAAAGTCGTTGTAAAATACCCTATTTTATTAAAAAGTGTGGCTGTTGAGATTCTTGCATGTTCTTCTCACGAGCTCTACTTTTTCTGAACATATTAATAGTAGATCCCGGAATTCAAATTACCTAAATATTTTAATGACGATTCAAAGGCAATTAGTTTAAACCTAATTGAATAAATTTAACTTGACTTTGACTTTGACATCGAAATTCCCGAATGGAAAACGCATACAAACGATATACAAACTTTGTGTTACATTTTCTGATCTGGTACATAAATTAATAATTAAATTTATTATTTGATAAAAATTTCCAAGCAGTTTGTTTAGGGAGTTCTGGAGCAGAAAAAACTGGAGGCTTATGGGGCATGTCGGCTAAAACCTTACGGCACGAAATATGAAAAATCTGTGTGTTTCTTAAAAAAAGGATATCTTAAAAAAGTACAGGCATCTGGACTACCTTTGGTTACAAAACAGGATCAAAGGCTTTTGGTGCAGGCCGAATAAAAATAGAGAAAAGCTACGTTGAGCCCGCATCGCGCGAAGTTTAGTAAACAAATAGAACAAGTCTGTTGTTTCCTACGCTGTTATATTGCTCCACTGTGTGTGCGATATGGATTTGATGAGTGTTTACATCTATATAATCTTGCATATTATTGCTCTCATTCCTCTTGGATCGTCAGTCATCTCTGTTTGACTGAGCGTTGTTAGTTATTTTGGACCAACACGTGTAACTATATCACCTTGATGAGTTTTTGGTGCAGGTACAACTTGCACGCTTAGCAATAAATACAGCGAGCACGATATTTAACATTCATTCGCGGTATGGCTCGTGTCCCCGAGTGAGATACTTTTGCTTCTTTTAGGGCACAAAAGAAAGGTGGATTTTATTATTTTTGGTTAACAATAATCACTTTTATCACTATGATGTAATAGAAAATATTAATTTAAGTAATTATCCTAGTGATAATATTATATATAATACTATTTAATGAAGAGGGAAAAGTGTGATATAAATATTTCGCCTATTTTTTTAAATATTTCAACGCCATGACGTATAATTTGTATTAAAAATAATTAATTAAGGTAATTCTGAGTATTAACCTCAATTACGTTGCAGACGAGAGACTTGTTATCGAAGAACCTCATCACCACGCTGAGACATTTGGTCGCCCTCTCGGTAGTACAGCAGGTGTCCGGAATTTAAGATTATCAAGACCTCACTCTGTCTTCGGACCTCGACGTCCCATCGTAGTCTGCTCAAAGCTTCCTCCAACTCCCCTAACTTCTTATCGGTCCGCAGTATCTTGACATTATATGTTGCCAGGGCCAATGGTCTTCTTTGGTGGTAGCGTTGCCAAACCCTGTTTCGAAGCACACGCTGTTTTTATTTTAGTAAAAATAGTAAAACCATTCATATTTACTGAATATTATCTATGAATATCACTATAATAAAAATTGTGGAGACAAAATACTCGCTAAGTATTCGATTTGCGCCACGCCCCGCTGTCTAAAAGAACAAATTGTATGTAAATCAAATACTTTCTGACATATTGCGAAATAAATAAGTGTAAGTATTATTCTGGATGTATCGCATGGTATATATTTCAAAATAACACATACATTATGAAATACATATTTATACCTTTTGTGCTATTTGAATAAAGATATTTTGAATATTCTCTATTCTTGTTTTTATACTAAAATTTATGAGCGAAACTGGTCCTTGCATTATACGAGAGACCAAGCGCTACTTACTGTGCTTCATGTTGTTAACATTTAAAGTTATATAAAATATAATTAAAATCATTAGTACAACACTTGCTTAAAGTATGTGTGGATTTATGCTGCAGCTGTACTCAAAAACTCATCTGTATTAATTTTATTTATTTTTCAAATTTTTACTAGCATTTTTGTTGCATTGATTTACAAAAATATGTATTTATTGAAATTATATGTAAAATGGTAAACCATTTAACAATAAATATAAGCGATGAAATGAATAAAATGTAAATGTTGAATTATAAGAGTCGTAATGAGTATCTTAAGTACTTCTTCTTTGATGAGAACAACTTATAATAAATTTAACACTTGACTTTCATAAGTGTCGTTAATTTGACCTTAATTAATAAAGTGATATTGATTTTATGTGATATTGATACAAGATAAAGTAATGAATTGTTAAATTAGTCCCAGTAGTGAGTAAAATTAAAAATAGCATATTATTTGGTTATTAGACGTGAACATTAGTATTTTTAGTGTCACAAAACAAGCTGATTGTGTAGATGCATTAAAAATTATAAACCTGAGCAGGCCATGTCAAGAGCAAACGTTTCACTCACTCGAAGGAAATTAAAAAATGGAATAAAAGCCACCAAATCCCGAAGGAAATTACTTACTTCCCCTCATGAGAGATCATAGAGCACATAATATTTTGTACGGAGAAAACAGAAATTTGTAACGTTCTCATCTGACGAATAATAATTAATGCAACATTTTTTTAATCGCTCGTATACGTTTGTTGCAAGGTAGCAGTGTGTATAAAAAAAATTTAACAAAAAAACAACCGACTTCAAAAACACAATTCCAAAACAATAGATTTAATATGCACTAAAAAGTATAAAAATAATTGCGTATTTTTATACAATTTAATTCTAGTTACGATTATCAAATTTTTGAAATCGGTGTCCTTCCGCCGCGACCCGCTCTCGCCTCTCACCTCCTCACGACTCAAGCACATCTCTCCTATAACTATGTATGTAGTCACAAGCCTATCTTGGATGACACCGACTCCAAAAATTTTATATAAACTTTACAATTGATCGTGACGTGTACGTGACAGCAGTATCAGTGTGTGTGAGGTTTTATTAAAATTATTTAGGAAATACCAAGCGGATTTCAACAAAAAGTGATTTCATCCAACCATTTATAAAGGTACTGTGAACCCCATACTTCGGAGGTTTCTCTAAGTTATCCCATATTATTTAGATAATTAGCAAAATATACGAAACATTCTGTGAACCATTTGTATAAATACCCTCAATAATATACCACAATAATAAAATATACAGTCAACGTCACTGTTAAATTGTATATTTGGCATTTGACAACTGACAGCAGCAGTATTGCCACACCTAGCAGACCAACCGGTCGGATACAAGGATTATGGCCTAACCAACAATATACTCTTTGGATTATGATCTCAATTTTGTTATCTTGGAGGTCTCACGAACACTTAGGGACGATATATGTGCCCTAGAAAATCACATCGAAAAATTTCACAAACAAGGGGGGTTTGTTCGAGTTCGATTCAGGCAGGCAACGCGAGCACACGTGCCGCGTTATCTGTCCTCCTTCGAATACTTATTACCTGCGTTATCGCACTATCTGCTCAGGCCACCTGGGCTAGCTATTGTTATCGCGCGCTATTGTTCGGGACTCTTTGAGTCTCGCATCTGCTTCGTTCCTTCGCAGAACGAAGCTTAGTTATTATCAGTGTTAAATACCCGGTTTACGATCGTGTTAGTTAGCACCTGTGCTGTGTTTCGCGATTCTGCACGCTAATCGTGTATGTTTGTAAGTTGCAGTTCGTGCCTTGTGTGTCTTCTCCGCGGGGGCCTGCACAGCGTGCATCGGGGTTCCGGCCCAGCTAGTCTACATCGAGTAAAGCTAAGTCTTAGGCTTAATTACCATTATTAAGTTCTTTAAATTTTGCTATATTATATTATTATTAATATTATTTTATTAATGTACAAGTGTCAAACTAAACTATAGTTGTCCACTTAATCCTTATATCCCCCTCTGCCTGACTCGGGCAGCGGGGGTTGTTACCTTTAAATTAACATAAACCAACATTATATGAACCATGGCTTCACCAATGGTTCTTGACGAGGGTTCCCTCAAGGCCCTCATGGCCCAACTGGCACCGCCCATAGCGGATCAGATAAATAAGGTGGCAGCCGCCACCAAAACCAAAAATTACGCCTCGGCATCCGATAAGTCGTCGGATGACGAATCGGAAATGGAAGTCGGAAGCATTTCTGACGCGAGCTCCGCGGCCTCGGTTAAACCGAGGAAAATGATTTTAAGGTCAGCTCGTCCGCCTATTCTACAGGCATATTTTAACGCCCAGGCGACTCCTAAGGTCCCGGTAGGTACTCTCGACCGCACGGAAGCCCCTCAGGCCTCCAGTGCTTCACCGGCCCAGCCGGATACCGCTCTTCCGTCGAGAGCAGAGAGTGTCGCGTCGGACACGGATGGCTTCACCACCGTGAGCCGTAAAAAGAAACGGACAAAGGAAGCGTCTAGCGCTCCTTCCTCAATTCAATCTGAAGGCCGTGTGCTCTCTACACGGCATCAAAGTGAAGGCTCCGCACAAAAGCGGTGGTCCAGGGCAGTGCCATCGCTGCCAGTTATACGGCCACTCTGCCCGCAACTGCGAGGAGAAACCCCGCTGCGTCAAGTGTCTTGGCAACCATGGAACTCCTGAGTGCACCCGCCCTACAGTGTGCGCGGAGCCTCCGGCATGCGTGCTCTGTGGTGCCGAAGGACACCCTGCAAACTACCGCGGGTGTCCCAAGGCACCCAAACCGAAGCGCAAGGGTCTGCCTAGGCTGCGTCAGGCCCAGGGGCCAAACAAGAAGCCAGAGGCCTTCATTCCGGCCCCACCGCCCAAGACAAACGCCTGGGAAAAGTCTCCTATCAAGGAGATAGCACCAGCGCCTACCACGACCCCCGCGCCCCTCCGGCCACCCTTAGCGTCCCGCCCGGCGGCCTTAAGCCTCAACTAGACTTGGTGAAGGAGTTCGCTCACCATTTCTAAAACCACGTATACGCGATCCGCGTATCGCTAATTATAACTTAGTCAGAAATGATCGCACCACCCGTATGGGCGGTACCCTCATTTTTTTTTAAAAGGTCTCTACACTGTATTCCTATAGATCCTCCGGTCCTCACTAACATCGAGGCCTCTGCCATCCGAGTCAGTATGGCGAATTACCAGCCGATCACTGTTATTTCAGCTTATCTTCCGCCCAACAAACAAGTATTAGACACAGATATAGAAGCATTACTCGGCCACGGGGCCGCAGTCATAGTGGGCGGCGGTCTTAATGCCAAACACTCCAGCTGGAACAGTAGAGGCACAATTAGAAACGAAATCTTATTAGATTCGCTGACAGACACGCTGAACTTTTCAGTAATAGCACCCAACGAACCGACACGTTATCCGGATAACGTGGCGCACCGACCCGACATTCTAGAAGTTGCGTTACTTAAAAACGTAACGCACAATGTAAATTCAATCGAGGCTTTTCACGAATTAGAGTCAGACCACCGGCCCGTCGTCCTAAATCTAGGCCCACCGGTTAACTTTCAACCACCGACGAAAACAGTGATCGACTGGCAACGGCTGGAAAAGAATCTCGAGTCTATCAAGTCCGACGACCTTGACCTTATACCGGACGTCATCGACTCGGTCGACACGGCTCACAGTGCTATCTCTCATGTGACGTCACATATACAGAATAGGATCAAGGCCTGCTCCAGGCAGGTTCTGACGATGCAACCGCATCGCCTAAACCTGCCTCCAGAGGTCAGGAACTTACTCACACAGAAGCACAGAGCCACTAGACTTTACGATAGGTATCCGTCGGTCGAGAATAGGCGCCACCTCCGCTACCTACAGCGGGTGGTACGGGAACGTATCGCGGAACTCCGCGGCGAACGTTGGGACCGCTTGCTCGGCAACCTTAAGCCATTACATGTGGCTTTCTGGAAGCTGGCTCGCGCGTTCAAACAGGAGCCGCCCACTGTCATGCCTCCTTTGGACAGACCGGGACTGCAGCCGGCGCTCGATGACGATGAGAAGGCTGAATGCCTCGCCGATAGTCTCGAGAGTCAGTGCTCTCCAAATGCAGCAGCCGACCCGACACACGTTGACGAAGTTGATCGTGAAGTTGAACGTCGCTCCGCTCTGAGCCCTTCAGGCGATGTAATAAAACCCACCTCTTACGAAGAGGTGAAGCTAATTATTAAGGAGCTTCACTCCAAGAAGGCCCCGGGGCCCGACACTATAAACAATAGGGTTCTTAAAATCCTACCCTCGACTCTTTTTACTGTATTGGTTACCATTTTTAATATTCTATTGTCTAATAGCGCGTTCCCCGAACAATGGAAAGATTCCATTGTTATCGGTATCCTAAAACCCAATAAACCTAAAGCTAATCCGAGTAGCTATAGGCCTATTAGCTTAATTAACTAGATCGGGAAACTTTACGAAAGATTAATTCTCGCGCGTCCTAATCATTACATCGCGGAGCTCAACCTGATACCCGACATACAGTTCGGATTCAGAACCGCTCACTCGTGTCCGCAGCAGGCTCACCGACTCACCGAGTACATTCTCGTACGGCGTCAACTTCACGCTACCACGTCAGCCGTGTTTTTCGATGTCGCGAAGGCATTCGACAAGATATGGCACAACGGCTTAGTATTCAAGCTGTATGAACTGGGAGTGCCAGACAGGCTCGTGCGCATCATACGAGCCTACCTTACTGATCGCTCCTTCCGATATCGAGTAGAGGGCACCCTATCCTCACCCAGACTCATCAGGTCTGGCGTGCCACAGGGTTCAGTCCTCTCTCCCACTCTTTTCTCGCTCTTCACGAGCGACATTCCCAAGTTTCCGAGTGTCCAGCTCGCTCAGTACGCTGACGATACGGCACTCTACTTTGGCTCCGCTCTATTGAACCGCTCAACCTTGAGACATTAAAGTGCTTCAAGCCGCCGTCGATGAACTAGGCAACTGGTTCAGAAAATGGCGGATTGAAGTGAACCCCACCAAGATGCAAGCGGTACTCTTCGGTAACGCGAATAGCATCCGCGCTAAAAAACGACCGACCGACGTCATTAAATTGTATGAAACACCCATACCGTGGGTGGAGGATTACAAATACTTAGGAGTCACGTTCAACAGTAATATGAACTTCAAGAAACATATTGATACGGTATGCAATAGAGCCCGATTTGTCCTCAGTCGCCTTTATCCACTTGTGTGTGGGCGAAGCAAACTTCCGCTCAAACACAAAGTGACGCTGTACAAAACCATCGTACGGCCCATACTGTCATACGCAAGCGTCGTTTTCGCGCACACCCGACCGAGCTACTTACGTCGTTTGCAAGTAGTTCAAAATAAATTCACGCGCATGGCAACCGGAGCCCCGTGGTTCATCCGAAACGTTGACCTTCACCGCGACCTAGAGCTTCCGACGATAGCTCAACACTTTAAAGAGATCTCGCGACGCTTCTTTGACAAGGCGCCTAACCATCCCAACATATTGGTTAGGAAGGCATGCGGGTACACCCCCCTTCACCATAGTCTCAACCCAATAAGACGTCCCAGACACGTAACGGTAGACTCGGATGACGACATCACCATCGCGAACGCGACACCCACACAAACACCGACACAGACACGCACACACCGTAGGCGTAGGCGCGGTCAACCACCGCAAACCACTTGCACTCGTCACTCTGACGATGGCCAGCGGCCCGCACCCTAGATACACCACACTTTGTTTTGATACCCGACGAGACGTTAGTCCTCGTCCTGTAATCGCTTCACTACACTCACTCATACACGGACTGACTGACGGACTGACATACACCACTTACACAATCACAAACACACTCCACAAACAGACACAAACACAAACATACATGCACACAAACATTTACACTACGTACATACATACAAACACACATACATACACACATACATTACACAAAACATCACCACACTCGCCGGAGAGTGTGTTCTTATCACCTTTTCATCTTTCATCTTCATTTCATCTTCATTTTCATTCTCTCTCCTTCCCACAAGCACACAGCCGGTCTGAGGTTCGAGTCTCCTTAGGAGACGCCCCGCGACTGTTGTTGCGTAGTCTTTGCGCCCTCCACGTCCTACTTCGCTGTGAAAGCCAGGGCTGCTAACAGCACAGAGGAGGTTTTAGTCGGTATGGGGTGTCCGCTTACGCGGACACTCGAGTCCGACATATTACGCCCCGTTCCGGGGCGTAAATACGTAACCGTATTTCCTCCTCTCAAAAAAAAAAAAAAACCCCCTTCGCTTCCGTCCAACTTTCTTGAGGAAAATGCGGCACTGCGTATGGAGCTGGAAACCTTACGCAACAAATTCGACGACGTTGATCAAGCCTCAAGAACCTGCAACATTGAGATCCAAAATGTGCCTGAAAGAAAAGGTGAAAATCTAATACAGCTTTCTTATACCCTTAGCAGGATCTTAAACGTTGAACTAAAGGACTCTGACATAAAAACTGTTCATCGCGTTGCGCCAGGTGTACCTACAAATCGCCCGAAAAATATTGCAATAAACAACTCGCACAAAACGTGATGATTTTATTGCTGCCGCACGTTTGCGGGGCTGTCTGAAAATTTACTCGTACCAATTGCTCGGTGGGTCTGCAGTTGCTCCTGGTATTAATGACAATAATTGATTCTACGTCAATTAGCACCTAACTCTGAAAAATAAAATACTCTTCAGTAAAGTCAGGTTTCTTGCAAAGTAAAAAGGATATAAGTATGTATGGATAAAAAACTGAAGTATTTTTGTTGAAAAAACTGATGAAGCTAAAGTCATTCAAGTGAGATGAAATGATGATTTAGCTAAACTAGTATGACTATATTGCCATTTGTTTGTATGTTATATTTTAGTCAAATAACCTTTATTTATTATTGTTATCTTGTTCGACCTTAACAGGCATTTAACTGTTTTTGCCATATCTTATACTCGTCTTTTTTACTTATGTCACATTATTATAGTTGTCACATTATACAATTTTTATTTTTTTCTTAATCATCTTTTTTGACTACGGATAATGGCTCAATATGCCTTATCTATTTACTATCAAAACTGTGGAGGCATAAAGAGTAAGCTTGACAAATTAAGACAAAGTGTTCTTTCTAACAACTACGATATTATTGTGCTGGTAGAGACCTGGTTAGTTGATTCTATTTTTGATTGAGAGCTGCATTCGGGGGATTATGACATATTTCGACGTGACAGAAACCTTGAACTCTCTCGTAAAAAAGGTGGCGGTGGGGTTTTGGTCATGGCGAGAGAAGGTAAAGCTATACGGTTGACTGAGTTTGAAGCCCCGGATTTGGAGGAAATATTTACATTCATTTGCCATCTCAGTCTAGTCTGCTTCTCAATACTTGTTATTTTGCACCTGCCTCTCACTACTCTGCTTACATAAAATTCTTTGATCAATTGCATGACATATCTGCTGCTACACGTTTTTCTAATTACATAATTAAGGCCGATTTTAATTTACCCTATCTCATATGGTCATCCACTCCAGAAATTTTATTACAGTCTGCAAGTACTGAGTCATTTAAATAATTGGTGCATACCATGTCCTTTATGAATTTAAAACAGATTAATGCTGTTTACAATAACAATGCGAGGCTTTTAGACCTAGTCCTGTCAACACTTCCCGGAAAAGATGATTTTTCCATTGATCCATTACTTAATACCGTTCCTCATCACCCGCTTTTAGATAAGACAACTATCATGTCATCAGCTATTGTCAATCGAAGAAATTTCTTAACTGCAGATTACGAGTTAATAAGTAATGCTATCGAGAAGGTAGATTGGGTGACACTACTGGCCTCATCTTTTACAGAAGATGCTGTTGCCATGTTTTACTTAAAAATAAATAAGATTATTGCTGCTTATGTACCATTCTGTAAACCTAAATCCCGAAAGTATCCACTTTGGTTCAGCAATGGCTTGATAAGAACTCTAAATCGTAAGCAAAAACTCTGGTGTCGTTAGAAGACCTACAAAAACTTATGCGACTACCAGGAGTTTTCTTTAATAAGAGCGCGTATGAAGGGTCTTATGAAATATTGCTATAATTGATACATAGAATGGATTGAATTTTCGCTAAAAACAAATATCAAAAAATTTTGGATATACACGTCGACAATTAAACATACTAACTCAGGATAACCTAAGCTTATGAAATATGACACTATTACATCTGATGACCCTTAACACATGGCAAACATGTTTTCAAAATATTTTCAGCCAGTTTTTGAATCTCAAACTGGCTCAAGTCGAGACACTGGTTACACGTTGATGAGAGCCATTCCAGTGACTCGCATATGCTTATAAATAATTCATGTTTTTGTAAAGAGTAAATTAGTAAAGAATTGTAAATGCTTGACTCTAATAAAGGCCTTGGCCCAGATCAAATTAGGCCAGTTTTTCTCAAGCGCACATATCGGTCAATATGTATCCCTCTACAGATTATATTCAATAAGAGTCTCTCCGGTGGTGATTTTCCTTTTTGCTGGAAATTATCTTAACTGTTCTTTTAAGTCAGGTTCTAGTTCTAGTGGTGTTGAAAATTACCGCCCAATCTCAATCCTTTCCGCAATCCCTAAGGTCCTCGAAAGATTAGAGCACCGAAGCATTTATTCCTGCCTAAAAGCATGTTGTTATAGACCAACAGCATGGCTTTGCAACGGGCAAATCTACTCTATCTAATCTCCTTGTTTTCACTAATTATGTTGTTAACGGTTTGGATTGTAAACATCAGCTGGACACAATTTATACAGATTTTCAGAAGGCATTTGACAAAGTTGAACATATAATGCTTTTACAAAAGTTGTCCTTTAATCTCTTGCGGTGAAATATAATAATATCTCTGTAATAAATCTTAAGAACTCTTTTCTGATGGTTTACAGCTTACCTAAATAATCGTGTTCAATCGGTGATTATAAATGGGTTTACTTCATCTCAAGTATTAGTGACATCCGGCGTCCCCCAGGGCTCAATCCTTGGGCCGTTGCTTTTCTCCTAATTTATCAACGACACATCGAAGTGCTTTCTACACTGCAATTATTTACTCTATGTAAATGATCTAAATTTATATAAAAAGATACTTACACCTTCTGATGTGTTACGCAGGAAGATCTTGATAGGCTCGACGACTACAGCAAAAGAAACAAATTATTTCGAAATTATAATAAGTGTCAGCATGTCATCTTTACTAGAAACACCCATAATATAATCACGTCCAACCTCACCCTTCGTCATGAGCATGGTCTATTCCCTTAAATCTGTTCTCTCTGTCAGGGATCCTGGGGTCCTTCTTGACCCTAAACTATCCTTGGACAAGCATGTGGGCATAATTATTAATAAAGCTTACCGAATGTTAGGTTTCATAACCCGTGTCACCAGACCTTTCAAAGATAAAGCCACATATATTTAGCTTTATCAAACGCTTGTGCAGTCTCAGTTGGAATATTTCTGTTCAATCTGGAATCCCCATTATGCTATATATGTTACACTGGCGGCTGTACAAAAGAAATTCTTACGCATTTTAAGTTATCGTATGAATTAAATTGAAATTATCGTATATGTGGTAGGGCTAACTACAATGAACTTTAAAAAACATACAATTTACTTTCACTTAGCCAAAGACGTCACTTGATAGACTGTGTCACTAGCTTGTCCTGAACTTCTCGAGCTTTTGCCATTCAATGTTCCTGCCAGGTCTTTACGCACTCACAGAACTTTCAACCTACCGACTCATAGAACCAATATTGGGTTTCACGCGCCTCTTCACAGAATGTGTTCATCATTGGATTCTCACATTAATGTCGACCTGTTTTCGCACTCCTCTACTTCTGCATTTAAGACTAAGTTAAAACAACAAATACTGTCCTTACCTTAAACCTTGTAACTTTATTCTTTATTATATTCCTATCTGTGTCTTGATTTATATAATACTGTATATTCGCCTAAATATTCTATTGTTTACTAATCTTATCGTTCTGTTGTCATTTGTGTAAAATTGTATTCTTTTGTGTTCTCAGTGAAACTATTCTAGGATATATCCAATATTGTAATTTGTATATTTATTTAACTTAATTTTGTACTATAGTGAAGCATCTGTTTGTTTCCTTAATAAATAAATAAATAGATTCCGTAATCAGAACCTAACCACACAACTCTCACCAAACTATCTTTGAAGTATATCCTTTCCAATAAAAAAAGAATCGTCGAAATCGGTTCGCGCGATATTGAGTTATTCGTAAATTTATCATTCATTTTATCATCCAATTTAAGACTTTTATGATTTTGCTCATTGATGCCATTGTCATATCTGGACTAGTTGGGACCACACGAAAAGCACCAGCTTTCAAATAAAAAAATAATTATGAAAATCGGTTCACCCAGTCAAAAGTTATGAGGTAACAAACAGAAAAAACAAATACCGACGAATTGAACCTCCTCCTTTTTTGTAGTCGGCCAAAAATGAGTATCGTATATTAAGCTAACTACTACTGTCTTACTCAATTATTTAACCGATCATAATAAATTTTGCGCAAATTATAATTAGTCTTGAAAACATCATTTAATTAAACATACTATTGTGATTTATTTATTTACTTTAAAATCAAAAAAATAATAATTAAAAGTAAAGAATACAAATTCTTTAGTAAAACTATATCAACAACAGTTTCCAATGGTTCAAAATAACATATTGTATCAAAGTAAGTAGAAAAAATTCAAAAACTAATTGAATTAACAAAATTAATTACAACATAAACCTCACAAATTAAAAATAAAGAGATATAGAGACACCATAATCAAACAATAAATTACTTAGTATATAAACAATTAATTGAACTAGAACTAAAAACCAAGTTCTTAACTTTTACTTCTCTTTAATAAGTTCCTGCCACTGGAACAAAATTTTCCAAACATTAATTTATTAATAGGAGTTGTGCGCAGTACAAAAAAAAATTTATTGACAGATAATATGAGTAGAAGGATTATTTCGAAAATATCTTAAAAAGCCCTTTTTTTAAAATAAAATACATTTTTTTCTTATTTATTGTACTATTTTTAATTTATATTTATTAATTATTTTTCCACTATTCTTAATTCAAATTTATTAAAATGTGAACAAGGCTTTCTCCTTAAAAATTGTAAATTTTAATTCTGGTTTATTTTTTTGGAATAAAAATTATTTTTGATAATTTGTTAATTTTACATAAATCGGTTAAAGATGAGGATAAAAAACAACATCAATAATATAATATATACTAGATTACCTTATCGACTACAGATAAAAGTTTAACGTCAAAGTCACGCCCGAAGGAGTCGGTTTCAAACAAACATACAAGTCAAACTAATAAAAAGCGTGTAAAAAGCAATAGGTACATAGCCAGATTGATGTTTGATATATTATGTTCCAAATCATTCAAAAGTATAAAAATATTCTTTAATAAATTGTGACGTTGCAAAATAATTACAATATAATAAACACCTTTACTGCAGCCGATCTCTAAAAAGTCGTACGCTCGGATCCATCCAACTAGCACACTATTCCAACTCCCCTCCTTTTCCCAAATCAACAGTTGATTAGTGATTGCCAATACGGTTTCCATCAGTTTCGCTCATCACTAGCTAAGCTCATATAATATTTATCATCCAAAGATGGGTGGAAGCGGAGGGAAATGCGTTACCGATTGTATTCGTTATTGTGTATGCGTTACGGGCTGGACATAGAAAAACCCTACGAACTTGTCTTTCAATGGGACTTCAGAGAGGTCATACAAATGGTTCAAAAGCTTTTCTTGTGATTCTGTTTTTTATCCTATCTGTCTTCTCCTCCATACCATTGCATGCATATGTTACAAAATAGCAGCATTCACTGCTAATGCACTAATAATAGCACCAATGAGAACCGGAACAAACTTGTGTTTGAGAAAGAGCCTATGTAATATAAAGTGTCGGATCGAGACAGAAGGATCGGAAGGGAGATTCCAGATTCACATCAATCTGTTAGATTGAATCAGCGATATGGTTTCATGTAAGCAAGCCCTTAGTATTGACCCACCCTTTGAAATGTGATAGTAACTATTTGGAGGTCATTTCTTGATTCACATTGAAAAAATAAATAGCATTTTAACAATTATAGCCCAGTAGTTAGTGACCCTGCCTACTGAGCTAGAGGTCCCAGGTTTGAATCCCGGTAGGTGCAAAAATGATGAATATGAATGTTTGTTTCCGAGTCATGGATATTACGTATTTATGTATGTTTAAGTAAGTATATTGTATTAAATATATTATGATTGTCTTGTACCCATAGTACAGGCTTTGCCTAGTTTGGGGCAAGATAATTTGTGTAAAAGAAAAAATATTAGATAGGCCTTTAAATATAAAAGTGATACCAAAATAGTCAAAATATTGGAGTCAATCGCAGAGCAAAGAAATTAGCGCTAGTTGTAACAAGTTAAACAGCACGCCGTTGTTGGAGACCAGCGAACGATCTCGTGACAACATCGGTCAGGATCAGCCGTGCCACTGACAGTGTGGCGCCGGCTTATTACTCGTACCGACGTCCTAAGGTACGAGTTGTAGCGATATTATGGAACTTGCTAGATTGTGCAATGTTAGCCACTGGCTAGCCGCGTACAAAGATTCATCGGCAGCTGAGTTGCGTTATTGAGATTGCTTAGACTGAAATAAACATTCTAATTACTGTGCAAATGTTTTATGCGAAGCTCCTTAACGCAGCAAGCCATTTATATAGTTGCCACTAAACGGAAAAGTTTTACAGCAGTATTTTGTTGTGACGGACGCAGGCAGCGTAGCTTTTATTTTACGTTTTAAGTTTTCATTGCATTGCAGTGAGATGAAGATATATTACCTTCAGGTGATCAAAATGTATTTTAATATTTTAAGTGCTTTTATAATAATTGTCAAAGAGTCAAAAGTAATCTAGACAGACGAGTATGATACCTACTATAGAGACAAAGTAGGGATGGATACTTACGTATTAATTATTAATAATAATATAACCCGCCAAAAATAAGTTGGCCGCTCAGTAGGAGCGCGACCGCTCTAAGCTCCGATTTAACTTACAAGATTTATCAGAAGCCTGTCATTTGTGAGCTTGTGTTCTTAACAATGTCCTTGATGTTTTAATATGATTACAATAACGGTTTGTAACGTAATATTAGTTTGATTAAAGTATAGGACATTATATTTAAATAAACAATCTCTTGTAACATATACCACAAAATAATAGATATCACCTGTGAAATTTTCAATGCATTTAATTTTGCTAAATATCTGACTCAAACCCCATTGAAATAAGGTCCACAGTGCAACATCCGAGTGCATCTCTGGATGTTGTATACATCCCGGCAGGTTGTGGTCCTGGTGGCTAGAATAAAATCAGGTGCTGCTGCACCCAATTCAGTTGCAACTGAAACGTCAAATTGAAATCTCGCTTTGAAATATTATTATGAATACTTTAGACAGGTTCACGTGAGCTGATTATCAATATGTCGTTACCAGTAACATATCGTGTAAGGTTAGTTTTCAGATAATAATATATATTTTATCTTATTTAGATGATTACTTCTTAAGGAGCATTGAAAATTTTGGGAGGGAAAAACCATTCTAAACATTCAATATGATCTGTAACTATCTACATAACTTATTGCTTCTTGAGTGTGTGAAACATTTTTGTTACTTTAATTTAAATTGAATATAAAATACTTATTTGATATGAACAGATATATGACTTTAACTAACATTTAATAGAAATTATTTAAACATAAAAGAATGCCTCAATCATCGAAGAACACCTAAAACTGTTGGTAATTATCGATATACATTGTTATTTTTATATAATACATTTTATTTTCACATATAAATTGTTTTTTTTAAGTCTGTATGGTATGACATAAAGTGTCTATGTATCAATCTATCCACATACCTGCAAGACATGCCCTTCATCAATCCCTACAATTATAGACGCGTGTGTAACAAGTACAGATATATCCTTTTATTTATAATTTAGGACAAAAACTATACCTGCTCTGCGGTTTTTTTGAATGATTATTAATTCTATTTAATAATGAATAATAATGATAATGCTATAGCACGCTTTCATGAGGAGCTGGTCAAGAACAAGGATCGAACATCATTGTGAAGTTTCAGTGTCATTTTGTAGCCTTCTTCATCAGTCATTTAACCAAATGAATATTTTCTCTTGATTTGTTAATTGTATGGTATGGTGCTATTGTAATACCAAAATTACTGTAATTGCCACTATCGGAATACTGTTTCTCGAAATTTTGAGTGATTTCCAATTCCACTGTCATCTGGTCAAAGCCAAATTGGCTTCGAGCGAAGCAATACTTCAAGCTAGGCTCTACAAATCGTTGATCCGGTCACATAATTATGGAGTATTTCTCTCATCTTTGGTTCTGATGCACACGATTAAAAAAAGCGTGTGCCAGCAAAGCTGGTGTGTGCAAGAGAGTGTAGGCGGCGGTGATTACTTAACATCAGCTAACCCGTTGATCCTCCTCCATGAAAGACATGCAGGTAAATCAAAATCTATAGTATGGGTACCTTCAATTGATTTTGTTAAAAATCCTACATTAAATGCCAAAATAATAGTGAAAGAAATGTATACCTTATACATTACGAGACCCGTCGCCTTTCATATATATCTTCAGTTTGAGTTTAAACCATGAAAATGATTTCGGTTTTGTTGAGTTACAACTGCGTCTGCCTTTCTGTTGACAGCATGCAATCTCGTAGTTAGAGTACGCGGTGTTCACAGAGACTGATAACGTGTAATGAATAATAGCGGCTATGGGATGGTCTACTTGGTCCCTAAACCATAGTTGGCTTGGTTCAATCTACACGCGGGTAGCGGTTGCGGGTTAGCTTTAGCTAAAAACTTGAATTCTTTCAACTATAGTATCTCTTTTTATTTCCACATTTGTGCGTACGCATACGGCGATACACTCCAAAACCGCTCAATTGATATAGATGTCCTTTTTTAGATAATATGTATTATTATATTATATAAGAAAAATGTATTGTATTATATGTTTCATTGATATAATAATCATAATAAGTATTCTCTGACCTATTGAGAAAATGTTAGAGTCATTACAATTGTATGTCCAAATTTCTCATTGACATTTAAAATTCTTGACTTGTATCAGCAATCAGTTTGTTGGTCGTACTGACTAAGGCGTAAGCATTTCCTCGTTTCCATAAATTATTTATGGATCAATGAGACATAATAAATATATAGGCCTTTCGTTAGGATGTTCCGGTTAATTTGCATCAAAGCACGTTTATATGGTTATTATTTAACAACGAGCTTTTTTAAAGGCTCTTTTATGCCCGAGTTAAAATTAGGTAAAAAATTTTTAGTGACATATACTCTTTATACGATAGAGGCTGAAATTATTGTCATAATCGAAGATTTTCCTAATTGATATTCATTGTAAATGATTGTCTGTAGATGTCTATAATTATATATTTAATACAAACACTACAAATTGCAATAAATTGAACATAATCGGCCTTACAAATAAAATTGGCATAAAGTTTTAACTAATCATAAACCATGAATATGTAAAATGTTTACAAATTGACATTTTGCTTACGAATGGTTTGTTCTGTTTTGACAGTGTTGTCAACGATATTGTAAGCATTTTGCATTTCCTTTGTTTATCATCTATATATATAAAAATGAAATGCTGTTCGTTAGTCTCGCTAAAACTTGAGAACGGCTGAACCGATTTGGCTAATTTTGGTCTTGAATTATTTGTGGAAGTCCAGAGAAGGTTTAAAAGGTGAATAAATATGAAAATGCTCGGATTTGAATAAAAATAATGATTTTGATTTTTCTTTGATGTGTCCCCGTTGTTCAGAAATCAAATTAAAATAATGGTACTATATACTTATTGGAATATATCTTTCTTACTTTCTCAGGAGGTAAACAATAAACTTACTTTTCGGTAACTATAGGGAGATTAACAACTGTCTTAACTATCTATCAGATTATTTTTATGTAGATTGATAAATCTTAAGTTTTGTCAAAAAATAAAATTCTTGAACCTAACCGCGCCACAAAACAAAAAAAAAAATAGTTTATCAGAAAGCTTTAAATTGATTAACAGACTATATCATAACTGTCATCAAATTGAAACCTTATAAATAGCCAGTATTTCGGGAAAATCTAAAATAATAATAAAATTTCATTCATACTGAGCATTTTTTTTATTTGTTTTAATAAAAATGAGGATTCCTTTTGTTTGTTTTAAGTTTATTTTATACAAAAGTTTAGGTCTTTTATTTATAGATAGGCAGGACGACGTCTGCCGGGTCAGCTAGTCAGTTATAAAAGTTTTAGACATTTATGGTAGTAAATTTTTATCTTTCGATGTTATTTGTTAATTTACAAAACAATATGATAATAGTTTAATGAAGAGAGAAAAAATACTTTAATATTAATTATGAACTGAGAGTATCTTCTACAAATTTCACCATGTAAAAGGGCTCAGAGTAAAAATAAGGGAGGGCAGGGATAAAATAATGGGCACCAGACCCTTTATTACTCGACCGTATTACATGATGAAATTTTCCTTTAATTTTCACGTAAACCTTTTATATTTTGTAGACGAAATCTATTAAAACATTTAAATGGAAAAGGGTGAGAGTAACCTTAGGTTGAGCCAAGCTTTTGAAAAAATGGTTTACCATCATTTATCGACTGATATTTTAATAAAATTGTTTTCAAAATCAAATAGTAACGTGCATTCTATAAAATCCAGATAAAGTAAACATGATATTAAAAACACACACTTTCATTAAATATCTCTCGTAATTCAAACACAACATCTTAACCAAATATTCCACAAAGATATCGAATGAAGCAAAGCAAGTTTCGTGGAAACCGGCTCTCATTAATATCTCGGCAGCTCCCGTTGTTTAAGATCCCCCGCGTGCTACCTTCACTATTTGTAATTATTATTCTCTTCTCTAAGATGATCAATCTCTCTCTCTCTCTCATTAAGATCTCGGCAGCTCCCGTTGTTTAAGATCCCCCGCGTGCTACCTTTACTATTTGTAATTATTATTCTCTACTCTATGATGATCACTCTCTCTCTCTCTCTCATTAAGATCTCGGCAGCTCCCGTTGTTAAAGATCCCCCGCGTGCTACCTTCACTATTTGTAATTATTATTCTCTACTCTAAGATGATCACTCTCTCTCTCTCATTAATATCTCGGCAGCTCCCGTTGTTTAAGATCCCCCGCGTGCTACCTTCACTATTTGTAATTATTATCATCTACTCTAAGATGATCACTCTCTCTCTCTCTCATTAATATGTCGGAAGCTCCCGTTGTTTAAGATCCCCTGCGTGCTACCTTCACTATTTGTAATTATCATCATCTACTCTAAGATGATCACTCTCTCTCTCTCTCATTAATATGTCGGAAGCTCCCGTTGTTTAAGATCCCCCGCGTGCTACCTTCACTATTTGTAATTATTATCCTCAACTCTAAGATGATCACTCTCTCTCTCATTAATATCTCGGCAGCTCCCGGTGTTTAAGATCCCCCGCGTGCTACCTTCACTATTTGTAATTATCATCATCAACTCTAAGATGATCACTCTCTCTCTCTCTCATTAATATGTCGGAAGCTCCCGTTGTTTAAGATCCCCCGCGTGCTACCTTCACTATTTGTAATTATTATCCTCAACTCTAAGATGATCACTCTCTCTCTCTCTCTCATTAATATCTCGGCAGCTCCCGTTGTTTAAGATCCCCCGCGTGCTACCTTCACTATTTGTAATTATTATCATCTACTCTAAGATGATCACTCTCTCTCTCTCTCATTAATATGTCGGAAGCTCCCGTTGTTTAAGATCCCCCGCGTGCTACCTTCACTATTTGTAATTATTATCCTCAACTCTAAGATGATCACTCTCTCTCTCATTAATATCTCGGCAGCTCCTAGTGTTTAAGATCCCCTGCGTGCTACCTTCACTATTTGTAATTATCATCATCTACTCTAAGATGATCACTCTCTCTCTCTCTCATTAATATGTCGGAAGCTCCCGTTGTTTAAGATCCCCCGCGTGCTACCTTCGCTATTTGTAATTATTATCCTCAACTCTAAGATGATCACTCTCTCTCTCATTAATATCTCGGCAGCTCCCGGTGTTTAAGATCCCCCGCGTGCTACCTTCACTATTTGTAATTATCATCATCTACTCTAAGATGATCACTATCTCTCTCTCTCATTAATATGTCGGAAGCTCCCGTTGTTTAAGATCCCCCGCGTGCTACCTTCACTATTTGTAATTATTATCCTCAACTCTAAGATGATCACTCTCTCTCTCATTAATATCTCGGCAGCTCCTGGTGTTTAAGATCCCCTGCGTGCTACCTTCACTATTTGTAATTATTATCCTCAACTCTTAGATGATCACTCTCTCTCTCTCTCATTAATATCTCGGCAGCTCCCGTTGTTTAAGATCCCCCGCGTGCTACCTTCACTATTTGTAATTATCATCATCTACTATAAGATGATCACTCTCTCTCTCTCTCATTAATATGTCGGAAGCTCCCGTTGTTTAAGATCCCCCGCGTGCTACCTTCACTATTTGTAATTATTATTCTCTACTCTAAGATGATCACTCTCTCTCTCTCATTAATATCTCGGCAGCTCCCGTTGTTTAAGATTCCCCGCGTGCTACCTTCACTATTTGTAATTATTATCATCTACTCTAAGATGATCACTCTCTCTCTCTCTCATTAATATGTCGGAAGCTCCCGTTGTTTAAGATCCCCCGCGTGCTACCTTCACTATTTGTAATTATTATCCTCAACTCTAAGATGATCACTCTCTCTCTCATTAATATCTCGGCAGCTCCTGGTGTTTAAGATCCCCTGCGTGCTACCTTCACTATTTGTAATTATTATCCTTGACTCTAAGATGATCACTCTCTCTCTCTCTCATTAATATCTCGGCAGCTCCCGTTGTTTAAGATCCCCCGCGTGCTACCTTCACTATTTGTAATTATCATCATCTACTATAAGATGATCACTCTCTCTCTCTCTCATTAATATGTCGGAAGCTCCCGTTGTTTAAGATCCCCCGCGTGCTACCTTCACTATTTGTAATTATTATTCTCTACTCTAAGATGATCACTCTCTCTCTCTCATTAATATCTCGGCAGCTCCCGTTGTTTAAGATCCCCCGCGTGCTACCTTCACTATTTGTAATTATTATCATCTACTCTAAGATGATCACTCTCTCTCTCTCTCATTAATATGTCGGAAGCTCCCGTTGTTTAAGATCCCCGCGTGCTACCTTCACTATTTGTAATTATAATCCTCAACTCTAAGATGATCACTCTCTCACTCTCTCTCATTAATATGTCGGAAGCTCCCGTTGTTTAAGATCCCCTGCGTGCTACCTTCACTATTTGTAATTATCATCATCTACTCTGAGATGATCACTCTCTCTCTCTCTCATTAATATGTCGGAAGCTCCCGTTGTTTAAGATCCCCCGCGTGCTACCTTCACTATTTGTAATTATTATCCTCAACTCTAAGATGATCACTCTCTCTCTCATTAATATCTCGGCAGCTCCCGGTGTTTAAGATCCCCCGCGTGCTACCTTCGCTATTTGTAATTATTATTCTCTACTCTAAGATGATCACTCTCTCTCTCTCATTAATATCTCGGCAGCTCCCGTTGTTTAAGATGCCCCGCGTGCTACCTTCACTATTTGTAATTATTATCATCTACTCTAAGATGATCACTCTCTCTCTCTCTCATTAATATGTCGGAAGCTCCCGTTGTTTAAGATCTCCCGCGTGCTACCTTCACTATTTGTAATTATTATCCTCAACTCTAAGATGATCACTCTCTCTCTCATTAATATCTCGGCAGCTCCTGGTGTTTAAGATCCCCTGCGTGCTACCTTCACTATTTGTAATTATTATCCTCAACTCTTAGATGATCACTCTCTCTCTCTCTCATTAATATCTCGGCAGCTCCCGTTGTTTAAGATCCCCCGCGTGCTACCTTCACTATTTGTAATTATTATCATCTACTCTAAGATGATCACTCTCTCTCTCTCTCATTAATATGTCGGAAGCTCCCGTTGTTTAAGATCCCCCGCGTGCTACCTTCACTATTTGTAATTATAATCCTCAACTCTAAGATGATCACTCTCTCACTCTCTCTCATTAATATGTCGGAAGCTCCCGTTGTTTAAGATCCCCTGCGTGCTACCTTCACTATTTGTAATTATCATCATCTACTCTGAGATGATCACTCTCACTCTCTCTCATTAATATGTCGGAAGCTCCCGTTGTTTAAGATCCCCCGCGTGCTACCTTCACTATTTGTAATTATTATCCTCAACTCTAAGATGATCACTCTCTCTCTCATTAATATCTCGGCAGCTCCTGGTGTTTAAGATCCCCTGCGTGCTACCTTCACTATTTGTAATTATTATCCTCAACTCTTAGATGATCACTCTCTCTCTCTCTCATTAATATCTCGGCAGCTCCCGTTGTTTAAGATCCCCCGCGTGCTACCTTCACTATTTGTAATTATTATCATCTACTCTAAGATGATCACTCTCTCTCTCTCTCATTAATATGTCGGAAGCTCCCGTTGTTTAAGATCCCCCGCGTGCTACCTTCACTATTTGTAATTATAATCCTCAACTCTAAGATGATCACTCTCTCACTCTCTCTCATTAATATGTCGGAAGCTCCCGTTGTTTAAGATCCCCTGCGTGCTACCTTCACTATTTGTAATTATCATCATCTACTCTGAGATGATCACTCTCACTCTCTCTCATTAATATGTCGGAAGCTCCCGTTGTTTAAGATCCCCCGCGTGCTACCTTCACTATTTGTAATTATTATCCTCAACTCTAAGATGATCACTCTCTCTCTCATTAATATCTCGGCAGCTCCCGGTGTTTAAGATCCCCCGCGTGCTACCTTCACTATTTGTAATTATTATTCTCTACTCTAAGATGATCACTCTCTCTCTCTCATTAATATCTCGGCAGCTCCCGTTGTTTAAGATGCCCCGCGTGCTACCTTCACTATTTGTAATTATTATCATCTACTCTAAGATGATCACTCTCTCTCTCTCTCATTAATATGTCGGAAGCTCCCGTTGTTTAAGATCTCCCGCGTGCTACCTTCACTATTTGTAATTATTATCCTCAACTCTAAGATGATCACTCTCTCTCTCTCTCATTAATATGTCGGAAGCTCCCGTTGTTTAAGATCCCCTGCGTGCTACCTTCACTATTTGTAATTATCATCATCTACTCTAAGATGATCACTCTCTCTCTCTCTCATTAATATGTCGGAAGCTCCCGTTGTTTAAGATCCCCGGCGTGCTACCTTCACTATTTGTAATTATTATCCTCTACTCTAAGATGATCACTCTCTCTCTCATTAATATCTCGGCAGCTCACCTATCACCTCAGTGGTCATATTTGTTTCGATGGATTCCTCGGCTATTGGTAACAATATAATACTTACATTCATTGATTCAGAAATGCGTTGCTTATTTAAAGTATACACCTATTTAAGCAAAGCATAATATTTTGAGATCGTGCACTTCACTTAACTTTGGAGGTATTTAAGTATGACAACGTCATATTATTGTTTTGCCTTCAGGGCACCAAAATTTGTGTGCATGGTTTTTTAAATGCGTGTTTACATGAAAAAGACTTGAAAACCTTCATTTTAATATTCCCCGATCTGATTTTGTATTTGAAAAACTATTGAACTCGGAAGAATCTTGATAATGATCAAACACAATATTATAAGTTTAATTAAATCCAATCATAATTAGGTATTCAACTAAAAAAATATATTGTGGTACATTTTCGTGTTCCCAAAATCTTATTAATATTAATTACGGTTTGAACTCACCGGTTTCTCTCGAAATATAACTTATATTTTAGAAATATGTACTTATTACTTTTATAAATAGCATGTGGCTTCATAAAAATTATATATATTATAAGTTAATTCCTTTTGTGTATTTAATTAACACAAAGTACCTATCTTAACGTGTAAGTAATAGCATAATTTATATATTTTTTTAGTATGTATAGTATAGCAATAGCTATGTGCGAGTAAAATTATGTGTTTAGTTAGTAATCGAAGTTATATAATTATTATAAAACTGTACTCAGTATTATATTGTTAGGGTTATAGGTTCATTAATTTTCACCGTTTACAAAGTACTTGGCACAACTTCATTAAATATATATCAAACAAAATAATTAGCCTAAATATAATTATGAAAAGGATGATGGTGATGATAAGGTTTTGCTGTTGAGTGTGCTACGAGCGGCTTCAGAGGCCACTATCTTATGCTCTTATCTTTCATTGAGCGATTCTCTCCGGACTAACACTCCGCTGGAGCACCCAGCAAACGAGCCGGCGCGATCACATCAAACGAGTCTCCTCACATTTATATAAACAGGATGGACCCTCTTATCACAAGGAAATATTCGCTCCGCTATTCTCGTTGGTTTATTCCACTTCAATGAATATCCATGAACTCTTCTAATTGAATCCTACTATCTCGGATCGAGGCGTGTAAGCAGATCCATTTGTAATTCTGGAAGGGTCTGGGTGATTTATAAATAAGAATATAACGAAATAAATTATAAGTAATGGAATATTTTTGAATCACTATATTGTTTTTAACCGACTTCAAAAACGAGGGGGTTATCAATTCGATCGGTATTTTTATGCGTGTACACCGATTACTCTGAGATTTATGATCCGGTTAACGTAATTCTTCTTTTGTTTGATGTGAAATAGATGCCATTTGGTTCCATAAGAATTTTACATAGTTTGGCACAGTAGTTTTCTTTTTATGAACAGTATAACAATATGAAAATTTTTGATCAAATAACCAAAAATTACCTGGATGACATAATTGTTTTCAGTGTACGGCTTTTTTTAGAGTTTTCATTCAGGTTGATTAAATATTATTATTAACTGACACTGAAACGTAAAAAATAAAACTACGTTTAAAAAAACCGACTTCAAAAACTGAAAAGAATCAAATATCTATAAATTTAATTTAATACACCTCTTATGCAAACCTTTACCTTTAATATTAATAAAATACTATTATTTGTATTTGTAACTGATATAGTCGATATGTCGGCTTTTGCTTTTTGTTTTTTATTAAACTGAATATACTATGTATATAGGGCGGAGAGTGAAGCCAGATTATGTGTACAAACTGCTAATCACTGGACGGAAAAAAGAAGAGAAAACAGGGTACGAGAAGGAGAGACGAGAGAGTTAACTATGATGGAGTGGACAAATGGAAGAAGAAGGGAGAGGGCCTTTGCCCAGCAGTGGTATGATATCTGAGACATAACAAGTAACTAATTAACTTAGTAACAATAATAATAAGTTATTAATATTGTAATAGGCTTTAATAAATAAATACATAAATGTAAATATGTTCACTATTATACCTTGCTGTACCACAGATAACGTAAAATTATGCGTGCAAAATTTCATGATAATCGGTTGAATAAGTCAGTAATTATTAAGACATTACAAGAATTGCAAACAAACGAACCCACATTTGAGACAATTGTTTCTGAGGACTCAGAGCTACGGAGGTCACGTCATCAAGCGCTCTACTTAATAATATTTATTAAAAAACAAAATTTGTTAAAACCCTGAAACAAACTAGAAGAACAGCAATATTATATTTTACTCTTTCAAACAGTCAATTCTTATATTCCGTTGTTAAAAACAATTTTATATAATATAATAATTTTTCAGTAACAGTGTATTCTTCTGAAAACTGTAAAAGACAAAGCGTGGAGTTGTCAGGCCTCGAGAGATATTGTATTTTATTATTATTTATGTTTGTTATCACTACGTCTTCTTTGATTTTTCTGTAGATGTGCGTGTACTATGATGTAAATCTTATTTATTTATTTATTAAAGTAATCAACAGCGTACACAACAATTATTTTTACAATCTTAATCTAGGTTTTACATAAAGCCACAAAGGATTTAATAAATTTAAAATTATAAAAAGAAATCATATATTAACAGAATAGATTTAAAAATGATATAATATACTAACAAGTAAAAGTGTGTGTGAGTACTGCGTTTTTATGCGTTACCTATTATTACCGAAAACCTGTATAGCCGAGTGGTTAGCGATCCTACCTACTAAGCTAGAGGTCCCGGGTTCGAACCCCGGTAGGTGCAAGCATTTATATGATGAATATGGATGTTTGTTTCCGAGTCATGGATGTTAAAATGTATTTATGTATGTTTATATGAATTTATGTATGTTTAAGTAAGTATATTGTATTAAATATATCATTGTATTGTAACCCATAACACAGGCTATATATGTTTAACTTGGGGCAAGATAATTTGTGTAAAAAGTGTGTCAATATTATTATTATTATTATTTTTACGATAATGTTTTATTATTTCTGTTTTTAACTTAATATTTGATAAGTGAAATACATCAATCTCAGCGTACTGTTTATTATAAGTTCGTGACAGACGTGGAATTTTGGAATTTTGCACATAATTTGTATTAGATTTGGGAACATGCAAAAGGCGCGTGTGATGCGATCTTAAAGATTGAGCGTTTAGTGAAAAGGCTGACAGTAGACTAGGACATTCGATCGACCCACTCAAAATAGCTTGCAGAAGTAACATGTCACATTAATTCCTTCTTTGTTCCAATATTTAGTGTGTCGATACCATAGAGAGAACACGCTTCCTCACCAAATACCTCTACTTACAATTTGACAATTCTGCTTAAACTTGTAATTAATATTATATTATTACTAACAGTAATCAAAAGCTCAATCCTTTAGGGTAATCAAATCAAAATCACTTTATTCAGGCAGGTCAAGGAAATGACTTTTCTATTTTTATCCACCTCCTTTGAGCTTTAATAAGAAGAAGTGGCAAGAAACTCTTTGTGACAATCACTCACTCACAAATCATTTCAGTTACAATATATGTAAAGTGATGCAGCAATAATACTCAAACTACAAATACTCAAAAATGTAAATTAATACGTAAAAAACAAGAGCTATTGAGTGCAGTCACGGCCGACTACTACTGTATCAACAATAATAGCAGGCCATTAGTATTATTAGTACAGTAGATGCAACATTCCACACACACCGTAAATAAATAAAGGTATTTGGCGACCATTTTATTAGCAATTATAAAAAAATATAATTTTTAGTTTAAAACCATGAGGCAGAGTTTCCGGCTACAGGATCATCCTGCCACCGCATGCAGCGCCCGTTCACGAGCATGACGCATGGGCCAGCCATCGCGTCCCTCATCCATATTTTAGGGAAGGGAACGACCCGTCCCACGTCGCCGCCAGAAGCACGTTTGAATTTTTCGCGAAGAATTCGAACGTGAAGTGCCTGAAGGTTGGTTGGTTTCCCAGGTTGGTTTTAACAGAAGGAACTTGGAAGATTCTCTTGATTTTGAACCTTGGGAATGAATATGGGACAGCAAGGATAATATTCTGTAAGAGGTTACTACATTGTACTTGACCGATTAAGAGTTTGTAAAGAAATATATTGTTGATACATTTATAATCAAGATATAGTAATCTAAGTTATATTAAATTATTATATTATGGTTCACAAATAATCTACTGCGCTACAAATAATACTAACTCATTCTTTATACATTCATAATATTAATATTTGAGACAGAACCTCGCCCCTGTTATTTTATTACCATCATAGTCATCAATTAAAAGTGTATAAATGTATCGTAGATTATACTTGTAAAATAATACAAATAATAGGTTAATATTCCATTAAAAGCTTGCATGTTTGCTACTTAGATGACTCCTCGGTAGTTCAGCACAACTCTAGAAAAAACACTCAATGATTAAAATAAATACATTTATTCTAACTAAAGTATATACATATATTTATATATATAAAGCAACACTTTTTTAATGTCTATCTATGTGAAATGTAATTGGCAAAAGTAATAAGCTTTGTGAAAGTCAGTCTAACTATGACAGTTTATGAAATAATAGCTCGATAACAGACAGACGGGCGGATAGTGGAGGCTTAGTTGTAGCACTGAGTAGGGATGTATGGGATACTTACGTATGTTATAGCGTCACCTTACATTACACTATGGTTAAAATGCTTGTAAAAATTACAAAAGATGAATTAGCTGTACAATAAAGAGCCAATAGCAATCATGTCATTGAGGGACAGGTTTCAGTTGTGGGGGGGGGGCAGTAGCGGGGACGTGGGGGACGCGGGGGCTGCAATAAATCGTTGTGGTCCTCAACAAACAATGTTTTTGAACGATATTAATGATGCGAACCGATCGTGCCTCCCCAGACATCTTCTGTGTTCTCATTCTTTTGACGAATCTCTAAATCAGTTTTTGTGTGTATTTCGTGATTTATGCTCTTTATCCTCTGGAATCAAAGGGAGGCATCCCTTTATTTCGACAAGATTCTTTGTCACTATAATTTGTATATAATATAGGGTTAAAATATATAACGAATACACAAAATATTATCTCCTAACCCGCATATGGTATAGATAAGGTAGTGATTGTAATAATGTAAGAGTGTCGTAATTAAGATTTTTGGGAAACTATTTTGTAGATAAATTTAGAACGATAATTTTATTTTTTATAAAGTAACAGTAAAAAAATAACGAATTAAATAAAAACCTAAAAATCGCTATTTTTGGGTTATCCGTAGGGAATATCAGTTTCGCAAAAAAGTATCGATTTCTTACAATTTTTATAAATTAATTCTATTATAAAAAATGTATATATATAGTATATATATATATAATATATATATATATATATATATATATATATATATATATGCTGTATTAAAGCTACTTTATTATTGAAGGCTGGTTCTGCGAAGGACCCCAAAAATTGTATACAATTTTTATATTTATACAGTACTTATCTTATATCTTTAAACGAGCAATTGTTGTATATATATATATATATATATATATATATATATATATATATATATTTGAATCTCGGAAACGGCTCCAACGATTTTAATGAAATTTAGTATACCGGAAGTTTCGGGGGCGAGAAATCGATCTAGCAAGGTTTGAATTTAAAAAAAAATGTTTTATCCGTGTTTTAATGAGAAACTGCTACAATAATATTAGAATACAATGGTAAATTTCGCCACTATATATATACCAGACTATAATAGCTGGGCGAACCGGAAAGTAGAAGACCCCGGTTCGAGAATCAAGATATTCTATTAGTTTGTTTTTTGTTAAAATTTTGTACTTTCTTAAAAAGCCGAGCAAAGCTCGGTCGTCCGGATATTACTATATACACTATACTATATACTATAGTATTATTTTAAGTAGGGTAAGCAATTTTCTTAATTTAATTTAAGGGATGGGCTAGGAGTTTCCTATCTATACTTCTCGCCATGTCAAAGCTCCTTAAGGAACTGATGTAACTTCATGACGTTTACCAAGTGTTGTTGCAATATTCTATGTTAGTGTCTCTCTATGATAAATTAATGTATTTCATTTCTATTCTAGTCATATTGTGTTATAAAATACATTATAACTTTATTTCATTAACAGAGATCCGCAATACTTTTTTATACAATATTTTTGAATACTTCCATACACTATGGATCCGCAGATGTTGTGTTTATTTATCAAAAAAGCGGCCAAGTGCCAATCAGACTCGCCCGTGAAGGGTTCCGTAGCAGCTAGTAACTTAATATAAAAGTTATAAAGAAAGAAAAATGATATTAAATAATTAAAATGGAAAAGGTTAAATCATACAGTGTAAATGAGCTCTGATCATTTATAAGTATTAAAAAAACCACTGACTAGATCTCATTCAAACTAATTTTTGGTGGAAGTTTGCATTAATGTACATCATATATTTTTTTTAGTTTTATCAGTCTCTTACAATACAAGGTACATTTTACCACTTTGGAAGTGTCTATTGCGCAAACTATTCAGTTTAGAAAAAAAATATATTAGAAACCACAAATAAGTGAAACTCAAAAATAATTTTTGAGTTTATTTATTGTTTTTTTTTTTTCTATTTTTGTGTGTAAATAGTTATGCTGTTTGCAGAATACATGTACTTACCAAGTTTCATCAGTATGGTTCTTATAGTTTTGGAATAAAGTGGCTGTGACATATACGGACAGATAGACAGACATGACGAATCTGTAAGGGTTACGTTTTTTTCCATTTGACTACGGAACCCTAAAATGGTATTCGCATTAAAACCATTAAATTACATGTGCAACATATTTATGATTTATTTTATTTATTAAGGAACATCCGCCTCTCTCATCTATCCTCTCCCATTCTACCGCGGATTAAGTAAATTACCATTTAACCTGAACTTGGTGTGTGGTCCACGTAATAAGCGAGAACAGTTGGAATATAATGATATGATGCACATCATCATATCATTATATCCAACCAGTGTGTATGTCACTGAACTTCTAATATATTTGTGTGTCTTCAGGTGGATACGAGAATGGTTAAGATTCACAAATGAACTACTACTAAACAGCTGGAAAGCGATTTTAATTAAATATTTTGTGTGTGTTACAGTGAATTCGAGAATGATTTAGATTTACAATATTACAGTCCACTGAAAAAATATATTTATTTATATTTAATGTTGTTGATTTTTGGAATATTTTACATTGAGCCCGGCGGATGCAATTGCAGTGTCGAATTGTCTAAAATATTTAGTTTTACTTTCAGTGAATCCCAATCAGCGTTGCAATCAGATTCAGGAAAATAGTGTGTTACTTGTGTGTTGAACTTAATGACGTACTAATTGAAATATTGCCGTAAGATTAAGTTGGTGTGTAAAAGGATTTGAGGTATACTTAAAAAAATTATACATATTGCAAATATAGTGCAGTGGTAGTGAAGTGAGTATTTAAGATAATTTTCTCGCACGTGATTTCATTACACATCTTTTTTCAATTGCTTATATTTTAAATATTTACACTAATTAAATATAAAAACAAAATTTATGAACGATGCGAGACTCGAACCCGCGACGTATTGCGTTCCGTGCGAGTGCTCTTTCACTGAGTAAACCGTTAAAGTCATTTATTTTGCGTAATATTAATCCCAGAAGTGGGAGCTATCACTTTAAATAACAATTAGGAAAACTGTTGATCCTAAAGGCCACCCCTGCAACTTCCGTGCATCTCTTCGAGCTCAAAAATATAATTTGTGTTATTTTGAGCTCTTGGCACTCAAAGAGTTAGCTGTTCTATATTTTTAAGTTCTATGAGCTCAATTATCTGGTAAAAGTAAAATAAAACCCTTTTTTTATAAATTTTTAAACCACAATTACTGTTGAATGAATAAAATTAAGTAATCTTTAATGTTAGTATAATATGTAATGACATTTCATATTTTTATTAAATTTAAATAAAATTTCTCATCAAAACGGTCCGAACTATTAAAGTTTATTGAAAAATTTTTACAATTCTCAAATTTTTATTAAAATTTACGTGTGTAGATGAAAACGTCTGGCGGGTCTGCTAGTAACATACAAAACATTGATTATATAAACTAACCATGTTAATAGTGTTCGTTTTTTTAAATTATTTTTTTTTAATGAAAATAAGGGCGAGACGAGTAAGACATTCAGCTGATGGTACTTGATGATATGCCCTGCCCATTTGAATGTGGTCACGCTTAGGATTCTTGCAAAATTTTCAACATTCTGAGTGGCACTACAATTGCGCTCGTCACCTTGAGACTCATTTGCCCATTAATTTCACTAGCTATGGCGCCTTTCAGACCGAAACACAATAATGCTTACACATTACTGCTTCACGGCAGCAATAGGCACCGTTGTGGTACCCATTATGTAGCCGGCATCCTGTGCAAAGGAGCCTCCCACTGGTAGACGGTAAATTAAACGGCTTCTCAGACTAGTTCTCACTACTTATTATAATTGTGAATGTGAGTTTATAAGTTTGTCTATTAACCGAACCAAAACAACATAAAATATTCCAAGCACATTATAATATGTAAACGGTACATAAGTTAGCAGTATAATATTACATAATATTTTAACCCGAAATTTCTCAAGAGTTCTCAAGGAATATTAAGATAACCATATCACAGATGGATGAAAACATCAGCTTATTTTCTCTTACTGTTAAATATTGTACTTATTAAACTTTAGTGAGAATAAAGCTGAGAAAGTAGTTTATTTCATGATAAATATTTTAAAGGACAAACTTAAGATTAATTAATTTAAAATTTTATTTATTTATTACTTTTTCATTTTAAAATCTAAAGAGTTTCTTATATTTTTACATGCTTTTTATTAGCTTCACTGTTCACTGTGACTCATTTGGGCGCGATTTTTAACCACTTTAAACGGCCAAATTTCGTTCAAACTTCGTAGATTTATCAAGGACCGATGACAATACATTAATTTGATAAAAATATTCTATTTCTCAATTTGCAAACTAAGATATTTGTTAATTTATATAAATTTTTCATCTATAGGCAGGAAGGCAGGAATTGATGTTCATTTTAAATTTCAACCATTAGCTTTTCAACCAATAGTTATATATAATTTAGTTTTTTCACTATTTTTATTTGCAATATCTTTATATTTACAAAGAATGACCAATATGTTTACTTGAACATAATATTTATGTCTGATAATAAACCTGGTCAAATGGAAGTTCTCTTGTATGTTACCATATCATAATTATAATTTTTGTGACAGTCACACGCTCCTCCCTTACAGCCAGTACCAAGTCAAGTGAACCAGGCGAGTTCGTGTGTATTGTAATTAGTTGTGTTTGTGTTGTATGTTGGACGGAGCACGGAGTTACGTATTTATTTTATCTTTAAATATACACACGACAACTCATTTAGTATTCATGAGAAGGTTTCTAGTAATAATGGGTCTGTTTGTGCCGTTTTGGGGGTTCAGTCATGTTGAGAGAACGATAAAAGAAAATTCAAAACTGTATTGCAAGTTCAACATACGAATACCAAGAATACGAGCGGATAGTTGCGAGTGTAAAAACACATTCCAGTATTGCAGGATCTAAACAATTTGTTATATTTTTAAAGTGATAACACTCACTTCTAGGATTAATACATAAATAAAATTTTAAAACAAAACTGAAGCTACAACCAGAGAGTTGAATATAGCATACAAGATTTTATGACGATACGTCACTCGAACGGTTAGCTCAGTTGGGAGAGCACTGGCACGGAACGCCAGAGGACGTGGGTTCGAGACCCGCATCGTTCATAAAATTTTGTTTTAAAATTTTATTTGTGTATTGCAGGATCAGTACAAATGGAGATCACAATGAAATCTCTGCCTTCCCTTCTTCAAGATCAGTCATATTAATTGTATTGTATTGCATTGATCATTCTAAACGAAAAACGGCCGTTGTTATGAATTCCTTGTAGTTTGAACCTTAGTGTAGTCAACGTGTACTGTTTGCAGTCCACTTAATAAATAAGAGTGATATGATGGAATGTTTAGATTACAACAAAATTACATCATTATTAGAATTTGCATTCAGATTACAGAACCAACAAATTACTGCCGGAACTTCTAAGTGTCAAGTAGTACCCGGTTGATGATAAGATGAGATCAAACAATATAATATTCAATAAACCGAATTTAATATTCTCAAAATTAACAACTTATTAAATGGTTCCATCAAATTATGATGACCGTAGGCAACTTGATAAAATAGTACCCTGACATACAAACAGACAAACAATGTAATGATTCAAACATTACAAGCTTTTTTATGAAAATAAGGATGAGACGAGTAGGACGATCAGCTGATGATAATTGATACGCTCTGCCCAATACAATGCAGTGCCGATCAGGATTCTTTAAAAACTCATCGCCTTGAGACATTGATACGCCGTTCCCGCTCAGGATTCTTGAAAAACCCAAAAATTCTGTGTGGACCTACATTTGCGCTCGTCACCTTGAGACGTAAGATGTAAAGTCTCATTTGCCCAGTAATTTCACTAGCTACGACGTCCTTCACACCGAAACACAATAAGGATTACACATAATTGCTTCACGACAGAAATAAGTGCCGTTGTGGTACCAATAATATAGCCGGCACCCTGTGAGGAGCCTCCCACTGGTATGGATTAAACAAAACACACTTGTTACATCATTCAGTCAGCCTTAAAACATAATAATTTGTTCAAATAACTGGCGATGAGTCATTACCACCGAGGCTGCGGCCGCTCACAAGTGTTCGGGGATCGGGACATATATGATCGGTGTGTTTTATAATAAATTTCCGGACGACTGAGCCTTGCTCGGATTTTTAAGAATGTACATAACTTAAACAAAAACTAATAGGACACCTGGATTCGAACCGGGGTCTTCTGCTTTCCGGATCACCCAATGTCCCGTCGGAGCTATTATAGTCTTGTATATAGTGGCGAAATTTACCTTTGTATTCTAATGTTATTGTAAGATTCAGATTATTATATTATTATGCAATATATTCACCAGTGGGAGGCTCTTTTGCACAGAATGCTGGCTAGTTACGGGTACTACAACAGCGCCTATATCTGCCGTGAAGTAGTAATGTGTAAACATTACTGTGTTCCGGTCTGAAGGGAGAAATTACTGGGAAATTGAGACTTGAGCTAAATTATTGTAGTGCCGGTCAGAATTTTTCGTTTTTCAAGATATGTGAATACGTCACAGTAATCATATTCTGCTTCCATAAATAATATTACCATGAACTAATGCACTTCCCTAACTACATTTAAGCACTACCACGAGTCGTCTGAGTCGGAAACATTGTCAATGTCAGACCTGATCAAAACTCGATCAGTTATAATGAAATTGTGATTGATGACAGTAATATACTGTGACGTCACAGGCCGGGAACACTAATGTAGCTGACGTCACTAAATATAGTATCTATATAAAATGAGAGTTAATTAATATACGAGTGAATTGTGAGAATGAAAATTTGATTTAACAACAATTATATCGTATGCACAAAGTTAATAAGTTTATATTTTGTCGTGGCGATCTTAGAGCTGGAGCGAGTAACAACTATAAATATTACTTAGATGGCTCGGAGAACTGGCGACGAATGAAGTTAGGAATAGTTAAGGTTCCAGAGAGGGTCCGTTACAGATTTGTCAGTTGTCCCTAATAGAGCTAATTTATTCAAGAAAGTTAGTGTAGACGGCTCTCTGAGGAGGAACTGGCTTTAGTTTGCGAACCTCTCAACTATTTGTAGATGGCTGAGTTTTCTGTTCTTACTTGCTTCAAATGAAACTTTATTAGCTCAATGATGTATAACAATATAATATAAATAATTTTCGCATCACGTTGAAGTCTGGCATTCCACAACAGCGCGTTTTTCAAGAAATTTTTTTCCTCGCACAGCCACTTTGTGGAATCAATTACCGGCTGCGGTTTTTCCGAACAGATACGACTTAGGGACCTTCAAGAAAAAAGCATACTCCCACTTTAAAGACCGGCAACGTATTTCTTGACACCTGTTGTTGCGGATATCCATGGGCGGTTGTTTCACCTCTCCCCATCCCGTGAGCCTCTTGCCCGTTTGTCCCCTCTTATATAAAAAAATTATAACGGGTGCCGCGGTGCTGACTCACTACATAATTTAGTGGCATTAGTGTATTATAATAATTAAACATCAACACATCACTGGTTTTCAACAGACCCTCGGGACACCTGGAGTAGACCGCTGTTGCTGTAGACGTTCAATCCTAATTAATATTTGAATCAAAGAAAATAAATATGCATTTTATATATTTTTTAGAGTGAAATTATATACGGACGTTCGGGCAGCTCTATATAATATCACACTCTCGTGTGACGTTATAATCTGAAGCTGTGTACAGTATATTATGATATGACCTCGATAACATGACACTGCGCCCGTCATACTAATACTACACAACACTGTTATAACATAATAATCAAAGAAATATAGCAATATTAAGGTAATATAAGAGTACATCAGATTTTCTTATGTCAGATTTATTTTTATTATTAATTTCGTAATTAGGAGGTACTTTCAAAATAATCATCATTAATACCTACTCGATAGTCGGTATGTATGTACACAGAAACCAAAACTGAACAAAACGATAAAAGGGAGCGTTTCGGAAAAATACTTAGTTTTGTTAAAAATACATACCTAGTTTTGTACGGCGCTGTTCTCGCTCTATCGTATACAGTTATCCTTACCGGAAGTCGGCGATATATCAACATGTAAGCTGCTCTGGCTAATACTAAAAAGCTTTGATTCTCTCAGGCGTCTCTAGACGGCTCTGTTATTTTTATTTACAGTATTGACTGAATGTAATGTAATGTTATGTACATTATAAAGGTACATTAGTAAATTTATAAATATTTTGGTTTCATAACGTATATATGAAAATTATACTTAAACATTAGCTTAGTCAAGTAACTTGATTTTTAGTTAGGTGATGTAAATACATTTTTATATCTTATATCAGTGTACAAAAAGTAATTGTGTTGCAAAATTGAAAGGAACTGCTAAAACTTTTGTGTTTTAAAGTTACTATAACATATATTATTTTCTAAATGATACTTTGGGACTAGAAAGATCGCCCCCAGGCTATTCGATGATTTGATTTATGAATATTAAAACAACAGGCCGCTAAGTATCTTCAGACCGTTCTTTTCAGGTTTGTAACTTAATTTCATTTATACGTCTAGATTGACAGTGACAGCTGTGAAATCGTCGAAAAAAATCCAGGGTTGACAGTCAACGAAGAAAACAATAACCTATCTGATATCGTGTTCTGGCTTAGCGCCAATAACTTTTTGTTAAATAGTCATAAAACCAAATATATTGAATGATGAAATGTCGAAAACGTTTTGTTATACGGAGACCTCTCCGTAACAAAACATTGAGCGATTGTAAGAATGAGTATGGATCATAGATGCAAGTGTAGGAAAGGTCGGCAAAATTGTATGTTCTGATCGAGATGTTTTATTTTTCACTCATTTAACATTTATAAAGTAGAACACAGATTATATTGCAACAACGAACAATTAAACTTTATAAAGCTTATCTGTATGGTGGTATCACACATTATTTTAGAATATGCATTTTATCATATGTATATATTACACAAAACAAGTACTTTAATATTTTATTTCATATTTATATATATATATTATCAATGTTCGAGTAAAAGCATTATATTTTTTAATTATCCTTCTATTTGTGGCGTATATTAACTAGTGAAAAAGTGTTGGTGTTTTTCTGAATAAGATACTGTACCCAAATTACATTCACATACGCTAAATGTGTATGTCTTGATATTTCTAGTTACAAAAATACATCAAAAGAAAAAAAATCAATGCTGACTTTATACACATAGCATTACCTTAACAATAAAAAGTAATTTAAATGAAAGGCGGAGGTTTGGAAGGGTTCGAGGATAACTCCAGACCTAAAGGGATTGTAAACCATTATAAATAATTAATTAAATCCTTAGCAGCAGCTAGTAGTTCACGATAAAACCTTCACTAATTACATTTTTAAGTGAGAACTCTAATTTGCGGGGTCTGCACTTTTTATAACTTTCGTTTCGTTAATTAAGTCTCGCTTACAGATATTTTGTGAGAAGCCATCAGTGTCAGAGCATTTACACTTTTACTTAAAAATATAAAAGCGATATTGTATATATAATATTCCTGTGCACATACATCAGATTTTCATAAATATATTGACAAGTGACGGTCATTATACTTATCTCTTTAAATATTTCACGGAGTGATTCTTTGGGACCCATATTGTAAATTGCACGTACAGCCCTCTTCTGCAGCACAAAGATGATGTTAATATCTGCAGCACTTCCCCACAGCAGTATACCATAAGACATAATGCTGTGAAAGTAGCTGAAATAGACTAGTCTAGCTGTGGCTACATCTGTATAGAGACAGATTGATACGCCCTGCCCATTACAATGCCGTTCACTATTATTGAAAAACCCAAAAATTCTGAGCGGCACTACAACTGCGCTCGTCATCTTGAGTCATAAGATGTTAAGTCTCATTTGCCCAGTAATTGCACTAGCTACAGTGCTCTTCAGACCGAAACACAGTAATGCTTACACATTACTGCTTCACGGCAGAAATAGGTGCACAAGTAGGTACCCATAATCTCGCCGGCATCTGATGCAAAGGAGCCTCCTACTAGTAAATACGAAGGTTTTGTTGTAAATACGAAGGTCGATTGATAAATAATTCACAAAACAAATAAGGGTCACGACTGGCATAGCTACTTGATCGTGAATTATGAAGAGCTGTGACGGTGACGCGTGCTTGTACAAAGAGAATAACTTGGTGAGGCGCCCCTCCGGTATCGCGAACCGAGATATTTATATTGATGATTGTTTATCAAACAGAAACAAGCGTGTTGTCTAAATATTTTTATTTCGTATTTTATTGAGTTTGAAATATGAAATTTAATAACAATTAATTCCACAAAAACCATTATCCGTGGCAATGCCAAGATTTGTGTTAATGTGGTACGAGTGGCACTAGCTAAAGAAAATATATTCAGGGACTACACTGTTTTAAGTTGTAGATATTATCCTCTTAAATATTTAAGCTGTAGATAAGAGGATAATCAACGAATGTCAAACACTTCAAGAAGACAAACTTTACCAACAATCTATACTCATATAAATATCAGCAGCGTTACAAAAGCCATTTTTATACAAGCTTGAATTCAATCCGTGGCCCGGGTCTAGTGGCCCAAGTGACGTCACACAGGACACACTAATCACGCGGACCTCAATCACCGGGAGCCTCGTGCACTTCCAACTGAGCCAGCCGTAATTACTGAGAACTGGCTGCCAAATTAATTGGAGTGTCTTGTTCTCAATTAGAACTATTTTACTTTAGCATGTGAGAGCTTGAGAGGGTTAACTTTTGTTTAAACTTGTTTGAAAATAGGATTTTGACTACGTCTTAGAGTTATGCTATGGATGTGAATTATAAGTTATGTTTTCCATGATTAGTCATGGTATCTGTTACGTTGGCTTGTAGTATAAAATAATCTATACAAGTCTAAATAAATTAAGTATAGAACTGTGATATAAGGCCACTGATTATTTATTTAATTTTAAAACCTTATTAAATTTTGTTTTTTATATTGTTAAGTTAAAATATTTTATATATTGTTAAGCAAAAAGACGCATTGCCAACATTTGAATGAAAGCGACTGCTTTAAAAAATGGCTTTTTAATAATATTCAACTAGTTTTGTAATTGCTTTTTGTATATCCACATTCTAACATCTTGGAAAGTGCCTTTGAATTGTTTGGAGAACTGCGGCGAATGTGTATCTTTTCTTACATACATGCGGCTCAAATTTTGAAATAAATTCAACTGTAGTAAGATTGGGAATGGAGCGACCATATTTTGTAACCATATTTTACATAAAAAATGGGCCCGATGAGTTTTTTGCGCCCATTCTTCTCAGGTCTTAGGCATACTTTGTCGTATGGGTGGTAGTTTTTGACTTTCAATAAGTGATATTATATCCTTTTTTGAATAAAAATATTTAAATTTGAATCAAGATTTATGGATAAGGCGGCATGCGGATGGTTGTCTTAGTTGGTAGACCGCTGGGGCGTAACGTCTCGAATACCAGAAGTATGGAAAATTACTTCAAAATAACAAACTGTTAAAATAAATATTTGTTATTTGTTTGCTTCATTTACTAGAATTTGTGTTTATTTTCCATTCTTATCACTGGGTTTGAAAATATGTTCACTACTCAGGTGTATCGAGGCCCTGGCCTTCGTCTCGTATCTCCATATAACTCCCTCGCAGATTGCTATCTTTCTCTGAACAATGCACTATTCTCTACTATATTGGTAACTCTAACATCCTTAATGATCTGTACTTCCGGTTTTCGTCCATTTCATGCACTGCGGGCCGCCATCTTGTCGCCGTCACATTATGAACATTCAAAATTGGCAACAACATCTCTACGTCGGGGTGTATTTTATAAAGATGGTCTTTCTTCACCCTCCAGTGAGTATGCACTGAATGCACATATCAATAAATTGTACAATACAATGAAATATTATGTTATTGTGTAAGTAATGGATTATTTTATCTATATTAATGTCTTGTGTGCTAAACAAATAACTGAGTACTAAACGGTGGTCTCATGTCGTTCAATAACTGAAAAGTATAAAATAACTAAATAAAGATTTCATTTCATACAACTCTTATACATATCTTATACCTTTAATTTTAATGACATACTATTATTTTTATGTGCTTCCTATTGATAGAGCTTAAGTCGGTGCTTGCCCGCTTGGATTGTTTGTTATTAGACGAAGCTATCCCACTCAAAGTCAAGCGTGGCGAGTGTAGGTACCTGCTATCACATTTGGCTTGGCACCGATTTCAAACCCATTGTTTTAATTTTTTTTAGTAGCTATAGGTAGGCCTACAAAAGATTCCGCGCGCCTAAAACAATGTAGATCCCCTATTTCACGTTCTTGTGAGACACTGAAATATCGTGAATAACGTTTATTAGCTGAATGACAGATACTATAATGAGCCTACGACCCACTTATCAGCAAACGGGTTATATATATACTCATTTATAATATATAATAATATATATATTCATAATATAATAATTATAATAATATATGTATTCATTTATAATATTTATTATAATAGCTGACCCAGCAAACGTTGTATTGCCATTTAATGTAATAAGAAAAAAATCAAAATGTATATATTATAGGGTATGAAAAATAGATGACGACCGATTCTCAGACCAACCAAATATTAAATCGTACATAAAATCTACCAACTATATGTAGCTAAAATTAAGTTTGTTTTTTACCTCCAGAGAAAGTCAGTAAGATATAAAGATTCATATTAGTTATACATTTTAAAATATTCTTTCAATTTGATTTCTGAACAACGGGGGACACATCAAAGGAAAAACAAAATTGTTCTTTTTGTTTAATTCCGAGCATTTTCATATTTATTCATCTTTTAAACCTTCTCTGGACTTCCACAAATAATTCAAGACCAAAATTAGCCAAGTCGGTCCAGCCGTTCTCGAGTTTTAGCGAGACTAACGAACAGCAATTCATTTTTATATATATAGATAGATAGATAATCAATCTAAATGAAAACCCCTAAAAAGCAGTACAAAAACTATAATAACATCATCCAAGTAAACAAAAATATTCATCAAATGAAAACTACGGGGCCAAACTATGTCAAATTTTATGGGGTAAAATGGCAAACATTCTGCATCAAATTAAAGAAGAATCTCGAAAATTGGATAATAAATCTCAGAGTAATCATCAGACACACATAAAAAATACCAATCGAATTGAGAACCTCCTCCATTTCGAAGTCGGTTAAATATGAAATAATTGAAGTTACCGACAACTTTACCAAAGCTTAAAACAGCATATTAGGAAGGAGGTAACAGTGTGTGAGTTAGCAGCTCCGAGCAACTTCGCTTTAAATTGTGAAACTCCGCAATTTTCAGCTCAACGTGTGTAAACTAGAATATACCTAGTAATAGCGGGAGCCACAAAGCGGAGTGTTATGCACAAACGTTTAAAGTATCCTATCCTATTAAAATATTTTCATAAATTACGTTTCATCATCAACTAGTGGGGATTGAGGACCTCTAATTATTACATTCATCACTTGAATTCTAAAATTGAACATTTAAAAAGGAAGTGTGATAAACAAAATTTTGTTAAATATTAGGAAGCAGAATTATTGTGATTGGTTGATAATAATCTAACAAAGTATTACTCATTGACTTCTCTCTCTCCTCTTTCCGTGTTGACATGTGCTGGTACTGGAGTACCAGCCTCTACCACCAACTGTATACGTACTGTTATTTTCACAGCATCATGACGTGCGGTATTTTACAGTGGGGTCATGCTGCTGACATTGATACTCAAAGAAAAATTTAAAAAAATAGATATTATTATTGATCAGAAGCGGAAGTACAGGCTAATTGTAAATTATAAAGTATTTAAGCAACTTCACGCTTGATTGTCAGAATATTGTTTTTGTAAATATGGCCTGATAAATTTAATCGTATTGTTTCTAAGTAATCTTGCATAATAATTTATTTTACTGTTAAATAATCATAACGACATGATATTTATATTGTTATTCGTAACCATATTAAACTGTTTGATGCAAACGGGTGATGCCTAATATCATTCTAGAACATGGCATTGAGCTGCCTATGAAAAAATCTTCCAGGATCCAGTCTATCGGTTGATGTTGCTTAGGCATTTTTCCCATCGAATCAACGGACAAGAGGCTCACGGTATGGGGAGGCAGGCAACCTCCCGTGGACATCCGCAACAACTGATGTCAAGAAATTCGTTACGGGGCTTTAAGTTGGATAGTGGAATGGTTACTAAAATTACATGTGAGAAGATTTTATATCGTATCACTTCATGAGATGGTGATGTAAAGGCGTTTGAGGATATATATAACCAGTATGTGATGGTCAGCGTAGACTTGTATATTGTGTAGCATGTTGGTCAGTCAAGTAAGGAACGCCAGCAGCAGATGGGCTAGTATCAGATGTGTGCGTTATATTAGTTGTAAAATTAATATTATAGTATATATACGCCAAAGTTTCGCAAACAAGTGAACTTATCATCGGTGCGTCGGAAGCATACAATCGAATCTGTTAAATCACAAAGGTGCGAAATTCGCCAGTGAGTTATACTAAATGTAAAATTTTGTGTATTTAGAAGTTTCGTACTCAATTAAGCCTAAAAAACTTATGCATATAATTTAACTTACACATAGATTATAAGCTTTATCAATACTTAAGATGTTTTAATAATACAATGTCGATGTGGACAACAGATAACAATATGTATATTCTATACAATATGTAGAATGTACAATGTACAGAGCATTTCTTTATTGTAAACGGAGAATGACCAGCATTGAATGGAGCTTGGGTCACTTACAAATATTTTTGTGTCTCGATAAATTTAAGCATAAAATAAACCTTGATAATTCTTTTTTAATTCACAAAAATATTTCTCTTGTTGGAATTCCAAGACTCAGAAAAAACAATTTTAAAGAATGTTAGGTTAAGTTGTTAAGAAGGTAGCGTTCGTTTGCCTTACCTTTCTGCTTAAGGGGATGCCTACCTACACAGTTATTCTGAACCATTAACCATTCATGCTTTAAAGAATGGTGTGAAAGCCACGTATGCATTTAAAAATGTAACTAATCGCATTACAAATTGAAGGTAGGTATAATACTTCTGTACAGGATGCAAGTATAGTTGTTCGAAGGCCCTTACTCAACAGCAACTGAAAGGGATCGATCGGGTATTTTAGTGTATATTTTTAATATTAATTACAAGGACGTTTCCTGTGTAAGTAGAAAGTAGGAATATTTGCCAGAATAGGATAAGCGAGGATAGTAAGAAAAGGTTTACTGCGTTCTCATACTGAGCAGGGTGTGAAGATCTCATAGATATTGTTTTAAGCATCTGTTGTTGTAAAATTTCTCTTTAATGTGTTTTATAATTTTGTTTTCTTAGAAAATAAATTGCTTTCAAAGAAAATTCATTCCACAGCTTTGTAGTACGTGGAAGAAAGCTCCTTGAAAACCGCACCGTGGAGGACCGCCACACATCCAGATGGTGGGGATGATATCCTAACTTGTGGTGTGTCGTGCGAAGGTGGAATTCAGCGGCCGGAATCACGTTAAACAGCTCTTCGGAACACTCCCCGTGATAAATGCGGTAGAGGACACACAATGAAGCGACGTCTCTACGCAACGCCAAGTGATCCAGCCGTTCACAGAGCACTAGTTTTTTTTTCTTTTGCACTAGGTCCCCGACAATTCAAGCTGCTCTGCGTTGCATGCGGTCAAAATGATCGAGCTGATACTGGGGTGCGCCAGACCAGAGATGACAGCAATACTCCATGGCGGGCTTGCAGTATTGCCGTGCTCTATTTATGACACCCAGTTTCCTCGAAGCCATTTTGGCTTTGCTCTCCAGATGGCCTCGGAATTGGCAAACACCCGAGATATACCCAGAATTCCGATACTAGGCGAGGCTGTAAGGGAAGTGTTGTCGAAGAGCTGTTGTTTTTTTGGAAATTGCTTCACGTAGTGATTATTATTTTCTTTGGCAGAACTGTCAAACCGTGTGTCAATCAATTATCTCATAGAAAATATGTCCATACAAAACAAATACTGGAAATAAAAATAATTATGGGTTCTTGGATCCAAATCGAAATATATATATAAAGACTAGCTGACCCGGCAAACGTTGTTTTGCCATATAAAGTATAATTCACGCGATAGTTTTATAAGTAGTAAAATATTGCCTATATTATAGCCTGTACATCATTTTGTTCTATTGTCAATAGTTTTTGCAGCACACGCAAAAATAGGTTTTCGATTTTACACCTTGTGTTACAAAATAGCATTTTTATTACTGATCCCTAATTTTGAAAAAAAACATAGCCTATACCCTTCCTCGATAAATGGACTACCCAACACTGAAAGAATCATTCAAATCAGAAAAGTAGTACCAGAGATTAGCGCGTTCCAACAAACAAACAAACAAACACTGCACCTTTATAATATATATATATAAAGATAATACTCACTCTAATAGTTTCAATAAATACGGAGGAAATATTATAATTAATATCTCAGCTCGACGGAAAAAAAAAACACAAAACAACGGCATGGGATTGAAATAAAATTCAAATATCCTTTGCTATTGTGAAGTACGCGTAGGTATTTAGTACCTACGCAAAAAATCACACTGATTGAAACCACATAGTACAGACCCACAACATGGCTCGATTTTAATTTAATATTCCACAAAAATTTTTTTTTTAAATGTACTATGAAGATGCCATCGCCATAATCGATTATGATTTGATTAATAGCAATTGATTTTATTATTGCAATAATATAAAGTACTTTCAAAATAAAATAATACTCGGGATAGGAAGCACTTTATTTTTAGTCCCAAACTCAATGTAAAATGTAACTTAAATAATTATTAAATATATTATTGTCTGGCACAACCATAGCCCGTGTATTTTAATTATTATGTGAAAGATTAAAAGTTTTTATATACATAGACATGAGTTTAAAATGATATAAATAGTGGCATGCAGCATGTTATGTTCACACACGATATCAGTCTGATGTACTCTATATTTACCGTCATTTATTGAGATGGGATCGTATGTGACCGTTCGAAATATATATACAAGAGACAGCTGTATTAAAGATCTCCGAGGTTACAGGGCGCGTGATGGTGCATGATCACCGCTGCTCAACAAATGAAATTGCAAAATATTTGCGGTCTTGAAGAAGAGTGAAAAAGTACCCATTCTCTCAAATTAGAGAATGATTTAAGCGAGAAAGATAATAAATATCAGCCACTCACTTTAATAGACACGTAAAAATAAATAAATATATAAACATTTACTAAACATCATGAATACATGATTTAGAAAATAAAATAAAAGACGTCGCTAAAACGTTTAGTGAAATGTTGATTACAACAAAACAGTTAGTTCCTCAAGCTAGTTCGTGTGATCTACAAAGTTCGTGCTCGGTGCCCGGAGCCTCATAACGACGTGCGCCGACCTCACTACATCTTATTTCTTGGCAGCACACTAGTGCAGCAAAACTTGCTGCCAAATCTTCGAATTATAGAATTTTAAATATTTATGGCCCAATGTTTCGACATAAATTACTTAACGCTCGTAAGCAGTGATGTACCTTGGACCACGCGAACAATTGCCTTAAAGTCGGTAAAGGGTTTAATAATTATAATCTTAATTGAACTTATAAAATGATTTATTGGTTAAATTAATTAATAATTGGTAAATTAAATAATCAGTTCACTGATTGTAAATGTGAATATGATTTTTTTTTGTTTGTTTGTTATGCTTCTAGGCTTTAACTACTCAACTCATCACCATAGAATTTACGATATTAGTACGTGTGTTTACAGAACAAGAAAGAAGAGCATCTTCAATTTCGATATTTTATGTGTTATTTGCTATCGTTTTATAAATAAATATATTTTTATCGTTTTATAATAGCATCTATTAACTTCAAATGTAATCAAATCAGATTTGTTAAATTTGGTCAAAATAATGACATAAATATCTGAGCTAGCGAAGAAAGCTAGTTAATCGATTCCTTTTTGGTCATAAATATTGCAAGGAGATGTGTAGTAAGTGTAGTGATACGACAAGTGGTCACTGTTGTCTAGACTCTCCTGCAGTGATCGCAAAACGAGCTATTTAGTCTGGATGTGAAATTATTACCTATTATATAATCTATGCATTTCAAAACGCCGTGCTACACGCGATAGATCAACTCCTAAATTCAATTGATCAACTCGGGCAAGCAGACGGAACATTTCTATTGTTTTCTACAAAAGGTATTAAAAATGGTTTATATATTGATATAGTAGTGTTTAATGAGGATGTTAATTAAATAATTTTATATATTTGCGAATTTTTGCACGACTTTTCTAATCTATAAATCGGGCCAATAAACGATAAAATATAACAGTGTTAAATTGTGAACCATTCCAATAAATTGAGAAACATTAATTAGCACGTGGACCTTAAAATGATTTAATCCACTTACATATTTACTTCTGATTATCGATTCGTAAAGTCTAAATCATTAATCAAGCATTTTCTTAAATTTTTCGATGAATTTTCATGTGACATGAACTATTAATGTCTGTTACGTTTTATTTCGCTTATAATTGCAGTATTAATATGATAGCCGCTACAATTCAATTAATATACTACATACAATGAGGTTCGGCCAAGTGGAAGCGTGGTGGTACACGGGGGGCGGTAATCTGAGTCGTAACATCCTCTCTCTATATTGCCACCACATCACTGTTTATTTTAATTATTTTAAAAGCCGTGTAATTAGCGACAGGTAACGAGCTGCGGACAATTTATTGACAATCATTTGGTCACATTAGGGGCGTGTCAATTGTGACTCTCATCTGTACTCCACTATTTCAAACATTGGGATTCAGGGTGAAACAAATGCAAAGCGCTGAACGGACGTCATGCTTGTTACAATATGTTAGCAGCAAGTTATTTAGTGCCTACTTGAGTTGCCAGGATAGACTACAAGATTTTGCTAATGATAAAATTATGTGTTCAGGTTGTTGTTCTCGTCATAGTATATTACATCGATGTCATATATTTAATAGATTTATAGCAATCGATAAGTTCTATTTTGACTTGGTTCTTTAATTAAAAAATAACTGTGATCAGTTCCATGTCACCAGGCTGGATGCTGAGTCCCCCCCCCTCCATCCCGTATCAGGCTCTCAACTTCTGCGTTCAAAAAGATTTCTCTACTTTTAGTTACTTTAAACCCTGATATATCGTGTTCGTTTGATAGCCTTTTTAAATGGCGTCCCTGGTGAATTATAACGTATGATCACGAAAAGGTATAATATCAAAGTTTATAGAAGAGGAGGACAAATGAGCATAGAGCATAAAGTACCATAGTACGCATAATGCCATCCCTTTTATAAAATATGTTTTATTGTATGTTTCAGTAATAATTGTTCATACTCGTGAAATGTGATTCCACTACTCTTGGGGTGATGATCCGTATGATTCCTATACCACTTGAAGGCATTTTTAATTGAAAAATCCTTGTTAAGTTTGTTCTTAAGATCTCGTCTGACAGGGATTCAATCGTAATCACTCGCCCAAACAAACTGATCTGTGTGTCGGGACTTATCCCACTTTCAACGAATGTTCAAAAAGCTTTGTACACAAACATATAATATATGTATAGCGTCAATATAGTGTAGTAATTCCAGTGGAGCTGCAAGAGACTAAAGATGATGGTGACCAACCATAAAGAATTCAATAGTCAACACGGGTTGACTAAAGTCATAAAACAATGCTCATAATACATATTGTCACTTACAATATTAAGTCAATTTCAAAAATAATTTATTGACATAAAATTCATGGATTGCTCGTCAACGGCAATCAACAAAAATACAATTCAAATACAGCATGTATTACTGATTATTTACACAAAAGTTCAAACATATTTGTATGAGCACCTTTAATGATAATTCAGAGACAAGTAAAAGTCTTTTCCGGCTGTAAAAATGATATCATGATAAAAAGATAAAATAAACCGATAAATTCTAAAATAATAATTATGATAATGAATTGCGTGCGGCGTGATTGATTACCGATGATGAACTCTCTGTCTAAATGACCAAAGTTAATGCATGTGGCGTAAAAGTGCTGAAATAACAAATTAACGTGCGTTGGCACGTACAATATTATGAAGATCATATGGCACAATATTATAAAGATCTATAAATAAAAAAATCAGTAAAGCATTCAGAGCGACTCAAGTAAATTACATTTTAATGCTGCCTTTCATTGTACGGACACAAATTTATTTCCCTTCCGTTGTCGACACTCGATTTATCGGCTGACAAATGGCCAGATACACACGCAGGTGTAAGAACAACTACTAATATCTTTTATATCTAAAGACAATCAAATCTTGTTATGGTAATGTTATTGAATGACTTAGCCTTAGGTAACAAGTTGGTTTAAGACTATTAACTACTAACCTGTGTCGACAATGCCGCGGACGAGCTATGTTTCTTTTTATTTTCCTCTTTCAACTCCAGTTACTCATAAGCAGAAAACGAACAAACCCTGCGAGTCAGTTGAGGGTAAGTAATCATCGCATGAGAGAGAGACAAACTGATCAAAATATGTTTGTAGTTAAAATTACTATACATGAGCAAAATCAACAGTTGATATTTAATAAAATCAGTGAAGTATACTTGAGATAAAGTAATGAGAGTGAATTTAAAACGTTTTTGAGTTTGTTTGTTTGTTACGCTTTCACAGTTCAAGTACTCAACCGACCATCATGGAACTTTTTAAATATTTTATAAAGAAAAATAAATCTCGGATAGATATAAAAAAGATAAATATTGAAAATTATTTTATGTACTATTACTTATTTTGGCGTTATGTGCTTTGCTATTTTTTGCAAAATGATTATCTAAATGAATCACTTAAGTTAAATACGTCCAATGATCGAAACCTCAGTAATACAAAATATAAAACGAAGATCAATGCGGTGTTTACGATAAGTACTTACCTACGTAAATTTCAATCAAACATTTTCATTTCAAATCACCACCACAATGGAGAAGTCGTTTTACAACCAAAATCAAAAAGCAAAAAAAATTTTTTTTTACAAATTTTAAAATCAAATCAAAAGAATTTGGAGTTGCGAGTTGCTGTTTTGGAGCAGAGAATGAGATACACGGAGCAAAACGCTTTATCCACAGCAATTTCAATCGATGTGTTTTAATTGCATTGTTTGATTTTTCTTTTTTGAAATGCTTCTGAAATTTACCAAGGGCATGAGCAGTCAAACAATAAAATAAGAAAAGCAGTTTCCCAGTTTTATTTTAATTAAATTGAATTTGATAATTCTGAACTGCTTAGATCCTGGTCAGAAAGAAATAAGAAAATACCTTTTTTGTATTTCAATGATATTTGACATTTATTCAAGGACATCAAAAAGGAGAAAGCTAGTAATCGACATATCTCCCTCTTGTATAGAGTAAAGCGATATAATATCTTTATTCAAGATATTTCCTTACCAATGACACTGAATACTCACAGGCTATGGTATTAATCATGACATCAGTGTTATCTTCCTTGTGTACTGCAGCCACATTGTCGCGATAAGACGATAATTTGAGTTGCCGTGTAACGTCAGCATAAGTAATTTGACAAATTATTTATTTGTTTTTGTGCCAGAGTTATTTTAGTTTACCTATGCCAAAGGCTAAATAATTAATTTATAAGAGTTTTTGGCAATGAATTATTTATTTAACTTTTTTACAGGATAATTTAAAAGTCACCGACTGATCTTATTTACTAGCATGACATATGGACTAGCCATCACTCACCATGCGTTAATAGAAGGTACCTACCCTACCCTGTCACAACGAATAACATATTATCAGTGAATAATACAAAATACTGGAAAACTCCTGCGTCCGGGGCAGTGCGCATCTCTTGAGAAAAATGCTGATAAAGATAGGAAGAAAACTACAGGAGAATATAATATTGTGTGTTTCAACTGTAAGTATAAGCCTAGACAACTGTGCAAATAACTGCAAGGTCTCGTATCACGAAATAAAAATTTTAACAAAAAAACAACCGACTTCAAAAACACTATTCCAAAACAATAGATATAATATGCACTAAAATGTATAAAAATAATTGCGTATTTTTATACAATCTAATTAATAAATCTAATTCTAGTTACGTTTATTGTAATTTTTGGAATCGGTGTCCTTCCGCCGCGACCCGCTCTCGCCTCCTCACGACTCAAGCACATTTCACCTATAACTATGTATGTAGTAACAAACCTATCTTGGATGACACCGACTCAAAAAATTACAATAATCGTAACTAGAATAAGATAAATTAATAAAAAGTTAACAATGAATGAACTTTAACATTGTAATTATTATGACGAGTACTCATGATATATATTTTATAAAATATACCCGTCATAGTAATTAAAATAAGGGATTGCTTGTAACTAATTCTAGTTGGCTTCATAAGAAACATAATAGCTTTAAGGGTATATACTTTTATAATGGCTCCGTCGTAAATCCTACTACCTACTCTACAGTTGAATATCAAGTAATTGGACAGCCTGGGACTAGATTATGATTTTTTTATAGCAATAGCAATGACAGTACAATATTTTTTTTTATTAAAAAGAGCGCAATAAACGAATGTAGGAAGAGTTTCTTGTGCCGCTTTTTCTCTTTCAGAGCGCAATTTGTTTCCGAAGCAGTAGTAGTGTCTAGTATATTAGAAATGACACCAAAAAGATTTCTAAAGGAATTAATTTTGAGAAAATAAATGCCTTGTATTCCTTTATGCCTTTATATATTTTTCATATGACATCATAAAATAGGAACGTCTAACAGACTTAAATTAAATTAAACAGTTAACCATTAAATATATTTATTAATAATTGAAAGTAAGTAAATAGACATAATTATTGAATTCTTAAAAAAAATTATAAGACTAAATTAATTCAAACTATAAACATCAAATAATATTTCAAAAGTCAATAATGAGGGTCGATTGTATATCTCACGTAGCGGGCGGGGCGCGGGGCGGAGGGAGCTGCCATCAACGAGACATCAGAAACACACGCCGCCTGTGACGTCACAACTTACGCCACAATCTAAATCTTTCGATCGTTATCTTTTATTTGGCCACCTTTTCCTTTACATTCTCCAAGTGAAAAGCGGAGAATCTTATCAAATATGAGTCCAATAATTAAACACAACACAATATTTAATGTGTTGCACTCGACAAAAGCAAAAACAGGAGAAGTGGAACTTCAGAAATGCAAGAATAAGCAATGCTACTGTAAATGAAGTGAAAAAACATGTTCGTTTATTTATTCCATGTTGGTATCAAATTTCTAAGTATGACAAATTTATTATGTACTTCATATTCATAATTCAGTTAAAAATTTCAGGATTGATGTTTTGAACAAACAACGCGGGTTCCTTATCAGTCAGAAAGTTATAGGTATATCGTAACAAGACTCTTGTTGCAGTAGTTTTGTAGCTTACAATCTCATCTTTAACATGCATAATAAGCGTATCTCACCCACTTAATACAAATCTGATATTATACTTGGGCCACTGCATGTCTAAAGGATCGAGCAATGTTCGCTCAATTTATGGAGGCTGTCTTGGGAATGGCGTCCGACATCTGCACACAATTGGTAATCTTACATTTTTTCCTATTATGATATTGGGGAAGGATCCCATCTCAATCTGCACCTAACTACCAACCTTCTTTATATTAAAGTGACATGATGGCGGTTTCTCTGATCATAACCTACTCGCTTTTGCGACGACATATTTTAAAGAAGATTAAAATAGTATTATTTCATGTTTAAACAAATTTACCTAGTATCATTTTCAATGCTAGCTGGCTATCATGTAAATAGTTGGCAAATTATAGTTTGTAAAAGTATATTTTATTATACGCTTTATTACAATTGAATCTTATTTCCTATATTTATATTTAGAACATATTTATAAGAAACAATATTATAAATATAAAAATAGAGTCCGACTGGCGTTGGTTCACGACACTTCCGCCGGTAGATAGGGCGACAAACTGAGGAACTTCCGCACGATGCTGCTTTTTGTATCTGAACCTTAACTCAGTTATTAGACAAGGGCCTCTTGAGATAATGAGCGTCTTTGTCAATATGTTATGTTTTAAAGATAACCCTCACTTCTAGGATTAATACACAAATAAAATTTGAAAACAAAATTTTATGAACGATGCGGGACTTGAGCCCACGACCTCTCACGTTCTGCGCGAGTGCTCTTCCAACTGAGCTCTCAGATCTACCAAATCAATATCACTCTCACTATCGCACTCAGAAAGCTTCACTAAATTCAATAAAATGAGGCGGACAATCATCTTATAGTAGGCGATTTTAATATGAGCTCTATCTGTTGGATTAAAGATAGTGACAACAATGAGTTCCTACTCCCGGACTACAGGGACAATGCAACAAGCAGCTCTTTAATTGACTTTTTAGCTCTTTGTAACACGTAAGGAATTTGTTACATTATTGTACTAGACAGTACAATAATGTAACAAATTCCAACAATAAGATATTAGATTAAGTACTCTCTGATATTGAGACTGTGGCAGTCAATAGAACTTTAGATCCAATCTCTATAGTATATAGTCACCATCCACCATTAATCATATCATTAAATCTGCTGCCTACAAGATATTTAAATGTAAATAAATCTGATTATAAGCAACCATTTAGTTTTCATAAAGGGAATTATGAAAGTATAAAACAAGAACTGTCATCTACAAACTGGTCATCTATATTTGTCGACGGTATGGACGTTGATAAAATGTTTTAGAATTCTACTCTGTAATAAACAAACGTATCAAAAAGCATATTCCCCTAAAGCGTAAAAGAAATTCGAAATACCCTCCTTCGTTTACAAATTCTCTTATTAGGTTACTTAATGAAAAAGAAAAATTTGGTAGACGATACAAGAATTATAAAAATGAGATGGATAAAATACAGTATAATTTATTAAAAGACAGAACTCAAGTTATCTTTAATAAGGCCTATGATAAATACATAATGAAAATTCAAAACGATATTAAGACAAATCCAAAAGCATTCTGGTCTTATATAAAATCTAAGCGAGACAATAATTCCAACTTTCAATCAGCAAACGACGGCAATGACATTGCAAAATGTTTTGCAGAATATTTTTCTTCGGTTTATATAAAACCACTATCTTCTTCATTTACGTCAAATAGCTTAATAAGAACTAATTTCAAAAATGATTATAACAAATTACAAATTAAAACTGAAGAGGTAAAACGTAAATTGATTTTACTTGATAAAAATAAAGGAGCTGGTATTGATGGTATACCCTCTATATTTTACAAAAGTTGTGCAGCTGAACTCTCGTTGCCGCTAACAGCCATTTACAATGCATCTCTAGACAATTCATTCTTTCCGACGGAATGGAAGCGAGGTCTAGTAGTACCAATTTTTAAACAGGGCAACAAATGTGATATTATAAATTATAGGCCTATCACTGTCTTGTCCACCCCTGCAAAAATATTTGAATCGCTTATTTATCCACACATTTTGTGGCAAACTAAACATCTAATTACGGAAAAACAACACGGTTTCGTAAAAAATCGATCCACTCTTACAAATTTGTTAAATTTTACTGGATCAATTATAGATAAAATAAGCGATGGAAATGAGGTTGACGTAATTTATACTGATTTTAGTAAGGCATTTGACAAAGTTGATCACTGCATATTACTAAAAAAGCTTAAAAATATATACACAATTCCGAAACAAATTCTAGCGTGGTTAAAATCTTACTTATCACATCGACCACTGGTTGTCAAACTCAGTGGATATTATTCCAATGAATTTCAGCAACTTTCTGGTGTCCCCCAAGGCTCTCATTTGGGCCCGTTACTTTTCACACTTTTTATTAACGATATTTCAAAAAATATTATTGATTCTAGTTATGAATTATATGCTGATGATCTAAAAATATATCGAACAGTGAATTGCCGTCTTGATCAAACTAAGCTACAAAATGATATCGATCGTGTGTCACTTTGGTGCGCTACAAACCTTATGCAGCTTAATAAAAATAAATGCAATCATTTAAAAATATCAAGGAAGCATATAAAGTTTAAAACCACGCATAATATAGATGGCGTTTTGATTAAAAATACTGATGAAATTAAAGATCTAGGCGTAATTATAGACAATGAACTTAGTTTTAGCAGCCACATTGATAGAATTGCACAAAAATGTCATAAAATGCTTGGTTTTATTTTTCGAAATACTCGAGACTTTAAATCCACTGAGTCGCTAAAAATACTGTTTAATTCTTTAGTGAGACCTATCCTTGAATATAACTCAGTAATTTGGTGTCCATACTACAAAAAATACATAGCTCGAAACGAATCAGTGCAGAAAAAATTCGTGTCTAGACTCAGTTATATCGATAAAACCTATCATATTTATGATTACCAAAAAAGGCTAATTAATCTTGAAATTGAATACCTGGAAATGCGTAGAAAGGCGGCCCAGTTGATTTTTCTTTACAAACTCATAAACAACCTAATAGACTGTCCAGATATTCTTCAAAATATTGGCATTTGTGTACCGTCATTTAATTGTCGAATAGATACTTATTCCCCAATATTTATTAAATTTTATAGAAATAACTACGGATTAAACTCTCCCATTCAACTCATATGTATAAGCTATAATAAAATATTTAAATTAGATAATAACATCGATGTATTTTCAAATATTAACTTTTATAAAAAACAGGTGTCCTTGTCATTAAAAGGCTTAAATATAGATTAGTAACTATGTAGTATTAGTATTAGTAGTAAATTCATTATTGTTATTTTTCTAATTTGTTTTTAGCATTAGTTTTTTAGTTTAGTAACGATGTGCATACCTTTAATTTAGATATGTAAATAGTAACACTTATTAATGTTTAACTTTGCGTATATGTAAAATTATGTATCTAGTTGGTAAGCCTTAATAAATAAATAAATAAATTAAACCTTGGTATTAATAAATGATATTTAACAAATTATCATAAACTTCGTTGATTGGTGGTTTCTCTCAGAGACAATATTTAATGTTTCTTAACTAAACAACTGACTCGAGGAAACATTAGGATGTGCTAAGCATTATCGATACATATCGATGAAAAATAAGAGTTGCAATTTCAAAAAATATATAACAGCAATAATGGTTTTAGGAGTTTGTTTAACACATACTTATTAATACTAACTAGGAAATACCAAATTAAGACCTTCTCTAACTGTAGACATAAAAAAGCAATATATTTCCTACACAGGCGATGGCAAACAAACTGAACATTATCAGGCAAATGTCAACTATACTTTACAAATAGTTGATCGCGAAGGTTTGTTATTAATTGGTCGTAGCTCTCATACTCCTCGCCACTCTGTCCCTGGCCGCTCTGAGCAGCGCTGCGCTTATTCCACCGGGCTACAGTAACTACGCGCTACAATCACTGAGCTCCGCTACGTTGGCCTACTCTGTAGCCGCGTCTCGTCGATCAAAAGAGATCGCATACAGTTATATACTTAATCTGGCCATAAATACTGTTACAATTAAAAATATACAAAATATTACATTTGAATTAGAATCTGTCATTTTTATATGATTGTTTACATTGAGTTTTCTCATTATGGTGCACGGAACAGAAAAAACTAGTGGAAGTGGAATGTGGGCCCTGTCGCCACTATTGTGTACAAATGTACCTACTCGAGGCTCAAGTGAGACCAGACGATGGATGTCAAGTGGAGCATAATTATCTTTTAAAAAAATACAAATATGCCTTCTTGTGCCATATTGGACCGTAGAAATTATAGCCGCAATAAAAATATGTCCAACGAAAGGATTTCCTATCATCGGAAATCATAATTTTCTGATTTAAACACAATTAATATTTTTATGTGTTGTGTAAAATATACAATCAAAAATGAACCATATTATTACGACGTATGATTCATTTACCGTTTACGTTTAATCGATGTAACTTATGTTAGAATAACTAATGTAAACAATGAAAATATCTTGCTACTCAAAAAGTGCATGAATGTGTATATATCGATATAGTTTTATCGAAATATTTTTTTTCTTTATAAATTGTATTCAAGTATTGCTCTTTTATATGCGCATTGCGATAAGGGTGTAAGTAAGCAAAATGTTATAATACGGTTATGGTAGTTGTGTACAAGAGAGACAACGATACATTCAAATTAAAAAAATTTAATTGTCTCTTAGGTACAGCTAATTATTATTTAACAAATATGTGTAAGATTCCAGTTAAACTATTAAAATATAGACAATACAGACAATATATTTAATTTTTAAATATAGACAAACAATTTTTTTAATTAAATTTTAATATTTGGCATATATTGAGGTTTCATCGGTAAGGTTGAGTTGAGGTGGAGTAGAAGAAAAACCTCATCACATCATGGAGCAGAGGAAGCGTCATAGAATTGTAAAAAAAAGTTCGAGAACCATGAATTCTGGGAATGTTTGCCATTATTGTCACATATGTACATCATAATATAAAATAAAATACATCATAAGACTAACATGATTATTAATACTTCATCAGTACATATAGCTTCTCTTTTTTTATTAATCATTCGTTACTGCTTGTTTTGGAAATTTTCTTTCCGCACGCGCATTACCTATAGAAACAGTACGGTTTATAAAATCTCATGTCTTACTGGCCCCTGGGTTTATACAGAATAACGATGACTACTTACAAAAAAAAATATATTTTACTTTAAATTAAATATATTGCGTGTATTACTTCCCAACTACCTTGGCTCAGTGATCACGAACAGAGGTTACGGCGAGATCGAAATAAGGAGGCGAATTGGAATGGCCAAAACAGCAATAACACAGCAAAGCAAGGTGTGGAAGGACAGAAATATCACCAATTGCACTAACACCTCGATTAAACACCTAAAAATAGGGAGCAGTCCACGTCTATCCACTACATGTCTGCAGCGGATCATGAGATACTTTCGCCACATTGCACGACGCGGTGCTGATAACCTAGAACGTCTGATGGCCACCGGGAAAATTGAGGGGAAGAGACCGAGAGGCCGGAGCCCACGACGCTGGTCTGTCCAAATATCCGAGCAGACTAACCAACCCATCAGCATCGCATTCCACCATGCGACAGACCGAAACAGATGGAGGAAAGCTGTAGATGAACTTAAGCGGAGTCACGATCCTCAGCAATGAGGTAACGACTGTGAAGAAGAAGATTACTTCCCAGGTAAATATTATAATATTGGTATTGTAACTTTCCAAGACTATTCGTGTACGCTGTCTTGATTTTATTTGAATTGAGCTTAATATTGTCCATCCTTTTAAATAATACCTATCAACTCTGACATATTTCTAGTTTTCACTTACTTATCGATATGTTTATTAATTTTTGTACAACACTAGGTATTTTGACCTAGGTATTTAATTTAATTTAATTTAATTTAATTTAATTTCAACACCAGAGTAATTACAGGAGCGTTACCGGCCTTTAAGGAAGGTGTACACGTTTTTTTTTAAGGTACCCATGTCGTATAATCCCGGAAATACTGCACAAGGAATCTCTCTTTTTAGTACGTGGAAGAAAGTTCCTTGAAAATATTATTAAGTACAAAAATCCTATTTATTCAAACTATTTGAGTTTTCTTTAGTGTTAAGTTTTCTTTAGTATTTAGTGTTGGCAGACAATATCCATACCAACTCAAAACAGTCTGGCAGTCGTGCCAGATTTTGGCGAGTCAACACGTCCTGACGTTGCCTCGTGTAGAGGCGAGACACGTGTCGAATTGTTTAAAGACAAATATTGGCAGAATTACCACTAAAGAAAACTCAAATTATTTGGATATTTATGGATTTCCGCAAAGTAAAGCCTACTTCAATTTTTTTTAGTAGTATTTATTCCAGTTTGCATAGCCCGGAATCGAACCTGAGACCTCAATCACAGTATTCAGGACGTCCTACCCTTGGGCTAACATGCAGTATATTATAATATTTTGGTAACGTTACTTTAAACCATTAGCAAGATTAAAAAGTGAGCCCCACCCTTTGCAAAATATTAAATGCTAGTAGACTACGTTACGATGACGACTTTGCTAAATAAACTCGTTTTATATGAATGCCTCTACACAAATTAATATTACCATCATGGCTCGCGCACACTACCAGTGCTATAATATAAATAAATATTTAGAATTAATTTAATATTTTTACTAAAAGTAATAGAGCAGTAGTGTTTAGAGCAATTCATAAACATCCTTTCTAATGCATTTAAATTATCCATTAATGTGTTATTAGATTTTTCTACATGTAAAAATTATATCTTTTTGTGTAAAAAACGTAATTTTCAATACCATAAATACCAGAAATAAAAGTACACTTTTGGCAACTAAAAGGCGACTTGACAAAGTACATAATTAATTTATTGTTTAGATTATTATTTTTTTAAAAGAAAAAGGGTTCGGGGACTTCAGTCTTTATGAGCCGCCGACGTGATAGTGAAGTGCGCAGTGCAATAACGTTATAATAATAATTATAATAGTATGATTAAATATAGTTCTTGTCAATATAAATTGGACTTGAATTTAATAAGGACTTTGAAGCGCCACAAAATATGTGGTCATGTGGTCATCTAATAAATTAAGGCGCAGCGCGGCGCTGTGGGACGATATTATCATAGATTATAGATATTCCTACCGAGAAATATCGTATGCTAGTCATGCTTCGTTGCCAAGACGGAATTTATTAATTATATAGACTAAACCATCGTGTCGTAACATAATACAAAATGAATTTATATTATTAATTTCGTAATGACTTTACAACATAATCATTGTTCAATACGTACCTAGTTGCTAGCCCGTTCCACACAAAAACCGAAACTGTACAATAAAAGAAACGAGAGCATTAGGTTGTTTCGGACTAATCATTTTTTTTTTAATACCTCTAGTTTATTAATAGTTTGTAATGTACTGTTGTATATCGTTTTTTAATCGTATGTTTTCGCTCTATCGTATAAAGTTGTTCTTATCAGCAGTCGGCACACGTATTTTTATCATTACTTTTATAACGGTTAGTTCTTACGCTTTATAAAGTTTCGCTTCTTTGGGGCATCCTTGAACGGTACTGCTTTTAACTTCCCACTAAGATGATTGAACATTTTCGAAAATTACGGAAGTTATTGGTTTTACTGTTTTTAAAAATCAAGTTTTCATCAGATCTCGACTTTTTAAGGTCTTAAAAAGCTTCCTTGACGTGTCCGTACGTCTGTATGTATGTGTGTTTGTGTGTGTGTGTTCGTGTGTATGTATGGATGTACGTAAATATATATAACTTTTGAACGGCTAGACCGATATCATAGCGGTTGACGCCATTTGAAAGGGTTTGACCAAACTAAGATTTTAAAGAAATCTCAAATTTCAATTTTAAGAAATCTCAAAAGAACTACGAATTTTTTTTTATGTGTAGTTTGCTTGGAGTAACATTCTAAACTGCTTTACGAATCGATTCCAAAAACTTATCAGCTCTTAAGATCAAAAACCCACGTCGATTGCCACCAATCCGGTCAAAATCGGTTGATTCGTTCGTGAGTAATTATCGTTTGTCGAATGAAAACCGAAAAAAGCGTTTTTTTTTTTCGGAATTACTTGTAGAACTCAAAAACATAGAACAGCTAACTATTTTAGCGTGAAGAGGTCAGAACAACACAAATTATATTTTTGAGCTTTTAAATCGCCATAAGTACAATTTGAAGCGTTTAGGTATGGAATTAGCGGGAAGTTTTAGGGATATGGCATTTAGGGTTTAACCGTTTTCGTTTTTTTGTGTTGTCAGGCCATGTTTGTCAGGCCTACTCCAGATGTCACCGCTTGAAAAGTATATCTTCGCAATGACGTGTGACAGTGCCCTTAATCAGGCCTCGCGTACTTGAAGAAATGAAAAATCTACATTTGTCATAATCTCTACACAAGTCTGCTTGGTTGACAGTCAGCAATGTTCGTGAATTGGAGCGGAGCTGTTTTAATTAATTCACGCTAGTAGTAGCGAACAAGAGCTAATGTACAGTTTTATGGTATCCTCCACATAAATGATTGTTGAGAAGTCGATTAGGTTTCCTGTTTGAACTTGTAAATGGTTATGTTCATTAAATAACCAATATAGACAAGTCGATCAAAAACAAGCGGCACGGCCGTACCATCCTTGTCTCGAAGCAGTTCAGGCCAATTTGGAGCCCCTATAACTTCGTTGTGGATAAAACTACAAGCCTGATATTTCAGTTACCTAGCACACGTCTAACACGGTATATTACAATTTTCATATCATTTGAATCAGTAGTTTAACAATTATAACTAGTCAAAGTTTCTTAATTTTGTCAATCACTAAATGACTGACTGACCGATCATCAAAAGTTTAAGGCACTTTTAGCAGATATAAAAGCTTTAAATATTGAATATAATTAGGATTTAGTATTTAAATCAGGGAAAAACTAATATATTTTGCAATTTCGGTCCAGTTTTTTAAATATCTTAATAAAATCTTAAAGTTTAATAAATATCTTTGTAATATCATATATTTTGTATGGGATTACAAGCTGGGCGGCTAACATGTAATTAATGTCCATTTTGAAAGTATTAAAGCGCAGGAATCCTTAATTTGTGAACACTAGAATAGACTAAGAAGTATTTACAATTATAACATAGAAGCTTCAAATTTATAATAGAATTAGTGATTTATATTACTTTATAAACAAATAAATAAAAAAAAAAAAGATTTTATTGCAGGTCAGAGACTCATATAAAACATGTTTAGATATACGTAGGTGGTCAAAATATTTTAAAATTATAAAAAAATTAAAATATGTATAAAGATAATTGAGTAATATAAAATTAAAGTCACTTAAAAAAAATGAATGGTCATTTTACGTTAGGAGTCAGGTGTTCCCTTAGCCAGTGTTAGTAAAACACATTGTCAAGGGATACCTCACCGACGACTTTAATCATCTTATTATTAGAATTACGGACGGTTTCCCAGAAAACCGCTATTATATTCCGTATAACAGCGTAGTAGTCCGGGACTCCAGCGTCGGCGAGCATGCCCGACGCGCTACAACTCAGCATTTTTTATAAAATGCGAAGGCCATCATTATATTGTACTCTGAGGATGTTAAAAGATCCATAATTTTGAAGTAAAAAAACAGATACAATACGCTTTAAACAACGTAACTTTAACATCCTCAGTGCACCGAGAAAATCGACGAGCGAGCATGTTGCATCGTATTGCCAGTGACCTTCAGTCTCGTTCTATGTCAAAGTCGTCGCTCAGGGACCCCGTCAACATGTGTCCGAGATACCTGAACTGTTACACAACCCGAACTGGTGTCTCATCTAATAAAACTGGTGGTATCCTCGCCGGACCTTTACCAGCTCTAAAGATCAACATTTCTGATTTGCCTAAATTCGAAAATTCGAGTGATTTTTGAATACGAGGTCCGACGCGGAACTACCGCGACAGAAATAGCTCGCAATATCAATGTTGCGTTTGGAGGGGGGCCTGCTAATGAAAGCACCGTGCGATTTTGGTAGAACGCTTTCATGATAAAAACTTTGATTTGAAGAACGAACCACGTGGAAGACCGCCCACACGGATGAATAACATTGAATTGAAAGGGATGCTGGAAGCCGATCCGAGCGAAACTGCCCAAGAATTAGCGGCATGGTTTAACGTTACCTTACCCACAATATTTATTTTATAGATTTGAGTCAAATAAATAAAATAAAAAAATATGAAAAATGGGTGCCTCATGATTTGACTAATCTGCAGAAAGTAACGGGTGTTGAAACTTGTGTTGCCATGTTGAATCGATACAGAAATGAAGGAATATTGGATCGAATTGTGTCATGCGATGAAAAGTGCATTTTTTACGATAGCCGTAAACGAAAAATGCAATGGTTGACCCTCTAAAGGAACTGCAAATAGAAGCCATTCGTCACTCTACGTATTCGCGAGACCTTGTCCCAATGGACTACCACTTTTTTCGTGATTTGCACAATTTTGTACATGATTAAAAGTTTCCTTCTCAGGAGGCAGTACAAATGCTTTCATATGTAGAGCTAGTAATGAAATATGTGTATACGAAATAATATATTCTCCAGCAAACTTCAATAGAAAAGTTGTATGATTGGTTTAATAATCTGAAAACCGCAAGTTGGATATAATAAAATGAAATGGTTGAACAGCGCAACTATTGAAACTAATTGAAAACTCGTAGAATCACTGAATGTGGAACCGATTTCTCAATATCTCTCTGCTGGAGTTCAGTGAAGAAGAGTTACTGCTCTCGTGTAAGGTTCGTTTTCGTTGAGTTTTAATCTTGAAGCGTACATAAATCTTACATTTTAATTTCAAGCAATAAACGGGACTGGTTATTTTACGGCCGAGCATGAAAAATATAGGGCGATATTATTTATACATAGTATGAAAGACTACAAATAATAGAACTTACAGCTGCCAAATAATTTTATTAATGTTTGCATTATTTGTCAAAATCGTGCGATTTTTACATATTTATCAGCAAAACCAATGGCAAAGAAATCTGAAATTATTAATATATTATAAATATAAAAAAATAATGTTAACATAACAACAACCGAGGTAATTAATGAAGAATTTATTGTGTAACATCTTGCAGAATCTAAGCTTGTGCAGCAGAGATCTTGATTATTAACGCCGTCTTACAGATTGTAAAAGGTGTAAAAGTATTTCTTTTACAAATTTTATGTTGGGAAGCCTGAGCAAATTAATAATATGTTGTTAGTGATTTAATAGTAGTATGCAAATGGAGCTTAGCAAGAAGTTCGGGACAATTTTTGGATTCGTAGTAGAACAGTCATAATACCGACTATTTCACGAAGTTTGTTTAATGTATGTTTAAACATAGGAGATGATATTTATTGTACAGGTTGTTGTACTCGAGGTTTATTTTTTAGGGTTTTGAAAGATTTACTATAGGTATAATTTTCATAAGTATCAAAAATAACTTATTAGAAACATCACTATAACAGTATACGATACTTTTTATCATTCGCTCTGTGTGATTTTATTGAATTGAATTGATTTAATTGATTGAAGTGAAAGTGTTATTTTATGTAAGGATATAATTACTCAATGTACTCGAGAACAAATATTGAAGGTCACGCTAACTGCAGAGAAGTCGACACATAAACAGACAACCAGCGCGCGCTCGGTTCTCGCTTCACCGGTTTCCTACTCAAGCCTTAGCTTTGTGTTTGTGGCATCAAATCCAATCCTTATTTTCATTTGTTTGTCTTCAAATCTCCTTTGTGATCCTAAAATTATTTATATTTTCATTTTAGTAAGCTTTTATTCAATTCTTATTTTAAGTTTGTTTAAGTATAATTCGTCATGAATTTAAGCAAAATGACTAGATAGGTACACTTCGTACAAAATGACACAATTGGAATATTTTTAAGCTTTGTTGTAAACGTAAATTTACTTTCTTAGAAAATTCTTCCTTCTTCAGACTGCACACACCTCAAAGATCCTGTAGACAACGGCTTCATCATCTTTCAGCCTCTCTCCTTTCAAATAATCATTCAACCTTGGAACTATTTCCAAAAATCTAAAAAATCTAATCTAATTTCTAGGAGAGAAGTTCGGGTGAATATAGCGGATGATACAGTATTAAATCCAGCTTTTTAGAGTACTGCCAGAGCAACGGCGGAACTGCTATAGAACAAATAAATTTTTGCTAGTTTCCCTTGCTTATCCTCATGGATTTCGTCAAGCAGTTCATTTATTTGCTTGGCATAATATAAAGAAACAATAACAGTGGCTCCAATATTTTTATGGAAGAGGAGGACAAACGAGCGTACTGTTCACCTGATGTTAAGTGATCACCGACACGCAATTATTCACATTATTATTAATCATTCATCATCATTTCAGTCGGAAGAAGTCCACTGCTGGACAAAGGCCCCCCCAAAGATTGCCATGACGATCGGTCCTGCACTGATCTAACCTATTCTGGAGATCTTGACCAGATCATCGGTCCATCTTGTGCGGGGCTATCAACACTACATCTTCCGGTACGTGGTCGCCATTCAAGAACTTTACTGCCCCAACGGTCATCCTCATGAGGCCCGTTGTGAGCGATAACGTCTGAACACAAACTGGTTATAAGCCTTCGTCTTCAGACACTGTAGTTTTTTGGACGAGAAGATTTTAACTTACCATCCTGAACGCTGCCCATTTGTGTTGAATTCGACGAGTGACCTCTTCCCTGAAATACGACCTGCTCAACTGGATTTTTTTAATGAAAATAAGGGACGAGATGAGCAGATGTAATTTCGCTAGTCACCTTGAGACATAAGATTAAGTTAAGTCCCATTTGCTCAGTAATTTTATTAGCTAAGGTGCCCTTCAAACTGCAAAACAGTACTGCTTACACATTTCTGTTTCACGGCAGGAATAGTCACCTTTGTGGTACTCATAATCTAGCCAGCGTCCCACTGGTAAATTTGTAAAAGGTAGACGTAGTCGTCAACAATTTCGAGAGTACAGTTACCAACTGTTACGGGAGTAGGTGCGACATGGGCATTAGACATGATCTTCGTCTTGTCCATGTTGATTTTGAGACCTACTTCTTGGGAAACTGTATTGAGACCATCGAGCATATGGCTTAAGTCTTCCATGGTCTCTGCCAACGATATCGTCTGCAAATCGATGTATTCGCTGTTGCAATTGATGCCAGCCTGTTCCAGTCCAGGAGCTTAAAGACATCTTCCAATGCAGCGGTGAACAGCTTCAGCGATTTAACATCGCCTTGTCTGACTCCCCGCTGCAATCAGATAGGCTTTGAGAACTGATCCTGAAGACAGATTGACATGGCGGCATTTGAAACACTTCAACGCTTCGATATATCGATAATCATTGGGGCACTCTGAAAGGACGCCGCCCATTATGATCGAATATAGCTTATAAAATATATCTATATCTATCGATCTTTCTCGTAGTCCACGAACGCCAAGCATAGTGACTGGTTATACTTCTCCGTCTTCTGTGTAACATACCGTAGCGGACGTTTGTAGTCTATGGTGCTAAAGCCTCTTCGGAATCCGGCTTGTTCGGGAGGAAATCGTCGAATCAACGCACGAGACGATTCATGATAACCCTAGAAAAAAGCTTAAATACACGGCTTAGAGGTGATATGGGTCAAAAAGTTCGTCAAAAGAATTTTGCTGCCCTTTTTGAAGAACAGCACTGCTTTACTTCTGTGCCATGCTTGTGGCGTTTTGCCATCGAGGATAACGGAATTGAATAGCTTCTAGAGGATCTGAAGCACAGGAGTACCACCATCTCTCAGAAGCTCGGCTGTAATTCCATCATCACCCGGCGCCTTGTTGTTTTTAAGCTGTTTGAGGGCCATACAAATCTCGTGCATTATTATTACTACCCTTTAAAAGGGAGCCTATGATCTTTCCGGTAGACTAAGCCACCTTTAATTTCTTAGGGGTTAGTGAACATGCTTCCTTTCAGTTCATCGATTGTTATTTTGTCTCTTAAACATAATGGTAAAGCCAAGATTCATCCTTGGTTATAATTTGAGCTAATAAATTTTCAGGATCTTATTTTAACAGATCCAAACAAAATTGAGGAATGTTCAGTCTCATTTGATTTTGTGCGTCGGAATGAAGTCTGGGAACCCAACGCGCGGTAACTTTTTCATCCCTTTACGTTCGTGTAAAATGCTATGTACACTACCAGACAAAATCGTTATTGCTTGGCTTTACTTCCAAATCCTTTATTAAAATTAAAGAGAATGTGGGACCTAGATGTTTTGCTTGAGGTACCACCCGGTAATATTTTTATCTCATAGGACTTGAAACCATTAACAGCAACCGGTTGTGACCGATTGCTTAAGTAAGATTGACACCAACGTAACAATTTTTAATAATAAAATATAATAGTTCACCATATCGATTTTTTTTTCGAAAATCAGTCTTAATTGCATGTACTGAGGTACATGCAATTAAGACTGATTTTTTGACCAGCATCTTCAATCTCAGCGTCTGAAATATAACTAAGTTCGAGGTTGTGTATTTCCGAGTGCGAAACCCGTGTTGATTAGGATCGAGATATGGAGATATATGAGAATCTATTATTTTTTGAACTAGACTTTCTAAGACTTTTCCACATATTGATAAAACAGATATAGGCCGGTAGTGTTTTATTTCTTTTGAGTTGCCAGACTTATGGACTGGACACCTCGTTATATGGAATTTTACATTTAATTTTATTAATTACGTTAGAAATTGTTGATTATCTTATATGAGAACCAATATATTTATCTTCATCATCATCATCACGGAAGACATCCACTGCCGGACAAATATCTATATACAAATATACGATGATCTGTCCTGCGCTGCCCTCATCCAACATATTCCGGCGATCTTGACCATTGTCACTTGACAGATCGTCGGTTCATCTAGTGGGGGTTACATCACTCTCAACAACAACACTATCCATTGAACCCCTGTGCCTTGCCCAATGCCACTTCAGTTTCGCAATCATTTGGGCCTTTTTGCAATCAATATTTATCTTTATTAAACTAAACTGAGTGCAAAAACAATAGCGGATCTCTTTTGTTTACCAAAGGACCAACGCTACGTATAATAACAACAATATCAATTCATCAGATCGTATTAGAGCCGGTCATGATGCGGTGTCCCTGTCTCGTAATCCGTAATCCGTGTACACTAATGTATAACCGACCCGGAACTACAATTAGTGTGGAGCCGTGTGTCGGTCGTCGGATATTACGAGGTAGTAAGTTTATTCCAACCCGGATCTATGTTGCTTTGTCCTCACTCACTGTTTATATTGTCATAGTCATTATATAGACAATATTGAATTCAGATTGGCGTATATCTTCGTCGTTAATAACTTTCAACTGCTGTTTTCTTTACGTTGAGAATCGATGATTTTGATGTGAACGCTATGTGATATTTTATAATGAATTAATTGAATTAATTTATTTAATTCATTAGCTATGACTCAAACCTGAAGTGTTTGAGTCATAGCTAATGAATTAAACTCTTATTCAACGAAAAAACACAGTTTCGATCGGAGTTTCTTGTATTTCCTACTACGGTTCCATTCGTTCCGAAGTTTCGTCCCTAACGTCATTATTTGACATTTCGAATTTCTAAACCTACTCTAATTCATTTATATTGCGAACGAAAATTTGAACTCTTCAAATTAGTAGGATTAAAAAATTTCAATTGGATCGTTCACCATTTGTTCAAGAATACTCTGTATGGTTCCGAAGTTCGTTGGTGTGTCCGAAGTCAAAATAGAGTAGGGTCACTACCGAAACTTCGTTTAAATTTCGTTCGTTTACGAAGTTTCGCTTCGGAGAGAGAGAGTAGATCCTCTGAACTTGGCTCACATTTGTATTACCGTTCGTCTCACACACGCGCCGTGCGGTAATTGACCACAGTTAACAATTACATTGATCGCTACTCGAAGCGGCGATGGCCGTAATCCCCAGTAAAGTGAGCCATATATCCCGACACTATCTTGGCACACTTGCCTTTGTATCTCGGTTAAGATTAGTCCGTACTTTACGATACAGCCGGAGATAGGGAGCTGCGGAGATTTTAATGGACGCCCGACGCATTAGCTCGCTGATTTAAATGCTTTGAAAGCTTTTTCGAGTAGTGTTTCTCTTTCTCGTAAGAAGCTTTAAGATCTTTGAATGTGGAAATTTACATTGATGTATGTAAGGATAATACTTCAAAAGATTTAATGTGATAAGTTCTCTGAGATAGACATCGCTTATACTGGGAGCTTATTCAAAGCTGGAGGTTTAGTATTATGTCGTATGGTATGCAGTGCGGCCAATATTAATGCCATCTTTATGCTGCAGAAGAGGGCTATTCGCGCTATTTATAACCTAGGCCCTAAATAATCATTAAGAGAAAAATTTAAGGAAATAAATATTTAGACTTTTGCTCTCAATACATTCTTGATTATGTTCTATATTATGTTCATAAGCACATTGAGGAAATTTCTAGAAACTGCAACAATCATAATATTAATACGAGGAATAAACATAAACTTGTTATGCCACCTAATTGGTTAGGTCGAGTTAGTAAGTCTTTAACTGGGCGATGTATATGTTTCTACAATATGATCCCAGAAAATTTACAAAACAAAATATGTGTTACGAAATTTAAAAGAATTGTAAATTGTAAAAAACGATAACTATTTATTTATTTATTTATTTATTACCGTTTTTTAACAATTCTATGGCATAAACATTTCGCCCCCAGGCAACTATATAATATTAAATGTTTATTGTACGATATTACATTGTAATCCATATTTTATATAAAAAAACAGCCCGCTGAGTTTCTTACGCACGTTCTTCTTAGGTCTGAGGCAGTCTATTTTGAATGGGTGGTAGTTTTGACGTTCAATAAGAGATTTTGAATCCTATTTTGAATAAAAATAATTGAATTTGAATTGTTTTGAAATAAATAAATAAAGTAAAATAATTAAAGACACATAAACACATGTTTAGTATGCACAATTCGTTTGTGGATACATCTAATAAATGGATAACGTCGTAGGCTGCAGGGATGGAATGTTGACATGAGTTAAAAGTGATGTGTCCGCACTTTATTGTGGCCTGTGTCAGTTGGACAGTGATCTAAAAGAAAAACTCGTGAGTCGAGCCAATGTTAAAAAAGAGCCCAAAAAAGGATTCAGGCAGAGTTTCTTGCGCTGTTTCATCTCTCTCAGCGAGCCATTAATTCTGAAGCGATGATATTGTTTCAATATACACAAAAAAATATTCGAAAGTGATCCAGGGAAAATAATTGCCTTTAATGCCATTTCATCCGTCTTTCAAAGAACACTTTTCCAAGCGAAACGCTGAAACTTTATAATAAGAAAGTTCACAATACTTTCACTGTTCTAAAATGTTATAATTAAATGTTTCTTTAATTTAATTCTATGCAAGCGAATGAACTTGAATATTTTCATTGAATTTTGTGAACGTTCAGAAACGTTTGATGTAGAATATGACGATGACGTGATAAGCAAAGTAAGTACCCGTGTACTGTTTATGTAATATTTCAACCGCGGTTAAATAGTATAAGGTAACTTTGTGAAAAATAAAGATTCACTCAATGGACACGAGAACAGATCTATATTATGAATAATTGAGGGCAGTTAGACTAAATCAAGCATCGGTTACGATGATAATCACAACACATACGGTTCGTATCGTATTTATTTCTCCGCAATATCCAGCAACGGAAGTCGACAAGGTGGCTTTCTGTCACTCAGTTATGCCTACTTATGTTGATTATTGGAAGAAGAAGAGAAAAGAACACTCACATGAATAACTTTTTTTTAAAACAATACTGCTATTCATCTTTTGTTAAATTAATATTTTTGTAAGTAATGATTTAGAAATGTATTTTGAAAAATTTGCACGTCATAAATGTGACATGTACTTTATAATATTTATATAACACCAATGTAACATGTTTTTGCAAATCACAACTTTGACTTTGACTAATTTCTACCGTGAAGCAGTAATGTGTAAGCATGACTGTGTTTAGGTCTGAAGGGTGCCGTAGCTAGTGAAATTACTGGGCAAGTGAGACTTTACATCTTATGTCTCAAGGTGACGGGCGCAATTTTCGCGGGTATCAGTCGTGTTTACAGTTGTTTTTGAGAAATTTTTAACTACCTTCAATCTATAGTAATCTCTAAGATGGCTCCAAAAAAGTGTTCTACATGTAATAAAAACATCACCTTGAAATCTCCGGGCCTCATATGTAGTAGATGTAATAAAACGGTACATATGACAACCAGCTGCTCTAAACTTACCAACAAGCAGATGGCGGCTCTGCGGAACTCGGATCGTCTGGAATGGAGTTGTCAAGAATGCCTAAGCAACGCTTCTAGGCGTACCTCTTTCTTTGCGGCACCAGAAGACAGCTCTGACGAAGAAGAAGGACAAGAAGTTCACGCTTGCACAGCGCTAAACGAAACAAAGTTGATCGCGAGTATCTCTCGCGAAACACAGAGGATCATCAAGGCAGAAGTAGGCAACCTAACAATCGCTGTCGAACATATGAATGGCCAAGTGGCGGATCTTGAAGATATAGTACGAAAACAAGAAAGTACTATAAAATCCCTATTAAATAAAAACATGGAGTTACTAAATAAAAACAAGAATCTCGAGTTGAGAGTTGCTGTGCTCGAACAACATATCAATGAAGTAGACCAAAAGTTGCTAGCTGGAACTCTAGAGATAGCAGGTATACCGGAAACTCCGAACCAAGACGTTAAAGATGTAGTGAACAAAGTTGCTGATAAACTGGGGGTAAGTGCGGTTGACATTGTAGCTGCCAGACGCCTGCAGAAACCTAGGGATCGTCCACAACCAGGTCATATCCTAGTTGAACTCAAATCCAGCGTAATGCGTACCCAATGGATACACTCTTCTAAAAACATGGAGCTGAACGCTGGTAGTATTTTGACATCGTTACCACAGGGTCAGGCTACACGCCGAATCTATATACGCGAAGCGTTAACGCACCGTAATAAAGTACTCTTGTAAAATGCCCAACAAAAACTAAAGGAAACCTATAAATATGTCTGGTGTAAAGCTGGCATTATCTATGTAAAAAAAGGTGATGACAAGAGTCGGCCACACATTATTCGATCAATAGCAGACATAGAAGGATTATTATCAAATTAATAGACTATACTTATTACCTGTTATTACTTTGATAAGTTAAACTCAGAAAAAAAAATATATATATATAATTACCTACCTACTTAAAAAATAATATGGATAATATTAGTCATACTCCAACATCTGAAATTTTTGATTGTTCTACTGTTACCTCTTTTATAAATCAAGTACCCTTCAATCAAATTAATTTATTTTGCCTACATGTTAACATTCGGTCTATGAAAAAACATTTCCCTAAACTGTTACTATTATTAAACTCATGTAAAATTCCTATCGATGTTATTGTATTAACCGAGGTGGGTATTTCCTCGAGTATAAGTAATTTATATAACATTGATGGCTATAAAATGCACACAGTACTTCGTACTAAGCAACGAGGTGGTGGAATAATAATTTATGTGAAAAGTTATCTTAAATTCACTCAACTAACAACCATAACAACGACAAGTTTTGAGATGTTATTCGGTAATTTAGTAACAGCGGATAAAATCGTCGTGACACTGTGTGCATTTTACAGACCACCACGTACAAACGAAAACACTTTTGTTTATGAACTTTCACAGGTTATAGATAGATACTCGAACACAAACACAATTATTCTCGGCGATGCTAATATAGACCTAAAAACCAACAATTCCATAAGAAATATGTACATCGATATGCTCTCCGAGCGCGGATTCAATGTAGGTATAACTGACTATACCAGAATTGAAAAGAGATTAAATAAAATTACAAAATCGTGCATTGACCACTTGTTTACGAAGTTAATTTCATTGAGTCCGTGCACGGCCGCAGTCGATACAGTTCTGGCGGATCACCGCGTCATTCTGTTGGCATGCGAAGCTACAAGTAATATACAGCGTGCTACAAAATATAATTGTAAAATGCAGTACTGTGACAGTAAAATTGTAAACGAGGAACTAAATAATATTGAGTGGTTGAATACGACAAATATTTCATGTCCTGAAAAAATTTACGAATTCATAAAATCTAATTTTACTTTAGCTTATAACAAATCCTTAAAATTTAAATCGCAACGCATCAATAAACTACCGAAACAACCCTGGGTGAAGCAATTTATGCTACAAATGACTGATAGAAGGGACGCCCTTTTCAACAGTTGGAAAAAAGATCCGACAAACAAATGTCTTCGACTAGAGTATAATCAGATTAGGAATAAAATTCATAAGACCCTTGAAAGAAGTAGGAATAGATATTATCAGAATGAAATAAATAAAAATATGAAAAATCCTAGAAAACTTTGGCAGATCGTTAATAATATTTGCGGCAGGGTTAGTAGATCGATAGATGAAATAGTTTCTAAGGCTTTTGACTACAGTCAACAGTCTCACAAAGTTATTGCAAACAAGTTTGCACAAGAATTCCGAAATGCTGTCAAGGCTATGGTACCTTCTTGCCCGATTAAACTTTTAGATCCAGATTAATATAAAATGGATGCTAACGTCTCTCTTCGCTTTAAAAATGCAACACCCTTAAGAATCGAGAAGTTAATATCCAGGTTAAATAATAGAAAGGCTGAAGGTGGTGATGGCATAAAAATTAGAGATGTCAAATGTATCGCAAAGAAAATATCCTCATCTATAGCGCATTTAATAAACGTCAGCTTTGCAGTCGGAAAGTACCCGAGGGAATTAAAGCAAAGTTGCGTGAGACCAGTGCATAAAAAAGGGAAACAGAACGATGTTTCTAACTATCGTCCTGTTTCCCTCTTATCATCTATAGATAAAATTGTTGAGAAGTACCTCAGTGATCAGATTCAATCGTTTTATCACAACCATGATATTATTAGCAAAAACCAGTATGGTTTTCAACCACTCAAAAGTACTTCGCTGCTGCTCTCCAAGTTCAGTGATGAAATTAACGGTCACTTAGGTAATCGCAAACACGTCTTTGTCCTTTTTATTGACTTCTCGCGCGCATTTGACACTCTAAATCACGAATGCTTGATTTCGAAACTTGGAAACTCTGGAATCAGAGGCCCGACCCTAAATTGGTGTGAGGATTATCTCAAAAATAGGTCATTCTATGTTAAAATAGAAGATGCCAAGAGTGATGTTTTATCAGTTACTGAAGGAACAGCACAGGGATCAGTGCTCGGCCCAATACACTTTATCGCGTATGTCAATGATATAAATAATATACTGAAGCATTGTACATCATATCAATACGCTGATGACACTTGTCTTGTAATCGCTGATAGAAACATTGAACAAGCACTTGAGAACCTTCAGTTTGACTTCGACCGCCTTAACAAATGGTGCCACGACAATAGGCTTGTCCTCAATGCCGATAAAACGAAATTGATGCATATTCGATCACCATATCTTAAAACTAATTATGACACAATCAAGAAGCTTAAGGCGCATTGCCATATGTGTTTTCATCAAAAGCTACAAATATGTAGCTGTCCCACTATTGAAACTGTTGAAAATCATACGTACTTGGGTTTAGTTATCGATTGTTGTTTTAACTGGCTCCCCCATATCAATACTGTATGTGACAAACTCAGAGCATTTTTAGCCAATTTAATTTTAATAAAGGGTAGAATACCATATAAAATATTATTATTATTATATAACTCACTAGCCGATTCCATTATAAGTTATGGTATTACCAGCTATGGCAGAACATTTAAGACCTACCTAGATAAAATACAAAACATGCAAATTAGGATAATTAAAGAAATAGTCTCCCCAGTAGTAAAAGAACAACATAAAGCAAATGAATATAACGATCTCTTCAGGCACTGTAAAATCTTACCAATACACACAAAATTTAACTATTGTCTTCTTAAGGAACAATTTTTCAATCATGAAATTCAAAGTAAAATTTGTCATAAAATAACCACTAGGAAAATCACAAATAATCACTTAAAACATTAAAGTCCAATAACATTTATGGTTCGCGCACAACACAATATTTGGTTCCTCGGCTATTAAATGATATTGATCCATCTGTAAAAATTAGCATCACCAGAAAAAATATTAGAGATAAGTTAAAATTGCAATTTTTGAACACCCTGTAGCTTACATTCTAAGTGGGTCAAACATCGGGTTCTTTGTCACCGCCCACCGGCCGAGCGAATAGACATATCGCTGTGCGTGTGCGACGGAATAGCGCGATCGAAAGATAGCAGTGTCCCGCTTTCGCATAGAGATATGAATCGACGATGACCGGTTGAATGCGAACCTGATCTAATGATGCTTTGCTTGTAAACCTTGTGTATGTACTTACTTAAGTTTTTTCTGATCTTATTATAATTATCATTGCGAACTCAACTCATGTTAGCAATCCGGACAAATCTTCGTGATTTTTGGTTGCTGCTTTATTTATATAAATATGTAAAGTTTTAAATAAATATATTAAAAAAAAAAAAAAAATTGTAGTGCCGCGCAGAATTTTTGGGTTTTTTAAGAATCCTGATCGGCACTGCATTGTAATGGGTATTGCGTATCAATTACCATCAGCTGAACGTTCTGCTCGTCTCTTCCCTTACTTTCATTAAAAAAAAAATCCCCTGGTTACACCAGAGGAATCACATAAGTAGTCGTAATCTTGTAAACAATCGAAAAACGATGAGTTTAAGGCACACATAACAGAGCCACCACACAGGCAAATTTGTTTTTTTTATTGGATTGTTGTAATTATTGGTCCGACATTACTGAAGAGGCAAGACATAGTTAACACAGTATAATAATAAAAACAACATGAAGGCACCACTAATATGATTTTTTGTTTTATCAATACATTTATTACCTAGTATTGCCATGAGTTTTGTTAAATATAAAAATAAATTATTTTTACTGACATTATGTAAATTTTTAAAATGAAACTTTTATTACATCGTCTCAAACTTTTTCGTCTGTGTGTTGCATGTCACGTGACGGTCGGGCGGCGCCTATAGGTCGCAGCAGCTGACCGTGTAGTGTATAGACTATTACTCATTTGTGCCAGTGCTCCACACTATTTTGTTTGTTTTCGTCAGTGTTTAATGTAAATATTATTCCAAAACTGTATAGTTAAATGTCTATAATGTGAAAAAAAGTTTCACTTTTACCGTGGTTTCATAAAACTACACAATTAATCCATTTTATCTTAATACTAGCTGACCCGGCAAACGTTGTTTTGCCATATAAAGTATAATTCACGCGATAGTTTTATAAGTAATAAAATATTGCCTATATTATAGCCTGTACATCATTTTGTTCTATTGTCAATAGTTTTTGCAGCGCACGCAAAAATAGGTTTTCGATTTTACACCTTGTGTTACAAAATAGCAATTTTATTACGGATCCCTAATTTTGAAAAAAAAACATAGCCTATAGCCTTCCTCGATAAATGGACTACCCAACACTGAAAGAATCATTCAAATCGGACCAGTAGTACCAGAGATTAGCGCGTTCAAACAAACAAACAAACAAACAAACAAACACTGCAGCTTTATAATATTAGTATAGATAGTATAGATATAGTATAGAAGATAAAAGACATTCTGTATTTATTTATTGAAGTGTAAGGAAAAAAGAATTCGAAAGAGTTGATTAACTTTGACTTGAATGCAGGTCTTATATCTGTCTGGCCACAAATCTATAGACTTTCCATTTTCATGAGAACTTTAGTCACTAGCTGTCTAGAGATTTCCTTACGGACTCGATGTCTCTGTTTCGCTTATGCCTCAGAGTCACTTGATACACTTTGATTGAAATTTACACTCTTTTTTGCACAAAAATGAACCTTTCTGACTCCATCAGATAAACTTCCTCAGCAAATAATGACAGGCGCATGCTTCTTCGAAGTACACTTTGTCATTTGCTTGTTCGACGCTCTTTAATAATTATTAAAAGAATTTTTCTGTAGTTTTGAACAGCACAGACTTTGATCGAGCCGCCGCTTCCAATAAATGGCATGTCATGTAAGGTGACGAAGATAAGTACCATGTTTTAAGTATGACCGATAAAGTTACTTGTTTGCTAATAGGATTTCAGATTATCACAGACATAGGATCCATTAACTATATTTAATACATTAATTGATTGAAGGTAACATTATGAACGCTTTTCAAATATGAAGTAAAACCAAATTAAAAGTTTCAAAGATTCACACTCCCCCGCTCTCGGCTCTCTAATCACAAATCGATCTCCTCTCCCAGCAATATTTAACGGGACTTTTACATTTCTTTTCTCGGCAAGACAAATAAAATGTCGTTGAACACCTTGTAACAACAGCTTGTTATTTAAACGTTACGATATTGAAAAAGGCTGCGGTGATTGTTAGCGAAACGAGCGCGAGAAGTGGAATGAGGCGGTGGAGGTGGAGGTGCGGCTGGAAACACAACGCTTCGTTACTCTTTGTTACGGCAACATTGGCGCCGGCAAATGTTTACACGTTGTTTTATAATATATTATGTATATTATCTCAAGTTTCATGGAAGTAATAATTAATATATTACAATTATTTACATCGTTTAATTATTTCCCCTTCAAAAGGCCAGCACAGTGTGCTGCTATGCGTCCAAGCGCACATTTTAATTGTGCATGATTGAAATAATCTCAGCAGGCGCGAAAATACGCGTTTCAATAACAAAATACCTGTACTAATTCTCCATTAGTAAAACTGATTTGGTTGTTATGAAGCAGTATTTAATGTAATGAGACAGCAATTGATCGTAAACAGCTTCATTTAATTTTATAATATTAATGTTGGTAAAATGCATATAGGATGAAATTATAAAAATATTGTATAAAATTAAAGCTTGTGTATATTATTTTCGAAATTCTTCATGCGACTGTCTGTTTTTACTCTTGAAGTAATTTTTTGTTTCTAGGTTAACTCTACGGCGCTCAAAAATTGTTTTTCTGTCCACTATGATCCGAGTGCACAGAAAAAATTTTTTTTTTAAGTATATTACAATTACAGAAATTTTTATCCATGAAAGTAGCCGAAGTAGGAATAATTCTAATTGGTTCAAACAAAGCACAATAAAGTTAAAAAGATCTAAATAAATTAATGAACCTCCATGTTTATAGACTTGACACTAGAATATAACACGCGGTTGTGGAATGCTAAACGTCCACGTGATGCAGGTGGTATTTTGCATTTTAATGTCCGGTGGTGGAATTCGGCTGCTGGAATCACAAACGATTCTTCTGAGCACTTCCGGTGATAAATGTGATAGAAGATGCAGGGAGAACCCACATCTCTACGCAACGCCAAAGAATAAAGCCGATCGAAGATGATTTGACTGTTGATGATTCGAGCCGTTCTTCGTTGTATGCGGTCAAATAGAAGATGTTACAGGGAAGCGTCCGCCCAGGGGTGAGAACAGTACTCCATGTGAGGCCGAATTTGCGCCTTATACATATAGTTGCAGGCGGTGGCTTACAGTGAAGTACTGTCTCGCCTTACTGAGTAAACCAAGCTTTTCAAAGCAGTTTGGCCTTCTCTTCCAAGTAACCACGGAACTGAACGTCGCTCGATATATCGACGCCAAGTATGCCAATACAGGCTGTGGCAGTTAGAGGAGTGATCTCGAATCAAGGAGATACGACATAGGGAGACTTTCTTGGGATTAAATTGGACTAAATTTTGTTGGCCCTAATCCAAGACTTTGTTAAACATAGTCTTGATTTTAGACACAAGTTTGTTCTGGTTCTCGTCAGCTCTATCCCGGGACATGTTGACACGGCCGTTGTAGGAAACATACCCTGTGCTGTCGTCTGCATAGCAATGCATACTGCTGTTTTGCAGCATATCATTGATATGCAGAAGAAATAGTGCAGGAGATAGGATACAGCCTTGTGGAACACCAGCGTTTATGGGTTTTAAATCGGAGCATGCACTGTTGATATATTGATGCTGCGATCGACCAAAAAGCTAGTGACCCAAATGGGTTACGCATATAGAGGTTACGGATTTGCGTAACCTTTCGGGAAGCCCATAAGGATAGCAGTTTCTAAATGGCAGGCCTTCGCTTTATCCAAATTCACCGTCAGCGCTTCTCCTTTCGACTCAACCGCTTGCGCCCATTTATGGATGAGGTATATAAGAAGATCACCACCTGAGCAACCCTGACGGAAACCGTACTGGCAGTCGCTGATCAGCTCCTGCTCCTCTAGGTGTCCCAAGAGCTGGCGGTTGATGATCGACTCCATTACTTTTGAGAAAATGGAGGTAATGGGCCGGTAGTTGAACGGATCCGAGCGTACACCTTTCTTAGTGATCGGGTGCACTAAAGCCGCCTTTCATAATTACGAGACTACGCCTGATGAGTAGGATAGCCGGAACACACTGGTAAGGACCAGCGTCAAATCCGGAGCACATGTCCATAGCATTATCGGGGAATACCATCGGGCCCGCTTGATTTACGAACGTCCAAGGTGAAAAGCGCTTTAACCTAACCACTAATGGCAGAATCTCTATTAAATGCTTTAATTTTCTATACAATATAATAAATGTCTTTTGTTTTACCAAAGTTTTTTATTTTTGGTAACTACATATTTTAAGCTATTGCCAGAGGTGTTCCCTGTTTTCTTAGTAATCAATTTAAATATTTAAAAATATTAAAATATTTGAGAGATTTTATGACATTTAAAATTTGTATGATTTTCGGACATTGATTCTTATTGATTTGTTTTTCCTTACATTTATCTTTGAAATTAAATTCACAATATGTTAATTAATAAATTATTAACAGATTATTACTTTTGATGAATTGCCAGAGATTCACTCTGCTGTCACACTATTTAGTTTAAATTACTACTACATATTGACTGCTCAATAGAAGCAGATTGTTTTGCCAACAATAATAAGTTTCATTATTAAAGTCCTCTTTGGAAAGCAGCGCTGTATCGGTTATTATATCGATAGAATTTTCTTCAGATAATTACAATGCAGCGTAGGACTTCTTTTGTCAGAGACATAATAATAAACGAGTACAAATTATTAATCACGTAAGGTCTTTGTTTAGGATTGAAAATACACTTAAAGAATCATATAATTATTATGTTTCGTTTAATTATTGATGAGGTTTCAAAAAATTTGCAGGCTTTAAAAAAATTTAGATCAACCAGTTGACCACTGGGTTACATTATTGATGTATTTACTGTGCTATTTCTACAAATCTTAATCATTTTACTTATGGAGTATGGAGTATGGGAAGAACATAAATGAACTCTTGGTTAAATACCTACATTGAAAGAATTTATGACGTTTTTCGAAACCGAGTGAATTTTTTGGAAATTTCTCAAAAAAACGAAAGAAACTCTTTTGTAACACATGTTATTTAATTGAAATTGGACATTAATACACATTAACATACATATGTTAATGTGTATTAATGTCCAATTTCAATTAATTTAGGCGATCGTATTCAGTATCTAAGCATAAGCTTTGTATTAATTGTTTAAGCTGTGGCCACTTGTCAAATAATTGTAAGCATAAGATGTACAAGTTGTGTAAGTTTAAATATAATGTTTTATAACAGACCGACGGTGAATCTAGTATCAAATAGCAACAACAATATGAAAACATTTGTGTCGCAAATGATCTCTCCCAAGCAACCTCCGATTTGCTCAATGATCTCATGAGATCGGTGAATCCAAGGCATTCCATAGTTTAATTATGTGTTGAATCAGATGTAGAACGACCTTTCGTAAAACCAAATTGTTTAGAATGTAAGATGCTATTGTCAAAGAAATGTAGTTAAAAATGTAGGTAAAATTACTAATTGTAGGTAAAACCGAAAAATAACAGTAAAATAACCAACTTCTCATTCCGGTGAGTTTAACATAGCTGTCGAACAGCAAACTTTAATTTAATTCTCCGCTATGAAATGCTTTGAAATTTCGAACAAGTATTCGGTACGATAAAGCTAACTGTCGGAGTAAGATGAAATATTGAGTGTGGCTGCTGACCCGCATCTCACGAGGAATCCTCTAAAATTAACTCAATCTCGAAGCATTCACCCTGAGAAGATGGGATATTTTTTTGTCAATGACATAATTTATACTTCACTATTATTTACTAATCATTTCAGTACATGACGCGCTACGGACAGTACGAGTCGGTATTTAACTAATGTTTGTATTATATGTACCAGATATTAAAAAAGCTAGGCTATTATCTTACAAAAGTTAAAACGAGTCTTAGTCTCTCTAAATAATTTTAATAGTTCCAGCGAGACTCCTCATACACAGTAAAAGAGTGGCCGTTGAGTTTCTTGTAAGTTCTTCTCACTAACTCAACTTTTTCCGAACGTATGGTAGATTCAATAGTTTAAAAGGAATATATATAGTGACGATTCAAAAGCGCTTCATTTAAGCGTAATTTAATAAAGTTTATTTTACTTTGACTTTGACCGTAATGATATAATTGATTAAAATCATTCTCATGGTGAACACAATTAACCGCTTTTGTCAGATCTCAAAAACACCATATATACCATCAAAAAAAAGATTTTTTGGGAAGACCCAAGCATCACAAATATTTTTTATTAAATTGACACCAGCATCAGTTCTTGATGAACCTCGAGTGAAACCAAATCTATTTCTATGCTTTAAGTTGTTTACATAAAAATATTTCATCAACTGCAGTAAAATGTTTTTTTCAAAAATTTTGCTAATAGTAGCATATACTATAAATTTAGTCTGGCCATAAATACTGTTACAATTAAAAATAAACAAAATATTACATTTGAATTTGGAATCTGTCATTTTTATATGTTTGTTCATTGAGTTTTCTCAATTTGGCGATAATACATATAACAATATTTTGCGATATTAAAATGGAGTGGGGTGATAAAGAGAACCGAATCGCTGTGATTGCATTACACAAAGTAGGTATTGAGCCAAATGCAATTTCTAAGACTCTACGCTATACGCTTGGTATTAGTAAAATGCTTATGTGCCGGGCTACTAATAGGTACAATGGGACTTCCTTTGTTTGCGACAGAAAAATATCTGGCCGTCTATGCAGTTTTCATACGAAAAAGGTAGAGCAAAGCAGAAAGGGAAAGAATTCGAAGAAATCATGTCCGAAAGCAAAAGATTTTATCTCGGGAGATGAAGATATAGAAACCTAGAAATATGTCGCGTATTTTAAAAGATGACTCAGAACTTGCAGCCTACAAGAGACGTACTGGTTATTTCTTAACTGATAATTTAAAAAAGAATAGGGTGGTAGAATCGAAATAACTACTGAAGCGGTATGTAAAGGGAGGTTACAGAAAATTTCTGTTTACGAATGTTAATTTTTTTACAATTGAGCAAAATTTTAACAAAAAAACGACCATATTTATGCTCAAAGCTCTAAGGAAGCTTCCCAAATAGTCGATAGAGTGCAACGTGGGCACTCTCCGACTTCAGTGTTAGTTCGGTGGGGTATTAGCTATGAAGGGGTGACTGAGCCATACTTTTGTAAAAAATTTATCAAAACATCAGCACAAGTGTATCAAGATACCATTCATGAGATGATGAAGCCCCTTAACAACACCATATTCAATAACCAAGAATGATGCTTCCAGCAAGACTCGGCGCCGGGTCATAAAACTCGGAAAGAGTACGGCTTGCTCTAAACTCCATGAAAATTTGGAGTCCCTAAACAATCCGTACGATTGGCAGTGAAGAATTTTTCCATGGAAAGAGTTCGTGCTTCTATTGTTAACGGGTCTCAACGGTGAAAGGACTGTATTACAGCCAATGGAGACCACTTCAAAAAAGCTATTAATATTTTTATATTTATGTATTATACCAACACACTATAAATGTTATTTGCAATAGAAAATTTATTTTTTCTTTGTTTCAGTATTTCTGGTAAGACTAGTTATATATCAGATATATAGCCATTAATTATTAGGATCAGTTACACTGCCAGTTTCAAAAAAGTCGACTAATTTTATCATATTTAAGTAAACCAGGTTAGCAACTACGTGCTCGTATAGCGTTTTGCCAAGAGTGTTGCCAACCCCATAAGGACTGGACCACATGAGGAGATCAAAACTCAAAAGCACCCTTGATAAATTTGCTATTTTGTAATATTATAGTATACACTGCAACACTTTAAGGTTGGCGCCAAGTTAAACATACCAATTATGATATTATAATGTGAATACGCAATAAATTGGTTTCAGTTAGTTATAAGTAATTACCACCATCTTAAAATGTTGTAGAGATTTTTTGATTCTTTATAGTTTACTTGTTTAATAATATAATATACTTTGAAGTTTGAAGGTAGCATGTTTATTGAAGTGGAAACTTCTTTAGCTGCGTTGAGAACTTTTTGGCAGGGAAATTTATGGGTTCGCGACACCGACATGACTGGCTCATGCGATAAATAAATACATAAACAAAAAATATAAATATATTATATAGTTAGACACTTTTAGGATGGGTGAGATCTCGTGAGTTCGCGTCACCGACATGCTTATAGCAGTATATCTGTAGCTATATTATAGCGGACGTATTGTGCAACATTAGTGATGTATAATCTTATAAGTGAAATTGAATAGATCTAGAGAAAAGTTCAATATGTATTATATAATGTGCATTGTTGAAGTTTTGTTTGTGTTTGATTATTATATTATTGAATACGAGTCAGTATCATACGGCGTACCACAGGGCAGCGTTCTTGGCCCAACCCTATTTTTAATATATATAAATGACTTATGTGATATGAAGCTCAAGAATGCAAACATCTTCTCGTATGCCGATGACACTGCGATAGTATTCACTGGTGACTCGTGGGACAGTGTAAGGAAATATACTGAAGTGGGTTTGCGTGAAATTTACACTTGGTTAAATATGAACCTACTTACTCTAAATGCAGATAAGACCAACTACATGTGCTACAGTTTATATAACGATGCCCAAGCTGCTAGAGAATTCAAAATACAAATTCACGACTGCGTTAATATCGTACATTGTAACTGCCCAAACATTCAGAAAGTTTTTCAAACTAAATATCTCGGTATCATATTGGATCAGAGACTTTCTTGGCATCCACAAATAGACTACATAATGCAGAGGTTGAGAAAACTTTGGATTTTTAAATCATTAAGATACGTAGTACCGAGGCTGCCGGCTGGCCCCAAATTGGAAGACAAAGATCTCCTGAAAGAGATCTATACATCGTTGGTACAAACTGTACTAACGTATTGAATAACGATCTGGGGTGGGGCCACTAAAACAAAATTCCTTGAACTTGAACGAACACAACGTAATCTTATTAAAACAATGTACTTTAAGAAACGCAGATTTCCCACGGATAGCTTATATAAAGAAACTAAAATACCTACAATTAGAAAACTATATATTACAAACACTATTACAAGAAAGCATAAATCCCTCGCTTATGACCCTAAAATCCTGCAAAAAAGAAGAAAAGACATTGTGGCAGTAGTTCCTAAGTCAAACTCAACTTTTGCTGATAGACAGTTCAATAAGCGCTCTGCCAAATTATATAATTTAATAAATAAAGAATTACAGATATATTCAAAAAACGTATATGAATGTAAAAAACTTACATCTAACTGGTTAGAACCCAAATCCTATGACTGGGTAGAACAGTTGCTGAGTAGCTAGTTGTGTATGCTACAAGTATATTTATATAAATACACACACACGCGCACACACGCACGCACACACACACACACACACACACACACACTTGCACACTAAACACTCATTTCCCTTCTTTCCCCTTTCTCTGATCATGTCTATTTTATACATAGTAGTAACGTAACGTATAATGGTAGAACTTTCATAAATAGTTTTAATGTACATATTATTTCATTTGTGTAATTTGCATTGTAAAAAAAAAGGTCAAAATTATATTTTTATTAGTTAACTTTTACATGTATGAATAACTCTTAAGTATAATGTAATTTTGTTTGTTATAAATAAAGGTTAAAGAGCGGTGACTCCCAACACAGGCGATAACCTTAACGGGAAACACCTGCCCCTAGTTTTTAAGTACTTTTTGTTAAAGAAATAAACAATTCGTTTTTATCATTATCATAATTCATTATCATTATTGAAAGTTTGTTTTTATAATAAATTGATTTTTTTTTATGTTATCACATTTCAAATTTAAATACTAAAAGTTCTGAGTTTTCACTTCTATCAACAGTCTCTACAACTGCCAATTTTTCGTTTATTTTTTACTCTTTTATTTTACTTTGTTTAGTTGCCTATAACAATAATTGAATAAGAAAGTAAAGTCCAAAAATACAAATATTTGCATATACGAGTATGCTACATGTAGTGCTACTTTGAAGTTGGCTGAAAATAATATGGAAAGAAGACAATAGTATAAAGTAGAATCGAAGTTTGGTATTTCACGAGAAAGCTACAAGCGGGTTTTCATTAAAGACAGATTTTTACAAGAGACTCACAACAAAGTGTTGTTAAAAGTGTACAGGCATCACGACTGCTCTTTAATTGTTTGTTAGTCACAGAACTTAGTTCGTAATCAATATGAACACAATTAAAGTTTGAAATTAATTAGAGAAGATTTTCCAGAGTTACGTTAACTTGTCGAAGTTTACGTCGAGTTTCTAAGACAAAAGGAACAAAAGACTTTATGTCGCCTTTCAAAATGAAACAGATGTCGAGTTATTTATATCTAGCTATCATAAAATTAAAATGCCAAATATTAAAAAAAATCGTAATATAATTACATCCGGTCTGCACTCCTGCTTATAAGTGATTCACACTGATTGAATAAGCGTATTTTAAGATAAATTAATAAAATCCCTGATGAACATTGCAATAAATACTTGATACCTCTGAAAATTATTAATATGCTCTAGTTGTCTTAGGTGACGTGTCTAAGGATTTGGACTGTGTGTGTGTGGCAAATTGCAACATTACGGTGTCTCAATAAACTCATTAAATAAAATAAAATCATACTTGAGTGACCAATTTCAAACAGTGGATATAAATAAAGCAAAGTTTTCAGGTGCCCCTTTTTAAATGGGCGTACCACAGGGTTCAATATTATATCCATATTTTTTCTGATTTATATGAATAACCTGCCTTTCTATTTAAAAAAAAATATGTGAGATGCTATTATTTACGTTAACGTTGTTTTAACAAAACGTTGACAATGTGAATAATGCCCTATCCATAGTAGTATGTTAGTTTACTAATAATAACTTGTTAAAATTATATGTACTTATTAAATTTTTATAAACAAATACCGAGTAGGTCAGTTAAAATATTAAAATTAACAAAGAAATAATACAATGTTTTGACTCAATAGTATTTCAGAAATAACTTTATACTCATCTCGGCAATGGAAACCTCATATTACTTATTATACTTGCGGCGGTGTCGTCTACTTCTCTCAAATATCTGGCTGGTCCATGCGTCAACTCGTGAACGGATGCTGCTTGTGGTGCCAGGTCGACCTCTAATAGTTAATAAATCGTTGTATTTGTTGGATGTGATTACGAGTAATCACGACCATCATGTTCACGAAGTACCCTTATACAAACAATGAATTCAAGCTCTAAAGGTTGATGCATCCAATATACGATAATTTATATTTATACAGTATAATATTCTTTAATACACAAATAAAACTTAAACCCACGACCCCTGGCGTTCCGTGCCAGTGCTCTAACCAACTGAGAAAACCATTCGAGTAACGTATCGTAATAAAATCTTATATGCTTTGCTCAACTCTCATGAAGCCACAGCGTGGGTTTGAGTTCCGCATCGTTCATAAAATTATGTTTTTCAAATTTTATTTGTGTATAAATCCTAGAAGTGAGGGTAATCACTTTAAAAATATAAAAAAATGTTTATATTATTTGGTTTGGTTTAGTTTATACTTTTGTGAAAAATTTGATATTTAAAGTGCTTTTAAATTTGAACACGATTCATATATTGGATGCAATAAAACAAAAACAGACAAACTAATTTGTTTTGTATATTATTATTAATATATATTGTTAACAGCCATTGTAAAATACTCTTATGATTGAAAAGAGTGGCCGTTGAGTTTCTTAGTTTAAGCCTAATTGAATAAAGTTTATTTGACTTCGACTTGACTTGATTACCTTACTAGAAAAACTTATCTCGGCTGTTTTGCTGTAATAAATACCATCAAAAACATAACTTGTAAAAAAACGATCTCTCAACTCAGTTGTTCTACCGTAAAAAGTTGTGATATCCATGTTCATTTATTTTATATTAATTTATTTTATGTTAATGTCTGTCAATTTATTAGTCCCTACTTAAGGGTCTTTCTATCTTAAGTTATTACGCTGATAATCGCGACTTCGTCCGCGTACACACATGACAAAGCACGTAGTACTTATAAAAATCTTTGTTTCTTAAATTTTATTAACTTTATATTAAATGAAGATATCGGAATATCTTTTTTTTCTAGATGAAGGCCAAGTGTTCAAGGAATAAAATATAGAATACTTAATTATTTAAATATATACAAAAGTTTTTCCATGAGGCGCACACAAATGAAAATCGCTATCATTTTATTTATTTTTATATAATATATTACTTGATTGTTTTTAAAGTGATTTATTACATCGTCTCAAACTTTTTCGTCTGTGTGTTACATGTCACGTGACGGTCGGGCGGCGCCTATAGTTCGCAGCAGCTAAACGTGTAGTTATAGACTATTACTCATTTGTGCCAGTGCTCCACGCTATATTGTTTGTTTTTTAAAATCTTCTAAATAATTTTTAAGTGTTATGTATGTCATACTCTCCCTCATTAAAGATATTGGTTGAAAAGTATTGGGAATCAGTCACCCCATGTAAACTGTATATCTATATATACATGAAAAATAATTGAAAGTATTCAAATTTCATCATTTTAACCAAGGCTAAGACACAGAGTTCAATAAAAATATTAGTTGGAGACTTAGGCTACTTTTATTATTTCCCAGTATCATTCCATTTTTCCAAGCATAAAATTAAGATTGATAAAGCGATTTTTATATCTACCCTTAATAGAATATTATTCCAAAAATTTTTACTTAAATGTCTATAATGTGAAAAAAAGTTTCACTTTTACCGTGGTTTCATAAAACCACACAATATTTATTTTTTTGTTTGAGTGGAAAAGAGTCATATGACAGAAATCTCAATTCGATTAGATAATTCAAAAATCTTCGTAGGGCTGGTGTAGCTGGGTCGTGGGGCGGGTCATTCTTGTCTATGTACGTGAAAGGTTGCAACTTTGTGTGACGTGTCGATCCTGTCATAGCGAACATTGTTTAGATCGGTATTAAAAAGCGTGATGTTTACTATTTTTTATTTATTCAAATGTTGATACAACGTGGTTGGATGACCTATTGTACTCAATCTCAATAGCTTTTTTGAGGTTTAAGTAGGTACTTAGGTCATTTAACTACCCACTTTTTAACTTAATCGATTATTTCGATACGTTCGAGTTCTGTCTGTCGAAATCCTCTATCTCGGGTAGGCGTCAAGGTATCGAGTTGAAACTGAAGCTGTGAAAAAATCAAACTAATACGTTAACGTTAAAAAAGATACCGTTAAAAAAGATATATGTTAAATTATACGTTTGCCGCAGAAACGTATTTTTCGACATTCTCAAGGGAATCAAAATTTCTAGGGTGTAGCTGCTGCCCGTCACGTCGTCCGCGTACATATATATTACATATTTATAGTACATATTTTAAAACAGTCCCTATTTCTTATTATTTATTCATGCAAAATAAGAAGTCTATTTAGTAGTTATTTCGTTTGGCCCGGACATGCAGACAGACATTCATTAAAATACCTTTTTAGCGTCCATGTTGTTTGCGGATGCGAGTTTTCTTATAAAAAAAATATTTATTTTTATGATTTTGAATTGAAGATTGCAATTATATTATACGAGTATTGGATAAAAAATATTTCTCACAAGTTTTTTTTTTGTTGTAAAGCCTTTTTTAAGCCATAGCTTCCAGAATTATTTTTCAAATTAGATGATTCAAACACTAATATTAAGTTTTCCGCTATTGACGAAAAAGTGGCATATCTTTGTATTTATTAAAAAGATGCGTTTTGTAAAAGTTCTTTAGTTGGTCACATTTTCTGTATTAAAGCTCTTATTGATTTTAAAGGTTTCGCTCATGTCTTATCAAGTTATCTGTCGCGATGTTTGACCATTTCCATTGTAATTTATTACAATTGTAATGGCAACAGTTCAGTGTACCTTTTATAATTTTTTTTTATTCTTTAGTAATAATATTATATCTGTTTCCTCATAGAAGGTCGTACACTAAATAATACAGTAGATATTATAGGAGTGTTACAGTTTTAACATCTGGTATTTGTTAGGAGCTGATGTCTGAAGTAGGTTTTCATAAGTTTACTTGTTTCGGTTATGAGTTATGTTAATATAAATTGAGTCTGAAAGACTAATTTAACCCTTAATTAGGCGCATTAATAAAATCACACAAGTAGTCGCATGGGGTCACATCTAACCCCAAAGCTATGAATAAAAATGGAGTAGAAGGAAATAATACATTAAAATATTACATATCAAAAATAATTAAATGGCTTATAGAAATCATAATAAAAATATAAAAACATAACTTTCACTTAAAATAATTGAAAACATTAAACAATTTCTATAGCTCTTGAAATTATTATTTTTTATGATATTACTGACAGTGTTCGCTTTGAGAGGTCGAAGAAGATCATTAAATATTGCCTATGGCTGTCTTTCAGTTCCTCTTGTGACTTTAGTCCTTAACGCATAGTTGATCATTGCACTTCACACACCTCCTTTGGTATTATTAAGTACTTTAGATCATTTCACTTTTCCTCCATTTACTTGAGTATGTCTAGATAGAAAACAGTTACCCCCCTATGATCCAGAAACATTTTTTGCCTATTTTCAGACAGTTGGATCTATCTAACAGGAATATCATTTGCAATTCCATCTTACGAGATAGAACCGCGACATCTGGCTCTTCATCCGACAATCGTAAAAGCCAAATCCGTATTTGTCTTTCTTGATTCATAATGACAACTAAAAGAGAAAAAATTAACAAATTTACACTATAATTAGTCAAAATAAATTAATTAAAAATTGTAAAAACACAAAAATTAAAACTTACCTCAGTCAGGTCAGCACTCAAGAGAACAGCGACGTCTGCGTAGGGGTTGGTAGTCTTTTCGCAGCTGATTTGAGAACGCCGCGGGGAGGTAGGAAACTAGAATGAGCGCTGTCCCAGTCTTTACATCCAAACATATTTTTTTTCGATTAGAAATTGTTGCGCCCAATTAGGGGTAAGTTGAGTTGACCGGGGATGTACAGTAGTTTCAGAGATTAGCCCGTACAAATAGACAAACAGACAGAGAGACAAAAAATTTCAAAAAAATCGGTACTTGTTCTATATCTCTTCGTTCATACACGTTATCTCACAAGTAATACATATTATGATTTAATTAAATCATTTACTGCGATGGCCAAGCCCATATGTTGTTGTTGGATGAGCTAATTATGTAATAACTTAAGAACCTTACCTAATCAAATCAAATCAAATCAAAATATTTTATTGCAAGTCACATTTTACAGTAGGATGGTTGTTACATTAATGGGTAGACAATATGTGACAATGTGCAATGTGCAACGTTTAACCTACCTAAGGACCCTTATGTAGGAACTAAATTGATTCTTCTATGCTTCTGGATTCTTCTAAATTGACTTCAATAAGGGTACAAATTGTAGGTTAATCAATACTGAAATTTAATTTAATTTTAAAGTTTCAAAGATTTCAAATGTACTTGTTTCTTATTGCAGGGTGATTTATGTCGTAGTAAAATATATTCTATCACGGAATATCAACGAGTACGTGGCGGGTGGCCTCTCGGTTGGTAGCCTGGCGTTTCTCGATTGAAATGTATAGTTTGTTACGTTCTAGTAGACATCTACGTTTGTTCGTGATATTGAGACATTTACATTGAGTGTCGTTGGCAGCGGGAAGGAAATCTGTGTATATTGGTTTTCGTTATATTGAACATCAATTTGAAATAAAAATTGTTTTCCTTCCTAATTATTGTAGAAGGGGTTGGAAATTTAATCGCACCTAAAATTTAAATATCTTTATTTTACACTTTCCACTAATAACTATTATATTAAGTTTACCAAACCAGATCTGAATATTATAGTTATAATATTATATAAAACTGAACTAACAATCATATATCGTGAACTTACAATGTCAAAAATGTCAAATGTCTTATGACAGTTCATGACGTTGGTAGCGCTTGTAAACACATCAAGCTGACATAATATTTCATGAACTTAAAGTTTTGTCTCAGGGCACGGCAGTACCTCCGCCAAGTCGATCAAAACAATACTTTTCTCGAAGTAGTTCGGGCCATGATTGACCTTCTATAACTTGGTTGTGGGTAAAAGTACAAACTTGTTTCATTATTTCTAATTTATTATTAGTTTAGTTTTCTTATTTCAGTAAGCAAGCAGACATTCTATAAATACGGTATATTTTAACAAATTTAACAATTATATAACAAATTTAATTCAATTTAAACCAGTAGTTTAAGAATTATAACTAGTCAAAGTTTCTTAATTTTGTCACCCACTGACTGACTGACTGACCAAACATCAAATATCTAAAGCACTTCTATATTATATTCCTTCTTCCTTATATTACTTCTATATGGACAGAAGCTTAAGATTTAGAATAGAATTAGTGTTTATTATATAAGAATGAAGGAAAAACTAAAAAAAAATTACAATTTCGGTCCAGTTTTATAGATATATAAACTGTATAAATAACTTTGTAATTCCATAAATTATATATGAGATTACATAGTTATTTATGCCGAGATTATAAAGTTTCCAAGTATGTCAATTTATTTAGTCCCCACTTAAGGGTCCTACTGTCTTAAGTTTTAACGTAATTAGCTAACTTTACAACATCTTATAGTGACCATAGCAATATTGTTAATATTTTATGTTTTACATAGATTTAGTTGTCCGTCGCACTAATAAATCTAATTTAAAATAATATGTATTACTTGTGAGATACATTGTATTTTAAATGAAAAAAATAAAATAAAAAAGACAATGTTTTTTTCATGCGATTGCTAAAAACATTAAGAATGTTATGTAAAACCAAAATATTGTTGCCTGATATCAAAGAACACGTAATATTACAAGTACACAAGTTTCACTCAACAGAAATTAAGACAGACGCTAACAAACAACTATAAAGTAATTAAGTAAGTGCCAACTGACACACGGCTCACACGCGAGGACGCCCATGATATATATGTATAAACATGCACCAGTGTGATCTAAGCTTAAGTACCTAATAAAATATAAGACAGGCTTCACAAAGACTTTTGTTTTATTTTTTTATTGTAAGACACGGGCCCGGCACTGCTCAGCGATGCTACACATAATACGTGGCGGCTCGTATCGCAGTACAAGCGGGGCTGTGAGGGTGCGGGGCCGCGGGGCTGCGGGGGGAGAGTCTCTCAAACGACGTTTGAGACTCGGATTAGCTCTCGGACATACGGCAGAGGACTCAGAGCTGTGACGTCATATGTACATACAAGATACGTGCTCTTTTATACAATCAGTTTCATAACCGATATAAATCTAATATGTTTAGCTACTTAATGGTTGTGAAGTGGTGTAACTATATTTTTATAAAAATGACAACATTATACGTATCAACGTCGTAAGTACACGCGTCATCCCCGCCAGTGTGGCTATCAAGTACTTATTACTCACGAGTCCTACGAGCGAGCAGACGCACGCGCGAGCTTTGTTCGTCACCTACTTCACCGATCCAACCGATATTTTAAAAATAGAGAAAAATAAACAAAAAAGTAGCATGCATTGCGATCCAAAATGTTTTATTATTGTCATTAGAAATATCTCTTATAAGGTACTAACAATACAAATTTTATGTCAACTCCTATAGAGGGTCCCTATTTCGAAATGCGAAGGTTATATTTGGATTGATAGTCCATTTAGTACTAAGACCGAGTTAAGTCTATGAATCGAATTGATAACGGGGAGTATTCCGAAGACCTATTTCTTAAATAAAAACAACAATATAACATATCTGCCGTGGCTCCGAATCTGTATCAACTCTCGTGTCGACTGGTACTGCCGGGCCCCTTATATATATATATATATATATAAATGACACAACGTTTTACTTAAGCTTCAACTTTGCTCTTTGTCGCCTCCCGTAAGTGACACTTCTCGCCTCTTTACATTTTCACTTTACATGCATCTGCATTTTAACTTGAAAGTTGAAAAAAAGTGGGAGGCTCATTTCCACAGGATATCGGCTAGATTATGGGTACCACAACGGCTCCATTTTTATAACGTTAAGTAGTAATGTGCAAAAATATTGTGTTTCGATCTGAAGGGCGCCGTAGCCAGTGAAATTACTGGGCAAATGAGACTTCACATCTTATGTCTCAAGGTGACGAGCGCAATTGTAGTGCCGCTCAGAATGATTCGGCTTTTCAAGAATCCTGAGCCGCACTGCGTTTAAATAGGCAGGGCGAATCAATTATCATCATATAAACGTGTCTGAAACGATATCTAAAACTTGTTTATAGAACTAGATAAACGAAAGAAGTGAATAAAGTATGATTGCGAATGTACGTGGATTCAAAAAATAATTCTTATTTGAATAATATTACATAATAGTTAAAAAAAACTAAAAAACACGCTAAAAAGCAAAAAATTCTTTAAGAGAATAATTTTAACAAATTAATGTATTGTCATCATGTCAATTAATGTATGGTCCTCGATAAATCTATGAAGTTTGAACGAAATCTGGCCGTTTAAAGTGGGTCAAAATCACGCCCAAATGAGTTAGTTACAAACAAACATATGTACTGCAGGTGAAGCTAATAAAAAGCGTGTAATAATAAATATCTAGAATGTATGTCATCAATGTCATTTTGCTATCTCATTAAAATATCGACATAAATCTCTCGCACAGTTCACATCCAAATAACATTGTTGGAAGGCTCTCGAATGTTCCATTTTCCTTATTTCTTCTTAAGTAACAAGAATGTTCCGATCTTCTTTATACATTTCATGTTCATTTATTATTTTTTGGGAACTTGTTACTTGTCACCATTAACAGCAATGTTCCTCGCGACTCTTATTTTATTTCCTCAGCCATATCCATGCTTATACTTACACTTTTAAGGTGTTAATTAACAGAGACTTGATACGGAAATAGCTTACTTCTTTTCTAGACTATCTATTAAATAAGAGGGAATCCAATAAATATGCGATAAAATTCACTATAATATTATTAATTATGATATGATTGTCACTAGTATAAGAGTCATTATACTCAACAACGCTCAGTGCTGGCTGCCACCTCCTAGGATGAAGTATCACCTGGAATTTGCACGTGCGCACACCTGAAAGGAAAGGAAAAGAATCAATTATATCACGGACAACACGGACACAAACCACAAGACCACAGCGGACACGTTCGGCTTTTGTTTCGAGAAAAATAATTCAAACGTACTGCTGATTTGGTTCAATAATAATATATCGCCAAGTCGAGAAAAAATTAGCTGCACGTCCGTACAATCCTGATCTCGAAGCAGTTCAGGTCATTTTCGACCCGTTACAACTTCGTGGTGGATGAAATTAGAAGCCTGCATTTTCAGTAAGCAAGCAGACATTGTATAAACACGGTATATATTAAATTTGATTCAATTTGAACCAGTAGCTTGAGAATTGTAACTAGTCAAAGTTTCTCAATATTTTCACTCACTGACTGGCTGAGCGATCATCCAAAGTCTAATACACGTCTAGCAGACATAGAAGTTTCAAATTTAGAAAATATTTAGTGTTTAATGTAGGTAGAGTGTTAAGGAATAGTAGTAGGGATTCGCCGGTTCTGGCTCACAGTAGTAGTGGGGATGAGCCGGTTCTGCCTCCCCGGTTCTGGCTCACTTGTTCGTGATGCCTACTAAAAAAAAAAAAAAAGTTTGGTGTCAAACTGGGGGTTTTGATGTATTTCCGAGCGATTGCGCTGATCCGTTTTTCGATATCTCTTATAGTTTCAAAGTTAGCTTTTTAAGTTAAACAGATCCATACTCATTACTAATCAGTGGTAATTAACCTAATGATTGGTGAGCGCCTCAATGTGAATTCTATGAATGTGATAGATGTAATTAGTAAATTACCTCTCACATTCGTTACTAAGATTAAAATGACAGTTTTGTGCTGTGTGTCTTATTTATGTTAAAAGATTATAAAAATAAAGTATATAATAAAACATCGTTGCAGATTGTATCATTTTCAAAATATTTGATGAAATCATTCAAAATCTTCTTATTAAACTCAAAGTATAGATACATTAAACAGTACTCGCTAAATATACTGCGTCAAATAAATTCTTTACTCTTGTAGTATTGTAGATATACATTCTGCAATTGCTTTGTAAAAACCTCGGCTGGAATCCCTAAGCTGGACGATCATATGAATCGAAGTATTGTCCCATATCATGTTCATCAATGTGTATTGTAACAACCCAGTGAGAGCCTGGCTTATTTTCACTATCTATATCAAGTCAAGTGAAAAAAACCTTTATTCACTGTAAAACATTATAAGTTATTTAGTGCAAGTCAGGTTGAAGTACAAAAGTTACAATGGCATACAACAATATTCATTAACAAAATTTAGAAAATTAATTCCAACTATCTTTATCATTCAAATAATCTTTCACATTATAATAGGCTTTGGATGTTAATTTATTTTTTACGATACATTTAATTTTTTTAATAGGTAAGATTTTACTATCATTTGGGAGTTCATTATAAAATATAACACAATCCACATTAAAATATTAAGATATTTAATTTTACGGAGCCTAGTAGATGGAATTGCGAGTTTATGTGGAATTGCGAGTTTATGTTTGTCTCGAGTATTGACATTATGTACATCACTGTTCTTTTTAAATTGGCTAATATGTTCATGAGCGTATAGGAGGTTCTCGTATATGTACTGGCAGTGTAATGTCATAATATTAATTTAACTAAACTTTTCTCTCAATGAACCCCTTGAACTCATTTTATATATTGCTGACAATATAACAGGGCGTAACAACGTATATCGACTATCGGTTTGCTGCGTAAATATTATTTTGAATACTGAGATCAATTTTCTTCAAATAATTCTGTATCACGATTGTATTCAAATTAGTTTAGAATAAGCTCTTGTCAGTTGAGGGATTTAATATTTATGCGGTTCATGTATTTTATTCATGTATTTAAAAGTTATTGTGTTACAACTTACAATAAAACAAAACATCATTTTATGTACTTATATTAATTCAAAATTATAAGGCAATATAGTAGTAAGTTTAACCAAAAATAATACACAGCCTTACAAACGATCAAACATAAACATAACTACGGTAATCTATGGAAATATTGTGATTTTTATCAATTTTATTGTATAAGAGCTTATTCAAAACGAACTTTGGTTTTTGAAATATGTAACTTGAGTTAAATGATATAGCTCTTTGTCATTATCTTGATGTAACAAATTTTGAGATAAATAAAATAAACTTTGGTTTCTGTGATTACTTCCTTTCGTGAATATATCAACAATCCGACAATCAGACTTCCTCATCAGGTCATCAATTATTATTAGGATTAGTTTAAGATTTCCGTCAAACATATTATAGAGATCAGGCAGTTATATCTTGAAAGTAATTAACATGGTTGAGATTTTATAAAGGTTGCTATATATCATCAAAGCATCAAGTGATTTAGATAAAATTTGTGTCACTGACATCATTCAAAAATTTTATAAAATTATTTGCGAAAACTGATTATCCACATCCACACACAATGCAACTTCAACTACAAAAAAGGTTTCAAATAATATAATGAGACGATTTATTGTTAAACAACCATTTATTGATTATATTTCAATATAATAATTTATAAGTAAACCAAAATACAGTACCTACATCGTAACTTACTCCACAAGTTATGTATCTAATCCTATTCTTTTCAAAAAAATTAATTCAACCTTAAAACTTATATAATATTTTTTTATTTTATGATGACTCCAAGCTAATGTATCAATATAATTTGCTTAGATATACCGTTTGGTATGACAAACTAGATTTATTTATTCGTTGAGTGAAAATATTATGCTTAATGACTTAAATCTATGCATTGAACAATATTCATTCTTATTTTCAAATAGGCATATCTTTTAATTTTCCATTTTCATATACTTACTTAGTTACACTTTTATTAAATTTGAATGTGAATTGTCCAACAACATCTAATGCATGCGTTTACATCTAAGTACTAGGAATTCATTAAATATGTTAACTTTGTTTTCATCTTTATAATTATGGTACCGCACTCTATTAATTGACTTTTGGATAGCAAACAATTTTTTCTGTAATCAGAGGTTTAGAAACGCAAATGTAAATCAAGTTTTATATCCGTGTAAAATTTTTATATATCAGTGTACAATAATTTTAATTTATTTCGAAACTTATTTAACTAGTGAAAGTCATTGCATTAGAGTTTTAGAAATATTCAATATATAAAATCCCAAATTAATAGGTTTATTGAAGAACAATTTAGTTTTTCGTAATTGAACTGCAACCAAATTCTCATTTTAAAATAGATAAACTGTGGAATTCTATCTTGGCAATTAAATCTTGTACAATTTTACATTTACTCTTTTTTCAATCTTTTCCATTGTTCTTTATACACTGATTTATTCATTAATTAATAAAAATATTTTCGAAATCAGCTGTAGGTAGCTTGTTTATGCATGTTCCTATTTAAATCTATGTAATATTGTAACTATGAGCTTTGTTTGAATTTTAAATTTCTATCAATATTTTGTAATTTCTGTGTGTGCGCGTGTGAAGGGCCCATATTGGCACACCTAAAGTTCTTTACCCGAAATTGTTCTTCCTAACTATTTGTAATCCGAATGATCATTCTTCCTAAAAATTTTCATCCTAAAGTTTTCATTCATACTATTTGTAGTGCTACCGGCGATGCTCATATCACTGATGTTTCCAAAAATTGTAAATAATAACATCATTAATGTAAATATATTTAAACTCCTACTGTTTTTTATCATAACGCTTTTATCCCTAAACATACTCACCATAATATTTTCACTCATACTCAGAATGAAACATTTACCAAGTGTAATAAAAAATATATGTGGGTAGAAGATTATATTTATAGTTTCAATGATTATTATTTTAGCTTGGTATACCTATAATCTTTTATCTTATTTAGATTTTGTTTTCTGAAATATTACTATAAATAATGGGTGTTGCCCGGCTCATATGTATTTATGTTCTAACTTAACCTAACCTACCTTTAGTTTCTAGAAAAGGATATGGTTATAAGATCTAGATTCTGTTTTCTGAAATATAACTATTAATACTAGAGTGAAAAGAAAATACATCGACAAAATGATAGAATTAAAAATATATTGATTATTTGAAAGCTATAGCCGCTAATATTAAACTTATTTAATTGAAATGTATATATGAAAACATGTATTTAACTACTTGTACCATGGTACTATTATTCTTATATGTTATACCTACATGTTATGTGAAAACAAAGTTATGCAAAATTTGTATGTATAATATTGATTATTATGAATAAAAAGAAAGCTAAAAAATCATTATTATTTGGAAAATTTAGTCTTAAAGTTTGAAATTATTCTTCCTTCAAATATTTGACAAGTTCGTCTAAACTGAATGAAAAAAATTTAATCGAATCAACATATTGTCAGTTGAATTTTACGATTATTTAATTTTATAGTTTTTGTGAAGGACTTGTATTTTTCTTACGTTTGTGGAATAATATCAATTACTTTTTCAATAGAATTTAATGCATGAACAACGGAAAAGATATTATTCAAATCATCTTACAAGTAACATCTGTAAAAATAACGTAATGCAATTATATAGTACTTTAAAAATCGTCACAGTTAATGAATCAGCTTTTTGTAGTAGAATAATTTCATATTAAATTAAGAGTAAGTAAATCTTACCAATTACAAACATTAGAATCACCAGAAATGTTTTTGAACTCTATCAAAAATGATTTGATATCTTTATTATTATTATATCCGTTTGTTACATAGGTACGTTTTTGAAGTTTTCCTCCATCCAATTCGGACATGATTTAACCATTCATCAAAACCATGCTAACACACAATTTTTTTAATTTCCATAAAAATACTTGTGTCGTTATACGTAAACTTTGACTCCAATGATACTGAAAAGATTTTGCAAACTTAGTTATTGAGTACTTATTGTAAGATGAAACTCAGTTTTTAAGAAATCAAAAGTAATTTTAAAAAAGAAAAAAAAAATCCTCACCGTACATTATAGTGCAACTACATTTTTGAAATTAAGATTCATTAGGAATATTTTTATTTCTTGACAAAAATCAGTGTGCAGAATAAAATTAACATAAAAATTTGTGAGCAATCGAAGAGATTCCTCAAATTGATATCATACCATTTTTGATAGAGATATTTCAGAACCAAATCCTTTTCTAGAAACTAAAGGTAGGTTAGGTTAGGTTAATCTAGATTCTGTTTTCTGAAAAAGATTTACTTACTCTTAATTTAATATGAAATTATTCTATTACAAAAAGCTGATTCATTAACTGTGACGTTTTTTTTTAATATAATATAATTGCATTACGTTATTTTTACAGATGTTACTTGTAAGATGATTTGAATAATATCTTTTCCGTTGTTCATGCATTAAATTCTATTGAAAAAGTAATTGATATTATTCCACAAACGTAAGAAAAATACAAGTCCTTCACAAAAACTATAAAATTAAATAATCGTAAAATTCAACTGACAATATGTTGATTCGATTAAATTTTTTTCATTCAGTTTAGACAAACTTGTCAAATATTTGAAGGAAGAACAATTTCAAACTTTAAGACTAAATTTTCCAAATAATAATGATTTTTTAGCTTTCTTTTTATTCATAATAATCAATATTATATATACAAATTTTGCATAACTTTGTTTTCACATAACATGTAGGTATAACATATAAGAATAATAGTACCATGGTACAAGTAGTTAAATACATGTTTTCATATTATCTAATTTGTTGCATAACTTCCATTGTTAGACCTTAAAATATGTTGATGTTTGTTATTTGACATTTTAGAATGCACAACTGGGAAGAGACTGACCCCCATGTCACGGGCTGTCCTAGTTTGGGGGTCGAGGGTAATTTTAAGCAAAATTGTATTTTTTTCTTTGCAACAAATAAAGATTTATTATTATTATTATTATATATACATTTCAATTAAATAAGTTTAATATTAGCGGCTATAGCTTTCAAATAATCAATATATTTTTAATTCTATCATTTTGTCGATGTATTTTCTTTTCACTCTAGTATTAATAGTTATATTTCAGAAAACAGAATCTAGATCTTATAACCATATCCTTTTCTAGAAACTAAAGGTAGGTTAGGTTAAGTTAGAACATAAATACATATGAGCCGGGCAACACCCATTATTTATAGTAATATTTCAGAAAACAAAATCTAAATAAGATAAAAGATTATAGGTATACCAAGCTAAAATAATAATCATTGAAACTATAAATATAATCTTCTACCCACATATATTTTTTATTACACTTGGTAAATGTTTCATTCTGAGTATGAGTGAAAATATTATGGTGAGTATGTTTAGGGATAAAAGCGTTATGATAAAAAACAGTAGGAGTTTAAATATATTTACATTAATGATGTTATTATTTACAATTTTTGGAAACATCAGTGATATGAGCATCGCCGGTAGCACTACAAATAGTATGAATGAAAACTTTAGGATGAAAATTTTTAGGAAGAATGATCATTCGGATTACAAATAGTTAGGAAGAACAATTTCGGGTAAAGAACTTTAGGTGTGCCAATATGGGCCCTTCACACGCGCACACACAGAAATTACAAAATATTGATAGAAATTTAAAATTCAAACAAAGCTCATAGTTACAATATTACATAGATTTAAATAGGAACATGCATAAACAAGCTACCTACAGCTGATTTCGAAAATATTTTTATTAATTAATGAATAAATCAGTGTATAAAGAACAATGGAAAAGATTGAAAAAAGAGTAAATGTAAAATTGTACAAGATTTAATTGCCAAGATAGAATTCCACAGTTTATCTATTTTAAAATGAGAATTTGGTTGCAGTTCAATTACGAAAAACTAAATTGTTCTTCAATAAACCTATTAATTTGGGATTTTATATATTGAATATTTCTAAAACTCTAATGCAATGACTTTCACTAGTTAAATAAGTTTCGAAATAAATTAAAATTATTGTACACTGATATATAAAAATTTTACACGGATATAAAACTTGATTTACATTTGCGTTTCTAAACCTCTGATTACAGAAAAAATTGTTTGCTATCCAAAAGTCAATTAATAGAGTGCGGTACCATAATTATAAAGATGAAAACAAAGTTAACATATTTAATGAATTCCTAGTACTTAGATGTAAACGCATGCATTAGATGTTGTTGGACAATTCACATTCAAATTTAATAAAAGTGTAACTAAGTAAGTATATGAAAATGGAAAATTAAAAGATATGCCTATTTGAAAATAAGAATGAATATTGTTCAATGCATAGATTTAAGTCATTAAGCATAATATTTTCACTCAACGAATAAATAAATCTAGTTTGTCATACCAAACGGTATATCTAAGCAAATTATATTGATACATTAGCTTGGAGTCATCATAAAATAAAAAAATATTATATAAGTTTTAAGGTTGAATTAATTTTTTTGAAAAGAATAGGATTAGATACATAACTTGTGGAGTAAGTTACGATGTAGGTACTGTATTTTGGTTTACTTATAAATTATTATATTGAAATATAATCAATAAATGGTTGTTTAACAATAAATCGTCTCATTATATTATTTGAAACCTTTTTTGTAGTTGAAGTTGCATTGTGTGTGGATGTGGATAATCAGTTTTCGCAAATAATTTTATAAAATTTTTGAATGATGTCAGTGACACAAATTTTATCTAAATCACTTGATGCTTTGATGATATATAGCAACCTTTATAAAATCTCAACCATGTTAATTACTTTCAAGATATAACTGCCTGATCTCTATAATATGTTTGACGGAAATCTTAAACTAATCCTAATAATAATTGATGACCTGATGAGGAAGTCTGATTGTCGGATTGTTGATATATTCACGAAAGGAAGTAATCACAGAAACCAAAGTTTATTTTATTTATCTCAAAATTTGTTACATCAAGATAATGACAAAGAGCTATATCATTTAACTCAAGTTACATATTTCAAAAACCAAAGTTCGTTTTGAATAAGCTCTTATACAATAAAATTGATAAAAATCACAATATTTCCATAGATTACCGTAGTTATGTTTATGTTTGATCGTTTGTAAGGCTGTGTATTATTTTTGGTTAAACTTACTACTATATTGCCTTATAATTTTGAATTAATATAAGTACATAAAATGATGTTTTGTTTTATTGTAAGTTGTAACACAATAACTTTTAAATACATGAATAAAATACATGAACCGCATAAATATTAAATCCCTCAACTGACAAGAGCTTATTCTAAACTAATTTGAATACAATCGTGATACAGAATTATTTGAAGAAAATTGATCTCAGTATTCAAAATAATATTTACGCAGCAAACCGATAGTCGATATACGTTGTTACGCCCTGTTATATTGTCAGCAATATATAAAATGAGTTCAAGGGGTTCATTGAGAGAAAAGTTTAGTTAAATTAATATTATGACATTACACTGCCAGTACATATACGAGAACCTCCTATACGCTCATGAACATATTAGCCAATTTAAAAAGAACAGTGATGTACATAATGTCAATACTCGAGACAAACATAAACTCGCAATTCCACATAAACTCGCAATTCCATCTACTAGGCTCCGTAAAATTAAATATCTTAATATTTTAATGTGGATTGTGTTATATTTTATAATGAACTCCCAAATGATAGTAAAATCTTACCTATTAAAAAAATTAAATGTATCGTAAAAAATAAATTAACATCCAAGGCCTATTATAATGTGAAAGATTATTTGAATGATAAAGATAGTTGGAATTAATTTTCTAAATTTTGTTAATGAATATTGTTGTATGCCATTGTAACTTTTGTACTTCAACCTGACTTGCACTAAATAACTTATAATGTTTTACAGTGAATAAAGGTTTTTTTCACTTGACTTGATATAGATAGTGAAAATAAGCCAGGCTCTCACTGGGTTGTTACAATACACATTGATGAACATGATATGGGACAATACTTCGATTCATATGATCGTCCAGCTTAGGGATTCCAGCCGAGGTTTTTACAAAGCAATTGCAGAATGTATATCTACAATACTACAAGAGTAAAGAATTTATTTGACGCAGTATATTTAGCGAGTACTGTTTAATGTATCTATACTTTGAGTTTAATAAGAAGATTTTGAATGATTTCATCAAATATTTTGAAAATGATACAATCTGCAACGATGTTTTATTATATACTTTATTTTTATAATCTTTTAACATAAATAAGACACACAGCACAAAACTGTCGTTTTAATCTTAGTAACGAATGTGAGAGGTAATTTACTAATTACATCTATCACATTCATAGAATTCACATTGAGGCGCTCACCAATCATTAGGTTAATTACCACTGATTAGTAATGAGTATGGATCTGTTTAACTTAAAAAGCTAACTTTGAAACTATAAGAGATATCGAAAAACGGATCAGCGCAATCGCTCGGAAATACATCAAAACCCCCAGTTTGACACCAAACTTTTTTTTTTTTTTTAGTAGGCATCACGAACAAGTGAGCCAGAACCGGGGAGGCAGAACCGGCTCATCCCCACTACTACTGTGAGCCAGAACCGGCGAAACCCTACTACTAGGAATACGTAAAATATTTAGCAATTTCTGTCCAGTTTTCTAGATACACCAACTGCATAAATAACTTTGTGATCTCATAAATATAGACGGGATTACAAAGTTATTTACGCAGAATTTGGTGTTTGTGATACAAGTATACGTGACACTTTCGAAAGTCACATCAAACTGGTGTCTCTTAAACATAACTTGTAAAAAAAAACCAAGTCTAGTTCTACCGTAAAAAGTTATGAGAGCCATGTAATACCAAGTATGTCAATTTATCAAGTCGCTACTTAGTGGTCCTTCTGTCTTACGTTTTACATAATCAGCTAACCTAATGGCATTAATTATACTAGTAATAAATAATATTTGACACATTGTTTCTAGTCTTATATAATTATTTGTTACATATTAATATGCTGCTGCTCTTATTCTGTCATTTTGTTTACAAAGCAAGTTATATAAAAATCCACGCCCAGAAAGCCAACTGTTATAAAAGTTAACTTTGCATCGTAACATCTATTGTAAAGCATGCTGCATTTGCATACAATCAAATGCTATTTACAAGTATAAATAAATATAATTTACAAAAAAAAGAATCTTTCACACAAATTTATCATAATTATTGTGATTAAAATTCAAATGATTTTTATTGTGTTGTATTTTTTTATCACTTATCACAATCCACCAACCAGTCAAACATAGAAGCCTGTATTGCGTTACTGCTGCAAACGACCAACAAAAAATCAAAATATATTAAAGAAAGCAAGCCTTCAACAAAGTTAAAGTAGCCGGTAGCTAGTCGCGTTCTAAATACAACCGGATTAGCACTGTCCATTATCTGGGATCTTGGAACAACCGGGATTCCGTCGTACGATTTATTTCTAAAGTAATTTTCTTTCCAAATTTCCTGAAAACATGTACTGCCATAGATTATACCTGATAATACTTAGTCAAGGCCGCAATAAATATATGAATGTCTTGAAACATTAATTATTGGTTTCTATTATAAAATATTCTTTAGGAATTAACAAATTATGTATTATTTTCGATAAATTCCCTTTTTGGTTGATGCTGATTATATGTTTCACTCTAATTCTCGATATTTAAATCTATACTTATATTAAAACTGCAAGATCGAATTTTGGTACAGTGAAAAAAAATAATCAAAACCAAATCTGTAAGAAGGATGGATGACAAGAGGATGTACGAAGAGAAATAGAACAAGACCCGAATTTTTTCCAAATTTTTATATCTCTCTCTGTTTGTAGGGGCTAATCGCTGAAACTGCTTGACCGATTTAAACGAAATAAACCTTACATTCCCGGTTACCATCTTAGATGCTTTTCATCCCGAAAAATTAAAGAGTTTCGTGGGACAGTTAAAAATCTATAGTACGTGTATAGATTATTGCACAACAACTTATGCAGATAATTTCATAGAATTTAGCATGTCGATACCTTATATTGCCGGTCAACTTCTTACATACTTTTCATCCTGGAAATTTAAAGATTTACCGTGGGAGAGTTAAAAAACTAAAGTAACTTATATAGCTTAGTACATACACAACAACTTATTCACCTAAATTAGTAAAATTTGTCAAGTTGATACATTTTATTATTGCCGGTCAATTCGTATTATAAAATTTATAAATCCCATAAAAGTTTGGGTTCCCGCGGGAAAGTAAAACATTATGAAAACATAGTCCAGCCATTCATGTTCAATCAATGTGTGTGACGGACGTCATTTCTACCTGAGTTTTTTTTTTTTTTTTGAGAGGAGGAAATACTGTTACGTATTTACGCCCCGGAACGGGGCGTAATATGTCGGACTCGAGTGGCCGCGTAAGCGGACGCCCCATACCGACTAAAACCTCCTCTGTGCTGTTAGCAGCCCTGGCTTTCACAGCGAAGTAGGAAGTGGGCCGTGGAGGCCGCAAAGACTACGCAACAACAGTCGCGGGGCGTCTCCTAAGGAGACTCGAACCTCAGACCGGCTGTGTGCTTGTGGGAAGGAGAGAGAATGAAAATGAAAATGAAGATGAAAAGAACACACTCGCCGCCGAGTGTGGTGATGTTTAGTGTAATGTATGTAAGTGTGTGTGTATGTGTTTTTGATTGTATGTATGTATGTTTGTATCTGTGTAAGTAGTGTAAATGTTAGTGTGCATGTATGTTTGTGTTTGTGTTTGTTTGTGGAGTGTGTTTGTGATTGTGTAAGTGGTGTAAGTCAGTCCGTCAGTCAGTCCGTGTGTGAGTGAGTGTAGTGAAGCGATTACAGGACGAGGACTAACGTCTCGTCGGGTATCAAAACAATGTGTGGTGTATCTAGGGTGCGGGCCGCTGGCCATCGTCAGAGTGACGAGTGCCAGTGGTTTGCGGTGGTTGACCGCACCTACGCCTGCGAAGGCGGTGTGTGCGTGTCTGTGTCGGTGTTTCTGTGGGTGTCGCGTTCGCGATGGTGATGTCGTCATCCGGGTCTACCGTTACGTGTCTGGGACATCTTATTGGATTGAGACTATGGTGAAGGGGGGTGTACCCGCATGCCTTCCTAACCAAGATGTTGGGATGGTTAGGCGCCTTGTCAAAGAAGCGTCGCGAGATCTCTTTAAAGTGTTGAGCTATCGTCGGAAGCTCTAGGTCGCAGTGAAGGTCAACGTTTCGGATGAACCACGGGGCTCCGGTTGCCATGCGCGTGAATTTATTTTAAACTACTTGCAAACGACGTAAGTAGCTCGGTCGGGTGTGCGCGAAAACGACGCTTGCGTATGACCGTATGATATATGGGCCGTACGATGGTTTTGTACAGCGTCACTTTGTGTTTGAGCGGAAGTTTGCTTCGCCGACACACAAGTGGATAAAGGCGACTGAGGACAAATTGGGCTCTATTGCATACCGTATCAATATGTTTCTTGAAGTTCATATTGCTGTTGAACGTGACTCCTAAGTATTTGTAATCTTTCACCCACGGTATGGGTGTTTCATACAATTTAATGACGTCGGTCGGTCATTTATTAGCGCGGATGCTATTCGCGTTACCGAAGAGTACCGCTGCACTCTTGGTGGGGTTCACTTCAATCCGCCATTTTCTAAACCAGTTGCCTAGTTCATCGACGGCGGCTTGAAGCACTTTAATGTTCCTGCTCAAGGTTGAGCGGTTCAATAGAGCGGAGCCAAAGTAGAGTGCCGTATCGTCAGCGTACTGAGCGAGCTGGACACTCGGAAACTTGGGAATGTCGCTCGTGAAGATCGAGAAAAGTGTGGGAGAGAGGACTGAACACTGTGGCACGCCAAACCTGATGGGTCTGGGTGAGGATAGGGTGCCCTCTACTCGATATCGGAAGGAGCGATCAGTAAGGTAGGCTCGTATGATGCGCACGAGCCTGTCTGGCACTCCCAGTTGATACAGCTTGAATACTAAGCCGTTGTGCCATAACTTGTCGAATGCCTTCGCGACATCGAAAAACACGGCTGCCGTGGTAGCGTGAAGTTGACGCCGTACGAGAATGTACTCGGTGAGTCGGTGAGCCTGCTGGGGACACGAGTGAGCGGTTCTGAATCCGAACTGTATGTCGGGTATCAGGTTGAGCTCCGCGATGTAATGATTAAGACGCGCGAGAATTAATCTTTCGTAAAGTTTCCCGATCGAGTTAATTAAACTAATATGCCTATAGCTACTCGGATTAGCTTTAGGTTTATTGGGTTTTGGGATACCGATAACAATGGAATCCTTCCATTGTTCGGGGAACGCGCTATTAGACAATAGAATATTAAAAATGGTAACCAATAAAGTAATAAGAGTCGAGGGTAGGATTTTAAGAACCCTATTGCTTATAGTGTCGGGCCCCGGGGCCTTCTTGGAGTTAAGCTCCTTAATGATTAGCTTCACCTCTTCGTAAGAGGTGGGTTTTATTACATCGCCTGAAGGGCTCAGAGCGGAGCGACGTTCAAGTTCACGATCAACTTCGTCAACGTGTGTCGGGTCGGCTGCTGCATTTGGAGAGCACTGACTCTCAAGACTATCGGCGAGGCATTCAGCCTTCTCATCGTCATCGAGCGCCGGCTGCTGTCCCGGTCTGTCCAAAGGAGGCATGACAGTGGGCGGCTCCTGTTTGAACGCGCGAGGCAGCTTCCTGAAAGCCACATGTGATGGCTTAAGGTTGCCGAGCAAGCGGTCCCAACGTTCGCCGCGGAGTTACGCGATACGTTCCCGTACCACCCGCTAACTACCTGAGGCAAAGGGTGAGAACAAAAAGTCATTTAGGTCAGAAATAATAAATAGGTACATAAATCGATACATACTAAACTTAAAATCTCAACCCTACCTTCTGACTTTCCAAAGTAGTATACGTATACACATTTAAATGTTGGCAACGTTTTCGACAGAAAACGATCTGGGCATCCACGTAGTGTTCGTACGAAAACGTGGCAGTAAGGAAAATAAATCGAAGAAATCCTGTTCGAAAGCAAAAATTTCTCTCGGGAGATGAAGGTAGAAGAACCATGTCGCGTATTTTAAAAATGACTTAGGAGTTGCAGTCTATAAGAGACGTACTGGTCATTTCTTTACTGATTATTTAAAAAAGAATACAGTGGTAAAATTGAAACAACTACTGAAGCGGTACGCAAAGGGAAGTCACAGAAAAAATTTGTTTACGGATGAGAAAATTTTTAGAATTGAGAAACATTTTAACAAACAAAACGACCATATTTATACTCAAAGCTCTAAGGAATCTTCCCAATTAGCCCACAGAGTGCAACGTGGGTACTATCCGGTTTCAGTGATGGAGGTATTAGCTATGAAGGAGTGACTGAGGCATAATTTTCTGAAAAAGGTATCAAGTCATCGGCACAACTGTATCAAGATACGAATCTTGAGAAGGTAGTGAAGCCCTTTAATCACATCATGTTCAGTAACCAAGAATCGCCCTTCCAGTAAGACTCGGCGCCAGGTCATAAAGCTCGGTCTTCGCAGTCTTGGTTGGAAACGAACGTTTCGGAGCATCAGAGCTGAAGACTGGCCGTCGTCTAATCCCGATCTTAATCTGCTGGATTACGATTTATGGTCAGTTTTAGAGAGTACGGCATGTTCTAAGCGCCATGAATTAGAAGTCCTTAAAACAATCCGTACGATTGGCAGTGAAGAATTTTCCCATGGAAAGAGCGCGTGCTTCTATTGATAACTGGCCTAAACGTTGACTGGACTATATTGCAGCCAATCCGAATAAGCTTTATAGATTTTAAATTGTTTTATATTTATGTATTAAAATAACACACTGTAAAAGTAATAACTGTTATTTGAAATATAATATTTTTTTTTCTTTGTTTCAGTATTTATGACAAGACTAGGTATACCTATATTTTTAAAGTGTGTTATTTTAAGTTTTTTATCCTGTTTTGTATAAAGTATTGTTTAAATGGTTGGTTGTTGGAAGGTTGTGATCAAGGCCTGCCAAAGAGAAAAATGCACGGCGGAAATTGGGAAAGGCTATGCCAAGGGGCAGAAAGATAATTTTACTGAAGTTATAGGAATTATAAAAAAATAAAAAAATAATTATTTTAATGACTACAGCTATATTTACTGATAATTTGATGTCATGAGACTATTTGAATTAAAGGTTTTTTAAATTTTATTTTAATGAATAGGGCTTAGCTTAGATCAGACACACAATATCTTCTGAGCTGCAAGACTTTTTGAGCTGCAAGAGATTTAATACCCATGGCGCAGTATCACCTTGAGTAGACAATGCAGATTCTTACTTGGATAGGATTATTCTAATCATCGTAGACTTAGTTTTGAAGCCACGCAGGGAAAGTGTTATATTAGAGAAATAAAACAGGTAGTCCAGATCTGTAACTGGGACTGTGAGGTGGTAGGTGGGGAGGCTGGAGAGTTAGTAGTTGAGATCAAACGTTTTGACAGACAGGTATTACGTTAGCAAGTTCGGGAGTGGGTATCAATTATGAAATTGTTGTGAGAGAAATTTCCATTGTTGCTTGTAAACTCTTTTTGTAAAAATCTAGCACTTTTTTTTAGAACTTTTCAATATTTAGTATAGTAATATATAAATAAAAGTTACGAATAAATATTTTAAAGATGATAGAGATTACCACGTTAGTATCCAATTAAATTAACTTTGTGTTAACGTAATTGGATCTACAATGGTTCTTTCTTTTCTTTTATTACCTTTATAATATAGTATCTTAAGAAACTGTGCTACCTCTCCACAATTCGTTTACTCAGCAGAATATAAAACTACCCACATAATTTGTCACATTGATACTGATAATATTACGTACTGTTGTAATGAGCTGGTACAGACTCCTAGAGTCAGAGGCACTGCGATACAATTGTTTAGCTTCAATCCACTCCTTACATTAAAACAATAACGATGTTATAACAAAAAAAATGTGAGCCGTCACGGGACGCCTGGCAGATGTGAAACATCGACATTATTTTGTAAAAGTAATATGCAGAAAAGAACATATTGTGATAGGATCTAAATATGTCATAATGATAAAATAAAATATTACGATTTTTTTCCAGATAACGATGACTATTTATTGAATAAACATTTATATTCATTAAATACAAAAATTTACGAATTTTTTTCAAATCGTGACTACTTAATTCGTTTAATCAGTGACTTCGGTAATAGTTATATTCGATGTTGCCTCTGAGGACGGTATTACTGTGGCAAGGCGACGCGTCGCCACGGCATGCGTCGCCACGCCAGAAATCTTTTTTACGTGCGGCTATAGATGTTTCACATCAAAAATTAAACACGTTTTGAATACTAAGCTGCTTTGGAAGAATAGTGTATTATTACAAAATACCACAATTTCTAGGTTATTAGACCACGATTTGTGATGGTTCACTTATCTATATAAGACAGGACTATTTTGTTTATTTCGTTTTGCTTTAGTACTTTATTTCAGCACAAGAACAAATGTTGATTATGTTGTGTTTTTGAATAAGACGCTTTAACCTAAAATATCAAATAGGTTTTTGCGGTTAGATTTTTTAATGTGATTTGACATGATAACGACTTTATATTTGTTTTATATTTCTGTGTCTAATCGTTGAACGCAGCAAATGTATAAGAACTTGAGTATTGTGATGATACTGTCATGCAGTCAACTATAATTGAAATTAATACACTATTATCTAACCAAAGACATTATGGATACCTTTACCTTTACGCCGTACATCACCTTGATCTTATAAATTCCATATCTTATAAATATTTAATAACCGTAGTCCTTTGCCCTGTACTTTCTCCGGGGCGTAAAAAGAATAGGGGAGTCCCAGGCCCATGGGTGTCGTAGGAGGCGACTAAGGGCTTTTTAGAAGTGGGAGAGTCACGCTGCCGTCTTATGACGTCAGCACAATCGGGCCAGACTCGTCCGGGTTAATTACCACACTCGCAAAGAATACCGGCGTGAAGTAGCGGCCTAGTGCCGCTATGTTTCGCATAGGTTAGTGTCGAGGACCGGAGGCCATCCCTTCCCCCCCCCACACAAATTATGAGAGCGGTCCGTAAAAAGATATTACCCCAGGAGGGTACCAGCTCTACCAGAGCCGGAGAATCCCTCCCCGAGCACTCTCGCTCGGGCCGCCCTTCGTATTCTGGGGTGGGCACTGAACCGCGCATGACCGAGGACAAACGAGGCAGTAACACCACGGCACCCCGCTCCACGCTCAACGTGGACTTTTGCAATATCAGGGGAATTCACTCCAATTTAATCGCCGTCCACCACCACCTTGAGACGGCGCAGCCGGCCTTGTGTTTCCTTACGGAGACGCAGATATCTCGACCTAGCGATACGTCATATTTAACGTACCCCGGGTACAAAATTGAGCACAACTTTTTGCCTCATGCCGGGGTATGTGTGTACGTTAGGGAGGATATCTGCTGTCGCCGTCTCGGCAATTTTGAGGGTAGGGACCTATCTACTCTCTGGCTCCGCGTAGATTTAGACGACCGCGTCCGTATCTATGCGTGTGTCTACAGGTCCCATAGTGGTAACGCAGAAACCGATCATCTCATGGGCTGCGTTCAAGCTGCAATTGACGTCGTGCTTGCACAGATCCCCTCCGCTGAAATCGTGGTCTTGGGTGATTTCAACGGGCACAATGCCGAATGGCTTGGATCACGTACCACAGACTACGCAGGGCGATCTGTGCATAATTTTGCATTGGCGTATGGTCTGTCCCAATTGGTTGAGTCGCCAACGCGGCTCCCGGATGTGGATAGCCACATGCCGTCCTTATTAGATCTTCTGCTGACTACACATCCCGATGGTTACCAGGTCTTTGTCGACGCCCCTCTTGGAACGTCCGACCATTGCCTGGTCCGGAGTGTAGTGCCTATCCGACGCCAACGTCGCAGACCACCAGCGACCCGCCGCGTTTGGCACTACAAGTCAGCAGATTGGGATAGGATGCGTTCCTTTTTTGCATCCTACCCTTGGGGCAGGGTTTGTTTCCCTTCGGATGATCCTAGTGCCTGCGCCGTTGCAGTAGCCGATGTGATACTGCAGGGCATGGATATTTTTATACCAAGCTCTGTAGTACCGATCGGTGGCAGATCACAGCCCTGGTTCGATGCGTCAGTTAAAGCAGCATCTGACTGCAAAAAACAGGCGTATCGAACTTGGGTTGCGGCGCTGGGCACAAAGGATCCGAACTGCAAAGTTCTTAAGAGGAAATATAACCGTGCCTCCAGATTTTTTAAGCGGCAAATCGCCCGTGCGAAGTCTAAGCACGTCGTCAAAATCGGCGAGCAGCTTTCCAGTTACCCGACCGGAACACGCAAGTTCTGGTCATTGTCGAAAGCTGCTCTTGGTAACTTCAACCAGCCGTCCATGCCGCCGTTGCACATGAGGAATGACACCCTGGCCCATACGGCAAAAGAGAAAGCCGAGCTCCTGTGCGCTCTTTTCGCCTCCAACTCGACTCTTGACGACAACGGAAAAACACCGCCGACCATCCGGCGGTGTCAGAGCTCTATGCCTGAAGTACAGTTCAGACAGAAAACTGTTAGGCGAGCTCTGTTTTCGTTGGACGTCAGGAAGTCGAGCGGGCCGGATGGCATTTCTCCAATCGTGCTTAGAACGTGTGCCCCTGAGTTGACGCCGGTGCTAACGCGTTTATTCCGGCACTCTTATTCCAAAGGCGTAGTCCCTGACTCATGGAAGTCAGCCCTTGTCCATCCGATCCAAAAAAAAGGAGACAGTTCGGATCCGGCGAACTACAGGCCTATTGCTATCACCTCCCTGCTCTCCAAAATCATGGAGAGCATAATTAGCCACCAGCTTTTAGTATACCTAGAGGGTCACCAGTTGATCAACGACCGACAGTACGGGTTTCGCCATGGACGGTCGGCAGGTGATCTTCTGGTATACCTAACACATAGATGGGCGGCGGCTATTGAAAGCAAGGGGGAAGGCCTGGCAGTTAGCCTGGATATAGCGAAGGCCTTTGATCGTGTATGGCACAAGGCGCTCCTCTCAAAACTTCCATCATTTGGGCTTCCCGAGAGCTTGTGCAAGTGGACCTCCAGCTTCCTCACTGGGCGTAGCATACAGGTCGTTGTCGACGGATATTGCTCGAACCCGAAGCCCGTGAATGCTGGAGTGCCCCAAGGCTGTGTGCTATCTCCTACGCTGTTTCTTCTGCATATCAATGATATGTTGGACACCTCCAACATGCATTGCTATGCAGATGACAGCACTGGTGATGCCGTATACACGGGCCATGCAGGTCTCTCTCGGGAAATCGTCGACCAGTGCCGGGAGAAACTTGTGTCTTCTATCGAGTCCTCTCTCGAGAAGGTCGCGGAATGGGGTAAATTGAACCTTGTCCAATTTAACCCCCAGAAGACTCAAGTTTGCGCGTTTACCACTAAAAAAACCCCATTTGTCGTATCACCGCTCTTCGAGAACACTTCTCTAAAAGCCGCGCCTAGTATCGGAATACTGGGTCTCGAAATCTCGAGCGATTGCCAATTCCGTGGCCATCTGGAGGGCAAAGCCAATTTGGCTTCGAAGAAGCTGGGCGTCATCAATAGAGCACGGCAATACTTCAAGCCGGCCCACATTCTAGCGCTCTACAAAGCGCAGGTCCGGCCACACATGGAGTATTGCTGTCATCTCTGGTCTGGTGCACCCCAGTATCTGCTCGATCCATTTGACCGCGTGCAACGTAGAGCAGCTCGAATTGTCGGGGACTCAGTGCTCTGTGAACGGCTGGATCACTTGGCGTTGCGTAGAGACGTCGCTTCATTGTGTGTCTTCTACCGCATTTATCACGGGGAGTGTTCCGAAGAGCTGTTTAACCTGATTCCTGCCGCCGAATTTCACCATCGCACGACACGCCACAAGTTAGGATATCATCCCCACCATCTGGATGTGTGGCGGTCCTCCACAGTGCGGTTTTCAAGAAGCTTTCTCCCTCGTACTACAAAGCTGTGGAATGAGCTTCCTTGTGCGGTGTTTCGGGGACGATACGACATGGGTACCTTCAAAAAAAGCGCGTACACCTTCCTTAAAGGCCGGCAACGCTCTTGTGATTCCTCTGGTGTTGCAAGAGAATGTGGGCGGCGGTGATCACTTAACACCAGGTGACCCGTACGCTCGTTTGTCCTCCTATTCCATAAAAAAAAAAAAAAAAAAAAAAAAAAATATTTAATAAAGGGCCATACACAAAATGAGGGTGATAACGTTAACTCGGTAATAGAAAGGAAAATCCAAAAAAGACTTAGATAATAAGAAGTGCTAAGAAAACTGGTAATCCCTACAAGGTATAAGAAATGTACTATTTAGACTTTTAAATGGTGTTAAAGGCTGAACTTGACGCCATATAAAATTTTCTGCGTAATTTAAATCTGACGCAACGATAGCTGCACGCAGCGGTAATAACTTTGCAAAACGACACATAAAAACTACACAGCGTAGAAGCTTTGACCATGATGAAAAGCGATCTGCAAGCGACTCGATCAAGTTTTCTTCAATAAATTCAGCGGTGACAAGAACATGATTCCTCTCTTCTGGAGGATGCGATACTGTCGATGGGTTGAAAGCGATGACTGGCCAATGATCTGGATTCAATTTAACCCATTCGGGACCACAAAACCAAAGCGGATGATCGATTATTTGTGTGGGGGTGAGTCCTCTAGATAAGCAGTCAGCAGGATTATCAATACCTGATACATGATAAAATGTATTCACGGGAAGGTTTGTATTTTAGTAACACGATTAGCCACGAACGTATCCCAACGGTGGGGCGAAGAATGCACCCAACACAAGGCAACCGTTCAGTCCGAAAACGCGAAAATTCTTTGAATATTTATGCGGTTATTGCAAGCTTCTATTACCTTGGTAATCAAGGTACTTAATACGAGGATTGCACAAAGCTCTAAACGTGCGAGTGATATGACTTTTTGAGGCGAAACTTTCGATTTAGCAATCATCAAATGAAATTCATTCTCACGCAGACCGACGCTATCTCTAACATGGAAGTAAACTACGCCACCATAGGCCTTTTCACTTGCGTCTGAAAATCCCACTATGGTTATAATGTCACCTGTAACGATGCCTACATGCCGTGGAATCTTTATTTTCAATATATATATATATATATATATATATATATATATCTTTATGCCCAATCACATTCACATAACCAAAGTTGTTTAATGTTTGTTTAAAGTTTTGCGTATAGTCCTACAGGAGCTACGAAACCCATATTCTAGCAACACAAGATAAAATAGTGCGCTTTGTACAAGACTCTGCGGGTGTACTAATTTTAAGACCAAAGCAGACTGTAGTGGGAGACCAACATAAGCCTAGTACCTTATGTGGTTCAGAATCATCGAACTCCTTAACTGAAGAGAGACGATGAGACGGCGGAATGGAGTTTAAAACCCTTTGTGAGTTGCATGTCCATTTTACGAGATCAAACTGAACTGCCTTAAAAAGAGCAATTACTTCGGCAGCGGTACTAATAGCTTCTAATCGACACTATACACAAAGTCATCTGTATATAAACCTGTATCTACTGTCTCCTTTGCTCGCGGGTAAGACGCGCCTTCGTCCGAAAGTAGCTGCTTGACAGTACGAAGGGCGTGGAATCGACTAGACGTTAGTCCGAAGCAAACGCGGTTGAATTTATATGTCTTCAAAGGTTCTTGCGGGGAAAAGCGATATAAAATACGTTAAAATCTGCGATCACATGGCCGAATCCCAATACAAAGGAACATTTGACGTATGTCAGCGGAAAAAGCGATGCGGTATAGGCGGAAATTGACCATAATACTAAATATGTTTCCTTGAAGATTCTGACCACTAAATAAAATATCATTGAGAGATACTTGTGTAGTAGTTTTAGCACTAGCGTCTAAGACAACGCGTAACCTTGACGTGACCTTGTCCTCTCTTATAACTCTATGATGCGAAATGGTATAAGACGGTAAGCTCTGTGTTACGTCTGTATCTGGAAGTACTGGCGAAATATACCCCTTTTCTAAATACTCGAGTATGACACTGTCGTAAGCTTCCTTGAGCTTAGGCGAAGATAACATCTACCGTTCTAAGCAATAGAAGCGCGATGTTGCCTTTTGCAGTGAATCCCCTAATGATAAAACATCTCCTTTGAATGGTAGTGCGACTTCGTAACGACCGTCTGCCTGGCGGGTTGTAGTTTTACTATAAATTTCTTCACATGCCACGTCATCTGGGCACATTTGATGCGGAGCGTCTATCTCTTCTATCTGCCAAAATTTCCGCACGGCAGCATCAAGCGGATCTTCTGAGCAACAATTCGATACTGACAAGCAATTATCAATACAAGCAGGGGCAGAACCGACGATGACATAACCTAGAACTGTTTCTAGAGCGACGGGTGAAGGGGAATCAGGCTGACCTTGAACCTTGTGGGACAAAAGAAGGTGAGGAAAGACTGAAGCTCCAACTAGCAAATCAATGTCTCCTGGAATAGAGTAACTATCGTCAGCCAGAGGTAAATTATTAAAATTAATTAAGGCTGAATTATTAACCGACACGGTATGTAAGCGTTCAGTTATCTTATCTACTACGAATGAATTCATATCGAAGCATACACCTAGATTGAACCTGGAAAAGAATTTAATCATGACTGAACTGTCGATCGATTTAGTTAGAGCTCCAATTCCCTTGACTACGGAACACCTGGTCTTCTGGTTTGGTTTCAAACCCAATCGATGACACAGACTGCGACTGATAAAATTGCTCTGTGAAGCACTATCGAGTAAAGCGCGAGCTCTATGTTCCCAGCCGTGAGAGTCAAATACAACGACGCGTGCGGTAGCTAATAAAACTGTACTATGAGTACGCGGAGCGGAATGAACACTATTCAAAAAGGTGCACAATGTCACATCTTTAGCGCTGGAGCATTGTGTGTCCGATTGGTCGACGCCTAAGTTTGATGACGATGACGCTGTGTGGCTGACTTTCGCGGGAGCTACATAACGATTACTTTCGAAATGCAACAGCGTGTGGTGTCTTCCTTGACACTTGCGACAGAGCGATCCAGAGTTACATTTCAAAGCAAGGTGACGTGAACTCAAGCAGTTTATACACAAAGAATTTAATTTTACAAATTTAAATCGTTCCATGGGGTTCATCTCTTGAAACTTAGTACATTTGTACACTTGTTCATGGTACGACTTACACAGTGAACAAGGGCGCGATGAGGAATCACTAGTATTGACATATGTGTGAGTAGCTTTATTTTGTTTTACAGTCGCATCGCTACGCGATTCTTGATGATTCTTAATTAATGAATCACTGTTTGAAGTGCGCTGCAATATCTTAGCGTGATCACGAACAAATGAAAATAAGCTTTCAAACGATGGAATTTCAGGTCTACGATTTTGTACCTCGAAAGCGCGGGCGGTCTCCGGATCGAGTCTCTTCAATGCGGTATACAAAAATATAAAATCAGCGAGTTGATTGAACTTCAAGTTATTTAACGCCGAAACAGAAGTAGCGAACTTATCAAGAAATTGTTCATGACCTGTAATACTAGCAGAAGTTAAAGGTTTAAATGCGAATATTTGATCTAAATAAGCGGAAGCGAGCGAACGTTTGTCTTCGTATTTGTCTATTAAAGTTTGAAGAATAATGCCATAATTCTCATAATTCTAAACACCGATAGTAAGTTTGAATGTAATCTACCTAACAAGTAATGTAATTTCTCGGAGTCAGTGAGAGTGCGGTTATCATGAACAGTGATTTTGTAAGCAGAGTAAAATAATGGTCAATTTTTAACATCACCATTAAACTGACACAATTGAATAGGCGGTAATTTTGGGCGATCGCGACACACTGTCGACAAGTCTTGCACTTCCGATGAAATAATTCTCGCGGTATGTTTGACACGACTATACAAATCTTCGAAAGCACACAATGGTTGTATGTTAATTGTGTACTTGGTGTTTATAGTCATTTCCAATAAATTAATTTCATCTAAAATGTTCTCGAAATCCAATCGCAAACGATCTACGGTTTCAATATCAACTAAAAAACATTCTTTCGCGGATTGTGCTAATAAATCTTTAGCCCTCTCTGCTACTTGTTGAACTCGAGAAAACAGTACATTCTTCTTAGTGTGTAAAAGCAACAATTTATTTTCACAAGCCATTTTAAATTTGTAAGTATATATGTATGCAAATACGTAGGTGAACAAACTAAATAATATTAAAGTTAAATACAATTAAGTAAACAATATAAATATCAATAAAGGATAAGCAATCTATCATAACTCGTTAACTAATATTCAATGTTAACTAATTAGGTTCAGTATGAGTCAGAACGAATGACCACTTTCAGATGATCTACCGACGCCGCGTATCTATACCACGCTACGGGTCAGTACTAAACTGGTCATGCATTCAACAATCGTAGATTGCTTAGCGATAGGAACTATTGTTCGACAATATAATTACCTACAGGCCAAGCCTACAGGTGTCTTAGCTATGATTTAAACTTGATATTAATATTTGTTTAAGCGGAGCGTAGGTAGGTATTTCACAGCGTGTGGCGAGATTTTATACCTACTTCGACAATGCGGTTATATTAAGTCGAAAGCGATGTCTTAATTAATACTTTTTACATTAAGCGGGATAAATATCTACGAAATAAGAAGCGAATTAAATACCTATTGTATTAAAGCGGATTATATTCCTACGAAACGAGAAGCGAATTAAGTATTAGATTATAGCGGGTTTCAACAACTATGTAGGTTACAATACCGATCACTCGCGAACAATATATTAACCTATTACTTTTGAGAATTTAAGTATTTAATTAAGTAACGATCCGGGTCGATTCAGGACCAGAAAAAAAATGATGTTGCGGAATTTGTGGACTGTATGCGCTGGTTCAAATTAAGGAAGTAGGAAATAACTATATACTTCAATTAGGATTATATTGTAATATGGCGGAAGGAAGGCAACGTACCTATCTTGTTTGATGAGCTCGTTCTGTCTCCAGCTGATCTCCAAGTAGGTAACACTATGACTAAAACTTGACATATACACAGGTATTTAATTATTTTATAAAGTTAGTGCGGTGATTGCGCGAATCTCAATATAATGTGTGCGGCGGCGCAGCGGTGTCACTCAGCGGCACTTCGAAGGCAATAATGATCGTCCTTCGATTCATCTCGCGTAATTAGCGGATTTGAAGGCTTTTGCGAACGACTAGCGCCATCTCTGTGGCCTTGTACGCTGCCATTAGGAAATGGAATATAAGAGCGGTAAAGCGGATACTGAAGGAGGAGTAGGATAATAGGAAATAAATATATATAATATAAATACATATATTGCGCGCAACCATGTATAAGTTAAAGTGTAGATAACTTACAAATTAGGTATAGTTTAATTTATTATAGATGCACGATATTATAATATAGTTTAAGAGCGTAAACTCGCCAACAAACTGTTGCAACAGTTTGGCGATATGTAAAATTTAAGTACCAACTGTGCATACTTTAATAATTAAACAAATTAAAAAAAAGCAATGAAAACCAATAACATATATGGTAAAAGAAAATGGAACTATATATTGCCTAAAATCGTAAATGACTTACACATTCTATTATAGATACCAGTAATACAAAATCATTGTTTTTAGGTCGATGTAAGACACATTTCTTGGGAATGAGTAGCGCATAGCCTAGGAATCTAATTGTCTAATTTTTTCATTATTTCTATTGTTTTTCCTTGTTTTTATTTTTTGCTTTGTCTTTGTTAACTTAAAAAAAAACAAAATAGTGAAATAAGGAACAATTACTTTATTACAAAACTCATTTAAGTTAAATATTGTTTTTTTTTTTAAATATGACATACGACACAATCACTTTAGAACGAAACTTGGTTAAAAGTCATTAACTGCGCTTAATTATTTATTATAAACAATAATGTTATAATAAGACGTATTAAATAACTCTATTTAATTCTATCAAATCAAGTGATTACAATCATATTAAACTATTTATCAAAAAATAATTTTTGTTCTTTTATGATTTATCATTGCTCTTATAATGAAGTTGTAAATTCATTTTCATATTGATTAAATCAGTAAGTACCTTATGATGGAATTCATTATCCCTCTTTTATTATTTGAGTGAATTTTGTTATCTTAAAACCAATAGATAAATATTGGTGTTTTAGCTCAGGAATGAAACGCAGATGAGTGCAACGGTGGATAACGCGCGGGGTGGGCTGCTTCGACCGGACGATTCGCTTGGTAGTCGGTCACTTAATTTAACTAAACTATATTAATAAATAACAAAATAATTCACTCAACTAAGTTATGGTAGAAAGCTGAAGCTATATGAAACGCATCGGTGTCGCATACTCATTTGCACATGCAGAAGGTGTGCGCACACTAGATGCCAAAAATGCTAACGCTACTGAACTTATCCAGCCAAGTAGTCTCTTTCGAATGGGTGGTAGTTTTTGACGTTCAATGAGTGATTTTAAATCCTATTTTGAATAAAAATATTTGAATTTGAATTTAAATTTGAATTTGAATTAGTCGAGCATAACTTCGCAGGAGATTTTGGTCATCTGTGACGATAATTGATAATATTTTTACTTGTATTGTCAATGTTAAATAAACTTGGATCCTACAATATGATCCAGATGGAATGGAAAAACCGCCACGGTAGTTCAAAGTCGAAAAATTAGTATCCAAGTTCATGGCCACTGTTTTTTGGTATTGTGAAGGGATTTTGCCTTTCGATTACATTCCTAAAAAAACTACGATGAATGGCGATTGTTATGCCGCATTGCTGACAAAAGTGCGTGAAGTGGTATCCTATTTTTGATGTCTTATTTCATTCAGCGGGATTTGCAATGCGTGCCCAAGATTAATCTGTGTTTGAAGAAATTAACTACCCACCTACCCCCCAGTAATTATTTTTTATTTTCTAATGTAAAGAAAGTGAAAAGAAAAGAAAGTGAAAGACCTCCGAAGGTAATGATTTCCGAGTGAAGAAGAGATGAAGACGGCAGTTGACGAGCATTTTCAAGGCAAAGACAGCGAATATTTTTCAACTGGGCTAAAAGCAGTTGAAAATGTAAGAAATGTATAAAAGGAGAGGAGACTTTCATAGAAAAAATATTTTTTAAATATTTTAACACCATTATTAATACCTTACGCTTAAAATTTTTTAGCCGCCCCTAGTTATGTTGTAAGTTAGCTATATCACACAGAAAGGTAGAAAAAGGCGGAACTATAGACGGTGGCTATCGGTAGGAAGGGAAAAGGTCTGGCAGTTCGTCTGGATATAGCGAAGGTTATTGATTGTGTTTGGCACAAGGTGCATCTCTCAAAACTTCGATCATTTGGGCTTCCCTAGAATTTATGCAAGTGGACCTCCAACTTACTCAATGGGTGCAGAATACAGATCGTTATCGATGGTTATTGCTCAAACCCGAAGCCAATGAACGCCTGAGTGCCCAGAGGCTGTGTGCTATCTCCTACACTGTTTGTTCTACTTGTTTCTTATGTATGTCAATGATATGTTGGACACTATTAACATATTACATTGCTATGCAGACGACAGTACTGGTGATGCCGTATACACGAGCCATGCAGGTGTATCTCGGGAAATTGTTGACCAGTGCCAGATGAATCTTGTGTCTTCCATCGAGTCTCCTCTCTTGAGAAGGTCGCGGAATGGGGTAAAATGAACCTTGCCTAATTTGACCCCCAGGATACTCAGGTTTGCGCGTTTACTACAAAAAGAAACCCCATTTGTCGTATCACCGCTCTTCGACAACACCTCCCTTAAAGCCTCATCCAGTATCGGAATACTAGGTCTCGAAATCTTGAACGAATGCCAATTCTGCAGTCATCTGGAAGGCAAAGCCAAATTGGATTCGAAGAAGCTGTGCGTCATTAATGGCAATCATAAGCATGGCAATTCTACAACCCGGCCCACATTCTAGCGCTCTTAGAAACGCACGTCCGCCCACATATAAAATATTGCTGTCATCTCTGGTCTGGCGCACCCCAATATCAGCTCGAACTATTTGACAACCCGTGCAACACAGGGCTGCTTGAATTGGCGGGAAACCAGTGCTCTGTGAACAGTTCGATCTTGTTGTGTATCTTCATTGTTTCAAGAGAGCTCGGATGATTTGTAGATAAATCTCCATGCGAATACTCGGCGTCAAGTGGAAGCTATGCAGCAGCGAGAGTCCCAGAGGTCCATTCCCTTTACCTCCACCACAATCCCGTAGGTCTACCCCGTCCTGTTCGTCTCGTCCCTTATTATCATAAAAAAAAGGAAAAAAACATTGAACTCACTATTCCTCACATAAAAGATCGCTTAAATTTTTTAGAATTTGTCTGTTGTATATTTTGAACAATAAAAAAAAGATGATATGTGCTTGTCGCACGCGCGACGTGAGGAGGCGAGAGGCAAGAGCGGCGCCGCGGCGAGAGGACACCGATTCAAAAATAACAATAATCATTACTAAAATTAGATTTATTAATTAGATCGTATTAAATACGCAATTATTTTTAAACTATTTAGTGCATATTATACATATTGTTTTGGAATAGTGTTTTTGAAGTCGGTGGCTTTTTTGTTAAATTTTTTTGTACTTATTTTTACATAATTATTTTACTTAATTTACATTTACTTTTTTTGAATTACTCGTGTAAGGCAAGTAATTTATGTTTGACGTTTTAGTATTTTTGTTGCAAAGCTTAACATATAATTGTAATTGATACGAACTGTAAATCAATGAAGCTGCAAATGTTTATTTAAAACTGTGGCAATGAGTTGGCACTTCTTCTTATTAAAGCTCAACCTTTTCTAAAGTGGTGGTTAATGTGTAAAGAAAATAAAACTTATGAAATTCATAAGTGTTCCTTGACCTACATAAATAAAGTGATTTTCTTTGGTATATATTACATTAAACTATGAATGAATACCAGGATCTTCTAGAGTCTCTCAAAACCATCCACCAAATGATCGCAAGACCAGCCAATGAATTAAGAAACTCTGAACTGCCCTCATATTAACTCCCGACGTTATTACATCAGTGACGTCACCAAAATCTTTTTTATAACAATACATGCAGGAAACATCCTTGTCGGGTAATTATCTTTATGCACAATTTGTCGCGATTAACAATGCGACGTCCTCCCTTGAGCGTGTTCCTTCGGGACCCTTTGTTCATGCCATTAGTCGGTTCGTCTGATAGCGTTCATTTGCAATTATTTCAGAAATATTTAAATTGACTTTACATATTAAGGTATTCTTGTAATTACAGTTGTTCAGTGTAAAAAGTTTTTAGTATTTCTAAGGCTTACATTAAACATTACTTTATTAGCCTGTTGCCTATTTCTATGAATAAACTTTTATGTATAATTTAAAATTTTGTAAATGCTATTTTATCATTTATTCGTATATTAAATATATAACTAACCAACTTAGGCTCAACAAAAAAAAAACTGGGGCAGCTCTTATCGTAATCATAAGAAATTAATTCCGACATCTTGGTAAATCAGAAATAATGAAATTTGTGCGTATACGATAGTATTAGTACTACTTTTCTTTTAGATAGCGTTGGTAGCTTTAGACATTGTTGTGTGTGTGGGGTGGTGTATTCTAATGTTGTCATTAATATTGTACTTTTTTTAAAGCTGTATCATCATCATCAGCCGGAAGACGTCCACTGCTGGACAAAGGCCTCCCACATCTATTTCCACGACGATCGGTCCTGCGCTGCCCTCATCCAACATATTCGTCGGTCCATCTTGTGGGGGTCTACCAACACTGCGTCTTCCGGTACATGTTCGCCATTCGAGGACTCTACTGCCCCAACAGCCATCTGTCCGTCTAAATATGTGCCCTGCCCACTGTATAATATTTTTATTTTATTTTATCCAATAAAATTGAGGGTTACCATCAAATGCTCATCTGGTTCATCCATAAATTGCAGAGTTATCTAACTAACTAACAAAAAAATATAGTCGAATTGTAAATTATTGATAAAACTCACATCAAAAAAGTATAATATTATTTTTTTACATATAAAAATATACATATTGTATTTTGAAAAAGTCAGAATTGGAGGAAGACACGTTTTTCTGCCAACTAAAATAAAAAACTGGACTTCATTGTATTAGACTGCATGAAGCAGTAATGTGTAAACATTACTGTGTTTCGGTCTACAGGGCGCCGTAGCTAGTTTAATTACTGTGCAAACGAGACTTAACATCTTATGTCTCAAGGTGACGAGCGCAATTGTAGTGCCGCTCTGAATTTTTGGGCTTTTCAAGAATCCTGACCGGCAATGCATTGTAATGGACAGGGCATATCAATTACCATCAGGTGAACGTCCTGCTCGTCTCTACCCGTCTTTACCCATATACGGGTATATATATATATATATATATCATGAAATGGTTGATAGAGCTACGTGTTATCATTCAACCCTAGGCTGAGTGAATACATAAGTTATAAGAGCATGACTTAAGTCGCGAGGCGCTACTTAGCGTCACTACTGAACAGATCGGTCTAGCCATACTCCTGCATCCTGTGACAGAGCCTCATATTGCTCCTGTCAGGATATAAGCTGTGTACTGCAAGATTATTTCTCACTGTTTATGTTCACGCCAAGCGGGAAATGCCGTGTCTGTATTTGATATAAAATTACGATAGGAAAACACAAATTATTTAAAGAATGATAATAATATGTAAGCTTTAACTTTATCATGCTTATATTTATTGTAATATGAAATGCCTATTAGAATATTGAATAAAACTATTTTTGTGAGGATCCAAATACTATGGAAGGACCAATTCCTTGGCTATGAGCTGAGATTTGTTGATTTTGATATTTTCTTATGGCAACAGGGGCACAATGACCATACATGGTCGAAAGTGATCCCATTCACCGCCATACAATCTCTCTTATAACACCAAAGGAATTACTTTGTTGCTATCCAGAGTGGAAAGTTGTACTTTAGTTAAGAATTAATCATCTCATGGTTGCCTATAGACTCCCCGAAGGGAAGTTGTCTTTAAATTTTTATGTGGTGGGAAGAAACATATTATAGTAATGAATAATGAAAAATCGACTTCTATCCGCCCAGTCGAGCAGTAACAAGCGGCACGACCGTACCATCCTTTTATCGAAGCAATTCAGGCCATTTTCGACCCGCTATAACCGTTGTGGATAAAATAATAAGCCTCATTGATGAATTCAGTAAGAAAGCAGACTTTGTATGAACACGGCATATTACACAAATTAAATTTGTAAACCACATTTTTTTACGATGCGGGATTCGAAAATTCGAGTTCGAGAAATCGAACGGTTGGCTCAGTGGAAAAGATCGCGGTACTCGACTTGCTTCGGGTGTTATCAGCGTGCTGTGCGAATACGGTCGGGATTGGGTGCCGGGCGAGTGCCGAGTGGTCAGTCAGGGAGGAGCTATCGAGCGAAACGGTTGTGTCGCACGCGCATGCCGGGAACTCCACGTTGTTATTACATTATCATAAGTCTGTGTGAAGTGTACCTATCATTACAATTGTAACGTTTATAAGACTGTACATCAGGTAACCTGCTGTCGTGTTCAATGTTCACAATAAAATGGACAACCACGAAGATCCTGACGATGTGACCGGCCCTGCACTGTCATCAGAAGTGGGATAAAGAATTCAAGCCTTAAGCATTATGATAAGACTTAAATGTCCCGCTTTTGATTGCGACGTACAAGAGATCAGCTATATAATTCAATTATGGTATTCGGTGTAATTGCCCATATCATTTTCGAGGGTTACGTGTTGTGTGAAATTTACTGTTTTTTTGCTTTGCAACTCACCCAGTTGCTTGTAAGTAAACGTAAAAAGAAGTGAAAAAAGTGGTCTAAAAAACACGACGTTTTCGTATCAAGTGGTAGTTTGAGGATTTGAATATGTTGGCTTTGATATATTAACAGTGAATTATATTTTTTTTCAACATTTTGGGGTGGTTGCAGACGGCCGTTGGGGCAGTCAAGTCTTCGAATGGCGACCGCGTGCCGGAGGGCGCAGTGTTCAAGTGAAGCATCGTGTGGCGTGACGTTTGCTGTGTTTTCCATGGCGAGAGATTTTTAATTGATGCAGCAGTTAGATCTTTTGCTCAAACAATTTTAGTAAAGTTCAAATAAGTAGAGATAGACATGCATAGGCATGTTTAAATGCCGGAAAATCTGGCTGTTGTTTTGAGAATTACAACAATAAGGGAAATTTATTCTTGCGGTCAGGATAAGTTCATAATCAGATGATACGTATTCCATAGATGACGGACACCAAACGCCCAAGTGAGGTAGTGTTTCACATTATGGGATACCGTAGAGTTCACTCAGACATGCGATCCTGTTATACGGGAACTGTCCCAGGGGATCAGTACAGCTATTAGTATGATGGATGTTACGCCTTATTTACGCTTGCCATCTCAGCTTACAAACCTGACGAACATACTGAGCAAGACCCCGCTTACCTCGTGTAAGCGGGGTCTTGCGCAGTATGTTACTATGGGTACTGGGTACTATATTTTAACTATATAGCCGAGCAAGTAGATATATTCTCGTTATTTATTATATCATATGATGTTCGTTAGGATGAGTTACACTATTTTATTGGGCCTGTAAAATTTGTTGTAAGTGTGGCTGAAATAAACACATAAACATTATTTTGCAAAAATAAAATTAACTCGCATCTTATCCTCGTAAAGTACCGATAACATTTCAAGAAACTCTTTTGATAAAAGTAATTTCAGATCGTGAATAGATGTCAGACGTGAGAAATATAAAAGTTTATATCCAGCGAGTATTCCTCGATAACTCGTTACATTGCCAATACATCGCCGTGAGAGAAATATCGAAGCCCCCTAGATAATATTATAATAAAACAACTTATTATAAAATATTATTTACAAGAAGAAAGACCTAAGAGTATAAACATAACTGTATAAAATTATGTCAAAGTATTGTTATTTATTTAAAAGTTATAATGATCATCAAGGAGTACAATATTAAATGGGGAACAATTAAAACTTGTAGACTCTACTTCGTTTCATGGAATCGTATTAGATGAAAAACTTCAATGGGGTGCTCATATTGACACAATCTCAAATAAACTCAGTGCTGCTAGTTTTGGGTATCAGAAGAATTAAAAATCCTATACATACAACACAGCAAGTTTGATTTATTTCAGTTATTTCACAAAGAAGCCGATTTTTTTTATATGAGAGGGGGCAAACGGGCAAGAGGCTCACGGGATGGGGAGAGGTGAGGCAACCGCCCATGGACATTCGCAACAACAGGTGTGTCAAGAAATGCGTTGCCGGCCTTTAAGGTAGTATGCTTTTTTCTGATTTAGAAACAAAATTTTTTGTTTTGCAAAAAAGGGCGCTTAGGGCCATCTTTAATCTGAATTATAGAGAATGTTATAGAAATCACTCCAAACAAATAGATATTTATAAAATAGCTTACCAATTCATTTAAAAAAATATGGATGGTTTATAATAGAAGGTACTAGGTAGGAATACATTCAAAATAAAGATACAATAATACATGCTATCAACGCAAGAAATAAGAATAAAATAGTTTGTATATCTCAGTGTACAATTATTGTTTAATACAATTCTAAATAATATTACATCTCCAACTCCTGCTTAATTCAAAAAAATATAATAAACCGCCTTATACAAAGACACTGACTAAAACTTATTTTAACAAAACACAACCGACTTCAAAACCACTATTCCAAAACAACAGATATAATGTGCACTAAAAAGTATAAAAATAATTGCGTATTTTTATACAATTTAATTCTAGTTATGATTATTGTTATTTGTGGAGTCGGTGTCCGTCCGCCACGACCCGCTCTCGCCTCTCGCCTCCTCACGACTCAAACACATCTCACCTATATTTATGTATGTAGTAACAAACCTATCTCGGATGGCACCGACTCCAAAAGTTACAATAATCGTGAATAGAATTAGATTAATTAATTAGATTGTATAAAAATACGCAATTATTTTTAAACGTTTTGGTCAATACCATACCATTTAGTGGTGAAACTGCTAATTTTCACTATAACTTAGTTTTCAATTCCTTCTGTGAGGAATTCGACAGGAATTTTACCCCAGAAACGGTAACAGTAAACAACAAACATTGTTTTCATGATTGGGCAACAATGTATATCCATAAAAGTCGTAAACGCTTATATGACCTTTATTATGAGAAACATTACAATAATAGTGAACAATTTTAAATATAATATGTAAAAAAATCCAAGCTCTTTAAAGTAAAAACAGTAATAATAAAGTAAAAGCGACTTGAAATGTAATTAACAATGAAACTGGTAGATCGAATTACGGTAACACCTCTATCTGTTTAAATATTAATAAAATAAATATAAATAAAACCATAAAAGTCTTAAATTTTGATATTCGTACGTATAGCAAAGTGGATGATAAATTTACGAATCACTCAATATCGCGCCAACCGATTTCGATGATTCTTTTTTTATTGGAAAGCATATACTTTAAAGATAGTTTGGTTAGGTTCTGATTACGGAATCCATGACAAAGTAACGGAAAACTGTCTGTAATCAAATTGCAAAGTACTTACGTTCATTGCTGCATTGAAAAATTTAGTATATTTACACATATTTAGACAAATTGTTAGTTAGTGTACTTCTAATTCACTAAAAATCATTAAATAAAAAAAATAAAAAAACAACCGCCTTCAAAAACACCATTCCAAAACGATAGTGCACTAAGAAGTATAAAAATAATTGCGTATTTTTATACAATCTAATTAATTAATCTTATTCTAGTTACGATTATTGTCATTTTTGGAGTCGGTGTCATCCAAGATAGGTTTGTTACTACATACATAGTTATAGGTGAGATGTGCTTGAGTCGTGAGGAGGCGAGAGGCGAGAGCGGGTTGCGGCGGAAGGACACCGATTCCAAAAATAACAATAATCGTAGTAAACTAGAATTAGATTAATTAAATAGATTGTATAAAATACGCAATTATTTTTATACTTTTTAGTGCACATTATATCTATCGTTTTGGAATAGTGTTTTTGAAGGCGGTTGTTTTTTTTGTTATACTCAACATAATATAATTATTATAATAATCAGTCTTAGTCTTATTCCCGTAACACAAGTTGAGTTGAGTTAAGGTGACCTTATGTCAAAAAGTTAAATGTTCGTATTCTTGTATAGAAGAATATATGAGATCCTCGCGCACATTATTGCAACATCGCGTATAACTGGCCTTTACCGATAATTTCTATAAGATATTCAATATCAGATGAATAAAATACTGACGAAGACCAATTCAACTGATATCTGTAATTAAAAAGTAACTCCAACTATGTTAATGAATTCTAGAAAAGTTTTCCGTTCAAGTGAAAACTGGAACAGTAGAAATATTGCAGATCTTTGAAAATTTCAATTCGTTTTAAGTTTCAATAGTTGGGGTTTTGTTTGACATCGCTTTCATGCTGCAGTTATGAGTTTTGTAGGAAATCTTTATGGAAGTTAATGAGTTTAACATTGCTAATATTCATGAATAATAATAATATATAACCAATTGGTGCAAGATTGCAATTTTTATAGGATTTGTACTTTTTTAAATGTATAAGTATCCCAGCAAAAAGTTAATTATAAATGCTCAGATAAAAAGGAAACACATTGTATGTGAAAAATCAGAACTATGTTTTGATGCATAAGGATTCTCCTATCTGACACAGGGGTGTCATACTCAGTGGGTGCAAGAGGTGCCCTATTAGCGGCCACGGCTCAACGTTGAAGACCCGACGCAGATGCAGGAAGATGAGACCCTGGGGCGAACACTACCTACAGCTGGGACCGATGTCCCAATCTAAACCCTAAAATGTATAAAATGATAGCATTTTATTTGGCGAGTTGCGTTGCAACATTTTTTCAGATTAAAATTTATCGAATTTATTTATTATATTTATTGATTTTGCCGGAACCATCTGTTCTGGAAAAATAACATAACAGATAAATACGTAGCTGGAAACAATATTTCAGTTTTTTTTCTTTTTTTTTTAAATGTACAAATACTACATCTACACAAATTTGATCACCTGTTTATACTTATTGTATGTGAAAACACTACAAATTTAAATATTATTATATTAAAAAGGATTTAAAGCCACTTCTTGAACGTCAAAAACTACCCGAACCCATTCAAAGTAGTGTGCCTTAGAAATTAGAATAGAATAGAATAAAATAAAAAATTATTGATAACGAACACAACACCACCACACAATTATTAAATAACAAACCAGAATGAGTAATAATTTCTTAGAAATAACTAATAATACCAATTAAATAATACAATGTATTACTTAAAACTAAAAATAAGGTACCGACTGTGCGACAGTGAATGTCACCAAATGGAGCTAACTCAGTAATAAGCTACACTGACGTGGCGTCAACGTAGTACTGGGTTTTGGGTTAGAAATTAGAAGAAATTTAATTTCTTTAAGATATATGCAGTATTGTACAGCTTAATTTATAATTGTAACTGTAATAATAACAAAATATGTATAATTTAGATTATTTACCTATATTGTATAAAATGTAATGCTGCTTAGGTACTGAAGCATACATATAATTATATAAGTTACCTATTTGTTATTTATAATAATGAAATATACATAAATTAAGTATTTGTAATTTGAAATTTTTGTAAAAAGTTTTTGTAATATTGTAATACTACCGTGTTACTACCGACTGTTATTACTTGTATTTCTATGTTTTACGGGAAACATACAACTGAATGAATTATGATAATAAAGAAATTTCAAATCAAATCAAATTTATAATTAAATCGATTGAGGGCTTTCGCTCCATTCCCAGTCTGTGGTGTCATTAAGAAAGTCTTAGTCTTTGTCTTATATTACTTATGAGAATATTTATATATATATATATATATACAAATCATTTCCTATTATTAATTATATATAAACCTTCACCACACAAACATTATTTAAGAATAAACTACGATTAGGAGATGATAATTACTATTGTTAAAAATATTAAAACCATAAGTCTAGTTTAATTCCATAGACAATGTTAGTTCTCTCTAATATGCCTCCTCTTTGTTCAGTAAGTTGTGAATCGATTACTAACGTGTTTAACATAAAGGATCAGCCAGCCAGTTGATCTTCAACAGTTGACCGGTATGGTTGCCTTCTAATACCATATTGGTACATTAAGTGAAGTAATATAAGAAGTAATTGTAAATTATTATAAAGCACTAATTGTGAAGACAACGTTTTAATTGTACGACCTAAAACTATAATAATGATGATAAATCAATGAAGAATCTGGGTTAATTAACTACAACAAGTATTTATTGTTCTGACAACTGCAATAGCGACATAGGCCAACAGGTACTACAGAACTCTAAACAACAAAAATTAAAACGTTATAATGAAAACTTCAAAAACAAATCAGTAACAGCCCGAAAATATCACGACGTACCTACCGGAAATGAAACTGCATACCGTACTGACGCAACAGTACTAGCGCGAGGAGGTGAACGAGGAACGGGAATCTGGCCTCACGTGCCAGCGAGGTCCAGAGATAATGTGGCCGTGTAGTATTTCACATTGTTGCAAATGTGAATGACACATCGTTAGCAACACTTATCGAGAGACATCAAGCGTTCTTCACGATTCCAGTAAGGCACTGACTTCACAAAACCCACTCACAAAATGCCAATCATTCGATTAAGCTGTTTTCGGGAAAGGCTTACTATTCTTCTCCGGGGACATTGATTTATTGCTTCTTTTATTACGGGACTATTATTTATTTAAAGATATTCTGAATCAATTCAGTATCGAAATTCAACCATATATTACTGATGTGAATTGATTGAATACATTTTTATTTTGATTGAATTTTATATAACCAGTTATTGACGCTCATGATATTATTATAAATGTTAATGTGTTTTATTTTTGTTCTTAATTTACCGAAATACCAATGATAATCATTATAATATTATAATAATCTGCATTTGAGATGAGAAAACAGAAGTCGTGGTCACAAAATATTATAAAATATAATATGGATATAGATATAATATTTAGATATAGTAGATCATCCACATATAATGATATTTTTGGATGTTACCACAGAACAGTTAAGTTTAAAGAGGATCTAACCGCTGTGGGTATCAAGCGCTAAGTCTTGTGTCGCGGCCATCGTTACCCCATACTTAGGGTAACCAAATAATCGTTATATAATATAATAAATAATAATCTGCAGTAATGGAGTTTGAAAATCAAACAAAACGTTACATGCTCTACCGTAATAATAGTGACTTCACCTGGTCAGAACATAAAGCTGGTATTGTATAGGTGTGTGCACAAGATGTAATCTTGCGTGGTCTTCATCATGAATTATACAACTTGTAAGCTTAAAACAAAGTTTATTCACAAAGATATCTTAAACTATCAATACAGATATTTGTACAAAGACGAAATTCAGGCAATAAACTGAACAGGATAATATGAACACTGTAAGACACAAAGTGCTAGTATATTCGCCGTCGTTGGCCTGTTCCGTAGAGCCTGTAATCCATCGCATCGAGCGCGGCAGACGACCGGCCGGTGATCTGATTGCGTGCACTGAGTCGAACTGGATTATACCGGAGATAACTGCCTCGAACCGCTCGCTACTCGACCTACCCCTAACGGCTGTTGGATTAGTGGAGTTTCTACATTGAACAATTTGATGGATTGTTGGTGGATTAGTTTCACTGACTCAAAACCTGCTCTGATTTAAAAAAAAACTTAGTAAGCTCATCAAAGCAAAGCCTTAATAGTATTACTAATATTTATGTGAGTTTGTTTATTGAACGTATGCATGAAGCAAGAAATTAAGGTCCAGAAATGGATGAAAATCTACGATTCTAAAAATATATAAACCTGACAGTTTGAAATTGTGTTACAATTTCACAATTCTATATAAATTAAGACAATACTTAAATAAAGAAACACGCATACGTCTGTGTGTGTCCTAAATTTAATTATATGGACACCCTTTATGGCCCATGACTACTTAGAGAAACTAAAAACGCCATACAGCGCAGCGACTGCAGAATGCGTGCGCTGATTTTGATGGAATATTCCTTCCCGTAGTCACGTTACATCATACCTCAAAGAGGCTAAAGTACTCAATATGGACGGAAGAAGGCATTTACACCTTGCTGTATCTTTGGCATAATTGTTTTCAATACACCAGTATACTTATATCAAAAGTTATAATGGCTTGGACAGCATAAAGCTTTGAATATGGATCAGAGGTTCGCTTTTCGTATTTTAGCAATTCCTGCTGCGTTTCGGGAAAGTTTTAGGTAGCAAGCCACCAAGTGCTGGAATGATATGTCACCTCCACTTCAACTTAGTATTACTATTCAAAATTTCAAAATAAAAACTAATACTTACCTATTAGTGACATTTATAAACCTGCGTAACTCTATTTAATCTTATACCACTATTTTTATTAACATTTATTTATTGTTAATAAGCATATTTTTTTTAGATTTTACATGCATTTCTTTTTACGTTTTACTGCCTTTACAGCCTTTATTTACTGATTATTTTTTATTCAATTATATTCATAACTATAATTAAACAAATTACTAACAACTGCTACTCCATGAGTCAATAATGTAGGGGCTACTGAAAACCAGTACTACGTTGACGCCACGCCAGTGTAGCTTATTACTGAGTTAGCTCCATTTAGTGACATTCACTGTCGCACAGTACCTAATTTTTAGTTTTTAGTAATAAATTGTATTATTTAATTGGTTTTATTAGTTTTAAGAATTTATTACTCGTTCTGGTTTGTTATTTACAGGATTATTATTATTACATATTTTAGTACAGACTACGCTATGCCTAATTTGGGGCAAGATAATTTATGTAAAAGTGTGTCAATATTGTTATAATTATTTAATAATTGTGTTGTGGTGGTTTGTTATCAATAAATTTTTATTTTATTCTATTTCCTTGTTTGTTTGTTACAAAATGACATAGCGTACTTTTAAATAGATGCCGAGGAAGTCCCATACGAATATTAGGTCGGGTCTACGTACGTCGAAGGATATCAAAAGAGAGCTATGAAAAGAGAGAGAATAATTTGCAAAATGTAATCTGTACCAAAATTCATGAACGATGCGGGACTCAAACTCGCGCCTCTAGCGTTCCTTGCGAGTGCTCTTATCAACTGAGCCAACCTTTCGAGTGACGCATCGACCGAATTCTAGGTATGTCTTGTCTCTCTCAGGTTGTGGCTCCATCCAGTCCCCCATCGTCCATGAATTTTGCTACAAAATTGGTATTATATGTAAAATTTAAGCAAGCCTCCTCGGAAAATCCTTTCTTATAAGAAAGGATTTGAAAGGATGAAAATGTGAATTTCATTCGTGAGAACGATTTTGGTATCATTTTCAAATCCAAGATGACCTCTCAGCAAATGTATTATTGTATCCGTTACAATACAAATTACAACGTTTTCAAGATTGTTGGTTGGCTTAGATCGAATTCAAAATATTCATATTGTCAAATTTTAATTTCATTGATTGGTTTTTTTCTGATGTTTCACAATTCTCATACACAATAATTAAAGATACGAACCTATTTAACGCCGGTGAAGCCACGGGTACAAGTTAATATTATTATAATTGGTTCATCTCTACAATTTTAGACTTTCATGAATGTTAGTTTATTACAAAACCAAGTTTTAATGTGATGTAAGTAGTGAAATATCAAGGGAAACTATTTGTCTTAGTTTTGCCTGGAAACTCATTAATAATACAACATCGAATAATAAGAAATAGTCAAAAATATTTAAATCTACAAAGCCATATATATTTATTTAGGTCAAAGAAATAAATCTTAAGAGTGTCAAAATTTGTTTATTTACTCCCACTTCATACACTTTCTTAAGATAAATATGTATTCAGATTATTTTACACATGACTTAATAAATAACACTCCTTATATAAATTTATAAAACGTTTATTATTATTACGTAAGCATTATATTATCGAGTTTCACAATAATAATATCCACGACAACTCTATAAAGCTGCTTAAAAATACATTCAATTTTTGCTTTGTCAAAACTTGAACTATCCATTCATGAATAAGTCGACACTAACAAATACAGCTAACAAAACTTTAGCCCTACTGAGGAAAAACATTGGCTTTTTATCAAAATAAACTTTATTACAATCTGTTTGAGTACACTTTCCCTGTGCGAGTCAAGTAAATTTAGTTGTTTATGGTTGAATAAAATACGCAACATCCAAATAGATTTGTGTTCTCGCCCTTACTTCATTATAGAACAACTAAAGGGATCACGGCAGCCGTATTCTGGAGCCGGTCTGTTTTTAAATATTATTCTATTTTACCGAATCATTTGTGGTAAAGTAAAGCATTTAATGAAATCATTTATAATTATCTACCTGTTTGTTTATAGTTAATTATCGAGGTTAACCATTGACGTACAACATTCACCAGTGGGAGGCTCCTTTGCACAGGATGCCGGCTAGATTATGAGTATGCCGTATGCCGTGAAACAGTAATGTGTAAACATTATTGTGTTTCGGTCTGAAGGGCTCCGTAGCTAGTGAAATTACTGGGCAAATGAGACTTAACATCTTATGTCTCGAGGTGACGAGCGCAATAATTGTAGTGCCGCTCAGAGTATTTGGGTTTTTCAAGAATCCTCAGGGGCACTGCATTGTTATGGGAAGGGCATACCAAGTACCATCACCTGAACGTACTGCTCGTCTCTTCCCTTACTGTCATAAAAAAAAGAAAAAAATGTAGACCTCCAATCGTCTATTGGTCGTCGGTCGTCACAAATGTCAGAGTGGCGTTGTATATACCTACGTATTTTATTACGTAACTTATACAGATAACATTAAAACATTTATTCAAATTTCCATCTTATTTCGTGGCAGTAATGTTCACAGTTTATTGTATACGCTTATTATAAGTAGCAACATTACGTCACGCACGAGACGGATGCGAACACGAGACAAGAACATATGGTTTTATCAATTGAAAAATTAATTATTTAACAAAATGATTAGAAACGTGAAGTTAGTTAAATAATTTTGTTAATTTAAAAGGGTACTTACCTGAAATACGATCCTGCATCTTTTTCAAGGTTGGATATGCTGTTATTTGGACCGTTTTTCACTGAATGAATACCTTGTCATTCAAAACGCGGTCGAAACACAACTGAACGAAAACTCTACGTAATAGACGAGTAGTTTTGCTTCAGATAATTTTTAAACATGATTGTGAGTTTAGTTGCACGTCACTGAGGTTAACATATTTATTGCATATTAAGCAATATTATCACCATTCACTACCACCATACACGTGTTGTAAATTATAAGCATTTGAGCAACGATTAGCACATGCTTCATAATTATGTTTGTTAATCATATTTCAAATTTAAAAAAATGTTTGACAACAATGCCATTTTTATTCCTACAAAATGGCGCAGACACTTCTGAGATACTTTTTTCTAGCGACTTGTTCATATAAATATAATTTACTTATAACGGAACTGTAAAATGATATTCAGGAACAATTTAAAGAATTTTTAAGATGGTTTCATGACTTCCAGATAATATTAGACCCTGCAAATCTACAAAGAAACTTCCAAATTTTAACTCTTTAGTGTAGATACGCGGACGATCACAGGTGTTGAGTACATTGCACTCATTGTACGCCCGCTAACGGTGTGTTTGTATTTTTCCTTTCGGCTTCCTGTGGCACTTCTGAATTTTATTATGTGCTTCCTAGTGTTGTAACTGGAAATCAACGGCTTTCCACGATTGGTCAACATGATTAACACAACCCTTAGCCATACGGGGCCACACTGTTATATAACGACCTCCCGAGACAACGAGAAAGGTGACCTGTCATGGACCGTGATAAAAACAATTTTACTAGTGCTTCACGTTATAAAAGTAATAACTATCTATGAGTGATGCTGATGGCAACATTAGTTCACAATAAGTGAAGCTCGCCTGCTACAGTCAACACTACAGTGATACACACTATAATGTAAATGTGTTAAAGTAAAATATTTTAAAGGATTAAAACGCGTGTAATTGTAACTGTGTTTTATACATTAGATTTTTATTTTAGAAATATAGCAAATACCACCTCCGGGGCAATAAATGCCGCAAAACTTCATAGTAACAACTATGACAAGAACCTACTATCTTTGACTCATATCATCGGTAGTCCTTCTGAAAACTAGATCTGGAAAGATCTTGAAAAGTCGGGTTAACTAAAATAAATAAAAATTTACCTTTAACACAAAAATCTAATATAAAACACAGTTACAACTACACGCGTTTTAATCATTTAAAAGTGTTTTATGTAAATGTGTTACGCTCGCATTAATCCAAGAAAATACCATGTAAATGTGACTTACTTACTAAACAAATTATTAAATTTCTAAATTATCAGATGCACCTCGTAAGGCATAGGCAGTGAACAACAGAGGGGCAGACATTCAATATTTTCTTTCTTTTAAGTATAATTATAAGATTTGGTAACTTTTTTTCAAAATTAAATTTTTAAAATGCTTATTTTTTTCTATTATTTGGTTTCGGCTTTTAAGAGTTCTGGTATCTTATTATAGCTTTTAATTGAAATGAATAGGAATTTGGAAGGTTGGAGGCTGAAGGAATAATATTCATCAAAGAAATACTTTGTCATCATAAAGACAACTTTTTATGTGGTTCAACTATAAATATTACCATTCTCATTGTATAGGCTTGAAATTGGAAGTTTTAATTTTAGGTGCTATTCTTTTAAAAACCTTTAAAAATATTTAGTAAAACCAAGGTGATGATTGTAGATCGAATCAATAATAACTCACCCGACCTCAGGCAGATTGGGAACTGCAAAGTCGTGCAATCTTACTTATATCTTGCTGCTTTAATCTCAAACAATGGAGGATGCGTAGATGAAGTAAAGCGCCGTATGGCGATAGCAAGAACTGCGATGGACAAATTGAAAAAAATTTGGAAGAATAGAAACATAACAAAAGCCACGAAAATCCAGCTCGTCCAAACACTTGTTTTTCCCATATTTTTGTATGCTGCAGAGACGTGGACGTTGCGACAAGTCGAGAAAAAGAAAATTGATGCTCTGGAGATGTGGTGCTGGAAGAGAATGCTAGGAGTTTCATGGACCGAGTTCCGTCTCCATTCTCCATGAACTTGGAATAAAACAACGCCTTTCTATGTTAATACAGAGTCGCATTCTTAAGTTTTTCGGACACGTCTCCCGGCGCGAGAGTGAATGCATTGAGCGCCTTGTCGTTCAGGGCAAAGTGGAGGGTACCAGAGGGCGGGGACGGTCACCCATGCGTTGGATCGACCAAATTAAGTCCGCTGTGGGCGGTCCATTGAATAAGTGCACAAGACTGTCGGCAAGCAGGGAAAAGTGGTGAAGTCTCGTGGGGCGCCTCAAATCTGCTCCAAAAGACTCCACTTCGTGATGATCACGACCGCTCTGTCAAGAGTGTAACGACGAAGAAGAAGAAGATACTTTTAAATTATAAAGCTTAATTTTTAGATGGTACAACTAAAACTCAAAACTGTATTTTTATAAATTTCAATAGATACGTGGTAGCCTTACTTTGAATACTGTTCTTTAAATGTGATCTTAACGAACAAACAGAGAATCAATAGGACAACGAAATAAAACAAGCTTAACTATGAATAATATATTAAATAATCGTTCTCGGTATCAGCCAAACAGCTTAATGTGAATTCCGTTTATTCTGTGCATAATTTAAATTACTGGCCGTTAAAAAGGTTTATGCCTCGTAATCTGATGATTCATAACTTTTAACTGCTGCAGTCAACTCGACGGATCAATTCGTCACAAGTGTCCCGACTCCCGGTCGTTAGTGACGAGTGGGGACGTAATAGGATCGGCCCATATTTGGCTCGACCACTTTGTGTTTTATCTTGAGTAAATAATATTGTCAAAGCATTATTCTAATCCGATTATACACGATATAAACGTTATTGAGTTTTTTGATCAACCAATCCTCGTGTAAAATTGCAATCTATGAATGGAGCTATTGTGTGAAATTATATTTGTATATAAATATTTTAATAAGTTATTTATCTTTGGACAAGTCACTTAGTTGATCTGATTGGAATATTGACGGCAGTAGTGAGAGACCAGACTAAAATTGCGTATTTTGTATTAGTGTGACTGATCAGAAATACGACTACAACTCACCGCGTAAAAAAGGGTGATTTATACGATTGTTATAGTAATATAATATCATGTGTTCCAGACATACTATTAATGGTTAATAGGTTTTGGAGGAGACCGGCTCACACTTAACTAATTTATTATTTTCTTCCAAACAAAAACATAACTATAAATTAAGGCTTAAGGTAAGCCTTCACTTACTTTACTTGAGCTACATTTATAAGTCATTGAATAAGTTATTAATATAAAATAAGTTATTATTTATGTATTTACTTGTTATTTTGGTTGTTAGTAGTGTAACAACCAGTTAAAAAAATAATTTGTTAAGGTTATTTTATAATAGCTGACCCTTTTATTTGAAAATTACAAAACAAAATTTGGTTGATACAATAAAAAACAAATAAAAATTATAATTCCGCGATAGTAGCAAATCGTAGACATTGAATGTTGTTGAGTTGTGTACGATCGATTAATTCAATATTCGCTAGAGAAACTTGACCAAGCTTGATTAATGTTTTGTAATTGGATACAATAGTACCCAACGGAGCCGCAGTACTTTCATAACTGACAAATATCATGAGCAGCCGAACAAAAATGGATGATAGATTATTCGTGTATATTAAAGCTTTATTTACACAAAATTATTTATTTTTCTTTTTAGTACATGGTTCAATAATAACTGAAATTACCAGTCCAGTGTTGAAAGTGTAGATACAAACAATTTAATTGTAAACGAAAAAGAAAAATGCATAAAATGTGATATGATAAAAATATGATAAAACAATAGTTTTTCAAGTATCACTTGGAAAGCTATTGTTTATGCCAACACCTTTTTAGAAAACCCTTCCTTCATATTGATGCGAATACAAGGCTGAAAGTGCTAATTTATTATGTATTTATATAAACCTATCAATGGAATCACAAGATCATTGCCGGTCTTATAAAGCGTATAATAAACATATGAGTATGAGCCGGGTACGTGGTGTGAGTCGACGGTTCTATCTACTTCACCAGCGACGCTCCGTTACGGAGTACATAATTTGTGATCGTTAGATCTATTCACGACTAAGTCAAAAACATTGTCAATGTCATACCTGATCAAAACTCGATCAGTTGTAATAAAATTGTGATTGATGACAGTAATATACTGTGACGTCACAGGCCGGGAACACTAATATTCCATCACAAGCAATAACGTGTGCAAAATTTAGACAACATTTTTATTGAGAACTGAGATATAAAGAACTGTTTATGTCCAACTCATACTGTATTGTATATATCATGTGTAGACCTCGCAGTACGACAATGTCGAGCGTCTCCATTTTTTTATGGAATAGGAGGACAAACGAGCGTACGGGTCACCTGGTGTGGTGCGCCAGACCTGCGTTTTGTAGAGCGCTAGAATGTGGGCCGGCTTGAAGTATTGCCGTGCTCTATTGATGACGCCCAGCTTCTTCGAAGCCAATATGGCTTTGCCCTCCAGATGGCCATGGAATTGGCAATCGCTCGAAATTTCGAGACCCAGTATTCCGATACTAGGCGGGGCTTTAAGGGAAGTGTTGTCGAAGAGGGGTGATACGGCAAATGAGGTATTTTTAGTGGTAAACGCGCAAACTTGAGTCTTCTGGGAGTTAAATTGGACAAGGTTCAATTTACCCAATTCCGACACCTACTCAAGAGAGCACTCGATAGAAGACACAAGTTTCTCCTGGCACTGGTCAACGATTTCCCGAAAGAGACCTGCATACGCCGTGTGTACGGCATCACCAGTGCTGTCGTCTGCATAGCAATGAATGTTGGAGGTGTCCAACATATCATTGATATGCAGAAGAAACAGCGTTGGAGATAGCACACAACCTTGGGCACTCCAGCGTTCACGGGCTTCGGTTTCGAGCGATATCCGTCGACAACGACCTGTATGCTGTGCCCAGTGAAGAAGCATAGAGGTCCACTTGCATAAGCTCACGGGAAGCCCAAACGATGGAAGTTTTGAGAGGAGCGCCTTGTGCCATACACAATCAAAGGCCTTCGCTATATCCAGGCTAACTGCCAGGCCTTCCCCCTTGCTCTCAATGGCCGACGCCTATCTATGTGTTAGGTATACCAGAAGATGACCTGCCGACCGTCCATGGCGAAAGCCGTATTGTCGGTCGTTGATCAACTGGTGACCCTCTAGGTATACCAAGAGCTGGCGACTAATTATGCTCTCCATGATTTTGGAGAGCAGGGAGGTAATAGCAATAGGCCTTTAGTTTGTCGGATCCGAACTGTCTCCTTTTTTTTTGGATCGGATGGACAAGGGCTGACTTCCATAAGTCAGGGACTACGCCTTTGGAATAAGAGTGCCGTAATAACCGCGTTAGCACCGGTGTCAACTCAGGGGCACACGTTCTAAACACGATTGGAGAAATGCCATCCAGCCCGCTCGACTTCCTGATGTCCAACGAAAACAGAGCTCGCCTAAAAGTTTTCTGTCTAAGCTGTACTTCAGGCATAGAGCTCTGCCACCGCGGAATGGTCGGCGGTGCTTTTCCGTTGTCGTCAAGAGTCGAGTTGGAGGCGAAAAGAGCGCACAGGAGATCGGCTTTCTCTTTTGCTCCATGTCCTTAATGTTAAATTTCCACCCTTAAGGGGTTAAAAAAGGGGTTGTTGGTTAGAAAGGGGTACAAAGTTTGTATGTACTGATTTAGATGAAATTTGTTATTTTATTTTATTATATTTGGAAAACTGACAGTGTTACAATAACTTAATTACTATACAATAGTGTGAACATTTAACACCATTTGAAAGTTTTTGTATAGAGATAGTTTGAGACCCGGGGAAGGACATAGGATTTATTATCCCGGAAATCATCCCCTAAGGGGATGAAAGGAGGGGGTTGAAGTCTGTATGGCACTACGATATTTAAACGAGTTCCACGCGGACAGAGTCGCAGGCAGAAGCTAAATAGGAGTGCAAAGTGTGTATGGGGAAACTCTTTTTCTGAGCTATATAAAAGTAGGTGGTTATTTTATTTTGCCGCTATAACAATAAATACTAAAGACAGAATAAAATAAATATTTGAAGGGGCATCCATAAAACAAACGAGATTTTTTGCCGTTTTTATATACTTCGTGAGCGAGTCCGACACCCACTTGGCCGGTTTTTTATTTACAATTTACATTCAAAGATTAGTAGTGGCAAACAAAACAAACTATAAGGTTCCGTTTTTGCTATTTCGGTTACGGAACTCTCAAAATGAGGTAGTAAACCTACTACTAATTGAACAGTTCCCAAACATCGTTTTTAAAATATCATCTTAAATGGTTTGTTTACATTCTGAAATACCTTAAAACCGCTTAAATACTTGGATTATAAAATGAACTACATACTAATCACTTGAGCTCACTGCTCCTCACGATTGCCGCCGCAGGGTATATAAGCCGCGTGCCTAGCGGCCCCGTGAAGGACCTGGAAGAGATTTACGCCTCACTGGGTGAAGTCCAGATCCAATAAACCAATGCCAGATACATGTAGCCTCACCTCCCATTTGTGATCATCCTTCTGATGTCGCCAAGTCCCAATTAGATAGCACCTTCTGTGCGATCCCAGCGAACACTCCCAAGGGAGTGCCGCCTGCGCCTTTCTTCGCCAAGAGATGGTCGCCTCCGATGAAGGCTTAGAGGGCACACTGCCCAAAGCCAACCTCAGGTGGTGTTTAGTGTGTAGGCACTTAGGTTCTTATGTGAGTCCCACATAACCAACAAGGACTGAGGCTGCGTTGGTATGCATGAGCATTCACCACCTCTCTTTCGTCGTTATCCCGGAGGAGAGACCTATCAGCTTAGCAGTCAGTCGTTTATTATAATTTACTGGTAGTAAGAGCAACGTTATTTAATAATTTTGTGAGTTAGCACAATTGTTTATTTCGGCAAATTCATAATTATTATCAAATTGTATTTAGATTTAAATGCTAATTAAATATTAGTACGTTTCAAGTTAGGTACCTAATAAATCTACTTTTTCTAAAAAAAAAAACTTAACTCCACCTAAATCTCGCCAATAACAGCAAAACAATGACTGTTGAGTTGTTGGATATTAGTGGGGCCGTGTTGGCTTATACCGTAGTACCTATAGTTGGAGATGGAGCCTGTCTGTTTCAAGCCATCTCTTACCTACTGTATGATACGCAGGTGATGGCCAGGGGGGTGCGCGAGCAAATTGTTAGTCACGTAGTGGCCAACTGGGAGGAGTTTGCCGTTATGTGTCAAAACAGTGACGGTGACAATTACTCCAGTTCCGCTGAATACTGCCTCGAAATGTCGCGCCCGTTTACTAACGGTAGTCTATGCGAGTTGTTAGCGGCAGGGCAACTCTTCGCATAGGTTTGCGAAGTTTACCGCAACAATCAGCTGTATATGAGAGTTGGTACTACGGGTAATCCGGTGGGCCAACTACGATTTTCGAGCGCTTTGTCAAGCGGTCATTTTGATGGATATATTCGTAGTGAATTAAGCCCGACAATATCCGAGCTACCTTCCTCTTAACTTCCCCCTGTGGTTGCCAAGAAGACTGCCACGAGAAGGTGTGAAGTGGCTGCTACCCCACCGCCTCATTTGGAAACGGAATGTGACACATCATTATCTCGTACCGCTACCACCAAAATTTCTAAAAAACGCTGTGCCACGGAGCAAACAACTCAAAACAGCTGCAAAGAAATATATGCAAAATAAATTATCAGAACACAGAGCTGCTGTGAGCAAGTACCAAAAATTAACCCAGATGTAAACAGAGGAGCAGTAGCTAGGTATAAACAAGCCCACCCCGAAGTGAACTGAGGAGCAGTGGCTAGGTTTTAGCAAGCTCACCCTGAGGTGAACCGAGAAACGTCCGCTAGGTACCAGCAAGCTCACACCGAGGTTAATCGTGAAACCTCCGCTAGGTACCAGCAAGCTCACCCGGAGGTGAATCGAGAATCGTCCCCTGTGTATCAGCAAGTTCACCCTCAAGAGCACAGAGCGACGCAATCTCAATATGAGCAAAATAATCCTGACGTGCAGGTAGAAAGAAGAAGACGCATCTGGAAAAGCAAGGCTCTCAGTGGAATGGCATATGACATGTCTCCATGTATGAGACCGACAGCACCGTGGCCTTGGGTGTTATGAACAACAAGTGCCAATGGTGTTACGCTCTGAAGTGGAAAGAAGAGGCACCGGGCATGTGTTGTAGTGCTGGCAAAGTACAACTTCCAGATTTTGAGTTACTGCCCGAACCTTTCTATAGCTTGCTAATGGCCTTGCACCCTGAATATGAACATTTCATGAAATGCTGAGAGGAAGCCGCCTGACTCCACAGGGGTTGTTTCAATGCTTCTACATCGAATGAGGTGGCCTTGATAATGGTTGGACAGCAATTTGAAAAGCGCGATATTATCCTTGAGAGCCACGACAACTCATTGCAGCGCATTAGTGAGATCCATCGATCTTACGATGCCCTACAGTATCCACTATTGTTTTGTCGTGGGGAAGATGGATATTCCATTCCTATACCTCAACGTGATCCCGTTACAATATTACCTCTTAAAAAGACAGTCTCCTCTGCAAATTATTAGTCATTCCGCTTAATGATAAGACAAGGAGAAGATAACCACCTACTCTATTTCCCTTTCCCTTTTTAGCCAGTTTTTGTTAGATATGTACGCCAAAATAGAGACAGAAAGATTGAATTTTATCAGAAGTAACCAGGCATAGATTAGAGCACACAGCTACATACACTTGCGGGACGCCATGGGGCGGCAGGACGTAGATGGCGACCAGTTAGGTCAAAAGGTGGTTCTCCCATCATCTTTTACTGGAGGACCAGGTGACATACACAAGCGTACGAAAGACGCCATGACTTATGTGCGTCACTACGGTCGTACTGACCTTTTTATCACATTTACGTGTAATCCCCGATGGAAAGATATCACTGATTTGCTACTGCCTGCAAAAGCCATTCGAACGGCATGACATCGTATCTAGGGTATTCCACTCAAAGGTGAAAAAGATGAACCTATTTACAAAGGCCAATGTATTTGGAGAGATGCGTTGCTTTACATACTCAGTGGAATGGCAAAAACGAGGGCTTCCCCACGCTTACATCTTGCTATGGTAAGAGCAGCGTATCACCCCAGACAAGATTGACAAAGTCATCTCTATATAAATGATTTGAGATTTCTTTAGTGTTAATTCCGCCAATATTTGTCTTTAAACAATTCGACACGTGTTTCGCCTCTACACGAGGCATCCTCAAGACGTGTTGTCTCGCCAAAATCTGGCACGAGACTGAATCAAATGAGTCGGAAGCCGCTCTTTTATACCCTCATCCCATGAAAGTGTGTAAAATATCAAAATTATTATTGTTTCCGAGTGAGTGACCGGTACCAATTAAATGTTTCGCGAAGTGTGATTTTTCGGGATGATTATTCCTTAATGCGGCAATATGTTCCTTTAATCTGATTTCGACCTGTTTGACCTATATATACCCCGTTACAGGTGTCACAACTTAGTTTATAAACGCCGGATTTTTCGGAATTATTTAATTGATCTTTGCCATTCGATTGACATTGTGATTCGTTCGGAAGAACACGTTAATATTTTAGCAATTTTATCTGATATTGGACCAATATATGTCAAACTACTCACATATTTGGTATTTGATTGTGATGGGACGGGATAAAGTTCTGAATTAATTAAATGTTTTTGTTTATTTTTAATTAATTTGTTCACTAACTATTTGTATAGCCGTTGGAAACCGCGATTTGGTATATTGTATTAAGTTCTTTCGCAAAGTTGTCACGGGAAAGTGGGACTGACATTAATCTGTGAACATAGCAGCGGAAAGTTGCTAGTTTATGTTTTACGGGGTGGCAAGATGAGACGGGAATAGCAATATCTGTATATGACGGCTTCCTATAGATATGGAATTCTAATTTATTATTTACTCTTGTTAATGTTAAATCCAAAAAATTTTGAGATTGTTTTGATTCGAATTCCAATTTAAACTTTATTTTAAGGTGGATCTTATTAATTTTATTTATGAATAGATCATCTCTGCTGAAATACCTGACCCAGAGCAAGACCTTCTCCTCTATGAGATTGTGAAAGCGCATATGATACATGGTCCTTGCGGCAGCCTAAATTACAAATCGCCTTGCATGAAAGATAGGAACTGCACTAAGAAGTACCCTCGACCACTTCTCCAAGACACCCAGACAGAAGACGATGGGTATCTGCAATATAGGAGAAGGTGTCCGACTGACGGCGGTCACACAACACAGATTAAAGAGTTGGAGTTAGACAACCGCTGGGTTGTGCCTTATAATCCTGTCATGTCACGTACTTTCATTGCTCATATTAATGTAGAGTTATGCAATTCTGTTAAAGCAATCAAATACATATGTAAGTACGTGAACAAAGGTAGTGATCAGGCTGTTTTGACTCTAGATAATGAAAATGATGAGATATACAACTATGAAAGCAGCCGATATATTATTAGCTCCGAAGCAGTTTGGAGGATCTTAAAGTTTCCTGTACATGAAAGGTTTCCTGCTGACGTACACCTCAGTGTTCACCTTGAGAATGGTCAGCGCGTATATTCTATCTCCAATAACATCGCAGAACAGATAAACAGCCCACCTTAGACTACGTTACTGGCTTTCCTTGAAATCTGCAAAACAGATGATTTTGCTAAGACTCTGCTGTACTCAGAAATCTCATCGTACTTTGTCTGGAACAACAAATATTTGCCAGGAGGAAAAGGGGAAAAGCAGTCCAGGATTAGCCTGGAGTAAAAAAGGACACGTTCTCGGTCTGTACGATACATCCAAATAACACCGAGTGCTACCACCTACGCTTCTTACTACATCAGGGTAGAGGGCGGACATCCTTCGAATATTTAAAAACTGTCAATGATTTCCTCCATCCAACATTTCAGTTATCGTGTAACGCCCTTGGACTGCTAGAGGACGATAAACATTGGGACACAACTTTAGAGAAAGCTGCATTGTGCGATTCTCCTTTCAATCTTTGCGAACTGTTCACAATAATGATAGATTTTTGTTAACTTACTGATCCCTAAAGACTTTGAAAAAAATATAGGGACAGTTTTTCGGACGACATTAAACGGCAACTTGAAAGATAATTGCAAAATGGTGCGTAGTTATTCATGAATGAGGTGTATAACAGATGCTTGATACTGATCGAAGATGTAGTTTTAGCACAAGCTGGAAAACATTTGAACAAAAAAGATCCGCAGTAAACCTGGATAATCGCGAATATTTACGAGAGACAAATTATGACCTTTGCGCCATGGGAGAGGTAGTATCGCCTCACGAGGAATTATTGACACACGAACAGGCAAATGTTTATCAACAAATTCTAGCCAGCGTTGAAAGAGAGATTGGGGACATTTTTTTCTTAGATGGTCCTGGTGGCACTGGAAAACTTTTCTCATAAATTCAATATTAGCAAAATTAAGAACTAACCGGGGTATCGCTTTGGCTGTCGCGTCATCAGGAATCGCTGCCACACTACTGGAGGGAGGCAAAACTGCTCACACGGCTTTCAGGCTGCCTCTAAATCCGAATCATACTGAAACTCCATTGTACATTATCCCAAAACAAAGTAACGCAGCACAAGTTTGCGCGATTGCAAAATTATAGTTTGGGACGAAAGCTCTATGTCGCACAAAGGGGACTCTGAAGCGTTAAATAGAACCCTAAAAGACATCCGAGGGAACAACTTCACGATGGGAGGGGTCACGGTTTTATAAGCTGGAGACTTTCGTCAGACTCTATCCGTAGTACCGAGGGGAACTCGATCTGACGAAGTCACAGCATGCTTTAAGGCATCAAATATTTGGCCCTTAATTAAAAAACTAAACATTACAAGAAACATGCGAGTGCATTTTAGGGGCGCCGGAGAATTTTCCGATCTTTTGCTTAAAATAGGTAATGGAGAATATTCGATAACTGAGGGCAAAATTGAAATTTTACCAGAACTTCAGTCAGTCGTGCTCACCGTTCAAGACCTAATAGCCCGAATCTACCCAGATGTCCAAAACCTGCCCAATAAACCCATGGAGTGGCTGTGTGCTATTCTGAGTCCTAAGAACGACCAAGCTTCTGTAATTAATGACACTTTATTGAAGGCGTTCAAAGACGCAGAACTTCAATACAACTCTGTGGACTTTGTAGTAAATACGGATGATGCTGTTCACTATCTTGTGGAATTCTTGAATGCACTCAACCCGCCTGGACTACCAACTCATAAACTTGTCCTTAAAGTGAGTGCTCCAGTAATGTTACTGCGTAATCTGAACCCTCCCAAGTTGTGCAACGGGACCAGGTTGCGTATAAAAGCGTTACATAACAATGTGGTAGAGGCCACTGTCATTACTGGTTGCGCTAGAGGTGAATCCATGTATATACCACGCATACCTCTAATACCATCTGACTTTGAATTTAAAAGGTTGCAGTTCCCCCCTTAGGGCCTGTTTTGCAATGACCATTAATAAATCACAGGGTCAGTCGTTAAAAACGGCAGGGATTGACTAAGGGGGGACTGCTTCTCACACGCGCAGTTTTACGTGGTTGTTCGTTGTTCTAGAGTTCGCCGAGCAGTTTGGTCATACTAGCACCTCAGGGCAGAACCACTAACATAGTGTATAAGGAAGTACCATAGCCAATGCAACAACAATAACAATATTGTTGTTTAAACTACAATAATATCATGCATTTACAATAATGCATTGTAATTTGTAATATCACTTTGTTGGTAAACTTCAGCACAATTCTACCACCATAGCGAAAATAGCGAATAAATCTTATTCGTAAACCTGCCTGCTAGAGTCTGTCAAGCGAGTTGTATCATCGTTGTATAGAGCTACGATATAAACGAGTTCCACGCGGACGAAGTCGCGGGCAGAAGCTAGTTAACTATAAGTATGGCCATGGTAGCTTGCGATTCCTATGGTGTAGCAAGGTGTTATGACAGTTGACCCCAGGTGGGTGAGCAGGTATAACAATGATCAAGACTACATGACAAATGACTTATAATGATCAAGGACATAAATAAAATTGTCGTAACCGGACGAAGTAGTACATTGCACTTTTAATATTACAAATTCGGTTATTAATTAAAATATTGTTAAGTATATATCAAATACGTATATTTGACAGCGAGCTTGGGGTGAAGAAACACAAGTGGTATGAGGTTGAATCCAGGCGCAGCGGGATTGTGCATCATTATTAATTAAATAAACCTGTAGCACCGGAATGTAATCCACGATAAAACTTTCACTAATTACATTTTCAAGTAATCGCTAATTTGTTTCGTCTGCATTTTTTACAAACGACGCTCGTTCATTCTTGTTTCTAGATATTTACTGTGAAGCCATAAGTTAGTTACTTTTTCTAAAAGTACTTTTAATAAGATTTGTAAAGTTTGTTTGTTTATTTAATACAATAATAGGGTAATCTTTATGATTATGTTGTAAATCAATGTTTGAAAATTGAGTCAAAAATTATTCACGACTGGCATAGCTACTTGATCGTGAATTATGAAGAGCTGTGACGGTGACGCGTGCTTGTACAAAGAGAATAACTTGGTGAGGCGCCCCTCCGGTATCGCGAACCGAGATATTTATATTGATGATTGTTTATCAAACAGAAACAGCTCGCGAGTTTTTCTTAAAAAAATTATTTCATGTTTTTCTCATGAGAAATAGTAACGATATGCTCAAGACGTTCTTATCGTGAGTGATACGCTCCACCCGTCACAAAAGAGAGCTACTCGGGATTCTGGATTGAACACAACATACTGAGCAGCCGGCGTCGTAGCGGTAAAACTGACTAAACTTTACATAAATAGATATATTGTTTTTTAAAAAATGAGAACTATCTGATGATAAAATCCACTTTGCAGTATTATGCAGCGTTACACGTGATAGTGAATGAGGAACACTAAAATAGGATTTTTCATAAAAGTTGAAACTTAAAAACAATTATTACATTTTCGTTTTATATTTTTATCATTGAAACAAAACATATTGCCCTAATATATCTCTTTTTCAAGCTGAAAAATTCTTTGATATCCATTTTGTTGATATACATGCAAAATATACGATCAGGAGTTTCCTGTTTTTCGCTTTAGCGAAAGTTTCTTAGCAGAACTTGAATATAGAATTAAATCATTTACAAGAGAAAAAGTACTTTTTACTCGACAATAATTTAGATAATGCTATAAAAACATAAAGGAATTTCATTCAAACTTTAGTATACAATTATTACATTACGAAATTAATCATGCAGAAGTGTCTGCTATTCGAGTATTGAGTTTGAGGAATGACAGCAACAAAGATTATTTTAACGATTTAATTATTCCTGAGGATTTAATAGGTCCATAAGATTAATTCACACAAAATTTCGGTTTCGGTTTCCTAAGAAATTTTGAACCCTGTTGCGTAATTCCAACTAATGCATTCTGTACTACCCTACCAACGACTATCAATTATTCATGATGAGGATAACCATGATGATAATCTTACTGATACTTCAATGATATCAAATATAATCATTATCAATATATTTGATTGCGTTGCTACCACTTGTAAACAATCGATAAGAAAATCAGTTATGTTTAAAAAATATTATTAACAGAGATGTTTGACCGTGTACTAAAAACTTTAAAACTTATCCTAAACTACTTAAACCTGTTGATTGTACGAAATATCAGTTCAAATGTACTTTCTATGTATCTGAAGATGACCGCATAATTTTTTGGCGAGAACACTCGCAGTTAGATTTTGCATCTAAGTAAAACTGTTTATTTAAATTTATTGAAGATCAGCCAATAAAGAATATTATAGCAGAAAGCGCAGAACACCCAGTCTTACTCGAACAAATAATTATTTTTAATATAATTTAAGGAAAAAGATGGCTAGTCTGTCAAAATTTCTTTAGAAGAACTCTCTGCATTTCAGTACCCGTAATTACAAAAGTCATAAATTATCGGAATAATTTGGGAGTTTATGTACTAAAAGAAGATCCGCGTAGACGTCAGGCACCTCCTAACAATATATCAAATATAAAATAACAGGAAGTGCGAAATCATATTAATTCATTTCCCAAAGTGGAAAATCATAACGTTCGGAAAACTATTCGACGTGACTAGGTACCTGGACTCTCACCTGTCCTGGGCATAAATGTATAAGCTTTACGTCGATGATTATGAGAGTAGACAAACTGATCCAGTTTCAGAGCCCATTTATCGCAAAGTGTTTTCTACAGAAGTAATTTAGGTTTATTTCTTCCTAAAAAAGACCTCATTTGTAATTTTGTCTGGAAAATATAAACATTCAAATGTTGAAGGTAAGGTTAGTTTACTAATAGAATATGAAGAGTAAAAAGTTTGCAGAAAAGAGGAAAGATAAGGAGAGAGCAAAAAAAGAACAACTTAATTTCAGCTACATTTGATTTACAGTCCATTTTACAAACACCGAGTGGCGAAGTAGATCGTGTAATACTATTCCAGAAAAGTAACAGTATATAATTTATGTATAAAATACGAATGTGCTTTGTCCAATAAAGCATAGTTTTTTCCGTACGGTAAGTTCGGAAATCGGTTCAATTTTATTAATGTACTTGCCTGAGTATGTAAAAAGGCATAAAAGGCGTAAATTTAGTTTCTCAAAATTGATTCCTTTAGAATTCTTTTTGATGTCATTTCTGACGCTTCGGAAACAAATGGCGCTCTGAGAGAGAAGAAGCGACGCTAGAAACTCTCCCAGCATTCTTTTTTCGCGCTCTTTTCAATAAAAATATACAATATTGTACAGTCATTTCTATCGCTATAAAATAATCACAATCTAGTCCCAGGCTGTCTGATCATTTATATATTCAGCAGTGGAGTAATAGGATTTACGACAGAGCCATTTTTTTATAAAACATTTAAATTTATTTATCGATAATGCCTGAACAATGGCTGGGACTTTAATATAGAAGTGTATACATTTACCCTTAAATCTATTATGTATCTTATGAAGCCTACTAGAATTAGTTACAAGCAATCCCTTATTTCTAGTGTTATAATAATGAAAATCACTATTAAGAGCAAAAAGGTGACGAGTTTTGTGAACATATATTAAATTTTCATAAATGTACTGACAATGAACAGTCATAATATTTATTTCTTTAAATTTTTCTTTGAGAGACTGTCTATAACCAAGCTGATATATAGCACGAACAGCTCTCTTTTGCAGTGCAAACACTATATCAATGTCAGCAGCATGACCCCATAGTAATATACCGTACGTCATGATGCTGTGAAAATAACTAAGGTACACTAATCTAGCGGTCGCAACATTCGTGTACTCTCTAATCTTTCTAGCTGCATATGCCGCAGAGCTGAGTCTATCTGCTAGATGGGCAATATGTGGACCCCACTGAAGCTTTTTATCTAACGTGATACCCAAGAAGACCGTAGTGTCCACAAGTTCCAATCTCTGGTCATTTATAAGTACGTTGGTTTGTACCTCCGCTGTGTTTGGTGTAATGAACCGTAAACACTTTGATTTTTTTCCGTTTAAATGTAGATTATTCGTCTCAAACCAACGCACTATATTTGAGAGTGTATTATTTACCTCGTCATCAATATCTGCACGTCGCTTCACTTTAAAAATAAGTGAAGTATCATCAGCAAACAATACAATCTCAAAAAGTTTTTCAAAAATTTTACTAAAAACAGGCAGCACTGAAATAGGTCTGAAATTAGCAGGGTCAAAAGAACTGCCCGATTTAAACAAAGGTATAACTTTGCTGTATTTCATGAGGTCAAGGAACACACCCTCATCTATGCATTCATTAAATATTATTGCTATTTCAGGTGCTATAAAGTCAAGTATGTATTTTACAATATTAGTCGAATGGCCCCATAGGTCTTTTGTGCTTTTTAGGTTAATTAATTTAAAGATTTTTATCATATTGCTACCTGTAACATACTTAAATTTTAAATCACTGGAAGATACTGGTACGTGTAATTTAAGCATATCATATGCTGCTTTTGGCGAAGAGGTCGTGACAATCGGGATTTCGGAGAAGTATTTATCAAATTCATTTGCAATTTCTATTTCCGAATTTATAACGCAATTATTAACATTTAAACAAATAGAGGTGTTACGGCAATTCGATCTACCAGTTTCATTGTTAATTTCACTCCAAGTTGCTTTTACTTTATTATTACTGTTTTTAATTTTATCTGCAATGAAACGTGTTTTCGCTTCATGACGAACTAATTTAAAGAGCTTGGAGTATTTAATTACATATATTTTAAATACTTCACTATTATTGTAATGTTTCTCATAATAAAGGTCATGTAAGCGTTTACGGCTTTTGTGAATTCTTGACCAATCATTAAAACAATGTTTGTTGTTTACTGGAGTAAAAATCCTGTCAAATTCCTCACAGAAGGAATTGAAGACTAAGTTAGAGTTTACTAGTAATAGTAACATTTGTAAAAATATTATCTAAACAGGTTGCTGTTGTAGAACTGATTCTAGTAGGTTCCCAAAACACATTGAACAAATTAAAACTTTGAAGTAAATTTTTAAGGCTACAGTACAATTGGCCAAAGGTTCAAGCAAGTGTATATTACAATCTCCACACACTTTAACTGACTTGCTGGTTTTGCTAAATTTTGATAATACCTCCTCCATTCTATGTTGGAATTGTTCATTTGATGCAGTGGGGGGGGGGGGGGGGGGCGGTATACACTTACAATAATAAATTGCTCTAGTTCTATACAAGCTATCTCAATTAGTTGTTCTATAGAGACATTAACAATATCTTCTATTTTTACATTTTAATCTATTATTAATAATAATTAGGGAACCTCCATGTAATACCATACTTCTACAAAACGAACTCACCACTTTATGTTCATTAAAACTTAACTGGAGCTGATGACTTACGCCAGTGTTCTGTAATACATAATATATCTGTATTGCAGCAGCTCAAAAAAAGTTCAATTTCTAATTCCTTACTTGAGATACTTTGTATATTTTGGTGAACAATATTTATGAGCTTTATATTATGATTATCCCAAGCAGTAACATTTATATTTGGTGAATGTTGCCTATTTTGAATGATATTGCAAGAGTTGTCCTCCCTTGTCAAATAGCTTAATTTAAATTAATTGAAGAAAAATCTTCATTGTTATATTTTTGTACATTGGTACTAATACATTCCGCAATAGAGGCTTGTATGTCGATTATTTTACAATTTTGCCCAATAGATACATGTTTATTAAATAACACTACAGAAGAAGTAGTTTGTTGATAGTAGTAGCTTATAGTCTTAGTCAAGGCCAGCTGTCGCTTAACTCTAAATGGTAGGTATAGGTTATTTTCAGTTTATAATTAATGTATTTATTTGTGTCAAATAAAATTAAATTTTCATTATTGTGGAATGTCGCATTATACAAATTTGAATTTAATTTAAATATTTTTCAATTTTGCTCCTGTGTCAAATCCGAGGAGTATGGGAATGTACACATCATCACTTTAGATTTGGTGTTATTGCAAATATTAATTAATTTGTCTATATTTTTAATTAGGTCCTCATTCCTAATATTATGAGTGTTATTACCAAACATTATAACCATGATCGTTTTATCTTATAGATTTATTTTTGGTATGGAATTTATGAGGTCATTGAAAGTTATATTATATTGGAAAGTTATATTGTACCTGCCAATGTTGAAGAGGTGACCTTTTTTCGAACACCTGTAAAGAGCAGAATCAAAATCAGTAAGTTGCTGCATTACTATTTTGGGTTGTTCAGAAGATTGATCACATCAAAGTCATTGAGCACAAGTTCCTAGAGAGTGGGCACTCGTGTATGGAAGTAGACTCAATGCATACAGCATTAAGAGCTTTTTTTGGTATTGTTTTTTACTGTGCTAACTACTTATGTCAAACATTCATGTATATTCATAGCTGTGTGTTTCTTATGGTAATAATTGTAAATTTTTATTATTAAAACTTAAGATTAATTAATTAGTGAATATTGTAAGAACTATAGAGAATTTTTATAAAATAACTAATGAAAAAAAATATTTTTATTTCTAAATTATGATTTCATATCCAAAATTTTAAATTATATTTCACCATTTTTTTAATTAGAATAGGTTTAGTAATTAATTCTTAAACGATAGAAATATACCGTTGTGGAATTTTCTGGAGTCCTATAAAAATAAAAGTGTAACAATACCCCCATATATTATTTAAAATATCTTAAAGTTCAGGCAGGATTTGGATGAAACTAGAATTATTTATTCCGAAATCATCAACAATCATCGTAATTTTGAACCATTATACACGAAACATAAAAACATCAAATTATAATTAATATAATATCAAAACCTTCCGTGTGAGTCATCCTGTCTTTTAGTAGCGACGTGGGCTTCAATTTATAATATGTAGTTATTATACTAGTATTGACTTCAGCTAAACAAAATACAACGGAATTGGTTCACATTTTATTCATTTTATGTTACAAGGGATTTTATTGCAATTCGCATTTAACGAGTTGAACCCTATTCTACCCATAAGGATACAAAATGGAAAGGAAATAAAAATGTAACGCACAATAAATCGTGACCCACTAAGTTGTGTCGGAATGTTCTCCGCCTCCTACTCACGATGACGTAACAATCTGTAGACATTGTTGCCTACAGACCAAACTGTTAGTGAAATAAAAAAGATAAGCTATACTTACATATTTACTTAAAACAAGATATAGATAACGGTTTTCAAATTATCGTTACACAATGTACTCGTATGTACAGAGAGAGTACTTAACAATACTATGTGTACCTACTATCTGAAATTAAATTAAATTAATTTATGAATCTTATAAATCAAATATTAATAACACTATGAACTTCGAAAACATTTGATATACCTGATCTCAATTAATATATTCACGAGATAGCTACGAGTAATATGTCCCAATACGTTAGTACTGGGCTGGTTGCTTTGAGTATGTCAAAGACATGCTGATCTCCTGCGAGCTCATTATAGATTCTATTTAAATTTCTGAAGAGAAATAAATGCGAGTAACAGGACAATAACACAATATTATATTTAATATATTAAACATAACTATTCCAAGCCAGAACATAAATAAGAAGTATATATTGATATATTATAGATAGATTGAAATGTCTGCAGCTACACTCCTTTCAAAGAGTTAAACAATAAGACACGATTGAAAATAAGGCACAATATGATGACTGTTTGTTTTAATGTCTTATATTAACATTGGAAAGAGTGATAATGTTAACGTTAAAGATAACGTTAAATACATTGTTACATGTTTCGCCCCACACATCGTACTTTATAACGCATTATATTTCCACTTTCCATGTACGCGATATTTGCCAGTATATTTGTATGTGGTTTGTCTCGCTGACTTAATGTTGCGTACTTCCGGTGTTCGGCCATTTTGCGTGCTGTGAGACGCCATCTTGTCGCTGCCGGTTAAAGAATCGAGAACATCGAAAATTGGCAACGGCATCCTTGTGTTGCGACTTGTTTTATTGTGGTTGTTATTCTTCACGCGTCGGGTACATAAGAATGCAACAAAAATATGTTCCGACTGAGTTTTATAGATCTAAACAATTCTTTAGTTGCTTAGATGTGATGTTATGAATAAGTTATTTTATGTTAACCACCATTGGTAGACTAAAATTATCAAAAGTCAATATTATTTTAAACTATCATTCAAATATTAACACGTTTGTTATTGTTTCATTTTATATACATTTTTTAACTCAACAATCGTAAAGTCTATATTAAGTATTAGTTACAATATAATATTATATTTTTCAGTTTTAAGTATATAAAGCCGATAAAGATACGGTATAGCCTGCACCTGATATTGCTATCCATTCTGTTGTTAAGACTAAATTTATTCGTTTTTTTTGTTTCTGTTAAACGTGTTTGTATAATTACTGGATTATAATTTGATTTAACTTTCTAATTTTTAATTTTCTTTTATAATTTTCCATTTACACGGACCTTGACCAAAGCCATGGCGCATTTTTAAAATCGTATTATATACCTTTTGCAGGACCTTGAGTTAGGTATAAAGATATATATGATTTTGCAACTATAAAATAATGAGAGAGAGGAGGGTCAGATCGCTGACTATTGAAAAAATGATATTGACTTAAAGTAGTATAATTGAGGAATGTGTTTATATTCACTAAGTAATACTTGACTCAAAAAAACATCGAAGATTGATTACGAGGGTACACCCGGACACGAAGTGACGACCCTCGACGTGTGATCCCACGGGGCTCACATGCGGCCGGCGAGGGAGGGCCGACATTTACATAATACGGGAATGGATTGGCGCGCGCTTTTTATGGAGCTCTCTATTTAAAATATATTTACAATTGGAATTATAGATAAGTACCTATTGTAATGTCGTGTCTGTATTTGATTATGTTGGACATGATTGAAGCATCCTGAACATTTTATAAAAGACATAAAAGGTTTTAATTTTCTCAAAATTGATTCGTTTACTTTGTTGATTGATTCGATTTTTGATATCATTTCTAAAACTACCGCTGCTTCGGAAACTCTCCCATCAGTCTTTTTTTCGCTCTTTATAAAATATACAATATTGTACTGTCATTGTTATTGCTATAAAATAATCATAATCTAGTCCCAGGTGTCGGATCACTTAGATATTCAGCTGTGGAGTAGTAGGATTTACGACAAAGACATTTTTTTAATAAAAAAAATAAACATATTTAGAGATAAGGTCTGAATAGTGAGACTTTATTATAAAAGTGTAAATCGAAGTAAATCCGTCGAAGTAAATCGAAGTATATAACAAATATTGGTTAGTAGATAAACTACTTAGTAGATAAACTACTTAGTAGATAATTACTTATAACCTTGTGTTGGCTGCCTTCAGTAAGGCAGTACGAGTATAACCATTGCGATGGCCGGTCCTAGTTACCATTAACCATTTGCCTATAACCATTACAGGACCGGCCTGAGCAACCATTATTACCAATACATAGTAACGTCTCGTAAGGTTTTGAAAAGGCTTGTGAATAATATGAAAACTCTGGGACGTTCCGATAAACGCTCAAGAGAACCAAATCAAGAAAACCATACGATGAACGACGAAGAAATTGATATTTTAATTTACTTTTAAGCTTTTCCGAAAACATTGGTGAGAGAAGGAAAAAATGAAATTGGAGTTTCAAAAAGTAAAATACACCGTGTATTAAAAAAGCACGGTTTCACGACTTATGTTGAAGTACCATTGGTTCAAAAATTAGGGGTATATCATAAAAGTAGGGTTTTTTTTTATACATTTAAGTCGGTTCGATTCCCAGACGAGGCAAGAAATTTTTATAAAATCTTTGAATGCAGAATTACTAACTTTTAAAAATAACATAAAGTCTTCTTTCAGTAAAATACCCTATCTACGATATTTAAGGTACTTTTCCTTCGTGTCCCATAACTTTGGGACGCCCTGTATATGTATTATAGCAGATCAAAAACAGTTCAATTTCTAATTCCTAACTTGAAGTACCTTTATATATTCTGGTGAACAATATTTAGTACAAAAGACTTAAAATAAACTAATGGAAGACACAAACAATAAACAAAAAAGAACTGACTGAACATTTATACAATACGTTACAAAATGGGCCCAACTCAGTATATTTGCTTATCGAATAGTGTGAGGTCTTCAGGCTTCGTGTTAGGAATGGGTGTCCCGCAGGGTTCAATTCTCGGACTATTTCTGTTTTTAGTTTCTATCAATGACCTACCCTATCTAATAAAGAACACACATGATATAGTATTGTTTGCGGATGCTACATCACTATTATTTAAAGTGCAACTGCATGTCGATTAACTAATTGGCATTATTTACATCTTCATTTAGTAATGTATCTGTCGATAGGTTATTGAAATGTAAGAAAGCGTAAAAGGATAGATTTGTCTACCTCTAGTACGTTAAACTAAGGATAGATGGGTTATTGAAAACGGCCATTAACCAAGACACTACGTCTTCCTCTGTAGTGAGATGTAATAAACATGCCTCTATTAGACAAATTGTACAATAAATGACATACAAGCCTCTATTGGGGAATGTATTAGTACTAATGTACAAAAATATAACAATGAAGATAAGGCAACAATCACCAAAAGTTAGAATTACTGCTAAGGATAATTATAATAATATAAAGCTCGTAATGTGTACTATATCGTTCCAAAACTCATTTTTTTTCTTTCTGAAATAAATATGTCGTAGAATGCAAGGCAAGGAATGCAAGTTATTGCTAAGTAAGCAATTTTGGTATGGGTAGTGCCCGTAAGTTGTGTGAACTAAGTCTAGATTTGCCGAGGGCGGTAAGTCGGCGGGGCGGGGGAGGCAGTTTCAACGAGACAATATCCTGTTAATACTGAGACTCAAACACAACGCACTAAACTCGTCCCACTGTCTCCCATTACACTCGACAGGGTTGTCAACTACAACGGTGTTTTTATTACTGTATCGACAGCAATCTTTATTATATTGTTACATTTTCATTATAAACGCAAATCACAACAGAGATGTTCAATAAATCTTATTACATTCGATAATTATATTTAAGAACTACGATATTATTTGAAATGAATAACAAATCGTACTTGTTATAATAATTATCATTATTAATTGTTTCGTAATTAAATATAATATATCTAATACTCAATATGTTTTGATTCATTAACTTTTTTCAAATCAATTTAGCGTTGATAATGTTGGAAATCTGTGTATAAGAAATTCCATTATTTTCACATTCAAAGGTGGAAAATATATGTCGTCAGATATACCACATTATACATTACCAAATAAACTTTTGTCAGATTCAAAATACAGACGCAGACAGATATATGGGTGATATGTCCTCATCATCTCAGTGTTTTTAAACATTATTTGTTATATTATATATAAATATATTCGGTAGCCCTACTGTTTAAACAGATGTAGATTGAATGTGCGACATCCTCGGTGGCCGGTCTCTCAATCTCTGCAAGCTTCCAAACACACACAGATACTTATTTGGTGAATGTCTTTGTGTACTTAACACTAACTTAGCGCTATTAAGTGTCGCAAATGCCACGAAATCAAGTAATGCATAGCGAACAAATTGGCGAACAAATTTATTAAAATATGGGAAGAAGAAAAATAGTGTCTACAGGTGGTTTTGCCTTGATATGGGATGCTCGGCTTTATAAATAAAATATTCGTGTTGTAGTAACATAGATGACGATGTATTAATAATGATGTGGGAGGCTCTTTTGCACAGGATACCGGCAAAATTGTGGGTACGGCGCTTATTTCTGTCGTGAAGCAGTAATGTGTGAGCATTATTGTGTTTCGGTCTGAAGGACGCCGTAGTTAGTGAAATTACTGGGCAAATGAGACTTAACATCTTACGTCTGAAAGTGACGAGCGCAATTGTAGTGCCCCTCAGAAGTTTGGGCTTTTGAAGAAACCTGAACGGTACTGCATTGTAATGGGCAGGGCGTAACAACTACCATCAGCTGAACGTCCTGCTCGTCTTGTCCCTTATTGTCATAAAAAAATGTGGACAAACATGTCCAACGTTCGTAAGTTCTTAAAAATTAAACTATCAACCTTAATTATATTTTAAGATATACATTATGCATGTTTTATTAACGCAATGAGTTTACATTAAATATGAGAGGCAATAGAGAGAAACTGACGAAGATAATATTAAAAATGTGCAATAAAATCGCAGGAACATTTCAAATAACGAGATGGTTATAATAAAAACTCGTAGCTCCTCCCTCGGGAACGAGGGATGTAATTTTTGCCGGCGCGGCTTCTTAATTGTGCAACTCTCAAACGTATCACTTAGTGGCTTTTATTGTACCGCGTTGTTATTTACAATATGAGAATATTTGTTTTTTCAATTGACATTGTTGATTGCTTATTAATCGATTTCCTTACGTGTTGGTTAGCACAGAATCAGATTCCAACAGTTACTGCCAATCAACATCGATGAATAGGCCAAAGGGAAATCGAAAAACAATAGTATATGAAGAAAGTGTATGGAAGAACAAAGGCACTTCTACTCATGTTCCCTTCTTAAAAAATGGATAGACTATGAAGGATGTAGGTAAACACTGAATCATTTCTGGTGACAAAATGTACAAAAAAAAATATTTTTAAACCTATTAATGCCAAGTTACTTAAATGATATAAGTGATGAATGGACAGTCAGGACAGGATATATTAAGTATAAACCTATAATACCTGATAAAGACTATTGCATGTTTTATGGAAAAGGCGGACAAACGAGCGTATGGGTCGTCGGTCGACGGTGTTAAGTGATTACCACCACATTACCCACATACTCTTGCAACATCAGAGGAATCACAGGTGCGTTGCCAGCCTTTAAGGAAGGCGTACGCGCTTTTTTTGGAGCTACCCATGTTTTGTCGTCCCGGAAACACCGCACATTTAACCTCGTTCGGCAGCTTTGTAGTACGTGGAAGAAAGTTCCTTGAAAACCGCACTGTGGAGGACTGCTACACATCCAGATGGTGGGGATGATATCCTAACTTGTGGCGTGTGCGGTAGAAGACACACAATACGGCGTCTCTACCAGGTGATCGAGCCGTTCACAGAGCACTGGGTCCCCGACAATTCAAGCAGCTTAAATTGCTGTATTAGCAATCGCTCGAGATGTCGAGACTCAGTATTCCGATACTGAGCGAGGCTTTAAGGGAAGTGTTGTCGAAGAGCGGTGATGCGACAAATGGGTTTTTGTGTCATGTTTAATTTACACCATACGACAGTTATCAGTCTATCCAAATTACAGATTTGATAAAATAGAAAATAAATAAACTTATATCAATGATAGATGACACAGGTAAGCGTCTATAAAATATTTGGTAAATGGCAATAACATGTTAAAGTCGCGGGACTAGCTCACGACAACCCTCAGGAAACGAGTCCACTAATTACTGCAGACTGTACTCTGGGGTGAAACAAAGGGGATTGCAATAAGGGACATCTTACTTCTATCAAATGTGATTTAACATTCAACAATATGAGATATTAGACTTTATTATTACAGGTATAGGCGCTTATTTAGCTTGTTGAACGTAGCCAAAGTTTTCCTAAAATATGCCAATGAATTTGTAATCACAACCGTTCACTTGAGTATCATTAATATTTCAAGGAAACTCGAGAATCAATATTTGTATGTACAATAATACTAATATTTCAAGCCAAGCTAATTACTTTATAATACGGTATGCCAATAAACGTCCAAAATGATAAGACACTGTCAACGTAATACTTGTGGTATTTCTATTATTAATATTTCGGTAATTTTTGACCTACTTCAAAAAAGGAGGAAGTATTCAATTCGATTAAATTTGTTTTATGTTTGTAACCTCAGAACTTTGACTGGGTGAGCCGGTTTTGATGATAGTTTTTTTATTTGAAAGATGTTACTTTCTGTGTGGTCCCATTTCAATTTGGTCTAATCTTGACATTGGCATCCATACGATAGTATATACGTCTTTAATTTGTAATAAGTATGTGTGCGATAAATGACGAATAATTCAAATCACGCCAACTGATATCGATGATTCTTTTTTTATTGGAAAGGATATACGTGACCGAATCATTTATATGTTATCCCGATATTTGAGTGATCTACCGTAACACCGTTATGGTCAAGTAATAGGCATAGTCGAATATGATGATCAATAGAACTCTTTACGGGCTTATAGTAAGGGTGTGAACAGTGGCACAATTTCTATAACGTTCTTATTGAATATTGACGAATTTCTTTTTATTTATATAAGATTGTCACAAACGTCACAAAATTTCTGAAAACTTTATATAATTTATGTATTACAAAAGTAATAATAAGTAAATAAATACACGAGACTCTCATAAGTCTCTTGCCAGATTTTGGCGAGACAACACGTCCTGAGGATGCCTCGTGTAGAGGCGAAACACGTGTCGAATTGTTTTAAAGACAAATATTGGCGGAATTAACACTGAAGAAAACTTAAATAATTTGTATAATTATGGATTTCCGCAAAGTAACGCCTAATTCAATAAATTTTTTTTTTTAGTAAAAAATTGTTTCAATTGATTTTTTAAATGAAATAATTATAATCTGAGTTACTCACAAGTCACGCCTAAGAAAGTTTTACTTTAAAAAAAACGCAATAAAACTATTTTAATACGTCTCCTTTACGTCGTCTTTAATACGTCATTGAATAATAGATACTCCGCGAGGGGTAGATGTACTATGTGGGGACGGAACATTAAAATATAGAGAGGGTTGTGTGAATGACTGGCGCAGTGCCCGGCTCCTTATGGTTACTCACGCTGGGAGCAAATTAAAGTTTTGATTTAAGATTGTCTCTGAGATAGGTTCGTTGTGTCCTTGTTACTGTGGCATGCTCTCTGTTGAAAAACAATATGTAATAGAGAAAAGGTAACGTTACATATAACGTCCGATATTTTAGGAACTTTTGCATTACAAAATACTCAAGGCGTTATCTCATTTTACTTTGGTTATTTTCTTATTTAATATGAAGGCGATTATGTCGTGACCCCATAACTTCCATAATTCGGGGACCCAGTGCTCTGTGAACGGCTGTATCACTTGGCGTTGCGTAGAGACGTCGCTTCATTATGTGTCTTCTACCGCATTTATCACGGGGAGTGTTCCGAAGAGCTGTTTAACCTGATTCCTGCCGCCGAATTCCACCTTCGCACGACACGCCACAAGTTAGGATATCATCCTCACCATCTGGATGTGTGGCGGTCCTCCACAGTGCGGTTTTCAAGGAGCTTTTTTCCACGTACTACAACGCTGTGGAATGAGCTTCCTTGTACGGTGTTTCCGGGACGATACGACATGGGTACCTTCAAAAAAGCGCGTACACCTTCCTTAAAGGCCGGCAACGCTCCTGTGATTTCTCTGGTGTTGCAAGAGATTGTGAGCGGCGGTGATCACTTAACAACAGGTGACCCGTACGCTCGTTTGTCCTAGGAGGACATACGAGCGTACGGGTTCAGTTCCATAAAAAAAAATCTTTTTCAAATTTAATGATTTAAACACAATACTCAAATAATTTAAAAAAATAAGATAAATTAATTATGAGACATCACCAGTAAACTCATAATTAGTCATGAATGTGAATATGAATTAGTAAATTCATGAAGCTTGTCTTTAAGTTGCTCTAGCACAATGTTACTGAACACGTTATGTCCGAGGTGGTGCCTACACCTTTACAATTAATATTATATGGATGTTGCACACGCGTAGCTTACGACACTTTAATATTTAATTTTTCGTGCTGAAATCTTTGTATGAAATATAAGTGAAGGTCACTGCACTCTTAGCTTTCTAAGCACGCTGGCCTGGAGCTGCCGCGTAGACCCACAGGTATCATAACAGACTATGCTCGATCGTGTTTTCCTGTATTTGCAGCAGGCACTATGAGACAATCCATAGACGTGAATAATATTAAAAACATCAATAAATGACTAACTCATGCAGATGTATTAACCAAAATTGTTTCAAGTTTCATGACGAGAATCATAAGAATTAATTTCATTTCGGAGTTTCTATCACAGTATATGACACAGACACAGGTTCAAGCGACATCGAAACTGTTATCCTGGCACATCCGCTCTGGGATTTTCAATAAATTTAAAAGGTTCGTATTCGGGATGATGGCGGACTAAGTTCGGTGCATCAGGAATTTGGCACCCTTCGATTATCTCCCCGACACGTTTATTCAATTAGACAGTCAAGTATTTAGCCAACAAATCCGGGATTCGGAATAGGGATATATTTGAATATTCTATGAGACACAAAACGCTAATACTATACTTATTTATATTACCTCCTGCAGGCTTATAAAATAAGTCAAGTGGAATTATGGTCCCTGTTTTAACGGAATATTTAATTAAATATGAGCGTTCCATATTGGGAAAATGAAATATTAGTAATTCGGGCAAAATTTTATATTTTCTTTCTAATTTTCTGTAACATTTAAATGTTATAACAGCTTGGGGATGAAACGATCACCACCAGACTATTTCTTGAAATAAATTGAATTGTAATACAATTTGGTTTATTATAGAATATACCTCTCAAGCATTCCAGATTCTGAATTTTAAAAAGTGTTTTCTTAATTCCGATATTACATACGTACGTTTAAAATGTTAATTACATTAATACGTTTTCTGTATTATAATGAAGTTAAAGCTCATTTCATGTATAGCGGAATGGAAGAAATAATAGCTAATATATAAATTAAAAGTAAAATACTTTGTTGACGTACCTTCCATCACAATATTACTACTATTATAGGTCTGTCTCGAACAACTACAGTCAGCATCGACGTAATAGGCAGGACCAGCAACCGCCCCAGGCTCCCCTCTGATTGGCAGCGAGACCGCTTCTCTACAAATTATGACAATTACAGTACAATTTACATCGCCTTTGTAAACCCTGATATCCATCACTGCTCGAGATATTCCGGTTCATTATACTGAAGTAAAATTTCAAATATTTCACCCCTATATACAATATAAATTATTCAATGACATGTACAATATCTTTTTTGCGAGCTTAATGACGTAATAATTATTACTTTAGTCATTCTTGCTGCGGTTTACACATGAAGTTAAAACAATACTCGCAATCACTTGAACATATTATGTTTGGTCATCACGGCCAGTTTATACATACATAATATAGGTATACAACTATTATTACATTTATTAATATTGTGTATCTTGAGAACTAACTACTTAACGAAAATACAATAGAAATATGTGAATAATAGTGTATAATGTAAGTAGGTTTAACTTAAATAAATGAAAGATTCAACTGATTAAGAGACCAATTATGTGACTAAATTCATTCATAGCTTTTTGTGTTGTGACACGTACCAAGGGATATAGCTTATATATCATAGTCTACAGCAGTGGAAGGTTTTCCTTATCAAGTAATTTACCAAGAAATCATTGAGTTATGTTTCCATTTAGGTCTCGTTCATTCACAGCAAGAAACTGGAAACAACTGATTCTTGATTGTTTCACAAACCTCAGCACCTGCTCCTCGTAATTTTTACTTGTCAAAGTCAAATAAACTTTATTTAATTATATAGGCTTAAACTAAGCGCTTTTAAATCGCACATATAAATATTTCTTTTAAATTACTGAATTTTCTATATAATACAAGAAACTCAACGGCCACTCTTTTCAATCAAATAGAGTATTTTACAATGGCTCACCACGGGTTAATCTGGATACAGAGAGCCATTCATTTTATAAGACCTATTCTTTTTCCAGGAAGTTTCTTTTAGAGTATATTTTGATTTTCATGGCATTTATGTAAATTTCTTTCAGCTCTTTAGGCAGTTCGTTAATGTAATGTGGTATTAGGTAATTAATAGTTCTCTTCACATATTTTTTATTAATTTTTGGTAAGTAGTATTTGTGATTTATACCTAGTTGTCGTAAGCCTAAGGGTCTATTTTTTTGCAGTTAACAGGGCGGGATTATTAATTTCGGTTATAATAGAACATTTAGCTATATCATATACATTCATTACATAACAATGTCTCCACATGTTTTGGTACAATTGTTTTCAGTAATATTAACTGCAGGTTATAGTATATCTTATAAAAATATCTTTCAAGTTTGATTTTCGGAAGATCTACCATAAAAACTAATACCACATTCGATGTCAGATGACAGAGTCAGCTAATGCCATGTTCAGGAGTCGTAATGCCTCGTATGGTAATTTGAATTTGAACATGCTTAAGTTGAGTTTGCTCAAGAATGATCTTAGTTTTGAGCAAACATGCGCTATATGTGGGCCCCAAGTGAATTTGTAAGCATTTGTATATTTGTACTTTTATTTTTTTTTTACATGAATAAATAGAACTGCAGGGGCATTGTAACCAAGAGTAGTTGCGGGTCACGTTGGTGTAATGTCCGACTTGTTGTGCGACGAGTGAATGAGCATGTACTTGGGATTTTTGATTATTTATTGTCAGACCTACATCGTGTGCCCATTTACAAAGTTGATTAAAATTATGTTGCAAGATGTCGTGTGCTTGCTTAACAGTTTTTTGAGCTACTAGAATAAGTATTATCTGTAAATTGGTACACAGTTGCTTATAATGTTAGCCATATCATGTACATATAAGAAGTACTCATTCGGGCCATTAATAGAGCCATGCACTGTGCCCTGTTGTTGATATTAGGTCACTCCTTTGTTTGACTAGACTTACTGCAGTGGTTTTTCTATTGACATGATAATCAGTACTAACAAAAGACCCTAAATATCACTCCGGGACAATTTGTTAAAGAGGGTAACATAATTTAATACATCAAAGACTTTACTGAAATCTGTTAGTAAAACAAGTGACAACAACACGTAAGTTTATTGTCTAGGTACGGATTAACTTCGCTAGTAAAGTTTCTTAGTAACTCTATTGTGCTTTTATTTTTTTGGAAACCATATTTTATTAATTATTATTGAATGCGGCTCTAAATAATTATTTATTTACTCCTAAGCAACTTTCTAAAATTTATCCACACGGGACAGTATGCTGATGGGCCGGTAATTATTACAATCACACCCTTATTGTTAATATTCTAAAATACGCCTATTTTTATGTCTGGATAGATCGATGTTGTCAACCACTGATTATAAGGTGTTGTATGACCGGCACTAGATATGTAGACATATATTGTATATGTTTGCTCTAATTCCGTTGCAACTAGAACTTTTTTTAACATTTATAGGCAGAATTATAAAAAGGCATTTAAAGGTAATTCATAATTATATTAATTATTAAAGGTAATTAATAATTCATTTGTAAGGTATAATTTTATATAAACTAGAGTTTAACATTAGCAAGTTAAAGTGATTGATAATACTTTTAACATTTTTGTAAGTTTTATTGGCAAAGTTGTTTGATAAACTAAGGGGATCTTGCCGTAAATGCTTAACAATTATATCATCAATACATTTAACATTTTTTCCTGCGGGTATTTTTGAATAACCTTTAAATCTATAACTATTTATTTGAACAAGCCTTATTTTTTTCATACTACGCAATGGTTTGGTAGTGGCACAATTTAATTGAATTTTGAAATGCAAATAAACGATTGTGTTTAAGATTTTGTGAGAAACATTTAACTTAATAACTAGTTATTATTAGTTATATTATTATTATAAAAGTAAACGTTTACTTTAAACTTTCCTTAAAGTTGTGATTTTCTAAACAATTTTGGAAATATAATTCTACAGTAATCAAAAATTAAATGGGTACTCGATTATTGTTTTGTTAGGATAAAATCAAGGTAAGATTTCTTCCTAATTGCTGTGTGCCTCGCGCCCTCAAGTTGCGTAAATTATTGAGAGTAGGCTATTAATAAAACGCAAACAAAATCAGTATTTTGTTATATGTATGTCGCAGGTATTTTGTCAAAGCCGTGATATTACAATTTCACTAGTGAAATGTTATAATTAAATTGTAGTTTATCAATCAACTTCATTTCTTACAATTTAACGGCCTGGTTTTAGTGACATTGTAAAGTCACTATAGTATAAAGTGGTAATGTAAGGCAGTGATATCTTGATAAGCTTATGCAGCTGCCGTTGACTGGTCGGTTTCTTGTATTTATTGTATAGTCATTATTTCGTAGTTATACATTAGTGTAATCAACCAATTGTTATCCAAGCGAATCGGCTAAGTTGTTCACTACTTTTTCAAAAATAATTTCAAATGGAAAATAATATACACGCTCCAATATTTACCATATATTGTATTACAAATTACGTGTGATAAGAAATTGACCAATCAGAACGCTCAACGTGTCACACTGCTTACTTCATTTGTAATGTAAAACCTACATTATTATATTAATTCAAGAAGCTAATGTTTCTGCACATCACGCCTCATTTACAGCCAAAACGAAGGTCAATCATTTTGCAATTCGACTCTCGACATATTCTTGTTCAAATTAAGTATCTTAACGTATTTCCACTGTTCATCTGACTTTGACCGTGGCATCACTGGTAATGTTTCACGAAAATATCCTGAAGATAAAATAATCACTCAATCAAATCTGTTTTCATTGTTTCTCAGATGTTTCATAGTTCTGTCTGATGTCTCCAAAGACTTTTTATGTGGCATCAGCCATTCATCCCTATCAACTATTTCTGCAAAACCTTTTCCATTGCTGAGTTCTTCGAAATGTTCCAAGTCGAAGTTTCATTGCGATGAACATTCAATTGTTATTTTATTTATATAGATATAATAATCTGTATAAATAATGTTATATAGATAATTATAATATATAAACAATATTAATATAAATATAAAATATATTAATACTATATAACACTATTTGCGTCAACTGTTTCAATGCTACTTTTTAAGTGAAAAGAACAGTGTTGTTTTTACTGTTTTACATGCAATTTTTATTTAATTTTTATATTACTTTCTATGAAGCACCAAAAAAAATTTGCCGAATTGGTCGAGCCGTTCTCGAGTTTTGGCGCTTAGCAACATTACACAGCTTTAATTATATAATAACAATCATATTTATTTAATTAACTTATGCTTAACAAATAATTGTTACAATTACTTATATTATTATTTGTAAAATTATAAATATTATGTGTATAACTGAATATTAATTGTAACGATTGTCATCTATTTTTTCTTTAATGTAACTCTGTTTGTGTACACTAATTTAGCAATAGTACAAACCTCAGTGGTGTTTATTACTTTGAAACATTAATCTAAAATTTGTGATTTTTTCATAAATAAAAAAATATATAATAAGATCGAGCTAGTATTAATTTGCTTTTCAAGGAGGTTGGGTGATCAAAGGTGTTTTGATATTCTATTAAAACAAATATTTAGGAAAAATATTTGAATTTCAAAAATTAGCAGTGTGTTTTGGACTTTTTTGAGATGTGTATGTCAAATGTGTGTACAACACATTAATAGCTATACAAATCACTTATAGGCTGGTTGTTACTTGTATGCTTTACACCCGCATCGTTGCTATCAAATGACTGTTTGTTTCGATCATTATAAAGCGTAGTACATATCGATATCAACTGTAAAGTAGATCCTGTAGATGGAGCCACAACCTGAGAGTTCAACAAGACATACCAAGATTTACGATTCATGCGTCACTCGAACGGTTGGCTCAGTTGGTAAGAGCGCTTGGACGGAAAACAGGGTCATGGGTTCGAGTCCCGCATAGTTCATAAATTTCGGTTACAAATTTAATTTGTATAATTAATCCTAGAAGTGAGGGATTTTAAAATAACAAATTATTTATGTTTTATAAATGATTTTGTTGGTGGGTTCGAGTCCCGCATCGTTCATAAAATTTTGTTGTTTTTAAAATTTTATTTGTGTTTTATAAATACAAGGGTTGTACTGACAGAAAGAAAAGTTATATTATTAAGATGCCGTTAAACAAACACAAATCCAGACCCAACTCTTAACTTTAATACAATAGTCGTTACACTTACTATTAAGTATATGTAATATTATAATCTAACCTCATCCATTACATTTAAATATATAGACTACGATCGGGATTTTATGGTTGTTACCAAGTTGTTACGTAAATATCAGACTAAATTGTGAATTGTTGATGAAGATGAAATGGTGATCGAGTCAATTGTTTTTATTTTATTATTCTATTGTCATTTATTATTGTTGTTGTAAATCGCAATGTAGAACGTACGGGACTCCACTTAAAGCCCAGTGGTGTACGGAGTGCTATTTTATTGTATTTCATGTTCCTTACATGGTTACAGGTTTAATTTGTATTGCTCATAGAAATTCATCTTAATAATTTCGCCACATTTTAAGCCGACTTCAAGAAAGGGAGAGGTTCTCAATTCGTCGGTATGTCTTTTTTATGTTTGTTACCTCAAAACTTTCGACTGGGTGAACCGATTTTGATATTTCTTTTTTTATTTGAAAGGATATACTTCAAAGATAGTTTAGTGAGAGTTTGGTTAGGTTCTGATTACGGAATCCATGACAAAGAAACGGAAGCGCTTACGTTCATTGCTGCATTGAAAAATTTTATATATCTACACATATTTAGATAAATTGTTAGTTGGTGTACTGTACAAATTCACAAAAAAAAAAAAATATTTTAACAAAACAACAACCGACTTCGAAAGCACTATTCCAAAACAATCGATATAATATGCACTAAAAAGTATAAAAATAATTGCGTATTTTTATACAATCTAATTTATTAATCTTATTCTAGTTACGATAATTTTTATTTTTTGAATCGATGTCCTTCCGCCGCGACCCGCTCTCGCCTCTCGCCTCCTCACGACTTAAGCGCACTCTTGGACACATCTCACCTATAACTATGTAGTTATAGGTGAGATGTGTCCAAGATAGGTTTGTAACAACATATGTATGTAGTTACAAACCTATCTTGGATGACACTAAACAAAAACTAAATTCTTAACTGTGGAAAGATCACAGAGAGCCCTTTTAAAAGTGACATTTCTAAAGCCAAGACTCTATTTTACTGAACAATTATATAACGACTGCGACGTACTATCTTTTAGAAAACTTTATGTCCTTCATGTTACCCTTAAAAGACACAAAACTTTAATCCCTGGTCCTTCTTACCTTTTGAAACAATCAGAACATGTTTATAACCTTATTAATGAAAAACTCAAGATCTATACGCGTAACAAAGTGGAATGTTGACGAAGTTTAACCACTTGGTTGAAACCCATGAATTATGTGGAAATGGAAGAGCTTTTTAACTACACGGAGTAAATTTTAGATATACCTTCTTGATAGTACAATAAGTAGTGTTTTACGAAAAGTAACAATGATACACACCACACACACGCACACCTAAACACACACACACACATACTCACACACACACACACACACACACACACACACATCCTGTTTGTATAAAATTTGTCTTTTGTTACATTATATTTTTAGACTTAATTTGTGATCCCTAGTTTTTGGTACTATTAATTTTAATTGATATGGAAGAGCGTTGCCTTCTGGCACAGGTGTTTTTCATAGTAGAAGGTCACATCCACTATTATGTTTGTACCATTTTTGTTATTTTTCATTTCATCTTGGATGACACCGACTCCAAAAATTACAATAATCGTATCTAGAATTAGATTGTTTAAAAATACGCAATTATTTTTATACTTTTTAGTGCATATGATATCTATTAGTTGTTTAATAGTGTTTTTGAAGTCGGTTGTTTTTTTGTTAAAATTTTTTTTATTATCAATTTGAATACATGATAGCGTTTTGTTTTGTCTAGCGAAATACTCTAAATGATATTAGGTCACATTTTATCTGACTATTATCGTTTAGGTAAGCAATATAGTCATAAAATATAGGGATGGGTCGCTAGTATCACATAAAAACTTGGTCCTCTGTGCTTCGAAACGTCTCTGTTCATACAATTTAATGTGTCGGTTTCCTCCGTGCTAGAGACATTTACGACCTGACAACCGTCTCCTGCACGCACCTCGTAATCTTATCCTTTTTTTATGTTATACTGTTCACATCTCTCTCTGTGCTTAACTTTATCGTATTTATAATTGAACACAATATATTTACGAATACGTAATATGAAATAAAACTACGAGATGCTGATATTATTACAAGAATTTTTCGTTCTATATTCATAGATAATATTCAATTTTTTATTTGGCAAATATTTTGATAGATATATGCTATGAGTGACATTTATTAAACACAAGAGGATTGACGTTTTCCTATCCAAGTAAAATTTTATTTCTATTTACTTTAAAATGTAATGTAAATGATTATTATATAATGATTCTTGTTGAGATCTTTAGTAACCGGAAAAACATTGGATGTAGTAATTCCAATTAAATTCTATTTTCTGCATAGATTATTTAAAGTTTGATTTAATTAATGTGAAAAAATATGAATTGGAAAAGCTTTAAAATTAAGTTAATAATCACATAATTACCATGTAGGTTTCACCAGAACTAAAATCTGGGTTTGAAACATAAAAAACGCGTTATCAAACAGTATACACTCGACTTTTGGTCATTGTAAATAATAATTATACAGATCATTGAATAATAAAAAATCAACATAAAATGTAATAGATCGCTAACCACCGAAAATAATATCTAGGAACAATGCGTATGTGTATCTAGACTTTGACGTCACACTGCGCTTCAACCCATAGCATTAGTTTTATATTTCGCGCGTATTTTTTGCACTTTTGTTTATTAAATATTTATTATTCAAATAAAATTTAACAAGAAAAAACTATTTATGATCGGTCTGTAAAGTAAATAATGATAAAGATTAAAAAAAATAACATTTGAACTAAATATAAGTTACATGCATACACTCTATTGCAGAGGAACTATTTTATTTTTATTTTAAAACTTGTATGTAAATTGAAATTAAATATTGAAATTTATTTAATTATCGTCCACGTGAAAAGTGATTCAATTACTCTTGGGACCACCTTATAACACATTTCTGCACCACCTTATATCAGATGAATGAATTTTAAAGCCAAGATTTATCGGTTTTTAAAGTCCGGTCCAACCAGGATTCGATCGTACTTACTTCGCTAACAGAACTGATCCACGTGTCAGTACAGTTTGTAAGCCCTGCACACTACGGGATAGTTTTAGTTGCGCTATTTTAAAGCGTCAGTATTGTTTCCATTTCCATGTTTTATAAAGCGTGTTTTTAACCGAGTTCAAAAAAGGAGGAGGTTCTGAATTCGTCGGTATGTTTTTTTTTATGTTTGTTACTTCAAAACTTTGGACTGTATATGACCGCATGTGAATAAAACCGCGTGTAATTCTTTTTATTAGTTTTTGCGTAACAGTTGAATGTAAATCTGTAACACTCGCGTTACTCAAAGAAAATACTATATTGTAATATAGTTATTTCGGAAGTTCTTGCTTTCATACGAAATAGGCGACGTGGTAGAGAATGAAAGCTAGATAAATATCTATACATCAGCTGCTGGCTGCAGCTCAGAACAAGCTCATCGATGAAGAAAAAACTAACTATAAAGTCAAGACGTAAATTTAAAAAAAAAAAACAAAAAGTCTTGGACTATATGATTACTGAGTTAAAGACTATAGATCCCGAGCAAATACCATAATAACCACCAATGAAGTTTGTATTGATCATGTAGATGTGACGAAATTATTGAAGGATTTATTGTTTCTACAGTTCGATGTTAACCTGTTATATTACTTAAGAACAGTTGAAAGATATAAAATTTGATGCGAGAAAATCGACATCACAAAAGTTTAATAAATATATTAACAACAAGAGAGGACATCAAACTAACCTCACTAAACCAATAGTTAACATCAGAGCTAACACATTGCACAATATTAAATGTTATATCAGTTGTGAGTGTTGCCTGTAATAATATATACATAGTAACACCGACAACTCCGTAGATATACAAACAACATAGACAGGAGACACAAGCGATCCAACACATGATAAATACAGCTGAAACTTTGTCAACACATTCACAAATACATTCGCATTACGTAAAGTTCGTGTGACGTACGGTTTATAACTTTTTTAATACTTTCTATTTGTGGAGATAAAATTGCTTTTTGTGTGTTATTATAACGTTCAATTTAACTTTTGTCATTTTATATTTTTACAGATTGGCGAGTTTACCGCAAATGTAAAATTTAAAATGAAGGTTTCTTCTACCTTCCATAATACCTTAATGTTATATATTTTATTAATAACAAACATAATATAAACCAATGTACATCCGCACTTATGTGATTTAAGCAGAAGATCGGGAAATGCCAGGATCTGCAAGCAAGGACAGTAGATCATCCTTCAACAGAGAACTTAGACCATCCTTCCTGAAACAAGCTAAATGTGATAAACAACGATACGATAGTTGAGAGACACGGGCGGCGGCGGGTGGAGCGCACGCGGGGACTGGTCGGGGGCACATTAATATTCAAAACGTGAAACAAAAGCCAACATCGGAAAATGTTTTATGAAAGATATTTTTCATTTAATTCTTACCAGCGACAATTTGTCATAGCACTGCTATAGCGCGCGGTACACGAAAATCGAAATGAGAACTGATTTTTATTTTGCAAAGAAAAATTATGATGCCAATACCAATAATTGATAATAACATTACATTATTAGGTATAATAACAATATCGTCGTCTTCAAATAAATAAAATATATATCGTGAGTACCCGTAATAATAAAAACTATGTAAAAATTTCCCGATGATACAGTAAGTTTAAACACATAATATTATAATAACAATATTGTATTGTAACAATATTAAAGTAATAAATAAACAATTTGTGTGGAAGTGAAATTTATAAGAAATAATTAATTTCTTGTTTTATGTCTCCAAAACAGAGTGAAGCTACTTTCTAGCCTGATGATAGTGAGATATTATAAAATTATAAAATGTTTATCAATATTCATTGACCATTACGTCATTAAAATATCAACAACTACAAGGGAAAGAAATCAACAGTCGCAGCATTTGTACCGCGCAGTAGAACATTAAGTATTTACGAGTCGCGAAAGAGAAGCTGGCTCGGCGCCATCTTACCGGAGATCCATTTATTACAACCAATAATATAATGCTTAGTTCCGGCTTCGTCGTGAGCCACGCTGACACAAACTAGGACGGAACGAACACCAAGTGACGGCAGGCGAGGGATATGTTATAGCTTACAATATATTATAATGGTTTGGTGAATAGAATATTAAAAATAAGTCAAGATACTACTGTTCTCATAAATTGAACAAAGATTTGATTCCGAACAAGACCCCCTAGACTATCATCAACACTATAATTATTTACAAAGAGTCGCCCACAAGTGTTACATATAACAAGCCACTCTTATAACTTATATATTTTATTCTGATAGCAATTCATCCTATTCATCTCTATATTCTAAGTGATATTATAAATCTTGGAGTACAGTTATTAAGTCGGTTGTCGCGAGTAATGAAGAGTGAGCACAGGTGCAGTCCACTTCCTGTTTTAATTAATTAAACTGCAACTCGTCTCACTTTGATAATACTCATAATTTAAATAAAGTATCACGTGCAATACTGACCACGACAAGTTCTGACCACGAGACTATGATAATATTTTATTTTATTTTATTTTATTTTATTTTATTTTATTTTATTTTATTTTATTTTATTTTATTTCATTTCATTTCATTTCATTTCATTTCATTTCATTTCATTTCATTTCATTTCATTTCATTTCATTTCATTTCATTTCATTTCATTTCATTTCATTTCATTTCATTTCATTTCATTTCATTTCATTTCATTTCATTTCATTTCATTTCATTTCATTTCATTTCATTTCATTTCATTTCATTTCATTTCATTTCATTTCATTTCATTTCATTTCATTTCATTTCATTTCATTTCATTTCATTTCATTTCATTTCATTTCATTTCATTTCATTTCATTTCATTTCATTTCATTTCATTTCATTTCATTTCATTTCATTTCATTTCATTTCATTTCATTTCATTTCATTTCATTTCATTTCATTTCATTTCATTTCATTTCATTTCATTTCATTTCATTTCATTTCATTTCATTTCATTTCATTTCATTTCATTTCATTTCATTTCATTTCATTTCATTTCATTTCATTTCATTTCATTTCATTTCATTTCATTTCATTTCATTTCATTTCATTTCATTTCATTTCATTTCATTTCATTTCATTTCATTTCATTTCATTTCATTTCATTTCATTTCATTTCATTTCATTTCATTTCATTTTATTTTATTTTATTTTATTTTATTTTATTTTATTTTATTTTATTTTATTTTATTTTATTTTATTTTATTTTATTTTATTTTATTTTATTTTATTTTATTTTATTTTATTTTATTTTATTTTATTTTATTTTATTTTGAAAACCAACAGCTTTATAAACTTAAACGATACTTAAGATAATTACAGAGAGCCAATTTCCACAATTAGTGCTAGAGTAGAAAAATTTAACTGACAACGTGAGCATATACAATTCGAAAATTACAATTTACATTATCATTAATGTTAAAGTTAATGTAACAACTTAAGAAGATGTACGGTTATTAGTAAAGAACTTGTTGGCTAAGGCACGTCTTACAGAGTCTACGCTTGAACAGAAGAGATCTAAATTATTATCACTACTTGACAGATTGTTGAAGCTATTACTTGCTCGCCAAGTAAAAGTATTTCTTTTATAATTTAGGTTAGTGTGATAAAGTCTTAGTAAATCAAGCTGTCGCAGTAATCTAACAGGGGTATTGAACTGAAGCTTAGCAAGAAGGTCTGGACAGTCAATTAGCCCTTGGGCTATTTTTAAAAGGAGAGTAATGTTTACTGCAAAGATTGAGGTAATCATCAGAGCGGTATGTGACTTTCACACGATAACAAAGATGTTTGAGGAATTTCCTTTGAAAATTTTCGATGCGGTTAACATACTTCAAGTATGATGGGTTCCAGACCTGAGAGGCGTACTCTAGATTGCTCCTGACAAATGAACCGTACAGAATTTTTAAAGTTTTGATATTTTTAAAGTCTTTTGAGTTACGTATGATGAAACCAAAAGCTCTAGAGGCTTTACTAACTATTGTATCAATTTGAGTGTCAAAAAGTAACTTTGAGTCATGGTGAACACCCAAATCTCGAATAACACAGCTACGTTCAAGTTTAGTACCTTTAAGCATATAATCAAACAATAGGACATTACGTTTACGAGTGAATGTCAGAATGTTGCACTTAGACGCGTTCAATTCTAACTGATTTTGAAGGCAATAGTGTTCAAGGCGTTTCAAATCAGATTGCAAAGACAAAGCATCAGATAAGGATTTGATTTTCATGTATATTTCATGTCATCCGCAAAGCATAGAAGCTGTGAGTGATGTAGGCGCCTGTATATGTCGTTAGAAATATTACATAGAGCAAAGGGCCCAAAAGGGAACCTTGTGTATTGTGTTTTATGTGTATATAGTCTATATACACTTAAAACACAATAAGTATTATCTATTTGGCATTGGCTAAAAGGCAATCTAGTAAATAACAAGGAAAATATCAGGGGTGAAAGTATGAAATTACTGATTTGTACTGAAAAATTGAAATTCGTTTGTTTTTATTTAAACATATTTATTTTACCAAAATAATTACTATTATTATCTATACATTGCTGCTATCTAATAGGAAGGTAATTTATGCCTAGAACTATGGTGATCTAGATTCGACAAACTGTGTGAAAGACTTTTATATCTGTTGAGAAGAAAACTTTTTGTCCCATACAAAATTGCCCAAATCTCGAAAAAATGGTAGCCTGTTGGAGCAAGGTCTGGCGAATACGGAAGATGACGAATGATTTCTAATTCAGTTCCTGTAGAATTAAAACAATTTCTCGTGCTGTATGAGGTCTCACGTTATCATGGAGCAATAATGGTGACGATCGATTCATGAGTCGGGGCTGTTTCACTGCTAGTTTTTCTATAATTTTTCAGAGTTCGGCACACGGTAGACATCTGCCGTTATTGCTTGACCAGATCGGAGAAACTTATAGTGAATAACACGGCATGGACGACCAAACAGATTACCATTACCTTTTTATTGGTAAGGCTTAGGACAATCAAACATTGCTACTTCAAAGAGGTATTACATAAAAAGAAGGAACTCATGCCCCAACTATTACAAGAGAGGGAGAAAGGCAAGATTGCCTACTTAATGAAAGATAAACTGATAACATAAGATCCAAAAGAAACCAACCTAATCAAAAGGAAAACAGATCCAAAAGAGTCACCTAACGAAAAAACGACCGTCAACAGACCAGCTATTAAGAAAACAAACACGAACAACATTTTTGATTATGTAATTCGATCATGTCTTGTTCAAAAACCAAAAACATCGGGAATAAGAACATAATACCAAGCAAACAGACTACCAAAAAATGACTCAGCACCCCAATCCGGCTGGTCACCGTGGGGGAAGATGCCCACCACCCTCCAACCAAATACAATAACAACAAAAGAACAAATCAAAATACACTAAAAATTAGCATATATGTTATAGGTAGTTACTGCAATATATTCCTTAATAGGACTAAATTATGTTAAACTATTTATTTCAGTCAGCATATACATGCGATTTAAAAACGCGTGAGCAATTCTCGTAGAGTTTGCCATAGGAAAAACATGGCATGTCCAAATGTAGGCCTGCTTCTTTTAAGGTTTGACCCTGCGATTTGTTGATAGTTTTTGAAAATGCAAATTAATAGGAACTACAGGCGTTTAAAATTAATAACCCCTCCACCCACAGCCATCCAATCCCCCACAAGCCCGTCCCACCCTCTGCCACCGAACCGCACCACAATATCACGCACTCGGTTGTAGTATAGACAGAGATTATCTACTTTAAATATCTGCTTTGTAAGTATGATTCTGATATGTAAGCTATCTATTTAGTAGATTTCGCGTGAAAGAGCAACAAACATACATCCAGACATCCACACATTCTTACAAAAATTCATATTATATATAATATTAGCAGATACATTTTAGAAAGTCAGAAGACGGCTGAGATTTTCACAGATCCTTACTTCCATACACTCATACAAAGTTTCGTATTTATAATGTGAGTAGATACGTCTTTGGAAAGCCGGAAGGGAGGGCTGAAATTTTCACAGGGTTGTAAGATTAAGTTTAGTATGTATCGATGTATGGGATGACATGGACATGGGATTTTTAGATTCAATAATACATGGGGTACACTAAAAGTTTTGCACTTCTATCTAATCGGAACTATTTGAATAACGAAGGTTATATTTTTTGAAATGTTCCAACCTTCTTAGTAATAAAAAAAAAACAACTAGCGGGAAATCATTTATCAATTGTTTTTTATCACACATCAAAGTTCTACGTACGCAACGAAAATGGAATTGAGTCGAAAAGATTTTAGAGCGATTATTTTTAATGATTTTAAAAGTACCCTCTCTCCGCAAGACTGTGCCGCTCGTCTTCAAAATGCTTTTGGGAGAGAAGCACTTGCTGGCTTGAGCACCGTGACGCGATGTTTTGCTGAATTTAAGAGAGGTCGGGTTTCTTTACATGACGAATTTCGCGAAAAGGGCGGCCTTCAACTGCCATTAACGAATTTATGTGGCTACTGTTAAGCGGCTAATTGATGTAAACCCGCGGATTATATATAAGACAATTCGAGGACTATTGGGGATTGGTATGAGCCAAATTCAGAAAATTTTTCACGAAGGATTAAAAGTTCGTAAACTTTGTTGTCGTTGACTCACTTCTTTGAGTCTCGTGCCAGATCTTGGCGAGACAGCACGTCCTGAGGATGCCTCGTGTAGAGGGGAAACAAGTGTCGAATTGTTTTAAAAACAAATATTGGCGGAATTAACACTAAAGAAAAGTTAAATCATTTGTATACGTCACAGGAATCAAAGGTACAAACACACACAATTTGTATAATTATGGATTTCCGCAAAGTAACGCCTAATTCAATAAATTTTCCTGTGACGTAGTAAAGGGAGCGTGGTCAGCGGTGTTTACCTGCCACCTGCCACCTGCCACCTGCCACCAAAAAGGCTATATATAGGATATTTATTTTATGAACATCATCAACGATCACAAGAAATTTTTCGTTATTATATTTTGTCACTTTCAAAGTGTTTCATTCAAATATAATTTCATCAGCAGTTTGCCTTTTAATAAATGTAACTCCACTAAGAAAATTTGAGGAATTGCTGAGTAAAAAGAGGCAATTCTTCATTTTATATAATTAATGCGAATGCCTGCAGGTGCCATACCTACTTCTTATCCCCACCCTTCTGCCAAGTCACTCCCCCTCGTAAAATTCATATAGTTGGAATTGAACAACTTGTTCGAGATCATAATATGTATTCGAGGTATGATCATAATATATCTAATTCATGAGTATAATATTCAATTCTATTTTCTAAAATACCCCATTACAATAGTATGATTAAATATTCAAATTGCGGGAAATGATCATGATGAACTTTCTATTATTATAAACGCGGTCCAAATTAATTGTTCAAAATAATATAAAATATAAGTTTATAAGATGTATCAATATTTTTGGGCAGACTAGTTAACACTGGTTGGGCAGAACAGTGCTTCAGTACTGGCGATTGAGTTCAATGATTACTTGATACAAGTTAACAATAGGTTAGAAGATAATAATGTAGTATCTACATTACTATATATACTATTGTAGTCTTTCAATTCTTGATTCATTAAAAATAAAGAAGTCCACGTTAACTTTGAGACACAAACATCATGCTTCGTGTTGTGTGAAATAAATTCCGCGTCTGTTGTCCCACTTTCACAAATTAACATTGAACCTTACGATCCCCAGTAGAGCCACGTGCAATATTTTGACACGCTGAATTAATGCATTAGGCAAGTAATAACAAACATCTCACTGCACGTATTGACTGTGCATTACGTTATCCTATAGATAAATACATTTGTCTATTAGTTAGCAGAATGATTTCACGATCTTCCAAGAAAAAGAGAAGAGTAACATTACACGCGTCAGTTAGTACCAATGTCCAATATTTTCATATTAATTCCTTTATATTACAATTAATTCCTTTATGTTAAAACTAATGAAAAGAGCGATCGTGAGGTTCACCTGGTTGACCTTACGCCTGGTAACTGCTGTGGCGTGACACTTAATATTTTCATCTTCGTCTCACTTGCAATGTCTACTAATAAAAATTTCTCAAAACTTTTGTCAGCGAAGCTGTTTCTATTTTCTTATGTGAAAATATAAGATTCATATCAGTTCATAAAAATTTTGAAAGTTTCTGAGCAAACTTTCTTTCCTTTTTCTAGTCAGTTTATAAAATAATAAAATACTATGAAAACAGGTTTTACAATAAAATATTAATAATTCAATGTTTCGCGGGCCCCATCTAACATTCACCATTGTGTTACACTGCAATGATCAACAACTGTCAGTCAAGTCACAAGAAAATATCAACCAAAATATTTTTTATATATTATGATTGCCAATTTTCCAACGACCTGGATAGGTTGTTACTATTGGTGGGCCTTGACACACATGTTAACCGCCGCAGGAATAGATCAAGCACAACAAATAATACACATAAATCTAAGAAATCTGCAGATTCTTGTATATTAATAAAAAGGGTTTGCTTATGACGTATAACTATGAACATAATTAATTGGTTAAAGGTTTAAATAAAAAAAACAAGAAATAGTCACAAAAAGGGCACCACGCAGCACGTTTAGAATTGACTGAATGAATTAGGAATTCCAACTGAAGTTAAGTGGCCTTTGACCCGTTGACGGCTGCCATATACCACACAATCCGTTCTGTATTGGGCTTAAAAGTGACCATATGACATATATTGCCATTTATCGTATTTCAATTTGAGTTTTAAAAGATGTTTTTTATCAAAAAGAACAAATAATACGATATTCTTAAATTCCCTGAAGTCTTTTGTTTTTAAGGGCAAAACATTTATCATGTTAGAAATTCGCAAACCTTTTGCGAGGGTTACATTATTAAAGCACAAAGCGTTAAAATGTATTAAACAAAATAGAAGTGCCGTTATTGACTAGTACAAAGTAGTTATGGAGCCGTCGGTCATAATCAAGACACTTCAAAAGCGCTGGCTTTTATATAGCATATTATATGAAAATTAGAGTGATAGCCGTATCAGTCTAATTTTCATATAATATCCTACAATCGATAGATTTGCCAACAAAGAGTAATCGAAGACCATAAAATATGGGAATGGCCGCGTGCTGTAAGAAGTAAAAACCTGTTAATGCTGTTAAAGGCAGAACTCGCTGAATTGCTAACAGTAAAACAAAAAAAAATGATGTGCGCGAAATGAATATTCCTGCCAGGACTGTTTCGCGTAACATTGCGGAAGACGGGAAGCTTGGTGCTTATCTACGATTATCAGAACGTGCCCTAAATCAATAACTTCAGTTAAAGAGTGTGGCTAAATCAAAATGATGAGCCGGTCACCAAGACTTTTAATTTTACCTTTGTTATCTGAGTTAAAATGTTGTCTTTCGATTGACTAGTTCTTTTCCACAACAATCTGATTCTAAATAATTTATAACTTTCTTTGATAAATAGCTTTGACTATGAAATATATTGTCTAAGCAGGTTACTGTTGTTTCAGTGATTCGAGTTGCTTCATTTGGGTTCATCCATCATTTACCATCCTATGAGCCTCTATAGTTCTGTCCAGTATTAAAGTGTCCGTCCAATCCCACACAGCATCACCATATTATGAGTTAACCCGGGTTGTGCCACAGTCTGTGAGGCCTGCCCGACCCTTGAACACGACCTTTCCGGACATTCTTGTTGTACGTAATCTTCTTTTCATTACCACTTACCAGACTCATTAAAAACGGTTTAATTTTAATTTCGTCTCAATAAATTACAAATGCAAATGAGTATTATACCGTGCATTTGTGTATTTTGTGCTAAGCTTTTTTAAAAAGTTCAAAGCTGTTTTGTAGTCAATTGCCAAAAGAAAAACACATGAACATATTATCAGGGAACAATATTTTAATTATTGGTTTCTTTTTTAAATATAACCTTTTAAATGACAAAAAACCAGCCAGATACGAATAGTACAGCAAAAGACTTTTTCCCTGACCTATTATATAAAATTCTCGTGTCCCGGTGTTTGTTACCAAACTCCTCCGAAACAGCTTAACCGATTTGCATGAATGCATTTTTGTGTGCATGTCGGGTAGGTCTGAGAATCAGCCAATATCTATTTTTCATAACACTAAAAGATAAGTGTGACCCACCCTTAAATGTATCTTTTTAAAAAAACTTTTGACAAAAAAAAAATTTTTATGATTCAGTATTAAAAAATACATACAACGTAAAATTTTCACCCGTCTACCATTATTAACAGCTATTTTTGTATCGCAACATTTATTTTATTCTGTCCCATCGACTGCGCCATCCGCAATAGAGTTGCAAGATGGCAATTGAATGCAATAATTATAGTACGATACATTTTATGTACGATATATTTGGTTGGTTTGGGAATCAGTCGTCATCTATTTTTTATACCCCAAAAATTTTAATTATTGAATTTTTTTATTACTTTAATTGGCAATACAACGTTTGCTGGGTCAACTAGTCTTATTATATCATTTTAATTATATTTAAAAATTAACAACTAAACAACAACAGACACAGGTGTAGACACAGTACACAGTTATGTTTTAATCCAGGAGTGTGGACCTTTATCCTGAGCCGGGATGTTTATTCGGGTGCCGTCCGGGCTACGGGCCGGATAATGATTTCCAAGTTTCCAAGTAAGTATTTGATCGTGGCCGGATCAAAGGGAAGCGATGGATCACACTGCGATATTATTTGATATGGCATTTCTTTGATCGTCACTCCACTTTCATCTCTAACTGACAACTTAGCAAAACATTTGTGTCTATTATAATGTTTTGATAAACATTTGAGAATGTGTAGTGACCACACTTGATAAGCAGATATTAAGGAATTTGCTGGGAACTGCAACAATCATAAGGTTAACACGAAGAACAAACATATTACTCGGCTAACGTGAATTATTAAGTCTTTTGTGGAGCGATATATATGCTTTTACAACATGATCCCAGAAAATTTATAAAACAAATGTGTTACGTTTATGTTTAAAATAATTGTTAAAAACGTTTGTGTGTGTTAAAGGTTTTTATAGCATAAATTACTTTCTTAATGCTACCACAGACTCGAAATGCAGCGAACACCCTCAGGCTATTTAATTATAAATTTAATTGTACGATATTACATTGTAATCCGTATTTTTTAACCGACTTCAAAAAAGGAGGAGGTTCTCAATTCGTCAGTATTTGTTTTTCTTTTTTTTTATGTTTGTTACCTCAAAACTTTCGACTGTGTGAACCGATTTTGATAACTCTTTTTTTATTTGAAAACTGGTGTTTCCAGTATGGTCCCATTGTATGATCTGACAGTGGAATCGATGAGAAAACCATAAAAGTCTTAAATTTTGCTATACAAACGTATAGCAAAGTGGATAATAAATTTACGAAAAACTCAATATCGCGCCAACCGATTTCGATGATTCTTTATTTATTGGAAAGCATATACTTCAAAGATAGATATTTGGTGAGAGTTGGGTTAGGTTCTGATTACGGAATCCATGACAAAGTACCGGAACACTGTCTGTAATCAAATTGCAAAGTACTTCTGCTCATAGCTGCACTGAAAAATTTAGTATATTTACACATATTTAGACAAATTGTTATTAAGTGTACTTTAAATTCACTAAAAATCATAAATAAAGAGTCGGTGTCATCCAAGATAGGTGTGTTACTACATACATAGTTATAGGTGAGATGTGCTTGAGTCATGAGGAGGCGAGGCGAGAGCGGGTTGCCGCCGAAGGACACCGATCCCAAAAACAACAATAATCGTAACTAAAATAAGATTAATAATTTAGATTGTATAAAAATATGCAATTATTTTTATACTTTTTAGTGCAAATTATATCAATTGTTTTGGTATATATATAGTGTTTTTGAAGGCGGTTGTTTTTTTGTTAAAAAAGAAATTATTTAAAAAAAAAGCGCGCTGCGCCCAATTCTGTTAAGTCTGAGACACACTGTTTTGAATGGGTGGTAGTATTTGACGTTCAATAAGTGATTTTGAATCATACTTTTAATAAAAATATTTGAATTTGAAAAAGGAACTAATAAACATGCATTCATTTACATTTTCATTAATGGTTTTTGTAGCGCACGCCCACAAATAAACCTTTACCGAGAATTTTTTGACACACAGTTTGTAATAACTTAATACAAAAGTACCCTTAAGTATGGACTAAATAAATTGAACGTCTTGGTATTACATGGATCTCACAACTTTTTACGGTTGAACACGGACTTGGTATTTCGTTACAAAAGACAAGTTACGTCAGTTGATGCTGGTTCTGCTGCTTTGACTGCCGAAGACAGCAGGCCATGTCGGTCTCAGTGAATCTTACATCTTTGTACGGTTTGGTGTCAAGACCGTACAAAGTACTATCTAGATTCTAGGCGCTTCAATAGGGCTGGTAATTCAAGCGCTGGCAGCTATTTCGGTCAACGGATCAGCCTGGCTATCCAACGCGGCAACGCTGCCAGTATTATTGGTACACTTTTTTTTAAATGAAAATACGGGACGAGGCGAGCAGGACGTTTAGATGATGGTAATTATTACGCTCTGCCGATTACAATGCAGTGTCGTTCAGGATTCTTGAAAAGCCCAAAAATTCTGAGCGACACTTCAATTGCGCTCGTCACCTTGAGATATAAGATGTTAAGTCTCATTTCCCAGTAATTACACTAGCTACCCGTACGCTCGTTTGTCCTCCTATTCCATAAAAAAAAGATGGGTAAAACCCAGTTCTGTTATCGGTCTAGTCTTAGTTTTGATACCAATTCCTCTTTTCTTACCAATGTTGTTTAGTGGGGACATAGCATCTTTTGCCATCCCGATTCTATGTTTTACCTCCGGGAGCCCAAGTATATGTAGAAGTTGACCCGGTATCAATGCCCAGTATGTTTCTGATGTCAGTTCATCCACTATCATCCTTATCCGTATCTTCTCACTCACTGTTATTAGCGTGCGACGGATGAATTTCATTCTCATTAAAGGCACTTTCACAAATATGCATACGGCTTTGATCATCCATACCGTCTAATTTATTTTGTACATAAGCCAAAATTTCACAACACTACAATTTGAACATTTTAATATTTTCGAGTTACTCATTATCGTAGCAAGTGTGCAAATTGCGCGCACTCACGATTCCGGTCGCAGTCAGACAGTCAGTGTAAAGAAACAAAGTTGAATATTTGCCGTTTTCACAACTTTTATGTGTGTATTACCGTTGTAGGATACAATCCACTGAATATAATGATGAAAACTTAAATTCAACTCAATACTTATTTCTAACTTCCTAAATAAAAATAGATTTGGTCAGGATAATAAGGATAGGCTACTGAGAAGGTGGTAAAAACCCATAGATATATATTAGCATCTGTATTTTTTATAAAATTTACCTTAAAAGCAATTTTGTAATTTTGCTGCTCAAAATAATAAAGTACCAAGCGGTTAATGCATGATAAACAGTCGAGGAACGGTCGCGGTGGACTGTGGTAGAGATAGATATAAAGATAAGATATGGTCGTGCATTTGTGAGTCCGGACACGCTTTTGTGTTCAAAGTTTAAGAGTAAACTCCTCCACCAGTCAGCAAGAAATAAAGATATTTATACCAAGTTCATACCATAGTAAGTATAATGTGGTCCGTCACTCAACTACACACTCACTACGGTTTAGCTATTTCATCGATCGCCAAACAACATTCTTTGGGCGATTATTGTGGCTTATTCGGCTAATGTTTTATTAATATTATATTGCTTTATACTTGAGTCCATACATTAAAGCTTACTTTAGACTTATTACATAATGTTCGTGTCTGTGTTTATTTGAACGTTATGTTATGTTACTGCTACTGGGAGTAGGATATATTATTATCAGTGTTAGTGATTTCCTTGTCGAAAGTAAAACAAAGTAAGAAGCTCGTTAATAATGCAGCGGCTGCCATCCCCAAGCTGGAGGCTATCAGCCGACAGTGCGGGAGTGATCAGGAATCGAGTTTGCACTAACGAGGTGCTCAAAGGAGTTCGACTACTAGCGATCCAATTGATTTAGATTATTTGTTGAATTGTTCTGGGCTCATACTACTATAGCAGTACTGATAAACTAACGGAGCTGGCACCGGCAACGATATCTAAGTAAGACAATTTTGGCTTGGGTGTGGAGTTTCTTTATTTGTCAAAATTGTATGCCTGTTTATGTCTGTTTCTGATTATAACATTATGGTTCTGTTTCTAACAAATTCACTTATGTTCATATGTACATACAAAACACTATCAAGAATATATTGAGAAGCAACAGTCAAGATGTTAATTTCGTTAAATTTTGCTCTCAATGATTGATTAGGACCTAGGTTATAAATAGCTCGAAAATGCCTCTTCTGAAGCAAAAAGATTAATATCGGAAGCGTTGTCCCATAGCAATATATCATAGGACATTATACTATGGAAATTACTAAAGGAAACTAGTACCGCCATATATATGTCAGTTAATTGTCAAATATTTTTAAACGCGTATGCTGCAGAGCTAAGTCTATTCGCCAATCGTAATATAATAATTTGGAATCCAGAGTAATGCCAAAAATATAGTAGATTCCACCGGTCTTACCACCTCTCCGTTTAACAAAACAATTGCATCTACATTTTTGATATTTGAAAAGTAAATTTAATATATTTAGTTTTCTTTTTTTTTATGGAATAGGAGGACAAACGAGCGTACTGGTCACCTGGTGTTAAGTGATCACCGCCGCCCACATTCTCTTGCAACACCAGAGGTATGTAACCTTGGTATGTAACATAAGGTTTTTAGCGCTAAACCAGTCAGATAGAGTATCGTTTACTTTGTCATATATACCATAGTACCTTTCCACTTTGAATATCAGTGAAGTGTCATCGGCAAATACTTCTACTTATGTTTTTTCTATAAGATTAGGATGATCATTTATATTGATGAGGAAGAGTAACAGTCCAAGAATAGACCCTTGTGGCACCCCATACTGAGAGGAGTCCCAGTAGATCTCCTGCCATTCACGTTGACCCTCTGAATTCTATTGTTTTGATATGAGATCAGAAGATCAAGTGCAGTTCCTTTTATGCCACATTGGCAAAGCTTCCAGACCAGCGTTGCTAAGCTAAATAAGCGGCTATATATGTAACCATAAAGTCTAATATCTCATATTGTTGAATGTTAAATCACATTTGATAGTAGTGTTCGGTGTACTCCTCAACTACAACAGAGTAGTTAGCTCCTCAAAAGTTAAATGGGTATTGCCTATCACCCTTTTCATATGGAATTTCGCGGACCGGACAGCGGCTTCATATAACCCTCCAAAATTTGGAGCATAAGAAGGCGAAAAATGGAACTTAATTTTGTCATCTACAAATGCATCTGACACAGAATTGGAAGCAGCATTGAGAAATTCTCCTAACTCGCGATTAGCTCCTACAAAATTCCTCCCATTGTCGCAAAATATCTCTAGAGGTGGTCCTCGCCGAGATATAAATCGACGTAACGCTAAAATAAAATCTTCTGTGCTTAAAGAACTTACAAGTTCCAGGCGAACCGCCTTCACCTTAAAGTCTATAAATACACACAAGTAACTCTTAGTTAGCTTTGCACCACGACCTTTCCTGTCACTTACTAAGAATGGGCCTGCAAAATCAGTTCCTACCACATCAAAGACGTAGCCAGGTGTAATGCGCTGATGTGGTAAGTTACCCATTATTTGCTGCGCGACTTCTCCTTTCATCTTTTTGCAGCGTGTGCAATCATAATAAATACGCCTAGCAAGCACTCTGCCGTTTAAAGGCCAATAATGCTCTCGAATTATTGAAAGGAGAAGCTGCGGGGGTGCATGCATTAACTTTAGGTGGTAATATATCTGGGTAGATAGATGTAAATCGTTAGAAAAACACCTTATGCATTTCAGTCCATTAGGTATAGTACCTACAATCAATTAAATAAAAATTTACGTTATACAATTATGAATAGGTATTTGCAATTGACCTTAATACATTTAAAACTAATGAAACTAAATAAGTAAAATTGAGATCTGCTCACACAATCGAAGCTTTACAGGGCTAACACAGTTAAAATTAGGATAAGGAACGGGCAAACCTCCCTTTGTTCTTAAAATCGGCGCGGGGGCACATCAATTCTCCAATCCAAATCCAATATGTCCAATCCAATTTAATTCCAAGTATTAATTGTACAGCGGGAAGTTCCTTCCTTTTTCTTTCTTCTTCTTTTATGCAGATTCACACCACACATCCACGTGGTTTTAGCAGTTCACGGTCGTCGAATATGTTCAGTGTACTCCTCAACTAAGCTCTCTTGATATTAAAACTTCAGGATAGTACTCGAACTGAATTTATTATTAACTTCTACAAATAATGTGTAAGGAATATAATATATACTATTTCTCTTAATTATAAAATCTCGGGTCGTGTCGCCGCTACGATTGTGCTACGGTGCAGTCTGGTCGGTACCGGAGCGGGGATCGCGACGTAGGCTTGACGCGAGAACCGGTCCTGTAGGTGTTCTAGTTGCGCCAACAAGTAGTAAGACGTCCCTTATTGCAATCCTTTGTTTCACCCCAGAGTGCAGTCTACAGAACCTCCTCCTTTTTTGAAGTCGGTTAAAATAATAAAATAATTTCTGTATTATTTACATTTTGTAACATGAAACATAGCAAAAATATTATATAATTTATATGTTTTTGTATATAAAATAATTTCGTCCACCTAATAATAATTCTATATATTTGGAAAAGCTGACCAAGCAAACGTCGTATTACCATGTAAAGTAATAAAAAAAAATTCAATATTTAAAATTTTTGGGGTATAAAAAATAGATGACGATCAGTTCTCAGACCAACTAAATATATCGTACATAAAATGTATCGTACTACAATAATTATTATATTCGACTGCCATCTTGCAACCCTATTTCTGTGGATGGAACAGAAAAACATAAAGATCGCGATACAAAAATAGGTGTTGGTCGCAGATGGGTGAAAAGGACAATGCCGGAAAATGAGCTATATTGCTTACTATCATGCGTCTGAACAAGGTATACATGCAAAATTTTCTTTTAAATTATTATTTCGCATATATTTATTTTAAATCAGATGCGAACAGGGGTTTAAAAGTTATATGATTAGAAAGTAATTTATCGTTTCGAAACAAGCGGAACTGCAATATTAGCCCGGAAACGTCACTGTCACTAAAACACTCACCGAATGATACCAGTATATTATGAACTCCCTATTTAAAGGGAAAAGTAAGGATAACTACATATTCTGGGAAATAAATCGACTGAAAACCAAAACAAACCTAACTTTTACCACACCACTGGCTAAATATTATTTGATAAAATCATATTAATATGTTCCGTTGGCCGAATATTAAAAAAACTTTAGCTTTGGTATGCCAATTAGATCTGCACTTCGTGTTTTTTTATTTATTATTCGCTTATTTTCAAAAAGCAGCAAGCAAAGCCACAGAGTACTTACACTGCACGCACAACAGACTATTATGTTGTTTGAACTTTTAACGCGTAGCTAATTTTGAAGAAATTATAAAACATACCATCTAGATCGTTAAAAAAATCCTATATGGCTTAAAATCTATTCATTTAACATTATTATAATACTATAATTTCCATTAAACCATGGACTCATATTGACACTAATAATTATTGACACGATTCTACTAGGTTACCCGTCACCATCGTTGAAACTAGGGTAAACCAAAATCGTAAGGAGAAACACTGGTTGAAATATCATTATGACAGGTTTTGTCTATATCTGTATGTTTTATCATAATGTCATTGTCATCAATCAACTTCTCACGATCGCATGACCGTTGGACGAGAAAAGTATGAAATTATTAAAGTATTTCACATTTGCAAAAATCGGAAAACCCAGTGATTTCCTGGATTAACTTATTTTTCTGGTCAGTGATTAATGTTTTCTTGTATAGTTTAACGTCTAGTCCTGCAATCCTACACTAAAACTGACAACAAGCTTGTAGTAAATTGTAATTGAAAAAATCAGATAACTACATATTCCCTGTTTATATCTCACTGATTTTTGTTTAACCTGATGATTTGGTTAAGACGCAAGAATAGCCCAATTTTCATACATGGATCGGCATTGTCCTTTGAAGTGGTACCTATATTTTTACGCTGAATCATTTTAAAATAAAAATAACAAAAATTGTCAAAAAATATATTTAAGTTATAAAATGTTATTATATTATTAGCTGTTATATTTCTGAATGTTGGCCTAGCAATGCTTAGTGTCATTTCCGATCCCAGATACTAAAGAGCGTAAAGGATATGGTGGTGGGACCAATTGTAGCAATTTTACTTTGCCTTCAGCACAACCTAATCCAGTAGATAGAGATAGAGATAGAGCTGGCACAATAATCTATTATCGGATCATGGTGGAATGCAGCTGGTTCCAGAATCACAGGAGCACTCCGTCTGCGGAATCGCTTAATTTCATTTTGTCTTGCTCGCTGTTGTTGTATTTGATATGCACGAACTGGTTGCATTCTAAGCCTATCAACTATACTTCATTGTCACTCACTAAAGAACGCAATTCTGACATAGCAATACTACTATTTTCTTGATCTGTCTCTGTCATCATTGCGTATAGCACGTGAGGTAGCTCTTCGCACATTTGATTGACTGCTACGACCTAAGTCTGGTCGTCTTCTCCTCGGCATCGTTTATTGTAATTAATCAAAGCGAGAATAGTTCTCACGCACTTAGCAGTAAAGTGTCACTATCACTAAAAATCAACAAAAAAAAGGCACATAACTTGAAATGTCACTATCACAAAGGATAACCGAAGTAAAGAAAGTTCTCGCGCACGTAGCGGTAATCGTCACTCACAAAGATGCACTCTTTGTCTAAAGTATGGATCGACGTAGAGGATAGATGGATATATTGGTTGTCAAATGTCAAATATTATGGTTAGGTTCGGAAATTAAATGACTAAACTTATGATTTATCAATCTACATAAAAAATAAATCTGATAGATAGTTAACAATTGTGGTTAATCTACCAACTATAGTAAGCTAAAATTAAGTTTATTTTTAACCTCCTGAGAAAGTTACAAAGATGTAAAGATTCTAATTAGTTATTCATTTTAAACTATTCTTTCAATTTGATTTCTGAACGACACATCAAAGGAAAAACAAAGTCGTTGTTTTTATAAAATTCCGAGCATTTTTCATATTTATTCACCCTTTAAACCTTCTCTGGACTTCCACAATTAATGTAAGACCAAAATTAGCCAAATCGGTCCAGCCGTTCTCGAGTTTTAGCGCGACTAACGAACAACAATTCATTTTTATATATATATAGATTGTATAGTCTCAGAAATAAAACATGAATAATATAATATATTCTATTGGTTTATATAAAATTTACTGTAATTGCATTATCTAGAATCATTTGTGAGCATTGTTTTTGTAATTTTATAGTTACCGTGTGTATGATATAACACGGTTCGTCATACTCACTAAAATGGCATTGCTTGCGGCGGCGTCGTGTGCCGGGTCGTCTCCTCCCCTCAAATATGTGCGAAGGGAACTATGGCTGGTCCATGCGTCAACTCGTGAACGGGTGATGCTTGTGGTGCCAGATCGACCTGTTATAGTTAATAAATCATTGTATTTGTTGGATACAATCACCAATTGTGACAGTAATCTCGACCAGTTCACGAAGCAATCCTCCAATAGACAGTAATTTATATTTATACATTAATTATTTTTTACTTTTCATGAAATAGCTTATATTATTTAAACACGACTCATATATTGGATTCAGTACTTTACAAACTAATTTGTTATGTATATTCCAACCATTGTAAAATACTCTATTTGATTGAAAAGAGTGGCCGTTGAGTTTTTTATTTATGTTACTGGCCCCACAAGCATCAAGCGTACCTGGGTACGACCTTTTATAGTTAACACATCATTGTATTTGTTGGATGCGATTACTAATTATGACAATAATCACGACTATCATGTTCACGAAGCATCCTTATACAAACATTAAATTCAAGCTCTAAAGTTTGACGCATCCAATATACGATAATTAATATTTATACAATTTGTTCTTATTTATTTTTTATGAAATATTATATATTAAAAAAGCATTTAACTTTGAACACAATTGATATATTGGATGCAGCACCTTACCCAACTAATTTGTCATGTATATTACAGCCATTGTAAAATATTCTATTTAATTGAAAACTGGTGGTCGTTGAGTTTCTTTCATGTTCTTCCCACGAACTCTACTTTTTCTGAACATAATAAGTATGTGAGTAATTTAAAAGAAATACTTTTATTATAATGGCGATCCAAAAGCGTTTATTTGAAGCCTAATTAAATAAATTTTATTTGACTTTGATCGTAAAGCGTCAAAGAAACGTAGGTACATAATATGAATTATAAAAACACATTAGTACGGGGCGGGCGAGGATCGAACCGGGGGCTCCGTGGTGAGAGTCAACGGTACAACTTATTGGGCAGGCGCGCGCTTCTATGATTACAAATCAAACAAATATTGCGCTAGTTGTTAAATAATGCCCAAAGTACTTGGAACTATGTAGATGAGAACAGACAAGATAGACATTTTCGTAAGATAGAATAAAGTTTACTGTTGAATAATTAGAGAGTACAACGTGTCCCTCGTTCATTAGATAATGGAGACGGAGCTCAACGGAGGCCGCGTCTGTTGCGACTCTCATTACACGGAACCTTCTGTGACGTTATGTAGCACAGACAATTCTGAAAATAAACTTGTTTTACAAAAGCAAGTCTGTGATGGTAACTAAAGGCTGAAGGCTAACTATTGGACTGTCAGAGACGAACGTTAATGTCGCTATCGTTTTATAAACACGCGACAATCTACATGCAGTAGCTAATGATGAACTTGTGTTCATCACGTGTTATGTAGAGAACTGTTTATTTATTTACTTGGATCATCAACATTTCAAAACATATTTCACATTTTATAAACTTATGTTAGATACAATTCTTGTATCAACATTGCAAGATTATTAATGTGTATGATAAATTTAAAATTTAATTCTTTGAGAAGTTAATGAACCATCTTTTTTAATAGAGTATCAAAGGCCCAGCAATTTAAGAAATTTAGTAAATTCCAAGATATTTTTCATTCCAATGATCAAAAACATCTATGGCACAAGAATGCTAAGCAAATACCTAATATTTTAAACGATTTTTATGGAATAGGAGGACAAACGAGCGTACGGGTCACCTGTTTTTAAGTGATCACCACCGCCCACACTTTCTTGAAACACCAGAGGAATCACAGGAGCGCTGCCGGCCTTTAAGGAAGGTGTACGCGCTTATTTTGAAGGTACCCATGTCGTATCGTCCCGGAAACTCCGCACAAGGAAGTTCATTCCACAGCTTTGTAGTACGTGGAAGAAAGCTCCTTGTAAACTGCACTGTGGAGGACCGCCACAGATCCAGATGGTGAGGATGATATCCTAACTTGTGGCGTGTCGTGCGAAGGTGGAATTCGGGGGCAGGAAATAGGTTAAACAGCTCTTCGGAACACTCCCCGTGATAAATGCGGTAGAAGACACACAATGAAGCGACGTCTCCACGAAACGCCAAGTGATCCAGCCGTTCACAGAGTACTGGGTCCCGGACAATTCGAGCTGCTCTACGTTGCACGCGGTCAAATGGATCGAGCTGATACTGGGGTGCGCCAGACGAGAGATGACAGCAATACTCCATGTGTGGCCGGACCTGCGCTTTGTACAGCGCTAGAATGTGGGCCGGCTTGAAGTATTGCCGTGCTATATTAATGACGCCCAGTTTCTTTGAAGCCAATATGGCTTTGCCCTCCAGATGGCCACGGAATTGGCAATCGCTCGAGATTTCGAGACCCAGTATTCCGATACTAGGCGAGGCTTTTAGGGAAGTGTTGTCGAAGAGCGGTGATACGACAAATGGGTCTTTTTAGTGGTAAACGCGCAAACTTGAGTCTTCTGGGGGTTAAATTGGACAAGGTTCAATTTACCCCATTCCGCGACCTTCTCAAGAGAGGACTGGATAGAAGACACAAGTTTCTCCCGGCACTGGTCGACGATTTCCCGAGAGAGACCAGTGCTGTCATCTGCATAGCAATGAATGTTCGAGGTGTCCAACATATCATTGATATGCAGAAGAAACAGCGTAGGAGATAGCACAAAGGTTGTTGTCCAGCAGTGTTGTCACTCCAAATGGCACAGTACACATAGCCAGTCATGTTGTAAGTAGCAAATTTAGTTTTGTAAAAAAATTGATTACTTCTGCCTTGGGACAGGATAAAACATCCTCTTGATCAAAGCACAATACTGGAATTGTACCTTTTCTGTCTTCTTCATGATTTTTCTTTGCAGCCACCTTATCTATTTTGTGCCTGTTAATCTTCTCTTGTAAATCTGCTGTTAATGTATGTCCTTCTTTGTATTTTGTATCAACCTCCTGACACATCACACATCTATCTTTTTTTGGTTTGTGGAAATAGATATTGAAGTCATTGCAGAATATACGTCGGTAAACTTGTTCTATGTATAACATAGAACCTTGTTACACAACAAATAAATAAAAACCAAAATAGAATGGCCCATGGGGCCCAGAGGCGCGGAAAGTTCAAAATACTATATTTGCGCCTCAATAAGGCAACTGGAAACCCAAGCGCTGGCAGCTATCTCGGTCAACGGCTCAGCCTAGCTATCCAACGCGGAAATACTGCTAGTATTTTAGGTACGCTTCCACGTAATGATAGTATTAATTTTATGTAGTCATAGTATTGTAGATATAGTTATAAGATTTGTTTTGTTTGAATAAAATGTTATTTTCTAATATGCAAATATTGGGAATGGTTCTATGTTTAACATAGAACTTAGATAAATCATTCGTAAATTAAAAACAACATAGGACTATGTAAAATTAAATATTTTGTATTAAATGTGCTGCCATCTAGTGGTTCACCTTTGCAAAAGTATAGCTAATGAGACATAGAACCTTGTAATAGTGAGCCAGTGAAATATAAATATTTTATCCTTCATGTTTAAATAAAAAGCTTAAGTTACCGTATCTTTTGATTGACGTTTGATCTAGAATAATAATTTTGAGAAACAGGAAACGTCAGTTTATTTTATGTTAATGTCAGATGGAAAATGAAAGAAATGTTAGTAACACTAACATTTATATATGTAGTATAGTAGTATATAACAAAAGCCCCAATAGAGCCCAGGATGTCTGCCGGCCCCATGTTTGTCGAGTGAGGGTTACTGTTTGTCATTTCTGTTTGTGGATGTGATGCGGGCATGTCGCGCCGGACACCTTGCAGGTCAGTTGGCCTAATATTATGTCCCGTGATGTACATTATATTAAATTCACCGGTTTAAAAGAATATGTATATCGATATTAACGTACATATTCGAATATTTATGCAAATTTTAACTTTAACTATGACACTTTTAAATACATTTATTTACATACATAATATTACTTTTTTTTTTCTTTGACATGGTTGCTCGAAGCAAATTCGATGCCATTGGCATTGCTTGTGACTGCGTCATAGTTTGTATTTTGTTAGTGTAATTTTTTGACCTAAGTGAATAAATATTTCTTTTATTTTGATTTTGAGTGAATAATTTCAACTGTTCAGATATATGTCGGTTCGCATCTGTGAATCACTTCAATCTGAAAAGGAAAATAATAATTTTATTAGGTTATCTCAGTTTGAACTAAAATGGTTTGAAGACAATTTTCGATACCATACTGCTTGTTCATACTTCTTCGTATAACTCAGTATTTCCAACGGTAAGCCGTGAGCGGAAATAAGGAAGTAAGTCTTTTAACTAACAAGTCGTCAGGGAGTCTTATTATGTAACACGAAGTAATAACTTACGTAACAAGTGTTCAAGTTCAGCATTATGTTGTAGGTACTAATTACACGTTCCTACTACTTGGCTAAGTCAAGTAAATTAATCTTTAGTTAGGCGATACATATGCTTTTATAACATGATTCAAGAATATGTAAAAAACAAATGTGTTGCCTTATCTAGTGGAAGTAAATATCACATAAATGATTTCCTTAGAGATACTACACATTGATCAAGAAGCGACCACCTCTAGGCTATTTAATAATAATGAATAATTTTGAATTGCAATTATTTTTTAAATAAAAGTGAAACTCTTTGAAGTATTAAAACAAGCACCAACCAACTAGAGTTAGTTGTTAAAGCCCTCATTTAAATATCTTATAAGTGTGAAATTTTTCTCATATTATTTACTCATAAATATGGATTAAATATTAACAAAAATCTCGAAGCCTTATTACTTTTAGGGAACTTTAATATTTCCACGAAAACAAACGAGTTACATTATAACCAGAAACGAGCCGTCGTCTCGGTCGACAATTTATTCATAATATTTTACTACAAACCATATTGCGAAACGTAAATCGAATTTCCTCTTCAAAGCGGGATGCTCAATCATGCACATTTGGAGATATTTTGGCGGAAACGTCAATATCTCAATGCGGAAATATCAACTTTATTGCGGAACCTTAAAGCGTGATATTGAACGATTCAGTTTTGGAAATATATTCACAGTACCTTTGTCACGAATAAAGTGTTTTTAATGGCCGTTGCGATTGTGACACAAACAAATCGAAACATAAGTTATTTACGTCCAATTATGATCACGTATAGCTTCTGTAATATGAATGGATAATTATTATTACTGATATTTATTAAGAAACCTGTATCCAAAGAGCATCAATAATAACAGGTAATTTTTTAAGAGTTAACTTTTTCAGGTTGGCAGCACTGGTTGGTAATGGCGTCCAAACGTCATCTGTCAAAGTGAAATGTTTTACTTTACTTTACTCTACCAGGGGAGTAAGGGGAGAACGGAACTAACACCTTATCCGACCCAATTGTCAACCTCACCTGCACGCGCCGTATGGCGGCGGGGTGGCGTGCCGTATGGCGTGTTACCGCTCCGTGGTGCTCCCTGCTAGACAACAGACGAGGATATGGCGACCGAGTTAATGGCGGTATAACCATACACCTGACTGGGAAACCGGTTGGAAGAGGCTACAGCGGCCTTGAAGACTAAATAACTTCTGAAATGACTGGTGCAGAAGGCAAGGGGAATCCACTGCACTATTTTTCCCATGATAGTCACGTATGAATATGAATAGACAACCAAAGAGACGAATCAGGAAGCCATGCGACCCGAATAGCACCCGGCGCTGCACTGCGTCCGGGGCAGACAGTGTGAAATGTGCTACCGGCCATGTGTTTGTAGGCGACCAGGCATCACATGGAAAGAATGCTACTGGAAAACCAGCCATTAAAATGAGAAGAGGCATTAAGATCGGGAACTGGAATGTACGTGGGATACTTCAACCGGGTAAGCTGGACATTGCAGAACAGGAACTCACACGGTATAGCATCGATATCTGTGGCCTAAGTGAAACACATCTGAAGGGAAATGGGCATTTTGAAACTACACATAACATCGTATACTATTCTGGTCATGACACAAAAAGTATAAATGGAGTAGCAATTGTACTACCGAAAAACATCAACAACTGCGTAATGGGATATAAGTCCTATAGCGACAGAATCATATCGATTAAAATAAGATCTAATCCGGTGAATCTAAACATCATACAAGTATATGCACCTACTTGTGCGGCAGAGGATGACGAGGTCGAAAATTTCTACCGCACCTTAGAAATCGCGATCAATGAGACTTCTAATAGGGAATTACTGATGGTGTCAGGTGACTTCAACGCAAAAATCGGAGCAACGACAACGGATAATGAATTGCGAGAGGTTATAGGAAGATATGGCCTTGGTCAACGAAATGAGCGTGGCACAAGGTTTATACAATTCGCGGCAGATAATGGTCTTACCATTACGAACAGTATGTTTAAACACCATCACAGAAGACTCTACACGTGGATTTCACCAGACGGGCATTACCGAAATCAAATCGACTATATACTGATCAGGTCAAGATGGAAATCATCCGTTAAAAACACCGTTACTAGGCCGGGCGCAGATTGTGGTACAGATCACCAGTTGCTGGAGGCAGAAGTTAAGGTAAAACTAAAGGCCGCGAGATCCACTGAGAAACGCGCTCGTATAAGTGTCGTGGACTGCGAAAAATTTTCCAAAAGTGTAGAGGAACAGAAACACAACTGGGTAAACCAGAAACCTGATCAGTGTACAGTAGATGAGGTCTGGTCTCAAGCCAAATCGATTATAATAGATTCCGCAAAATCTGCTGACCGAACGAAGGACGTGACGACAAAACGCCAACGTTGGATGACGGACGAGACTCTCGCGCTTGTCGAAAAAAGACGTTTTTTAAAAGTTACTGGGGCTGACATTACGCAGCAGAACCGTCTAAGTTGCCGAATTCAAGCGGCTTGTCGTCGTGATAAAAATAGGTTTCTTCAAAATATATGTACCGAAATACAAATCCATGGCGAAAAGCATGAAACCAAAGACCTTCACAAGAAGATTCGTGAAATTACAAAAAAGTTCAGTTCTAAAACATGGACCATCGAAAACTCGGAGGGAAAGGTTGTGACTGAACTGGAAAATACTCTGAAAGTCTGGAAGAATTACTGCCAGTCGCTCTTCTTTGACCCTGATTCGCGCAGCTATATCTCCACTGAACCGGAAGATCAGGACTTGGAACCTCTTATTCTTAGAGAAGAAGTTAAAGCTGCAATCAACCATCTAAAAGGAGGGAAGGCAGTTGGAAATGACTGTATTCCAATAGAGACAATCAGATGTTGCGGAGATTTCGGAGTAGATATGTTTCACACCATATGTAACAAAATTTGGGTGAGCGGAATGTGGCCGAAGGAATGGACCCACTCTGTTTTCATACCATTACACAAAAAGGGGTCTACAACGAAATGCAATAACTATCGTCTTATAGCGCTCATACCACATGCCAGCAAAATTTTACTCCATATAGTAAACGAAAGACTGAAGGCTTATATTCTGAAGGAAATAGCACCAGAGCAGGCCGGTTTCGTAAAGGGCAAAGGTACACGAGAACAGATCCTAATTGTGAGACAAATAATAGAGAAAGCAAAGGAATTCAACAGACCGACTTTCATATGCTTCGTTGATTTCCAAAAGGCATTTGATTCTGTTAAATGGCCACAACTATGGAAGATCCTCATAGAGATGGGAGTGCCCAAGCATTTGGTGCAAATCCTCAGAGCCCTTTATGAACATGGTTCCGCTTCAGTCAAGGTGGATAATGTCACGTCCGACCCACTTCATCCCTCATAAAACATATCCAATCTCCGATATGCCGACGACACCACGTTAATAGCGACAAGTAAGGAAAACATTGCTGAATTATTACATCGTATCGAGCATACCAGCCTCCAGTATGGCCTTAAAATAAACCGGCAGAAAACAAAAATGATGATTGTCGATCGAAGTCAAAACAATGCACCAGATATAGTCGAGATTGCTAATTGCGAGGTTGTACAGTCATACATATACTTAGGATCACTGGTCGCTAATACTGGTGGCTCGGAAGACGAAATTAGAAAGCGAATGGCTATTACCAGATCTGCAATGCAGAAGTTGACGAGGATATGGCGGGACAGGAATATCACCAAAGCTACTAAAGTTCAGTTAGTAAGATCTCTAGTGTTTCCCATACTACTATATGGTGCCGAAACATGGACAGTCAAAGAACGAGAGAGACAAAGGATTGACGCACTAGAAATGTGGTGTTGGAGACGAATGCTACGAGTATCTTGGACACAACGCCGCACAAACGTCTCGATACTTGAAGAGCTCAAGGTGAAAGAAAGGCTTTCATCTATAGTCAGAGCCCATATCCTCAGATACTTCGGACATATCACGCGACGTGGAGAGCAAGCCATAGAGAGACTTGTTGTTCAGGGAAGGGTCAACGGCAGTAGGTCAAGAGGACGCTCCCCTATGCGCTGGACAGACCAGATCAAAGCCTTAACCAATACTCCCCTCAACACATGTGCCAGAGAAGCAATAGCCAGGGATAACTGGCGTAGAATCGTTCGTCGTTCGACGTGACCACGACTGCTCTGTCAAGAGTAATCCGACGAAGAAGAAGAACTCTACCATTTTATCATGGAAAGACTTACAAACGAGCAACGATTGCCAATTGTTGAAATTTATTTTCAATATTCGTGCTCTGTGAAAAATGTGCATCGTTTGTTACGACCATATTATGGTCGTCAAAATCGACCTGTTGAATCAATAATTCGTGCTGTTATCACCAAATTTACATTGTTGGACATTAAACTATCGACTCGCATGCGTACAGTGCGTACCGAAGAGAATATTACATCCAGTGTTAATGAGGATCGTGAAATGTCAATTCACCGCCGTTCTCAGCAACTGGGCATGTGTTACTCAACCATATGGAACATTTTAAACATTTACAAACTCAAACAATTGTCTTCATCGTCAATATGATAGCCTAAAAATTTTTAAAAACGAGTCGAAGCTTGTCCAAGGTTTGTCTAATCCTTTAATGGATAGATCATTCATCTGGAAGATTAAGATTATAATATGATGACAGATAGATGACAGCTGACAAAAACTGTGTTCCGTTCGTTTAATTGTTAATGTACACTTCAGTTTATGTTGTGCTTAACTATGTTTTAGTTAAACACAAACTAAACACTATTTTGAAATAAAAAAAGATAAACTCTATTTAAGAAATCGTTATTGTTATGTTACTGACGTTGTTATAATTAGGTCAAAGTGGTCGAACAAACATGTGTCAAAGATATATTGTAATATTTTTATTGTAATAACACCTTTAATATACAAAATATTAAATTACGTCTTGTTACAAATTTCATTATTTTAGTTTTGTCAAGATTAGACTAAATTGTTACATGTCAACCAGTTTATTGTTGTCATTACAGGGGACAGGGCCCGTTGGATGTCTGGACTCTCAGGCCGTAATAGAAGTTTTGTGTGAGGACATCGTGACAGGAGCACAGAGTACATTTATTTTAATTAGTTCGTTGGTTACTAAGACATTTACAATAAATTTAAATATCGTGTTTAAGAATTATTCTACATTCAAGTACTGCGTCATCTAGTAATGGCTGTGGAAAGAGATACGTACAATTTAATTGCGGTTACATAAATGACTGGTTAAATTTAACATTAACATTAATATTTATATATATATATAAGCTATGACCTCTGAAACCGCAACATGTTCGAATGATACAATAATGAAGGTGTCTGTACGCTGACCACTGGCGCCGCGGTACACCCGCCTCCATCCACCACCATACATTACCAAACCACAAATACCAATCGTTAACGAGCCGCGATTATTATTCTCTTCGTTGTATATTTTTACTCAAATAAATTCAAAAGAACAGCAAGCTTCTTTGAATTACTCTGATTCCGAAGGTTCATTACAAAATTATTTTACTTTTAAGTTTTCAATAACATCAACATTACATTCACATAACTTACACTTGGACATGCAACACAGGCGATACAGCTGGAGAAAGGAATCTGCTTTACACTTGTAATTGGTCGTCCGGCACATTTGCCACATATTGAAAAGCCACGAAAGCCTTTCCAATTAGTTTGTCTATCTCATAAAATGATTTTCGTACTGTTCTAATCAAATGAGTCCGCCAGTTGGAGTGTGAACCAATAACAAAAGCTTGTAATTCTCGACGATTCACGAAACACTGAGGCTTTGAACTTTTATTACTTTGATCTCTTATTTTGATATTTCTGCTTCCTATCTGATTTCTTATTATTGTCGACATTTAGATCCTGGCAGCTAAGCGTTACTGTTTAATCTTTTCATTAACGATATTGCTAGTTGTTTTCAACATTCCAAATTTCTACTATACGCAGATCATATGAAAATATTTAAACGAAGTTGTGACGTTGATGACTGTCATTTATTACAACAACACATGCACAGGTTTGAAAAATACTGTATCAACAATCTAGACCTGCGGGCTTACCATGAACTCTTATTGCGATTCAATTGACAACCTAAAATGAACTGCTTTGCCATTTCGTACCACGACGTGATTAGAGCTATCTATTTTTAAGGTTGACGTCAAATCAACTGATTAAATCGCAAAATGATTGTGTTCGTTCATTGATTCGTACCATGAGGTGTTATTTCAACTTAAACTGGATAGCTTATTTGTCAAAGTGACCGATTCGAAAAAAGTTGCTACTTCCTTAGAGGAAAGTGAATCGTGTTGTTAATAACTTTTAAAAAATAGTGAAAACATAGAAAAGAAAAAATTTTTTGATTAACCATGAGATGAGAATACTTTATTGGACTATTTTGTAAAACAAAATACTGACAATAAATACCTAAAATGAAAATACAAAGGACGAGGCAGTAAGGGCCCGGGCTATAGCCTGTTCGCAAGAACGAATTAAAAAAAAAGTACTCTGTGGTCCTGTCAAATCAAACATCAATGGAGGTGCGTTCATAAGTCGTTCTTTTTAAGAAAACACATAAGCAAACATTTAATTTGTAATTCAAAGAACTATATTTATTTATATTACTATTATTTAATAAGTATAAAAAAGGGCTTAATGTTTTATAATTTGAAGCAATTGCGCAATTTTAAAATGTATTTTTAGTATTTTCTACCCAAAAAAACCGCTAAAATCATATCATTTTAGGTTTTGAAACGCAATTTGATTTCGTTCATTCTTCATAAGCGATCCAAACGCCATTCAGTAAAAGGCACTTCATGGTAAGAATTTTATTGATTCAGTTTGGGTACCTCAACTGAACTACATCGGATTCGCATTGCTTATTAAAAGTTGATGATAGGCCCTCTGAACCTTCCAAAGTATTACTCTATAACATTTACCCGTAAACCTAAATTCAATACTCACTTAATGGTCTTCCATTCAAAATTGTAAGATACGTGATCTAGACGTAATTCACGACTCTAAGCTTTCATATGACAATCACATTGATAACATCGAGAATATAGAGCCAACCAGTGTATGGGATTAATCAAGAGATCCTGTTTCTAATTTATAGTTTATATTTTTTAAATACCTTCAATATAAGTGCACAACATACGACAATGAATATGAGTCAAGATGCAAGAGACATCATAATTATATAACCACTTCATGAGAGACGCAAAATGGCTGATATTCTATTCTTAACAAAAATAGCACAATGGCACATCAATGTTCCACATCTCCTCTCGTACATAAATTTAAATATTCCCAGAATCTCCGCAAGACATCTTTAATGTTTATATATACCACATTGTCCCACAAAAATTCAAACTAAAACTCATTCATCTCAAGAGCATCTCACTCCATGAATAATCAAGATTATATAGTATGTCTAAAAACTGGGTTAAATATGTCTCCCTAACTGTCTATATAAACGAAATAATCAATATAAATATAACAAAATAATCAATCATAATCAACCTATGTAATCAAGAATCATCAACATATTAAATAATACATAAAAAGATGAACATATATTATGCTATGTGTATTTTAGATTCAATATGCGAAAGCTTTTAAATAGTGTAAAATTTTCTCACTGTAAAATGTTTGTAATTAAGTTGCTGTAACACTGTAAGTTTTCGAAATAAAAAAAATAAAATATCTTTATAAATTATAGCCTATTTTTTATTCTGATGAGTTAGCTATATTATTGTAAAGTTTCAGTAAAATATATTCTGTGTTTTTGCGAAAAAATAACAAACATACACACTCAAAAACTTTCGCATTTATTATAAAAAATAGTAGAATAACTGTCTGTGAATAGATGAATTCATTTCGTAATCAAGAGGACTTTAAATCTAAATATATATATTTATTTTGTGCATGTGTTGTAACTGAACTCCTCCTAAACGGCTGGACCGATTTGAATGTTACTTTCTGGGTGTATTCAGGTGGATTCGAGAACGGTTTAGATTTACAATTGACCTACCTCCTAAACGGCTGGACCAATTTTAAAGATATTTTCCAGTGAAGTTCCAGTTCCAGTGAATTTGAGATAAGTTTAGATTCTCAATTCCGTCCATATAATATAATTATCCTGCTCATGTGTATCTTAGTGAATTCCTCCTAACGGTTGGACCGAATTTTCAAATTTAAGACGTGTGTACAGGTCAATGTCCTGTACTGCTGTTCCGCCCCGGGGAAAGTGCGCCCTGTACTTTCCCCAGGGCGTAAAAAGGATAGGGGAGTCCCAGGCCCATGGGTGTCGTAAGAGGCGACTAAGGGTTTTTAGAAGTGGGAGAGCACAATCGGGCCAGACTCGTCCGGGTTAATTACCACACTCGCAAAGAATACCGGCGTGAAGTAGCGGCCTAGTGCCGCTATGTTTCGCATAGGTTAGTGCCGAGGACCGGTGGCTATCCCCCCCCCCCCCCCCTCCACCCGAATATGACAGCGGATCTTTAATAGATTTTACCCCAGGAGGGTACTGGCTCTACCAGAGTCGGAGAATCCCTCCCCGAGCACTCTAGCTCGGGCTGCCCTTCATATTCTGGGGAGGGCACAGTACCGCGCATGACCAAGGACAAATGAGGCAGTTACACCACGGCACCCCGGTCCACACTCAACGTGGACTTTTGCAATATCAGGGGAATTCACTCCAATTTAAACGCCGTCCACCACCACCTTGAGACGGCGCAGCCGGCCTTGTGTTTCCTTACGGAGACGCAGATATCTCGACCTAGCGATACATCATTTTAAAAATTGAGCACAATTTTTTGCCTCATGCCGGGGTATGAGTGTTCGATAGGGAGGATATCTGCTGTCGCCGTCTCGGCAATTTTGAGGGTAGGGACCTGTCAACTCTCTGGCTCCGCGTAGATTTAGAGGACCGCGTCCGCATCTATGCGTGTGTCTACAGGTCCCATAGTGGTAACGCAGAATCCGATTATCTCATGGGCTGCGTTCAAGCGGCAATTGACGACGTGCTTGCACAGGTCCCCTCCGCTGAAATCGTAGACTTGGGTGATTTCAACGGGCACAATGTCGAATGGCTTGGATCACGTACCACAGACTACGCAGGGCGATCTGTGCATAATTTTGCATTGGCGTATGGTCTGTCCCATTTGGTTGAGTCGCCAACGCGACTCCCGGATGTGGATAGCCACATGCCGTCCTTATTGGATCTTCTGCTGACTACACATCCAGATAGTTAACAGGTCTTTGTCGACGCCCCTCTCGGAACGTCCGACCATTGCCTGGTCAGGAGTGTAGTGCCTATCCGACGCCAACGTTGCAGACCACCAGCGACCCGCCGCGTTTGGCACTACAAGTCAGCAGATTGGGATAGGATGCGTTCCTTTTTTGCATCATACCCTTGGGGCAGGATTTGTTTCCCTTCGGATGATCCTAGTGCCTGCGCCGTTGCAGAAGCCGATGTGATACTACAGGGCATGGTTTTTTTTATACCAAGCTCTAAAGTACCGATCGGTGGCAGATCACAGCCCTGGTTCGATGCGTCAGTTAAAGCAGTATCTGACTGTAAAAACAGGCGTATCGAACTTGGGTTACGGCGCTGGACACAAAGGATCCGAACTGCATGGTTCTTAAGAGGAAATACAACCATGCCTCCAGATTTTTTAAGCGGCAAAGCGCCCGTGCAAAGTCAAACCACGTCGTCAAAATCGGCGAGCAGCTTTTCAGTTACCCGACCGGAACACGCAAGTTCTGGTCATTGTCGAAAGCTGCTCTTGGTAATTTCAGCCAGCCGTCCATGCCGCCGTTGCACATGAGGAATGACACCCCGGCCCATACGGCAAAAGAGAAAGCCGATCTCTTGTGCGCTCTTTTCGCCTCCAACTCGACCCTTGACGACAACGGAAAAACACCGCCGACCATCCCGCGGTGTCTGAGCTCTATGCTTGAAGCACAGTTCAGACAGAAAACTGTTAGGCGAGCTCTGTTTTCGTTGGACGTCAGGAAGTCGAGCGGGCCGGATGGCATTTCTCCAATTGTGCTTAGAACGTGTGCCCCTGAGTTGACGCCCGTGCTTACGCGTTGATTCCGGCACTCTTATTCTAAAGGCGTAGTCCCTGACTCATGGAAGTCAGCCCTTGTCCATCCGATCCCAAAAAAGGAGACAGTTCGGAATCGGCAAACTACAGGCCTATTGCTATTACCTCCCTGCTCTCCAAAATCATGGAGAGCATAACTAGCCGTCAGCTCTTGTTATACCTAGTGGGTCACCAGTTGATCAACGACCGACAATACGGGTTTCGACATGGTCGGTCGGCAGGTAATCTTCTGGTATACCTAACACATAGATGGGCTGCTGCTATTGAAATCAAGGGGAAAGGCCTGGCAGTTAGCCTGGATATAGCGAAGGCCTTTGATCGTGTATGGCACAAGGCGCTCCTCTCAAAACTTCCATCATTTGGGCTTCCCGAGAGCTTGTGCAAGTGGACCTCCAGCTTCCTCACTGGGCGCAGCATACATGCCATTGTCGACGGACATTGCTCGAACCCGAAGCCCGTGAATGCTGGAGTGCCCCAAGGCTGTGTGCTATCTCCCATGCTGTTTCTTCTGCATATCAATGATATTCAAATTCAAATACAAAAATACTTTATTCATGTAGGTCACGGATACGACACTTATGAATGTCAAAAAAATAAAAATATTGTTTCTTATTGAATTTACCGCTACTTCGTAAAGGGTTGAGCTAATGAGAAGAAGTAGCAAGAAAATCATCGCCACTCTTTTAAATCAAGATTTACATTTTATTGTTTTACAAAATTCGCACTACCCCTGTAAAAAAGACGTAACTACACTTGCGTCAAAAATATTTTATTACGTTAATAAATCGAGAATCATGGTTTACACCTTCTGTCAAAATATCGTGAAGCTATCGACAAAAATGAAGGAATAAATTCAAAAATACTAAAATTTTGCGACTTCAGAAAACATAAAATTCCAGCTTAAAATAGAGGTATGCATATTTACATTTATTCGCTTGACAATTATCCCTCTTATAAAGTCATTATTATCTTTACATAAATTTTAAAAGAAGATTTACAAGAAAATGTATAACGCAAATATACTTAAATACTTGTTCCTGTATTTCACAATCTAGGACTATTGTGTAATTCTTATTACTTATTTCTTCTACGAAACTTTTAGCTGATAGTTTGTGAGTGATTATTGTTACCTACCTTCCACCCAGCAAAACTTCACAATGCGTAAAGTGTAGTTGCAGTTACTCCTTTATTACACGAAGCATTTCATACCTGATGTTGGGTAATTTTGATTACATGCTTTTAATAAGGAAAAAATTAAGAATATGTTCGTATAATTAAAATTAAGTAAAAAATAAAATATTTTTAGTGTCGTATAAAGAAAAAAGTACTTACTCGATGTATTGCACCTAACAATACTAGGCACGCAACTGTACCTACACCGCTCGCGGCTAGCTCGTCGGTTAGTGGTGCGCTAGTGCTGCTTCGGGTTGTACGTAGTGAATCGTGTGCTTTGATCGCAAATATTATTACGACGACCTACGTAATAAATTATTACGTATGTTCTTTACTAGCAAAGATGGAGGAAGATAATCCTACAAACAAAGTACGACGGCGACTTGAATCGAGAGAAAAACTGATTATTTGTATGACCTCCAAGCGAAATAGATATTACCTCCGGAAAAGAGTCACCACATATTATGAGAAATTTTATTTTGTAGTGTCAACTTCTACAGTTTACAATAGTTGCGACATTAATGTCGATCATGTTGAAAACGATGATAGTCTGTTTGATGTCACTGAAATTATGAATACTCTGTACTGCGAAAACATAGAGGAACCTTTGAACCAAAATCTTCCAATAGTATCGTCATCGAATTCCAATGAGACTTTGTACAATCCACACAGATTAACTTCATCGCATCACAGTTCACGTTGTATCTTAATGATGAAAATACTTTTTTTGAAGACAATGAATTAACAAAATTAATAAAAAGTCAGAGCCGTAAAAGAGGTTAGAGATGAAAGTTCGTAGCAAATAAACAAAAATAAGCTATTGAAAAATTCTGCGAAAGTTTACCATTCTAAGTCTGCTAAAAAGATATAGAAATAAAAGATAATGGGTGATCCATGTACATTTAAAAAAAAGTGCACCGAAAAGATAGATGACTCAGAAAGACAACTTGTATTCGAAAGCTACTGGCAGTTAGCTAATCACGAGCGTCAGTGGGATTATATTTTAAAATACGTTAAAGGAAAACCAATACGTGCACTAGTAGGCTCGAACAGACCTCGATCGCAGAAAGTAGTCTATACGTTGCCAAAAAGTAATGGACGTGATGCAGCTACTGTTTGCAAAAAGATGTGTTACAAACACTAAATCTCGGTGACAAGACTGTATACGCAGCTTTTGATGAGCAATAAATCCAGAAGGTTGTCGATCTGCGAGGTCAACATACTACTATACTACTCAAAATAAGTGAAAGTACTAAGTACTAGCACTAAAAATGTTTAAAAAATGAAAAACAGCTTAATGTAAAAAGTTGCTATTTCTTTTATTGTTTTTCGAAGTAATCTCAGTTCCTCTCTACACATCGTCGCATTCGATGGAATTCGATGGATGGCCCATTTTTCCTCATTCAGGGGTCTCTTCTATGGCATTTTCATACGCTTTCACTGCATATTCAGGGCTCGTAAAGCGAATACCTCGAATTTTATCTTTAGTTCTTGGGAATACATAAAAGTCGCAGGGCACCAGGTGAGGACTGTATGGCGGATGACTCATTATCTCGAAACCTGACATAGTCAAATATTCAACAGTCCGTTTTGCGGAGCGCGCTGAAGCATTGTCGTGGTGAAGGAGGATCATGTTTCGAGGAAGCTGCTGTCGAATTTTTTCCAAGACAAAAGGGCAAACAGCGATTGACATAAAAGTCTGCAGTTACTGTACTTACATCTTCTAGCACAACTGTCGCGAAGTACCTTTCCGACGAAAGAATGAGGCAATCATCTTGTTTCCTTTACTTCTTCCTTTCATTACCTTAGTTGGCCGATCCTCGAAAGGAAACTCCCACTAAGCTGATTGTCTTTTGGTTTCGGGTTCGTAGTAATATATCCAGCTTTCATCACGTGTGACAATGTTAAATATAGCATTTGAGTCACCGCCGTTGAATAGTTAGTTTACATTTGGCGACACCAATCCATGCGAAGGTGTTCCTGGTCGTCGGTTAAAGTATGGGGAATCCATTTGGTACAAAGCTTCCTGACGCCTAAATGTTCGTGTAATATTTTTTGGACTTGACTCATACCAATGCCTAGGCTTGCCCGTATCGGCTGATAGGTCACTCTCTTATCTTCCTCTATCATGCGTCGCATAGCACTGATGCTATTTTCAGTAGTCGCTGTTAAAGGACGTCCCTCACGCGGATCATCATTGAGATTGCTACGTCTACGTCTACGCCTACGTCCCGATTGCTACCGTACGATTGATAGTCGTTCAACCAATTGTAAATAGTGGCACGAAATGGGGCTTCATTAAGAAATGCTAATCGCAGCCTATCATAGCTTTGTTGTTGAGTAAGCTCACAACGAGTCATAATAAATCATTGACCGAAAAATTTCTCGCGTTAGGTTCATTATCACGTGTAACAAGAGTTTTGTATTTGCCGCCAATTCACAAAAACAAATGACAAATGAATGCAATATACTACATTAGTTTACCAAAGAGTTCTTAAATTGAAATTCAAAGAAAGTTTTCATTAGCAATGTGTCTAACTGGCCAGTTCTAAGCATTTTCAGTGTTACCAACCAAAAGAACACTTTCAATCAATAACAATTGATCATATTAATATGTTTCCACGTAAAGAATCGCATTATCTCCGCAAACAAACACAAAGAGATTTCTAGATGAAAAGCTTAATTGCGCTAAAATGGATCGTTTATACTTAATGTGGATTAAAAGTAACCCAGATTATGAAAATGTTACTCCAGCATCCGAGAGATGGTACTACAATATATTTATTTCACAATTTATTATTGGCTTCTTCCATCCAAAAAAGATTTGTGCGAAACTTGCAGCTTATATGAGCAGGCTGATTCTGAAAAAAAAAGGAACAGTGGAAAAAAGAATATGAAAAGCACATTAAAAACATGAAGCTTATAAGAAAAATTAAAAACCAAGAAAAAGAAGAATTCGGTTCTAAAGAAAATACTGTGGCTTGTTTTGATTTGGAAAAAGTATTAAACTTGCTGCAGAAGTTGGAGTTTTCCATTATAAACGCAAGTACCGAATGTATAATTTCACAGTATTTAGCATATTGACAAAAAGTGGTCATTGTTATGTTTGGCATGCCCAAATAGTAAAAAGAGGTGCCAATGAAAGTCAGTTGTCTATGATGCTACCTTCAAAGTGAAGTAATCTATTTTTATTCAGATATCTGCACAGGACTTAATCGTAATCGGTTTGTTTTTACACTGTATATTCACGCATCTAAAGCATTTGGTATAAAAATTACGCACAGATTTTTTTTACAGAAAGGTCATATGATATATGGAATATGAGGATGACTCGATGCACTCCTGCATTGAAAAAAGGAAAAAGAATCATGTACTCTATCTTCCAGAAGAAATATATGCAATCATTCGAAATGCAAAAGTACAAGGTGAAAAATATAACGTCAAAGAAATTACTCAAGACTTTTTTTTTTATTTCAAAAAGCTTGTTGCCAACAATAAAAACTGGGAAACAGATGACTTCGGAAAGAAAGTGAGTTGTAGTAAAGTGAAAGAGATTTCGGCAGATCCTCAATGTCCGGGGAAATTGCAAATAAAATATGAATTCGATGACGAGACACCAATAATTGTAGACACAAATAGAAGCGTAAGAGTTATGAGAATAAAAAGAGCTGCAGACAGTGTGCCTTCTGAAACACATCAGGCATTAGTGCAATTATACGATGCGCCGCTACCGATATCTGAAAAATTATACAAAGACTTGAGTCTGGGTATATCAGTCTATGTAAAGATAATCACATACCACCACACTATCAGACGTTTTATAAGAGCTTAAGTACTCAATCTGCTGCCACCGAGTCCGATTCCGAAGTTGAGGATAATGAAGGTTAATAAAAATAGTGAAAATATCTCTATTTTGAAAATTTTTATTCTATTTTTTGTTTAAGCTGATTATGGATGCGATAAAAATTTCTTTAAAAATAATAAAAATTTAATAATAACCCTGTTTGATTTCATTTTCTCTAAATTAATTTGTCCCTATATTTATAGTTTTGACTTACATACACGCACATAATAGACTATTTACTGTAAGAAGTAGGTATTGCATGATACAAATTAAATATTCGGTTACTTTCCGCATTATAAAAGCTATTTTTATCAATACACTAACTAAACTAAAATAAATAGATCCCTAGAAATACGTAACTCTATGTACAAAAAAGGATTTCCCGTTAAATAACAACGTGATTATACTTACAACTCTAGATTAAAATGAAATATAAGAGAGTATTAAGCCGTAAGTAGAGTTAAATCAGTTCATATATTTCAAAATACATAACGAAAAAGCAATAATTGTAGTTACCCCCGCAAATATTCCTTGTGTTTCGTGGAATACAGAAGTAACCGTGTTTTTTTAGATTATCTCGAAGTACATCAAGCTGTCCCTAAATTAAATAACACGTGTAGTTTAAGGCAACTGTGATCTACGAATTTCTCTTTGAAACTTATTTCTAGAAGTTGGTGAAAATCACTTACTACCTTTTTCCACGAATAGTGCAAAATCATTTCAATTACAATATATGCAAAGTGACGTAACAAATATACTCAAATGTCAAAAACTTAACACTAACTTAGCTTACACGAGTAAGTCAAAAAAGAAAAAAAAAAGTAAATTAATACTTATAAACACAAGAGTTATTGAGTATAGTAGATGCATCAATCCACACATACCGTAAATAAATAGAGGCATTATGTGAGCATTTCATAAAATAAAATATATAATAACTTTAACTTTAAAGAAAATAATAATAAAAAACACATCAAGCAGACCTTCCGGTAACAAGACCATCCAGCCACCACGAGTAGCACCCGTTCACGAGCATGACGCATGGACCAGCCATTGCCTCCCTCGACCATATTTTAGGGAAGGGAACGACCAGCCCCACGTCGCCGCCACAAGCAGAGGCATTTAAGCGAGCATGACGATACCTGTCACGAGAAATCTACCGAATAACAAAACAATTCAAGTTCATCTACATATTATGCAATACTTACTAAATGCCTCTACTTACAATTTTGTTTCAAATTACATCTCATGACAATTATTATTATTCTTATTAAAATTTATGAAAAACAGAAACAATATTAATATTTAAATTATATAACTAAAATGACAATTATCAAACTAAGACAGACATATAACAGCCCAGCAGCTCAGTCCCAGGGGTTCTTTAAATCCAGATATTCAGATATTTTATAGTACCCTTTTGTATACAACTTTTTTTTAGCACTGATTTATACTCATTTAAAGGTAAGTTCTGAATGTCAATCGGGACCTTATTATTAAAACGTATATATAGACCTCTGAATGAATTTGTGACTTTTTGAAATCGACTTACATGAACAGCAAGCTTATCCCTATTTCTAGTATTGACATTATGAGTGTCACTTATTTATTTAAACGAATTAATTTTTTTTTTACATAAATAAGGTTTTCATATATGTATTGCGATGTCAAAGTCAAAACTTTTGTTTCCTTAAATTTTTCCCTTAGTGACACTCACCAGTGCCGGGAGAAACTTGTGTCTTCTATCGAGTCCTCTCTCGAGAAGGTCGCGGAATGGGGTAAATTGAACCTTGTCCAATTTAACCCCCAGAAGACTCAAGTTTGCGCGTTTACCACTAAAAAAACCCCATTTGTCGTATCGCCGTTCTTCGACAACACTTGCCTTAAAGCCTTGCTTAGTATCGGAATACTGGGTCTCGAAATCTCGAGCGATTGCCAATTCCGTTGCCATCTGGAGGGCAAAGCCAAATTGGCTTCAAAGAAACTGGGCGTCATTAATAGAGCACGGCAATACTTCATGCCGGACAAAAACGCAGGTCCGGCCACACATGGAGTATTGCTGTCATCTCTGGTCTGGCGCACCCCAGTATCAGCTCGATCCATTTGACCGCGTGCAACGCAGAGCAGCTCGAATTGTCGGGGACCCAGTGTTCTGTGAACGGCTGGATCACTTGGCGTTGCGTAGAGACGTCGCTTCATTGTGTGTCTTCTACCGCATTTATCACGGGGAGTGTTCCGAAGAGCTGTTTAACCTGATTCGTGCCGCCGAATTCCACCTTCGCACGACACGCCACAAGTTAGGATATCATCCCCACCATCTGGATTTGTGGCAGTCCTCCACAGTGCGGTTTTCAAGGAGCTTTCTTCCACGTACTACAAAGCTGTGGAATGAGCTTCCTTGTGCGGTGTTTCCGGGACGATACGACATGGGTACCTTTAAAAAAAGCGCGTACACCTTCCTTGAAGGAAGGCAACGCTCCTGTGATTCCTCTGATGTTGCAAGAGATTGTGGGCGGCGGTGATCACTTAACAACAGGTGACCCGTACGCTCGTTTGTCCTTAATTCCATTTAAAAAAAAATGTCTATTGGGTCCACTAGTGTGAGTATTTAAGTTTTCAATATAATTAATTGGTTTTAAATTTTCTGTTATATTGCTCTTCTGTACAATTTAATATATTTTTTGTAACGGTATTCCCTATTATAGTTAAAATTATATTAATTGTTGACACGAAAGTAATTTTCATATAGTCGAGGATCCAGTATAAAGATTCATATCACTTTAGTAAGGGCCTTACTCCGACAAATCTATAATAGATGTGTTTATTTGTGTTTCAAACTGTAATCTCGGTCTCGTGTCGCGAGAGCCTTTGATCTCATACATGATATTATTACACAAAGCTAAATTTAAGCTTATTACTGATATCAATTATAAATGGGGGTCATATTATTGTTTATTACTATTATGTTTTATTTTTCTCTTTTAAAATACTTTTATTGCATAAACGTAACACTGTAAAATATTATATTTCCATAACATAGTGATCCAATAAGGTAAAATGAATAAGTTTTAAATAGAAACATAGTGTTCTTGCATCGTCTATGCTTAGACAAATTTTATTAATATACTCATTAAAATATAATTTCAAAATAATTGAGACAGTAAAATCTTTCTTCGGATTAAGTAAAAATAAGCAAGACTTATTACCTCTTAGTGTATATTAAAGGATTTGGAATGTAACCATTATTTTTGTCAACAAGCAAACTTATGACAGGAGTTATATTACCAGGAGATTCAGAATGAAGCGAGGGATCCATGAGGAGTGCTCATGAGACCACGAGACCGTAACGAATACCTGTATTAGTGACACGACATATGGGAGAGTACATTTATGAACGTTATCTTATTATAAATGCCGTATTTAATATAATATACTAAATAACACAGCTCTATCTAGTCATAATTGAATATTACAATTTTAATAAGTTGATCACTGACAAGACGGTACACTTAAAATAATATTTTTAATACACTTTCACTGATGTTTCAGATCACTCCAGCCATTAAATATTATCTATAAAAAAATAATAGTAGCACTAACGGTTTTATAACAAATAGCTTTTTCTTTGATAATGGTTTATTGCTAAATACTTGCTCCAATCAGACTAATGTCATCTTTCAATACCTTTTAGTATTACTCTTTTGACTGTCTTAAAATAATATTTATCAAAATACATATGTAAATTAATATATAGCTAATTAAATAATATTATATTCCTTAGCTTATAGTTTATTTTTAATTATTGTCACATTTGCTACTTTATAACTGTTTTTTAAGTAATTAATGGAACTGCCAGGTCTGTTTGAACTATATACTATACAATTATGCTTGAATATGACTGTTGGTTTCCTGAATTAAATACATAAAATAAAATATAAAAAATTATGATACAAGTGAGCTAAGTTGTTCATAATACACGAGCTGTGGGTTGCAGCCCGAGCCGTAGCCGAGGGTGTAACTCAGCCGAGTGTCTAGTGAGCAAATTGATCACGATTTTCATACACACCTTTTCAACACACGTACGAGGAAACAAAAAAGATGGATTGCATAAATCGTTTAATTATTAAAATAATTGGTGCATGTACAATTATTTTTAAAACGATATTGGATTGTGTTTGATGGCAATTTCACAGTTTGTCTTCAATTGTTCATCTTCTCTACTTAAACTTGACAATTATTTATCACACAGCAACAAATGTGATACAGTGTACACTACGTCTACCTGATGTCCATATCCTATGTGATGTTTTAATACTTTTATCTACTTACACCCATGATTTAAATCCTCTTTTAAAGATTCTGAAACAGTTAGCTTATAGCCAACATTAAAACACCCAATATTATAATAACCATTACATCATCCAAACGAGTGTTGTAATGTTGTACTGAATTTCATAACAACACTTTAAATTTTTTTTGTTTCGATCCCTTCATGCGCAAAGAGTTTCAACAGACAGCCACATTCTTATTGCTCGATGCGTGGTATCTGTATGAATTTCAAAAAAAGTACATTTTCGTTTACGCGCGTTCCACACCACCACCAGAACGTCGCGCGCTGTAAAAAAAAATAGGTTATTCGAATCCCCACCATTTTATTGTTTTGTTTAGAAAAAATGGGCGATTCATTTTAAACGCTGCAAAAGAACATTATATTCGAGTGAATTTTAATTATTGCTCTATACAAAAAGTAAATTATTACTAAAATAAATAAGTGTTTCATTAATACGTTAAGTTACTAGGACTGGTGTTTTAATGTTAGCAGTAAGCTAACTGTTTCATAATCTTTTAAAGGATTCATATTATGGGTGTAGATAAAGTCTTGTATGCAACTGTTGATAATTAGGTATTTTAATACCCCTTATTACACAACAATTGCATAAATAACTATTAATATAATCATTTATTATTTACAAACATTCGCCGATGATCCGGGAAATCTTTACTATTTACGTATAAATTAATGCTATATATTTTACTATGTCCAATCGGTTAAGTGATTGAGGCATGATTTCGTAATAAACAAGAGAAACAAAAACGTAACTAGTATTAATTAGCATTTGACTTTGTAATGGGAAAGTATTACGTACGATTATTTTAGTAATTTTAATTTAATATTGAAGTTCTATTTGTTATCGTTGATCAGTAATATTAATAAATATAATAAAATAAAAAAGCCTTTTATTCCCATACTAAATTACATAATAAAGTTAAGCTAAATTTAAAAATTAAAACAAACTTATAATTATTGTTAGTAAACTTAACTTAAGACTAATATTATAAGTATTTAAAAAGAGAATAGTTTTATGTGAGTATTTTTTTTTCTATTTCTTAATAATAAATGTTTAATTAGTAGTATGGGCCCCTCTTTGGGTGAAGGCCTCCTCCATTTTTTCCACACTATTCGGTCTTTGCCCAATATTAGCCAGTCTTTTGCAGCGTATTCAATCACATCATCAGCCCACCTCTTACACGGTCTTCCAACTTTTCTAATGCCCACCGGCCCTTTCCATTTCGTTGTATTTATTGTCCATCTGTTGTCTGTGAGTCGTGATATATGACCGGCCCATTGCCATTTTAGTTTCAATGCGTGGGTCAGTGCATCTTTTATATTTGTTCTTTGTCTAATTAGAACATTTCTTATCTTTTGAATTTTTCTTATTTTCAATATACTTCATTCTGTGTCGTTCTAATTTTTTGTTTAACTTTATTCGTGAAAGTCCATGTTTGACATCCATATAGAAGACAAGGTAATAAGCATGTGTCAACTACAGTTTTCTTCAGATTTAGATTGAATTCTCCCTTTAGAATTTCTTTCAAAGACCAAAATTTTTTCCAGGTTAAATTCCTTCTTCTTTCGACTTCTTCTTCGTTGGAACTTTTATCAAATGATATTTGTTTGCCTAAATATATATATTTTTCAACGTATTCAATTTCATTGCCGCTAGTGGTGATGGGTATTTGAAAACTGTTGGTCATATTTATATTTATACTTTGGTTTTATTGAAATTAATTTTTAATCCAATTTTTAAACTTTCTTTGTCTAGTGAATTGATAATATTTTCTAGGTCAATTTGTCGAAATACATAATCCAGTACCAAAATGAAAATTTTTGGGGACAGAGGGTGTCCGTGTTTTACTCCGCGTTCGATTTTTATTGACTCTCCTCTTGTTTCCAATTTAACATTACTGGTACTATTAGAGTAGATGTGTTTTATTATGTTCTGATATTTTTGAGGTACATTAAGGGATTTAAGTGCTTTCCAAATTGAATCATGACTAATACTATCGACTGCTTTGTTATAATCAACGAAAGCTGCGTAAAGTGGTCTATTGTACTCTTTATATTTTTCGAAAACTTGTTCTAAGGTATGAATATGATCCATTGTACTGAAACCTGAGCGAAAGCCAGCTTGTTCTACAGGTTGTTCGTTATCAATTTGTTGTGTTATCCTTTTCAAGATTATTGAGGAAAATCATTTATATATGTTTGCCAGTAAATTAATAGGCCTGTAGTTCTCTATATTGTTAGGATCGCCTTTTTTATATGATATCTGATGCATTCCATTTTTTCGGTTGGTGGTGTGGTGTTTCGGTACTACTTCTGTATCAATTATCATATTAAATAGCTTTGTCAGATGAGGAACAAGAATGGGTGCATAAATTTTTAGTATCTCATTACTTATGTTGTCCGGGCCTGGGCTTCTATTTGTTTTTAGGTTTTTAATATTGTCATATACTTCTGTTTCTTGTATTATAATATCATTTGTCTGTGTACATTTATTATTTGTATGTTTTGTTATTTCAGACCTCAGTTCCTCTTCCTCTGTTTTACGATATAATTCTTTATAAAAATTTGATGCTTGATCCATTATATCTTTTCTAGTATTTGCTATGGTTCTTTTATTTTAAATTTTGGGGATCCATGTTTTATGACTACACACTTCTTTGAAAGCTCTTTTTACGCTTCTGTGCTTTTCTAAATTTTTTGTGATAATATTTTTCCTATGAATACTGTAATCTATTTTTATCGATTTTTTAGTTTCTTTGTAAATTTTACTCAATTCTTCTTTAAGTTCTTTATTTTTATTTTTTGTATTTATCAATTCTGTTCTTTTTTTAATTAGATTGTCTGTTTTTTCGCTAAATATTATGTTCCGGTTTTTCTTTATCTGCACTTTTTGTGGGGTAGGTCTTTGTAATATAGCCTCTACTAGAAAATTGTAATAAGTTTGTACATCAATTTCTTTTTCCCATTCCCCTTGTTTCTTTTCCATGTAACATTTACAGAGTTCTAAGTAATTCTTTGTTTCTTCTTCTGTTTTAGGGATGGGAAGCTTTGTTCTGTATGACCTCCTACTCTTCTTGATACAACTTAATATAAAAGTTAGTCGTAACAGTCTATGATCCGACGGAAAATTTAGTTTACTTAAGACCTCAAAGTTTGTGACAGATTTTAGTGAATTCGTCAGGGCAAAATCGATTTCATTTTTGACTTTTTGATCTGGCGACATCCACGTCCATTTATTTTTTCGTTTTTTATTAAAAAACGTATTAGTTATTGACAGTTTGTGTTCAAGAGCATATTCTATTAATCTTTCTCCTCTTTCGTTTCTTTGTCCAATACCATATTTTCCCATGACCATACTTTCTCTTGTTTTAGGTTGACCTATTTTTGCATTGAAGTCTCCTATAACTACAACCTTGCTGTCTACTAAATCATGCGCTTTTTGAAGGTCATCATAGAATTCATCAATTTCTGTATCACTTGCTTTTTCTGTAGGTGCGTATACCTGTATTATTGAAATTTTTATTTCGTAAAAAGAATCAGTAATATTAAGAAACTCTAAATCGCTCTGTAGTAATAAAAACACAATTAAAGGGACATTTAAAAGTTTCTCGGATCAGGGCCCGGGCGCTACACTCACACTTCACGGTCAGCCACAGAGATTGTTGCAGAGAGATTCACCCACAGATGGAACTTGATACTCAAACCTCTGTATGTTCTCCACAGTGTACAATTACACAGGTATGTACAGGAATTTTATTGATCAGGAAGACAAAAGAGGTCAATCTAAATAAAAAATAATAATTTATACATTTCGAACTACCCGAAAAAAATGTACAATAGTAATATCAACCTCCCCACATTGTGAATGAATAAAGATTAAATATGAACACTCACAGTGCGAAACATGAAAAAAACATGTGAAATATTATTTAGTGAATAGGTACAGTTACCGTCAAAAAATAATAGTCTAAATGCTTAAAATAAAGAAAAAAACCTAATTGTTTTGCTAAATAACATCCGAGTAATTTGAAAGCGCTGTAAAGTCGGAGTTGACACAAAGACTTTTATCCGCTCTCGCCCTCGTCCTCGGTACTCGATGTCTACTAATAAGGTCGCGATTCTTCGGAAAGTCTGTGTTAATTAGTTGTCAAGCTTACTTGTGTGTACATTGATTTTGAACAAAGTTCAGCCTCTTAAAATGATAATGGAGGAAGTTTGTTACTTTAGCCGCACAAGTCTTGATGTTTAGCTTCCTGTGTTGATCTGAGGTATATATCAAACAACGTCTAAGTAGTTACTCACCCGGTGTCCGTTTGGTTGCACAACCAATTTGGCGGCGCAACCAGCTCGGACGCGTGTACAGAATGTTACTGGTCGCGCTGCCACGCTGGTCGCGCCACCGCGAATTACTATAGCGCTGTATGTTGTCTCACTCACTCAGATGCCAGACCAGTCGCCAGTGACACTCCCATCTCATTACATGGAACACTGTTCAGTTTTGTTTTAAAATAAGTTGATTGTAATCATACAGTGGATAATTTCGATACAAAAAGGTTAATCTCAGATTCTCCGAAAATCCTCGTCAGATTATCCCGATAAGAATTTAAAGAAGTTGTTCGAATGAAGTTTTTTTTGTTTGCAGAACAGGAGCAAACTGTCGAGCATAAAAGGAGCTGTTACTTTACACACATACAGCAGTAGTTGTATCTCTTGCAGGTCCATTTTGATACTGTCTCAGCGTGGTTTGGTCTAGTTTGGTGGCTTACGGACACCACAGTGTCGATTGGTTGCGTCACTATAGTGTCCTGGTGAAATATAGGCCTTAAAATATAAATCATACAAGGACATTCAAAAGGCTCCAGTAGTATCAGCCTTGCAATGACCGAAAATATAACTTAACTGATTGAGCAAGATTAAATATTATATTATTATCAACATCTGTAAGGTTATGGTTATTCTCAAAAATATGGACATATATTGTGTTGATGATATTATATTCCTTCACTATTTACTCACTATTATTTTAAAACATTGTATAAAACAGTTGCTCTAGTCATTCTGTGGGACGTCTTGAAGTGCATCTTTAAACACATTTTAAGCCCTTCTTCCGGGCTTGTAAATAATATACCTCTAAGATCATCTTATGGTTAGATCAACTTATGAGTGTCAAAAGTTTTCTTTTCTTTCCACGTTTACCACCCTTTCGGAAAAGAAAATGGATCAATCCACATACATTTTATTTGAGATTGTAAAAAATTTAATAACTTTAATATAAATAAAAACATGAGAACCGTATCATCCAGCCCCACAAGAAGCGCCCCTTCAAGAGCATAATGCATGGACCAGCCATCACCTCCCTCGACCATATTTTAGGGAAGGGAACAACGACGGGACATTACATAATGCTTTTCTGTTACGTCACATTTTGTCTCAGTACACCCTAAAAGAACTTTATTTCAATAATATTGAGATTAAACATGTTGCAATATGCTCTTACTTAGTTATCTAACAATCTTAATATATATAAATCCTGTCTCCTGATATTTCTTTCCAGTGAACTCCAAAATTAATGAGCGGATGTTAATGGGGATTACTTCATGAAGAGCAGTTTAGTCCAACTTGAGAGATAGCATAGTGTTTATTTCGATTTGGGACCAATGACGTTCTATAATATATATAGACAATGCACCTCATACAAAATCAAAGCTGAAATATGGCACATGCCACAATTAATAAAAACCTTCGACAGCTACGTTTATACGTTTCTGCGTTTACTCCAGTTGTTTCAAATATTATTGATCAATAGGCAGCAATGTAAACACTATTTCAGTTTCAGCTACGTATTTTGAATTTAGAACCCAATTTAGACAGTGACATTTGAGTCACTGTAGCGCGCGGTGTCAACAAGTACCTGCTTAGTTAACGTAAAGATAAATATTTAAATTAAAATACTCATTGGAACGTCTTACCTTACATTTTAACCGGTAGTGCAATCACCGTAGTGCATCAATTATTATTATTCACTTTTAGTTTTTAGTAAAACGCAAAGATATCCAATTTATAATGTGACACTGTGTGTTAGTAGTGAAGCAAACATATTAAATTCAGTGATAGTGCTCAAATTATCCTTAACAATATATCCACAGTTTTCCACAATATTAAACATAATTATCACGCACAGATTACAATATAATATTAGCACATTACAGTATAATATTAGGTGAAGTGTCTAAAAATACAACATACATAAAATCTGTCGTGTATAAAGTGAAAGTATAGGGGGCACTCACGAGATCGTAATCAGCTGACGGAATCCACAACAATAATAAGTAGTGACAACATCAGCAATAAATTGCTGCTTGCCATCAATTGAATGTAAAATTTCATTCAGAACTAAACTTCGTGAAGGGCCTAATCATTAACACTGCGTCTCGCTGTGTCCATAGGTCACGAGTTCATATCTCAGTAAACTAAATCAAGCTTTTTTTTTGTTTTGTCTCTTTCTTTTATTATGATAATATTTTTTATATAATTTATTTAAAAAAAACCTTTTGTAATTAAAATTTATAAATTGAAATAAATCTAAAAATATTAATTATATTCAATTCAGGCTAGGTGTGCATTGAACTTTTAAAATCTCACCTAATAAATCTCTTAACTAATACATAACAAAACCACGCTCATCCCGCTACCACGTTGCGACAACATAAACGGACGGAGACAATACACACAACCCAGTACGAACATCAGGAAATGTCACCCTCCGAAAGAACAATTTGCAACATCACCGGCCGGACGAAATGCAATCACTGGTTTCAGAAAATATCCTTATTGAGAGAAGGTATGGCAAAGCTTTAATCTGAATTCACAAGCCATTTCGAGACTTTATCAGGAAAACTCCAGAAGCAAGAAAAGGAGAATTCTGTACTTAAAATACAAGTTTCTGAGCTCAAACACCAGCTTAACCAACAGGCCCAGCTATCTCTTAACTCAGAGCTAGAAATAATAGGTCTCCTTGAAGTTCCCAACGAAAACCCATTTCACATGGTCCTAACTACAGCCACAAAGATTGGGAAGAAGCTGATGTGAATTTTGCATCCCGAACGGGCCCACGCCGTTCCAGTGGTAAAAATGACAGTCGACCTCGTCCCTTGGTAGTATACTTTGTTTGGAGGGCGAAACGCGAAGAGTTTTTCAAAAACGCGAGAACACGGCGCTCGGCTCTAACCACCAAGGACATAGTGCCAGCAGGACCCGAAATGAAACTGTTTGTAAATTAGCGCTTGACGAGTAATAGCCGGCGGTTATTTTGTGATGCCCGGGCTTGGATCAAGGAGCATGGATTTAAATACTGCTGGACTCAAAGAGGAAATATATATATCAGAAAGCACGAGGGTCGAGACGGAAGCCCAGCCCATCAGATTCGTTCTCTTGAGGATCTACAAAACTTCTCAGAAAAACGTAACGAATAACTTCAGTACAACATATTATGTGTACTTTGTTTTTTTTATCCTTAGAAATTTTGTATTTAACTCCGTTCAAAATGTTTCTTTTGAATTTTAACACTCTCACTCAACTTTTCTCAACACATATCCACACAGTCACACATACTACATTATTTGGAAGAAAAACTCTTAAACACTTACCTTTAAAACAAACCCCAATGTACGTGCACCCCTCTTCCTTGTATGGGACGCTTTTATATCTTGGTATTTATTACTTAGAATACAATTTTATTTTATAATTGTCCATTTTCTATGGCTGCTTTAAATCTTATGACTGAAATCGATAATTCTTTTGACATTAAATGCCACATTATGTCTAGCCCGGAAGTATGTAATCCCATTATAACAAAATATACACTTAAAATTCTTCAAGTAAATATCAGAAGCATGCAGCGGAACTTTGATAATTTCTTATTGACTTTAGCTAGAATGGCTATACCTCAGCGAATGTTGGATTAATAATTACACCACAATAAAGCAAATAGATGGTTATATAGCACACAGCACATAAAGAACATCAACAAATCAGGTGGGGTCATCGCTTACGAAAATAACAAATGGTCTGTGGAAGTTTCCGAACCTGATATAGCCGAAGCTTAAAACTTAAAAACAGACTAAGATGATCTTAATAAAGAGCCAGAACCGCTTCACTGGTCTTCAGTTATACAAGCAAACTCTGTTGACGATGCGGTGTCTATTTTCACGACTGCAGTATCAGCTGCGATTGCTAAAAACACCAAAACTATTAAGTAAGTCAAAAAATTTGCATCCACCCCTGGATGACTTCTGGTCTTATTAGGTGCTCCAAACAAAGAGATAAACTCAATAAATATCAAAAAAAATCCTCATGATGAAACTAAAAAACTAATTTATTCAAGAAATCGTAACTCCTATATTAAACTTTTATGAAACATCAAAGCTGAACACGAAGAAAAGGAACTAGTTGCTCACAAAAAAGATCCAAGAAAGCTCTGGCAAACAATTAATAAAATAACACATCGCAATTGCACAGCTCCTCCGGGGCAAGATTTAAAATACATAAGAAACAATGAGACAGAGACCTTAAACGTATGTTATGAGTATTTTACTTCAGTTGGTCAGAATCTTGCAAATACAATACTTGGCCAGGAAAATGAACCCGAAGAATCGCTTGCAGCCAAGGTCAAAATTAACCTATCAGCAATAAGCTCAATATTTATAGCGCCTACAGATAAACGTGAAGTTCTCTGTCTCATTCAGAAATTAGACCCATATAGCTCCCCAGGTCTTGATTATTTGAATAATGAAGTTCTAAAGTCAATTGGTCCTGCAATTGCTGAACCGCTAGCGGCGATTTTTAGTCAAAGCATGGAAAGTTACGGCAGTCGTACCGATCCATAAAGGTCAATCAAAGATGGAACCCAGTAATTACAGGCCGATATCACTCTTAGGATCTGTCTCAAAACTATTGTAGCGCATTGTGAACAAAAGAGTAGTCGCTTACCTTGAATCTAACTCCCTTATAGCGAATCGGCAGTTTGGATTTAGAAGGGGCAAGACTCTTCTCACAAAAGTTGTTGCCGCCCATTTAGACGAAGGAAGGACCTGTGTCGTAGTATTTCTGGATTTGTAGAAATGAAAGATAGAAATGTTTATCCCATTACAAAATGCAGAGATCCTGTGTTACGCTGATGACATAGCTATTGTTTTCCACGGATTCTCTTGGGAAACCGTTTATGACTATGTTGCGTAAGGTATGTCACTAGTATCATACTGGCTGAAACAGATTATTCTAACTTTAAATTCCTCTTAAACTAGATTTCAATGATTTAATAAGACTTCTGCTTCATCACCAAGCCAATAGCAGAATCTTAAAATTCACAGTACAAACTGTACTAGACGTCCAGCTCAAAAATGCACTTGTGACCACATAAAAAGAGTAAACGCAATGAGATATCTTGGAATAGTCGTAGAGGAAACATTAAGTTTTAGAGATCACGTTGCTGCTGTCTCAACTCGTTTACGAAAATTGGTATACACCATTTTTTTTTTATGGAATAGGAGGACAAACGAGCGTACGGGTCACCTGGTGTTAAGTGATCACCGCCGCCCACATTCTCTTGCAACACCAGAGGAATCACAAGAGCGTTGCCGGCCTTTAAGGAAGGTGAACGCGCTTTTTTTGAAGGTACCCATGTCATATCATCCCGGAAACACCGCACAAGGAAGCTCATTCCACAGCTTTGTAGTACGAGGGAGAAAGCTCCTTGAAAACCGCACTGTGGAGGACCGTGACATATCCAGATGGTGGGGATGATATCCTAACTTGTGGCGTGTCGTGCGAAGGTGGAATTCGGCGGCAGATTTCAGGTTAACAGCTCTTCGGAACACTCCCCGTGATAAATGCGGTAGAAGACACACAATGAAGCGACGTCTCTACGCAACGCCAAGAGATCCAGCCGTTCTCAGAGCACTGAGTCCCCAACAATTCGAGCTGCTCTACGTTGCACGCGGTCAAATGGATCGAGCAGATACTGGGGTGCGCCAGACCAGAGATGACAGCAATACTCCATGTGTGGCCGGACCTGCGCTTTGTAGAGCGCTAGAATGTGGGCCGGCTTGAAGTATTGCCGTGCTCTATTGATGACGCCCAGCTTCTTCGAAGCCAATTTGGCTTTGCCCTCCAGATGGCCACGGAATTGGCAATCGCTCGAGATTTCAAGACCCAGTATTCCGATACTAGGCGCGGCTTTAAGAGAAGTGTTCTCGAAGAGCGGTGATACGAAAAATGGGGTTTTTTTTGTGCTAAACGCGCAAACTTGAGTCTTCTGGGGATTAAATTGGACAAGGTTCAATTTACTCCATTCCGCGACCTTCTCGAGAGAGGTCTCGATAGAAGACACAAGTTTCTCCCGGCACTGGTCGACGATTTCCCGGGAGAGACCTGCATGGCCCGTGTATACGGCATCACCAGTGCTGTCGTCTGCATAGTAATGTATGTTGGAGGTGCCCAACATATCATAGATATGCAGAAGAAACAACGTAGGAGATAGCACACAGCCTTGGTGCACTCCAGCATTCACGGGCTTCGGGTTCGAGCAATATCCGTCGACAGCGACCTGTATGCTACGCCCGGTGAGGAAGCTGGAGTTCCACTTGCACAAGCTTTAGGGAAGCCCAAATGATGGAAGTTTTGAGAGGCGCGCCTTGTGCCATACACGATCAAAGGCCTTCGCTATATCCAGGCTAACTGCCAGGCCTTCCCCCTTGCTTTCAATAGCCACCACCCATCTATGTGTTAGGTATACCAGAAGATCACCTGCCGACCGTCCATGGCGAAAGCCGTACTGTCGGTCATTGATCAACTGGTGACCCTCTAGGTATACTAAAAGCTGGCGGCTAATTATGCTCTCCACGATTTTGGAGAGCAGGGAGGTGATAGCAATAGGCCTGTAGTTCGCCGGATCCGAACTGGCTCCTTTTTTTTGGATCGGATGGACAAGGGCTGACTGCCATGAGTCAGGGACTACGCCTTTGGAATAAGAGTGCCGGAATGAACGCGTTAGCACCGGCGTCAACTCAGGGGCACACGTTCTAAGCACGATTGGAGAAATGCCATCCGGCCCGCTCGACTTCCTGACGTCCAACGAAAACAGAGCTCGCCTAACAGTTTTCTATCTGAACTGTACTTCAGGCATAGAGCTCTGACACCGCGGGATGGTCGGCGGTGTTTTTCCGTTGTTGTCAAGAGTCGAGTTGGAGGCGAAAAGAGCGCACAGGAGCTCGGCTTTCTCTTTTGCCGTATGGGCCAGGGTGTCATTCCTCATGTGCAACAGCGGCATAGAAGGCTGGTTGAAGTTACCAAGAGCAGCTTTCGACAACGACCAGAACTTGCGTGTTCCGGTTGGGTAACTGGAAAGCTGCTCGCCGATTTTGACGACTTGCTTAGACTTCGCACGGGCGATTTGCCGCTTCAAAAATCTGGAGGCACGGTTATATTTCCACTTAAGAACTTTGCTGTTCGGATCCTTTGTGCCCAGCGTCGCAACCCAAGTTCGATACGCCTGTTTTTTGCAGTCAGATGCTGCTTTAACTGACGCATCGAACCAGGGCTGTGATCTGCCACCGATCGGTACTACAGAGCTTGGTATAAAAATATCCATGCCCTGCAGTATCACATCGGCTACTGCAACGACGTAGGCACTAGGATCATTCGAAAGGAAGCAAACCTTGCCCCAAGGGTAGGATGCAAAAAAGGAACGCATCCTATCCCAATCTGCTGACTTGTAGTGCCAAACGCGGCGGGTCGCAGGTGGTCTGCGACGTTGGCGTCGGATAGGCACTACACTCCTGACTAGGCAATGGTCTGACGTTCCGAGAGGGACGTTGACAAAGACCTGGTAACTGACCATTAAATTGCCTCGAGAGTCCGCGAAGCTTTCATTATTAAAAAGCATCTATTTAGCCCTCGGACAATCATTCATAAATTACTGCATTCTAGCCTGGGGAGGTACAAATTATACCAACCTCATAAAATTGGAAACAGCGCAAAGAGCTGTTTATAAAGTCGCTTTGAGGAAACCGATTAGATACCCAACGAATGATTTGTACAGCGACGCTCAGGTGCTCAGCGTTCGAAAGCTTTACTGAAAACAGTTCTGAACTCAAAAGAGTACAATACATTGCTTAAAAACCGAGTTTACAAATTGCCTGTTACTACTGTCAAAACTGCATTTGCATGTCGCTTTCCGACCTTTTTGTTCCCCCGGTTTTATAATAAACTGGTCCAGCTATGTAAATTTAAAGAACACTCTATCTTCAAGGCCAAAGAGCTTCTATAAAAATATTTAATACAACAGCTATCCTATATCATTCGTCGTCTAACAGTCGTTATATCAATACGTATACTTTTTGCCATTATAAAGTAGTGTCTACCCTCACTCGTTAAAAAACTCTATCACTCTATCATTAAAAATGGTGCAAAAGTGTGACATGTGTAATAAAATGATCACGAAAACACTACCAGGTGTTGAATGTGGTAAATGTGAAAGGACTGTTCACCTCAACACCAAATGCTCAGCCCTAAGCAATAAACAAATCGCAGCGGTTAAGGCTACGCCCAGTCTGGAGTGGACCTGCTTACAGTGCCAGAATGAATCACCAAGGCGAAGAACGTCTATAATTGAGCCGGATGATGATAATGATAAAGGTGAAATAAATATTAACATAAAAAAACCACTAACGAACATCTCTAAAGAATTTGAAAAAGCGATTATGATAGAAATGAGGGAACTAAATGACTCACTACAATTCCAAAGCGCTAAGCTTGATGAAGTAACGGAATTCAATGAAATGTTCAGAAACACTATCAAAACACTCGAGAGGAAAAATATAGAACTCACTAATAAAAATACTTACCTTGAAATACGCGTCGGTGAATTTATTGAAATCTCCAACGTGAGTACTGAAACCAATGAAGAAGCAAATGACGTACTAAAAAATATTGCTAACAAATTAAAACAACCCATAGAAGGAACAAAATTAACAAAAAGAATCCGAAGTAAAAATGACTTGCCCTCAAAATTATTGGTTGAGTTAAATGACGAAGAGGCAAAAGAAAAATAGATAGTGGCATCAAAAGTTAGCAAAATTATAGTATCTGACATTAACAAAGTACAAAAAAATAACCACAGTACGGTTTATATAAGAGAGGCAATGTCTCAACTAAGCAGGCAATTCTGGCATGCAAGGCAAGAATTATTAAAAGAGCGTCAATTTAAATATATCTGGTTTAAGAAAGGAGTGGTACGAGCTCGGAAGGATGACAATGGAAAGGTCTACACTATAAGGAATATAAATGACCCACAATCAGTTGTCAAAAAAATCCAAAGCATCGTGAATCATATATTGTACGTATTTAACTTAATAGCTTCTTTTCTAAATCAATTAACATATATTAATAATGTGTAAAATCATGAATATGAACGATCTCAAGTAATTATCAAACTTCATAGATATAAATGAATTTACAAATCAAATACCTAGCACGAATATAAACTTATTATGCATGCATATTAATATAAGATCAATTATTAAAAACTTTGCTGCTCTGGAATGTTGTATAAAAAACTCAAAAAAAATGTATTGATGTGTATATATTGATGGAGGTGAATATATCTGATAATATTAGTTGCTTATTTAATATGCCAGGATTTCAGATGTTTTTGGCCCTACGCAAATCTCGAAGAGGCGGGGGAATAATCATGTATGTAAATAATGAACATAAATGTAACACCCGTAACATTCCTACTTACCATTTTGAAAATATCACTTGTTCCATAGCTACACAACATATTACACTTGCAATATATGTGCCGTTTATAGACCACCCAACACAAGTAAACATCTTTTCATTCATGAACTCTGTAAAACACTTAAGCCATTGATAACGAACAATAATTTATACCTATTTGGCGACATAAATATTAATCTAAAACAGTATAGTCCTGCAAAACACCATTACAATAATAGCCTTCATAGTTTAGGGCTTCTATGCGGAATGAAGGAATACACTAGAATTAAGATATCAAACGGTCACGTAAGAAGATCTTGTATCGATCACACTTACGCTAAATCACACACACAGGATCTATTTACATCGGCAATAGGCACAACACTGGCTGATCACCGTGCAATCATCCTCGCGTGTGTTGGTGAGCCTGATTGTATACAGGCTGCTCCAAAATGTAAAAATTGCCTAGATAATAACAGAATTTATGAACGCATCAATCAAATTGACTGGGATAAGTTGTGTATGGACTCTGATTCCTCTACAGATATATATATATAATAACATAACAAGAAAATTCAGTGAAATTTATACAGAGTCGACAGTAAAAACTAAATTAAAAAATAATTCAATACGCCGTCAAAACCACTGGATCAATCCTACAATAATAAAACTATGTTCATACAGAGATTAATTATTAAATCAATGGACAAAAGATAGTAACAACCTACAGTTAAAAAAAGACTACAACAAAATCAGAAATAAACCTAATAAATTAATACAAAAAACCAAAAATAAATTTTAAATATCAGAAATAGCAATGAATAATAAAGATCATAGGAAGCTATGGGGAATTCAAAATGATGTGACTGGAAGAAGGAAAAAATCAATTGATGATCTAATAAATAATGCTTTTGTAAATCAAAATATAAATAACGCTGACTTAGCCAATAATTTTGCAAACAACTTTAAAAATAGTATTAAAGATCTTATACCAAAATGTTCACGAACATTACTTAGTAAATCTACATACAATAATGGTACAAATGTATCAATGCGTATGAGAACAGCAACTGCAACAGATATAGAAAAAAATATTCAATCCATAAATGTTAATAAATCTCCCGGTTTTGATGGTATGAGAGCTATAGACATTAAAAAAATATGTACAAAAATTAGTAAAATTATAGCGAATTTAATAAATAAAAGTGTAAGTGAATGCGTATATCCTAGTAACTTAAAGATTGGTGTAGTAAGACCTATCTACAAAAAAGGAAGTCAAAAGTCAGACCAATACTTCCAATAGTAGACAAAATAGTCGAAAAGTATATTTGTAACGAAATCCAACAGTTTTAAAAAAAAATAACATTTTAAACAGCACCCAATATGTCTTCGTGCCGCAAAATATAACACAATTACTCAGTGCATTTACGGACAAAATATACGAACAGCTAGACAAAAAAGACACATAATGGTCGTATTTGTAGACTATAGCAGGGCTTTTGACACTTAACAGCATCTCACTGCCTTGAGGACAGTGGTATACGCGGTAATATGCTTGAGTGGTGCAAAAGCTACCTAGACAATTGAAAATTCATTGTTAAAATAAACAACACATACAGCGACTCACTATCTGTCTGAAGGTACAGCACAGGGCTCAGTAATCGGGCCATTACAGTACATAGCCTATGTAAATAGCCTACCAAATCTAAGTACACAGTGTGACCTGTTCCAATTCGCGGATGACACCTGTCTGCTAGCCTACGGAGATAATCCGAAAGATGCAATGCAGAAACTACAGCTTGACTTTGACAAAATAATTGAATGGTCAGATGACTGTAGCCTCGTAATTAATGATTAAAAAACCAAGCTAGACTAATATTACATAGCCACAATTGCTTACACACCAACAGACATACCTACTTCACACAAAAGCTGTAACTGTGATGCTATTGAGGTTGTAAGTAATCAATTATACCTAGGCCGTTCGTTGTTATTAGAAATAGGGTTCCTTTTAAAACACTTCTATTACTATACAATTCATTAGCTGAATCAATTATCAGTTACGGGCTTTCGAGCTATGGGAGAACTTATAAAAGCCACATAGACAGAATATACACCTTGCAACTAGAATTGTTTATAATTTAATATTATAAGTTTGTAAAAATTAGAATAACTGTTTAATGTTATTAAATATTTTGAATTGTATTTTGTATTTTTTTTTTTGTATTTTTGTACATCAGTGAGGTTAGGTATTTTTTAAACCCAGACGAAAAAGAGGGTTGCTATAAGTGTTACGTTCGTCAGTCTGTCCCTATTTTTCGATCAAGATCAGTTCAGCCAGGAGGTTTTTTACATTTTTAATAGAAAATCACACTCATACTATAAATGGGAAATTTTGTGTTTTTATATTTGTTACTTCTTTACGTTCTAAAAGATTTGGATTTATTAAGTTAAGGTAATCTTTAATGAGAGAAAGTAATACTCAAATACAATATTTTTATTTACATAAAATAATTACTTAAACTGGTGATATAAATGTTAAGTTCCTTGAATTAAATAAAATTTGTCTTTTAGGCTTAGATATCTTTCCCAGGGTATCTTTTTTGTATATGTAGTGTAAGCGGACATCAACATTTATTTGTATGACAGCTTTTGTCAAATTTTAAATGTGGTTAAATCCAAAAAACTTAAATCCTTTAGTGGTGAAATATAAATATGCTTATTTGGTTTGTAAATTTCTTCACATCTCTCTCTTGCTCTCAACTGGCGCCAATTCTCTTTCATTATCTCGTGTAGGGGAAAGCTGAAAAATATTAGCTTTTACATATTTGCGATGTACATAAGTATCAATTATCACTCAGTAACCATACTTCCGTGATAACGTGTAAATAGCACTAGTATGTACTTACATACTACACTTACATAATACACTTGTTCACGTTCTTGTAAGCCGTTCACAATACACAAAACACAATATTGCTAATCATTGTTCACTAGGCCTTTAAGTAAAATTTTAACAAAAAATAACCGACTCGAAAAATAACAATAACCGTTACTAGAATAAGTTTTATTAATTAAATTGTATAGAAGTACGTAATTATTTTTATGCTTTTTAGTGCATATTGTATCTATTGTTTTGGAAATTTTTTTTGATGTCGGTTGTTCTTTTGTTTTGTTTGGAAATATTTTCCTGAGAGAATTTATTTACGCACGGTCTGACAGTTCTGGTGTGAAACAATTTCATTACAACAACAAGGAGCATATTTTACAAAGTAATTCTTGATGTTATGAAATATAATTGTCAATTTCATAAAAAAAGTTTGTATTTATTATGTACTCTGTCGGGTCAGCTAATGTTACATAAAAAAATGATCAACAAAATCAATTATTTTTTCATAACATTTAAATGACAGAAGATATTATTATTATGATCCTCAAGACTCCGAGCAGACACTTTTTCTATATTCCATTTAAAGCTTTCATCCGAACTGAAACGTGGACCAGAAGCTTTACTTAATATATTATCATATTTTAACAGTTTGGTCTTGCTTTCCGAATACTTGTCGGATATTCTAAAGCATTTCATAGCAAAGAAGCAAATTAAAGTTTGCTTGCCACGACTATGAGAATCTCAGCTCAGCGAAGTCTTGGATAATTCAAGCTAATACTTAAATAATCATTTCTAAATTAATTGCCTACAATATTATATTATATTATATCCAGTAGTTGAAATATTACCTGTTAACTTACTTCTTCTGCTATCATTACAATAGATAGTTAATTTATGTAAGGTTTATTTAGCGGACTACCTACCCACCAGCCTTTATGAAGAGTTTCTTAATAAATGTCAAATATTATTAGCAGCCACCCAAATCACAAAAATTGCATTATTGGAGAGTGTAACTTGGGTAATGTGATGTGGTCGAACCAAACAGAACTTCCACTGAGCCACGTATGTGTAAAATCTAGAGCATTGTTTGAGTTTTTCCAGCTGACTTTATCAAAAAAACTAAACTATGCTCCTAACCACTTAAGAAGAATCTCAGAATTGGCGATAACGTATTCACCTGATACTATCTCACTAAGTCAAACCATTGCTGTTTGTCGCATAGACTCATATCACCCTCCCGTTGAGCTTACCCTACGTAGCCCCGTTGCTAGAACAACTCTACAACTGAGAAACTCTGAAAACCGATTACGAGAGCTGTAATATTACATATGTTTTTATTACACTTTGTATGAAATAATTATACAAATATTATATTAATATAATAAAAATTATAAAAATAAAGTACGCAAAAAATCTTCTCCGGTTTGGGTAGCCCGCCAGAGGGGCTAGTAAAATCGCTAAAATCTAAATTTTACTATTATCATGTCAAATTTAAAACGTACGATAGTCCGAGAGATTATGTCTCCCTGTCAACTGGCAAATGGTACCCCACCGCGCGTGTCATCGCATGACGCAACGGTCTCGGGTTACAAAATAATTTATTGCTTTTGAAAAAAATATCTCTGCACGCCCCCCGCGAGCAGACATAATATGTCTGGTTGCCACCACGGTTAGGGTGGCGATTGTTGTCAAAACCAATAACTCACGATGTACCGATAGATGTTGAGGAGTTCTCTCACTGCCTCATAGAGTACGTATATTTTCATCAGATCAAATTTTTAACTGACTTCAAAAAAGTAGTAGACCCATGTAGTCCCATTACAATTTGGTCTAGATCTGACAATGACATCCATAAGAAAATCATAAAATTCTTAAATTTGCATTAAAGTTTATACCGTAAAATAAATGGACTAGACGACTGCTCATTTCTCCAAAGGGACATCGACACTATTTGGCAGTGATGTATAACCGCATGATGCTGAACATAAAAAAGTGTCAATACATCACATTCACTCGCAAGAAAATGCATTAATTCATGATTATGTTATCAACAGTAATATTATAGATCATGTAAATGTGATAAGGGACTTATTCGTCATTTTTGACTCGGACTTATCCTTCAAAAGCCATTATAATTATATTTGTTCAAAGGCAAATATGATTAAAACAAATATTGGCGGAATTAACACTGAAGAAAACTTAAATCTTTTGTATAGTTATGGATTTCCGCAAAGTAACGCCTACTTCAATATTTTTTTTGGCAAATATGATGTTAAACTTTTTAATTAGAATTTATGATTGACATGAGATGTCTGAGAATGGTTTAGAGCTAACTGTTCACTCAAACGGTTAGCTCAGTTGGTTAGAGCACCAGCACGGAACGTCGGAGGTCGTGGGTTTGAGTCCCGTATCGTCCCCACTTGCAAAGAATGCACGTCCTTCGATGTTTGTTGTAGGGTATGCAAATAGTCCAGACGCCACTTCCTCCAATAACTTTAGACTAAGCTATAGAGCAACCGTTTCTGTTGGAAAATAGATCTGTTTTCATTGGCGTCATAAGCCGGCAAACTTTGCAAGGTAGTCTTTAAAACTGAGCGGCTTTAAGTATTTCTTCGTCTGGGTCGCGAATTGAAAATACACTCGATGCAATAGTGCACAACTCAATTCTTTTGTAAAATGTGATAGTAATTTATACGCTATGAGTAGTACTTTAATTTTAGTATGTGAAAAAAATATGGCCGTTCAATACAGCTTTGTAAGCGTCACTTGTCAAATGACGTCGACATAACAAGAGAATTAAGAATACTTACGTGAAATGCACAATAACTTAGTGCAGACCCGTTTGCGAGAATATGTAATTAATGAAATAATGAAATTAACACTGAGTCATACGGCTCGTGTTGGACAAAAGTATCTATAAGCGCGTAAAAAATTATATATTACTTATGGCAAAACTATACACAGACATACCTGAGGTTCCGAGGAAAAGATGGTCTGCTGGGGGCCCCCACTAATCCTCTAGGAACTCCTGGTGCTAAAGTGTGTACCCGCTAGGGGTTTGGTGAATGAATTCGTTACACAGAGTACTTTTATGCGATGCGAATTTGGTGACCACTGATGAATTATTAATGAATATGTGTGTTACTATGCCTATATATGACTATAAATGACCGGTGCCCGGTGACAATTGATTAAGGTCAACTGGCGCGACAGTCACAATTGGCATTAGATCAGCCAATCAGATACTAATGCGTCTGTTGTCTATCGGTATCTGTCTATAACCTACAGGAATCTATCTGCACTATAGTTTGCCATGAAAAATTACAACACAGACATAAGCATGCGTGGAAAACAGAGGCTACAAATGGCGTATCATAAATAAAGACGAGGAATAAGAAAGGTCTTAGGATTGAACACTGAGGCACGCCCATCCGCATTATAGCTCCTGGTGTAATTCTATCAATAGTGTAATAATCCTAGTGTTCATTATTAGTTACTACTTTCTGGGTTTTATTAGATAAGTATGAAGTAACAAGATCAAGTGATTTGCTGTTTATATAATAATAATTGAGTTCGAAAAATCACAGAATATTTCTTTAGCGTTATTTGATTTCTCCCAAGCATTAAATATGTGTCGAAACAACGCCATACCGGCATCAAATGTTGAACGACCTTTCGTAAAATGTTTAGGATAGTATATTAAGTTATTTTCAGAGAAATGTTTTAAAAAATTATTTAATCACAGTAAGTACCAATAACCGTCCAACAGTCACATAAAAAAACCAATCATAACAATTTAATGTTAGTATAATATAAAAAAAATATAAAAGTACAATGTTTTTCAAATAATTAAAAGCGAATGTGTCTCAAGTAAATAAATAAATTTGCTGTATGTTAGATGAATAAAATTTATTGCATTATTAATAATTACGTGAAACAAATTACAATAATATGATAATGTTCAGACAAATACTTGCGGTCATCCGAGAGCAACATTAGGCGTTCGACCCAAAACAATGAAACAAAATATCTCATTAGCGCCGCGCTCTGCTCGTCCGGTAATTAGTGCACGCAGGCCCTGTCCTCCGCTGGCCACTGCAGCCGCCAACTCAGACTGCGATACTATCATTAATATTAAATATTAACCCACTTATTATATTGTTACTCTCATATATGAATTATTTACTCTAATCCTTGCCAGCTCAAAAGTTATTTTTACTACATACATTTGGATGACTGTAAACTGTAACTGAGTCGGTTAAGAATATTTCGTTTGAAGATAATAACTTACCTTATGTTTGAGCCTTATTTAATATTATATTATGTATCTAAATAGTTACGAAGATCTAAAGCAAATAAAATTTAAATTAAGATTCTTTAGGTTAATATCCGAAAAAAATAAATTGTTGCGTGTTTGTAATTATCGTGCGGCCAGCAGGCCACAAACTTAAATAAAAACTATAAAAAGTTTTTGATTGTGTAGATATTTTATCTAATTTGATTTGTTATTTATCGAATTATTGTGTATGTAGTGTGTAAATTATAATATTGTAATATACTCTTGTAACAATACAAGGCGATCGTGACACGTACACACAAGTTCTCTCGAATATAATTATTAAAACGCGGTTTATCATTGAATTTAGTTTAAATTTAAAATTAAATTATTGCAAGTTTTTATAAGCATATATTTTTGATAGTCAATGTGTTTTCATTAAATGTAAAAAGTTAAATAATTACATTAAGTGAATTTTAAGCAACAGTGAGCAATCGAGTGTTTAAAATTGACGGTGATACGTAAAAAAGTTCGAACAATAATTGCGTGCAGTTATAGTCCTTAACATTTAGACCATTGAGGCGATTTCGGCGTGTCGCTGGCAACTATCGTACATAATATTATCCGTAAGTGATGCAAATATTATATTAACAATTGAGCCATTGTTATAAATTTTTGATTAAAATCTATAAATATACATTGGTTGAGGCATTAAAAGGCAGTTTGTGTGTTGTGTTGAGTTGAGAAAGTATACAAGTTAACTAATATTATACTTGCACGCGCATCCATTCCTGTATCGAAACAAGCGACGCATTGTTAGTAAAGAAAACATCTTATAATTACATCATATATAATAACTGATTACCGATAACAGCTGATTGACTTTTACCTGATTATAAGTTTTACAATAAAATAAGTTAACAAGCATGGATTGCGAGAAGTGTAAAAAAGTTGTACGCGAGAAGGATGTTATAAAATGCGTGGCTTGTAATTTATATCAACACTATTTCTGCGCAGATTTGACTGAAACCGAATTTAAAAATATTTTACCAATAAATAAAATGAAATGGAAATGCTCTTTATGTAAATCTAAAAAGACCGGTATATCGGGAATTATCTCAACCAGAATGCAGGGCTCTCCTTCATCTATGTTGCTTTACACATAAGCTTTCACGGAATATTTTGATGCAAAGTGTGATAGTCTGCGTCAACAATGGCGGGAAGATTTGCACATCGCGATTCACGAGGTATCTATGAGTGTAAAGCAGGATATAGATAAGCTCAAGAAACGCCTGGATTCCGCCTTGGCTTCCTTCATCACGCCCAGAATGTACTGAGGAAAGCACCACATTACGCGCCGTTTTAAATAATTTGCAGTCTAAGTTTGACGATAATGACCAGGCTTCGCGCAGCTGTAATGTTGAAATACAGAACGTACCTGAAAATAAATCTGAAAATCTGATCCATGTATGTATGCAGATTGTCAAATTAATTGATATGGACATCAAAGAATGCGACATTAGATCGGTGCATCGTGTGACCCCCGGCCCAGGAGTTCACAGTGATCGCCCTAAAAACATTGTGCTACAACTATGCACCTGGCGTCAAAGAGACGAAGTGATAGCATCCGCGCGCGCCCGCCGCTCCTTGACGGCTGGCCAGCTGCTCGGCGGAGCCCCAACCTCGCGGCCGCCGCGACTCAAAATACGCGCTTCTATATAAACGAACATTTAACACTAAAAAATAAAATATTATTTAGCATGGATTAAAAACGGCTGTTTTCTTCTGCGTAAGAATGACGATTCACGAGTACTTCAGATCCGATGTGAAAATGACTTGAGCAAAATATGACTAAGTTACTTCTTTACATTAGATTGTATAATTTTACACTACTTCACGAAAACAATCCTTAAATTAATATTAATATTTATATTGTACATTTAATTTTTTTTTTTTTCCATAATGATTTCTGATAATATTACGATTTTTTACCAAAACTGTGGTGGCTTAAAGTCAAAACTAACAGACCTAAAACTTAATTTGCAATTGCTTGTTTGCAATTATGACGTCATAGTTCTAGTTGAAACCTGGCTTTCCCAAGCCATACTAGATTCAGAATTACAATCAAATGAATATGTGACTTATCGTCGGGATCGGAACTTGGCTTTGACTAATAAGAAGGGAGGTGGGGGTGTATTAGTATTCGTCAAAAAAAACATTAATACAATTATGAGGTTGGTTTTGGAGGCCATTACTTAGAAGAAATTTATTTACATTTCCCTGCACATGACGAACTACGTCTATGTGCATGCTATATACCACCTGCATCCAAAACCATAGTTTATGATAGGTTTTTCTCCAAGCTCCATAATGTTCATACTAACATGAATTTTAATAACTACTTACTACTGGAAGACTTTAATCTTCCCTACTTAAAATGGTCAAATGATGCTCCTTTTCTTCACCCTTCTCAATCTGATACGGAACCCTCAAAATTATAAACTTATACCATATCTTTTTTGAATTTAAAACAAATAAATACTATTGTGAACCAAACCAAAGAATACTAGATTTGGTATTATGTAATATTTTAAATTGCAAGGTAAATATTTCAGACATTCCGTTACTTAATACTGTACCTCACCATCCACCACTACACATATTTTTTTCTATAAAGAAAATAGCTTCTATGCCCGTCAAACCTAAATTAAAAAGAAATTTCTTTAAAGCTAACTATGATATTATTAACGAAGCAATATCTAATGTTGACTGGATCTCTGTACTTAATCCCTTAGCTCCTGAAGATGCAGTTGATAATTTCTATAAAAATATCAATAGCATAATTGAATGTCACGTGCCTCTTAAAAGACATGTATCGCCAAGGTTTCCAGTTTGGTTCTCAAGAAGTTTGATAAGCACATTGAGACGTTAATCAAAACTTTGGTTGAGATGGAAAGTTTACCAATCGCTACGCGATTACCAAGAGTACGCCCTTATGCGCAAACGCGTTTAATTGCTACTCTCTGATTACTAAAAAAAAGTCGAATCATCCTTAAAAAATAACATTAAATTCTTTTGGAAATATACATCAAACCTTAAAGAAACGAATTCCGGATATCCCCACACAATGATACTAGAAAATGACTCTTCGGATAATCCTACCACTATATCAGAGATGTTTTCAAAATACTTTCAATCGGTTTTTGAACCAGTATCACCCGAGGCTTACAACATTGATAAACTTATAAACGATGTTACATCTGATAGCCCACTGTATCTAAACAGCATTTACCTTACCAAATCTGAGATATATAAAACTTTAAAAAATCTGGATCCCAATAAAGGCCCCGGTCTAGATCAAATAAGTCCAGTATTCTTAAAGCAAACATTTTTAACTATTTCAGTCCCATTGGAAATCATCTTTAACAAATGTCTGGAAGCTGGTGTATTCCCGATTCAATGGAAGCATGCTTACATAACACCTATATTTAAATCGGGTTCTAAGAGCAATGTTGTGAACTATCGACCCATATCCATTCTCTCAGTAATTCCAAGGGTCTTTGCAAAACTGGTGCACAATCATGTTTATTCAACCTGTAAGCATTTCATCATTGATGAACAGCATGGTTTTGTAAAAGGAAGATCTACTTTGTCGAATTTATTCACGTTTACAAACTATACTTTTAATGCCTTGGTTCAAAAAAGACAGATTGAAACTATCTACACAGACTTCAAGAAGGCGTTCGACAAGGTGGACCATCTGATACTCTTAAAAAAACTTTCCTACAACGGAATCAAAGGCAATCTGTTGCGTTGGTTCAGTTCGTATTTACAAAATCGTGTTCAGTCTGATGTTATTAATGGGCATGTCTCTGCCCCTGTCGTAGCCTCATCGGGCGTCCCTCAAGGATCTATCCTAGGACCACTACTATTTGTACTCTTCATAAATGATATCTCATCTTGTTTCAAACATTGCGATTTCCTTTTATATGCGGATTAATTTAACTGGCACCCTCAAATAAATTCAGTTTGTGATAAGCTTAGAGCTTTCCTCGCAAACATTAAAATAATTAAAAGTAAACTACCTTATATATTTTTCATAATAAAAACAAAAAAAAAAAAATTAAAGAAATACTCCTGTGTTCGTGATCAAAATGATTTAAAATTAATACAGTCTGATTTAATGAGATTTGAAGAATATTGTAAAATTATTAAACTTTTCTTGGGCCTTAGCAAATGTATTCATATGACATTCACAAGAAATTTAAATATATTAATTACGAGTTTTCAACTAGGTGGCTTCATTCTTAACTCAGAAAAAACCGTCAGAGACCTTGGTGTGTATCTTGGATACAAAACTAACTCTTGATGTGCATGTAGAAAATGTACTTAATAAAGCTTACCGAATGCTAGGTTTCATAACAAGAAATACTAAACCCTTTAAGCGGAAAGACACATTTACCTGCCTCTTTAATAGTCTAGTTAGATCTCATCATAGTGTCACCAATCTGGAATTTATGCAATCTACATTCAAAAATTAGAAATAATTGAAAAAAATTTTTAAGAACCCTTAATTACCGTATGCGTATACCCCGCTGCTCGTACAATGAACTGTTAGTTAAACATAATACCCTATCCTTGAGTAACCATAGACGGTTAATTGACGCAGTGACGCTGTATAAAATTTGTAATGGCGAGATAAAGTCATCCCAATTGTTATCTGAGATTAATTTCCGTGTCCCATCTATAGCCACTAGATCACAATACTTATTTCACCTCTCTAAAACTAGGACCAATATTGGTAAACGTGGGCCACTTCACAGAATATGTACACTACATAATCTCACGTTGAATTACATTGATATGTTTTCGTGCTCCCTTTTTACTATAAAACTAATCTTAATAAAATATTCACTTCTAATCAAACTTAAATCTTATAATTTTTGTTTTATTACTCAAGTTTTTCAATGATATAGCTTGCTTTTATCAAGTTTTATTTACCTTTAATGCAATTATGTTTTATTAAAATGTACGTACACGCTTGCACCTAAGCAGATGTCGCTTTTATCTGTAACATCTATGTTCTCAGTGAGACTGAATGAGAGTGAGAGTGAATAATTGCAATTATATTAGTTAGTTATAATTTGTATATTATGTATTTAATCTTTTGTTTCTGTTTTTGTCTCCAATAAAGTAAATGAATGAATAAATAAATAAATAAATAAATAAATAAATAAATAAATAAATAAATAAAAAAATAAATAAATATATATAAATAAATAAAAAAAAATAAAAAAATAAATAAATAAATAAATAATAATTTAGTAAATTAATTAATTAATAAATAAATAAATAAATAAATAAATAAATAAATAAATAAATAAATAAATAAATAAATAATAATTTAGTAAATTAATTAATTAATAAATAAATAAATAAATAAATTTTTATTTTCTTATAAACTTTGCCTTGATTGCCTTGTTTATCATTACTCTAAATAATCAAAAAATGCCAGATCTAAATGCAAATTAAGTTGCTAGGGTTGCTGTTTGAAACTGGACTCATCTACAAACATGTGGCCCAAACATTACGTGTATTTAAAACTATGATACAGCGAGCTGTCAAGTGGTATCGGCAGACCGGACAGTTTACGTTTCTTGTATAGAAGGACAGGGACGGAATTTTTTTATTATTATTAACAGCGTGCTTAGCAAGAGGACCTTGAATTTTCCTGAAGTAAAAACGAAGCTCCAAGTAGTTCAATTTGTTATAGTACGCATTAAAACTGTGAGAAGAAAACTCAAATGAGTCGTAATAAACTAACACTTGACTTGCCTGACTGGTAGAATGAATCTGCAAAAAAGTTTTGTTTATGTCTAAATAGATAAAGGATAATATGAAACTAATCAAATAATAAAATGTATTTTACTACTAATAACTTATTAATTTGTGTTTCAGTATGAATTCCACTCGGATTTTTTACAGACACCGCTCTCCTCCATTCCTGATGCAAATTATACGTAACCTCTATAAGAAATGAGTAATAACTAAGATAAAATACTTCGTATTTTATTTTATTAATAAATCTTAGTCGCATTATACATAAACCCATTAATTTGAATTATAATTCTGCACTAGAAACCCACCATAATCAAAAAGCTTCCACAGCCAAGCAACGCCATTTCAAAAGTTTTCAAGTAATCAAAACAAGGCGCTTTCAGTGTAAACGAGTCTCGTAGAGAAAGTAGAAATGTATAAATTAAGATTGAAGCTTAATATAGAATTCAATCATTGTAGAAAATCTTTAGAAATTCTAGTTTGTTATAATTAGATATAATATAATTGAGAGACAGGATACGAAATGCGATGACTATACAATTGATGAAGGTGAAACAATAAAGGAAACTTGATCACTTTAGCCATAACATATATATGTTGATATGTAAAGTATGACTGAAAAACCTGAGAGAGTGGTGCAGCTCGAGCTCTGAATCCCTGTTACTTGCTGCTGCATCCGAAGTGATAATAAACTATCTTGTCTGACAGAGAATTTATTTTGGTATATTATTTTCTGTCTTCCTCATTATTAATTTATTAATTATGGTAATTTTCCTACTTTGTAGATAGATTTTATTAACACTATTGGCGCCATAGAAATATCGAAAATAATACAGTTCTTAAACATCACATAGTATGCTTAAGAACTATATTTTATTTAATAATTTAAATATCACCAAAGGTGCTGGAAGTGACGGTATTCCTCCTTTATTTGTAAGATCACGTGCAGAGGTACTTGCACTACCTGTTGCTATAATTTTTAGGCAATCCGTTAATACAGGAGTCTTTTCTTATACATGAACAAAAGCTCACGTTATTTGTATAAACACAAGAGTGGCTCACGATAAAATATTGAAAATTTAACACCTGTATCAATATTGTCCGTTTTTGCAAAATTGTTTGAGTCCTTTGTAGATGATCAGCTATATCCAGCTGTTGCAGCTTATATTCCATCCTCTCAACACGGCTTTATGCGAGAGATTAACCGTCACCAACCTCACTGCATTCACAAACTGCGTAACTAAATACATGGATGGTGGTTCTCAGGTTGACGTTGTGTACACCGATTAATCTAAATGTTTTGACCGTATTGATTATGGTATCATAATATCTAAATTAATGGGTGTAGGAGTGCATGGTGACCTCCTAAGATGGTGGATCTCTTAAGGACAGATTACAAGCACTTAAGATTGGAGTCATTATGAAATCGAATTTTGAACGTATACCCTCTGGCGTTTTTTCGCCGATGATCAAATAATATTTTTTCCCACTTCTAGTTTGGCTGATTGCGACAAACTTCATTCAGACCTTTATAGACTCTCAGATTACTGTACAGTTAATTGACTCTAGTTAAATTTTAACAAATGCCAGACTCAATTCTCTTAATAGAATCACTATTCCCAGTAGTTGAGGACGTCCGATCTTGGAATAATGGTGGATAGCAAGCTTTTGTATACTTGTCACTATGATTATATAACACAAAATTTTTATAGCTGGCCATGTGTGGCCGGACCTATACAATGTATTAAAGTATGTCGCGAGATTTTGTCTCCCTATAATTTTTTTTATTTTATTTATGAAAACTTTACAGAATTTCTATTTTACAAATTAATAATATAAACTACCTATAAAATGTGAAAGCTTCCTTGTGCGGTGTTTCCGGGACGATACGACATGGGTACCTTCAAAAAAAGCGCTTACACCTTCCTTAAAGGCCGGCGACGCTCTTGTGACGCAAGAGATTGTGGGCGGCGGTGATCACTTAGCAACAGGTGACCCGTACGCTCGTTTGTCCTCCAATTCCATAAAAAAAAATAGTCAAATTAAAAGTTTAAAAAAAATTATGTGTTTCTTGTATATTATACCCAGTTAAAGGAATAATTAATGAAGTTTTAGCGAAACGATGAGAAAATACTGCAAGATTTTACCTCAAAACTTAAATGTTAAATAAAAACTTGATAATATTATTATCATGAAGTTTTGCCTTGTCCACTTATCGAGGAAAAGATATTAATTAAGTTCAGTACAATGCGTGCAGTATACTGAACTCTCTCTGTATAGTTCACGAATGGAGAGGCCGGTGATGGAAACATTGCGTTGATTTACGAGATGACATTAGCCCACAAATTTAATGAGGAGAGAAATTAATCAAATCATTCGAACATGAGTCAGTCTTCGGCTCAGTTCCGCCTCTTTCATGTCCGCTCTCGGCGCCGCTATTTCTCGCAGCTCTCAAATTCTATCAATAAATCTACTTTAATGTGCTGTCGACTATCACTGCTTGCGACAATATCTTTGTTAATATTGCATTTGTATCCTAATGTATTGATTATCAATTCAACATGTTGTGATATAAACAGCCACAGCAGAAATCGACATCATCACAACAATTATAATGTTCAGAGCGTAGCTGTTTAAAGTTCTGTATACTCTGTGTTGCCAACAAAAAATAATAACCTTATTCTTTGTGCGTACGAAAATATACTAAAATTTCATTTTAAAATTATAAATATTGTCTAAATACATAAAAATAAATATTGCACAATGTTTTCTTTTTATAATATATCATAAAATACATCCAAACATTAAATTGTAAATTTTTTGTGCTGACAATAAAATAGAAGCTTTAAACATTTCGCTCGTCTAAAGAAGAAAAAGGTAAATAATGTTAAAAAAAAATCTATTGGTCGTAGTGACTGGTATGACTGGTCACCATGTTGTTTAGTTCATTCGGTTTCTGACGTTCGTCATTATTGAATGTGCTTTTCTAACCCTCCCGTTGTGGTTGTTAAGTTTTTGTTTGTTTTATATTTTTTGTTTGTTATTAATTTTTGTTTGTTTTTAAGTTTTCTTTATTTTGTTTTATTTCGTTGTTGTCTTTACAAAACGAATAATGGAGGCTGACATTCTTTCACCGCCGAAAAAGAGACAACGCACTTCTATTTGACGACCCATATAGCTGAATGGTTACTGACCCTGACTCCTAAGCTAGAGGTCCCGGGATCAAATCCCGGTAGGGGAAATCATTAATGTGATGAATATGGATGTTTGTTTCCGAATCATGGATGTTTATATGTATTTATGTATGTTTAAGTAAGTATATTATATTAAATATATCGTTATCTTGTACCCACAGGCTATGCCTAGTTTGGGGCAAGATAAAAGTGTGTCAATATTATTATTATTATTTTATTATTATTTCTGTGTCTGAAAAGGTAATAATAATGAATGCCTATTCGCATGTCTACAAAAATTGGCCTAAAATCAGTATTGGTCTTTAGGTGATTGTGCAAAGAAGACCACAGAGATTATAGATATTTCTGCGGTGACAGTTCGCAAAATAGTAAATGAAAATAAAACCATTGAAGAATTGAAACCACCACGTAAAACCGTCCCTAAAAAGGATATTAGAGACAAAGTCGATGAATTTACTTTTTCAGCAATAAGATGAAAAGTGCATGGTGAACCTATAGAAAAAAGGTTAGAATATTAAGAGTTTTAATTTGATATGTAACTTATTCTCTAGTAATATTATTATGATAATTTGGACATATTGGTAATTTGTATGTATTTTTCTTAACTTACTAAACTTACACACTAAGTTATTTGATTTGGGTGATTAAAATATTATTATTGATTTAAGATTGTTCAAGCTGTAAGCTCCGATACTGATCTGCCTGATTTTTCAAAATACACGATGAGAATCATCCTGAAAAATTGAAATTTTAAATATGCTACCCGCAAGCGCCGCAGCATTTTAATAGATCGACAAGATGTAATTCAAATTTCAATTTCAAATTCAAATATTTTTATTTAAAATAGGATTAATAATCACTTATTGAACGCCTCAGACTAGTTGGAGTATCAGAATAGTATGGAGAAAGCGATACTTGCAAAGTATACAGCAATATCGTAGAGAAGGAAGGTTTATATATTAGCAGGACGAAACATGGGTCAATGAAGGTTTTGAATAAAGAATTTTATGCAACAGTCCAACATCACAATTAATGACGCTACGAGCATTTTTTGACCTAGTTATATAATATATTATATACCTAGTTATATATAATTATATATTATAAATGCCCCTTACCACTCCCGAAGCTTAGAATTGATGAATGAATGAAGCAAATTCTTGAATGGCTCATATCAAAAAATATATGAAGAAAATATGATTGAACCTCAGGTATTAGAATTCGTAAAAAAGCATAATTATAACTATCAAAACTTTTGCTGTAGACAATTGGCTGAGCACAATGGCGTCAGCATCCTGTGACTTTGCGTTTGGGCACAGGTAAAGGGGTACGTGATAAAAATATTTGAAGAGGTGAGGTGGAATGATATTATCGAACACGTAGTAAAAGAAGAGAACAATATGTGGGAACTCGACCACCTTATTGATTCAGTGTTGGATCAGTTTATAAGAGTAACTGATTCCGATTCTTTTTCATCAAGCTTTTCAGAGCCCAAATCAGAGAGCGAATATTAATATAGATATATATACTAATATTTATATTAAAAATATATAAATATATAATAAGAATAAGATAATATTTCGAGGACTTTCTAGGCAAGCCTAGTCCATGTTTATATTAATATTATTTTTTATCTTATTCAAAATATTATGACACATAAGTCTAGAATGTTCGTCTTCTTCCTCCATCTCTTTCCAGACAACAGTTCTTCCTTGTCGACGTTCGCTCGAGTTTGCTTCTAGAGAGTTGTTATATATTTTTATCTCTTTCTAGACATCATTATGTCTTTATCGTGCATTTCTTATTTTCACTCCAGAATATTCTTTCACAAAATTCGTATAAATAGTCCTGAAAATGTCTCATAACGGGATTCCTGAAAATTGTTACTAGTCTTGCTCAGAACTGCCTGAAAAACAGTTTTATTTAATACGGGAAGAACTTTAACAAAACGAATAATCAGCTAATACTGATAAAGTTTCTGGTGTATTGTTGTGTATTCGTACACACAGAAATCCATGATGATATCATATAATCGTGGATCGTGCAACATCTTGTGTTACTATTAAGACGTATCGTATAAACAAAGTTATATTCTTAATAACTAAACATACCTAATATCCACAGATAACATTCCTAGGAAGAGGCTTAGGAATTTGTATGACAAAGGATAACTGACTTATACTGGTACCTACCACATAAAGCGGGTTTCGTAACCACAATTGCAGTGCGGGACGCGGGTTTCAATATAACGATGCTGCACTCGTCTGGAACAGACTGTCGCGTCTCACGATTGTAACGATTAATTGCTGCTCAGTTGTGACAGAGGTTCAATTATTATACTATCTAGTATTTTTTGATAATTATAGTGTTTTATAAAAGTCTTCAAAAAAGGAGAAGGTTCTTTTTTATGTTTGTTACCTGAAAACTTTCGACTGGGAGAACCGATTTTGATAATTCTTTTTTTATTTGAAAGCTGGTGCTTCCCGTGTGATCCAGATGTAACAATGGCATCCATTAGAAATCCATAAAAGTCTTAAATTTGCTATACGTATGTGGATGATAAATTTACGCATAACTCAATATCGCGCCAATCGATTTTGATGATTCTTTTTTTATTGGAAAGGATATACTTCAAAGGTAGTTTGGTGAGTTCTGATAATGGAATCCATGACAAAGTAACGGAACTCTCCAATTCGTAGGAGCAAATTAACGATTCTCAGCCGAATCTTTTTAAGCTATTAGATTATTTAAGTCATCCAACATAATATAGTTATTTATTTATTAACTTATGGTCAAGTAATTAGCGTAGTCGAATATGATTATCAATGGGACTCCTAAACGACTTACAGTTAGGGTGTGATCTGTGGCAGAATTTCAAACTGTATGTAATCAAATTGAAAAACGCTTACGTTCATTGTCGCATTGAAAAATTATGTATACCTACACATATTTAGACAAGTTGTTAGTGAGTGTACTTCAAATTCACAAAAAATGAAAAAATAAACAAAATTTTAACAAAAAAACACTATTCCAGAGCAATAGATACAATATGCAGTAAAAAGTATAAAAATAATTGCGTATTTTTATAGAATATAATGAAATAATTTAATTCTAATTACGATTATTGTAATTTTTGGAGTCAGTGTCATCCAAGATGGGTTTTTAACTACATACATAGTTATAGGTCAGATGTCCGATTCAAAAAATAACAATAATCGTAACTAGAATTAGATTAATTCATTATATTGTATAAAAATACGCAATTATTTTTGTACTTTTTAGTGCATATTATATTTTTTGTTCAATAATAGTGTTTTGAAGTCGGTTGTTTTTTTGTTAAAAATCTTTTTGATTATTTCTTTGAAGGTATTTTAAATTACAATTAAAAAATCAGCCTGTGGAACTCTCTACCTATTCATAAGAAAAGCCAAGACGCTCAATGGATTCAACAACTTAGTAAAAAACTATTTCTTAGAACAGGTCGTCTAGTGAAAATGTACCTATATTATACCTATTTTATCAATTTATACTTTATTATTTAATTATTTTTGTATTCGTTAAATGTAAGGGGTGTATTTATATATATATATATATATATATACCCCGCTAATATATATAATATACTAGCGGACCCGACAGACGTTGTGCTGTACACACGTCTTTAATTGAAAAATTTATCTATTTCTATTTATCTATTTATTTATAAATATACAGTTTCTTCTTAAAATAATACGAAGTCCTGTAAAACTGTTTACACAGTTTGTCTAAAGGATCGAGCGAGTCTCATAAAATAAATCTTAAAGCCTATTTTACAAATGTTACTGCAACAATAAATATTGATTTAATAGTTTTTTAAATTTATTTTTGTTTGGTTCCCGTCGGATGTCGTCTGGCAAACTATTAAGCAGATATGGTATTCTTTTCTTTAATGTTCTATCACCAAAGTAATTGTTTACTCTAGGTACTTCAAGTTTGCCTGATGTCATCGAACGGGTGCCATGATTATGAATAATTAAGGATGGGCTATGATCTTGAGAGTCATGGTTATTTAACCTTTAATTAGGCGCGCCAATAAACTAAAATTGTTAGTCGCGCGGGGTCTGCAGTTACCCCAAATTGATAGGTATGAAATAAGAAACTTTCAAATTAGTAATCAACTTTAATTGCTTTTATTCTACTTATTTCCTATTAAACTTTTAGCAAAATACAAAAAAATCTCAACAAGATGTTTAAAACAGTATAGAAATATGTTTTTCGTAAGTACTATAATAATTCAACAATTATCACAAATTTTCTTTGTATGATCGCCACAGATAAATTTCTTGCACTTATTACACTTTGCGGTCGTTTTCCTGTCGCCTTTTCGTTGATAGATGTAGCACCTTCCTCTTTTTATTGAATGCAATCCAATGTTAGACTTTGAAGGAGTCGCAACTTCAGGTTCTGCCAATCACTTTTTCAAAGCACTAGGCAGGGACGGAACTATTGCTCGCGCTAATCTATGTGCTTTTTCTAATTTTGTTGCTAATAATTTTAGATAAATTCGTCTGTTTATGGTAGCCTCATTGTTGTTGAAGTTATAAATAACGAATGCATTGAATAAATGAAAAAAGATAACCATAAGCCATCTCTTCGTCCGCCGAGCAACGTTATATGTTGAACACAACTTGTCATGAGTGTCTACGCCACCCTTTATTTTATTATAAAATAAATTCATCTCCAGCTTCTTCAATCCTACGTCGTCTATAATGTTGTCATGATGCATAGACGACAATAATAGCTTTAGATTTTTTTGAGACATAGGAGCACAAAGTCACTTCATGAAAACCAAATAATGTCGAGTGTACTTCACGACGTCTGTCAGGCAAAAATGCTTGTGGTATTTCTTTTTTATTTTTTCAAAAGGTCTTCAGCTAACTCAACACTAGTGAAATAATTATCCATAGTAATATTACGTCCTGTATTCTTGATTGTTTCTGTCAATCGTTTGACGAGACTTTTTGTGTCATTAGGGATATTGTTGGGCCCGTCTGGCTGTTTCTTTGTGTAAACTTCAAATTTCTGGAGATAGGCAGTCTTAGCATCAACCATTACATAATGCTTTATTCCATATTTGCTTAAAATCATGAAATTAAAAACATTTACTTACCTACATTTGAACTACACTATAAGTCGCGCGGGGTCGCCACGACCCCGAGCCCCTCCGTGCAGGACGTGTGATCAACTCCGCAGCACGAGTGACACATAATCGAGAGGGGCTAGAGAGTTAGGAAGCTAGCAAGAAAATCGGGTTGACAGCGTTAATAGATAAAAAACTAACCTAACTTGAAGATCACTTGGGGTCGCGGCAACCCCGCGCGCCTGATTAAAGGTTAAGGCTAAAAGTATTTGTACTTTTTACTTATTGGGAGTATATTACAAATTTTAAATAACTTTGAGTAATTGTCTTTACATTTAACTTTTGTTTTTTTATTAACAAGTAATTTTAAAAACCTTATTTGCAATGCTTCGATTTTATCAATATATGTTTTAAATGTAAGACCATAACTATCAAGAGCATAGCTCATAATTGATTCTACTAATGTATAATACAAACATTTTAATGTAGCTAAGGGAACTTTAAAACTTAAGTGATAGAATTTACCTAAAAGTATCCTTAACTTATTACAAATAAAATCTATATGGTGGGACCATGAAAAGTTTGAATCTATTTTAACACCAAGATAAGTTATACAATTAACTCTTTCAAATGAAGGCTTACACTTACAGTTTGTAAAATTATTATGAAGGCACAGTAGACTATATATATACATATTCGAAGGTGAATCCGTAAGTGGTAAATATGGTGAGTGAATAATAACTAGTTGAATTTTTTCCAAATTCAGAACTATACCATTATCGTGAGACCATTTAACTACGTTATCTATGTCTAACTGTACTAAGCTACACGTTTCAGCGAGGTTGGTGCTGGCTAGCAATGTACATAAATCATCGGCAAACATGTAAGCTGAACAGTGCCGAATTAATTCACATAAGCTATTTACTTGAGTTAGGTAGCAGATGGGCCCACATCCGGACCCTTGTGGTACTCCACATCCCACCTTGGTCTCCCTGGCTGAACGTGTCACCCACTCTAACATGATAAGAGCGTGAAGTGAGGTAGTCGCGGAACAATTGATTCAGCGGCTGTCCCACACCACACTCGTCCAATCCATTCAAAAGGGTGTCCGTTTCTAGTGTATCAAAAGCTTTTTTGAAATCGTAAAATATAGCGACAACAATTTTTTTATTTTCTAAATGTGTATTTATTTCATTAGTAAATTTAGATAATAGTGTGTTAGTGCTTTTACCTTTTTGAAATCGATGTTGGCATACATTAAGTATTTTATTTTTTTGTAGAAAGTTTCCAAGTTGATTCACAATACACTTTTCAATAATTTTATCAATACTAGACAATATAGCTATAGGTCTATAGTTAGAAAAATCTTTACGATCACCTTGCTTATAAATGGGACGAATTATAGCTTCTTTTAATTTAGGAGGAAATTTATGATGTCTAACAGATAAATTAACTAAATTAGCTATGACAGGACAGACTTTATCAACAACTGACTTTATATCAGACATGCGTAGGAGATCGCTACCAGGTGATTTATTTTTATTCATTTTAATAATAACTTTTTTAAAATCACTACTAGTGACTGGTTGCCATCTCATGCCCACATCACACTTTACCACATAGCTCTCCCTTTGTAAAAATTTATCACTACATTTATGTTTAATTAGATTTATTTCATTTAGAAAATTTGAAGCAAACTTGTCACAAATCTCTTTTTGACTGCCTTGTTTTACCATATTTCTTAGTATCAGATCATCTAAAGATTGTCTAGGTTTACCCAATAAACTATTTATATAATCCCATATTTTTTTAATATTTTAATTACAGTTTAATATAGTTTGTTTATCATACTCTGATTTACACTTGATAATATCTTTATTACACTTATTTCTAAATTTAGTATAGTATAATCTTTTTATCATATTTTTTGGCTCATTGCACCATATTGTAAATAACCTATCTCTTTCTTGTATCATTTTCTTTAAAGTATCAGTTATCCAACTCTTATTATTCCTATTATTTTTACTAAATTTACAGGTGTGTGTTTTGTAACATTGATTGTATATATTATTAAAAAGACAAGTAAAAGCTTTATATAATTTTACTGGACACTTAATATTCAACAACTCATCAAAATTGGTTAATAATAGTTTTTCTCTTACTAAACGATTGTTAAGAACACGGCGGGTGATGGGCTGAGCTGACGCTGGTTGGTCAGATGCGTGATGAGTACATTTCCATTTTATAGATGCTGCAATATAATAGTGATCGGATATCTTATGTTTTATTACTGCTGAGTCAATTAATACTAATGGTGCTCTAATGTAAATATGATCAAGACACGATTCTACCAATTTGCCCATAACTACTTCCCTCCTAGTTACATCACATATGCATCTGGTGAAGCCATACTCCGCTAATACATTTTCATATAATATAACATGGTTATCTCGGCTATTTAAAAGGTTTATATTTAAATCCCCACAAAATATGACTTTTGAGCGTTCTGGTAGATTATTTAATAAATTTCTTAATTCAACAATAAAATCTTGTATTTTATCCTGTTTATAAAATCTTGGTGGTCTATACATAGCTATTAAATAGAATTGTTCTCCATTAGCATCAAGTATGATAGAACGCACTCTGCAGATCGCATAATGGTTGTACTCACGAACGCAGCAGTCTCGTTCACACACTCGTTCAGCTCCAGTCGCAAGTAGACCAGTACCCCTCCCCACTGCGCCCCGTACGGGTACAAACATTGACACGAAACCCAGGAATGTTATAAAAAGACATTAAGGAATAATTTACGTTTGATTCTGTTAATACGATAATGTCTATTTTACTTAAATCATTGCCGATAGTAACTAAGAATTCACTAAAGTGTTTTTTCAATGATCGAATATTAACATGTAAGTCACTGTTATTGTGTATTAACCAAGTATTTAAGTTATTAACACACTTATAGTTTATAGATCCGTCGGTTATGTAGTCCATGTTTAATAAGTCTGTGAATTTTCAGTAAGTAATAAACATATTATTACATTTTGGCAAGTTACCTATTAAATAAAATAAAAATAAATGTTCACTTTCTAATAATAAGATTACTTATATCACTTTCGGCCCTTACATATATCACTTTTTTCACCTTCAGATTTCTTGACCAGGATTTTTCCATTTGTTACCCAAATATACTTATAAATTCCTTGTAATTGCTTCTTGACACTCCATAGTAGCGTCCGAGTTGATTTAGTTAGATCTTCGTTTATATAAATTTTGCTTGTATCCGATCCACCTGTAACCATATTACTTGTGATATCCGATAGTTTGCGGCGCTGGGTAAGCCAGTTGTCCCGTGATGTAGATCCAGTGGTCTTGAAGCCCACAATTATAGGTGGTGGTTTAGTGCCTACTTTGTATGGTCTTGAGCGTCTAGCCCATTCTATGTCCGAGCTACTCGCATTTATTTTTTCACCGATTTAGACACTATTTCTATTACTAACACTCTCTCCGGGTGATGCTTTTTGATTGCTTTTTCCAGTTTATAAATCTTTTCTTTTGATTGTTCGTGTTCAACAATCAATGACTCATATTTATCAGATAGCATAATTAGACTTTGTGTAATGGAATCCAGTTGTGTTTTCAATCTCGGAATAGCCCCAACCTTTTTCTGTATATCCTTGAGAATTTTTGAGTAATCTTGTAACTCTTCATCCTGATCTTCATCTTCTGATCCTTCATCTTCACAATTATTGCAGTAAATGCGGTTTTTACCATTTTTAATGTCTGCTGCTAAACCCTTTACATATCCCCTATGAAAAGTCCCTTGGCAAGGCCCTGAAGACACATGAAATGCGATCCTTTTTTCGCTAGCACTTTTTTACATTTTTGGCATTCCATTATTAAAAAACACACGCGCTGTCAACAATGTCGGAAGGTAGTTTAATAAATTTAGTCACGCAGGCGCAGCGTAACAGGTTTATTGTACACGTACGCACCGCTCGGTATTCTAAGCGAGACTCCACATTTTGAAGATAGTTCAATTGTGAATCTAAACCATCCTCGAATCCACATTAACACACACAAAAAAGTTTATTCAAATCGGTCCAGCCGTTTAGAAAGATACAAATTATTTAAGTTTTCTTTAGTGTTAATTCCGCCAATATTTGTCTTTAAAACAATTCGACACGTGTTTCGCCTCTACACGAGGCATCCTCAGGACGTGTTGTCTCGCCAAAATCTGGCACGAGACTCAAGTCGACACGTGTAGAGGCGAAACACGTGTCGAATTGTTTTAAAGACAAATATTGGCGGAATTAACACTAAAGAAAACTTAAATAATTTGTATAGTTATGGATTTCCGCAAGGTAACGCCTTATTCAATAAATTTTCGTTTAGAAAGAGTTCACTGTCAACACACGTACAAAAGAATTATATATCTAAAGATAAAGTATATATATTAAATGTGGTTTTAAATTTAAATTTTGAATAGAGTTATGCAGATCCGAGTGACAAGTGCAGGTTATAACAAAAATGAATGAATGAAAACACTTTATTGTACTAAAGAATTAAAATTATAAAACCTCTCAAGATTGATGCATCCAATATACAATAATTTAAATTTAAACAGTTTGTTCTTTATTACTTTTTTATGATATATTTGAAAATATTTATTCACGACTCGTATATTGGATGCAGCAACTTAAAAACTAATTTGTTATGTATATTAAAGCCATTTAAAATACTCTATTTGATTGAAAAGAGTGGCTATTGAGTTTTTTGTAGATTATTCTCGCGAGCTGTACTTTTGCCTAACACATGGTAGATTCCACAGATCAGATCTCTTTAAACTATATTGTGGTAGATTCAATGTATTTAAATGAAATATTTAAAGGGACGATTAAAAAGAGCTTAGTTTAAGCCTAACTAAATAAAATTTATTTGACTTTGATATGAGTGCATACAGCGGACGATCTACGCGCTTGCTAATTCTACATCGCGTCCAATTGATATTAGACATACTTTGTATTAATATGTCGTAGTAGCGTCGCTACACGTGTTTTTAGGTGCTACGGCACTGCCACAATGATGCTACGGATGCATCTTTAACAACTACCACCAATCACTATCAATACAAACCACACTATGATTGTCGAATCGAGTGAGTTAGTCCTTTGAGGGGCGATGTATATGCTTTTGCAACAAGATCCCGAGAATTTTTTAAAACAAAAGTATTACGATATTCAAAAGAATTGTTAAGAAACTTTTGTGTGGTAAAGGTTATAATAATAATATAATGATAATAAAAGCCTTTATTCGCTGACCATGCATTTAAACTTATATACTACTTATTAAACATGTTTTCTTAAATCTATTAAGAAGTAAATTTAAATAAAATTATCTTAATTTACAGCAACCATTTTATTGGTCAGGTTGTCTTTCGACATAGGTTTCCCCTAGTTTCTTCTACTATGGTAAAGGTTGCTATAGCATAAATGGCTTTCTTAATAATTCCACAGATTGGGAATGGAGCGACCGCCCTCAGCCTATTAAATACTAAGTTTAATTGTACAATATTATTTTGTAGACATATTTTTTGTTGAAAAAAAAAATAAGCCCGCTGAGTTTGTTGCGCCCGTTCTTCTAAGTTTTTGACTTTCAATAAGTGATATTTTGAATAAAAATATTTGAATTTGAAGCAACAACTCTATTCAGCGACTAGTGGTCGAGCCGTTGACATAGCACTGAATCCTCGACGATGACTCATTCTGGGGCACCAGACCAGAGATTAGAACAACACTCCAGCTGATGCCGGACTTGCACCTTATATAGTTATAGAGTTCTTCAATGTTGCCTTGCGTTGAAGTTTGTTTTTTCATGGAAAAGCAGGACAAACGACCGTAATGGTCACCTGGTGTAGTATACGGACCAGAGGAATCATAGCAGTGTTGCTGCTCTTTAAGTGCTGTGTGTGCGCTTTTTTTGAAAGTGTTAATGTCTTATTGCCCTGGAAACATCGCACAAGGAAAATCATTCCACAGCTTCGTAGCTTTTTTTGAACGTGGAATAAAGGTGGAACACTCCCCGTGATAAATGCGGTAGAATACACACAATGTAGCGACGTAGAGACCTAACGCCAAGTGATTCAGTCGTTCACAGAGCACTGGGTCGAGCTGCTCTGCTTTTGTCTCACTACGATGTCTTCAACTTCGATATGGAGAGCAGGTCAAATTATTCCGCAAGGTTAAGACCGTGTCACTGTGTGGGTGTGAAATGTGCAAAGTCACCAAGCCCATTTCACACCAACTGAACAATCCTCATCCAAGGAAACGCGGCCGTCCAAAACAAACCTGGATGCGAAGTCGCGCGATGGAGAAGCTAAACTAAATTAAGATAAGTTTTGTACGGTATTTAAATGAGACTAGGAAAAATATTTTCCTTGTATTGATCGTAATATTTTTATTAATTGATGCATGCACTTAAACTTACATCCACCTGTCGTCCCTTCTACACAAGTTATATAATGTATAGTATTAAAAAATAGAATATAAATAAATTAATATATATAATATTAAAGTGAAAAACATTAGTTTAGTGTATAACGTGGCCAAAAGTGAATACCTGATCTTTAAGGCCCCTCGTAAGCAAGTGCAATATGACCTTAGGGACCAGGTGGACATAGAACGTGAACGAAGAGCCTTAGCTGTAAGGTGTAATATATTGGCCTGAAGGTTCACCCGATGTAGCAAGGAAGCAAAAATTACGCTGTTTAAAGCCTACTGTCAAACCTTCTACACGGGGGGGCTGTGGACCAACTACACTCAAAAGACACTCGACACGCTAAGGGTGCAGTATAACAACAGTTTCAGGGTGCTGCTGGGCTTGCCGCGGTTTTGTTCGGCATTAGGCATGTTTGCTGAAGCACGAACGGATGATTTCTATGCCATCATCCAATAGCAAGGCTGCGTTTCATCTCAAACAGTTTCCTGAATATGATAGCGGGAACCTGGATTCGCCAATACTGCAACGATTCGTTCAAGTTCTTGTCCGATAAAGACACACTGTCTCTGATTGTTATCAATGTTATTCTATGTTTTAATTATGTATTAAGAATAAATTATATTATATTGAGCAAATTGTAATATACTAACATAGTTTTTTTTAAGCCTGTTACTAACAAAATATGGGCCTCTGTTGCCCCAATAAAGAAATTTATTATTATTATTATTACTGCTGGGTTATTTCTCCAAGTGACTTATGTAAGTCATGAGTTCCTTTGTTGCATCCCTTAACATAGATTGTAATTAAAATAAATTGTAAAACTATGATGCTGTAAATGTTCATTTAAAAGAGTGGCAGTGAGTTTATTGTAATTTTAACATTTATACGTACCATTTCTTTAGATTTAATTATTTCTGATTTTATGGTCTGAAATTGTCACACGGTGCGTTACCACTACCGCACGTTCGTGCGTTGTGACTTCTAAAATAAAAATAAGAGAAAAAGAAAATAAATTTACCATCGCATCTAAATTAATGTCTTGTCTGCTAACTTCATAACAGCGTACTGCACGGTGGTCTCATGCCGTTGCCATATGGCAACGTGAGCAAACAGGAAGTTAAGACCCATTATTGTTAAAAAATAACTTTTAAAAACAATATTAACAAACAAAACAATAACAAAATTTTTAATAGTGTTAATAATTTAAATTTAAAACTATTTAACGCTATCTCCACTCTTATTTCTTTTGGTAATTTATTAAATATTGTTACACACATGGCATGAAAGTTTTTTTTGGTACAAAGTAGTTCTAATGTGGGCCCAGCCAAGTGAATAAATTTGAATTTTTCTTAACAAATAAACTAGCCTCTAGTACATAAATTTCGGTAACAGTCAGTCTTCTTCTTTGTCCTCGCCTTATCCCGTTACGCGGGGTCGGCTTTTGTTATCATGCGGCTCCATGTAGATCTTGTTTTCGCGTCTTCGTCACTGAGGCCAAGGCGTTTCATGTCCCTTTGGACATTCGTCATCCAGGTAGTTTGGGGTCTTCCCCCTCTTTCTTGCAGTCATGGAAAGACACTTTTTCACCACACAATCGTCGGGCCTACGTATTACGTGTCCGTACCATCTGAGCCTAGTTTCTGATATTTTGTCGGTTATGGGTGCAACTTTAAAGCTTCCTCTTATATATTTATTTTGTACTTTGTTCTTGAGTGTTACTCCTCCCGCCCATATCAGCATATGCATTTCGGTGGTATGTAGCTTCTGTTCATGGGTCTTTTTGCTTGCCCAAACTTCGCTACCGTACAGTAAGGCTGGTCGTACTGCCGTTTTATAGACCTTGCCTTTAGTTTTTACTGGCATTTTAGCGTCACATAGCACCCCTGTGAGAGTACGCCACTTCATCTATCCAGATGTCGTTCTCTGTGTTACGTTCGCCTCTATAGAGCCATCCTCTGAGAGAACAGATCCTAGATACTTAAAAGTTCGTTGGATAGACCGGCTAAGGACGTTGTTGTACATATCTTTAATGATACGTATGTAGCATTCAGGTATACTGTGCACTCTGAGCGCCTGCCATATCAATGTCCTTGGGACTCGGTCAAAGGCTTTTTCTAGGTCTTTAAATACCATCCACAAATTTTGTCTCTTTCCTTTAGCATTTTCCATAATCAGTCTTACAGCATGAATTTTAAAAAATTAAATAAAAAAAATTAATAAATGAATTTGCGTCCATGGTTCCTTTTCCGGTTGTGAAACAAAACTGGTTTTCCGTTAGCGAGATGCTAGATGCTAGACGTTCACTGAGGACCTGTTCCCAAATTTTCAAGGTGTGTGATGTAAGTTTTATTCCACGAAAGCTTCCGGACTCTCCACACACACCGCACAAAAATAAGGGAGACATTAGTGTCTCCCTTATTTTTGTAGAAGGGAACAAGTATGCTTCTTCTCCATGCATCTGGCATTTCCTCAGTTATAAGGATATTATTAAACAAATTAGCTAGCCAGACTTCCCCACCTGCCTTCAGGAACCTCCTCAGTTCGGCTTGTATGTCATCAGGCCCGCAAGCTTTGTGGTTTTTCATTTTCAGAATGGCCTTTTTGACTTCCGTGATGGTGATTTGATTTACGGGTCCCTGTATTCTTGGTTCTTCAAATTCAGCCTGTCTGGGAAATTCCTCATCCAGCAGTATATGGTAATGCTCGTACCACCTTCTACAAATATCTTTATTAGATGTGAGTAGCTTGCCTTTGCTGTCCTTGATGTATTTTGTAGTCCTAAAATCCTTCGTGTTATTATGCCTGTGTTTAGCTATTTTATATATCACTGTATCTGAAGCTATGTCTAGTTGTAGATAAAGATCCAACTCTGCCTTTTCCTTCTCAATTGCAACTGATCTTCTTGCAATATTTTTCGTCTCTTTGTATTCTAGCTTAGCCTGCTCTGAGCCACTCTCTTGCCATTCCTTGAACAGCCATTTCTTTTCGGATACAGTGGCTTTGGTGTTGTTGTTCCACCATTTGGCATCTTTCTCGTTATGCAGGTGACCTTTGGAAATACCCAATATAGTTTTTGCTTGGGTTATACATACATCATGAAATTTAGACTAGTTTACTGTGGGAGAGTCGTGTGATGAGGAATCAATATGTAAATACTCATGGACTTTATTCTTAAAATTGCTTCCCTTTTCTGTATTAAGTTCCCACCATTTAATCCTCTTAACTCTCGGTATTTTATATTTAATATGTTGTTTTAGTTTTAAAGCAGCTAATAGTAGTCTATGTTGTGATGTTAATGGTTCACCTGGAATAACTTTGTAATCTTTAATTTTTTTAAGATTCCTTCTATCCGTCAGTATATAGCCAATTTGTGTTTTCGACTTTCCACTTTTATAGGTAATGAGGCGTTCCTCTTTCTTTTGAAAAAATGTGTTTACTACCACTAGATTTAGAGACGCTGCAAATTCTAGTATTGTGGTTCCTTCTTTATTTTGCGTTCCATAACCAAAACCCCCATGATGACCCTCATACCCATCTGCGTCACTACCCACATGTCCGTTAAGATCTTTCGCAGATAATTCTTTGCTTAGTTATAGGTGAAGCATTCATGTGTGTACACAATTCTTCCCAGAAGACATCTTTGTCTGTTTCGTGACAGCCGACCTGGCGTGCGTAAACACAAGCAATGTTGAGGCAGGTTTGGTTCTCCAAGGCGGTCACTCGCTCTATTTATTTCTATTACCATTTGGCTTAGATTTTGATCTAGGATAATCCCAAACCCATTTTTTCCACTCTCAGTACCATAAAATATCAATTTAAATCCCTTCTCGATTTGTCGTGATTTTGCACCTTTCCATTTTGTTTCTAACACACAGGAGATGTTAATGTGACGTCGTTCTAATATGGCGCTTAATTCAGCACTGCGTCCAGTCAACGTACCAATGTTCCAGCTAGCAATACGTAGTTCGGACATTGTCACGGTGCTTTGTTGTTTTGCTTTTCCGTCACTTTTGGGGGACGCCCTAGCATATTTCGCAGTCTCACCATTGCCAACGTCGCTTGAGGGGGACGCCCTAGTATTTCTCGCGTTTTTTACTTTGTGCCTTTCCATGATAAGTATGATTAGTTGGCTTCTGTTTTACGGCCGGTTGCCACCTGACTGTTGGTCCGCTAGGGGCTCATCCGCCGCCATCCCTACGGAGCACTCCACCCTGAGCACCCAGCACGCACGCAGCCTCTACTCCAAATTTGTCGAAGTAGCCTGTGTGCGGGGTTTGAAACGGAGTATCCATCTCCGACCTTGTGGTCCGCGGGAGGTATTTTATTTCCCTCCTACCCTATGGAAGTTTGTCCTCCATCGAGCATCCCCCTATCTGCCACCTGGGGACGCGTTCTCTAGGGAATTAGGCTACCCCGAGAATTCGGTAACAGTCAGTATGTTTAAATTTAAAAATAGAGGTCTGCAGCTATCGAAGGGCCCTATACCAGCCTCTTATGCATCTTTTTTGAGCCAGTAATATTTTGTTTATGTTTGGGGAGTTATCCCATAGGAAGATACCATACCTAATTATAGATGCTATATAGCCGTGATAGGCAATGATTGCAGCTTCTATTGATATAGTCTTTCTAGTTCGCCTATGGGCAAAGACAAATTTATGTTATTCATTAATAAAATGTAGAGGCCGTGCAGGATATTTTATTGCAACTTCTCAAATCAATTATGATGACGATCAGCGACGTATCAACAAGTGGCAGAGTACATAAGAATAAAAAAGATGTAAATGTAATGGTGTCCGGAACTTCTGAGATCACTAAGATCAACTTATTTTCATTTATTAAGTATTGAGCGGGGAATATTGAGAACGAGTTGAAAATAAAATGAGTGAAGATTGTTCTTGGAAGTTAACGGCGAGTTTGTTCGGTAACTTTACTCTGAATGGAATTTAATTTTTAACTATTAACTTGGTTTTATTTGAGTTAGTACCCGCCTCGACCAGATAAATTCCTTTGGAATATAAAATATAGTATCTTTATTGTCTTATAAATATTGAATATAGTTAATATCCTTAAACTATTTAAATTAATTATTTTAAGATTTAATTTGACTCCAATACCAATAATATACGATACAAACTACAATTGGGCTCCCATATTAAAGTATAGCCTAAAAGACTTCGTACTGGAGCAGTTGCGATATAAAACATTAAAAAAATAACCGACTAGTAACTTGTTAGTCAGTTAATTATTATCAGTGCAGCCTTTTAGATATTAAACCATTTTTGTGCGCTATTAACACTTAGTTCCTAAACACTTATAAAGAGATTTTTTTAAAGAAATTAGGGTTTCAACTGTTGCTTCTCTATATAGTGATGATAATGTTGTTTGTTTACAGGTACATTAGCGACATTTCTAGAAACTGTGATAATTATTATAAAGATAACACCAATAACAAACACAAACTTGTTATGCCTTCTACTCGGCTAAGTCGATTTAGAAAGTCTTTTGTGATGCGATGCATAATATTATGCTTTTACAATGTGATCCCAGAAAATAATCAAAAAACATATTATGCATAACGAAATATGAAAGAATTGTTAAAAAAGTGTTGGTGTGGTAAAGGTTACTGTAACATAAATGACTTTCTTAATGATAATCTAGTAGATTGGGAGTAGAATGACCGCAGTGAGGCTATTTGTAATAAACTTGTTGTAGGAAATTACATTGTACCGAAATTTTATAAAACAAAGGAGAAGCCTTTATAGCGCTGAGTTTCATGCACCCGTTCTTATCAGGTCTGAGACATTAATTTTCGTATGGGTTATAGCTTTGAACGTTGATTAAGTGTTTTTAAATTAAATTGTGAAAAATACATTTGAATTCCAATATTAAGAAATAGGTACTTTGTTCTTATGTACGCGCGTTATAAATTTATACGGCATTGGAAAAGCAAAAACAAAAAACTCACAAATTTGTATGTCTAAATGATATCACGAAATGATTGGCTCTTACGTATTAGTCAAACTTAGCCTTATCGTGATAATTACTTACGTAGCAAAAGAAGTTAAAATTAACGTGAAGTTAAAAAAACATCCTTTACTTTAATTTACATTATAATTAATTAATTTTTATTTTTATTCATATCACTTATCTATAGATCATATCATCGACCGAATAAATATGCTACAACTCTATTTCACTTAACACCAAAATAGATAAAGATTTGTTGACTATGTTCATAGTGTAAGGAAATAATTTTAAAAGAATTTACAAAAAAAAGTAAAGTGCAGTGAAAATTACAAATATGCAACATACTCAAATTAGCTTTAATCCAATTACAACTTTGAAAATGCTAAATACGTTTGTACACCGCAACACTAATTGGGAGTACTTTAGTGACCGAATGTTTGAATTTCTTAACAAGACGTTTCCAAATTGAATCTTATTTCTTCTCGAATAAAAGTTGCCATGCTATCAAATTAATGAAAGTTCTTACTCAGAATTATTTCACGACAGTTAGTGGACATAGTAATATTAAATATTTTAATAAAATTTAGACTACTGAAATAATATTGTGAGTGAGTTGCTTATTGCTAAATTTTAAGTTGACTTTTATTTTTTGTAGAGGAGGACACGGGCAGGGTCACCTGATGGTATGTGAATCACCCCAGCACACTCTCTCTTGTACCACCAGAGGAAACAGAACAAAGTCTGAATCGCTCGTCTACCAGCAAGTACCAGCCAGTACCAGCCAGTCTGTCTGTCATAACACAGACCATTACAATTGAAGACGTGTGTGAAACTGTTAAGAGATAAATAGTCACAAATTTTACCTCTTTAAATAGTTTTGAATATAAGAAGATTAATGACTAACATAATGTAAGAGTGAACATCATAAACTACACTGATCATTACGGGTCGAAAATTGCCTGAACTGCTTCGAAAAAAGGATGGTACGATAGTGCCGTTTGTTTTTGCTCGAATTGGTGATTAGCTTATTTTGATTTATTGAAGTATTTCAAGCAAAGACCTGTAAGAACCACACCCAGTTCAAAACGTACATCTATTCTCACCCAACGAAACACCAAAATTATGATTGATAAAATTTATTTAGTAAAATAAAGAATTTCTTGAATATATTGTTTGTAGAAATATGCCATATTCCTTAGAAAATATTTGTATATTTTAGAAGGATAGAAACCGTCACGACATAAAACACAAAAACACAATAAAAAGTATGTTAATATAAATTATAATCATGAGGCGGTTCAGTTCTGACAGCTGCTATATGAAGTCAGATGTATCGGCCTGCAAGTTACAACCCTGGGTCAGCGCGAAACTGTGACTTACTGATTTCAGTTCAAGTTAAGGTGAAGTCCTGAGCGGACATGAGAGTGTGTAGGTGACTTTACCCAAAGTTTTAGATCTCAATAGTTTAAGTCAGAACTTTGCGCTGGCTTCTAAGTTCGAGGGCGAAGTTTAGCCGAGCGGGGTAGAGTGCGGGAAGCGGGGAGAGAGTCGCGAACACGTCCATTTTTATAGGAATGTTACCTCTGACTTGAACGGCATTGTTATGTATAGTTCGACTAACGAAAGTCAGTACGTACCTAAAGTCGTATTGTTATTCTGTGTGTGTTACGCTTACGTCTATTTACTACTTTTCTAACTATCATTATAGGTAAGTTGTAACTTGCTAGTTTCACTTGTAAATCCAATCAGCACAAGTTTAATAATATGTTTTCACAAATTACTTTATTTCATATATTTTACTTTTATAACAACTTTTGAAATCTATACTCTGCTCTATCTATACGCCATAACCTCTCTTTTACTCGCCTCTCTCCTCTTCTCTACTGCCTCACACTTCACACCGCTATACTATCATCTCCTCTCCTCTACTCCGTCACACTTCACAGCGCTACACTATCATCTCCTCTCCTCTACTACCTCACACTTCACACCGCTACACTATCATCTCCTCTCCTCTACTACCTCACACTTCACAGCGCTACACTATCATCTCCTCTCCTCTACTACCTCACACTTCACACCGCTACACTATCATCTCCTCTCCTCTACTCGCTTACACTTCACACCGCTACACTATAATCTCCTCTCCTCTACTCCGTCACACTACACACTGCTACACTATAATCTCCTCTCCTTTACTCCGTCACACTACACACCGCTACACTAGCATCTCCTCTCCTCTACTCCCTCACACTTCACACCGCTACACTAGCGTATCCTCTCCCCTACTCACCTCACACTTCACACCGCTACACTAGCGTCTCCTCTCCCCTACTCGCCTCACATTTCACACCGCTTCACTAGCATCTCCTCTCCTCTACTCCGTCATACTGCACACCGCCACACTAGCACCTCCTCTCCTCTGCTCTCTCACAATTCACACCGCTACACTATCATCTCCTCTCCTCTACTACCTCACACTTCACATAGCTACACTAGCTTCTCCTCTCCTCTACTCCCTCACACTTCACACCGCTACACTATCATCTCCTTTCCTCTACTCCGTCACACTTCACACCGCTACACTAGCATCTCCTCTCCTCTACTCCCTCACACTTCACACCGCTACACTAGCGTATCCTCTCCCCTACTCACCTCACACTTCACACCGCTACACTAGCGTATCCTCTCCCCTAATCGCCTCACACTTCACACCACTAAACTAGCATATTCTCTCCTCTGCTCCCTCACACTTCACACCGCTACACTATCATCTCCTCTCCTCTACTCCGTCACACTTCAAACCGCTACACTAGCATCTCCTCTCCTCTACTACCTAAAACTTCACACCCCTACACTAGCATCTCCTCTCCTCTACTCCCTCACACTTCACACCGCTACACTAGCGTCTCCTCTCCTCTACTCGCCTCATACTTCACACCGCTTCACTAGCGTCTCCTCTCCTATACTCCGTCACACTTCAAACCGCTACACTAGCATCTCTTCACCTCTACTTCCTCACAATTTACACCGCTACACTAGCATATCTTCTCCCCTACACGCCTCACACTTCACACCGCTACACTAGCGTCTCCTCTCCTCTACTCGCCTCACACTTCACACCGCTACACTAGCGTATCTTCTCAGCTCTACTCGCCTCACACTTCACACCGATACACTTGCGTCTCCTAAACTCTACTCGCCTCACACTTCACACCGCTACACTAGCGTCTCCTCTCCTCTCCTTCCTCACACTTCACACCGCTACACTTGAGTCTCCTCAACTCTACTCGCCTCACACTTCACACCGCTACACTAGCGTCTCCTCTCCTCTACTTGCCTCACACTTCACACCGATATACTAGCGTCTCCTCTCCTCTACTCGCCTCACACTTCACACCGCTACACTAGCGTCTCCTCTCCTCTACTCGCCTCACACTTCACACCGCTACACTAGCGTCTCCTCTCCTCTACTTGCCTCACACTTCACACCGATATACTAGCGTCTCCTCTCCTCTACTTGCCTCACACTTCACACCGCTACACTGGTATCTCTTCTCCTCTACTTGCCTCACACTTCACACCGCTACACTAGCGTCTCCTCTCCTCTCCTTCCTCACACTTCACACCGCTACACTAGCGTCTCCTCTCCTCTACTCGCCTCACACTTCACACCGCTACACTAGCGTCTCCTCTCCTCTACTCGCCTCACACTTCACACCGCTACACTAGCGTCTCCTCTCCTCTACTTGCCTCACACTTCACACCGCTACACTAGCGTCTCTTCTCCTCTACTCGCCTCACACTTCACACCGCTACACTAGCGTCTCCTCTCCTCTACTTGCCTCACACTTCACACCGATATACTAGCGTCTCCTCTCCTCTACTTGCCTCACACTTCACACCGCTACACTGGTATCTCTTCTCCTCTACTCCCTCACAATTCACACCACTGCACTAGCGTATCCTCTCCTCTACTCGCCTCACACTTCACACCGGACATTAGCGTATCCTTTCCTATACTCTGTCACACTTCACATCGCTACACTAGCATCTTCTCTCCTCTACTCCCTCACATTTGACACTCCTACACTAGCATCTCCTCTCCTCTACTCCCTCATACTTCACACCGCTACACTAGCGTCTCCTCTCCACTACTCGCCTCACACTTCGCACCGCTACTCTAGCGTCTCCTCCTCGACACTCGCTCCTCACTTCACTGTACTTTAAAATATTTAATCTAATTTAAAATATTTTTACACTTTGAATTAAAAATTACAATCAAAAATGATATCCAATATAAAATTATAAAATACAATAGAATATTGTAGTAGGCATATGAGGAAATCAAATGTTATTTATTTATTGAGAATACAGCCGTATGTGACGCCGCACCTGGCGACGACAGTCCGGGGCCGGGCCAGTCCGGCGCACACACCGGCACACACTTGGCTACGTTCACCTTTCAACCGCACTGATAACTTATAGCAACTCTGCTTCCTCACTGCGAATTCTCATAGTAATTACTCGTATGGAAATTTGAAGATACTTCCTTTTAAAAATTATTTAGACTACGTATGTGCTCCACTTATTTACGCTCAGTTAAGATTGAGAGCTGATTGCGGTTTCATGTCCTATGTACCTCATCATTAATCTGTTTACTCTTAAATAATAATATTATGTTGATTAATTATTAAAGAATATAATTTAAACAAAGTAGAAGCTACATATATAGTAAATTATTGAAAGTCAGAAGTCACCAAAATCCTACGAGAAAACAAAAAAAAATATTGCCGGAGATTCCTGCAGGGACTCCTTCAGACATCATCAAAGAACTTAAAGCTTGCAGTGCTTTTATTGTTGGCAAACAGGTAAAAATACAGGCTCGATGGCTCCGGATACGCTGGTGCGGAAAGGATGTATGTTTGTTTTCTGCTATTTTCATCAGAAAGTGGGATATCCTATTAACTAATGAAAAAGTTTTCACAATTGAAGTTAACAAGAAGGTTGATTTCAAATTAAAACGGGCACGCTCATAGATCCAAAGAATCTTCACAAGTTGTCGGTAAAATGCAATTTGGATCTTCCCGCAAGACTCTGTACTTGGTCACAAGGCATGACCTGCCCAGGCTCAGCTGAAAGTCAACGTTCTGGAATTTATAAGAGCTGAAGTATGGCACTCGTCTAGCCCAACTGAATCCTTTGAACATGAAATGAAAATATGGTCTTTAAAAAAACATGGTCTGCCGTCTAAGCGATGCGCCGACATACATAATGGAAACGGTGCTCTAATCTATTGATTCGCGGTGAGACATATTAAAGATTAGCATTATAGCCAAACGGAATAATTTCGAATAGAATTAGGTAGGTATTGGTCTGCGGACTACCCGAGAGGACTAGAAATGATTTGAAATATCACTCGTACTGTTCAAGAAATAATTTGGGTGTCTATAGCTACTGTATAGTTACGAATCATCATCAATAGCGTTCATTTTAGTAGTGGCTTTCTTATCATTATAATTATAATTGTTAAAGAACTCACAGTTTTTGATTATTTCCACTACAATTATCGATCTCCTTTTACTTCTGCTTATTGCAGCATTAGGGATAGTGAGAAATTTACTTTCTTATCTTCCAGTGTGCCACTTCATCTGTATAATATTTTAATAACAAATTTTCTGTTTGTGTCTAAGTTATAATTAAAATTTGAAATTGTCTAACAAGCCCCACGGCAACCAATCATTATCGAACAATGGGCATGACTGATATTTAGGCATAATATAAATAGAAAGTTTGATTTAGACTTGTGGCTTCAACAACCAAAACATTATGATAATACCTATTCATTATGTTCTATTTATGATTACAACTAAGAAGATATACTGAGAAATGACAAATACCATAGAGAATAAAACATCTCAAAATAAATTCCTTAAACCTTCTCTTCTTATCTCAGCAAGTCATCACATTTTTATTTGAGTTCCTCGTAATTTTCAGATCTCTGATTCTCGGGAAAAACTATCACATTATAATTTGATATATGAAAGTGCTGTTCATATTTCCGTAATGGATTCTTTAATTAAAAAATTCTGTCCTCTGATGTGAATGCTGGTGAGGATCACTCTCTGCGCGGGGAGTGGGGTCAACCCGCAGCCTCCTCCACGCCGCAGGGTCTAGGGCGGAGCGTGCACCTCGGGCTCAGCCATGCGTGCCTCAGTGTTTGTTCTCTGCGCGCCCTTTACCACATACTCGGTGTACACGTCATTACGATAGGGCTGCTAGCGATGTCAGCCACGCGCCAAACTTATTATACTTTATTCTAGCTTTAACCAGCAAGTTCGTCTGAATTGAATTAGTACATAGAGTAGCGTAATTTTATTGATACGAAGGTCACACAAAAAGTTTCGCGTAACTTAAAAAAACAACATGTATAACCAAAATATTATGTTTAATGCTTTTCAAAATATTCTCCTTAACATTTTAAACATTTTTAAAAAAAATATATAATTTTTTTTACCACCGATTCTCAACTGACTCACTTTTGTTGGCCTCTTCTCATTTTCAAACACCCATTCACTAGATTGCTGTTTTTTTCCAGGTTCAAAACAATATATCCACGTTTCGTCTCCTGTGACAATGTCATAAACAGCATTAGAAAGGCCGCTTCTACTCGTCAGTTCATGAGGGATACAACGACAACAATGCTTCCGAACTTTCAATTCTTCGTGTAAAGTTTTCTGAATTTTGCTCATACTAATCTCCAATAGTCCTCGAATTGTCCCATAGGTCATCATCGCTCTAAAATCTTTTCGACTTAATTCCATTTTCGTTGCGTACGTAGAACTTTGATGTGTGAAAAAAAAACATTTGACAAATGATTTCCCGCCAATTTGTTTTTTTATTACTAAGAAGGTTCCAACGTTTTAAAAAATATAACATTCGAAATTCAAATAGTTCCGAATAGCTAGAAGTGCAAAACTTTTAGTGTGCCCCATGTATCAGCACCGAATTTATTGGATTTGTATAAAATGAAGAAACTTTCTTCTTCTATACAAATACTTATCTCCATTTTCATCTCCTCAAGACAATTTTTTCCGGGATAAAAACTATTGTTTGTCTATATTATTCAGGGTCGTAGACTATCTCCATATTAAACTACATATCATTCGGTACATCGGTTTAAAAAAATAAAAGTCGTACCTACTGACGAAAGAGTTGCTTTGACATGCTATCCGTCAGTACGTTATGTAGTGATAAACACTTATGACTCTCTTAACTGTATGATGGAAAACTTTAAATATCGATATCTTTGTTTAGCAAATACGTTCCAATAAGATGACTCGGTTGTGTTCTTTTATAAAATGTTTATTTTTATGACTTATTTTTGAAAATTGAAATTAATTTCCTACTCGTATTTTCATTTTAAAGCTGTTTCTTTTAAAATGTAATACATTGATAAGTGACAACCCTAACACAGCCTATATTTCGACACTTCAATTAGTGAATAATTGGATGTGCAATTTTTATTGCGCTCCAATCAATATTACGCCCTATTATTGGCCCTATATGTTCTGTGTACATTACAGATATTATGTGAATATCTTATCATTAATTGGAAAAGAGACAATTTAAACAAATTAATATTTTAACTGTAACATTTCAATATATTTCGGATAATGTTATTAACAGGCACATTATACTTGATATGCCTACTACTCGGCTAAGTAAAGTTAGTCTTTTGTGGGACGTAGTGCTTTTTTTTATGGAAAAAGGAGGACAAACGAGCGTGCGGGTCACCTGGTGCTAAGTGATCACCTCCGCCCACATTCTCTTGCAACACCAGAGGAATCACAAGAGCGTTGTCGGCCTTTAATGAAGGTGTACGCGCTTTTTTTGAAGGTAGTCGATGTCATGTCATAATAACATCAAAAAGAATTCTAAATGAATCTATTTTGAGAAAATAAATGCCTTTTATGCCTTTTTATGCCGTATCGTCCCGGAAACACTGCACAAGGAAGTTCAATCCACAGCGTTGTAGTACGTGGAAGAACGGTCCTTAAAAACCGCAATGTAGAGGACTGTCACACATCCAGATGGTGACTAACTTGTGGCGTGTCGTGCAAAGGTGGATTTGGCGGCAGGAATCAGGTGAAACAGCTCTTCGTAACACTCCCCGTGATAAAAGCGATAGAGGACACACAATGAAGCGATGTCTCTACGCAGCGCCAAGTGATCCAACCGTTCACAGAGAGTGCACTGGGACCCAGTGGGTCCCTGACAATTCGAGCTGCTCTGCATTGCACGCGGTCAAATGGATCAAGCTGATACTGGGTACCGCCAGACCAGAGACGACAGCAATACTCCATATGTGGCTGGTCCTGCGCTTTGTACAGCGCTAGAATGTGGGCCGGCTTGAAGTATTGCCGTGCTCTATTTATGACGCCCAGTTTCTTCGAAGCCAATTTCGCTTTGCTCTCCAGATGGCCGTGGAATTGATTGATGGCCCATAATTCCGATACTAGGTGAGGCTTTAAGGGAAGTGTTGTCAAAGAGCGGTGATACGACAAATTGAGTCTTCTGGGGGTAAAATTGGACAAGGTTCAATTTACCCCATTCCGCGACTGTCTCGAGAGAGGACTCGATAGAAGACACAAGTTTCTTCCGGCACTGGTCAACGATTTCCCGACCTACATGGCCCATGTATACGGCATCACCAGTGCTGTCGTCTGCATAGCAATGTCTAACATATCATTGATATGCAGAAGAAACAGCGTGGTAGATAGCACACAGCCTTGGGGCACTCCAGCGTTCACGGGATTGGGATTCGAGCAATAACCGTCAATAACGATAGCATACAGATCGTATGCTGCGCCCAGTGAGGAAGCTGGAGGTCCACTTGCAAAAGCTCTCGGGAAGCCCAAATGATGGAAGTTTTGAGAGAAGTGCCTTGTGCCATACACGATCAAAGGTTTTCGCTATATCAAGGATACTTACCAGGCCATCCCCCTTGCTTTCGATAGCCGCTGCCCATCTATGTGTTAGGTATACCAGAAGATCAAATATTTGTCCAACTGTTTGAGTAACGTATCTTTGAAAAAATCTTGTATGCTTTGTTCAACTCTCAGGTTGTGGCTTCATCTACAGGATCTACTTTATAGTTGATCACCTTCTCAACCCCCAATATATTAAGAAATTGTCTTCAGATGTTGCTCTTGAAAATCTAAACAATTTATTATGTTTTAAAACTGATAACTCTGAAGCCACAACCTGAGAGTTGAACAAAGCATACAAGATTTTATCAACGATACTTCACACGCTTGGATCAGTAGGAAAGAGCGCTCGTTCATAAATTTGTTTTCAATTTTAATTTGTGTCGTTCATAAATTTTATTTTCAATTTTAATTTGTGTCGTTCATAAATTTTGTTTTCAATTTTAATTTGTGTAACCAATCTCTGAAGTGAGGGAGGGCTATCACTTTAAAAATAATAAACTATATTAAAATAAGTTTTAAATACTCATTTACAATGTTACTCACGAACCAAGAACTCGGACTGATCTCAGTAATGCGTCACGTGTAGGACCAACAGAGTCCCAGAAATTTTATGTTATTATTATGTATCCCTCAATCGTTCATCCAAGGTCTATATAGTCAGTGATATTGAATTGACAAAGGGTTTGGTATTTGATCCACTGCATTAAATTTTATTAGATTATTAATTTCTTACCCGTATGTTTTTTACAACATCGCTCGAAGCACCACAGTCAGGTGTCTCGTTGACCTTAGCTGTTGTTGTAGTAACTTAACTTTTATAAGAATCTGTTTCTGTTTTCCTGCGTGGAAAATATACCAAAATCAAACATATAATACCTTTTAGTATACGAATAAATAACGGCGCGACACAACTAAATTCTATTTTACTACAACAATATTCTAGAAGAAATTCGAACAAAATATGCTTACCCTGACATAGAGCCGCTGAATGGGTGGGTTATTGAAATTCCTGGATACAATTTATTCCATCCATATTGAAGTTTTAAAGCTCCGCTGACAGCTTAAAGCGACTGCAAATCGATTTAACTTAAATATAGCTTTGCAAGTTTACTGCGCTTCTATTGATCACTGAAAATTCCATATTATTTTATTTGGTATCGTGTCTTTAAAGTTCATATTTAAAATATGGTTCGGATTTGAAAATGAGAGCGTGGAGTCTAACAAGCAGTATGAATATAGCAAGTCTTTTCGGCTAATAATCATGATAATTGTAGCTAAACAATATGTTATGTTTTTTAAAGTGATAACCCTCACTTCTACGATTAAAACACAAATAAAATTTGATAAACAGAATTTTATAACGAGGCGGTGGCTCAGTTGGTTTAGAGCACCGGCACGGAACGCCGGAAGTCGTGGGTTCGAATCCCGCATCGTTCATAAAATTTTGATTTTCAAATTTTATTTGTGTATTAATCCTATAATTGTAGCTTATATTGTAAAGATCATGTGAAAATGTTAAAAAAAGTTAGAGTTATTCTTATGGATAAATTCATTGAATTAAATTTAATATTATTTTATTTTAAGATATATTCATAAGTTAGTGGAATAAGTATTATAAAAATCGTGTGAACGTCACTATGGCATCAAAGGAACTGCGCTCGATCTTCTGATTTCATATCTAAACGATAGAATTCAGAACGTCGACGTGAATGGCAGGAGATCTTCTGGGATTCGTCTAAGTATGGGGGTACCACAAGGATCTATTTTTGTACCATTCCTATTCCTTATCTATACAAATGCTCTTCCTCATCTTATAGAAATAAAAACATAAATAAGGTAGTATTGTTTGTGGACGACACTTCACTGATATTCAAAGTGAAAAGAAACCAAGTTATGTATAACGAAGTTAACAATATCTATCTATCTGACATCGTGTACGGGTTTAGTGCTTATAATCTAAATAGCAAGAAATATAAATACATAAAATGTTGATGTAAGTGTTTTGTTAAACGGAGAGGTGATAAAACCGATGGAATCTACTATATTCCATCAAGGCATAACTTTGGATTCCAAATAACAATCCTATATTGAAGGATTGGCGAACAGATTTAGTTCTACAGAATATACGGTTATTAGACAATGAACTTACATAAAATATATGGCGTGACTAGTTTACTTTAGTTATATCCATAGTATTAATTATGTCCTATGGTTTATTGCTATGAGGCAACGCTGCCGATATTAATACAATCTTTGTGCTGAAGAAGAGGGCTATTCGTGCTATTTATAACCTAGGGACTATTCTAAATAATCATTGAGAGCAAAATTTAAAATTAACATTGACTGTTGCCTCTCAATATATTCTTGAAAATGTTATGTTTGTACAAAGGGACATAAGTGAAATTGCTAGCAACTGTCATAACCATTCAAATTCAAAAGAATTGTTAAAAAACGTTCGTGTGGTAAAGGTTACTATAACATAAATGACTTCTTCTGCAATTAAAATTAAATGAATTCTTAATGATACCACAGATTGGGAATGGAGCGACCGCCCTCAGGCTATTAAATAATAAGTTTAATTGTACAATATTACTTTGTAAACATATTTTCTTCGATGTGAAAAAAGGCCGCTGAGTTTGTTGCGCCCATTCTTCTCAGATCTGAGGCATTCGTTTTTGAATGGGTGGTAGTTTTTAACTTTCAATAAATAATGTCACATCCTATTTTGAATAAAAATATTTGAATTTGAATATGAATCATCATATTTACATGAGTAATACAAGATGTATATTCCTCGATATCGTAAAAACATCTCGATCGTTTTCCAATTTCTGTCTCTACGTGTATGTTGAGCAGCAACAAATAAAGGTTAATCATACAAAACTTATGAAACTATAATGTAAGTTGTGTGCCCTCTTCCGGTACCCCGCTATATTAAGAATATATAGATCTCGAAGTAGTCTTGTCGACTTCATGGCTGTCGCATTCGAGCAATTTAATTTGTCTTTTCTTGCGGGCGCTTTATTCATATGAAGTATTCTGCCTTGAAAAATTTTTATAAATAGATATATTATTATATATTTATTTATAAAAATTTTATTTATAAATAGATATATTATGATTTTAGACAGAGTAATTGGTAATCATGCCTCAATATTAAGCTAAGCTATTGAGTATAAAGAGAATGAACTATTTTTCATTTATATTACTTAAATGCTATAAATTTATATTACATTTGCTTTTAATTCTGCTAATTTATTTTGTCTACATATAGAACGCACCGCCCGCCCCACGGCGTATAGTTTGGGGTTAAACTCGTCCTCCACTTAAGGATCAGCTCCCGATGAACACTCGACTGAACCACCGGGTCACTTGTTAATGTGAGCCGAGGTGCGGAGGTGGTTTGAGCAAGGTGGCAGGAGTTTACATTAACAATTACCTGAATTTTTGTAACTGTAATGTGTAATTATAATCTATATATAAATTACGTGACACGTTGTTGGTCCGCGATGGACTCCTAAACTAATGAACGGATTTTAATGGGGATTACTTCATGGAGAGCAGTTTAGTCCAACTTGAGAGATAGGACAGTTTTTATTTCGATTTGGGACCCATAATTTTTGTTATTTCCATTATTTGTTTTGTACGGACATATTTTCTATGGGAGAATTTATTGACGCACGGTTTGACAGTTGTATTGTGAAACAATTTCATTATAAAAACAAGGAGCATATGTTACGAAAAAATTCCTGATGTTATGAAATAATGTTGACAAATCCATAAACTAAATTACTGTCTCTGAACTTGAACAGACCATCATCTCCAACCACCAAAAGATATTTAAGACGAGTAGTTCGGTGGAATGCTCATGGGTCCTCTGGGATAGTAAAGAGGTTGTCATAATCGATAAACTTTGACCGCGAAGCAACTAAATAAACTGCGTCACGAAATTTATAAATCCCAAGTAAAATATATTTCTCCATTAACATACATCTCTGATCTGAAACAGAGAGCAATATGGTGTTAGTGTTGACCCGAGAGTACTATGAGTCAGTGGTACGAGGCCCGCGGGGTGAGCTCGCGAGGTGATATGATAGATATGAATAATACAAAAAAGTTGTATATAACATTCTGCAATCCAACAATGTGGAGTCAAAATGCAGATCATTTTTAATACAAAACAAATTGAAGCTTAATTTAATTTTGTTTCAGTATCAGAACCGGTCACTGTAATTTATATCGAGATTAGTCAAGAATATTCTTTTTTATCTCCTTGGAAGTTAAGCATTCATTATATTGTTGAAGCGAATATACCTTTTAAAAGATTTCCACTATATCTTTAAGACATGCAAGGTAGGCACTGTGTTAGTTGGACCTTTAGTTCGACTAGAAATTAATCAATCAATAGTTGGAATAGAATATATAGATATATTAATATTAGATGCCTTACTTGTTTAGGTACGTTCTACTAGGGTCTAAAAATCGAAACTCCTACGTTTTGCCACTTAAAACATTATATAAAAATTTAGTTGAAATAGAATGCACATCGTAAGAAAAATTATAATAATAATAATAATATAAGCCTTTATTCAGATAGTATTATTTACATATATACTTACAAACTATCCTTAACTAAGTATCTATCACTATCTGGTTGTCTATTGACAAAGGCCTCTTCCAACTTCTTCCACTCTTTTCTATCTTTAGCTAACCTATACCATGTCTTGCCTGCTATCGTCCTAAGTTCTTCTGACCATCTCCTGTATTGTCCCCCTGGTTTCCTTTTTAAGTTTCTGGGATACCAGTCTGTGATACATTTGCTCCATTTGTCTATACCCCGAAGGGTGTGTCCCGTCCAGCGCCATTTAAATTTTCTTATAGCATCAGTGACATTAGTGATTTTTGTTTTCTGTCGTAAGTCTGTGTTTCGAACTTTATGTGTTTTATTAATATTCAGCATACTCCTCTCAATGGCTCTTTGGCAAGTCTCTAGTTTTTTAATCTGTCTTTGCGTAGGCGACCAAGTCTGACAACCGTAGGTTAATAGAGGAAGTACACAAGTATTATAGAGTTTTCTTTTTATGTTTATTTTGATATCTTTGCTTTTCATTACTTCTTTGAGTCCCCAGTATTGTTTCGAAGCATGTCCTATTCTTGTATCAATTTCTTTGTCTTGATCTTTTTGTGATATAACTTGTCCTAGGTAAGTGTATTGATGTATATATTCGATATTGTTATTGCCTACTACAATTGTTTGTTCTGACCTGTTTGTCATTGCTATAGTTTTGGCAATATTCATAGTCAGACCCACTAGGCGACTTTGTTTTTCCAGATCATGTATCATTTCCACTAGTTCCAAATGAGAGGAGGCAAAACTATTAAGTCATCCGCAAATCTAGATTGCTTAATTTAATACCATTAATATTAAGGCCCTTTTCCATCCAATTAAGATTTCGGAAGATATCTTCTAGAACTGCGGCAAAAAGTTTTGGTGATAGGGGGTCACCTTGGCGTACACCACGCTCTATATTTATTTATTTTCCTTCTTTACGCTAAGCTTTACTTTAGCTTTACTGTTTTTGTAAATATTTCTTATGACTTTGATATATTTGCTGTGAACTCCCTGGTTTTTGAGCGCCTGCCACATACTGTCATGTTGTGCTTTTTTCCATTATTTGCCTCACTACATGTATGTGATCTACTGTTGAATAACCGCTTCTAAATCCAGCTTGTTCGCGAGGTTGGTTTTCATCGAGTACTCTTGTTATTCTACTGAGGATTATTTTTGCGAAAATTTTATATATATTCGACGTTTGGCTTATGGGTCTATAGTTGATGATATCACTGTTATTGCCTTTTTATGGATCAGTGTTATTGTAGACGTTTTCCATTGATGTGGAATGTTTTCTGTGAATATAATTTTAATAAGTAGCTTTGAATTCTTTACAAGATAGGAGCATTTCATTTGTTATGCTATCGGGTCCAGGGGCTTTGTCTCTTCTTTGAGTCTTAATGGCTACTTCGACCTCTCTCAGTAGTATTTCTGGTACTCCGTAACTTTCTGTCAAGTCCACTAATTCTGTTTTCTACTACTTGCATACAGGTTGTGATAAAAGTCTGTAGCTATGGCTATTAGATCTCGTCGTTTCGTTTTAATATCTCCTTTCTTATCAGTTAATTTTGGTATCCATTCTTTTATATCTGCCACCTTACGTACAGCTTTTTTAATGCCTCCTGTTTGAATTATGTATTTTTCGAATGATCTTAATCTTTGCACTTGTTTGTCTTTTCTAATATTTTTTCTTATTTGTTTGCTAAGACAAGCAATTTCTGTTCGGTCCGATTTTGTCTTGTTTTCTTTTCTAATTAACACGGCTCTCTTATCCAAAAGATTCATCGATAGTGTTGATATATCTCGTATTTGTCTTCCTCTCTTTTATAATAGATGATTTGATGGCATTGCAAAGTATGTCATAAGCATTCTGTGTACTGTAATCTTCTGTGTACTTATTTATCTTTTCAAGGTTTCTTTCAATATTTCGCAATAAATGTTGTTATGTTTGGTATTATTATTTACACTTTAAATGGTCTTCTATGATTTTGTGAATTTACTAGGTTTGCTCCAATCTTTCTATGGTTACTGTTAAAATTAATGTTGTTCACGACTCTACAATCTTTAAATAAACTACTCATATTAGTTAGAATGTAGTCGATTTATTTTGGTAATTACCTCCTGCAGAGACCACTGTCCATCTATTCGTATTCCTGGTCTTATACATTGTGTTTAGTACTTTTAAGTTATTCTCGTAAGTTAATTCAATTAGTTTTTCACCATTTCTTGTGCGCTTTCCATAGCAGTAGGGTTCTAGAATAATTTCCTCACCGAGCCTCCTCTCTCCTATTTGTGCGTTTAAATCGCCCATGACAATAATATTTTTATGTGCATGTTCCTTTAGGGTTCTATTTAGTTTTGCATAAAAGGAATCAATTTCCCCTTTACTTGATTGCTCTGTCGGTGAATAAATTTGAACTATTGACCACATTTCTCTATTTATTGATATATTTAGTACTGCAATCCGTTCCGATATCTCAATTATTTCTTCAATATTTTTTTTCAACTTTTTGTTTATTATATTTTTATTCTTGTGTATTTTGTGTAACTTTTTGTGACACATAATTAAACATGCTTTTTTTATTAGTTTTTGAGACAGGGTTACTTGGGAGTTTTGGCGAGTTTTTCAGTGATTCGCTTATGTCTCTTGTCCTCTTCACTTTACTATCTGCTTTTGGTTCTTTCACAATGAGTTTATCTAGCTTAATATATACTATGTTCCCCATTTCTCTTTCTTTTAGTAGTTGTGGTATTAGTTTTTGTCTTCTATTGAGTATTTCTTTTGAAAAATCCTCTTTTATGCATATCTTTGAACCTAATTCCCGTTTTCTTCTTAGTTTTTAATTTCTTTTCCACTCCATTGTAAAGCTACCAATAATGGGCGAGTATGGTTCCCTCTTTTTCCTAATCTGTAGACGTTATTTATGTCATATTTGTGAATGTCTATTTTAGTTTTGTTTTCTATAATAGTTTTTATATTTTCAGTTTCCGACATATCTGGTCCAATCTCACTCACTCCAAAGAATATTAAATTATTTTTCCTTTTGAGGTTTTCCAAATACTTAATTTTCTTTACCATATTTTCCATTTTATCTTTAAGGTTTTTGTTTTCTTCCAAAATTACTGTAAACTTTTCTTCTAGGCTTTTTAAAACAAGTTCTGTTACTGACATTGTAATATCCTCAATCTGTTGATCCATTTGCTCTTTTATTTTACTAAGTAGCAATGCCATTTGGGTTTCCATGATTAAGGGGAGATTTGTTGTAAATTAACGTGGTAATATTGGTAGCTACTTATGGCAACACTGATCGTATCAGCAATGTTCGGTCAACACGTATTGACACTGACAGCTAACTGCCGCTGACAAATGTGAAACGTCTGTTGATAAGTTAAGTTGACAGTTGGCGCATATTTTTATTTATAATACCCTCTATATTGTTATTTTAAAAATTGTTATTTTATAAAGAACTTACTTTTTTCCTGATAATTCTTGATTTATTATATATTGAATGCTTGCGTAAGTGTTTGAACTTGATGTAACAGTAACTTCACAGTGTATTTCTTAAGTAAAACAGTTTTTGAAAATTATTTATGACAGAGTGATAACACGCAATGTTTACGATGTTACACCGGACACCGTAAGAAAAATAAACGATTGTTGAACTTATTAAAAAAAAAACGATTAATTGCTCTTTTTTACATTAAAAAAAGTATTTAGTGGGTTATAGTGTGGATTTATAAAGTTCGCATGGCGGGGTAAACACGATCACTTCTGAAAATATAAATATTTTAACTCAATATATTTTTTATCTCTTCGTTAATTATGTGGTAAGCCATGGAATGTTAATTTCAGTACAATTTGGCAGCCTAGCGAAACTCTCTAAGAAAAAAGCGATTCACTCGATTATATGAATTGTGCAGTCATTGATAGATTGACAGATGATGGCTATAAAAATGGAGATATCCGAAATCCACTACGTTTTAAGCAACTATTCGTTTTCAAACTTAGCCGGATTATTAAATAAAATTAGAAAACAAAATTTTATGAACGATGAGGGACTCGAACCCACGACCTCTCGCGTTCCGTGCGAGTGCTCTGCCAACTGAGCTAACCTTTCGAGTGACGTATTGTCATAAAATCTTAAAAAAATATTTGTGTATTAATCCTAGAAGTGACGGTTATTACTTTAAAAACATAACAAATTGTTCGGATTATTAAAGTAGTGGCGGCACCAAGTAGAACACAGGCGGAGTATGTCTTATGATATATGATAAAGATATGAATATTATGTTACTATCACAATCAGCTAACATAATATAACACTCACGAATGTACATTTTATAACCACTTCGGAAAAGGTTGGGCTTTAATGAGAAGAAGTGGCAAGCACATTATACTTTACTAAATCAACATTCACAGCTTCATGCTACTACAATATGGTTACATTTTTTCTGTTCATGGCAATTAATGAATCCGTTCTCATAAATCTTATGAACACCAAAAGCACTCCCTTATAAACTGGAATCTTTCAACGCTTTAATTATCAATCTTAAATTTTAAATGTCCGCTGACTTGAAATACAATAAAGGCACTTCAGCCAGAAGTAATTATAATAAACGAGCCTTCTGAACGACATTACAAGAGGGAGAAGTGAATTAAAGTTCTGAGACCTTCGCAATAAGGTCTTTATTTAATTCATTCACTAATTATTTTATAAAAATTACTGAAAGTATTATCCATCTTGTCGTACAATTTCCTGTCAGCTAGATGAAGTAAATTATTTTCTATTGAACAATTTAGTATGGAAGCTAGATAAAATGTATATTGCTTTCACACTATGACAGCACTTACATTTAAAACTCACAATTTTACTATTTATTATCACAGTTCTAACAATAGAGACTGCTTGCAGAAGTCTTTTGTCATGAAACATTATATGGCGGACATCACATTGTCCAAATATAATGTTAATATTATCATATTTATCCTTCAAGGATTGCGATAAGTAATAAATAAAGACATATAATATATCAGACCACAGTTCATAATTTCGGCCGAAAGGCATCCACTGCAGGACAAACGCCTCCCCCTGTCCGCATGGATCCGTTAGTGAGAACCGCACCGAACTATCCTTGAAGTACATCCTTTAGAATATAAAAAGAATAATCGAAATCGGTTGGCGTGATATTGAGTTATTCGTCCATTTGTCGCGCACAAACTTAATGCAAATTTAAGACTTTGATGGTTTTCTTATGGATGTCATTATCAGATCTGGACCAAATTGCAATGGGACTACATGGGTCTACTACTATTTTGAAGTCGGTTAAAAATTTGATCTGATGAAAATAGATGTACTCTATGAGGCAGTGAGAGAACTCCTCAACATCTATCGGCACATAGTGAGTTATTGGTTTTGACAACAATCGCCACCCTAACCGAATAAGACCGTTATAGCTGTATAAGTGAAATTTTATTATTGCATGTTTTAGTTAAAGAGATATAAGATAGAATACATTAGTTGATTTCTTTTTTTACAATTTTCTGGTTGATAAAATTATAAATTACAGCAAAAGGCGACATTGCTATATATCGAAATTTGTTAAATAAATCTTTACCGAATATCGTCACTATATTGCAAATACGCTCTTGCTAACATAATATTGTAAAAAAAAGATTTAAAATATTACGACTTTATTCGACTACTAGATTAATTAAAGGCTTATTTATATTTGAACCTCAAAACGTAATCGGTTATTTTTTTTTTCTGAATGATTTTTATCATTACGTATTGTGATAATACCTCTTTAGTATTGTAGAACTCATAGACATACTATCCGATGTTTTTTTTTGTCTAAAGGTCTGTACGTATAAGAGACCTTAAATTTGCCAAAGATGTTCATACTATATAAAGAATAGTACGCACAACACGGATGTGAACACGAAAACTAGCAACTAAATGTCAGTATGGGACAATTTTAAAGACAAGATTAATTATTGGTTCTTTCGACCTAAGAAACATATGAGTGATCAATGTCATCTTTTCAATAATGCTGACATTGAACGAAAGACTCAGTTAAAGGACAAATACGATAAACACAAAGAAGAAAAGAAAAAGTTCACCAGATAAAGGATCAAGAAAAGATATTTTTTATAAATCTTCACAAACTTTGACATGTTTTGATTTAGAAAAGGTTTTACATATTCCTCAATCAGAAATGAGTAGTTTTTATTATAAACGTAAATATCACAGTTACAACTTTATAAATTACAACATTTTGATTAAATCAGGGTACTGTATTTCCAAATAGCGAAAGGAGGAGCTGTTGAAAAAACTAGCTGCCTTTTCCACTATATCTTACAGTAAGGGTGCGATCTGTGTCAGAATTTCTTACTGTCTGTAATCAAATTGCAATGCGGTTACGTTCATTGCTGAATTGCAATATTTAGGTGATCTAGATATATTCAGACAAATTATTAGTTAGTGTAGTTAAGACTCACGAAAAATCTAAAAATTAAAAAAATTCAAAATATAAAAAAAACAGCCGACTTCTTAAACACTATTCCAAAACAATAGATATAATAATATGCACTAAAAAGTATAGAAATTATTGCGTATTTTTATACAATCTAATTAATTAATCGAATTCCAGTTACGATTATTGTAACTTTTGGAGTCGGTGTCAGTCAATGTAGGTTTGTAACTACATACATATAGTTATAGGTGAGATGTGCTTGAGTCGCACACGCGACGTGAGGAGGCGAGAGGACACCGATTTCAAAAATAACAACAGTGGGCACCGGAAGTTGGAAATCCTTATCCTCCTATCCACGTATCCTGTCCTTGTTTGGGCTATTTAAAGATCAAAATTTATTCTAATTTCCATATACTTATATAAATATATCCTAACTAATATTATAAATACGAGTGTAAGTTGTTACACTAAACCTACTCCACCAATCGTCATCAATCAATTATCATCCAATGGTCTTAAGACATACTATTAACTCGAACGGCCGATTCCATTTTTTTCTGTTTTTTACGCTAAATTCAATTTGTGAATTCTGAAATACTTATGAATAGAAAATATTATGAAACTGTTTTATTTTTATTTCAATTATATTTAAAATTAATATATTATATATTTTTATAAACGCATGCAAGTTTGAGACCTGACGTATCAGAGGCGTGTTGAGTACTGATGGAGCCGCTTTATATAATAGTAGCATATTATAATATGTTGGGTTGTATACTTATATATTAATGCCGTCACTAAAAACATTTCTTTCACTACAAACAGCGTCGTATTGTAATTATCTTTACGCACCATTTGTTGCGATTAACAACGTGTTCCCCCAAGCTCCTGTTCCCTCAGGACCCCTTGTTCGCTTGCAAACTCATGCCATTAGTCGGTTAATCTGATTGCCTTCACTCGCAATTATTTGGGAACTATTTAAATTGAATTTCTATGTGCTCGCTATTATAGTTGGTGAGTGCAAAATATAAAATATATAAGTAGTTAAACATAATATGCCAAGATAGTTTTAAATGAACCAAGTAATATACTTTAATGAATTGGTTCTGACAGAACCTGGAATCATCGCGGAAGGTAATTTGTTTATTATTTACTTTAAGTAGTATCCTCCTACAACAGTGATCTTTAAATGAAATTCATAAGCAGTTTAGAGAACCCCTTCATTTTAATTATTAATTTAAATTCAAAAATTAATTCTTTTGTCATAAAGAATGATTAGGACTGGGTTCACAATTAAGTCTACTTATGGCTATATTAATCTTCATGGATAATATTGAGTGTAAAAACGTGGTGGAAAACCTACCATCGTGTTTCATTGCCGATACGTCGACAATGTGATGATTTGTTGGAGGATGTGGTGCAGGGTATACCCATGTTAAAAATATTGCTTATATAAATTCTTATCACATTTAATAAAAGTCAGGAGAGAAAAGGATAGCGTATATTATATATCTCCTCTAAGTTCTCAGCTGCGATATCAGATATTCGCTTAGCTTTTAGAGAATTCCGTATCAAAATTCAAATTCAAATTCAAAAACACTTTATTCATGTAGGTCACAGAAATGACACTTATGAATGTCAAAAAAAAATATAAAAATATTGTTTCTTATTGAATTTAACGCTACTTCGTAAAGGGTTGAGCTAATGAGAAGAAGTAGCAAGAAACTCATTGCAAACTATTTTTTTCAAATTACATAACTCATGATAATGATTATTAAAATTGATTAAAAAACAGAAACAATATTAATATTTAAATTATATAACTATAATGACATTTATCAAACTAAGACAGACATGTAACAGCCCAGCAGCTCAGTCCCAAAGATTCTTTAGATCCAGATATTTTATAGTACCCTTTTGTATACAACTTTGTCTTTAGCACTGATTTATATTCATTTAAAGGTAAGTTCTGAATGTCAATAGGGACCTTATTATAAAAACGTATACACAGACCTCTGAATGAATTTGTGACTTTTTGGAGTCGACTTACATGAACAGCAAGCCTATCCCTATTTCTAGTATTGACATTATGAGTGTCACTAATTTTTTTAAACGAATTTATATTTTTTTTTTATCATTAGTAATACCCCCTCCCCCTCTCCTTTTACCAGTCAGTGCCAGATTTATATACCACCGAAGAGTTACGTAATTATTATTATTTTGAAATTCCTCATCCGGAAGTAAGCCAGCTAACCAGGTTCTACCAGAGTAATAATGTCATAGTCACAAGAAAACATATTGAGTATTAATTCATTAAGGTTTGTTTTAAATCCTCCACAGTTTTGGTATGGTAAGGTTATGTTTGTTGTTAAGTGGTTTGGTATGGTATAGTAAGGTTATTTGAATTCATCTTTTTAACCGACTTCAAAAAGGAGGAGATTATCAATTCGATCGGTATTTTTTTTTTTATGTATGTACACCGATTACTCTGAGATTTATGATCTGGTACCGTAAAATTTTGTTTGATGCGAAAAAGATGCCATTTAGTCCCATAAAATGTTTACATAGTTTTGGCCCAGTAGTTTTTATTTTATGTACAGTTACGGAACGCCATAACGCACAAAGAACGCACTTAGAAACCCGCGGCCTCCACATTTCCGTTTCCTCCGTTTTCTCCAATTTCGAACAAAACGCGCGGTTGTGGAATGCCAGACGTCTACGTGATGCGGATGGTACTTTGCACGTAATGTCCGATGGTGGAATTCGGCCGCTGGAATCAACCCGAACAGCTCCTTTGAGCACTCCCCGTGATAAATGCGGTAGAAGATGCAGAGAGAACCCACATCTCTACGCAATGCTAGGGAATCAAGCCGATCGGAGATGACTTGATCGTCGATGATTCGAGCCGCTCTTCATTGTATGCGGTCAAATGGAAGAAGCTGGTACTGGGGAGCACCCGCCCAGAGGTGAGAATAGTACTCCATGTGAGGCCGAATTTGCGCCTTATAAAGTTGCAGGCGGTGGCTTTTAGTGAAGTACTGTCTCGCCTTACTGAGTAACACCAAGCTTTTTAGAGGCCAGTTTGGACTTCTCTTCCAAGTGACCACGGAACTGAACGTCGCTCGATATATCGACGCCAAGTATGCCAATACAGGCTGTGGCAGTTAGAGGAGTGATCTCGAATTGAGGGGATACGACAAGGGGAGGCTTTTTAGTGGTGAACGCACAAACTTGTGTCTTCTTGGGGTTGAATTGGACTAAATTATGTCGGCCCCATTCCGAGACTTTGCAAAGCATAGTCTCGATTTCAGACACAAGTTTGTTCTGGTTCTCGTCGACGCTATCCCGGGACATGTTAGCACGGCCGGTGTAGGAAGCATACCCTGTGCTGTCGTCTGCATAGCAATGAATATTGATTGATTTGCAGCATATCATTGATATGCAGAAGAAACAGCGCTGGGGATAGCACGCAGCCTTGCGGGACACCAGCGTTTATGGGTTTTAAGTCGGAGCATCCACCGTTGATAACAACCTTGATGCTCCGATCAGCCAAAAAGCTAGTGACCCATTTGCACAACTTCTCGGGAAGCCCATAGGATGGCAGTTTCGCTATAAGCGCTTTATGCCACACCCTATCGAAGGCCTTCACTATGTCCAAACTCATTGCCAACGGCTCTCCCTTCGACTCAACCGCTTGCGCCCATTTATGGGTGAGGTATGCAAGAAGATCACCAGCTGAGCGACCCTGACAGAAACCGTACTGGCAGTCGCTGATCAGCTGGTGCCCCCTCTAGGTATCCCAAGAGCTGGCGGTTGATGATCGACTCCATTACTTTGGAGAAAATGGAGGTAATGGCAATGGGGCGGTAGTTGGACGGATCTGAGCGTACACCTTTCTTAGGGATCGGGTGCACTAAAGCCGCCTTCCATAATTTCAGGACTACGTCTGATGAGTAGGAGAGCCGGAAAAGACGGGTAAGGACCGGCGCCAGTTCCGGAGCACATGTCCGCAGCACTTTCGGGGGAATGTCATCGGGCCCGCTCGATTTGTGAATGTCCAAGGTGAGAAGCGCCTTAAGCACGGTACTATGCCGGATTTTTACCTCCGGCATATATGAATCGCACCGCGGAATATGCGGTGGTGGTGCACCTTGGTCATCCAGAGTCGAGTTGGACGCGCAGAGGGAGCCCAGGAGATCAGCTTTCTCTTTCGCGTCATGGGCCAGCGAGTCATCATCCCTGTGCAGTGGCGGAATGGCTGGCTGGCAGAAATTTCCTTGAACAACCTTAGGGAGCGACCAGAACGCACGAGTTCCCGAGGGAAGGCGTGCAAGTCTCTCGCCAATTCTGCCAATGTGCTTCGACTTCACGTCAGCAATAACTCTTTTGAAGGACCTGGAGGCATGATTGAAGTGTTTTTTAAGTTCGCTGGAATTCACATCCTTAGATACCACCGCATTGACCCAAGCCTGATAGCACTCCTGCTTTCGGCGAGAGGCTATTTTGCAGGAGCGGTCAAACCATGGGACCTGCCACCGCTAGGCACAATGGAGGATGGAATGAAGAGTTCCATACCTTGCAGTACCACGTCAGCAACAGCGTTAGCAGTGGCATCTGGATCTCCCAGCGAAAAACAGATCTGCCTCCACGGGTAGGATGCAAAAAAGCACCGCATCTCGTCCCACTCTTCTGACCTGTAGTGCAACACGCGGCGACAGCCTAAGAATCGGGGCCGTGTTAGGCGTGTGATCGGCATGGTGCTCCGGATCAGGCAGTGGTCCGACGATCCCAGAGGAGGGTCAACGGAAACTAGGTAGCCGTCCGGATGTGAGGTCAACAGAAGGTCCAACAGTGAAGGTGTATGATCTTGCACATGTGGGATTCACGTTGGCGCAATAACCAATTGCGTCAGATCATATGCTAAGGCGAAGTCGTGAACAGATCTCCCTGCATGATCGGTGGTACGTGAGCCTAGCCATTCGACGTGGTGGGCGTTACAATCGCCAAGAAACACGATCTCTGCAGTGGGGATCTGCTCCAACACGGAATCTGTAGCCATTTGGATGTGTTCGAGGAGCCGGTCAGTCTCTGCGTTACCGCTATGGGACCTATACCGGCATGCGTAGATACGCGGATGGTCATCGCAGTCTATACGCAGCCAGATGATGGATAGGTCCTGTCCTTCAAGAAAACTCAGACGTCGAGAACAGACATCCTCTCTGACGTAAACGCACACGCCAGCCCGTGGCATAAAGGAGTGTTCCAAATTATACCCCGGGTAGGAAAGGTAAGATGAATCAGCCAGGGCGGATATCTGTAGTATGTACCTAAGGAAATTATGTAGTATGTACCTAATCTCTACCAGACAGGATACTTTTTAAAACTTTAGTTAACCGTTTAAATAAACGTACCGTCACCAGCCGTTTAATGTCCCTATCTAAAAAGTCTAGACATTTTGACATACCATGGCATTTGTAGGTTTCTGTCTCACTGAGCGATTTGAGAAATAATTACTCTGAGAGTTGTAAATTATGTTCGTTATTTACAACCCTGCCTCTAAGTACATGTCGTACCTTGAAATGAACAAAAGCATAAGTGATCTTATGTCAATTTGTTGATTTTTACGTCATCGTCAAGAGGAAAACAAATTACATTAGCTCATTTTTTTCAGATTTTTCTTACAAGTAGTAAGGGAGAAGTGTTTAAATTTGTTAATTGTGTATTTTTACGTTTGACAAAAATATATTGACTAAAAAAGTAGTTTTATAGATTACAAAGAAAAAAATTGCTAATATCCACGTAAATAGTTTGACACCTTTTTATACCTAAAGAAATGTTTTTATTACTTTTAGTACACTTTTGAAAGCTTGTTTTATCACAAAATTTTAAATGTTGTAGTTTAAGTAATTGACACTTGACACGTCAAGGCAATAACATGGTAAAATATATCTAAATTCTGTGCCAATAATTTGACAAAGTAAAAGAAGACCTGATTGATATTAGAAACAACAAATATACAAGTGCTTTAGTCTCGGTCTTGAGTTCGTGGATTGCATTTTGACAAGCAAAAATATTATTATCGATTTTATGGACAAGTGTTATTATCTATTATTGTGTGGTTCAAAGTCTTGAAAATATAATTTCAAGGGACACAGCCACCCTAGCTACCAACGTCTCCATGGCGCCCAGTCGCGGGTGATGGTGCGACGGCACTCTGTGTCCGCCGTCCCTGAGGCCTGTCTGTTATTGTGACATTACTAAAAAGTGTTTTATATGTACATTTATATTATTGATTTTGTTAGTTATTTTGTGTGTAAGTATTTTGTATTTTTTCTTACGTTGCAAAAATATTATGATGCAGTCAGCAGGCCCGTCCCATGTTATTCGAACGACTAATGAAAATAATACAACTCTGTTAGTATGCCCACATTGTTCTCCAGCTCGTCATTATAAAAGTCAACGGGGTTTGAATATTCACATTGGTAAGGCACATAAGGCACTCTCCCAATGCGACGAGTCAAGTCCCCCTATTCCCAGCTTAACTTCAACTAGTCATTTCATTCATCAAACACATTCTCTGTCTCAATTGCAACAATAACCATTTTGGCAAAATATTTCACAATTAAAATTAAATACTCCAATAGTTAAGCGTATTCCTCGTGGTGAGAGGATAGTTGTAGCACAGAATTTATCAACTAAAATCAAAAAAGCCATCAATGAAAACTCAGAATGTGCTTGGGAGCAGCTGCTATACTTTCCCTTTCAGGTTCTACATGCCAATTACAAACATAAATCATTAACATCCACACTTAAAAATAATTGTACAACCACGGCCCCACAGAAAATAAATTTTACTTCCCCAAATACTTTTAATACGAAAAATTATAGACAACCACCGACATCAACACGCTCTTTATCCCAGAAAGTCGAGAGTAAAGTGAGTGATGGGGGACCTTAAAGGTGCAGCACAATTATTATTCTCAAACGACGTCATTGCGCCTGACTCACAAGAAACGCTGAACGCCCTTAAAGAGAAACATCCTTTATCAGCAGCACCTCCTCTCTTCCAGCCTGCTTTACCTCAGTTACCTTTGCAGGTCACAATTAAAGACGTTAAGACAGCGGTGATGTCTTTCAAGAATGGTTCGGCTGGAGGCCTGGATGGCCTTACACCGCAACATATTAAAGATCTCGTCTTCGGTTCTACCAGCGACACCGGCCGAACCCTCCTGTCAGATATCACCGCTTTAATAAATGTCATGCTGGCAGGCAAAGTACCCCAAAATTTTGCTTCCATTCTGTATGGTGCCAACCTATGTGCTTTTAAAAAGAAAAATGGTGGCATTAGGCCGATTGCTGTAGGTTGCACCTATACACGAATAGCTTCCAAAGTTTGCTGTAAATCTATTATGAATAAACTTGCTGAAAAGTTTCAGCCTCTGCAGCTAGGATTTGATTCGAAAGGCGGCTGCGAAGCTGCAGTACACGCGCTCCGTTCCTTTTTGAAAAATGATGGAGGTGAGGTAGTCTTGAAAGTGGATGTAAAAAATGCCTTCAATTCTGTTAGTAGATCAACCATTTTAACAGAAATTCAAAATTCGATTCCAGAAACATTTAGCTATCTTTGGCAATGTTATGGTTCGGAGTCAAAATTATTTTATAGGGACAATGTTATCCAGTCTTCTACTGGTTGTCAACAGGGCGATCCACTCGGACCGGCAATATTCAGTCTCGCCATACACCCAATAATTAATTTACTAAACTCTAAATTAAATATGTGGTACTTAGATGACGGCACTTTAGGAGGTGAAACAAATACAGTTCTAAAAGATCTCAGTTTTTTGACAAAAAGTTTTATGAAATTGGTTTAGAGCAAAATTTTTCAAAGTGTGAACTTTTTATCTCAGATTTGGTACCTTCTGATAGAAGAGATGCGATGATTAAACAATTCAACATTATTTCCCCAAATTTAATAATAATATTAGAAAAGAAATAAATATAAATCATAGAAAAGTAATCTCTTCGCCTTTTAGGTGCACCAATTTTGGAAGAGTCTTTCTTAGCAAATATATATAGCTTACTATGTATACATTCCCAAATGGCCTATCATATAATTCGGTTTTGTCTTTTTGTCCCCAAGCTAACCTATATTTTCCGATGTTGCCCTCTTTGGAATCATGAGATACTTTTGTCAAGTTTATGTCAGCACTTTATATGATAAAATTATCTCCCCGTCATTAGGGTCCCTGCCACTGGTGTATGCGGAAACTGCTAAATATGCTTGGAAAGTTGCCTGTCCAAGTGAAAATTTCCCTTTATACATGCGATCACAAAAGCTTTGGGATGAGCTACAGTGCAAAATCATTCACAAAAGGATATCATTATCAAATCACAATATTTCGGATCAAGCTCGTTTTATTGCTGTTAGCGAACGAACTTCTTGATAATTCCAGCTTCTCAATCGCAGTTGGTTTACGCCTGGGTATCCCTAGAACAGTTCCCCATATATACCGCTGCGGAGACAATGTAGACAGCCTTGGTCACCATGGCTTATCTTGCCGCCGCAGTGCGGGCCGTCTCTCATGCCATGCCGCCTTAAACGACGTCTTGCGTCAGGCCTTTACTACCGTCAACGTGCCGGCTATCCTAGAACCGAAAGGAATTTCACGTGATGATGGTAACAGGCCTGATGGCATGACATTGATTCCTTGGAGTCGTGGAAAGCCACTGGTGTGGGTTGCGACTTGTGTGGACACGCTAGCCCGCTCTCATATTTATTTATTTATAGGATAACCAGTAGTTGTAACATTCTAATACGCTTAAAATATATCAAATATTAACAAATAATGAGTTGAATGTACAACAAATTAAGGTGTCACAACATGCACAGCCTTTGCTTCCGTGACACCAAGAAAACAATTATATAAAATAAAGCAAAAATTATAAAATCAAGATACGAATTTGAAAAGAATAAAAAAAAAGAAGAAGAAGAATATTAAACATATTTTGGCGCCTAACAATCTCGTAATATTTTTTTTAAAAGCAGGTGAAGAATCTTTAAAAATATCTACTTCACCACAGATGGAGTTATAAGTTCTTGATAGACGTGGGAGAAAATTGCTTAAAGTTAGATTTGGCAAATGGCTGATGAAACAGGCCAGCTCCGACCTGCGCACGCCGAGTACTCGGTGGGGAGCTCGTAAGCTGATGGAGTGCACGAGTGATGTGTGAAGTCAGCTCTGTAAAAGTTGTAGCGCAAAATATTATTGGTTTTTAGACAAGTACCATTGAAAGAATGTACTGTTATTTCTAAAGGAGGGTGGTGTGTGTCAATGTTGATTAGGGCGTCATCACAAGCTCTGACAACTGTGGCAGATGTATTGCTCAGAACCAAATCTAATACCTTCTGTGTGTTGTAAGTAACATTGTTAAACTGTACGAGATTATGAAGCGCCAAGAAATCCACAAATATTTGACCTAATAAGGAACCATTATTAATTATTGGAGATGAATTGTTGTTGATGGAAGACAATGGCCATGTAATAAATTTCATGATGAAGTCACCTACTATGTGGATGTTTTCTATTTTCTCAGAAACTCGATTAAAATTATTTATAAAGTGCTTAAGCATATTTTTACTTAAGGGAGGTGGGAGGTATACAGCACATTAATAAATAGTTTTACTTCTACTGATGTCAATGCTAACAAATACATCCTCACATTGGCTATCCCCTTTCTTATAGTGATTTGAATTAAATTTATTTGATACTGCGATCAGAACTCCACCACCATCCTTGCCTGCATTAAAACCGGAGCTTTGCCTATCTCTCCTGTATATCGTGTAACGACTGTCAAACAATTTGTATTATGTATTCGATCATTAAGCCAAGTTTCAGTTAAAATTATAATGTCATAGGTTGCACATGTAACTGAGCATAAAAAATCATGTGTTTTAGTGCGTAGGCCTCTTACATTTTGGTAGTATACACTTAAACTATTGAATTTTAAAATTATAATTATTAAGATAGCACAGCAATAACATAAGGAAATTATAGTTTTTTAAGTTTATCTAATGCCTCATAGTTTCGTATGTAGATGGAATCCTCGTTTTTATTCTTCGTCATAAAGACTCGTCTTTGCTTGATCCAGACAAATTTGAATCCCTTATCCTTCGCGATTTGTCTGGCAGCAGCGTGTAGCATTTTGTTCATTGGTGAGAGATGCTCCACAATGTAGATGGGGGTTTTATTACCTCCAATACCTATGTGGCTTGAGTTAATTTTATCGCTGGGGTTGGCCTTGTTGAAATTAATAGGTTTTGCTAAAAACTCGTCTCTAAGTCTTGGAGTGGCCAATCTAACAATAATGGAACGTGCTCTCTTGTTATACTTAGAGTGTTTTGCAACACGAGTGCAGTGATGTATGGCATCTTGTTTCAAATCCATTGCTACCACCTTTGCCAGTTGCGATATAGTAGATATTAAATTTTCCTGTCTATGTTCTGGAACACACTGTATCTCAAGATTGTTTGAGCGGTTGTGCAGCTCCATGACCTGTAGTCTGATTTGCAAATCTTGAACATTATTATTTAGGACCGCATTTTCCTTTTCGAGTTTTCTAACAGTTTCTTCAGATGTGTTAATAATCGTTTTCGTGGTTTCGTAGTTCTCGTTTAGGAAACTCACGCTACTTTCTAAGGAAGAAACTTCACTCTTGATAGAGTGAAGTTCATTTTTCACCATTTGTTTTAACATTTCCTTCAACTCCTGAGCAAGCGATGTTCGCATAAGGTTTAGTTCCTCTCTAATTATTCCGCGAATATCATCCTTGGTGGGAGGCAACAGTGGTTTTAAATTTAAATCTTCACTTTATCCCTGTGTACCTAGCGTCTTTTTTCGTTGCGTGATATTATTATCATCTGTAGGCGAAAAATACTGTGATTCTTTTAATTGGTTCGGCGAATCGGAATCAGTTAGGTAGCGGTCACTAGGACGTAATGGAGTGTCACTGTTGTCTGACTTCGGCTGTTTAGCGCGGCCATTAATTTTTTTGTTCGGTGTTCATTATACCGAATCGTTTTCCGGAAATATTAGCGTATGGGAGATCATATTTTAGTTTGCAAAAAGCACAAGTAAGGTGATCTTTAATATTAATTTTACTGCGGCATCCACCACAAATTGAATTAGACATGATTCATGCAGTTCAAAGCGGAGAAAAATATGAACGATATTCAGCGGAAAGCGGTACGTGCAGTGAGGCCTAGTAGGTATAGTAATCTGTCACTGTCTAACGTAGCCGTGTTAGCAGCGTGGCTGGAATGCGCCGCGCGCGTCGGCGGCTGGCTGCGAGTTGCGCACGTCAGTGATATTACGTCGCGTCGTTGCAATATTTTAAAAATGTATTTAATGATTATTCACTCGTCTTATGGAACTCAGATTTCACACTTGCACTATTTGAAAGAGCACTTTACAAGCTTTCTGACAATGTATAATATATGTAGTTTTGTAAGTTATTTAACGGAATTGTATTAAAAATTAACAAACAAATACGGTGTCACTCTTAGCGTGGCGCGTTCGCGTCTATATTATATTGAACATTCATCGAGAGCGGGAGGTGCAGCGGCGGAATCTGCCGAAAACCTAAAGAGGAGGAAATATGCATCACTCGGTGATGGATACATATTTGTTCCCTTTGGGGTGGAGACGATGGGTCCTGGGGATTCATCGGCACAAAAACTCGTAAAAGAGCTATCCAGACGTCTAACCGATTTAACAGGAGATCCAAGATCTGGTAGGTACTTCTGTCAAGGATAACTTTGGCTATACAAAGAGGTAACGTTGCCAGCTTAGGTGCCCATGACCTGCCGATAGCGATCTTAATGATATTTTCTATTTGTAATTAATAATTTTTGTTAGATTACTTAAGTTTTATTTTATTATTACTTATATAAATAGCTTTATTAATAATTATTAAGTCATAAGTACATAATTTGAAATAAAAAGTAGTATAAAAAATAATAAAAAAGTTTAAGTAAACATTTTAACAACACTTTACCTTGTTCGAAATTATTGTTCCTTCTTCAAAACTAGGAACATTAGCTCTTCGATCGTAGCGCGGCTTCATCCGTTCACTTGCCTTTAGCCCAGTTCTTCTAATTTCCTCGTAGATGTCTATCATCTTATTCCGTAACTCATCCACATATTCTGTTATACTTTTCGGAGTATCCGGTGGACAACCTGAGAGTAAATCAGCTGGCAATCTCAATTCCCTTCCAAAATTGGCGTACGCAGGAGTCACCGTAGTCGTCTCGTATATTGGGGCTCTATACGACATGAGAAACAGTGGAATGTGCTCATCCCCGTTACCCTGATGACTGTCCACTACTTTTGCCAGATGCCGCTCCAATGTTTGGATAAACCTCTCCACCATCCCGTCCGACTGTGGATGATATGGTGTAGTTCTGGTTTTATGGATTCCCAAGATCTTGCAAATTTATTGAAATACTTGTGACTCGAAGTTCCGCCCTTGATCACTGTGCATCTTCAAAGGCACACCGAATCTGCAGAAAACTTCATTCACCAGCTTCGTAGCAACGGTGACTGCTGCTTGATTCGATAGAGCAAATGCTTCCGGCCACTTCGTGAAATAATCCATCACCACCATTATGTATCGGTTTCCAGATTTGGTGACTGGGAACGGTCCGGCCATATCCAGAGCTACTCTTTCCCATGGAGCCCCAACATTGTATAACTTCATAGCTCCTCTGCTCCTCGTCTGAGGTCATTTGACAGCTGCACAACTCTTGCATTTTCGGCACCAGTCTTCCACATCATCACGGCAATGCAACCAGTAAAACCGTTCTTTAATTTTTGTTCTTCTTCTATTCTTCTTATTCCCAAATGTCCACCTGAAGAACCATCGTGATAAGCTCTCAGGATCTCGTTCACCTTCTCCCTGGGAACGACCAGTTGCAGATGGCAACACTTTCCTTGCGGGGTTTCCCATCTGGCCACTTGTCCTTCCGGATTATTAAATTCTAGTAACCACTTCAAGGCGGCATGATTCCTTACGAGGAATTTGCGACCCAACAAGTACTTTTTGAAATGTTGTAATGTCTTTACCACGGCCAGTAACTCCCTACGAGTTACACAGTAGTTTCTCTCCGGCTTCGACAAACATTTGCTAAAGTATGCAATTACAACTTCTTGATCTCCCCTCTTCTGAGATAGTATTCCACCAATTTCGGTGTTGCTAGCATCAGCATCCACTATGAATCTTCTTTCTGTGTCAGGATATCCGAGGATAGGTGATTCACATAATCTTTTCTTCAACTCTAAGAAAGCTTGTTCGCATTCTTCATCCCAGGAAATGGCTCTTTTCTTCTCCGTCAGTCGATGTAAGGGCTTAGCAACATTGGAAAACCCTTTCACAAAGCGTCGATAATAAGACCATAGTCCTAGAAATGCTCTCACATGTGTCTTTTCTGTCGGCATCGGCCAGTCCTTGACAGCACTTATCATGGCAGGATCCGTCGCAACGCCTTGCTCCGAGATAACGTGCCCCAAGTAATTCACCTGACGTTGAAAGAAGTAACATTTCTTTGGACTCAACTTCAAGTTGGCACCCTGCAGTTTTGCGAATACTTTTTAGAGCTTCTTAAGATGATCTTCAAAACTTCGTCCCATAATGATTATGTCATCCAAGTAGACAAGGCAGGTTTCTCCCAACATACCTGCCAGCACATGCTCCATCAACCTTTCGAAAGTAGCTGGGGCGTTGCATAATCCGAAGGGCATTGTTTAGAACTGCTATAACCCTTTTCCGGTTGAAAAAGCCGTCTTCTCTTTATCTTTGGGGGCCAGATCGACTTGCCAGTAGCCACTTTTCAAATTCAGAGTCATGTCACAAAGTGAATCTAAGGTGTCATCAATTCTTGGCAATGGATAACTTTCTTTCTTAGTTACATCGTTCATTTTGAATAAAAATATTTGAATTTGAACTGGTTGAAAGTTTCTAGGGTCCGTGGTACTACCCGATTGATGAAGCAGAAAGGTGATGCCTGTTGTCATAAAAGATTTGGGCTTTTCCATTTGTGGGTTTATCTACTTGCATTTGTGACATGAAGAGAACTAATAACAACTCTCACCATTGGTCACAATTATTGCTCACACGAGCGTTCAACAGTATTGTGGGTGATGGGCAACGACCAAATATTATTCCATAAACAGTTCATCTCATCCGAATTTGGCAGATACATATCAGTACAAACTCCCAACTTCTATATATCTTCCTTTGGTAACTATGGAAGGTGCGATTCTGATAATATCTGTCCGCACGTATTTTATAGCGGCGGATACGGTTTGCTCACTTGGAAACTTTCTGTTTTAGAAAGTCAATGCGTTCCGTGATACAAGTACTATAATCTTTAGGTTTTATATTTTTTTTATTCCATTAAGGGACAAGACGAGCAGGACGTTCAACTGATGGTAATTCTCAGGATTCTTGAAAAACCCAAAATTTCTGAGCGGCACTACAATCACGCTCGTCACCTTAAGACATAAGATGTGAAGTATCATTTGCCCAGTGAGGTGTTTCACCAGCAATCCGTGTCTGGTTTCCGAATCCTGATACCCCTATCACCCGGCACAGTACAGGATCGAATGTGTATTAGCAAGGTCATGGCTAGATTGGAAGTACGTATCAAGTATACGATCCAGAGCATGAACTAACGCTATATTACTGAACTAACGTTATCAAATCTTCCAAAGTCCTCCTCAATTGTTCATTATCCCATGATATCATGTACTTACAGTTTCAGTCTCGACGTCCATTTTTTATTATTATTATTCAATTCAATTCGGCACCATCTGGATGCTGGCATTTACCTACATTGTGGTTCTCAAAAACTTCCGTCCAAGCAAAACCTTAACACAACAAAATATACTTCTTTACTACTACATTTTCGCTTTTACATGAATACACTGCAAGTTTAATTCATGCTTGAAACGATTTAAAATACATAATAAATAAAACAGAATTAAGCTTTTTATGCTAATGAGGTTGTTGGCACAATACGGACTGATTATATCCCTTGCAAGTTATTTAATTTACCCTCAGCTTAATACTCTTGAGTATTTTGTTATTATATTATTAACATTGGTAAGCCAAGATTGGAATACTTATGAAGATTGCTGAAATGCCAATATTATATTTTGTTGGGAACTCTTCAATATTCTAATGCGATGTTTTAGAAAATAATAAATATTTATTATTATTTTACTTACATTATATATATTAACACTGAAACACAGTATAATACATCAACAATAATACAGAGAATATAGTAAGTGATGCCACAGTTATAGGTAACAATAACTTGCTATTCAACTTAATTAAGCCATAAAACAATATAAAGTATATGACGTTATAAAAATATAAATTGTCACAAAATATAGGTCAAGGTGATCCCTCAAGGGCGGGACTAAAAACCTAAATATGAACTCTTAATTATTTTTTTTATGGAATAGTAGGAAAAACGAGCGTACGGGTCACCTGGTGTTAAGTGATCACCGCCGCCCACATTCTCTTGCAACACCAGAGGAATCACAAGAGCGTTGACGGCCTTTAAGGAAGGTGTACGCGCTTTTTTTGAAGGTACCCATGTCGTGTCGTCCCGGAAACACCGCACAAGGAAGCTCATTCCACAGCTTTGTAGTACGAGGAAGAAAGCTCCTTGAAAACCGCACTGTGGAGGACCGCCACACATCCAGATGGTGGGGATGATATCTTAACTTGTGGCGTGTCGTGTGAAGGTGGAATTCAGCGGCAGGAATCAGGTTAATCAGCTCTTCGGAACACTCCCCATAATAAATGCGGTAGAAGACACACAATGAAGCGACGTCTCTACGCAACGCCAAGTGATCCAGCCGTTCACAGAGCACTGGGTCCCCGACAATTCGAGCTGCTCTGCGTTGCACGCGGTCAAATGGATCGAGATCGATATTGTACTGGGGTGCGCCAGACCAGAGATGACAGCAATTCTCCATGTGTGGCCGCACCTGCGCTTTGCAGAGCGCTAGTATGTGGGCCGACTTGAAGTATTGCCGTGCTCTATTGATGACGCCCAGCTTCTTCGAGGGCAATTTGGCTTTGCCCTCCAGCTGGCCACGTAATTGGTTCGCTCGAGATTTCAAGACCCAGTATTCCGATACTAGGCGAGGCTTTAAGGGAAGTGTTGTCGCGGAGCGGTGATACGGCAAATTGGGATTTTTTTGTGGTAAACGCGCAAACTTGAGTCTTCTGGGGGTTAAATTGGATAAGCTTTCCCCATTCCGAGACCTTCTTGAGAGAGGAGTCGATAGAAGACACAAGTTTCTCCCGCAGTGGTCGACGATTTCCTGAGAAAGACCTGCATGGACCGTGTATACGGCATCACCAGTGCTATCGTCTGCATAGCAATGTATGTTGGAGGTGTCCAACATATCATTGATATGCAGAAGAAACAGCGTGGGAGATAGCACACAGCCTTGGGGCTCTCCGAACAGTTTTCTGTCTGAACTGTACTTCAGGCATGGAGCTCTGACACCACTGGATGGTCGGCGGTGTTTTTCCGTTGTCGTCAAGAGTCAAGTTGGAGGCAAAAAGAGTGCCCAGGAGATTGGCTTTCTCTTTTGCCGTATGGGCCAGGGTGTCATTCCTCATGTGCAACGGCGGCATGGACGGCTGGTTGAAGTTACCAAGAGCAGCTTTCGACAACGACCAGAACTTGTGTGTTCCGGTCGGGTAACTGGAAAGCTGCTCGCCAATTTTGACGACGTGCGTCGATTTTGCACGGGCAATTTGCCGCTTAAAAAATCTGGAGGTACGGTTATATTTCCTCTTCAGCAGCAGATCGGATCCTTTGAGCCCAGCGCCGCAACCCAAGTTCGATACGCCTGTTTTTTGCAGTCAGATGCTGCTTTAACTGACGAATCGAACCAGGGCTGTGATCTGCCACTGATCGGTACTACAGAGCTTGGTATAAAAAAATCCATGCCCCGCAGTATCACATCAGATACTGCAACGGCGCAGGCACTAGGGTCATCCGAAGGGAAACAAACCCTGCCCCAAGGGTAGGATGCAAAAAGGAACGCATCCTATCCCAATCTGTTGTCTTGTAGTGCCAAACGCGGCGGGTCGCTGGTGGTCTGTGACGTTGGCGTCGGATAGGCACTACACTCCTGACCAGGCAATGGTCGGACGTTCCGAGAGGGGCGTTGACAGAGACCTGGTAACTATCGGAATGTGTAGTCAGCAGAAGATCTAATAAGGACGGCATGTGGCTATCCACATCCGGGAGCCGCGTTGGCGACTCAACCAATTGGGACAGACCATACGTCAATGCAAAATTATACACAGATCGCCCTGCGTAGTCTGTGGTACGTGATCCAAGCCATTCGGCATTGTGCCCGTTGAAATCACCCAAGACTACGATTTCAGCGGAGGGGATCTGTGCAAGCACGTCATCAAATGCCGCTTGAACGCTGCCCATGAGGTGATCCGTTTCTGCGTTACCACTATGGGACCTGTAGACACACGCATAGATGCAGACGCGGTCCTCTAAATCTAAGCGGAGCTAGAGTGTAGACAGGTCCCATAGTTTAGGGATGGCCTCCGGTCCTCGACACGAACCTATGCGAAACATAGCGACACTAGGCCGCTACTTCACGCCGGTATTCTTTGCGAGTGTGGTAAGTATCCCGGACGAGTCTGGCCCGATTGTACTGACGTCATAAGACGGCAGCGTGACTCTCCCACTTTCAAAAAGCCCGTAGTCGCCTCTCACGACACCCTTGGGCCTGGGACTACCCTATTCTTTTTACACAGGCCAAGGGCTATAAAATAGTTTTGATTCGAACAAACACTCGTTAACCAGGTGAAACGACGTCATGTATAATATGATCGCTATACAGTTTGGAAACAGCTTATATTAAATAAATTTAGGTACAAACTTGTTAGCATATTAGATGACATACCAAAAATGTTCTAAATCCGTGCAATGGTTTTGTCAAAAAGTAGACTTTTCATTTTGAACAAATTTAAACGTCCTGTAAGATTTAGGTGACTGGGTCAATGATTCAATGAACTTGAATATTTCATTATCATAAGGCGTTGCCGCTTTGCCTAGCTGCCTTTGAATTGAACTGCCCGCGGCCGTCAAAGAAATACACGTGCCAGCATTGTCCCTTTGACTGCGGCGCTATTCAAAGGCAAGGTCGCCGTCCGGCGTAGGGAAGGACATCTTCTATCGAAATTAGCTTTCTTTAAAGGGAGTTGTAATCGATAAATAATAAGCTGTTTTAGTCTATTTTGAAATTGTTCTGTAATGATTATTGTAAAAATACTACACTTACCTACCTTACCCTTCAGAATTTTTATTTTTATAAATTACGTACAAAGTAGTTTAGAGAAAATGATCGTGAATAAGGATGAACTAAACAATAACAATTTATTACATGTTTGTAATTTGAAAGCAACCTATCAAAAATCGTACCAACTTACTTTTTTTTATTTAATTTTTATGAAAATAAGAGACGAGACGAGCAGGACGCACAGGTGATGGTAATGGATACGCCCTGCCCATCACAATGCAGTGCCACTCAGGATTCTTGAAAAACCCCAAAAATTCTGAGCGGCACTACAACTGCGCTCGTCACCTTGAGACTAATAGTAGTAATGCTAACACATTACTGCTTCACGGCAGAAATAGGCGCCGTTGTGATATCCATAATCTAGCCAGCATCCTGTGCAAAGGAGCCTCCTACTTGTTCGCTGCTCAGGAAATCACTCAGAAAACAGTGGTTTCGTAAGTATTGAACTTACAAAAATAAACAATTTTTTTACAAAGCTTATTCATTCATTAATTTATTAATTGTTAAAAATATCAAAACATTCGAATAACACATAACTACTAGTTTTTAATGCCTTGTTTAGATTGTTGGTTAGTAATTATAAATAAAGCATCGATAAACTAGAATTGTGGGGTATGCCCTATTTACGCCTTTATTTATTTTCGCCATTTTATTTTAGTATTTGTAATTTGTTATTCAGTTTAACGTGAGCTATTGGAATGTGTGTACGATGTCCGGAGTGCCCAAGCGAGTGCTTTACGCAGCCCGCGATTGTTTCAAGTTTTGTTGAAAAAGTTAAAGTCGTATTTATTAATTTAATTTTCTTAAAGGTCAAGTGAAATGTTTCAATCGATTTTCATTTCTTCGCTAATAATTATGTTATTGTTTAGAGCTTGTTTACGAGAAGAGAAGAAACGTTCAAGTAGGTGGCTATGTAAACAATAACTCCATCATTTTGATTATAGTTATTTTGTGTATGAGCACTTGAATAGTCCACGATAAGTGGGGGATTAATAACATGATTTATCCAGCATTCAGTCAAAATTAGCCATTTGTGTACAAAACACCGTGGTATGTCGATCTATATCGGATGCTTAATTATTTTGAAAGGGATCGAACGTAAAGCTAGTTTTCTAGAGGCCAATTTGGGTATTATAAAATAGGAAGATTTATACAAACCTATCAATAATATGATTAATCTAGTAGTGTATATTTTTTTTTAATATAGTGACACGGGAGTGGGTCAGGGATTGGAAATAATACTCCGCTTATAGGAACGAGTCTTTATTTGCGTTCACTTTTTCCGAACTTGCACTTCGCCGGTCTGCCGCTGTTCCTCTTATGGGCGGTACCTTCAACGCGTCACACCGCACCGAACACTAGGTCTCTTCTATCTTCTTCTTCTTGGAACATTTCCACTTTTCCACTTCTTCTTCTTTTCCTCTTCTTCTTCTTTACACTTTCGGGTCAGAACTAGAACTGCCGTAGGCCACGCTTAGTACGGCTTATACACCCCCGGATCTGTTCTATTTTTAAAATGATTCTCCCATTCCATCTTTAAATTTAAATTGTACTAGGAAATTCTTTTAACTATTTTTATCCTGCTTACACATTTTCCATCCCTTTTTTTCTATTCGATTTGATCCTGAACTTACTAGAAATTTCCATTAACTTTACAAAAACCCAAAAAAATCCATACACTGGTAGGTGTATCGAACCCGGGTCTACAGCGTCTAAAGTAAACACTTTTCCGCTGAGCTACGAGTATTGCTGACGGAGTTGTTGAAATTAACAATGTCTTGAAGTTTGACATTCTTGTCATTTACGTTGCAGCGTTGCTACGCAACAATAGTACTAGTTACGTTGCAATGATTTCGTTATTAAGTATCTCAATGGGAGTGCACGAAAAAAATTATATGAATGAATGTAAATATTGTTAAGTAAATCTGTGATGTGTATAAGTTGTGTATAATTTGTATGTAAATATGTACTGAGTTCGCTAAGGAGACACTGTCAGTTGTCAGCGTTATAGGTTAGTGTGAGGTAGGTGGGGGACGCTATGTGGCAGTAGGCTTGATGTAGACTCGGGTTCACTAGGACGAGCAATGGGCAATATAACAATGGTTGCGTCTTCAACAGCACTTATCCATCAAAATGTAAACAAATTAAGGCTTATAATAATATATCTGTTATTTAGATTTATAATAAATCTGATTTATCCATCGCAACTCACAAATCACAAATATTATATACATACTGTCAAAACTATGCCTCAAATAAGTTTTTTGTTTATGTAAAACTAGCTTCCCGGATAGATAGACAGATCCCGTATTATAATTTTATATTATATTATAATTTCAATTATATTTAATGGGCTCTTGGATTATGAAACAATGTATTCTAGATCTTGAATATATTTTATAATTATTGTAATAACTAGTTATAATAATATTGAACATCATTATCAATTTAAAGTAACACATTGTACAACTTGAACCGTTTATATTTCCAAGTGAGAACACTAATTTCCGACTGCACTTGTTTCATTGATTAAGTATTAATTAAGTTTATTTAGTTAGTGAGAAGCAAATATATAAAAATATTTTAAGCTTAAACTTTGTCTTATTTTTAAAAGCTGTTTGGTTGCGCCGTAATTGTCTATTATCTTTGTTGTAATTTTTTGTTATGGCAAACTATAGTGCAGATAGATTCCTGTAGGTAATAGAGAGATACCGATAGACAACAGACGCATTAGTATCTGATTGGCTGATCTAATGCCAATTGTGACTCCCGCGCCAGTTGACCTTAATCAATTGTCACCGGGCACCGGCATAGTCGCACGCATATTCATTATAATTCATCAGTGGTCAACGGAATATTCGCATCGCATAAAAGTACTCAGTGTAGCGCATTCGTTAACCAAACGCCGAGAGGACACAAAGCAAACTTTAGCACCAGGAGTTCCTAGAGGATTAGCGGGAGCTCCCACCTGCAGACCCTATTCCCTCCGAACCTTAGGGATGTTTGTCTATTACTTCGCCATAACTTATTTTCATATGAATGGATATTATTGAAAATTGATAATGAAGAAGATTCTTGAGTAGAAATTTCATTTTATTTTTGTTAACCTTTTTTTTGTCTTACTGGATTTTGATTATAAATATGTTTGTCTCAGTATGTGCTTCAGAAGTGTTGTACATTACGGTGGTATCAAGTTATGAGTCGGTCGTTTTATGTTAATGATAAATATAAATGCAATAGTAGTTATACGCCAGCGCCGTTTTGAAAAACCACTAAAAAAGAAAAAAAAAACAACCGACTTCAAAAACACCATTCCAAAACAATAGATATAATATGCACTAAAAAATAGAAAAATAATTGCGTTTTTTTATACAATCCAATTAATTAATCAAATTATTTAATCGGTGTCCTTCCGTCGCGACCCGCTCTCGCCTCTCACCTCCTCACGACTCAAGCACATCTCACCTATAACTAAGTATGTAGTTACAAACCTATCTTGGATGACACCGACTCCAAAAATTACAATAATCGTAACTAGAATTAGATTATTTAATTAGATTGTTTAAGAAAACGCAATTATTTTTATGTAAAATATAATACTGTTTAAATTTACTAATTCGAATTAGCTGATACCTACATCTAGCAGTAGCTCTCGAATGCCAGTATTGCCATCAAAATATCGTCGGGTGACAGAAACAAGTCATTAAGAGACAACAAAAACAATGAGCTTCCTTGTGCAGTGTTTCCAGGACGATACGACATACCATCCTAAAAACGTCGCGTACACCTTCCAAGGCCGGCTCTTGTGATTCCTCTGGTGCTGCAAGAGAATGTGGGTGGCGATGATCACTTAACACCAGGTGACCAGTACACTCGTTTGTCCTACTTTTCCATAGAAAAATGGATTAATTATCATTTCATTAGTTTTTTAATAACTTAATTTATTTTTGAAAAAAAAATATATAATTATTATGCTTTCTATTCTAAATTATTTAACAATAAAACAATTTTATAGAAATATTGTTTTATTTATAACTTAATCTTTTAGTACTCAGTGAGGTTTTCCAGGGACTGCAAATATTATCAAGGACTTAGTGAAAAAATGCACACATTGACGCACGGTTTTTTTTTTATGAAAATAAGGGACGAGACGAGCAAGACGTTCAGCTGATGGTAATTGATACGCCCTATCAATTACAATGTAGTGCCGCTCAGGATTCTTGAAAAACCCAAAAGTTCTGAGCGGCACTACAATTGCGCTCGTCACCTTGAGAAACACGGTAATGTTTATACATTACTGCTTCACGGCAGAAATACACGCCATGGTGGTACCCATAATCTAGCCAGCTGTCTGTGCAAAGGAGCCTCCCACTGGTGACAGTTCTCCTGTAAAACAATTTCATTATAACAACAGGGAGCATATTTTACGAAATAATTCTTGTTGTTACGAAATATGATTGACAAATTCATAAAAACAGATTTATATTGTACAGAACAACGTCTGTCGGGTCAGCTAGTCAGTTATAAAGTTTAAAAAATGCGAATTGATTGTCAAGATGTCACGCACACAAGCATCTTAACAAATAGCCAATACACACTACAATATAAAGTTGTCGTAATAAAAAAGATATAATTATTCTTAGCTAGTACGGTATTTAGTTGGAGCGCAGCGGAGACGAATCCTTAATCTAAGTGCCGGAAGTTAATTTGACGTTAGGGACTAAAGCATTTATCAGTAACGTTAGTATAACTACTGACACTGACACTTACGGACGAGAATGTTGCGAGGTAAAACTAATTAAGTCCAAGTGAATTTCTACTGCCGATTTCAGAAAATATTTTGAATTTGGTGATTTTAGCTTCTTAGAATTCTGTAAAGTTATGCCTATGAATATGATGTCTATTTTCTAGGAAAGTTATTTAATTTTAATGTACTTCGTGTAAAAAAACAACTTTCCTGTTTTTGTAATTAGTGACTTTTTCCTGTCACCAGACGATATGGCTGCACCCACTTGTTGCACCGCTGCAGATATTTAATATTGAATCCATAACAGAACTAAAAACAATATTAGCTGTCCTCAACACAGATATTCATTCCAAAGCAATAAATAAGTCATGAGATTTACAAATTGTAGCCATTTGACAGTTATTTGAAGTTTCCTAAATTTCTTCTTTAAATCTAAATATATTTACTGATTCAATGGCGTTACATTGAAACTTAATTTAATGATTACACAGAACCATGTGGTTCTTGCATACTAATTAAAAAATATAAACTTTGACGATTTGAAGATTTTGGCACCGACATTTATGCTGTGGTGCGTGATTCATGATTCATACAATAATGTTCTTATTGGTAAATACTATAATATTGAAATTTTAAAATCCTTGACTCTTACATGGGGCACACTTTGAGTTTTGCACTTCTAGCTAATCGGAACTATTTGAATTTCGAATGTTATATTTTTTGAAACGTTGCAACCTTCTAAGTAATAAAAAAAAATTGGCGGGAAATTATCTGTCAATTGTTTTTTAATCATAAATCAAAGTTATAAGTACGCAACGAAAATTCGAATTAATACGAAAAGATTTTAGAGCGATGATTTTTTATGATTTTAAAAGTTCTTTCTCTCCGCAAGACTGTGCCGCTCATCTTCAAAATGCTTTTGGGAGAGAAGCACCTTGCTTGAGCACCGTGAGGCGATGTTTTGCTGAATTTGAGAGAGGTTAGGTTTCTTTACATGACGAATTTCGTGAAGGGCGGCCTACAACTGTCGTCAAAGAAAATAATGTGGCTACTTGTAAGCGTTTAATTGAACAAAACCCGCGGATTACCTACGAGACAATTCGAGGAGTATTGGGGATTGGTCTGAGCCAAATTCAGAAAATTTTATACGAAGAATTGAAAGTTCTGAAACTTTGTTGTCGTTGGATCCCTCATGAACTAACAGCAGAGCAGAAGCGGGCTCGCGTGGAATGGTGCTCACAGATGCTAATGAAGTACGACCACGAACATTCTAATGCTGTTTATGACATTGGCGCAGGAGACGAAACGTGGATTTATTGTTTTAAACACGAAAAAAAAGCAATTTTGTGAATGGGTGTTTGAAAATGAGAATCGGCCAATAAAAGTAAGGAAGCCGAGAAACGTTGGAAAAAAAATGATCGCATTTTTTACTCAGCTACGGGTCCCATCTGCACAATTCCACTTGAAGATCAAAAGAGTGTTACTGCCGAGTGGTATTCTAGCATTTGTTTACCCAGGGTGTTAAAATAAAGTTCGCGAAAGACGACCAAAAAGCCGCGTTCCCCACATCATGACAACGCTTCTTCACACACGGCCAGCAAATCATTTTTGGCGTTCGAAAAAGTACAACTCGTCACCCTTCCTGCACATAGCCCCGACCTAGCACCATGGTATTTCTGTATTTTCCCCAAAATAAAAAACCGTTTTTTTTTCTAAGGCAATTAAATTAGTGATGGGCAAAAAATGTTCTTGGTGTAAAACAATATTTTTTTTTGCCCCCAAGGGCTAATTACAGCATTTTAATTTTATACCTTACGAGGGTTTTCTTGTATTGAAATTTTTTTTAAATATTATTCTTTTATTGTTTTTTGGTTTGAGCTGACGCGGACGGTCTTGTTACCAATGTTCTAAATAAATAAAACTTACTAAAACCAAATGCATGTTGTTTACAAACAAATAAAAACTTCATATAGCCCGCCCATTCACTCTTTCTTTTTAACCGACTTCAAAAACGGAGGTGGTTCTCAATTCGTCGGTATAATCTGGTCCAGATCTGACAATGCATGCATCCAAGAGAAAGCAATAAAAGTCTTAAATTTGCTATACATACGTATTGCAAAGTGGATGATAAATTTACGAATAACTCTATATCGCGCCAATCGATTTCGATGATTCTTTTTTTATTGGAAAGGATATACTTCAAAGATAGTTTGGTGAGAGTTTGGTTAGGTTCTGGTTACGGAATCCATGACAAAGTAACGGAACACTGTCTGTAATCAAATAGCAAAGCCTTTACGTTCATTGCTGCATTGAAAAATTTAGTATATCTACACATATTTGGACAAATTGTTTGTTAGTGTTCTTCAAATTCACTAAAAATCATAAAATAAAAATTAAAAAAAAGAAACAAACAAATGCCTTCATAAACACTATTCCAACACAATAGATATAATGTGCACCTAAAAGTATAAAAATAATTGCGTATTTTAATACAATCTAATTAATAAATCTTATTCTAGTTACGATTATTGTAAGTTTTGGAGTCGGTGTCATTCAAGATAGGTTTTTTACTACATACATAGTTACAGGTGAGATGTGCTTGAGTCGTGAAGAGGCGAGAGGCGAGAGCGCGTCGTGGCGGGAGGACACCGATTCCAAAAATTACAATAATCGTAACAAGAATAACATTTATTAATGAGATTGTATTAAAATATGCATTTATTTTTATACTTTTTAATGCACATTATATCAATTGTTTTGGAATAGTGTTTTTGAAGGCGGTTTGTTTTTTGTTAAAAAATTTTGTATTGTGTAATACATTATAAATTCTGTTTTATAGTTAAAAGATAGGAAAACGTGTGTAATCGTAAGTATTTTATTATTATAATTTTTTTTATTTATTTATAAAGGCTTACCAACTAAATACAATTTATTAACTTATGCACTAAGAATTAAACAAATATAATAAAATAGTTTAAATGTACTTAAATTATAGGTAGGCACAACATTACTATAAGAAATACATGTGATATTTTAAAATCTATAAATTTTGGAGAGCAATATAAATTTGTTTTTTAAAATTAAGAAAGTTTGAAAAGAAGATATCAGTGTTTTCATCTATATTAAAAATACAATTATATAATTGTAACATTAGCTGTAGAGGAGAGTTTAAGCCATAATTACTGTGGTGGAATTTAATGTGCATTGGGGAAAAAGTACTAAGCCGACAATTGAAGGCAGGCACATGCAAACCGATTTGTGATAAAAGCGAAGGACAGTCCATATCATAGCTTAAAAGTTTATGTAAACATAGCAATTGTGAAGCATTTCTACGTATTCGCAGAGACCTCATTTGAAATGTATTTAATCTATTCTCATAGCTATCATTACGGATATATTTATTTGCAACAAAACTTAACTTTGAAAGAAACTTTTTTTGTACAGATTCTATTCGTGATATATATTTTTTGTGATATGGGCACCACACAGCTGAGCTATATTCTAGATTAGATCTGACAACAGAGTTGAAAAGTATCTTGAGTGGTAAAATACTTCAAAAATCTTTCGTATTACGGAAAATAAAACCTAGCATTTTAAAACTCTTACGAACAATGTGATCTATATGTTTGTTAAATCTTAGTTCACTATCTAATATAATGCCTAAATCTTTAAAATATTTTGTTTCAGCAATGAACACGTCATTTACCTTGTAACTAGTTTTAAGTTTAATATGTTTTCTGGAAAATTTTAAAAAGTTGCATTTGCCTTCGTTCAGTTCCATACTATTATTTTGACACCATAAGTAGATATAGTCGATATCATCTTGAAGCATTTTTTGGTCCTCAAAACATTTTACCGTCCTGTATAATTTTAGGTCATCTGCGTATAGTTCATATTCTGATTTTATTAATTTAGTGATATCATTTATGTATAAGGTAAATAATAAGGGGCCTAAGTGTGAGCCTTGTGGTACCTCGGATAGCTGGTAAAAATCCCGAGAATGATAACCACTAACCTTAACCACAAGTGGTCGAGAAGCCAAATAAGATGTTAACCATGTCAGTAATTCATCCGATATGCCATAGATGTCCCTAAGTTTCTTTATTAGTAGGAAATGGTCCACTTTATCGAATGCTTTACTGAAGTCGGTATAAATGACGTCAACTTCATGATTATTACTCATTTCATTTATAATTCTATTAGTGAAGTTTAACAAGTTTGACGTCGTAGATCTTTTTTTTATAAAGCCATGTTGTTTGTCAGATAAAAGGTGCTTAGTTTGCCAAAACAAGTGAGGATATAAAATTGATTCAAAGATCTTTGCAGGAGTTGATAAAATAGTTATCGGTCTATAATTAACAACATCACATTTATTACCTTTTTAAAAATAGGCACTATTATGCCTTTTTTCCATTCCCTCGGAAATAACCCGTTACTTATTGAGGCGTTATAGATGTAACTTAGTGGATATGACAATTCTTTAGCACAGTTCTTATAAAATATTGGAGGAATTTCATCGCATCCTGCACCTTTATTTTTATTGGGTGATTTTAACTTCAGTTCAACGTCCTTTACCGTAAAAAATTGCGTGTTTTGATTAGTGTTTGATTTATTTACTGACTCCGTGTTATTTGTATGAAGTGGCTTATTATAAACCGAAGAGAAAAAGTCCGCAAATAGATTACTAATTTCGAAACCTCCATTGGCTGAATTATGATGTAACTGCATCGTGGATGGAATGGTACTAGTGTTGTTACGTTTAGATTTGATATATGTCCAGAAAGATTTAGGGTTGCTTTTAATGTTTTCTTGTATTTTTTCAATATAGCCCGAATAAGATTTATCTATAATTTTACGTGTTCCTTCTTTTAAAATATTGTATTGTATTTTGTCCATTTCATTATTATATTTTTTATAACGTATTCGATATTTTTCTTTTTCATTCAATACTTGTATAAGTTTATTATTAAACCAAGGAGGGTAATTATTATTTCGTTTGTATTTTTTAGGAATATGTTGTTTAATCAGGTCTTTTAAAATTGTGTAGTATTCGAAAACCATGTCATCGACATCTTGACATGTACCTAAAATATCTGACCAATTAATTGAAGATAGTGTCTGTTTTATCGCTTCGTAATTACCATTATAAAAATTAAATATCTTGTTTACTGGTTTTCTTTTAAATAACTGTAACGCATAAAGTTCAAAGAGATATTTAAAGGTGGATGATATTTATCGGTACTCGCGATAGGTTCCTAAGATTCACAGACTGTCACATCCTCCATATTTGATAGTACTAAGTCCAATATTCTGTTTTTGCAATTGATCACAGCGTTAAATTGCATGCTATTACAAAGAGCCATAAAATCTATAAATGAGATGCCTATGGAACTATCAGGAGCCGTAGGTGTTAAAAACTTATTATTATATTCTCTTGTCGAAATAATATTACTCATATTAAAATCCCCCAGTATAAGATGGTTCCCCGAGTCATTAACTATATTTGAGGCGTTTGTCATGAACGATTCAAGTATCACTGTATTTATTGGAGGTGGTATATAAACAGCACATAGTTTTATGTTTTGAGATCGACCTTTAAATTTAGAGTACTCTAGCTCCACCCACAAATCTTCGGCTTTGCTTTCGAATTTTGGAACCCTGTGCGATTTCATAGATTTATGCACGGCGATCAAAACACCGCCCCCCTCCTTGTGGCCAAACAATGGATTGGACTGTCTATCCCTTCTATAGACTTCGTAGCGGTTATCAAAAATCTCTCCATCTAATATGTTATCATTGAGCCAGGTTTCAACCAGCACAATAATCTTGTAATTTTGTGTTAAAACATTTTTATTAATATAGTCGAGCTTAGTTCTCATTCCCCTAATATTTTGGTAATATAGCATATTCTCATAGCTATTGAGTTCATTATTAGTTTGTTTAGAATAACTCATAAAAAGAATAAGATGGAACACAAAAAATAGAGAAAAATTAAAATAATTAAAATCTGAATACTATAATATATGAGTTCTATTATAGTTATTGTTGCTTAAATAATTGATGTAGATGTTCAGAGCTCAGTATGTTCTTAGCAGGACTTGTCTCCTCTTTTCTAACAAAAATTTTGCCACTTCTTACCCAAACAAACTTATAGCCGTTAGTTTTGGCTAATTTACGTGTTTCAGCATGCAATGATTTGTTCGCGGGGGTTAAGTGTTCATTAACATAAACTGGAACTGAAGAGCCCGTGATTCCAAGGAGTGATGAGGAAAGCTTATTATCCTTGTGCGATTTATTATAGTTTATGATAGCTGCAAGAAAATTATCACGTACTAACTTGTTCGAAAATTGGCAGACTAAATTTCTCGGTCTCTTTGATTCCCGATTAATTTTAGCGACCCTTGTGGTGAATATAATATCCTGCGGTGATGGAAGACTAAAACCGACCACGTTACAAATTTCTTTAATAATTTTATTTGTATCCTCGTTCCGGTGTTCTGGAATTCCAACTATTTCAACGTTACTTTGCCTAGCAAACTGTTCCATAGAAGAAAGTCTCTGTTGCAAGTCGTTCACTGTCACATTCAGAATTTCTTTTTCTGTACACAAGGTACTGATCTCCTTCGTTTTATTACTGACGATTTCCAATAATTCCTTGTACTGAATATTGAGCAAAGTATTGGAATCTTCTAAAAGTTGGAGTTGCTCCTTTAATGGTTGCAATTCAGAGGCCAGAACTTCGCGAATTATATTTTGTAGTTCCTTTCTGATAGCAGTGACAATTTTGTCTTCGATTTTGCTAATTATATTAGGTGGGATATAAGTATCCGAAGACGTTGGTGGTATATTTTGCGGCGTTTTAGAGTAAGGCGAACAACTGGGACAAGTCCACTGAGATCTCGGTCGTGAATCACTGCTATATCCGACACATTCCATGTGTCAATGTTTACTACATCTCAAGCATTTCAGTCTTTTTTGCGTAACCAAAATAGATATGAAGCACTTAGGACATTCCTGGGGCATTATAAAAAAAAAAGATATCAAACAAAAGAAAAAAAAAACAAAAACCAATAATCGAAAGCTTCGAGGTGACTCGATCTCCGGCCCCCGAAGGTTATCTTTGAAGTTGACACCGTTCGACTACGTAGTCGATACAAGCTAGTTTGAAATTTATAGTCGTATGATGCCTTTACAACGTAGTAAACGAGTTGTGCGTCTTCTTTTAATGTTTTTTGACGGTGAATCTAAAAGATTCACCGTCAAAAAATCTCACAATTGTTCACTTCAAATTTTTTAAAATCCGTCCAAATTAATAGATACACACAAAAATTATTTATTCGTATTACTTTAAGGTACTATTTTAAACAAAAACACTAATAATAATGATAAAATATCCACTTTTAACTATTAAACTGAATTAAAAAGACCAGAGCTATCTTCACACGTTTCGTTCACTTCACATTCCTTCATATTATATAAGTATATTAAGTTTTATCGTTGCTTGTTTGTTTGAATTTATGTCAATATATATTTCAATAGAATTATAGAAATGCGATTTATTTTAGCAAAGATGTTGCGATGATTGAGCTAGAAAAATTGTCAGAAATTTTTGGTAGGTACAAGTTTCTTGCCTCCGATCACGCTTGTACTGCTCATGCTAGAAACCATATTAGAGCCGCTTGGCAGGAACTTACCACTATTTTCAATATTGAGGGCAATGGCTGCATTAATAGCTTAAACAGATGATCGGAATTGGTACGGCCGAACCATCGGACGCGGTCTGGTACCGGACCATATTGGATGGTATGTCGCATTATCCATCGCACAATATTAATATTATTACCGTTAGCCGGAGTATGAACGCCGAATCATATGGTGGGAGGCAGCAACCGGACCGTCCCATGGTCCGGCCGTACCAAAACCGATCATGTTTTTAGGTTAAAAGAGCTGGTAGCAATGGGCTAAAGTCTGTTGACTTTATAAAGGTTATACTATATACATGGTACCTAAGTTTATATTTCCTAGCACTTCATTTCAGTGGAACGATAAAAAATTTGCCATCAAAAAAAGGTCAGTCAGCAAAACAAAGCCAGGCGTCGTATTGGTGGTGGTGCAGCGGAGGAACTAATTAATTTAACTAACATCCATAAAAGAGAAATAGTTTGAAATAATTTCGGCATCCCGAGAAATTGTTCTTTCACTACGCTTTAATAATATATACAATAAGTACATTTCACGAGCAGTAATTTTAAACAAAAATGTACTAACTAATATTCAACTAGCATCTAACATTACATCAGTTTGTTTATATTTTGACCGAATAGTCTACAAAATAGTAGCTTTTTATTTATACAAGTAAAGTCGAGGCTATGGGCGAGGCTGTCGAAAAAAGATTTTTTTTTAATCATAATCAAAAGCTGTATTATAGCTGTCAAAACTGTAATCAATACTCAATAGAATAGTGCCATAGAATAGTAAAAATAGTATCATTAGAAAATGAGAGAGAGGCATTTAATTTTAAAATGTGCAATAAAATCGCAGGAACATTTCAAATAACGAGTTGGTTATAATAAAAACTCGTAGCTCCTCCCTCGGCAACGAGGGATGTAATTTTTGCCGGCGCGGCTTCTTAATTGTGCAACTCTCAAACGTATCACTTAGTTGGCTTTTATTGTACAACTTCATAATGTTACCCACAATATTTTATATTTTGAATTAGACAACTATCATTGGTTAGTAGGTTTAGTATATCAAATATTTTATGTTTATAATAAACTTGGCCAAAACAGGACAGTACATAATAATATTACCAAATCTAATACCAATAACAAGTATTGCAATTAGAAATGTTAGACTATAATATCTAATGTTTCAAGATAATATGGAAATATATAAGTTAAAAATAAATTCTAAGGATTAATTATTGTTGACAAGATAAATATTATTTCTAAGATTTTGCGTTGTGAGACGAACTTCTTAGTATCGCATGGATTCACTGTGGGGATGTCGAGTCCAGAGTGTGACTTATATTATTTGGGTGAAGGTTTACGGGGCGGGGTATACGAGTAATAAGTGGCACAGTGTCAATATTATCACGATGTCCTGATATAACAAAGGCAGTGATATAATGTAAATTATCACTGATTAATTGGAAGTCTTGAAAGCCGTGATGTATAGGACAAGGAAACGTAAAGGAAAGGATTATATGGCTCAGTATCACGTCAACGAATTTCAGCGTTAGGCTGAAGCAAACTATATCATAATATTACCAGTAACTTAGAAGCAGTAGCAAATTAAAAGTTGAAGACAGCTTCATTTCAATAATTATTGTATTTAATTTTTATTTTTGTTTAATTTTACAAATTTTTAAACGTCCGGATTGGAGATTTCATATCAGTCCCAAACATATATTTTTTTTAAATATCCCAGCCAACTCATTGCATATTCCATATAATAAGGATTTTTTTTCGGATAATGTGAGCATAGTTGCTTTTTATATAAAACTATTGAAATCGTTGGACTTGTTTATCTGTGTAGGCAGCTTTTGAGTTTTATAGTATGTAGAGCACGATGCTATCTCAGGGGATTCAGATAAGCTTCTTTTTTATTTTGAGTTTTTTTGTAATGCTGGATGTTGGTCTCTAAAGTCTTTTAAGAATAACCACTTTATCATAATTTATCATAGCTTTTTTGCCTTGGTCTCTTAATATCGCTACATCTTTTTGGAGTTCTTTTCGCTTATTGAACGATGACGAGTTCTCTAACTTATTTTTGTTTTTAGGTTTTGTATTTTCATCCCCATAGTAAGTAAGATCTGACTTTTTTTTTATTCCAAGCCTTCGCACGGATTGTAGTGCTTTTCGCAATTTTTCAGTTTGTTATTTATGATATCTGAACCATATAAACTTTTTTCTCCGACTCTTGATAGCTTTTTCTCACTGTTTAACTCCGAAAAACAGACCGTTTTTGATTTCGGAATTCTTAAATTACTCGTTTATATTAATTGTGATGGTGCATTTAATGTCTTCCTACATGGCTAGCAAATCCACTTTTTTTTCTTATTTCCTTTTTTTTATTTATTTCAGATACAAAATTACATACCGATATATATAGAGAATTCTGCCAAACTGCGCAGCAGTTTGTCGACAGTAATTCTCGTGTTTGCATATTATAAATAAATAAAATAAAATAAAAAGCCTTTTATTTCTCGCATTATAAAAACTAAAAAATTACAGACATATTTTCTTAGATTATTTAAAACATTAAGAGTTTTGGTAGTATAGTAATGTGTATAATCTTAGTTAAATTACTTGAAAATATAAATTATATAATATAATATTTACAAATGTACCTATGTATGTAATGTGAGGGTGAAGGCCTCCTCCAGACTTTTCCATCTTTGGCAACTGTCTTCCAATTTTTATCAGCTATTTTTATAATATCGTTATCCCAGCGAGTTACTGGTCTACCTTTCATTCTAACACCAGCAGGGCCCCGCCACAACGTCAGTCTTGAAGTCCATTGGTCATCGTTCATCCTGGCTACATGGCCAGCCCAGCACCATTTTAACAATTGTGAGAAATTAAGCGCATCTGTGACTTTAGTCTTTCCCCGTATGATATTGTGTGGGATTTTTTGTATTTTTCTCACATTTGTCATACTTCTCTCCATACTTCGTTGGCAGGATCTGATTTTGTTCTTTACGCGTAGCGTGTATTTCCACGTTTGGCAGCCGTATGTGATAGAGGGGAGCAGGCGTGTATCCATTAGTTTTTTCTTTAAATGAATAGGCATGCGCCTGAAATTCTTCTTTCAATTTCTAAGTCATTGTTTTGTTTTCCAAAGGAAACTTGTTTGCCTAGGTATATGTAACTATCTACGTATTCTAATGGTTTCTGGTCGAGATATATGGGGTGTTCTATACTGTTGGACATAATTTTTGTTTTATTTAAATTCATGTCCAAACCCACTTCGTAGCTATTAGTTCTCAGTGAGTGTATCATTGATTCCATCTCTTTAGCACTTTCGGATAGTAGAATAATATCGTCGGCAAATCTTAGATGGTTGATAAAATTGCCGTTGATGTTCAGCCCTGTTCTATCCCAATTAAGTTTCTTGAAGACCATCTCTAGTACCGCTATAAAAAATTTCGGAGATAGTGGGTCGACTTGCCTTACACCTCTCTTTATGGGTATCGGTGGTCTTATCGTCTCTAGTTTGACTCTACTTGTGCAGTTGTTGTAGAAATACTTTATAATATCTATATATTTGTGTTCAACGTGTTGTGAGCTTAAGACGGTCCATATTGAAGAGTGTCGGATTGTATCGAAGGCTTTCTGGTAATCAATGAACACTACATAGAGTCGTTTCTGATATTCATTATACTTCTCGATAATTTGTTCAATTGCGTGGATATGATCTATTGTAGAATATCCACGTCTAAAATCATCTTGCTCTATTGGTTGGTGTTCCTCGATATTCTTGCTAATGCACTTTTCAATTATTGATGAAAAAAGTTTGTAAATTATGGGCAGCAGGCTACTAGGCGATAATTTCCTATGTCAGTGGGATCGCCTTTTTTGTACAGTAGGATCATGTTCGGCTCTGACCATTGAAAGGGTGTGATGCCTGACTCTAATATAGATTTAAAGAGCTGCATCAGAGGACGTACGAGATATTTACACCATTTTACCTATTTTTATCGTCTCATTAGTAATTCCATCGGGCCCTGGGCATTTTTCTGTTTTCAGTTTTTTTATTCCTTCTATTATTTCTTGCTCAACCATCATTTTTATCTGTGAGACGTCTTCTGCAGGTATTTTTGTACTGGTGCTGACAAATATATTTGTAGAGTTTTGAGCTATAAAAACACACAGTGTTTTGTAGAAATTTGTTGCGGTTTTCATAATATCGGTCCTGTTATGTGATAAATTATTTGTTTCTTTTAGTTGTTCAATCCATATCTTGTGGGTATTCTGCTTCTTGTATGCTTTTTTCATGCTGCCAGTAGTGCTTATGTGTTTTTTTGTGGTTTTTGTTCGATGAAGCATGTAGTCTCTCTTTATCTTTTTACTTATGAGTTTATAGCTTTATGTTTTTACTTGTGAGATTTTAGCTCAGTTTTCATAGCTCTTGTTTTTGGTTTAGTTTCATGCAGTTGTTTTCTCCGATCCATGAGATTTCTGGTATAGGCTGATATTACACTAGGTTTAGTGGTGTGTTGTTCGACATTTTGTGCGATATGTATACTTCTTTCTATGCATCGAATTTTACTGTCGTAGTTAGCTTGTATGGTGGCATCCACTTTATGTTGAAGTTGGTCTTCGTGCTTTTCTAAAGATAGTTTATATGCTGATATTTTTGTCTCGTTTTTCAATGATTTTCTTAAACGGTTTGTGCATTTTATACGGCTTTTCTTAATATTTCGTAGTATAAAAGATGCCCTTACAAGCACAGGCTTGTAAGGGCATCTTTATTTGTAAGGGCATTTATCAATTTTACCGACCCTGTGGTCGGTGGGAAAATTCACATTTAAGACTTGCACATTAAGAACATTTTTATCTAGATTGATTAATATGAAGTCGATTACATTCCTCATATTTCCGTCTGGGGATATCCAGGTCCATCTTTGGTTTTTAGGTTTTTTGAAGAATGTTTTTATAATACTCGTACTTAATTTGTTTTTGAATGCAAAATCAATCAGGCGTTCACCTCTGGTATTTCTCAAGCCATATCCATGATTTTTCATTATCAAGTTTTCTTCTAGTCTAGGATGCCCAATTTTTGAGTTAAAGTCACCCATGACTATTATGTTCTTACCTGAGATTCTTAAAGTTTCATTAATGGTATTATAGAATAATTCCATCTCATCTTCACTTGAAGCCTCTGTGGGTGCATAGACTTGCAGTATATCTAGTTGATATCCATTTATATTTAGTTTTAGGAGAGCTACTCGTTCTGATAATCCGTTAAAACTGACGATGTTTCTTAATGATGAAGCCGACGCCATATAATCCTCGTGTTTGCCCTGTATAACAAAATATGAAATTGTCGTATTCCTTGATTGATGTGCCGACACGATGGATCTCAAAAAGGCCGATTACATCATATGTTGTAGTTTCCAATGAGTCTATCAGCTCTATTAATCTGTGAGTTGTTGATAGAGTTCTCACATTTAATGTTACCACCTGGAATAAATCGGTTTTAGTGTGTTTGTTCCCGGTAGGTTTTTCTGGAGGGTTTTGGTCGAGTTCTCCCTCGGTGACCAACCGTAGTGGGAGATTAGGGGTTGGAGGGGCCGTTGGTAATTGTTATTTCTTGTTCTTGTTGCTTAGCGTGTTGTTTTCTATGTTTACAGACTGATCATGAGAGTTTACGGCGGGTATATGGTTGAGCTTTTGTTTTTGTATGATAAAATCTTTCATATTTGATGTCTTGTTCTTTTTATGAGATTGCTTTTTGATCTTGTTTTTCTATTAGGTTTTTTGTACGTAATTACTCCGGTGATTCAGACAAGTTTCTTTTATTTGTGTGACTACGAGGAAGTTCCATTTATCAAACCAATAATATGTTTTTGTGTGTGACATTTTAATAGTCCCTACCAATATTTCTTAAGTATATTTAATATGGACATTGTGCTATGTAAAACTTTCGCAATTAGTTGTTTTCCTGATTGTTTATTTTACAATTCGACAATTGTGACGCTATATGGGTAGTTGCACCCATTGCATGGTACGCATACATATTTTAGGTACCACAAGCTTGTTTTTGTTATATAGCCGAGTTGAGTAGGTATGCACACTCTTTACTACAAATTTAGTTATATCTCGATATTTTTCGATTACCGTTAATAATTTTACCTTTCTATTGGATAAATTGGAATATTAATAATATTCAAATTTTAAACAAGCGTTCATTATTCCCGATAAGTTTGTTTTTTTTTTATATTTCTGTTTACTAAAAGCTTTAATGTTCTCATTTGCAAAGCTTTGATTTTATTTTTATTCGTAGTAAAAGTAAGTCGATAGCTACTCAAACCGTAACTCATTGTTGCCCCGGCCAAGGAGTGATACAGGCTGTATTGATGCCAACGTACCACCGAGTTCTATGGAATGCTATGTTTACTGGGGCTTGCAGATATTTTATAATGGAATTATTGCACGTATTGAGATGACTAAAAAATGTATAACATTTTTGGTTATTCTATTTATAACTTTCTATTTGAACTTAGTTTTCGTAAGATCACCCGTTTCTAATTTTAAGTAGGCAATCACGTAAGGCCTGAAATCATAAATCAACACATTACCTTTTTATAACCATAAACGCAACGGTCGAAGGAACGCGTGTGGTTACTAATTTAACGTTTTACTAATTTAATAATCAAAGTTATCCTAAGTGTTTAAAAGTGATTTAAAGTGTTTAAAAGTTTATTAAATATGAATGACAAAATTGAAATTATGTTGAACAAGCTAGAAAAGCTTGAAAAAAATTTCGAAGAATTTGTAGGTGGCAAAAAACTCTCAAATATAGAAAACGAAAATATCGTATTGAAATCGGAAGTGGAGAAGTTAAAATTTATTATTAATCGGGACATAAATAGCAAGAAACTCGTCGTTTATGGATTCCCCGAACGCATAAACCATCGGTATGATAAACAAAGTCTGTTCGATGACATTGGATACTACATTTACGAGACATATGGGGTGGACATACATGGCTACGTAGAAGATATGTATAGAATAGGAAAATACACACATACCCGTCCAATAGTTGTAGAACTTATCAGCAAAAGGATGGTAAAGCACCTTCTCCAAACATCTCAAAATATTCGTTACCACTATAAAAGGAAACCGTTCGAATCTCGCGGACACTGAGGCGGCCCCGACACCTCAATCTAAATTGCACAATTCAACAAATACACCACAACCTATAATCAACACTTCAACAGACTTAGAACACAGCACTTCATCGCAAGAGAACGTACAGCATATTAATATAAACAATAAGAAATGCAATATTACCGATGGCGTGAAATCTAAATCTACCTTCAATAAATCGCCGGGCGAGCATTCAACTCGACGTCGTCCCGCTACAAATATAGGTGAAAATATAAGTAATGTACAACGCCGAACTGATCGTGAATTAAGAAATGAGCGTAAAATGGTAAATAAATATAACTTTCGGACCTAGTTCAGACATGAACACACAAAATATTACAAACAGATCGTCAAAACAGTTAAATATCTTTTATCAAAATATGCAAAGCATCTGCAATAAAATACATCTACTTGACCATTTAACTGTTGAATTACCTAATCTACAAGTTATGTGTATCTCGGAAACCTGGTTATCTATAGAAAAACAAAAAACATTACACATAAATAATTATATCATGGCAGCTTCCTTCTGTCGTATACATCATGATGGCGGCGGTGTTTGCATATTTGTTAAAAATAATTTAGAATATTTAGAACGTGTTGATATGTCAGTTATCTCTAACGAAATGGTATTCGAAGTATGTGCAATAGAGATACCTAAAAATAATCTACTACTGATTAATCTGTACTGGCCTAATAGTAGTAGAGAAGTAGAATTGTTTTACAACTTATTAGAAAATCTCCTCATTAACATTAATAAAAAAGAAATGAATAAAAACATTATTATTATGGGAGACATGAATGTTGATTTTCTAGATGCAAAGGAAAAAAGCAGACTCAATAACCTCTTGTTGTGTTATAACTTCCATCAAAAAGTCTCAAAGCCTACTAGAATAACTCCTACAACGAAAAGGTGCATAGACCTAATTTTTACAAATTTCTATCTAGAAGGCTCAAAAATTGAAGTATATGATTTTGGATTATCAGATCACAAGGGCATCATTTCCACATTACCTTTTACCTTCCACAATAAACAGTCTTTCATTAAATTAAAACGTAAATTTAATGACTTTAATATAAATAAATTTAAAAACGAACTCGCGAATTCAACTGGGATGATCAACTTAAGCCTAACAATAACGTTAACGAAAACTATAAGATATTTCTAAATATAATTGTTACTGCCCTGAATAAATGCATACCTAAATTACTAACAAAATTTACTCTAAACCAAAATAAACCTTATTTAACACTAGGAATTAAAAAATCATGTCAAAATAAAAGATTATTAAAACGCCTTGTATCACAAACCAAAAATAAAGTATTAACAAATTTTTATAAGAGATATTGCAAAGTTTTAAAAAGTTGTATAAATAAATCTAAGAAAATTATAAATATCCGTAAATTCAGCTCAGCTGATAATAAAACACGATCCATGTGGAAAATAATAAAAAATGAAACAAATAAAAGTACTATAAGAATAAAGCAAAACATAAGTCTTGAATCTTCAGAGAATAATATTATAGTAGATCCGAAAATTATTGCTAATACATTTAATAGTTTCTATTTATCCATCTCATCAAGCCCTAAAGTAAAAAACGACAATATAGCTATAAATTCTAATAAATTAATTAATTCGTTATTTCTAAATTCGTTTGAACCCAAAGACATCTTTAACATAATAAAAAATCTTAAGAATAAAAACTCTTTCGGAATAGATGAAATCCCCCCTTTTTTAATAAAAAAATGTGCTGATATTTTAACCTACCCCTACACTAAACTTATTAATCAATCATTCTGTGAAGGATTATTTCCGGACGATCTAAAGATATCCATAATAAAACCGGTATATAAGAAAGGAAACACATCTGATGTAAATAATTACCGACCTATTGCCCTTCTACCTACATCAGCGAAGATATTTGAAACTGCAATAGCTATACGCCTAAGTAGTTTTCTGGAAAAATATTATATCCTAAATGAAAGCCAACATGGTTTCAGGAAAAACCATTCCACAACTTTAGCGATATACAAATACATACAAAAAATATTTGATTCACTTAATAATAAAAAATATTCAGTTGGCCTACTGCTTGACATGAGCAAAGCATACGATAGAGTCTCTTATGATATCTTACTAGAAAAATTATTTCTCTCAGGAATTCGAGGAATTGCCCATAAATGGTTCAAATCTTACCTTAATAATCGTTTTCAATATGTGGAAATAGAAAATACTAACTTCGAGACTGGAAAGATAGACCACATAAGATCTAATAAAGCTCACTTATCAGGATCTATTCCACAGGGCAGTGTGTTGGGTTGTATATTGTTTCTCATATACATAAATGATCTTCCTAACTTAATAGACGATGATTGTACTCTTTTTGCTGATGACATTTCTATTTTGATCCCATGCTCTAATTTAAAACAACTAGAAGAAAAATTAAATATTACAATGGACAAAATCTTTTATTGGCTAAATAATAATAATCTTGAACTTAATATTAATAAAACTAAAATTATACCTTTTAAACCTTATCAAAAATCCCCCTTAAATATATCTTATTCTTACAAAAATTCACAACTTGAAACAGTTGACACAGCTACACTACTGGGAATTGATTTAGACTCACACTTGACATGGAAGCCATATCTACAGAAATTAAAAAGCAAAATGTCATCTTTTACTTATGCTCTTTACCAACTAAAACGCGTAACAGATTTCAAATCTGCCATTGCTGCTTATTATGCATATGCACATTCTAGATTATCATATGGAATATTAATATGGGGAAACTGTAGTGAAATAAAAGATATATTTATTCAACAGAAAAAATGTATCAGAATTTTAGAAAATATTCAGCAGATGGATTCATGTAGACCATATTTTATTAAACACAAAATTTTAACCCTTACTTCAATTTACATCCTAGAAGCATGTAAATTTGTTAAAAAACATTCGGACTTATACTCAACACTACCAAATAACAAGCGAAATAATAGAAATTTAAACAAATTAAAAATTCCCCAAACAAGTATGTCATTAGTGTCATCGAGCCCTCACCACATGGCAATAAAAATTTATAATCACATCCCAAACGAGATTAAAAATAAAGAGAAGCCTTCTCTATTTAAAAGACATCTTAAAAATTTTTTAGTTTCAAAATGCTTCTACGATTTACCCGAATTTTTTAATAACAAGTGTGAGAATTAGTTACAATATAGTATAAGAATGTAAAAAATGTATATGACTTCTTTTTTTTTTTTATATATGACGTTGCTGTGCCCTTGCAGGGCGTCACATATTGTCTACCTATTAATGTACCAACCATCCTACTGTAAAATGTGACTTGCAATAAAATATTTTGATTTGATTTGATTTGAAATGTTACTTTGTTATTATTAACAACCTTGGTAGCTTCAAAAAAAGCGCGTACTAGGTGTACGCGCCTGAAAAACCGGCAACGCTCCTGTGAGTGCTCTGGTGTTGTAAGAGAATGTGGGCGGCGTTAATCGCTTAACACCAGGTGACCCGTTCACTCGCTTGTCCTCTTTTTCCATAAAAAAAATTCCCAACCCCAGAACCATAGACAGACTGTCATGGCCCAAGAAGATTAGGAGTGCTGACCCCACATGAAGTGCAAAGAAGAAGAGAACTCACCTTTTCTGCTGATTTTGTTTTGCTCTCACTGCCAAATTTGGTAAGAACCTGCAGCATTCCCAGAAAGATTTTGCTTTCTTTTGCATTGCCGATAGTTAACTGTGGGTAGGGTGATCTGTCTTTACAGTTGCAACTACTAATCTTACTTAGATTATCAACTTTAAGAGAAGAACAATTAAATGTAAAATTTTAATAACACGTTACTCGTCCCCTCGTTATCAGTAAGAGAGAATATTCCGCGAGGGGTAGATGTACTGTGTGGGGACGGAACATTAAAATATAGAGAGGGTTGTGTGAATGAGCGGCGCAGTGCCCGGTTCGTTACGGAGACTCACGCTGGTAGCAAATTAAAGTTTTGATTTAAGATTGTCTCTGAGATAGTTTCGTTTTGTCCTACTTGGACATATTTAATGTGTAAGACATTAATTAATGACTGCTTGATCGGCTTATATATTGTTACATTTTAATATATTATCTGTCAACATACACACTTATATCTCCATATCTAAAAATGTAATCAAATAATAAAAGGTGTCAAAACATCGGTACAAGTGTATCAAGATATAATTTTTGAAAAAGTAGTGAAGCCCCTTAACAACACAATATTCAACCAAGAATGGTCCATCCAGCAAGATTCGGCGCTAGGTCATAAAGTTCGGTCTACGCAGTCTTGGTTGGAAACGAACGTTTTGGAATTAATCAGAGCTGAAGACTGGCCGTCCGCGTCGTCTAGTCCTGATCTTAATACGCTGTATTATGATTTATGGTCAGTTTTAAAGAGTACGGCTTGCTCTAAACGCCATTATAATTTGGAATAGATCTGAAGGGAAGTTTTCTACGTGATGATTGAACGCTCTCACTGCCTCTTCGGAATTGGTAAAAGTGAAACCTCTCATCAAATCTATGATTTTGGGGAAAATACAGAAATCACAGGGTGCTAGGTCGGGGCTATGTGCGGATGGGTGACGAATTGTACTCTTTCGAAAGATAAAAATGACTTAGTTTTGTTGGCCGTGTGTGAAGGACCGTTGTTACTATGTAGGAGAACGCAGCTTTGTGGTCGTCTTTCGTAAACTTTTTTAACACTGGGTAAACAAATGGTAGAATACCACTCGGCATTACACTCTTTTGGTTTTTGAAAAATGCATTCACAAAAGATAATTGATGGAATTTTGCCTCAAATTTAATTTAATTATTACTGATTAGTATGGATTCCAGAAAGAGAAGTCTACGACTCAGGCAATGTTTTCACTACTGCAGAATATCTTATCTAATCTCAACAAGAGAAACTGGACTATTGGGCTATTTTTTGATCTTTCAAAGGCTTTCGACAGAGTATCTGATCCTATATAACAAGATACAAATGTGTCATCTTTGCAGACGATATTTCCATAGTTGTGGCTTTTGACAAAAATGCCTCCGTAAGTGATCATGAAACTGACATAAACACGACGATGGATTTTAATTAGTCAATGGATTAGACATAATAACCTTAAGATAAATCTGGCAAAGACAAATTATGTTCAATTTAATGCAACTAAACGCGAAACTCCAATTCTAAATGTTAGTTTTAATACCACCACTGTTAACACAGCAAAACAAACAAAGTTTTTGGGATTGCTCCTGCATGACACCCTTAGATGGGAATCACATATTTCTAACGTTTGTAGCAAGATCAACAAATTCGTTTATGCTCTTCGGCAAATAAAAATGTTACTTGTTTACAAACAACATTATTAGCTTATCACGCTTACGTTGAATCTGTTTTACGTTACGGACTGTTCTTGTGGGGTAATTCAATGATATTTAAAAGTATAGATAGGTTACCTAGACAACATTCGGTGTTTGTAAATGATTCACAAGCGCACACATGAATAATTTAACATTGCAATGGCACACTACATAATATTACACGTCAAAGAAGGATAGTAAATGCAATTATCGCAAGTGAAAAGGAGATAAATCTAATTTGCTAATTGCTTCGTATTTGCATAGCAAAAACACAGAATCATTCACCAAATATGAGTTTTTACCATACACCGTGATTTATGCCTAAATTAGGATTAATTAATGAGTTCATGTAGTAATAGTTATAAAGTAGTAAAACTACATATTTTAAATAAGGTAAATTAGGTGTTATTGATTTAAAAAAAAATATATTGATTATAATATATAGCCATATTAATGATATAAATTATTTGTACATAAAATTATATAAAACATACAGACATATCAAAACAAAACCGAAATGTATTAACAGTAAGGGTTCCATTTTTATAATATTACTAACGACTTCTCCCAAAAAGTTGTAAGTTTACAATTATTATTTCTTGTACATTATATTTTTTATGAATGTATTTTTGTTGAGGGTTTATTACAATAAGATAATGGGAGACACAAAAAATGATCCATTGATTCTTCTGCAGTTAGCAGGGGATATACTGAAAGGGCAGTGTTACTGAAAAAACTCCTACGCAAGCAGATAGCACTTACTGTCTACGTCCGCTACCTACCCTAAAACTTGTTTTTGTAGTTTGATAGTTCAGCTTTACGCACTTGTTCATTAAAAATATTAAAATTCGTATTACATTCACTGCAACAACTCCTTTTTTTTCATCATTTCCTAAATTGTCCTAAAATATACTACCTCGATCATCCCGTAGCAGACAGGGTAGTTGTGGTATATTCGGAGTATTATTGTATTGTTCCAAATGTGTCGTTGTCGATTTTGCGAGTAGACCTCCTGGTACGTTACATACATTCCAAGATTAAGTACTAATAAAATATCAAATAGCCTGCTATTACTAATCTCATTCTATACCACCTTTATTATATGACTTTGAAAGCCAGAACTTATTATAATAATCATAATATTATTTAAGAAAGACGCTCACTAACTAACAAGAAAACTCAAGTTCCGCAATCAAGCGGTTACGAACGTTATGTATTCTGCCTACAATTTCACTTCTGGTTGATTAATCTATGACACATACTATTTGTCCTTGTCGCGCTGCAGTTGACATCATAATCTCTATCTTGCTCGAACCACCACGTTAATAATTCGAGATTTATTTGTAAATAATAAATAAAATCGTGATAAAATACAAATACGACCTTCTTCTATATTATTTCGTATAGTATGAAATACCTTCACTCTTATGTTTCTTGCAAACATAGTTTTTTACATTTTCTTAACACACAGGTTAGCATTTTAGATTATTATTGTCACGCCACGAAATCGTTCCGCTTAGCTCGCTGCTATAGGCCGACTAAATGAAATTACAACAATTGTCTGAATTTGTCTGCAACATTTTGCGCGCGTGCGATATCTACCTCTTTATTGTATATAATATCATTGGGGTAATTGTACAAATATTTCTAGGGCTTTTATATCGCAAAAAAAAATGTGTGAGAGCTATTTGCAACGTGCCACCTGATGAGTCTTGCAGACCTCTGATTGGAAAACTTGGACTATTACCACTTGATTGTCTATATATATTCTATGAACTGTGTGTATTTGTGAAATTCAATAGTGATTTATTCAAGAATGTTTGTGACAATAACCCTCAAAGAAAGCGCCGGGATCCAAACAGAATAATTTTCGATGAAATCCCACACATTTAAAATTATTAAATAAAAGACTTTTTAAGAAAAAACTTAAACACTGGTTAAGTGAGCGACTATTTTATACGACAAATGAATTTCTGAACGCGAGTAATGTGATAACATAAAATGTGAAACTTTTTGTTAATATTTAATTAGACAATACTTATTATTATTATGTTAGTCTGTTATTATTTTATTATTATGTGAGTCTGTAATTCTGCATTATTTTTTATTATTATGATAATTAATATTTATTGTTACTGACATGTAGACATATATCATCTAATCTTGTTATGTGTTATTTACCTTATACTATTTACTGTATTAAATTAATTTGCATGCCTAGTTAAGCCTGGCGCAACATGTAACTGTATGATTATACCATCGTAACATACCATGTTTATACGTAAATAAATAATTTGATTGATTGATTTGATCTTCAAGTGGAATTGTGCAGATGCGACCCGTAGCTGAGAAAAACATGCGAAAATTTCTTTATCAACGTTTCTCGCCTGCCTCACTTTTGTTGGCCTGTTCTCATTTTCAAACACCCATTCACAAGATTGCTGTTTTTTTTTCGGGCTCAAGACAATAAATCCACGTTTCGTCTCCTGTGACAATGTCATACACAGCATTAGAATGTCCGTGGTCGTACTTAATAATAACTTTATTTCCCAAACATTACAATAATAAATAAACGTATTACAAGTTACAAATGTTTCTAAATTATATTATTAATTATTTACATATAATACAGGGAGCAAACACAGCCAAACTAGTATGAACTGTGTTTCAGCTGTCAGTGACTTCACGGTACCAGACATAATTACCTACGTAGTCAAATCAAATTATCAAAATCAGATGGAATAAAATAAAAATACTGTCTAAATAGAAAAGTGAGATTAAAATTAAAATAAAATAAAAGTATAACTTCTAAGAATGTGTGTGTGTGTATAAGAATAGAATAGGGTGTGATAGTGTTTAGATATGTTATTATGATTTGTTTATATTTATTAAGATGTTTTATTGTACAAAATTCTCGGTCTCATGGAAATTCAGCCCATGGAGCCAGTTTTTGGTTGTTTTCTTCCATTGTAATAAAGCCTGTGGGTATATGTTTAGACAACTGTCATTGCGTGTTGGTGAAGTATGAGTTGGTGTTAGGCCATGAAATGACATGATATTGAATACTTTTTGGATTATGAGAACTACCAGATATATTTATATTAATATCATCAATCAGTATAATAGACTTAACTTTTTTTAGTAATGTATAATAAGTGTCTAAGCTATTAAAAAAGCCATCTCTTGATGGCCAGTTGATGGCGAGCGATACATAGCAAACATTGCAACACTTCGTCTTGTCTAAGGATAAGACAATTTGCACCATGTATCACCGGCCTAATAATTGTGTGCTGTATGTCAGCTTTTACGTACAAATTACACCATCATTCTGATTAAGATAATCTGATGAATATGAAACAAACCCAGATATTTACGGTATTATTGTCGTTTTACTTAGCCAACATTCACTTAACACTAATACGTCACATTGTATATCCATTCTGTTTAATAAAAGAAGAAGAGCGTCATAATTACATGAAATGATGCGAATATTTTTATGAAAAATCTTGAGAGGTGGTGGTGAGCTATCAAGTGAGTGTTTAAGATCTTCACGTGAACAAGTCAATGATGTGGGATCTGTGATGTTATCAATATGATTTAAAATATTGAAAACCATTTTTAATAATAATTTGAAACAAGAATATAGCCACAAATAATAATAGAATACTAAGAAAATTTATACAACCAAGAGCAATTTCTAAACTACAATATATTAAAGTGATTATTTTATGTTTAAGAGTATAACTAAAATGCAAAAAACAAATATTATGATAAGTAGGGTTATATGATTTCGATTATTAAATACTAACTGGATATTAAGATTGTGTGTTTTGAATGCAAGGAGGTTAAGCTGTGGGATATACGTATGTTATGTTGTACGTGTGCATTACAAAGTATAAATCGAACTTTATAAATGCTGAGAATACTAAATTTAATATAAGAAGTGTCCATTTGAATTTAAATTAACAAATTAAGTCACAATATAGTTTTCTGCAAATCTACCAGACACTGCTCTGATCTTATAATGATTTGTTTAACTCCTTGTTTTCGGAGAAAAATATTGCCATTTTTTTCTTGATGGAATTTGATCCTCTATGTACACAGGTTTCTGATTCCCTGGGAGGCCAATCAGCTTAGTGTTTTTTTTTATGAAAATAAGGGACGAGACGAGCAGGACGTGCATAATTGATGTGGACGTGTGTAATTGATACATACGCCCTGCCCATTACAATCAGTGCCGCTCAGGATTGTTGAAAAACTCTAAAAATTCTGAGGGGCACTACAACTGCGCTCGTCACCTTGAGACATAAGATGTTAAGTCTCATTTGCCCAGTAATTTCACTAGCTACGGCGCCCTTCAGACTGAAACACAGTAATGCTTACACATTACTGCTTCATGGTAGAAATAGGCGCCGTTGTGGTACCCATAATCTAGCCGGCATCCTGTGCAAAGGAGTCTCCCACTGGTGAAATTTATCATAAGCCAATTTTTGGTTATTGAATTTTCGAACAAAAGATAGCAGCTGCTGTTTTCTTTGTACTGTGGAAATTTCCACAATAATGGGTTGCGCAGTGGCTTCTCTCCCAGGAAGGCGATACACATCACGAAGGTCACTTGGGGAAATAGGTAATCCGATATTTGACTTATATTACATAAGAGTTCATTAAGCTTACAAACAGTTTCTTGTTCAAGTGGTGGAATATTACGTATTTCAATGCATGAAGAGCGAGATTTGTGGTCAGTATCTAGAAGTTTACGCTCTAGTTCTGTAATATATTGTTGTTGTTGTTGCCGCTCTTTTTTCAAACATTCAAATTCGTTTTTTAGGAGTTCAAATTGAATGTTCATAAAAGAAATAGATTCTTTAATTTCTTCGTTTATTTTATGTATGTCTTGGTTAGATTTTTGAATTTCAGCATTCTGCTTCTTCAAGGCATCCATATCTCCGGCTAGCTTTGACATCAGTGTGGTTTGAGTGGACAAGGATTGCATTATGTTGATATTAGATAGTTCAGGCGAGATATCATCAGTTAAATACTTTTTATTTGGGGAGTTATTCGGCCTTAGGCGTTTGGATCGTTTTTTGTTTGCTCATCTTGCAGAGTCTCATTTGAGTCAGTTTCCGTTTTAGTTTGAGTACTAGGGGGCTTTGATTTATCCATATTCCTTACCGGGGAGCATTGAACACCCATCATAGGAATTTTGGTATTATCGAAATATTTTCTAGGTTTCTTCAAATAATAAATTCAATAAAGGTACATTCTACTATGGCTCCTGTGGAAGGTATACCACAAGTTTGCCAATGTCACGTTAAGGTAGACCACCAAGATTAGAGTATTTGTTTACTAATTTTAATGGCAGTGATCGGTGCTAAAGATTGAAACAAGTTTTATTTTCTTATACCTTTTGTCTTTGCTTTGATGCATTCGAAGCCCGTGATTTACGACACTGTTGACACCGACAAAGAATGAATTTGCAGTTTGTTCACAGCAGAATCACTAATTGTTTATACACTATGAAACTTTATGATTATAAACATGTATTATTTTAAAAATACAAAATTTCAAGAGACTCGTGTTGACATTTGTATAAACCAGAGAGAAGTACTTCAGTACTTTCAATTCTTCGTGTAAAATTTTCTGAATTTGGCTCATATCAATCTCCAAAAGTCCTCGAATTGTCTTATAGGTAATCCGCGGACTTCCTTCAATTCACCGCTTAATAGTAGCCATATTATTCTCGTTGACGGCAGTTGAAAGCCGCCACGAAATTCGTCATGTGGAGAAACCCGACCTGTCTCAAATTTAGCAAACCATCGCCTCACGGTGCTCAAGCAAGGTGCATCTCTCCCAAAAGCATTTTGAAGACGAGCGGCACAGTCTATCGGAGAGATAAAACTTTTATTATCATTAAAAATCATTGCTCTAATCTATCTTTTCGACTTTATTCCATTTTCGTTGCGTACTGTTAGGATGGACGCGCTGGTGGCCTTTTTAAAAAAACACTTTTTGACTCCCGAATTACTTTAATTTCCACACACAATTTTATACAGAACTTACTCACAAAACCGAGTGTAGCCAACTCTCCGCACCGCGTGGCGGCTATCACTTTTATATAAAACTAATATGTTAACTCGGCAATTTACCTCGTATGACAATTGTTCATAACATCGCCCCCCTAAAAGACGGAGATATATCTAAGAGATAGTCGAAGTCTCCATGAAACAAAATAAAATTCATTAAACAAAATCAATGTTGCATAATTACTGTATCTGAAAACTTAATCTTTGACCAAAGCTCATGGAGTCTTAAATTTGAGTAAATTAACTTATTTAAATATCAAAAATAAAATTTCAAATAATTAGAATCTATATAAAAGTAATCAAATTATTAAAATCTACCCAAACCTCAAAAATAAATTTATAAACTAAGTTTCTTCTAATACAAACTTATAGTTGTATGTTTGGTTAAGCCTAGAAATAGAAATAAAATGTAATGATTAATTGAAGATAGAATTTAAGTAAAAATCAATTAAATTAGAAACTATCTAAGTTTCTATGTGATCTAAAATGAACTTTATGCTTTTTAATTTCTATTTCAGGAAGGCTTTTAATCTAATCCTTATCACATTCATCTGAAATGTCTGTCAATTCAATCGCAGTGGAACTTGACGTTATTGTCCTTTGGACTTTCTTATTATTGCATTGATTATATATTTGAATGCAACAAGCAGACGAGTTATTGTTACATTTCAACCATTTCTTACAAAATTTGAATGGTAAATATAATAAAATAATAGTAATTATAAAATATGTAAGTATGGATTAGTAATTTCCATACTTTGTTATGTGAGGCTGATTTTCAGCTTTATTATTATTTACTTTATTATTCTCCAAATGATCTATCTTATGAGAGGCAAATTTAAAAGATTCTAAATCAATATTCGTTAAGCTAATTGGAGACAATAATTTTAAACTTTCATTGTGAATATTGGGCTTACAACAATCATCTTCAATAATTTTAAAGTCCAAGGATAACTGGCTTTGTAAAATTGTTTTTAAGTAGATGCTAGAATAAAAAGTTAAAGTCTGAAAATATGCAACACAATTCTCTTCAAGTTTCAGGATTCTTGTACCTTGTAAAGTATAATCTTTAATATTATTATTACATTTAAGTGTTAATTTATTAGGTTTAGGCTGTACATAAATATATTGTCCATTATTTAACTTTTGCCATAAGTTAATATTGTCATAAATTACCTTAGAAACACAAATATCAGGTAGCGACAAAGTCACCTCGCTTAATAGCTTAGATTCACAAGATGGATTATCTATAGTAGACAAGATTGCAGGCTGAGGACAAATCGTGTATTCAAAATTAACATTTTTACACTTACCTAAATCATCAAATAATGCATAGTACAATCTATCATCAGTTACAGCAATGTAGGTAGGTAGGTAACTTAGAAGGTTGAATAAGAACATAAGTTTAGTAATGCTCAATTTCATGAGGTGTAGGCAATGGAAGGTTTTTATAAATATCAAACTTAGTCAAACTGATCAATGGTATCTTAAGTACAAATATCAACCTATTATTATAAAAATACGAAGTTAACTCAGACAAATCAATAAGAGTATGTATATTTTGTAAAGTTAAAATTAATGGAAATTCAACATTTCTTTTTAAAGAAAATTTACTGTTTGAAAGTTCATCATAAAGCTTGCTAGGCGATAAAACATAAGGATGCAAAATGTTCGCTTTTGCAAACAAAATAGAGTTTAAATTTGCATCTAAAATATTCGTAACAGATAATAAGGAACCTTCAATTATATTCAAAATTGAATTTATCTTTTCTATATTAATAATCTTAGTATTTATCTTACTTTGATCTTAAACATAAAATTTAATTTCTCGATGCGGTTATTTTCTCGAATCGTCGGCGTCTAGAGTACCGAAAAAGAATTTTAAAAATTCAACACCGAACTCGAGGGCTCTTTTTGTTCGATTTTCGGGGTTCTCAGAAATAAGATGTGATAAAGAGTCGTATTTAAGAAAACTAGCATTTATTAAAATTTCAAGGGGATTAATAGGATCCTTACAGTCTATGCTAATGACCGCTAGGTTTTGAACCTTTTCACAAAAATTATTTAAATTGATTATAGACCTTTAAATTTTCAATAAATATGGTCGTAACCTTAAAATATCAATATGAATAACGACGTTCCAGAAGTCATTATAAAAGTAAGCTTCTGAAGTGGGGTCAAAATAAATTCCTGGGCTATTTGAAATTGGATGAATTGGTTCCGTAGAACATGAATTGAAGAATAATCTGAAACAACAATAATTTATACTGGTTTTATTTGATCAATATGATGTTTAACGTGTTTGCGATTTATTAAAAGGGTAACATTATTTTTTCCGTTAACCTTTATTATTTTATAAGGCCCTTTCCACACTGGGGAGAGCGCTTTTCTAAATCTATGGTGCTGTTTTAAATAAACCATGTCACATACTTTATATGACTTTGAGGAAGAAGAAGAGTCATAATAACGTTTTGAAGTTTCTTTGCTTTTATTTATATTTTCAAGTGCTCTTTCTCTACTAAATCGCATACGATATTGAAGAGCTCGTATATACTCATCATAAGTATTATTGTCGTTTGTTTCGTAAACACTACTAGGTATAGTCGGCTTATAACCACATAAAAGTTCAAATGGTGTATAAAGAGTTGTAGAGTGCGGCGTTGTATTATAAGATAATATTGCCGTCGCTAGATAGCAATGCCAATCATTTTGATTTTCGTTAACAAACGAATTTAAGTATTCCTTTAATGTTGCATGAGAACGTACAAGGGCACCGTTAGTTTGGGGATGATAAGGAGAAGAATACAAATTTTTAATTTTAAGAATATTGGTTAATTGCTTAAATAACTTTGAAGTAAAACATGTGCCTTGATCCGTAAGGATCATTTTAGGAAACCCGAACAAAGATATAAAATGTATAAGGCTTCTAGCAACCTCATCAGTAGTGCTCGTCACCATAGGGTAAGGTATGCACATGAAAACTTTGTAAGGTCATCTTGAATTGTCAACACCTGCTTCAGGTAAAATTCCAACAATATCTAGAGCCAATCTTTCAAAGGGCTTAGTATTTGATGAAGTGATAACCACGGGAGCTTTATTTGATGCTCGTAAGGATTTATTAATTTGACACATTTTACATTCTTTAACAAATCGTTCTATGTCTGATCGCACACTATTCCAATAAAAGGATTGTTTTATCCTACTGTACATCCGTTTAATACCTGGGTGTCCAGCTATTGTAGTTCCATGATTTTCTTTAAGTATATTTGGGACTTCCGCAGGTGTCGGATAATATATTTTATTTTTATAAATATGTACATTTATATTAGTAGCGTAAAAAATATAAGAAATAATGTTGTAAATTTTGGTATAGTTTAATTTTGTAAAAGGGTCTGAAAAATCAGAAATAGCTATATCACTCTCGTTGGCATTTTTGCTAATAATTAAATCTCTTAATTTTAATAATAAATTGTATATAGTTCTATAATTCATTTCCTCATAATGATGAACCTTAGTGTATAAAAAGTAAATGGTTCTATCACTTGTATCGACTGACTGTACAGTCTCCGATTCACGTTCTAATTCTAAGAAATCAGCGGGACTACTCAACATAGATAACAATTGCTCACAATGTGGCATAGAGTAATCAAAATCTAAAGATATCGAACAAATTATTATTTTATGTTTAGTTAAATGAAGACATTCATTTAGTTCTTCAATTTTAGTATCACTTGGAAAAGATTTAGTAAATTGATCTTTAAAGTATTGTTCATAAGTAGAATGCTTTAAATTTGAATGAACAACAGCGTTAACCGGGTTACGAGACAGAGCGTCAGCGTTTGAATTTATTCGACCGGGCTTATAAATAATCTCGTAGACGTATTCTTCTAACTTTAACCGCCATCTTAATAATCGACTACCAGGATCTTTAGCATTAAACAACCAAACTAAAGGACGATGGTCAGTGACAATTTTAAATTTGTAACCATAAATATATGGACGGAATGTATTCACACCAAATAGAATTGCAAGAAGTTCTTTTTCTGTGGTTGAATAATTACCTTCTGCTTTATTTAAAGTGCGAGACGCATAAGCGATTGGTTTGTCCATACCAATTTCACCTTGTGATAAAACTGCGCCAACAGCGTCGTTTGATGCGTCAGTGGTAAATATAAAAGTTTTAGAGAAATCAGGGTATTGAAGTAATGGTGCACTTATAAGTTTTTGTTTCAGTATATTAAACGCTTGTTCTTGTTCAAAAGACCAACTGAAAATAACATCCTTTTTTAATAGAGATGTAAGAGGTTTTGTAATATGTGAATAATTTTCAATAAAACGGCGATAATAACCAGTTAAACCAACAAAAGATTTAATCTCGTGGATTTTTGGGCACTGGAAAATTTGAAATTGCTTTAACTTTTTCAGGATTTGGCGAAACACCCTTGTCAGTAATGACATGACCAAGATAAGCGACTTCACGTCGAAGAAATTCACACTTATCCGGCTGTAGTTTTAAATTGGCTTCTCTAAGCTTAGAAAATACAAGTTCTAACTTATTTATGTGTGATTCAAGGTCGTGGGAATAGATAATACAATCATCAAGGTATATATAGCAATGAAGACCTTGAAGACCAGTGAGGACAATATTCATCAAACGTTGAAACGTTGATGGAGCATTTTTTAAACCAAATGGCATTCTGGTAAATTCAAAGTATCCAGATATACCATTTGTTGATACACTGAAACCAGTTTTGGCAACGTCACTGGGATTTAATTTTAATTGATGGTAGCCAGACGCCAAATCAAGAGTTGAAAAGTGGAATGACCTAATTGGTCTAATATGTCGGTTATTAGGGGTAGAGGATATACCTCGGAAACAGTCACATCGTTTAACCGACGGTAATCAATAACAATACGCCATTTTCGCTTACCAGAGGCATCTATTTTTTTGGGAACTACCCAGACAGGGGCATTCCACGGGGAAGTAGATGTTTTGATAATTTTTTGTTCAAGCATTTTCTTTACTTGTTTTTCAACCTCATCTTTGTGAACTTCGGGAAAGCGATAGGATTTTACATGGATCGGTGCCGAATCACGGGTATTGATAGAGTGCTGAATTACATCTGTACACGATAAAGGTTCGCCTTCAAGATGAAATATATCAGTATAATTTAATATGCAATTTAATAACTTTTTCTTCTCTTGAGGATTTAAATGTGAACAGCGTATTTGTTCAAGAACCTGATTGATCCTATCCTTTTAAAACTTATTAATATGATTTATTAATTCTACAGGCTGTGCATTTAAAGAGGAGGGTATCTCTTTTTTCAAATTCAAAAATTCAAAAGGTGTAACAGTCACCATAAAATCATTAATCTCAATTTGAGAATCAGTACTATTCAAAATAGTAACATTCACTCTTTTATTATCCTTTATTCGGACTGTGCAGTTTGCAAGATAAACTCCTTCTCTAATAGTTTGGTCTAAAACCAAAGCTTCTTTTAAATGACTTGCACTTCATCTAAATTTGCAACTTGACACTCGATCACGCTTTCTGAACGTGCCGGTATCACATAAGAACTTTTTGTAAAACTTATTGGTATAGAATAACCTTGTACTAAAAGAGAGTTCGTAGAGTATTGAACATCAATATTGAGTTATAACTCAATCGAATTCTAGATTTGTTGTGTCGTTGATGGAGTGAAAAGTATAATTAATACGCATCTTACTTTTTGTTGAAAACGTTTATTCAAGGTTTAATAAAACAGAGCCAAGTGATTCACAGTATGAATTACTATCATTGAGACCTTGAATTTTCACAGTATGTGAATTAAGCACTGGTTGATTTGATAAACTCGAATATTTAATAATCGAAATTGAAGCACCAGTGTCGATGAAAAAACCAGAGAGGTTTCTCGCTATTATTAACTTTAAAATAAACATGTGGCAATGATATTTTATCGATTCTTTTAACCACAAACTGATCCGTATTTATTAATTGTTTGGAATTATTATTTTTATTATAATTTTTCTTTCCATTACGTTTACCCTTTTTATTAACCTGTGCTAATAAGAACGGCTCAGAGACACAGGGAGAAGGTTTAATCTTATTTAATTTATTCTGGTTATATTTATTTCTCTGTGGTACACTACTCTGTGCAACCGTGAATTGACCACAGGGCAGGTGTCCTTGAGAATCAGAAGATTCAGTTTGTTTAAACCTATTAGAAGACTGAGTTTTATAAAATAAGTTCCGATTATTATTTACTCTATGAGGAACATTACTCTGTGAAACTATGGGTTGACCACAGGGCAAATGTCCTTCAAAACCAGAACGCTCAGTACTACAATTAAACCTTTTATTATGACTTTTACCATTATTTAATGTTGACCGTGATTTATAAAATTTAGGAACACGGGGAAAAGTAGAACCATTAGAAACATAATTTTTTTTCGAGTCATTTCTAATGAGGCTTCGATAGACACGGAACCGAAGCCCTTTTTAGTTTAAATGGTCTTGATTGTCATTACATCCATCTACATCAATAATATTCACATGGGAATTATTACCTTTCGGTGCGAATGCGGTCCGATTCGGTGCATGGGAAAGTTTCGAATTTCGCTGGTCGCATCGCACGCTCAGGCATAAGAATGCTTGAGCGTGTGACACTCACCGATCAAGTGACCGCGCTTCTTACAATAAACGCATACTTTGTTACCGTTGTAAGAATTATTGTTTGAAAAGTTATTATAACTTTGATTATAATTAGAAGGATGCGAATTATAATTATTAACTTTATGAGACTTTGTATGGCTATTCTTATTTTTATAGCACTCAGATATTGAATGACCATTTTTATTACATAAAGTACAATATTTAGAAGATTTCTGTGATAATTTATTTAAGTTTAAATATTAAATAACTGCTCCTCTTCTATCGCGTGAGTTATCGCTTCGGAGAGAGTTTTGGGGTTTCTACAGCGCACAATGTGTGAAAAGTTTGAATTCATGCCTAATAAAAATGTGTTGAGAGCTAAGTCTTCCATTGCAGCAATTCTACCGATTAGTTCTTTTTCACTCTCACAGCTATAATGTATATCAGATTGAAGCCGTGTGAGACAGGATTCAATCCTCAATGAATATTGCGTCACATCTTCATTGGGAAGTTGTTTGCAGTTCTGCAGATCAAGTAATAAATGAGTTGAGTGTTTCTTTTCTCCGAAAGTTGATTTTAAAAACTGTTTAATATCGGGCCAACTTCCAAATTTCTTTAGACAACAAGCTAATTGAGCTTTCCCCTCAAGTTGTGACACGATATATTTAAAAAGAACGTTCTGTTGTTCTGTACTTGCTAAAGAAATTGCATTTTCACAATTCGTTAAAAATGCAGGAAGTGATTCACGATCCCCATTGTATGGTTGGATGAACTTCGTTAAAAATGAGAGTGTGAGTTTTTCACTCATTTTAATTTTTGGCTTCTGGGGTGTCGCTTATTGTAAAAAGTAAGATCTTTTTACAATGTGTGGACGGTTTCCATGCCATAATGCGCAAAAAAGCGGTCTCCATGTTGCAGCGTCTACGTGTAAGCAGTAACAGCATCCTAAAGATGATTGCTGCCAGAGCTGACTGTTCCTTCCAGAAACACTGGATACAGTTAGCTCTAGGTTTATAAATATATTTCAATAATAATACTCACGTAGTTCATAATAAATATTGTTACTAATACATTTACTAATATATATGGAGATGTCTCTGAATTAAATAAATAAATAAATAAATAAATAAAAATAAATTTACTTTCAAAATGACATTTAAAATTATAAAATCAAATTGTAAATAAAGTTCTAAATCTTGAAAATAAATCTTGAGAAATAAAATAGAAATTCACCATTCACTTTGAAATTCACTGAGTGATTTATTCACTTTATGACTCTTAGTAAAGATTAGAAATAACTCACAAAATCTTCATACTCGTCAAATGACCTGATGTTCTCCGTGGGACGGTCACGGGGAGGATGGCTGCAGGTGACCCTCTGGTCACTGGTCGGAGGTCTCATGTGGTGGAACTAAGCAGGTGATGCGGGCTCACGCTTGATAGCGGAGGCTTATCGTCGATCAACTGTTAGGAGGTGTTTAAGAGATGCTGGCTTGCAACTACAAGGCTAAGACTTAATAGCTATCTCTTACAGGATCCAGGCGTAGCTCTTTATCCTTGATTCCGGGTCTTCCCTAACTATAGGCCTTCCCGAAATCCCACTTCTGACACCAATTTTGTTAGGATGGACGCGCTGGTGGCCTTTTTAAAAAAACACTTTTTGACTCCCGAATTACTTTAATTTCCACACACAATTTTATACAGAACTTATTCACAAGACCGAGTGTAGCCAACTCTCCGCACCGCGTGGCGGCTATCGCTTTTATGTAAAACTAATATGTTAACTCGGCAATTTACCTCGTATGACAATTGTTCATAACAGTACGTAGAACTTTGAAATGTGATAAAAAACAATAATTGACAAATGATTTTTTGTTTGCCAATTGTTTTTTTTTATAACTAAGAAGGTTCCAACGTTTCAAAAATATAACATTCGAAATTCAAATAGTTCCGGTAGCTAGAAGTGCAAAACTTTTAGTGTACCCCATGTATATCTCAAGTAGAGACGAAGATCTTCGTCTAATATATTAAGACAAGATAAATATAAATTAAGCTTGTGTTTCAAACATTACTGAAACCCTAAAGATTATATTGAATTAAAGTTGATAAGTTCACGTTGCACGTGTTTGGCTACTGTTTGCTATAACGGATATTTAGTCAATTTACTAAACGATTTTAGGCATAACCAAAATGTTTTTGGAGTTACATTAAATCGAAACGTGGTGGTACTAGTGAGTTTCCGGCTCTGATGACTGATGATGAGGTGAAATGTGTGAGCTTTTCTCGTAATTTTTTGGCTGTATTTATACAAGTTATAGTAGAAGTGGTAGTAGTATTTAGTATATTAGAACTGACAACAAAAAGATTTCTAAAGTAAGCAATTGTGAGAAAATAAATGCGTTTTATGCCTTTTATTGGAAAACAGCCAAGGTGGGCCCCATATCTATATCGGGCCCACAGGAATCGATTCAAAACTACATTTTGTCCACATAATATGCTAAAGTTTTAGAATGGTTAATTTGTCCTTTCCTACAAAATCACTTCAAATTGTTTTTACATGAAGACCAACATGGCTTTGTACCTTCAAGATCAACAACAACCAATATCGTAGATTTTTGTGAGACTATAAGCGAATTACTGGATGCACAGAAAAAGGGTTGACGATGTATATACTGACTTCAGTAAGATTAGCGTAAGTTAAGTAGCGGCCTAGTGCCACGCATAGATTAGTGTCGAGGACCGGAGACCTATTCACTCTAATTTAAACGCCGTCCACCACCAACTTGAGACGACGCAGCCAGCCTTGTGTTTCCTTACGGAAACGCAGATATCTCGACCTAGCGATACGTCATATTTAAGGTACCCCGGGTACAAAATTGAGCACAATTTTTTGTCTCATGCTGGGGTATGTTTGTACGTTAGGGAGGATATCTGCTGTCGTCGTCACGGCAATTAATATAACCTGCTCAACCCCAATATTTGCATATTAGGAAATTGACTTGAGATGTCGCTCTTGTAAATCTAAGCAATATGTTATGTTTTTAAAGTGATAACCCTCACCTAACCTCTCAAGTTAATTTCCTAATATGCAAATATTTGAGTTGAGCAGGTTATCAACTGTAAAGTAGATCCTGTAGATGCAGCCACAACCTGAGAGTTGAACAAAGCAAACAGAATTTTATAACGAGGTGTTACTCGAACGGTAAGCTCAGTTGTTTAGAGCACCGGCACGGAACGCCGGAGGTCGTGGGTTGGCATCCCGCATCGTTCATAAAATTTTGTTTTTCAAATTTAATTTGTGTATTAATCCTAGAAGTGAGGGTTATCACTTTAAAAACATGACATAGTATTATTTTATGTTCTTGTCCTTAATTTATGTTCTTTAATAGTTAAAAGTAAAGAAACCCTATTTAATTTTAATTGATCCTTTAATAGATTAAGCTAGTATTATAGAATTATTGTTGTATTTAACTTCTTAGTTACTGTATTTTTGTTTACTGTATATTACAATAATTGCTCTTGTTAATACATATAAGTGAAAACTGTATTGGTGCAAACTGTAAGTTTTCCGAATAAAATAAAATAAATAAATAATTATATATCTTTGTCTTATATAATAATAATTTTATATTTTATTTTAAATTTACATTTAACCATTAATACTTAAGCATATTTGATTTTATTCCGTCTTAAACTATGTTTACTTTGTGAAAATTATTGATATTAATATATTAAGCATGTAGTAAATACCTGTAATTGTTTGTTACATTAAGGACAATATTAAATTTTGTGTGTATTATAATATTTAATGCATCAATGTTAACAAATGTTGGTTTTTTTTTTTTTTTGAGAGGAGGAAATACTGTTACGTATTTACGCCCCGGAACGGGGCGTAATATGTCGGACTCGAGTGTCCGCGTAAGCGGACGCCCCATACCGACTCCTCTGTGCTGTTAGCAGCCCTGGCTTTCACAGCGAAGTAGGACGTGGGCCGTGGAGGCCGCAAAGACTACGCAACAACAGTCGCGGGGCTCTCCTAAGGAGACTCGAACCTCAGACCGGCTGTGTGCTTGTGGGAAGGAGAGAGAATGAAAATGAAAATGAAGATGAAAAGATGAGAAGAACACACTCGCCGGCGAGTGTGGTGATGTTTAGTGTAATGTATGTAAGTGTGTGTGTATGTGTTTATGATTGTATGTATGTATGTTTGTATGTGTGTAAGTGGTGTAAATGTTAGTGTGCATGTATATTTGTGTTTGTGTCTGTTTGTGGAGTGTATTTGTGGTTGTGTAAGTGGTGTATGTCAGTCCGTCAGTCAGTCCGTGTGAACAAATGTTGGTATTTCTAAGTAAATAAAATATAAAAAAAAACCAGCTACGATATCTTAATATGGAGGTGGTCGTTGTTCAAGTTGATAATATTATGATACATAAGCTAAAGTCTAGTAAGATATATTGATAATGATAGTGTAGAGCCAAGGTGATAACCAAGTCTGTACCTACCTTCTATGTACGAGAACGCTCGGAGTCATTTATTTATTTATTTATGAACTACTAACAGAATTACATGTGATACGTTAACATAAAACAAGTCTTAGGTGATAAGGATACATATAACATTATTTTATAGGACCATATAGCCGAATAGTTAGTGACCCTGACTAACTAAGGTAGAGGTCCCGGGTTCGAATACCGGTAGGTGCAATCATTTATATTATGATGAATATGGATGTTTGTTTTAGAGTCATGGATGTTTATATTATGTATTTATGAATGTTTAAGTAAGTATATTGTATTCAATATATTATCGTTGTCTTGTACCCATAGTACAGGCTGTGCCTAATTTGGGGCAAGATAATTAATTGTGTAAAAGTGTGTATTATTATTATTATAGGCAGTTACAGCATGTTCATAAAGACAAGTCGCACAAAAGGTTAAAAGTTATGTAATAAGTAAGGGTTCAATAAAGTTATGTAAATATTAAATTTATATAATGAAAGGTATACGAAATAAAAATACAAGAATTTAAAATAATTTCCTATAATCCTAAGATCCGCTATCAAATCGAGTGTTTTAATTAAGTTATCTTTAAATTTTGTTATATTGTCGCTGAGCTGCTCAATGGACTTATCTCTAACGATAAATTCATTGTATAGTCTACTACCGGGGTATTATGGAGGAATGATCACCGACATTGGTCCTATGGGTTGGGTGAGTAAAAGGTGAATTAAGATACCGCGGAGTACCGGATGGATATTTGACTCAAAAGATCTGTGTTATTTGTAATACCGTTTAAAAGTTTGAATAAAAATACCATATCGTGCATTTCCCGTCTATCTATCAGTGAGTTTAATTTGAAAATATTAGCCGCATTGTTTGATGTAAAGGGGTGATGCCTAATATCATTCTAGAACATGTCATTGAGCTACCTACGAAAAGTCTTTCAGGATCCAGTCTACTGGTTGATGTAGCTCGCAGAGTTCGAGGGGATGAGCCAGTAGGAGCCTGTTGTTACACCACGGAGTGTGGTGACACCGTCATGGAAGACCTCAGACGTGTCTACAGCTGAGCTGGTCTGTCCCATATCAGGCCGCAGCTTCGTTATCCGGACTTCCTGGACTTACCATACGGTTGTAGATAATTTAATTACTTTACACGTTATATTGTGAGCAAAATCTTAGTAAGTGAATTTAAACTCAGTATAAACCAGATAATTTAACTGTAGTAAACTTTATGCTAATAATTTAGATTGTCAATGCAACGCCTTCAGTATATCTTAATATTATGTAAAGGTCACATACGTTTAGAGTAGTTTACATTATTTTTAGGCATGTAATTTTAATTTCTTTATTTACCTACAACTTTTCCATTATGACCTAAGACAAGCTTTAGTCTCTTATTTCAGATTACTCTGGCGCCCAACGATTCTTAATACTTAAAATAATAAACTATTACATTAGAAGAGATCTAATAAATACTAGACAATCCTAGGAGCCCAGTGAAGCATACAAAAGAAAACCCAATACCTATAATGTTAATATAAGTAGATGTTGAAACATTTTCATACAGTTAACACTCAAGGGATGAACAACGATATTGCACCATAATAATATTACCTAATACGACTCGCTCTTCTGCCTTGATAATTCCGCTAAACTTTTATTAATATAACTTTTTACAATATAAGCCAAAATATGCTTTTAAATAAATTATTAAAACTCGGTGTGCACAGTGATCTGTATAGATGGTTGAAGTCTTACAATAGCAATCGTTTTCAGGCTGTAGCTTTGAAAGGAGTCACCTAAGGGTTTAGTTACGCGACGTCTGATGTCCCACAAGGATCACATTTAGGTCCCATACTTTTCACCTTGTATCTGTGTGACATGGAAAAGATTTTACAAATTCTGAACATCTTTTATACGCTGACAATACTAAAATTTTTAAAAAGATAACTGATGTCCGAGACTGTTTGACTTTGCAATTGGATCTAGATAAATTTTATCGGTACTGCGAAGAAAATAAATTGATCCTGAACACTGACAAATGTTATACTATTTCATTTACGCGTAAAAACTCTCCAGTGTCGCATACTTACACTTTGGGTGGAAAACAAATAAATCGCGTAGATCACATCCGTGATCTTGGCATATTCTTAGACTCCAAATTAAACTTCAACTTGCATATTGATCATATTGTTAACAAAGCCTTCAAACAACTAGGTTTTATATTGAGAGTTTCTCGCCCTTTGCAAAATGAAGCACCCTTTAAGATCATTTATTTTTCTTTCGTGCGTAGCATCTTGGAATTTGGGTCGGTTGTTTGGAATCCTTGCTACAATACACATATAGACCGTGTTCAAAAAGTACAGAACAAATTTTTAAAAAACCTAGAGCATCGTACTGGAAACTTCTTTACAGATTACCAATCCTCTGCTACAAGTTTCAATATTGCCCCACGTAAAGAGAGAAGGGTTTATTTTGATATGATATACCTTTTCTTTTTTTTGCCTCCTTTCTAAATTAAACATCCGAGTACCCTCACGTATTGCTCTTCGATCTCAACTTAGTTTTACTTCTTTATTTGTCATTTACAAATTATAGTAAAAACAGTTTCTGTCGACGTGCCTTAGACATTTAGAACTCTTTATTTTGTGATGTTGATATATTTCATTTATCCTTAAATGAGTTTAAAACAGAATTGGTGAAGTTCTAATAATCTTTCTTTCATATTATGTTTCGTTTTTATATGTATCAAAACGTGTAAGTATTTTTGTTGCTAGCTTTTTCTAAGATCAAACATTTTGTATGTTGTATTGTATTTTATATTATAACGTGTAATAATATTTGTAAATCCTATATAACTAATTCATTACGGCAAATGGTTGTAATCTTTGTTTTCATTATTCTTAGTATTATGGCTATTATCTTTGGCTAACTTTTTTGTACATAAAACAATTTATATCCTTTCGTGTAATATAATATGAACCCTTCACAAGTTAATTAATAGTATCGGCAAATTATGTAAACTTGTTATGTTCATTTTTCGGTTTATGTAAATCGGTCTAACATAAGTATTTTAGTTGCTAGCTTTTTCTAGCCTACACAATTTATGATTTCTGTTAAAAAATGTGGAACTCTAGGTCTATATGTTTTCATATATTTATTGTCATATTTGTTTAAACTGTATGTTTCCCAAATAAAAGAAAAAAAAACTATTGCTAAAGTGACAACAAATACATTTTTATTTAGTCTACAAAATACCAAAACCCTAACATAGAATACATTGTCACCCTGTTATAATATATAACTACAGCTAACGCCGAGTGTAGACTCGCTCAGATCTCGTTCAAAAAATAATTACGTGCGGCTATCTTTGATCTGCGCGTTTAATTAATTGCTTTAATTAAATATTTCAAGTGATATTTATTATTCGCACGAAGTATTAAAGGCTCTTTTTTTATGGAATAGGAGGACAAACGAGGGTCACCTGTTGTTAAGTGATCACCGCCGCCCACAATCTCTTGCAACACCAGAGGAATCACAGGAGGTGTACGCGCTTTTTTTGAAGGTACCCATGTCGTATTGTCCCGGAAATTCCGCACAAGGAAGTTTATTCCACAGCTTTGTAGTACGTGGAAGAAAGCTCCTTGTAAACTGCACTGTGGAGGACGGCCACACATTCAGATGGTGGGGATGATATCCTGACTTGTGGCATGTCGTGCGAAGGTGGAATTCGGCGGCAGGAATCAGGTTAAACAGCTCTTCAGAACACTCCCCGTGATAAATGCGGTAGAAGACACACAATGAAGCGACGTCTCTACGCAACGCCAAGTGATCCAGCCGTTGACAGAGCACTGGGTCCCCGACAATTCGAGCTGCTCTGCGTTGCACGCGGTCAAATGGATCGAGCTGATACTGGGGTGCGCCAGACCAGAGATGACAGCAATACTCTATGTGTGGCCGGACCTGCGCATTGTACAGCGCTAGAGTGTGGGCCGGCTTGAAGTATTGCCGTGCTCTATTAATGACGCCCAGTTTCTTTGAAGCCAATTTGGCTTTGCCCTCCAGATGGCCACGAAATTGGCAATCGCTCGAGATTTCGAGACCCAGTATTCCGATACTAGGCGAGGCTTTTAGGGAGGTGTTGTCGAAGAGCGGTGATACGACAAATGGCGTTGTTTTGGTGGTAAACGCGCAAACTTCAGTCTTCTGGGGGTTAAATTGGACAAGGTTCAATTTACCCCATTCCGCGACCTTCTCAAGAGAGGACTCGATAGAAGACACAAGTTTCTCCCGGCACTGGTCGACGATTTCCCGAGAGAGACCTGCATGGCCCGTGTATACGGCATCACCAGTGCTGTCGTCTACACAGCAATGAATGTTGGAGGTGTCCAACATATCATTGATATGCAGAAGAAACAGCGTAGGTGATAGCACACAGCCTTGGGGCTCTCCAGCATTCACGGGCTTCGGGTTCGAGCAATGTCCGTCGACATCGAGCTGTATGCTGCGCCCAGTGAGGAAGCTGGAGGTCCACTTGCACAAGCTCTCGGGAAGCCCAAATGATGGAAGTTTTGAGAGGAGCGCCTTGTGCCATATACGATCAAAGGCCTTCGCTATATCCAGGCTAACTGCCAGGCCTTCCCCCTTGCTTTCAATAGCCGCAGCCCATCTTTGTGTTTTTTGCATGGTCACTATAAATATTTCTTTTAAATAGACTGGATCTACTATAGTACTATATACTACTATAGTAGATCCAGTATATAATGAAAGACAAAAATACCTTGCGAAAAGCTTACCAATGGGCTAAATTATGGTCGGAAAGAAAGAAAGAAAAATGTTTATTTGTGACGCTTTAGTACAGTACGTCTAAATAATAAAGACTTAAAAATTTGATCTTATAAAATAAAACTTAAAAAAAAATTCAGGAATATTTTTTTCTACACGCCACAAAGTGGTCGAAACCAGTGTTTGTTTGTATGAAAACCAATTAAACAAATAAAAAGAAACTTACACGTAATTAATTAATTTATATTAAATACCAAAGTGTATCTCTAGTGGTCTAATTTAGACTTTAGATTTAGTACGGGTTTACTCTGTGGGCCCATGTGAAGCTGTGACTATGTGTTAATATCTTGACTGTCAATTTTGATAAAGGGTAAAACTTATTCAATTTGGTCAACTACGTAAATAGTAGAGCTCTTTTCACTCTTTCCAAATAGAGTATTTTACAATGGCTGTAATATACATAACAAATTAATTTGTAAGGTGCTGCATCCAATATATGAGTCATGTTTAAATAATATACGCTATTTTATAAAAGTAATAAAGAACAAACTGTATGAATATAAATTATCGTATATGGGATGCATCAACCTTTAGAGCTCGAATTAATTGTTTGTGTATTTCATGCTTCGTGAGCATGATGGTCGTGATTACTGTCACAATTAGTAAATGCATTTAATAAATACAATGATTTATTAAGAATAACAGGTCGACCTGGCACCACAAGCAGTAGCCGTTCACGGGCCATGTTCATGGACCTGCCATCGTTCCCCTCGCACATATTTGAGGGACGGAGACGATCCGGCACACGACGCAACGCAAGCAATGCAATTCAGTGAGCATGACGAACCATGTTATAGCATGCCTACGTATGATTACCAAAAAATGTAAAAAAAATAATGCTCACAAAGCATGCCCACAAATGATTCTGTATAATGCAGAAGTTACTTCATCCTTCCCCGATGGTTCGGTACTAATACACCAATCTACTCTCTTTTCTTCAGCACACGATGACAGCCTCCTGGAGGTTCTTCTTTCCCTTATTCATACCATCATATCGAAAAACACTCTTAGTATACCCTCCAACGTTGCCCACACACTATCTCAAATTTTATCCCTTAGTAACAATCATGGCCCTAGTGTCCATTGTGCAATGGAACACCAGAAGCCTACGTCCTCCACCTTAAAATCTCCTCCTTATAACTTCAGACAGGTTTATTGTAAGCACACCACGCAGTTCCCCACAGTGTAAGGCAGAGCAGATTTTGTAAAGCATTCTGAGAGCGGGTACACTGCGGTACAGTACGCATGTGTTTTGTCTGTCTTGCTCTATATTTAAAAAATAAAAAATATAATCACATTGAATGTGATTCTTGTAAGAGAATAAGTTTGGAATAGTATTTGTATTATGATATAGCTCGAGGTGATGATGGCGTGCCGTAATCATCAAACATCAACTCTTTCAAATGTGAAAAAATAAAACTTACTGTAGTTTGAATTGTTTATTTTGAAAATTCGAGTTAACATTAGTTAGTTATAAATTCATTCTAGCGTAAGATCTAAACAATCGAGTCACGCCCCCCCAATACACCCTCGCCAATAAATAGTATATAACTAGTGTTTATATGAATAATATCAAATCTATGTTACATAAGATCACTGCTTGCTCGCTTCAATTATTGCTATTGTGAGGCTCGCGCGCACACCGCCGGAAACCCGAACTCCAATAATTATTGAGTTTGTTTGTGAACCTGATAACTACAGCAGCATTTCCAGCAGTGTGCTCGCGAGTGAACCGACCCGGCGGCCCAGCACTCCGCCATCGACTATATATACATTCAGACTTTAGATTCAATATAATACAGTCAATAACTTACTATAGATAAACTTTAAATATCAAAATATGACGTGTCACACTTGCGATGCCATTAGGCGAAGTTACACAAGGAGAGATGCGATGAGAGCGGCAAGTACTGGCTCTGCAATCATTTGTACATAGTGTTAACAAAACGTGTTTGTCTTCGCCTCCCAAAACCAATTATCACCCCATAAACTTTTCTCGGCTACTGCGTCATACTAAAGTTCTTCTGAGATATGAGATTTTAAAAACACTTAAAATATTTTTGTCTGGCCTCGAAAATACAATGCATATTCATTGAATATTCTATTTATCTTCGGCAGATATCGAATTAGATCACATATTTTTGATATTAATCAAATATGTGTGATTAAATTCTGAAAATATAAAGTGAAAAATATAAAAGACTGCACAATATAGGTAAAGAAACGAAATATAGGTATAGAGTGTGACATCCGTATCCGTACAGAGCGGTTTGTACGAGACTCAACTACAAGCCAACTCAACAATCGCAAATATCAACTAAGCAATGCTTAGATAAGTCAAGACAAGTCTGTATAGATAAACATAAATAAACTAGTGTATAGTGTCACCAACGAGAATTGCTTAAATGCTGCGAGTTCTAACTGTACTGTTGAGAGATTGCGCGGAGAATTCTGGCAGAACCCAATATTTTACTATTTATGGCTGTTTATGTACAAAAAACTCTTTTTGTGCAAACGACGCATTACGCACGGCCATTAGACGCTCGACTCGCAGTCGTTGTTACAAGATAATGTAATAATACATAATTCAAAATTGCAAAATATATTTACATTTCTTCAAAATTTACAATTACAAGTAGACGAGTGACTAGAAACAATTACGCCCGATAGCGACACACGACACAATGGAGCGAGCCGTGTACACTGTACAAGATGTATTTATTAAATAATTTAATACAAACATTTACAAAAAATATTTTTTTTTTCGTAGAAATAATCAATCTGAAAAATTAAGAACTATTTTGAAATTAGTTTTCACAATATCTATATATCATTACATAATATTATATTAAACAACAACCAATTCACGAGGTTCAATTAAATAATATTTAGATCAAAGGCGATGAACACCTACAACCATCTGCGCTGTTTGCCGTTCCTTCTGGTTTCCTAGAAGAACGGTGCCGACAACACACTGATGTGGTGTTGAATAACGGTACTAAGTGTACAGTTAACAAAATATTTTGGACTCCTAGAGGGTGGTCATTTAACGGTAACGATATGTGTTCAATAGCGGTGCATTATGTATTGTAATTGGTTAGGTTATGTTAATGTCGTAAGTATTGAAAAATACAAAGAAGATAGCTATTGGGGGAGACATAATACAAAAGGTCGGGGAAAAGTATTTCGTAAATAGTATGTATGATATGTTTGTATCTCTGTACTATTTGTATCTGGCTGGTTTTGAACATTAAAAAAGTTACTTCAAACAAAAGATTTTTTTTCTTTTATTTTCGCGTTTTCAATCCAGTGGTTTTGATGTCAAATATGCATCTTGCTCTGGTCTTCTGTTTTGAATAAAATGGTCATCAGTTTGGAAAAGTGCAGAAAGTTACAATAAAGCACATCAGTAGTTGCGACATAATTAAAAAGCTGGGAATGGACCATCAAACAGTTTGATGTGAAATAATGCTTGGTACACAAAATAGGTTGATTGGTGCTACACGAGCTCACTGCAAGAAACCTGATGATGATCTAATAAAAGCAAACATTTGTGAAGAGGATTGAAAGTGGGAATATTGATAACTGGTGATGAAAGTGAGTGAATGGTATTGTTCATTATGAGCTCTTAACACCGGCCACAAACATCGATACGTAGCTCCACTGCTAACAAGTGATGAGATTAAAGCTAAAAGTTGAGAAAAAGCGGCCGGAAGTAATGAAATTAGAGGATGTAGTATTTCATCGCATTAACGCTAGACCATACATATCTTTAGCCACTGAGCACTTTCTTCTGTTTCGGTCTTCTCAGAAATCTTGAGGCAGTTCCATGTTAAGCATTAAGCTGTCTTATCCATGTTGAAACCACTTGCACGTTATTTCAATCAGAAGCACTTTATTACAAAATTTTCTATATCAAGTGGATTATTATATTATCATCATCACTAGCTACAAGATGGCAAAAATTCATGTCACAAAATGTCACGTACATACTGTAGTTAAAAGTAAGTAGGTGTATTTTAACAAATGTCTTGAGCTTTCATATAAAATGCGAAAACACAATTTCCGTGTTCTATTTTTATATTCAAGTACTAGCTGACCCAGCATACGTTGCATTTAAATAAAATTAATTTAAAATTAACAAGAAACAATGAAAAAAAATTGGGTTAAATGAATAGATGTTGGTCGATTCTGAGACCTACCCGATATGGACCCAATATTTCATACAAATTTTCGGCACCGCTATTGTAGGAAATCAAAGCTGTCGGGACTACAAGTTGCCACCAAACTCTCGCTGCTAGCGACTGTTCTCGGCGTACATACTTCTGTTTGAGTTCTATACTTGTGTTATATTACCCACATACATAATTCGTTTCGTTCACTTTGTTTAATAAATGCACGATAATATACCAAATATATGACATTATCGTCAGAGAGAGAGATCAGTATTTGAAATGCATAATGATGATGACAATAAGACAGGAAATAATAATTTAGGTTAGAGATTACAATATAAAAAGTGGAGACTGTTACAAAAATGATTGTGTATGGACGGATATATTATAAAAAGAAATTAATATAGCGGAGGCAAATAAATATAATTACTTATAAGCATTAATTACTTATTTTATTGTTAGAATTGCCAAGTGCCAAATACTTAAAAATTTTCATAATCGTTACAATTAACCGGTAATCATACCAATATATTTCGTTAAGAATATTTACTTATTCTTAAATATATCAGAGCTAAAGCGAAACGTTAGTAAAATATAAAGGTACCCTGAGATAACATCAAGTGTTTCATATGTGTGCATAGCTTACGGTACAATATCGGAGTAGGGTTGAGCGGTGCGATGGCTGGTCGTGACGGTGGCTGGTCGCAGACGCGGGGCGAGAGGCTGGTACTCCTTTCCGGACCGCGGCCGCAAGGTGCTGGTGGTCGGCCGAAGGACGCTGCACTCAAACATCGGATCAACATTCTAATAACGAGTATGTTTAACCTAAGCCGTACTTAATTAACTAGGAGCTGTTTTCTCAGTATGTATATACATAATATGTTTATCAGGACTGACGTAACAATAAATAAATCTTAATAATTATCAAAAGCAATTATATTTTATAAAACACATTACATTTTATAAAACAGTGAAATCTGACATGACTGACAACTGGATGCTCGACAGATAAAGCGGAGGAGCTCCAAACTTTGACATTGTATCGGTAGATGGTACCAACATTATAACGAGTAACACAGAGCGACATGTTAGGACTCTGGCAGTACGTGAACACTTGCCGTCTGCCGACTGCTGATAATGACAACTTTATTTGCATTGCCCACTCATATCCGCATTTCATTGCCACAACGACCGCGTGTATTTTGTTGTACACTGTATTCTTTAACCGGTTCAACACAACTCCACCTGTTCAACTTGTCCATGTTGTTCTAAGGTGCTACCGACAATTAATCAAAATTCAAACTTGCCTACAGGCTGCCAAGAAAAAACGAAATATCTCCAAAACAAATGGCGACCTCTAAGAAGTTCGTTACAAAAGCTCCGCCCAAATCCAAGAACAAGGAAACGCCTTCCCACAATCAGTTCAAGAGACTTCTTGACGGTGTTGTCGAAGCAAATTCAAATTCAAATAGTTTATTCCTCAAAATAGGATAACTGCATCACTTTTTGAAGTCAAGAAAATATACAAATAATAGAATAATACAGTCCTACTGCTTATAAATTAAAATAGTATGCAGACCTTGAAATTATTTACATTGCCTTAATCCCATGCACTTTTATCTGTAATATAATCTTTAATACAATTAATAAGAAGCTCTTTTTAAAAGTATCTGTTTAACAAATATTTTAAACTTTTTTAGTTGTAGTTTGCAAATTTCTTCAGGGATTTTATTATAAAAACGGACACATTGTCCCCTGAATGATTTGTCTATTTTCGTTAGCCTTGTGTGAATCAGAGCAAGATTATGTTTATTTCTAGTGTTGCAGTTATGAATGTCACTGTTTTTTTTAAAACGATCTTTATTTTTATGCACAAATATTAAGTTTTCAAATATGTATTGACATGGTACTGTTAATATGTTGATCTCCTTAAATTTATCTCTCAACGAATATCTACTGGACAGATTGTAGATTGCTCGAACAGCTCTTTTCTGCAGCACAAAAATCGTTTGAATATCACTAACGTGTCCTTACAGTAATATACAGTAAGACATTACAGTTTGGAAATAACTAAAATATGCGACACGTGCCGTGTCTTCGTTTGTGAGCTGGCGAATTTTCCTTACAGCAAATGCTGCAGAACTAAGTCTATTCGCCAAAAAGGCATATGTGGACGCCATTGGAGTTTTGCGTCTAAAGTAATACCCAAAAAAACTGTGGTGTCTACAAGTTCCAAGTACTCCCCATTCACAAGTACACTTGAATTCACCTGACTGACATTTGGGGTTATGAATTTATTACATTTAGTTTTCTTACTATTCAAAAGCAAATTATTAGCATTGAACCAATGAACAATTTTGGACAAAGCATTGTTTACATCATCCAAGACGTCACGTCTTTTAATCTTAAATAAAAGGGATGTGTCATCAGCGAATAAAACAATTTCATGATTATCCTTAACAACATATGGCAAATCATTTAAATAGATCAAAAATAGAAACGGACCAAGAATTGAACCCTGTGGGACACCCATTTTTATGGTTGATCCAAGGGCGCGCTTTCCATTAATATCAACAGTCTGAATTCTATTTTCTAAATAAGAACTAATAAGTGCCAGCGCATTGTTTCTGGTGCCATAGTGTTGTAATTTCCTGATAAGAGTCTCGTGTTGGACGCAATCGAATGCCTCAGATCATAGATCACAAAAAACACCGAGATAGATATGATGAATTAGCTCAACACCCGCATCAGTTGTTGAGCGACCTTTCATAAATCCAAACTGTTTACACGTCAGCAAAGTACTAAAGTGTGTCTGCATTTGATTTAAAATAAGTTTTTCAAAAATTTTACTGCAAACAGGCAATACTGATATAATTCTAAAATTTGAGGGATCACTAGTATTACCTGATTTTAAAACAGGTAGGCCTTCGCACGACACACCACAAGTTAGGATATCATCCTCACCATCTGGATGTGTGGCGGTCCTCCACAGTGCGGTTTTCAAGGAGCTTTCTTCCACGTACTACAAAGCTGTAGAATGAGCTTCCTTGTGCGGACGATACAACATGAGTACCTTCAAAAAAAGCGCGTACAACTTCCTTAAAGTCCGGCAACGCTCCTGTGATTCCTCTGGTGTTGCAAGAGATTGTGGGCGGCGGTGATCACTTAACAACAGGTGACCCGTTCGCTCGTTTGTCCTCCTATTCCATAAAAAAAAGGGTATTGTCTTACTGTATTTCATCAGATCAGGAAAGGTACCACAATCAATACATTTATTAAATATTATTGCTAATTGTGGAGCTATCACAGAGATTATAGTTTTAATTAAACTGACAGAATGGCCCCAGAGGTCAACTGTGTTTTTTTAATTTTAAAGAGTTAAATACTTTAACGACCTCAGTATAGTGCACATATTGAAATTTAAAATATTTAGAACATTCTTCGATATTTTCTTCAACACAGTTTCAGCTTGAAGAGGTGAAGAATTTAGGAACTCAGTTGTTGAGATTGGGATATTCAAAAAGATATTGTCAAATAATGGAGCTATTTCAGTTTCTGATTTAACCGTTTTCCCGTTATATGTGACAATAGTGAGTCTTATGTGATTTAGACTTTCCTGTCTCAGCATGCTCCATGTGGTTTTTATTTTATCATTGCTATTCTTCGTCTTTTCACTTAAAAAACGAGATTTAGCTGTTCTACATACTATTTTAAATATTTTTTAACATAAGTAATGAATTTAACGCTTGTGTTAAATTTTTTCTCACTATATAATTCATACAGTCGTTTTCTACTTCTATGGATGCCCACAGTAGCCCAGTCACTTAAGCATGGCCTTTTCTTTATAAAAATCAAGAAGCAAGTTCAGATCTATTTTAGCATACCAGCAAGAAGAAGAAACCTAACAATACTTCACAAATAACCATAGAACTAGTGTGTGTTCGGACTACCTACCATATCTGTATATGTACCGGCACTATGAAATTTTAGTACTGCTACCGTGTGGCACGGACATGATAATATTTAATAAAATCAAATACCCGTCCAACTGCGCTGTACAAATGAACGTTATAAGCCTCGTAACAAGTCTGCAGGCACTCGGTGCTTTAGTGTGCACAGAATCACCCCACCTGGGCATACACCAAGAAAAATAGATATAAACCTGTCCATTGCTGTAACTGCCGACAAGACCACCCAGTAAATTATGTAATGTAGTAGAGTCAAATATATTTACTGTCTTGAGACTAGACGTGAAACACAATGTAGGGCTATAGCTACTGAAGTATCACAAACAAAGGTAACATCGAACACATGGGCCCGAATTGCAAAATCCGGTACCAGAAACACTTTACTACAATAACCTGAACATCCTCTCACGAGGCTCCTAATAGGTGCTTACACTGGAAAGATTCCTCAAGATCAAGAATTAATTGAAATGATTGAAATCCTTTAACAATTTTAGCTAGAAAGCAACTCAAGTGCAACACGTTCATGGAGTTGGTGATACTCATAATAACCAAGCTGGGATACTATGTGCAGTCACCACGAACTAGGTATACTCTATCGGAACGCCTATAGTATTTACAGGAAGCAGACTTTGCTGTCAGTGAATTAACCTCCTGAGAACTACAATTATTTATTTTCGGGAATTTAATTAATATTTTTTATAAAATTATCTGTATCGAATTAAGAGGTGAGTAAATATTCTCAAAATATTCTTCTGACTTGTCACTATAAATATTACTTTTAATTATAGAGATTATCAACCTTTAGAGCTTGAGCAAACAATGAGTTTGTGTAAGGATACTTCGTGAACTGTCACAATTATTAATTGCATCCAACAAATACAATGTATAATACAACAATACAATTAACTATAACACGTCGACCTGGCACCACAAGCAGCACCCGTTCACGAGTTGACGCATGAACCAGCCATCTTTCCCTTCGCACATATTTGAAGCAAGGAGACGAACCGGCACACGACGCCGGCGCAGGCAATGCCATTTAATGAGCATGACGAATCATATTATAGCATACATACATTTAATATAAACTGTCACTATAAGAGAAAAAGAAAAAGAATTAATAAAACTACTTATACTTAAATAATTTAAACTTAAATAACCTAGACCCTTTTTTTATTATTAGCATCACCAAACGGGATACACTCTGAAAATTGTATAAAACAGAAAAATATGTTAACATGTATAACATGCTTATAAATGTGTTCTACGAGTAGATTTTATATAAAACTAAACACAATAACTTAAGCTATAGATAAACATAATTCAACCTCACAGTCCCCTAGTCAATAATCCTTTTTAAGTCTTTTTCTAGCAGAAGTCTTCAGAACCTAGGGACTGACGGGTTGAATATGTCTACCTTCTGACAGACTTCATTATACAGAGAACAAATGCGATATAAACTAGAATGTTGACCATAATTTGTTCGTGTTGTGGGTAGACTGAACGTTTTCCTATTTATAATACGGCTGCAATGTCGTGGGACAGCCAAGATAATTTTACTAAATAATAGAGGACTGTCTATGTGGCCATAAAACAGTTTGTCTAAAAAGACAAGGTCTGAAACTTTCCTACGCTGTACAAGAGGCGTCGTGTCAAAATGTGCAAGTCTAGATCCGTAGCAGTCTTACTGACGACAAATATTATTTGAATATGAGAGATGATTGTAAAAATTTGGACAGTACCTGTCCTAAACTCTTAATATGAACTATGTAAGAAGGATTCCACACTGGGCTGCAATACTCTAAAAGATCGGTTTGTAATATGATTGTATCTTCTGTAGATCGAATTTCTCGATAAATTTTTAAGTCGTCTGCAAACATTTGAAATTTGGATTTTAATTTATTTGTTAGATCGTTCACAAGGACCACGAAAAAAAGGGGACCTAAATGGGAGACCTGTGGAACCCCTGATGGAACGGTTCTTGTGATTGATGTAAAGCCACGGATCTTTACAATCTGGGAACAGTTCTGCAAATAGAATTCACACCATCGCAGTAGAGAGCCATATATTCCTGCATGACTAAGTTTTTCTATTTTTTTTTATGGAATAGGACGACAAACGAGCGTACGGGTCACCTGGTGTTAAGTGATCACCACCGCCAACATTCTCTTGCAACACCAGACGATTCACAAGAGCTTTGCAGGCCTTTGAGGAAGATGTACGCATTTTTTATGAGCAGTTCGTGGTCACCCACATCGAAGGCCTTTGATAAATCAGTGCAAATATGAAAATACTTAATCATCAATTATAAAAAATAGGAAGGAACAACTCTGGCACGCAACGACAAGCTCCTTTAATAAGAGTGATTTAAGGTTTTATGAAAAAACGTTCCGAACGTAAGTTGAGAATTGGTGGTATATTATTGTTATTCCAACATTTTGTCGCTCTATGCCTGAAACTCTATAATGAGGGCACAACTGTGGCACGATAAAAATCGAGTCAATATGTAAAGTGAAATTAAAAATAAAAAACACCTTAAAACTAAGCCAAAAGTGAAAAATCGTTTAAAGTTAATAAAGTTTTTACCACGACATTATAAAGTACTGTAACAAGGAGTTCATATCCGCATATAAGAACTCATTGTTCTGTGGTTGGCCGTCAAGCTAAAGAATTAGATTTGAATATAGACGCGGACGAGACGACAGTCGAATAAGTCAGATGAGAATAGAAATGAAGTAAAACAAGAACGGTCAGCCCTCGGCTTATATTTTATAAATAGTAATGTAATGTTAAAGAAATAATAGAAGAATATATACATTCAAAGAAGAAACAATGTTTTATTAAACTAAGATCCCACGTGTGAGGAAGGACTCACGCGTTACAGTACTAAATGATAAACCAGTGAATAAGAAAATTTTTGCATTTTTCAAATGGCATAAATTGTGCATCAAAAGCAGCGGATTTTAAGAGAATTAAACAAGAGTGACCAGATTCATTACGTGATCATAAAATAAAAATAATAAAAATAAAAAGCCTTTTTGTTTGCTCCTATGAACTAAGTAACATTTTGTTTAGTGGATTAGTAATTATAATGAAATAAAGTAATTTTTGTTAGTATTTATTAGTTATTTGATTTCATTCATATGAACCCCCGTGCGGGTGTAGGCCTCCTCCAGGTTGTGCCATTTAACCCTATCTTGTGCCAATCCGAGCCAGTGTTTGCCTGCGGTCTCGCGTATGTCATCTGACGACCTAGTTTGCGCTTTCCACTTCCTGGTCCTTTCCACTCTGTGACCATTTTCGTCCAACGCCCATCCTCAAGTCTCGCTACATGACCGGCCCACTTCCATTTTAGTCTTCTGATATGTTGTATAGCATCTCTAACTTTGGTACGTTTCCGAATTTCTTCATTTCTGATCCTGTCTTTAAGTTTTATCCCTAGGAGACTTCTCTCCATCGCTCTTTGGCATACCGACAGTATATTTGCGTTAGCTTCTGTTAAAGACCAGGTCTGGCTACCATAGGTTAGTGTAGGTAGAATGATAGAGTCCATGAGTCTCCGTTTGTGAACAATAGGTAGCTTATATTTAAGAAGATTTTTCAGGGACCAGTATCGTTTCCACGCCAGCGCCATTCGTCTATCTATTTCCTCCGAGTCAATCTCTCTGAACGAAACCAGTTTGCCTAAATATATGTACTCTTCAACGTACTCTATTACTTCGCCTTCGACGCTGAGAGTAGGTTTAGTGTGGTTTGTAATGATTTTTGTTTTGTCAAAATTTATTTCGAGACCGACCTTCTCGCTGTGCTGATGTAGTGCTGTCAGCATGTCTTGTAGGTCTCTAGCGGTATTACTTAGAAGAACCAGGTCGTCTGCGAATCTTAAATGGGTTAGCCTTTTATTTCTGATATTGATGCCTCCCCTTTTCCACGTGATCATAGTGTAATAAAATACTTTAACCAGTACACCGGTGACGATGTGCTTTATACTATAAAGGCATAAAAGGCATTTATTTTCTCAAAATTGATTCCTTTAGAATTCTTTTTGATGTCATTTCTTATACTACTAGATACTACTACCGCTAATATGCTTACAAGTGCAGACTAAGTAATATTGAGCTACATAGCCTAAAAGTGTTATTGCTACATTTATTCCTATTCAAAAACTTTCCGATTATTTAAACGCTTACGAAACAACTAGCGCCATCTATGAATGATCTTTAACATCACGATAATTAAACGACAACCATGGAGGAAATGAAAAACATGTTGGAAAATCTGTAGAAGGAAATCAAACAACCAAAATTTATATGAGCAAAATGAAAGACGATATAGAGACAACTTTTAACAATAATATTAATACTAAGTTTAGAAAATTAGAAATAAAAAATGAATATTTAGAAAAAAGCTGGATGAGCTTACTATAAAAATTAACACTTTTGAAAGATATATAAGGCGCAAAAATTTTATTATCTTTGTTGTGGACGAACGAGAAAAACATACCATGGCTTATAAGAAATAATAATAGACATTATAAATAAATACTTTGGCTTACAATATGAAACTTGTATAGAGGCAGTTGGAAAAATTGGGAAAAAAGGTGAAAAGATCAGACCTGTTATTATTACATTTAGGACAATGGGACAAAAATAATATCCAGCAAACTAAAAAGTGCCTCACTAACTCACCTTATTATATAGAACAAGACCTTCCTTTAGAGATTTTGAACAAACGCAAAAACTTACAACACAATATATCACCTAGTAATAATTGTGTGTAAATGTTACAGATGAAAATTTATTTTTATCTTTTCGTTTTTTATTTTCATTATTGTATTTGTACCATGAATTATAGTTACTTTGTTTTTTTTCTAAAAGGGGGGGAATAGTGTAGGGACACACGTATGCAAATATGCTTAAGGCAGCATTTTGTTTATGTATGCGTGTCCACACTGTGTTCCCATTATATTTTATTTTATATTCAGTAGCGGTCTGTAACTCATGTAGTTTGGTTCATTTATAATAATTAAGGCAATTAAGTAATATACATATTGAAGAAGCTTTATTGAATTTTATTGGAGACAACACTTCCGCCTGTTAATAGGACCCTACTCTACATATAATTATACATATTTTTCTTATTTTTATATTATTATGTTAGTTAAGGAAATAAAAAGGCTTTATTATTATTATAACTGAAGCTACCTGTGAATGCTGCTGTTTTGTAATTTGGTATACATATATAACTATAAGCCTTTATTACACAGAAATCTAGTAATGCACCAGTACACCATTCCAATTTATTATATAGATAACTTCGTTTTTGTGTTTTTATAAGACCAAAAACCAGTGTTGCCAGATGCAGTTCCCGACGAAGTACCAAAGATTTTCTTTTTCATTGCAATATTATGGAGTCGTTTAATTTTGTTTATGTTGACAATTATCAACGTAATAATAATAAATAATATTGTATCAAGTAGGTCGATATCAAAAGATACTAACGATTATGAATGCATCAATCATTTTATGTATATTCTGTAACATAATCTTATTTCAATTACGAGGTGGATTCAATTATTTCGACAAAGTTTTTGCTTACCGCATCGTTACCGGAGTGTCGCTGGAAGAATGCGATGAGGTAACAGAGAGCGTCTCGATGTAGTCCGACATGTCTGACGTGCCGCTCGACGTGCTGCGGCTGTCGGCGGCCCCTGCGGACATAGAGCGGTCACTGACGCGTCCGACCGCGAGCACACGCCGCGGGTCGCGGTCCTTACCTGGCGGCGGCCGGGGGCTCAGCAGCGGCACCTCCGCCTCGGCCGAGCAACACTTGTGCGTGTCGGGCGGCGGGCTGCGGCCGGCGGTGGACGAGCGCGCGCGCCGGTGCGGCGCGCCGTGCGGCGAGGCTGCGGCGCGCCGCGCGGTGCGATAGCGGCGGCGGGCGGCGGCCGTGGTGGCAGGCAGCTCGAAGTGAGCGGGCCCTGGGGCGCCCTCGCCGCGCAGCGACCAACTCGATACTCCCGAATCGTTGGAACTGGACGAGTCCCTGTTCCCGCCGGCCGTCGCGGAGTTGCCTATAGTTTTAGACGCCTCCGAGCTATCCGCATCGGAATGTTTACCGTTCTGGCAGTCACACGTGGCCATTGTGAGAGGCCCCGAGTCCCGCAGAGTCTCTATCGATGATGAGGACCCACGGCTTCCGATACTGCCTTCGAACTCCTTCACGTCTTCGAGGAATCGTGACGAGTCTGCCGAGCTAGACCTCTTTCTGTACTCGGCTCGCTCGTGAGCCACTCTGATATCCGTATCTCCAGGAGAAGAAAGATTCGCTTGGGAACCACACAGAGTCGGGTTGCTCGCTGATTTCTCATCCAATAGTCGACTTATTGCGATTTTGGCGGGAGTTTTCAAAGTTTGAATAGCAAATCCTCCGATGGGTGACATGGGCGTATACCCAGAAAGGGTAGAACTTTCTAAATTAAGCTTATTATTTTCTCTCGATTTGGGTTCCATCAATAGATATTCATCGAGGCCGGAGTGGTGGGATCTGTTTTTAGATTTTTCTTGAGGATGGCCACATTTAAGACATGTAGTGTCTTTGTTTAACGTTTTGAATGCTAAAACTGGATTTAATGTAGCACTTAACGCATCTAGTTCCATTTGTGTGACTCCTGCCTTTTTTAGAAGGTCTTTGGCGTTTTCGTAATGCTCTAACGATAAAGCAAAATTTAAATTTTCGTAATTAGCTAACGGACCATCATCTATTTCAGTACTTTGTGAATCTAAGCTCCGGTTAAAATTTTCACTCGAGGATGTGTAATATTTTTGATGCGATTTTCCCCTAGTTTTCCGTGAAAGATCGATTGTAGCGTATAAAGCATTCTTTTCCACAGCAATTGGTATTTTATTTTCTTTATTTGATTTAGAGTTATCCTTATTCTCTGCATTTTTATTGCAATATGGCAATCTGATCCAATTATTTGCCCAATCAGAAACTTTTTGACATGGACAATTAGATTGTTCAAAAGATTCATCTGTATCTACAATCATTGGTTGCCTTGGTTTTTTACCAAACTTCAGTAAACATCCACAAGGCTTTTTTAAAACAATTGTATTTGTTGTGGAGCTTTTAGTCATCTTGAATAAATCACTATTTAAACATTCTTTCAATCTTCTTGGTGTATCATAATACTCACCGTCACCCTGCGAAAATGGAATACTTTTATTATGGTACCATGCAAAAAAATCATAAATTTATTCAATGCCAACACTTAAATTATACAAAACAGCACAAATTAATTTACCTCTGCTGATGGTATTTTTGGCACATCATAGTTTTCATAAGGACCCACTTTAGACAAATTTTCTTGTATCGACGACAGTTGTGAGTGGCTGAATGATCTAATAGGTAAGGGCAAAGGTGGTTTTATGTTAAGTTTCAAGTTTAATTTATTTGATTTCGGTGGACGTTCAGGGGGTTCAATGATTTGGCAACTACATATTTGTTCATTGTTTTTCACTATTGCTGATTGATCTCTGTCGCGATTCAATCTTCCTAATTCATCACTGTTACTTTCATCTACTTCTTCCATTGTCCAAGCTGGACTAAAAGGTTTAGCTCCAGGGGTCAGTACGGCCGTAGATGACCTAGATAAAGCACCTAACTTGGACATACAACTCATACATCGCTCCAACAATACATTACTGGTTCCATTCCATGATACGTTACTGCCTTCCATCATTTCATTCACTGATGCAGTATCGCCAAGACCCATCTCATCATAGTTTGTTCTTTCTGCGGAAGGCCAATAAGGTGATATTTCACCTGCATTTCCTATACATGGGTCTTCGTACAGACGCAAGTCAGTTGGTGGCAATGACCGATCAATTGAATTTATCTCTGATCTATCTGATCTATGTGCCTTCTGCGACTTTGGACTTTCAAAACCTAAAAGAAAAAATATTGGAATTCAAATAAAAATTCTGATTCGGTAAATGAAAAATTTTCATGCACTCACCATCACTTTTCTTGTATGTGAACTGTCTACGTTTAGGGGAAAGTTGTCCTCGCGAAGCAAGATCGAAGTCTTTAGCAATATCAGCGGCCTGATCTGTCACTAGTATATGAAGGCCTTCACCCTTGCCACAATGGGAGCCACCTTCGAAACAAAACCGTCCGTCCACAACGCCGTATCGCCTACAATAAAAAAATATCTCTCTTGACCAAACTAAGATACAAAACATAAGACATAAACCTATCAATATGTAGCACATATAAATAGTAGTATGTTATTAATATTAAAGGACATGGTTTGCATAAGATGTGTATTAAATTAAATTTTTATTAAGTTATTTTATACTTTTCAGTTATTGAAGTCGGTTTTTTTATACGAAGTTATTATTTTTCTACATTTTAGTGTCAGTTAATAATAATAATATTCTTAGAAACACAATAAAATTTTCAAGACGTGACGTCACCTCTCCCCACTTGCAGCTGACAGACCGCTATATAAGCGATAGCAGAACAGTTGGTGACGATTACTTCGTTTGTCATCGGACTGTGAACATCTCAACGCAACTCTGCCTGTTTTCGTATTGATTGTTTGTAGTGAGTAATTATTTAAATTGTGTTGACAGTGACAGGTGGACAGGGTGAAGACGTTTATAAAAGGCGACGACTCCCTAGCGTCGACACATTTTCGCTGCAACCGTTAACTAGTTAAGACGTTACTCTGCCCGATTTCTATCCGAATATTAGTCATTGTGTTGTTTGAAATTTATTCTTAGAAGCTTAAAAACCCTTTTTGATCTTATTTGCTAATTATATTATATAATCAAACTGAATGAAAACTCCAAAAAATATTGTCAAAAAAACAATTACAACATCCACGTAAACAAAAATTTTCATAAAAATCTTCATAAAATGAAAACAACTGGGCCAAACTAAGTAAAATTTTTATGGGACTAAATGACATCTATTCTGCATCGAACTAAAGAAAAATTACGTTACTCACCGTATTCGGTGTACATACATAAAAAAAAATATCGATCTAATCGAGAACCTCTTTCTTTTTGAAGTGGGTTAAAAACCATTTCAATAATTATTAGGACGACAAACCTTTTGATGATTAATAAAAGTAAATTCATTCAATAATTATTTTTCAGTAAAAATTTAAAGAATAAATTCTCATATTGTACTTAATATAATTGCCGTAATAGTAAATAATAACGACGTAGTTTCATAAAACATTGATGAAATTAAATAACTAGCCTTAATAATCACGACCCAGAAAAAATAGTTGAAGTAATATGTGATTTAACTAAAAGAAGGAAAGTCGCCATTTTACCACAATATTTATATTATTCCCACTAGTATGATCAAAGCCTAAACAAGAAATAACTTTAAATTGATCCTTAAAAATCAACATCCATCCACCGATTTAATCGAAATCAAAGTAGCATTATCAGAATAAGGTGATGAAAGCGTTAATATCCGGAACATTAAACAAAGATAAAGGAAAAAAGCTGCCAATGTTTATTATTAAATTAGAACAAAGAGTCAAGAGTCTCATAAATTGTAAAGTAACGTTCAAACCTCCCCGACTTAAGCGTGTAATATCAACAATAAAAATAATAAAATTAAATGAAATCTGATTATTTCAGACCGTTGGCCCATAAATGTTAGCTTTCTTAGAAACTATGTTAGTACATATTTCACATTGCATAATTGAATTAAATTAAATTCAATTAATTTATTTTAATTGAATTTAAATCAATTTCATTTAAATACTTGCCACGACATACTGGGGCACTACCTATGTGTAAATGTGTGTGTATCCAATGTCTCAGTAATCAGTATGGGTCAGTCAGTCTTATCAACAACCACACTCAACATGGTACCCCTCACCCAGCGTATGAGTGATGCGACTCGTTTTTATATTACTGAAAATATAAAAGTCGTCTGTGTGTGCGTTCACAAACATCGTTGATGCGCTACAGTGACGGGGGTACCCCAACATCACTCTGAATGCGTTATTGTATTGGATTCGGGGAGCATTGTATGTCTTCTGTGTACACTTATCCCACAGGCTGCACGTGTATAACGTTTGACAAAACGCTTAAAAAAGCGTGACCTTAACGTTTAATGTACATCATGCGAACCTGCGAGCCAACACATTATATCAGACCGCAATGACTCTCCTTTCTCTTTCCATGTCTAGGTCATCCTTCAAATCCTTGGCAATAATATTGCGAAGGTATTTGAATTGCGACACTATTTGTAGTCCCACTCCTTCCAGTGTAACTGGCGAAACATGAGCTGGTTGTTGTGAGCTCGCCCGAAATTAGTTCACTCTTCTTCACATTGTATAACAGACCGTGCGTCTTTGCATAAGACTCACAAACTGCCAGCAGCCTCCGAAGTGTACTTATTGATGGACTAAACAGCCATGTCGTCTGCATAACTAATACGTTTATACAATGACTGTCACTAGAGCAGCCGACCATGGTTACGCCGGGCTCTACAATGAGCTGATTCATGTTAAGATTGATGAGCGCTAGAGATGTGCATTGTTCCATGTGACCTGGTTAGTCTGATGTACATACCAACATTTAAAAATATTAACTACTTCCTGTGCCACGACAGCCTCAATTAATTTAGACCATAGGATGTCGTATCTAACCAGGTCAAATGCATTCGACAGGTCAAGGTCAAAGCCGCGTACACGGAGGTAGTCCTGTCTGTAGTGACTGACGGTATACTTAACCGCCAGGATCGCACTTTCCGAACATAATATATATACCTAGTCTTGCCATAAATTTTGAAACAAAGCAATAAAAATTATATTGCAAATAACAATTTTTACTTTTACAGTGTGTTACTTTAATACATAAATATGAAACACTTTAAAATATAAAGAGCTTATTCGAAGTGATCTCCAAGGGCTGCAATACAGTCCTTTAAACATTGTGGCCAGTTATCAATAGATGCAGGCACTATTTCCATGGGAAAATTCTGCACTGCCAATCGTACGGATTGTTTTAGGGACTCCAAAGTAACATGGCGTTTAGAGCAAACCGCACTCTCTAAAACTGACCATAAATCGTAAGAAGATAAGAAACGGATAAAGATCGGAACTAGATGACGGCCAGTCTTCAGCTCTGATGAAGTCCGAAACGTTCGTTTCCAACCAAGACTGCGTAGACCGAGTTTTATGACATGGCACCGAGTATTGCTGGAAGGACCATTCTTGGTTATTGAACATGGTGTTGTTAAGGGGCTTCACTACCTTCTCAAGAATGATATCTTGATACACTTGTGCCGATGTTTTGATAACTTTTTCAAAACAGTATGGCTCAGTCATTCTTTCATAGCTACGGGTATATATATATATATACCCAGTCGAAACCCAAATTAAGCATCAAGAAAAAAGTTATTTAGAGAGAGACAATATGCACACATAAAAGCTTATTGTCATAGAAAAATAGAAAGTGTATAAAATTTGCATGAGAGATGAACTTGTATCAATAGAATACCCACGAAGCAACCAGTAATGCTGGCCTTTATTCATTCTTAGATACAGTAGCACACCGCTGGCACCGGCGTCACATGTCCTCCACTCACCGCAGGTGTGGTATCTCCCAGACGTCCTCCACTCACCGCAGGTGTGGTATCTCCCACACGTCCTCCACTCACCGCAGGTGTGGTATCTCCCAGACGTCCTCCACTCACCGCAGGTGTGGTATCTCCCACACGTCCTCCACTCACCGCAGGTGTGGTATCTCCCAGACGTCCTCCACTCACCGCAAGTGTGGTATTTACCAGACGTCCTCCACTCACCGCAGGTGTGGTATTTACCAGACGTCCTCCACTCACCACAGGTGTGGTATCTCCCAGACGTCCTCCACTCACCGCAGCTGTGGTATCTCCCACACGTCCTCCACCCACCGCAGGTGTGGTATCTCCCAGACGTCCTCCACTCACCGCAGGTGTGGTATCTCCCACACGTCCTCCACTCACCGCAGGTGTGGTATCTCCCAGACGTCCTCCACTCACCGCAAGTGTGGTATTTACCAGACGTCCTCCACTCACCGCAGGTGTGGTATCTCCCAGACGTCCTCCACTCACCGCAGGTGTGGTATCTCCCACACGTCCTCCACTCACCGCAGGTGTGGTATCTCCCAGACGTCCTCCACTCACCGCAGATGTGGTATTTACCAGACGTCCTCCACTCACCGCAGGTGTGGTATCTCCCAGACGTCCTCCACTCACCGCAGGTGTGGTATCTCCCAGACTTCCTCCACTCACCGCAGGTGTGGTATCTCCCAGACGTCCTCCACTCACCAAAGGTGTGGTATCTCCCAGACGTCCTCCACTCACCGCATGTGTGGTATCTCCCAGACGTCCTCCACTCACCGCAGGTGTGGTATCTCCCAGACGTCCTCCACTCACCGCAGGTGTGGTATCTCCCAGACGTCCTCCACTCACCGCAGGTGTGGTATCTCCCAGACGTCCTCCACTCACCGCAGGTGTGGTATCTCCCAGACGTCCTCCACTCACCGCAGGTGTGGTATCCCCCAGACGTCCTCCACTCACCGCAGGTGTGGTATCTCCCAGAGGGCCAGCAGCCGAGGCGGCACCCCTGACGTCAGCGCCACCCGCCGCTCCCAGAGGTGGAGTCGAGCTGGACCAGCCGGCACCCGCTTGCTGACACCCGTGCCACCTCCCACCAGCACCAGGTACTGCCGACCTTCACCCAGGTGCCCGCTCACCTTTACCTGCGAAAGTTACTACATATAAAACGGATTGAACGATTGCAATCTACGTGCACTCCGCAGAACTATTTCATATTATGTGGAATAACCGAATGCAACAAAATAAAAAAAACAAACCAGCAATAAGTGACAAAAAGTTAAAACATTCCCGAGGGTCTACTCTCTTTCTCCGTATCGAAACTTCTTAAACAAACGAAATTTAAACGAAGTTTTGGTAGTGAATCTACTCTATTTTGTTTCAGCTCTTGCCCTTCGACCTGCCTGTAGAACTTGATGTGAAGAAGTAGCTGAATAAGAGGGAACCCGTCTGCTTCTTTCAGATTGGAGTTCAGACAGACGCAACTCGGGAATATCAACACCACCCCTTACTCTCGCTTCCGTGTCTCGAAGGCGAACATGCCACAGAGCAGCGCCAGAGTGTGTAGAGACCACTACATCACCTGCCACTGTATGAGTCGCTCCCGTGTCTCGAAAGCCAGCACGGCACAGAAGTCAGCACAGAGCAGCGCCAGCGTGTGCGAGTGCTTGTCCAACGTGAAGCCGGACTCGCAGCCGAGGAAGTGCTGCAGCGAGAGTGACGCCTTGCTGGGCGCGCCGCTCCAGCGAGCCCGCCCGTCGCGGTACACCAGCAGGTGCACGCTGTCTATACACAAGACATGAACCAACTCTTAGCAAACATTCAAACATGAATATCATTGTAACACGAATCAAAAAACAAATCTTTATAAAATTTAAGTATTCGTAACATAAAGTGTTTATCATATTGTCAGAGTGAGAGACAGAGAAAGAAGAAAAGAAAGTTAATATTATCTGATGTTGAGACAGCAATGCTTATATTTGTATCAGCAGTGCTTTTAAATCAGGAGATAAGCACAACGTGAAAAATTACAGACCTATATCCAAATCATGTACTATTGCTAAGCTTTTTGAAAAAATTATATTCAATTGTGTTTTTCCTATTCTACGAGCCATGCTGTTGAGGAATAATAATTCCTCAACAGTATGGTTTCATCTATACTAATATTATAAAGCTGCAGTGTTTGTTTGTTTGAACGCGCTAATCTCTGGTACTACTGGTCCGATTTGAATGATTCTTTCAGTGTTGGGTAGTCCATTTATTTAGGAAGGCTATAGACTATGTTTTTTTTTCAAAATTAGGGATCCGTAATAAAATTGCTATTTTGTAACACAAGGTGTAAAATCGAAAACCTATTTTTGCGTGCGCTGCAAAAACTATTGACGATAGAACAAAATGATGTACAGGCTATAATATAGGCAATATTTTATAAAACTATCGCGTGAATTATACTTTATATGGCAAAACAACGTTTGCCGGGTCAGCTAGTTATCAATAAATCTGTGGAGTCCAACTTATGTGAATTTGTTCATCAGGTAACTACCTACTAAGGCTTCCAGGTCGATGTTGTGTTGTGACTAATCGAAAGCTTTTGATAAAATCTGTCATCTAATCTTAATTCATGAAATTGAAGAACTCGGTATACATGCCGACCTCCTCCATTGGCTTACTTCATACATCAGGGATCGAAGCCAGGCTATTACAATTAAAGGTTAGTGCTCTACGTTTGTGCCTGTTACTTCTGGTGTTCCTCAGGGATCTCATCTTGGACTCCTTCTATAATCTATACATTAATGACATTATTGCAGTATTTAAACATTCTTCAATTCTTCTCTATGCTGATGTTATGAAGATATATAAAACATATAATAAACTTTCTGATGGTAGCTATTTACAGGATGATTTGAATGAATTGTGTAAATATTGGAATAATAATCCCTTACAACATAATATTAAAATAATTAACGTTTCTTGCAAAAAAAAAATACTATTAAATTCAAGTACATTTTAAATGAGAATCTTTTTGAACGGGTTTTATGGTTGAGAGATTTAGGCGTTTACCTTGACTCCTCGTTAACCTTTACTCATCACTATAGATATGTGACTGCAAGAGCCAATCGCATGCATGCCACCCTTTACGAAGTAGCGGTAGATTCAATAAGAAAAATATTTTTTTGACATTCATAAGTGTCATTTCCGTGACCTACATGAATAAAGTTATTTTGTTTTAAATGCCAAACATAGTGGCTGGTGACCTAGTACACCGTCATCTGTATATTTTCACTTAACAGATGTCCATTTACACGTAATTGCTTTCTTTTTCCTAGGTTTAACGTTTCCTTTGTCTATAAGCAAAGGTGGAGACTTTAGTAGCTGCACTAGATCAACCTTGTTTGCATCCGTAACATTATAATATATAATACGAATAATAATAGGTTAATTTGTAACAGTTAAAGAAAATGGGATTATATTTTGGTGCTCGTAAACTTGTTCTGCGCATTCATCTACGTTTCCAGTCACTTATTCAAATTGAGAGCATTTTCTTTAGATAGAACACAAAATATCTGTTGCGGGTGACAATGGTCTTACTCCTTTAAAAATATTATTATAATTACCTCGATATCTTAAATCACTATCATCAGCCGATAATACTTTTAAACCATCAATAGTAATCTTATTTGGTAAATAACTAAGGGAACAATGAAATCTTCAACGACACCGGTATTCGAACATAACTCGGATTCATTACAAGCAATTCTTAAGTATGCAAGCTTACTTGAATTATATATTTTTATTTTTGGGGAACAAAGCCGTAATCTATATTACGCTTAAAATGTAGTTAAGTTTTCAGCACATTGAGTGGTAATTGCTATAGTTTGTGGGGAACAATAATTTCGAACAAGGTAAAGTGTTGTTATAATGTTTACTTAAACTACAACATTTAAAATTTTGTGACAAAGAAGTAAGAAAAATCTGAAAAAAAATCAACAAATCGACATACGACTTTTGTTTATCTCAAGGTACGAATACAAGGTAGGTATGGGTTTAAAGTATGATAATAGTATCACATGAGTGTTTTAATAACTAATTATCAACAGTTGCATTATATACAAGACTTCATCTACACCCAGAATATGAATCCTCTAATAGATTCTGAAACAGCTAGCTTACTACTAACTTTAAAACAACAAGTCCTAGTAGTAACGTAATATCATCCATTACTGATTATATACAAATAAACTAAGTATTAATGAAAGAATTCTTTATTTTAGTAGTAATTTACATTTTATATAATGCAATTATTAAAATTCACTTGATATTATGTTCTTTTGCAGCAAAAAAAAAAATATTGAATTAGGCGTTACTTTGCGGAAATCCATAATTATATATATAATATAATCGCGGTTTCCAACGGCTATACAAAACAGTTAGTGAACAAATTAATTAAAAATAAACAAAAACATCTAATTAATTCAGAACTTTATCCCGTCCCACCACAATCAAATACCAAATATGTGGGTAGTTTGACATATATTGGTCCAATATCGGATAAAATAGCTAAAATATTTAGGAAAAACAATATTTATGTGTCCTTCCGAACGAATCACAATGTCAGTCGAATATGTAATGGCAAAGATCGATTAAATAATTCCGAAAAATCCGGCGTTTATAAACTAAGTTGTGACACTTGTAACAGGGTATATATAGGTCAAACAGGTCGAAATTTTGAAATTAGATTAAAGGAACATATTGCCGCATTTATGAATAATCATCCCGAAAAATCACATTTCGCGAAACATTTAATTGATACAGGTCACTCACTCGGAAACAATAATAATTTTAATATTTTACATATATATGAAAAAGGATTCCGCTTAAATGTGTTAGAGCAATTAGAAATAATAAAACACAAAAATAACATTATTTATATTGTTGAATGAACAAACAAATTTAGTCCAATCACCTATGTTACGTGTCTCTTCCGGGGGTAATACGTCACAACAGCCGACCAATCACAGCGCGTCATTTCATGGGACGAGGGTATAAAAGAGCGACTTCCGGCACATTTGATTCAGTCTCGTGCCAGATTTTGGCGAGACAACACGTCCTGAGGATGCCTCGAGTAGAGGCGAAACACGTGTCGAATTGATTTTAGAAACAAATATTGGCGAATTAACACTAAAGAGGGCCTAAATCATTTGTATTCTTTTGCAGCGTTTAAAATATCCGGCGGTGTGCTATCTAAATTTGAATAGCTCATTTTTTCAAGAAAAATGGCGGGTATTCGAATAACCTACTTTTTTTTAAGGCGCGCGACATTCTGGTAGTGTGGAACGCGCATAAACGAAAATGTTCTTTTTTTGAAATTCATACAGATACCACGCATCGAGGGCGACGCAACTCTTTGCGCATGAAGAGATCGAAAACAAAAACAAAGGAGTGTTGTTATGAATTTCAGTACAACATTACAACACTCGTTTGGATGATGTGATGGTTATTAGGACATTGGGTGCTTTAATGTTCACAATAAGCTGTTGCAGAATCTTTAATAGAGGATTTAAAGCTTGGGTGTAGATAAGCTTACTTACATTCCTATCACCCGTAGATAGAAGATAGACACTAGATTCGCTGTCAGCGTATGTAAATAAGATAGCAATAGTCTGTGACGTGTGTTATGTTTTCATGTTTTCGTTCTGGGCGATTTGTACAATGTAATAGACAATAATTTCCTATATTAATATAACTGAAATCACCATGGCAACCATTCTTTGTTGGAAGACGATGAACTGGGTCCAAATAAAAAAATCGCATACGCGAAAGGGATATAAAATATTATACCTAATGTATCTTGCTTACTCTCAATACCAATCTAATTTATGTGTCTGTGTTATTATTGTTATTTTAGTGATGCATCTATTGTTCATCTTCTATCTACGCTATCACCGCTACCATATTAATAATAAATCAAATATAATCTCCTTCTTAATGAAAAAAAAAACCAAATATATTAAATTTTCCCTGCCTAATGTTAGACAGGTTGACACAAATATTGTAGTAAAAGACGATGAGTTGAAACCTGTAGATACAACCGTATTTTTAGGGATTACCTTAGATACCAAACTTCAGTGGGGTCCTCATATTATGAATTTGGTGAAAAAGCTTAGTTCTGCAGCATACGCAGTTAAAAAAATTCGGCAACTTACGGATGAGAATACCGCGAGGTTGGTCTACTTCAGCTATTTTCATAGTCTGATGACATACGGTATTTTACTTTGTGGACATGCTGCCGATGTTAACACCATTTTCACACTGCAGAAGCGAGCTATTCGTGCCATCTATAAATTAGGACCAAGAGTGTCACTAAGGGAAAAATTTAAGGAAATAAAAGTTTTGACTTTGACATCGCAATACATATATGAAAACCTTGTTTATGTAAAAAAAAAATATAAATTCGTTTAAAAAAATTAGTGACACTCATAATGTCAATACTAGAAATAGGGATAGGCTTGCTGTTCATGTAAGTCGACTCCAAAAAGTCACAACTTCATTCAGAGGTCTGTGTATACGTTTTTATAATAACCTTATTAGTATTGACATTCAGAACTTACCTTTAAATGAATATAAATCAGTGCTAAAGAAAAAGTTGTATACAAAAGGGTACTATAAAATATCTGAATATCTGGATCTAAAGAACCCTTGGGACTGAGCTGCTGGGCTGTTACATGTCTGTCTTAGTTTGATAAATGTCATTATAGTTATATAATTTAAATATTAATATTGTTGCTGCTGTTTAATCAATTTTAATAATCATTATCATGAGTTATGTAATTTGAAACAAAATTGTAAGTAGAGGCATTTAGTAAGTATTGCATAATATGTTGATGAACTTGAATTGTTTTGTTATTCGGTAGATTTCTCGTGGCAGGTATCGTCATGCTCGCTTAAATGCCTCTGCTTGTGGCGGCGACGTGGGGCGGGTCGTTCCCTTCCCTAAAATATGGTCGAGGGAGGCGATGGCTAGTCCATGCGTCATGCTCGTGAACGGGTGCTACTCGTGGGGTCTGGATGATCTTGTTACCGGGAGGCCTGCTTGATGTGTTTTTTTTCATTTTTATTATTTCCTTTAAAGTTAAAGTTATTATATATTTTATTTTATGAAATGCTCACATAATGCCTCTATTTATTTACGGTATGTGTGGATTGATGCATCTACTATACTCAATAACTCTTGTGTTTATAAGTATTAATTTACTTTTTTTTTCTTTTTTTGACTTACTCATGTAAGCCTTTCAGTTTTTGACTTTTGAGTATTTTTGTTGCGTCACTTTGCATATATTGTAATTGAAATGATTTGTAAACCAACTAAAATGTAAATCTTGACTTAAAAGAGCGGCAATGAGTTTCTTGCTACTTCTTCTCATTAGCTCAACCCTTTACGAAGTAGCGGTAAATTCAATAAGAAACAATATTTATATATTTTTTTTGACATTTTACATGAATAAAGTGTTTTTGAATTTGAATTTGAATATTTATGTTCTCTTGGCGTCTATATTGTAATACTTCATGCGAATGACGTCAGAATAAATTAAGGTATACTCGCGTCATACATAAGACAATCCTTTATTCAACTTTGATTGCCTGGTACCAATTTTTAACCGACTTCAAAAAGGAGGAGGTTCTCAATTCGATTGGTATTTTTTTTATGTATGCACACCGATTATACATATTCACTGAGATTCGTGAACCAATTTACGTGATTCTTGTTCTATGTGAAATAGTTGCCATTTGATCCCATAAAATTTCACATAGTTTGACCCAGTACCAATCTTTTTATGAACATTTTTTTGAATATTCACGTTTACGTGAATGATGTTATTGTTTGGGTGGATGATGTAATTTTTTTTGGGTACAGCTTTTAATGGCTACTAAGTCTGGCCATAAATACTGTTACAATAAAAAATAAACGAAACATTACATTTAAATTTGGAATCTATAATTTTTATATGATTTTTCATTGATATTTCTCATTTTGGCGCCTTTAAATTATACAATAATTTGCGATATTAAAATGCAGTGCGATGATAAAGAGAACAGAAACGCTGTGATTTTTTTTATAAAATAGGAGGACAAACAAGCGTACGGGTCACCTGATGTTAAGTGATCGACGCCGCCCACATTCCCTAGCAACACCAGAGGAATCACAAGAGCGTTGCCGGCCTTTAAGGAAGGTGTACGCGCTTTTTTTGAAGGTAACCATGTCGTATCGTCCCGGAAACACCGCACAAGGAAGCTCATTCTACAGCTTTGTAGTACGAGGAAAAAAGCTCCTTGAAAACCGCACTGTGGAGGATCACATCCAGATGGTGGGGATGATATCCTAACTTGTGGCGTGTCGTGCGAAGGTGGAATTTGGCGGCAGGAATCAGGTTAAACAGCTCTTCGGAACACTCCCCGTGATAAATGCGGTAGAAGACACACAATGAAGCGACGTCTCTACGCTACGCCAAGTAATCCAGCCGTTCACAGAGCACTGGGTCCCCGACAATTCGAGCTGCTCTGCGTTGCACGCGGTCAAGACCAGAGATGACAGCACTACTCCATATGTGGCCGGACCTGCGCTTTGTGGAGCGCTAGAATGTGGGCCGGCTTGAATTATTGCCGTGCTCTATTTATGACGCCCAGCTTCTTCGAAGCCAATTTGGCTTTGGCCTCCAGTTGGCTACGAAATTGGCAATCGCTCGAGATTGTTAGAGCAAAATTAAAATAAACAACACTGATATAGCAAAAGTCGAGAATGCACACAATCTTGGACTTATCTTGGTCGGTGAGCAAAAGTATGTGGAACATATAAATAATAAAATAAAGACAGCTTTCTTTAAGTTAAAAACTTTATACAAAATAAGGCCTTATATCAATGAGGAACTTCGTCATAGCTTAACCGAAGCTATCGTGTTATCCCACTTTACTTACTGCAGCAGTACTTATGGTCCAAGACTAATCCAAAATATGGAATCTGCTATACAACGGGTGCAAAATGCTTGTATACGTTTTTCTTTTATAGTAAAAAGCCAGAGTATTTGTTCGAAAAACTGAATTGGATGAAAGATACACGCAGTTCTACAAAATATTTACTTACTCGTAGAGTACCAAGACAAAGAACTTCACACTTTAGAGGTTATATGGAATGATCTGCCTCCCCCCCCCCCCCCCCCCCCTCCGAGGGAAAATGAGTGCATATACATTTAAACTCAAGTTTCAAACTGCCTTACTAAAACGACAACTTGCTGGTGTAAATCTAAAACACTCTTGCTTAAAAGATTTAAAACTAAAACAATTTTTTTGAATCTCCATATTATACACACCACACTCACACACAAACAAACAAACAAGACTATGGCAAAGAGTAGGGATAGATACTTAAGACTATAGTGTGATATATTCTGAATATGTAATAGATAAATATGTAAGATATAGTTAGAATAAATAGTATGATAGATTTTAAAACATAATTATATGAAACTAAGTATCGGTATAATTAAACATTTGAAAGTTTATTTAAAATTTTCTGGGTGATTTATATCTGGTGGACCCACGTCCACACTCTAATAGTTCCCTAATAACATCTCAGGGAGGGGGCGGCGCTTGGAGTAATGTACGCCGAGCAGCAGAAGCTGAGCTGCTACCTTTTGTTTTCATTTTAATGTGTAATCTGTATGCATGTATGTTATTCTGTATTTTTTTTTCTTTGTAAACAATAAATGTGATTTTTTATTATTTCGGGACACAGTATTCCGAAACTAGGCGAGGCTTTAGGTGTTGTCGAAGAGCGGTGATACGACAAATGGGGTTTTATTTTGTGGTAAACGCGCAAACTTGAGTCTTCTGGGGGTTAAATTGCACAAGGTTAAATTCACCCCATTCGGCGACCTTCTCGAGAGAGGACTCTATAGAAGACACAAGTTTCTCCCGGCACTGGTCGACGATTTCCCGAGAGAGAACTGCATGGCCCGTGTATACGGCATCACCAGTGCTGTCGTCTGCATAGCAATGTATGTTGGAGGTGTCCAACATATCATTGATATGCAGAAGAAACAGCGTGGGAGATAGCACACAGCCTTGTTAAGTACACAAAGGGAGGTCACAGAAAATTTTGTTTACGGAAATTTATAGTATTTATAATAATAAAGAATTTGAGAAATATTTTACAATTGAGCAACATTTCAACAAAAAAAATGACCGTATTTATGCTCAAAGCTCTAAGGAAGCTTCGCAATTAGTCGGCAGAGTGCAACGTAGGCACTATCTGACTTCAGTGATGGAATTGAAGACTAAGTTATAGTGAAAATTAGCAGTTTCACCACAGTGTAAAAATGGTATCGTATTTACCAAATTATTTCTAAACCTCTCAAGACGGCTACCCGTAACTGGTATAATCGTCACCTTTTTTGGTCTGACATTGTCCAATCTTGTATTTACTTTTATAAGTTGCCCACTATGGTCGGACTGAAGATTATTAATTATGAGTTTACTAGTAATAGTAACAAATGTAAAAATATTATCTAAACAGGTTGCTGTTGTAGAAGTGATTCTAGTAGGTTCCCAAAATACATTGAACAAATTAAAACTTTGAAATAAATTTTTAAGGCTAGTACAATTGGCCGAAGGTTCAAGCAAGTTTATATTAAAATCTCCACACACTATAATTGACTTGCTAGTTTTGCTAAATTTTGATAGTACTTCCTCCATTCTATGTTGGAATTGTTCATATGATGCAGTGGGGGGGCGCTATACACTTACAATAATAAATTGCTCTAGTTCTATACAAGCTATCTCAATTAGTTGTTCTATAGAGAGATTAACAATATCTCTTCTATTTTTACATTTTAATCTATTATTAATAATAATTAGGGAACCTCCATGTATTGCCCTACTTCTACAAAACGAACTGACTACTTTATGTTCTCTAAAACTAAACTGGAGCTGATGACTCTTACGCCAATGTTCTGTAATACATAATATATCTATATTACAGCAGCTCAAAAACAGTTCAATTTCTAATTCCTTACTTGAGATACCTTGTATATTCTGGTGAACAATATTTATAATATTTATGAGCTTTATTTGTAGATACAAACATAATATTATTATACAGAACAAGTGATGAATTTTAGGAAGCTATAACTACCGAGCTTAACATCACTTCAGACGTCCCCCAAAGCCAAGCAGATTTTTAAAAGTAATATATAATCACTCATATGCCGGCTATATATACTATGTATATAGGTACTGTGGACTGATGTGCTGAGCTGCTAATAATATATTGTTGACAGTGACAGATGGACAGGGTGAAGACGTCTATAAAACGCGATGTCTCCCTAACGTTGACACACTTCCGCTGCAACCGTTGACGAATTAGGGTGTTACTCAGCCCAATTTCAGTTCGAACATTAGTCATTTTGTTTTTTGAAATTTATTCTTAGAACGCTGCGGGAAGACACCGACTCCAAAAGTAACAATAATCGTAACTAGAATTAGAGTGTATAAAAATACGCAATTATTATATATATATATATATATATATATATATATATACATATAATGCAAAAAAAAATTGATTACAGATAATTTGATATTCTTCCACATTAAGGAGTTCCATTGATAATCATATTTTACTACTACAATTACTTGACCATAACGACGATACGGTAGGTGACTCAAATATCCGGATAGCATAAAAAAGATTCGGTTGTTTCTTTGTCGTGGATACCATAGTCAGAACCTCACCAGACTCTCATCAAACTATCCTTGAATTATATCCTTTCCAATAAAAAATAAATAATCGAAACCGGTTGGCGTGATATTAAGTTATTCGTCCATTTGTCGCGTATATACTTAACACAAATTTAAGACTTTTATATATTTTCATGGATGCCATTGTCAGATCTAGACCAAATTGCAATGGGACCATACGGGAAGCACCAGCTTTCACACAAAAAAATAATGATCTAAATCGGTACACTCAGTCGAAAGTTCTGAGGTAACAAACAAAAAAAACCCTCGAATTGAGAACCTCTATCTTTTTTGAAGTCGGTTAAAAATGTAGATATTATATCCCTAGCACCTATATAAACTGTTAAATATATTAAATGTAAATGATGAAATTAATAATTGTGCAAAAAATAGTAAATTAATGTCAACAAACAATATTGATTATCAATTAATAAATTAATATGTCTTGTATCTATAATCAATTACTTCACAATATGTTTGATATCAGTTTAATCTATGATGCCATCAAAAATATTACTTGTAAAAAACCAAGTCTTCCAACTCAATTCATCTCAGTAGTACCAAGTCAGTCTAATTAATTCAGAGCCTACTAAAGGGTCCTTGTGTCTTAAAGTATTACATAATAAGCTAGCCTAACAAAGTCTTATAGTGACCATATTGAACATATTTTATGTTTTAAATAAATAGATTGACTTGGCCATCACATGACAACACATTTTTTTTAATAAAGCACATTCTATCTTTTTTTTAAGAAAACTTTATCTCGCAATAGGCTATTTAGTATGTTAGATATCTGCCTCTATTATAATATTATGAGTTTGGTAAAAATAAATTTATAAATGAGCGTCCAATCAACAAACATATTAAACAAAATTGTATTATTTTAACGGATACTTATTTTATTAATTCGATTTATATAAATTTTTCATATAAGTACGATAATTATTTCTTTTTCTGTCGTCTGTAAGGAATACTTAACAAGTTTAAGTTTTGAGTTTACGTATATACTTATTTTTATTAAATTATTTTTTCATTAGTTTTTCTTTTCCTAAATGTCTGCCGAAATTAAATAAAAATCTGCCAAAACTATTATAAAGCAGTTTTTTTTTAACTAAATTGTATTTTTCTGAAATGCTCAACTTAAAATTATTTTACTATAATTTCGATGATATTTGACACTTATTTAAGATTATCAACGCGAGCGAAACGGAGGGTAAGCACAGAATATATATCTCAATGTTGTTTCGTATTTATGTGCCAGCTCGCTGTATTGACGGCGACAATGGGGCTCTACAACGGCTCAATAATTGGGGAATGACATCTATTCTTTGTATTTTATGGAGTTGAAAGTAATTGCCGGCATCCCTTGTGTGACGCTCACTACCGCCGCACTCACCCCGCAGTCACGGAGCGTGGCCCATGACACACACACTCGGTCACACTCGGTCACGGCTACTTCTCGAACAAAGTGCGATATTATTTCGTTATCATTCACGTGTCTGACACGTAATCGCTGGCATTAATACGATAGCGACACTTTATTGTTGTAATTATATCTATAAATACTGATAATAATCGTTGAGTTGTTCTCTGTAGGCAGGTGTAATAGCGGTCAGGCTCACCTGACCCCTGATAGCTACAAACTAACAAACATCTTTCTAATTAACATAGAACGGTGGAGTTCATCAAGTCACTTGTGTGTGTTTGTTACTTCTCACTGAACGATCCGTTCTCCTGATCCTCGTGATACTGCTTGTGTCATAAAAAACTAAGAAAATAATTGTTGTCTTTGGTTCCTGTGTTCAAACTATAAATGATCAAGTTATTTTTGACCTATAAAATAAAACCTAAAACGTAACAGTATAGCCTATGGAAACAAATTTAATTTGTACCAATATTTTATGAACGTTCGTAACCCTATTGGGCTACGTCCCAGTGGACAGTTAGCTTAATCAAATCAAATCTTTATACTAGTATACTTAGGTATCATAATATATATTACTAGGTAACCCGATAGACGTTGTTCTGTACATAATAAATAATTAACTGTTATTTATGAATTCGTCAATAATATTTCGTAACATCACGGAATTATTTCCTAAAATATGGTCGCTGTTGTTAAAAGGAAATTGTTTCACAGCAGAACTGTCAAACCGTGCGTCAAAAAATTCTCTCATAGAAAATATGTCGATACTAAACAAATATTGTAAATAAAAATAATTATGGGTCCCAAATCGAAATAAAAACTATCCTATCTCTCAAGTTGGACTAAATTTCACTCTATGAAGTAATCCCAATTAAAATCCGTTCATTAATTTAGGAGTCCACGCGGACAAACAACGTGACACATAATTTATATACCCATATTAAGATATTAAAAGAAAGTGTAACCATTGCAACCAATTGTTGTATACTGAAATTGTCTCTTATACAATATTCTGCGTTTATAAATGAACATAATATACATTTTCTGTATAGATAAAGTTTATTAATTAGTCTCTAGAGCTCACTACGTAATAATCGTTGTTTTTTTTTCACGCAAATTCCGCAAAACTACTAATATTACGTCTTGAGTTAACATCACGTTCACCAGATTCCACTGCCTATGGTCCTAATCAATGTCGAAAGGAAAGAGAAAATTTTAAATTACGGATTGGTTTCTGCTGTGCTCCAACTCGGAACCGTATTAACTAAGAACAATAGCTTTTTATTACGAGAACTTTATACTGTAGTGTGTGGCATCTTGACAATCAATGGCATTTTACAATTTTTTTAATTTGTATACGCTTCGTGTTATTTTACATTGAAATTAATAAAATACAATTACTTGCTGATGATATGTGATCCCAGTCTCTTTCTTAGTTCCTGTGGTATTATTTTTACAAAGTTTTACTACGCAAACCAGCATTTTAGTTTCAATTGTTAGAAAAGTTTAACAGATCATGTGGCACATCAACGTGACACATTGTTCGAGAATGGCTCGAGAACGCCCACGGCGTAGTATAAGTTGCCCCATTTTGCGAGTACTCATGCGATATCTAGTTAGAACGTAGCGGACACCGATCCTTAATCTAAGTATTTTTTTTATGGAATAAGAGGACAAACGAGCGTACGGGTCACCTGTTGTTAAGTGATCACCGCCGCCCACAATCTCTTGCAACACCAGAGGAATCACAGGAGCGTTGTCGGCCTTTAAGGAAGGTGTACGCACTTTTTTTATATGTATATTAATAAAATAAAATAGAATATAGTTTGAAATCGGTATTATGTCTATAAAAAGTATTTTTTTTCTTAAGTCCAATATTTTTCTACTAACTGTTAATTGTGTGTGTAACTGTTAATAATTGTGTTCGATATAAATCTTTTTGTATTTGAAAGCACAGTGAGGAAGCTGGTGATCCAATTAAATGAATATATCAAATATAATAATTAAACTTCAACAAGTTTTGGGCCTTTCCTATATTCCTGTCAGGCCTTCTCCCTTGCCCCGCCGCAGCCCTGCAGGTTATGATTCTGAAACATTGGGGAATAAAGGGCTGCCTTCGATCTTCTGAGCTCATATTTAAGTTATAGAATTCAGAAAGTCAATGTTAATGGCAAGAATACTTTTAGGGCTCCTTTCAATAACGGGGTCACGCAAGGGTCTATGCATCGACCACTCTATTTCTTAGTATATTCTAATGATTGCCTTATTTTGGAGTAATTAAAATATACACAACATTATTTGTGATTTAAAAAAGAAGGAATTTATAGGACGATGTATATGCTTTATATGATGCCAGAAAACGTACAAAACAAATGTGTTACGAAATTTAAATGAATTGTTAAAAAACGATTGTGTAGTAAAGGTTATTATAACACAATTCATTCTCATAATTATACCACAGACTGGCAATGGAGCAAACACCCTCAAGCTATTTAAGTATAATAGTTTATTGTACGATATAACATGATAACCATATTTTTATGAAAAAAAAGCTGAGTTTTTTGCGCCCGTTTGTCTCAGGTCTGAGGCACATTATTTCGAACGGGTGGCTTTTTACGTTCAATTAGTGATTATATATCGTATTTTGAATAAAAATATTTGAATTTGAATGACACTTTGTAATGAAAGAATTAAATAAAAGTATTTGGTGTATTCAAAGACAAATTAAAACAAACAAACGTATGACATAATGAATATTGTTTTAGTGTGTATTTTTGGTTAAGTTCAAATAATTTACAGCTAATTAAGGTGTAGCTAATGTTTGTTCGAACGTTCGAAAATTGGTAACGCTAATAAGTTTTTTTATTTTTTTAGAATTTTGCAATTTGCTTACTTTGTACACTGCATCCGAGAATCGATACGCTTGTTTTTTGAAGTCAGCAGCTACTATATGTGACGCATTGAACCAGGGTTGTGATCTGCCACCTACAGAGCTTGGTATGAAAATATGCATGCCCTGAAGTTGGTACTATGTGGTGTGATAATCGGTCATTGCAACGGCACAGGCAATGCGATCATTCGAAGAGAAACAAACCTTGCCCCAAGGGAAAGATGCGGACCAGAAACGCATCCTATCCCAATGTGCTGACCTGTAGTAGCAATCGCGGCGGGTCGTTTATTGGCACTAGTCACCAGGCAATGCTGACGAGTGGACGTTCCGAGAGGGTCTTCGACAGAGACCTTGTAACTAACGGGATGAGTAGTCAGCAGAAAATCTAATAAGCATGGCATGTGGCCGTCCATACACCAATTCAAATTAATTATTATACACAGATTGCCCTGCGTAGTCTGTGGTGCGGCACGCAAGCTATTCGGCATCAAGCCCGTTGAAGTCCCCAAGCATACAATTTCAGCGGAGGGGATCCGAGCAAGCACGTCGTCAATTGCCGATTGAAGGCAGCCCATGGTTTTGTCCACCCGTTTTACTTCTGCGTTAACTCTTTATAATATGATATTAAATAAATAAATTAATAGATAAACCTACTTTAATTGATTTAATTGTAACTGGGCTACCTAATTTCATAGCAGATGAAATTGATAGAAATAAATTAAAAGAGACTGAGGATTTATTTAGTAGTAGTCGGGGCTTAGAACATTTAATGATTAAAAAGATTGAGGAAAAAAAGGCAGTAGAATCAGAAAGTAAAATAATAGGAAAAAATTTTAAAGACCGGCCATGCAGAATCTGTGAAAAAGAAAAGAAAGGGTCTCGGTATCATTCAGAATCTGTATGTTGGTTCAAAAATAAAGATAGTGATCGTTCTAAGAAAGAGCCAATTAGGAGTGTTAATAATTCACAATTAGAGATGAGCTTAAATGAAATAGATCCAAAAAACTAATAATTCCACCATTAATTAAAGTTAAGTTAATAATAAATGATTCAATAGAAACGTTGGGGGTTTATGATTCAGGATCAAATGTTAGTTTAATTAATTCAAAATTACTATCCTTAAAAAATTACCCAAACGACACTAAGAATAAACAACCAAATTTGAAAACGATTAATGGTGTAAAAAAGTCTATTGGAATTATAACATTAAAGATAAAGATTTTTCAAGTAGAAAAAGATGTGAATGTTTTTGTAATTGATGAAAAAAATTTTGATTATGATTTTTTGATTGGATTGGATTGTATAAAATCTTTTCAACTGGTTCAAAATGAAAACTTAGAAATCATACAAAATTTGAAGAAAGAAGTTAAACAAAATAATAAGTATATTCCTGGCTTTACAGGTGACAAAATTCAAAACAAACCATCTAATGATAGGGAAGTATCGGTGAAAAACAATTTTTGTATTAATGATAGGAATATAAATCACTATTTGCGAAATATAAATATGATGTGGGTTTAGTGAAAGGCTATGAAGCACATATAGACTTACTAGTAGATACATACTGTGGCAAACGACCATATAGGTGCAATTTTGAAGATAAAAAAGAAATAGAAAACCAAGTTTCAAAATTATTACAAAAAAAATTAATTGAAGAATCTTATAGTCCTTTTGCAGCACCTGTAACATTAGCTTTTAAAAAAGAAGAAGGAACAAAGTCTAGACTATGTATAGATTTTCGTGATTTGAATAAAATAGTGGTGCCTCAGTCGCAACCATTTCCACTTATAGAGGATTTAATGGTAAAAACAAGAAATTGTAAATTTTTCTCAACATTAGACATAAATTCAGCGTTCTGGTCTATTCCTTTAAAAGTAGAAGATAGCAAGAAGACAGCATTTGTTACTCAAGAAAATCATTTTCAGTGGACATGTTTACCATTTGGCTTAAAAACTTCACCTGAATTTTTCAAAGAATACTAACTAGCATTATTAGAAAACACAAACTATCAGATTTTACAAATTTCATTGATGACATTTTAATATTTTCTCGGACATTCACTGAACACATTAACCACTTATCAATGTTATTAGAAGCACTTTCAAAGGAGGGTTTTAGACTGAAATTCTCTAAATGTAACTTTGCTCAGGATTCTGTGAAATACTTAGGGCCACATCATAAAAAAATAATACAGTCACTCCACTAAAGGATAACTTAATAGCAATAAAAGATTTTCCTGTGCCAAAAACAAAGAAAAATATTCGACAGTTTCTAGGTAAAATAAATTTATATGGAAAATATATACGAAATGTATCAATCATATTAGATCCTTTACATAATTTGTTAAAAAAGATCAAAAATTTAATTGGACAGAAAATTGTCAAGAATCTTTTGACACAATTAAGAAACTGCTTTGTTTAAAACCTATTTTAGAAATCTTTGATCCAGATTTACCAATACACATTTATACTGATGCTAGTATACAGGGTATAGGGGCTATTTTGAAACAACTACAAGAAAATGGAGATGAAAAGCCATGTGCGTATTTCTCAAGGAAATTAAATAATAGTCAGAAGCGAAAAAAAGCCATTTATCTAGAATGCTTAGCGATAAAAGAAGTTGTAAAATTGCTCCCGTTCTACAAAAACATATCTACATCTTCTGGTAGACCATTTTACCAGATATGCGCACATTATAACATCAAAGACTCAAAACGCAAATGATTTTATAAAACTTGTAAAAAAAGTTATTCCAGATAATAAAATTCGATTGATTCTATCTGATCAATACCCAGGCATGAATTCAAAAGAATTCAAAAATTTTTTGGAAAAAGAGAACATACCTATTATCTTCACTGCAGTAAATGCACCTTTTTCAAATGGTTAAAATGAAAGATTTAACCAAACATTAGTTAACAAAATAAGATGTAAAATTAATGAAAACAATGATAAAATTGCATGGACAACTGTCGCTCATGAATGTACCCAGAAATATAATGATACTGAACACACAGTGACAGGATTTTCTCCAACTTATTTAATGGATGGGAAAATTATTAATATCTTACCAGATGAATTTAAAAAACATAAAACACAAAATCATTTATTACTAGATAGAAAAATAGCTTTGGATAGAACTTTAAAATCACATAATTATAATAAGAAACAATTTGATAAAAACAGAAAAAATATCCAATTCAATGTTGGAGATTCTGTATATGTAGAAAATGGCAACAAACTTAATAGGAAAAAACTTGATGAATTAAAAATTGGCCCTTATAAAATTGTAGACAAATTATCTAACTCAATTTATAAAATTAACACAGGATAAAAAAAAATTGAATCAAACTTGTATCACATTACAAAACTTATACCAGTGTCTGAAGAATTTTGGAGATCTGAGGGGGGGAGACGTAAATGAACACATTAAGTTTGACTTTAAATGTCAAAGTTTTACATGTCTATTTATTCTATGGTGACAGCACTTTGCACTATGTTCCTTCTTTAACGGTATTCACTCTGGTTTTATGTAATCGAAAATTAACTAGGATTATTTGTAAAGAAATACTATTAATCATTTTAGATTATTAAAATATAAATTGGAGCAATAGCTTTTAATGTTGTTTCTCTTTACAAGTTTGTAAATATTATTGTAATGTTTGAAAGTGTAAAAGTTAGTAAGTTTTATAACTAAATAAATTTCTCTTTACAGAGCAACAATTAAATAGTTTTTGTTTCATTATAAAACATATTACATTTATTTAAATGGTACGGCTTATGTAAAGGGCAATCATGCAAATAACTATCGTCTTCAATTTGTTTAGACTTAATACTGAATCCGTGTAAATAGTTTCGCAGTTTGCTCATTTTAATTAATTTGAATATGTTTAGTGTATTCCATCGTCGACTTTTCTATAGACCTATAAAATAAAAACAATGACCCCATACCTTGTTTTGTTATAAGACATTAGGAAGCGTTTTCAATGGAAGCCGGGTTGATTTTTTCCGAAATTATCAACAATCATTGTCATATTTAAATTATTATACACAGAACCCAAACATATTATAAACCTTAACCTTCCTCGTGAATCACTAAATTTTTTTGTGAAAACCATATTTAAATCCGTTCAGTAGTTTTTGAGATTATATCTATCTATCTATACGCGGCGGAGCACTTTATTTTTTATACAGTAAAACCCACTTAACACAATTTCATAGGGACCCAACCAACAAGAAAGCGTACTGTGCGGAATAGGGAAAAAAAACGTACTACATAATAATATTATATTATGATATCGCATATTAAATTATACATTTATAAATTAAATTAAATTCATAGTGTAATTTAAAATACGTTGTTTAAAGTTATAACTTATTTTGGTTTCACAGAAAGATTTTGATGCTAACAAGATTTTCAACATAACTTAAATTTTGCAGTGCGTTTTCGCTTTGGTTTAAAGAAGCTGCAAGGCGTCTTAAATCACTAACAGCTGATAATGACTGGGCGATTGACAAAATCGGAGTTGATTCCTCTTCGTCTTTATCATTCACACCTTTTTGTGTGTTATTCACATTATCAATAGGTAATTTATTTTAGTTCATAGGGTGCCTGGTGTACATTGTCATCAATAATGAATATCCAGGAAAACCTTGGAGTATAAGGGGTTGTTGGCGTATTAGGAGTATGTATTAAACGGGATGATGACGAATCGTTCTAAGCATTAAGAAATATATGAAATCTGACTGAAAATGACTGGAGTAAAATGGCGTATTATGCGAGAAATCGTATTAAGTGGGTTCTAGTAGTAGATTATCAGTTCATCTTAATAATTATGGTTGAAGGTGGAATATGTCAAAGCATGCCTTGTTGAGGTGCTCACCTGCGACGGGGGACAACTTCCTCATGACACACCACCGCGACTTCCACTGCAACAACAACAAACATATATGTGAAAACAGAATGATAGCCGCGAGATATGAGACTCGCAGCAGACAGGGTGCTGAGTCCTGGCTGCTGGCTCCCACTCGACACGTTGAACTAGTTTTCCCGGGTCGTAATTTGTTGAAAGCAACAACGTGTTATGTGTCTACAGATTATCCACATAACATAAGTTATAATTAACTCAGCTTTTAAGCCCGAATATGCAAAGAATTTATTTTTACAAAAACCTAAGCGCTGAAGTTTGATACAATGAACATTAGCCCTGAATTTACCTTTCATAAGAATTCCAATAATGGAATTCTGGATGTGTGGCGGTCCTCCACAGAGCGGTTTTCAAGGAGCTTTCTTCGTACTACAAAGCTGTGGAATGAGCTTCCTTGTGCGGTGTTTCTGGGACGATACGACATGGGTACCTTCAAAAAAAGCGCGTACACTTTCCTTAAAGGCCGGAAATGCTCCTGTGATTCCTCTGGTGTTGCACGAGATTGTGGGCGGCGGTGCTCACATAACAACAGGTGACCCGTACGCTCGTTTGAATCCTCCTATTCAATAAAAAAAAAGTTATAGTAAAATTGACCTCCATGCACGTTATATGAAAGGATAGGTTGTAGAAGAGCTATCTGCTACGTGCTGTGCACTCAGATGCAAGCACGCAAATTATTGCAAATGGTAGAAGGAGAACAACTGCGAGGATTTGAAGAAATAAAGGAGAGCGACCTTCTTTCCGTCCCGGAACTTGACGGTGCCCTCGATGATGGTGTTATCGTCTGCCATGATGGAGCCCCGCGCCGTCGCTCCCGCGGGTCATCACCGCCCCCTCACATCACCGCAACACAGCCTGCAACAAAGATGGCAGGGTCAGTAACTCGTCCGAACAGCAGCAGTGATACTGGTTTTAAAAGAAGGCATTTCGGCCTGGGAATATCAGCAAATATATTTTGCTTCATATTTTGGCTCAGGAATAATGTTCTTTGGTTCATCATCTCCATCGGTATCTCCGTTAGAGATGTTCTTCATTTAGATGAAGATAGAAAAGTGAGAAAGAAGAAAAGCATCAATTCGTGAACATGTGGTGCTTGTAGTGCCAGGTTAGGTAAGCCGACCTGATATAGTTAGTAAATCATTGTTTTTGTTGGATGCGATTACTAATTATGACAATAACCACGACCATCATGTTCACGAAGCATACTTACAATATTGAATTCAAGCTTGATGGTAATAAAGGTGGATACATCAAATATACGATAATAATTTATATTTATACATTTAATTCTTTATTTCTTTTTATGAAATAATTTATATTATTTAAATACAATTCATATATTGCATGCAGCTCCTTACAAACTAATTTGCTATGTATATTACAGCCATTGTAAAATACTCTATTTAATTGAAAAGAGTAGCCGTTGGGTTTCTTCTAAGTTTTTCTTACAAGCTCAACTTTTTCCGAATATATGGTAAATTCAGTAATTAAAAAGAAATATTTATAGTGACTATTCAAAAACGCTTAGTTTAAGCCTAATTGAATAAAGGTTATTTGACTGTCTGACTGTGTTAATGTATGTCATATAGATAAATTGACTTAGCTTTCAACTTAAGCGATGACGCCATTATTGTTGGTGATTAAAACCTAGGGTTTATTAACTGGAAGTCACAAGCTAACGAAGTTTTTATGACTCCCTTTAACAATAACAATACTCTTGGCTTTGGCAATTTAATTGTATTAGTAATAGCGATGACCGCTTTTTAGATTTAGTATTGAGTAACATGTCTAATATTAATGTATCAGCCCCTCCTGACGTGTTAAGTAGGAAATATACGAATCATCCTAGCTTATTGTTAAATATTGAAAGTTCTGGAATATCATGAGAGGTAATACAAAACTAAATTTTTATAAAAGTGACTATGTTTCTATGCGTCCATGATAACGTAAATAGTATGGTATCTGAGTTCTATAAAATAATTAACAATACCATTAACAAATTTGTTCCTAAAACAACCAATACGAGATCTAAATATCCGGTATGGTTCAGCTCTTCCTTAATAAAATTGCTTGCTGAAAAAGAAAAATTACGTAAGAGGTTCCGAATATATAAGAATCCTAGAGATGAATTAGAGGATCACATGATTAGAAAGCGTTGTCATAAACTTTACGATGATTGCTATACTAAATATAAGCGAAATATGGAAGCAAACATTCCAAATAATCCAAAATATTTTTGGAGTTTTGTTAAAAATAAAAAAGGCGGCAATTCAACACTTCCCTCTTGTATCAAAATGGATAATTTTACAGCACAAACAGCAGCGGATATTGCCAATCTGTTTTCATATAAATTTTCTTCTATATACACTTCTGGTCAGAGTCGTGTTCGCAGTTCTAGTTTAGTCCATATTGGTAATGTCCATTCTCTGATGTCCCTGAGCTTCAGTGAAGCTGAAATATCTCTGAAAATAAAAGGAATCGATATTAATAAAGGAACTGGGCCAGACTCGATTCCTCCTCTCTTTGTAAAACGATGTAGGTTTTCAATATCATTACCCTTAACTATTATCTTCCATAGATCACTTAATTAAATAAGGCACCTCTCGCTCGAATTCTTCGCGAGTAGAAAAAGTTCAACGATACCAATTCAGAACTTGATATATTCGGTGGTGGGCTGGTCAGGTTTAAAGAAAGTGTTGTTAAACACTTAGCTGTTACTCAATCTGCATTTGTCAAGTTTTTCATTATTTTAATAAGTTAAAGTTATAATTTGTACTTTCATTTTTTATTTTGTTTTTATTATAGCTTAGATAGCATTAGTTCTATTTTTCAAAAGTATTTTTTGTAATTTTTATGTTCACCATAATTGTTATATACTTTAGAACTACTAATTATAACATAATATTAAGAAAATTGTATTGTATAAGATGTGGTGTGCTTTAATAAATAAATAGTATAGTCATTTTATAAGCCTTAGCTTTCCCGCACGGCCGCACGTCCCATGCCCGGGTCATCTAACACTCGTTTGGGTGAAGTTAGCTCGATTTGACTTTAAGAGCGCGATCAGTCAGAGTAAAGTTAACCAAAGTTTTGCACATGGTTGTGTAAATGATGTTGGGAATTCAGAGATGAAATTATTGTTTTGAACTGAAGAATTCACACATTTATGCTTTGTAGACTGCGCGGCGGTAGAACTATAGGAACTTGCTTCAACAAACGCTGTGAACAAATTATGTATTGCTCCGTGAGAAGATCTCTTTTGCCATATAAAAAAAAATCCAATTCGAGCAAAACCTGTAGTCAGGGCCCGGTCTGATGAGTAGGGATCCTCCAGATGTTTTCAGTCCTGTCAGATGGTTTCTTGTGAGGTCTCCGCTGTCTTAACAATGGGTGGGCGCAAGAAATGGTGAAGATCGGTTGATGACTCCGAGCTGTCTCGCTGCGAATTACGCAGTTATTGTTGAGTTAGTAGTATCTGTGGTTTAACAGGCATTTGGTGTTGTTGTTTGACCAGATCTAAGGATGTATTGTGAATTACACCAACAATAAAAGACCAACAAACAGCTACCACCACTTTCTATGGGTAAGCTTCCCTTTAGGGTATTACCTTTTATGTTTGAACCGTAGTTAGCCATTGCAATGTTCACTTTATTTCTGTGCCAGTCCCACGTGCTCTACAATATTTCTGTGTAATCACCGGGTTAATCAACACTAATTTTCTATATTTTTTAATTTGCCGATGCCAATGGGTCAAAATTGTGGGTATGCCCGTTTCTACCATTGAATTCAATTCATTATTAAGATATCTCAGTGACTGGTCTTCCTCGGGGTTCATTCTTCATTCTTCAAGTCGAATAAGGGTTTCAAAAATAAATTTGTAAAATTGTTAACAATAGTATGATTGCAAGGTGGCACGCACACGCCTCGGGCGGTTGCTGCTCAATCATACTAGCTATAGTCATAATAACATCAACATACCTGCTGTTCATATTAATTAATATTTAATTTTCTTTATTTATATAATTAATAATTTTATTTAGTTTATGTTGGTCTCAGTGAGTAATACATCTTTATGCGCTTTGGTATCGAGACACTTGGCCCGTGGGGCCCAGAGGCGCGGAGAATGTTCAAAATACCTTCTTCGCGTCACAATAAGGCTACTGGAAACCCAAGCGCTGGCAGCTATCTCGGTCAACGGATCAGGCTAGCTATTCAACGCGGAAATGCTGCCAGTATCCTAGGTACGCTTCGACGTAATGACAATTTTAATTTAATATACTTATAGTATTGTAAATCTATACTAATATTATAAAGCTGCAGTGTTTGTTTGTTTGTTTGAACGCGCTAATCTCTGGTACTACTGGTCCGATTTGAATTATTCTTTCAGTGTTGGGTAGTCCATTTATCGAGGAAGGCTATAGGTTTTTTTTCAAAATTAGGGATCCGTAATAAAATTGCTATTTTGTAACACAAGGTGTAAAATCGAAAACCTATTTTTGCGTGCGCTGCAAAAACTATTGACGATAGAACAAAATGATGTACAGGCTATAATATAGGCAATATTTTATAAAACTATCGCGTGAATTATACTTTATATGGCAAAACAACGTTTGCCAGGTCAGCTAGTATAGTTATAAGATTTGTTTTGTTTGAATAAATATTTACTTTATTTATATAATTAATAATTTAATTTACTTTATTTTATGTCAGCACTTACAAGCGATTCCAGAGGAGAATCAGATCCTGATTCAACACTTTCATAATTATTGTTTGATAAAATAGTAGGTACTCTAATCAAGTTATATTTTGAAAAATTTTCGACATTAAGAATGTATCTGTTTTTTTGTAAATAAGAACAAAAGTAGTTGTGAATAATTATAAGTATCCATTATTTTTGTATTATTATTCATTACCCGGCTGTGCGACTCAGTGAGTGTGAATAATATTTTATAAAAAAATAACGATTTGTAAATAAACGTGAGGAGTTGAAATTACTCTTCAAACGTACAAACCTACTTATACAGTGGTTACTTGACAAGCAATCCTCATTATCAGTGAACAATAAAGTCCTGTGTGGTTCCACAAATAAAAATTGTTCTGCATTTTCTAAAAGAAGTGACTCGGCAACGCTGGTGGAGGAGACAAGGGTGCTTGAGATGGAAACTGGAATGTCAGAAAAAAAATTCTCAAAAGCAGAAGCTACTTCCTGCTCAGAGTGGATTTTTGTATTGTTTATTATTAGATTGTAATCAAACTTGCAGTCTTTCGCTCTTCCAGATTCCCAGTTAATAACTTTCCAAGTCATTCTTATTTTATTTGAAGCATTTTTAATTATTTCTCTAATATGCATTGACTTAGCAATAGTACATACTTTCTTAAATAATTTTGAATAATTTTTGACATATATAAGGAAAGATGCATCATGATTACATGATGATCTCTCACTATATAGTTCATATAACCGTTGTCTGCTCCTATGAATACCAGCTGTTGCCCAGTTGTTAAATGACAAGAGACCACCCGAGTTGACTGTCTTTGAAGTAAATATAGAAGCAAACTCTGTTTTAATTATTTTAAATTACTTACCATACATCTCATTTGGAGTACTGTTATAATTCAAATACAAGTTTGAGAGTTTTTCTGAAACATTGCCTCTATATTTCTCCATTCGCCTATTGTTTACCGGAACAAACATAAACTTTTTAGTTGAAGTACATTTGTTCCCTTCAATATTAAAAGAGGCTAATTGACCAAAGTGGTCTGAGCACAGTTTACTAATTATTGATTGAGAAATAGGTTTATAATTAGTAAAAATATTATCAATACAGCTCTTAGAGGTGCTGGTTACTCTAGTAGGTTCTAAGACAATATTTGATAAATTATATGATTTAAACAAAGATTTGAATCTAATACTTGTGGTGGAATTTTCTAATAAGTTAATATTAAAGTCACCACAAATCATAATATATTTTTTAGATTCTGATGATTTTGATAGAAACTCCTCCAATACACTCTCAAATAACTCATAAAATATAATTTTATTTTTATTTTATTTTATTTTAATAATGTAATATTAAAGACAATACTTGGCGGAATTCACACTTAATAGAAACCATAACATTTGGATCATAATTTCATTATCGAATTTTCTAGAAATTTTTGAAAAGAAATACATAACATTATCACCAAGAACAAACATAAGCTTAGAACTCTAAAGGTGTCATCCATGATAGGTTTGTAACTACATGCATTGTTATTGGTGAGACGTGCCTGAGTCGCACACGTGACGTGACGTGTTTAAAACAACGCAATTATATTTTGTTACTGTTTATTATTGTTTAATATTGTTTTAAGTCGGTTGTTATTATTATTATTATTTATTGTTATTTTTCTTTAATACTGAATTGTTTTTTTTCGAGACGAGCAGGACGTTCAGCTGATGGTAATTGATATGCCCTACCCATTAGAATGCAGTGCCTTTCAGGATTCTTGAAAAACCCAAAAATTCTGAGCTGCACTATAATTGCGCTCGTAACCTTGAGACATAAGATGTTAAGTCTCATTTGCCCAGTAATTTTACTAGTTACGGCGCCCTTCAGACCGAAACACAGTAATGTTTACACATAAATGCTTCACGGCAGAAATAGGCGCCTTGTAGGCTCCTATGAAATGCCCAGTCACTGAATATTGATTAATTATTGATGTACACCTTTTTACTTTAAAAATCTAGTTAAATTTAATTGTGAAGTCAATTAAAAATGTTTAGAACATTTGCTTTGGGCCAGTACGGCACTTTAAAACTTCAACCATAATTTAAATACTAGAAATAAATACAACCTTATAATGCCCCCTACTATACTCTGTAAAATAAACAATTCTTTTCCATTCAATATTATTAAATTTTACAATAAATTCCTAAAAAGTGTATTTGAATTATCAATAAGTAAATTTAAATCTTTTATTTAACGCAGATTCATATCAAAGGCTTATAACAGTATTGAAGATTACGTAAACGCTATTACAATGTGGAATTGAATAGTACATATTATAGTTGTTACTTTTATGGATTTTATGGTTCAGCGTTGTGTTGCTTTACTGAATTTTTTTAAATATGTAAACTTTTGTGAAATTAGCATGTATTTGAATTGTATTTTTTGGTTATTAACGTTGACGAGCAGTCTGTAGAGTTTAAGTAAGTAAAGTATTTTTGACTTTGACCTTGACTTAATTTATATAAGGCAGTCGCATACACATTATAATGTCAAACATTATAATAATGTCGTGTTTCAAGTGAAGTACCTTCTTACTCGCCGTTATCAAACACTTTATCATCGACTGGTTGTTCAAATGTTTTTATCTTAATCCCGGTGATAATTATTAATTATACATTGTTTATCAATATAATTATTAGCATACTGATTATTTAAATTCATGTTTATTAAATATTCAATAAGTACTTCGTATACGTTTCATAATCACTATAGTATGGTATCAAAACGGCGTGATTTTGTGCAGTTCGGTCCGTTAACTATTATCCAGGAGTCTAGCATCAGTGAGCACTCGATAATCTCTCGACATCGACTTGATTGAGAACAAAATAACATTTGTATGCTGATCGTTCTTGACTTCTACAACACAATGATAATAAACAAAACACAACCTCTCTCGAATAACAAACAAGTGGCAGTTGAAACATCGTGATGATGGGCTCGAGTATTGATCCGCCATTCAATTATAATTGGCTCCCGATGGAGGAGCGAGTGCCAACTGGTTCTGGTGCCTGCTACCACTGCGATCTATGTTTGAACGTCAACTACAACTTTTCTATCAAATCTCGTTAGAGATTGAACAAGACTAGTAGATAGACCAGATAGGTATATAAGTTGCATTGTTAAGCGGTCCATCAGCCAAAAATTTCTCCCAGCCACTGCTGTGTATCGGTAATAACAAATTACCTGTTAATTAATTGTCGAATAGCGTTTCTATTAATCAATTCATTTGAGTTTTATATTAAGTATTCCTGAACATTTTAGCTAGACACAAACAAGAACGCAACTGGTGGAGTTCTTGCATAAAGGAAAGGGGGCCTGCATAATACAAAGTCAAATCTTTATTTAAATTTATTGATTGTGTAATAAGCGAATACGAATCAACCAATCATCAAATTTTTTTCGATAAAGGTAGTCGTGATAACTCTAAATCTAAGTCAGCCAAAACTACATGACGGAATACGTTTAACTGGCATGAAAATCTCATTAGCAATGTGATTTTCGTGCCGACACTCAAAGAAAAGGTTTATATTTAAACACAAGTCACAGCTTGTCTAAGGTGTGTATAACGGATATTTCATATTCATATGGAAGATTTAGATTATTTGATGACAGATATCTATCTGCTTCATTTTTGTCAACTGACAAAAATTGCTTTCTTTAATAGATCTTGATCACTTCAGTTTATATTGTGCTTTACGACGTTTTAGTTAAGCACAAGCTAAATACTGTTTTGTAATAGAAAAAGATAAACTCCATTTTAGACGTCGTTATTGTGAGTTCACCGACGCTGTTATAGTTGGATCACCGTCTAACAAAACACGTGTCTACGCCATTTTTTTTGTAATAACACCATAATTGTTTTATATTTATGTGACATAATACTTTGAAAATAACTAAATTAAACGAGTCACGCCGTCCTTATCAGTTTATTGTCTAATCATTCTAACCACGCCTGCTACAAAACTAAGTCTTAAATCAAATTCTTCAATATGGGCGCACCTTTGGAATCAAGAATGATGCCAAGAAATATAGCAGATTCAACCGGTGTTATCACCTCTCCGTTAAACAAAACACTTACATCTACATTTATGTCATGATGTGCGGTTAATTTTAGATACTTGGTTTTCTTGCTATTTAACTCATCAAATAAGTGCAAGGCTGTTTGGGACCTCATTAAAAACAAAAGTGTCAGTAAATTTCTCTCCGCGTACATAGATAAATTAATATACAAAGAAACTACAATAAGTAACCCTCAAGAAATTGCTGACCTCTTTAATAATAAAATATTTGCGAATGTGACAGATCCCAATTATAAAAATACTCACACCAATATTTGTTACAAACAAGTTAAAACAGGAAATAATTCTATTTATCTGAAGCTATGCACTCACGATGAAGTAGCAGCTGCAATAAAATCATTAAGAGGTACACAATCAACAGGTTACGATGAGATCTCTACCCAGCTGCTAAAATATTGCAGTAGGTTTACCTTATTTGTCGAACTCCTCACATATCTAATAAATCTTTCTTTTTCCCAAGGAAAATTCCCAGAAAAACTTAAATATTCAATAATAAGACCAGAGGGCCTACCATCAACTTTTAATAAGCGATGCGATTCCGACGCAGTTCAGTTTGGGTACCTAAACTGAATCACTAAAATTTGTACCATGAGGTGCCTTTTATGAATCGCGCTTGGATCGCTTATAAAGAATGAACGAATTAAATCTGTCTGTGGTCCGCGGTGTGAGAAAGAGATGACGCTCTACAGTCGTTGCATAGGTTTGTCTCTCTTACTCGAACCATACGCGTTGCGTTTCGAAACCTAAAATGATATGATTTTATTTTAGCGGTTTTTTTGCGTAGAAAATACTAAAAATACATTTAAAAATTGCGCAATTGCTTCAAATTATAAAACATTAAGCCCTTTTTTATACTTATTAAATAATAGTAATATAAGTAAATATAGTTCTTTAAATTACAAATTCAATGTTTGCTTAGGTGTTATCGTAAAAATAACGAGTTATGAACGCACCTCCATTGATGTTTGATTTGACAGGACCACAGAGTACATTTTTTTTAATTAGTTCTTGCGAACAGTCTAGCCTGGGCCCTTACTGCCTCGTCTTTAGTTTTTTCATTTTTGGTATTTATTTTCTGTATTTTGTTTTAGATGGAAAGAAACAAACTAAGTGTAAATATTGAAAAAACCAAAATGATTCAATTTAGTAACAAGAACAAGAATCGTAATATGTTTAAGAGTATAAGTTATCAAGGTAAATCTATTGAAGAAGTCCCTACTATAAAATTCCTTGGTACCAGTATAGATAAAAATTTAGACATTAATTTATCTTTGCTCTTAGGCGAACCAGAAAGACTATATTAAAATATGAAGCTGCAATCATTGCCTATCATCGCTATATAGCATCTATAATTAGGTATGGTATCTTGCTATGAGGTAACTCCACAAACATAAACAAAATACACTGGTCTTCAAAAGTAAGTATCACACTTTTAAAATTGGGATAACGTTTTAAGTTCACAAGATATACTTTCGAAATAAAAAGGACTCCAAAGAGAATTTAATTTTGTACATAAAAACTTTATAGTCGGTAACCTTCTTTTAAGAATTGGTTGAAAAAAAAACTTCAAAAACAAAACCATTCCTTTTTCAAAGTGGACGTTTTCGAATTACAATTTTACCATTCACATTTTTCTTTCTGTTTTAAATTTCTTTTCAAGATCGATGGGTCTTGTTTTAAAAATTTATGCTAAAAAGCACATAACATTTATTTATCATGCTTCTTTCAGTTGAAGAATGTGCTAGGATCATGGCTTTTCTGGAACTAGGCATCAGTATGCGTCGCACTGCAAGAATGGTGGGTGTGACGGTACGAACGGTCCAGAAGGTAAAGCGAAGGTACGAAGAGACTGGACACCATCTGAGGAGACCTTGTAATGGCAGACCCAGGTGTACCAGTGCCCGAGAAGATCGTTATATTATTTCCACTGTGTTAAGAAATCGCCACCAAAATGCAGTTGAAGTCCAGCAACAGCTACTTCAGACCCTGAAGGACTACATTAGTGCCAGTACAGTGAGAAGAAGACTTGCTGAAGCAAATTTGAAACCCCGAAGACCAGCGTGTGGCCCAAAACTCGAGAGACAGCATCGAGTAGCGAGACTGCGATACGCCCGTGAACACATGCAGTGGGATGAAGAATGCGACAGGCGACCTGGTGAGCGATACCTTCAAGCCTGCATCTCAGAAAGAGTCCAATACGGTGGAGGCAGTGTACATGTATGGGCTGGCATATCTTCAGAAGGTCGCACAGAGCTAGTAGCCATAGAAAATCACCCTCACTGGGCAAAGATATGCTCAAGAGATTCTCAATGAGTATGCAGGGCCGTATTTAGCAAATATGGGTGATGGATCGATGCTGATGCATGATAATGCCCGGCCACACACCGCTCATATCGTACAAGAGTATATTCAGGAGGTCGGCATCAGCGTGATGGCTTGGCCATCAAGAAGTCCTGATCTCAACCCGATTGAACACGCCTGGGATGAGCTTGGGAGGCTAGTCAGAAATCACAGACCACCACCTACTACCCTCAGGGCACTAAAGCAGGCCCTGGTAGAAGAATTGGAGAATATTCCCCAACATCAGCTCCGAAACCTAGTGTTCAGTATGCCAAACCGGCTCGAAGCTGTAATCAGAGCTCGAGGAGGCAATACCATTTATTAAAAATTAAATAACATGTAATACATTTTAGTTGAATTTTTTTACACTAAACTAAAAGTGTCTATTTTCATTGTTTTATCTTTTTTAAGTTAAAAATGTTACTAATGTGTAATTTTAGTTTCTTAGAATTAAAGCCTATAAAATTTGCAACAAAACGTTTTTTATCTTAAATCTCTACCTTCTATAGTTAAGAAAAAAAATTAATTTGAAAAGTGTGATACTTACTTTTGCAGGCCAGTGTATTACTGGCTCAAAAGAGATGTATAAGAGCTGTGGTTGGTATAGGGCCCTTCGATAGCTGCAGACCTCTATTTATAAATTTAAACATACTGACTGTTACTGAAATTTACGTACTAGAGGCTAGCTTATTTGTTAAGAAAAATTCAAATCTATTCACTCGGCTGGGCGACTGTTCTTTGTTTCCATCGCGTGATCCTACGAGACTTCGAGTACCCCACATTAGAACCGCGTTGTACCAAAAAAACTGTCATGCTATGTGTATAGAAATGTTAAATAAATTACCAAAAGAAATAACACTTGCTAATGAACATAACACCTTTCTTGAAATCGTTTTGGAAGAGTCTCCTCCCGTTATCCTGCACCATTCCCGCTGTTTTTGTGGGAGGGAAGTAGCATTTTATTACCATTGCACCCAATTTAAGTGTGTTACTATTATATTTATTATATATACCTATACTCGCATCTATATTTACAAATATTACAATTAAATTAATTATTAGAATTAAAGAGTATTAAAATTAAATCATCAAAAATTATAGAGTATATGCTCCTGTTATTGAAACACCTGACATTATTATATTAATGAATATTAACGGAAGTTGGAAATTGCCGAGTTGTAGTGAAAAATTGAAATTCGTTTTTCCTTTAATTTAACATATTTATTTAATCAAAATAATTACCATTATTATATATGAATTACTGCCATCTAATAAGAAGGTCATTTATGTCTTTGCGTTAGAACTGTGGTGATCTAGATTCGACTGTGAAAGCAATTTTGTACTGCATCCTGAGAAGAAGACTTTTTATGACGTAGAAAATTGTCCAAATCACAAAACAAATGGTAGACCGTTGGAGCAAGATCTGGCGAATACGGAGACTGACGAATGGTTTGTAATAATTACAGTTCCTGTAGAGTTAAAACGTTTCTCGTGCTGTATGTGGTCTCGCGTTATCATGGAGCAATAATGGTGAAGATCGATTCATGAGTCAGGGCTATTTCATTGCTAGTTTTGGTATCATTTTTTGGAGTTCGGCACAGTAGACATCATCGTTATTGCTTGACCAGATCGGAGAAAGCTATAGTGAATAACACCATGCCGAGGCAATCAAACAGTTACCATTAACTTTTTATTGGTTTTGCTTTGCTTCAGGACACTGTTGCCGTATTTGACCTGGGGTCAGCCATTGCGGTTTCGCTTACGGTAATAGTAAAGAATCCACTTTTCTTCGCTTTTCACAATTCAACAACCAACGTTCCAATATTCTTTTATTTATGTATCGATTAAATAAGGCAAGTTTCATTCAATACACGTTTCTTTCTACAGATCAGTCAAATCATGAGGCACTTTTTCATATTTTTTTATTTTATTGATTTGACTTGACGTGACTTTGAGTCAACCATGCCGCTAATTCCTGGGTAGTTTGCCTCGGATCGGCTTCCACCATCTCTTTAAATTCATTCTTATTCACCTGTGTGGGCGGTTTTCCACGTTGTTCGTTCTTTAAATCAAAGTTTACATCACGAAAGCGTTTAAACCAAAATATCTCGGTGCTTTCGTTAGCAGTCCCCTCTCAAGACGCAACATTGATATTTGTTATGTATTAAGCTGTTCCTGCCGCGGAACTAACTGCGTCGGAACTCGTATTCAAAAATCACTTGAATTTTCGAAGTATACGCCTTTCTTGTCTAAGCTGAATAAAAAAGCAACTGTAAGTCGATAATCGAATGTTGCATATTTTTTAAAAGAAGAACTGCAAAGGTACCATGTAAAAAAGTTTTGTTCAAAAACCATGAAGGTTCTATGTCAATTCGAAGTGCCTACTAGAATAAACCTATATAGTTATTAATAAAGTTTTCATTCATTCATTCAATAGATATCAATATAACGTATTCATTAAATATTTCTGAAAAAGCATTTTCTTTTTAAATATTTAAGAGGGGACGAACGGGCAAGAGGATCTAGTGATGGGGAATGGTGAGGCAACCGCCCATGAACATCCACAACAACAGGAGTCAAGAGATGCGTTGCCGGCTTTTAAGGTGTGAGTATGCTTTTTTCTTGAATGTCCTTAAGTCGTATCGGTTCGGGTAAACAGTAGCAGAGGATTGATTCCACAAAGTGGCTTTGCGAGTCAAGAAATTTCATGCAAAAAGCACGGCTGTAGAATGCTAGACGTCAACGTGATGAAAGTGGTATTTGACGTATAGCAATTTGACGTACTGTTTGCTTGTGAAATACGTCCGCTGGAATCAACCCAAATAGCTCCCCTGAGCCCTCCCCGTGATAAATGCGGTAGAAGATGCTGAGAAAACTATACTATATATATACTATACTATCAATATTAGACCTAAATTTTTTCACGCACACTTTCAATTTTATTATTTTTAATTTTTATATTAAGATTGTATCGCTTGAAGCCATTGAACATTCGGTACACAGTATGAATTCGTATTGAAGCCATTCTGTGTACCAAAAATCATATATAATTTGTTTTTACTGGGTTGAAAATTAATGAGTTTTTCTCTGACCATTTGTAAAGTTCGTCTAAGTCTGAATTAATTAAATTTGTTGCGTAATCTATGGCGTGAGGATCGAAAGATAAATATAGTTGAATGTCGACTGCATATATTTGATACTTACAGTGCTTTATATTTTGCAGTATGTCCACACTATACAAAATAAATAAAAGAGGGCCTAGTATGGAACCATGTCGAACTCCTCTTTTTATGTTACTACACTTTGAATAGCGAACTCTACCATACTCTTCTGTGATTACAACTTTCTGAGTTCTATGACTGAGGTAACTATGAAACCATTGTATAGCATTTTCACTGAGTCCATAGTAGGCTAATTTTGATAGTAATAGAGTTAAATTTAAGGTGTCAAAAGCACGAGAATAATCAAGCAATACTAAAATGGTTACTTTACCCACATCCTGAGCTGCTAGAATGTTGTCAACTACGTCTAAGAGTGCAGTCATGGTACCTCTTTTCTTTCTGAGCCCGGATTGATGTTCTGGTAAAATTTTATAGGTTTCTAAATAATTTATTAATTGCTTATTTATATATTTTTTTTAATTATTTGAGAAGGTAAGGAAGAATTCTTACCGGTCGGAGGTCTTTTAAGTTATCGCGATTGTCTTTTTTTAGCACAGGACAGAAAATAGCATGACGCCATAGGTTTTGAGATCGGAAGGAGACATTTATTATAGTTTAGTATTTTAGGTACTGTCAGTAGTAACATGACAAGTGTTGCGTGGGATTTAATTTCATAAAGAGCTTTACGTGCTATATTATCATCAGTCGTATTAAAATCAAATGTTGTATTACTGTATTTGTAAAATTAATAGTAAGTCAGAATTGATAATGACACATGGCCAGTGCCTGGAATTTAATGTCTTGTGTGTTAACTATATAACAGAGTACTAAACGGTGGTCTCATGCCGTTGTCATATGGCAATGGTAGCTTTGGTATGCCAATTACATCTGCACTTCGTGTTTCTTCAACTTATTTTCGTAGCTGTTTATTGAAAAGCAATGTATGCTTCGCGGAACATTTTAACTACGGCAAACAGCAGCGAGCAACACCATAGAGTTCTTTACTACTACAACACACGCAACAGGATATTTATACACGTACCTATTGTGTTCTTTGATATATTAACGCGTAGCTAATTTTGAAGAAAATATAAAACATACCATCAAGATCATCAATAAATCATACGTGGCTTAAAAGCTATTCATTTAATATTATTATAATATGTTAATTTTCATTAAACCGTTGACTCATATCACTAATAATTATTAACACGATTCTAAAGTTACCCATCGCTACCGATGAAACTAGGGAAAAACCATAATCGTAAGTAGAAAGAAACACTGGTTGAATAGTCATGATGACAGGTGTTTTCTATATCTGTACGTTTTGACATAATTACATTGTCATTAATCAACTCATCACTGATCGCAAGACCGTTGGAAAAGAATAGTATTAAATTATTAAAGAAGAATTTCACATCTGAAAAAATCGGAAAAGCCAGGGATTTTTTTGTTTTTGTGGTCGGTGTGATGAGTGTTTTCTTGCTTAGTTTAACGTTGAGTCCAGCAATCCTACGCTAAAACTAACAACAAGCTTGTTGTAAATTGAAAAAATCAGATTACTACAAATTCCCTGTTTATATCTCACTATTTTTTTTACTTTATCTTGAGAATATTTTTAATGTTTTACCAATGATTTGGTTAAGACGCAAGAATAGCCCAATTTTCATATAAGGATCGGCATTGTCCTTTATGTTTTAGCCCAATAAGGTACTTAAAATGCTTCCCAGATATTATCGGTTTTTTAATATTTGAATTTATATATGCTTGTTTTTCACGAATCAGTGCTTGAGGAACATAACGTTTCAAGTCCTTGTAACAGTATATGTACTACATTATTATTTTTACGAGCTCTTCTATATGCTTCATGTCGACTTTTCATGATCAATTTTGTATTATACGTAATCCGTAGGTATATTATTTATGGGTGGGGTTTGCAAGAAGATCTCCAGCTGTGAGACCTTGACGGAAACCGTAGTGGCAGTCGCTTATCAGCTGATGCGGTTGATAATGGAATGGAGGTAATGGTAATAGGTCGGTGGACGAATCCAAGCGTACACCTTTCTTAGGGATAGGGTGCACTATAAGTAAGAGAGCCAGAAATGACAGATAAGGGCTGGTGCCAATTCCGGAGCAAATGTCTACAGCACAATCAAGGGAATGTCATCGGGTCCGCTCGGTTTATGAATGTATGCGAAAAGCGCCTCAAGCACAGCGCTATGGTGAAATTTTACCTCCGGCACGTATGAGTGGCAACGCGGAATATGCGGAATATGCACCTTGGTAGGAAGCCCAGGGGATCACATTTCTCTTTCGTGTCATGGGCCAGCGAGTCATTGTCCCTGTACAGTTGCGGAATGGCAGGCTGGCAGAAGTTTCCTCGGACAGCCTTGGCGACTGACCAGAACGCACGAGTTCCCGAGGAAGGCGTGCAAGTCTCTCGCCAATTCTGCCGCTGTGCGTTGACTTCGCCTCACCAATATATTAATAATAATTTAACTATGTATATATGTGTTGTGTTGTCATGAATAAATGCATACTTTACTTTACAATAACTCTTTTGAAGTTGATTTTGAATGTAGATGATTGTATTTTTTTTAATTTGAATTACTTTTATTTAGGAAAATACAAAACATTACAAAAGCGCATTGTAGGTAATTCAGTTCCACGTCATTCAAGCCAAGTGGCATGTTAATACTTCCGAGTAATAAATTAGTATACTTCGTTATTTATATCGACCATAAATATACAATTACGATACGACATGGGTAGATTAAAAAAACTGGACAAGTGCGATTCAAACTCGCCCGCCGAGGTTTTTATATGTATTATTAGGCGCCTACCTGCCTGTTAAAATTCTTATAATTCTCATAAATCGAAAACTATAAATCATAAAAAATAATTAAAAATGTTTAAGCTTATGCCAACGAACCCCGTTCATACGAAACCCCTCATGACACGGTTAGCTCAATTCAAAATTTGGGCTGCCCACGGCGTTTCTTCTACAAAGACACTGTTTTTGTTGTGTAGGTATAGTTTTTAGACTTTTTGCTACACTTGTAGTATAAGACCGTAGTACTTGCCAAATGCCAAATTTTATAGTAGTCAACCGAAAATACCCTATAACTTTTGATTCCCTTGTGAGTTCGAAATATATACGTTTTTTGCAGGTCGGATTTTTTTAAGTTAACTTGGAAGTTTGTTTTTTCACTCCTTCAAGAGACTGTGGACTTAAGTATATGGTTTTAATTGATCAAGATAAGGGTTTTGACAGACGGACGGGCTGACAACAAAGTGATCCTACAAGGGTTCCGTTATTTCCTTTTGAGGCATGGAACCCTAAAAAACGCGTACACCTTTCTAATAGCCGATGTTGATACCGGTGCTGCAAGTGATTGTGGACGGCGGATATCACTTGACATCAGATGACCAAGCGTGATTAAGATATTTTGTAAATCAATGAAGCTGTACCGTAATGTTTAATGATGAGGGTCTTTTTACTTCTCCTCCTTAAAACTCTACCTTTTCCAAAGTGATGGTAAATGGTAAAATGTACTTTTAAGATTCATAAGTACCATTTCATTAGGCTAAATGAATATATATATATATATAAATATATATATATATATATATATATATATATATATATATATATATATAATTTATTGTATTGTATATATAAAATATTCATTTGATTTTTGATTTGAAATATAAAATAAACTAGAATTTAAATAATTTTTGAAAATAAAATTAAAAACAACTCATTTGTGATAATTATATTTGAAAATTACTCATAAAATATAAAAAAAATACTGAAGTTACATAGAAAATGTAGAGAACATTTAGATATTTGAAATCTATAGTTCGCTCGTTTATATTATTACTTATACCTTAATGATTCTTAACTTGTTTTGTCACTTTTAGACACACACACTTATTGTTGCGTTCTGTGTTTATTTTAGTTCTGTATTTATATGTCCTTTATCTAGCTAAAATAATAAATTAATTGCGTTATAGAAATCTAAAGACGGTTTATCTCTTGTATCATTTAACATAATGCTTTTAACTTTTTGAATTTCCTGCAGCCATCTCCATCTTCATACCGTTTTTCATTTCATTCCATCATATAACAACTACCTACAAAGTACCAACAGGTTCTGCTCCTTGGACCGTCCTCTTTATGTAACCTATAGTGACCACTGTCCGCTCACCTCGCGTCCGCTGCCGGCTCACCAACACAACACTACCACTTGCGACGATGAACTCACAAGATTGTAACATTCGTTCTGCAACATTCACCACCAAGTAGAGCAGCACTAGCGCGGTGTCGACAACTAGTCACTGTCGGTAGACGATGCCACAATTCAACAACAGGTCGCACCTCGCGCCGGGTGTCACTCGCGGCTCGCGTCACGTAAAAGTTTTGGGACGTTGAGTACGGCGTGACGTCACCGCGTGCCTCCGTCCTCGTGCGGCGTTCCCGACTGCCGGAGCGCCGAGCGGGGTCCCTCTCGTGAGCGGGGGGGCGGCGGGGGACACGCACCCCGGCCTGGAGTCCCGATATTGGAGCACTCCGGTATACAGGACTCCGGAGTGGGAGCACATTTATAACACCAGTAGCGTCGAGCTCGGTACTCGATGCGTTAGCTGACATCTCACAGCTGCAATACGGAGCAGCGGGTTCATGTGGATTGGCTTTTGTTGAGCAACAATTGGACAATTCAATAAGTAATGAAAGTTGATGGTTTTAAGCTTTTACCGAAAAAAAGTGTGTGAGAGTATACTTTACACGCAATTTAAGTAAAACTGTTTACCTACTCTTGCCATAAATACTTTAAAATACGCAACAGTTTCTAGGTGCTATCTTCATCTCCCAAGATAAAATCTTTTGCTTTCAGACAGGATTTCTTCGAATTCTTTCACTCCATTTTAAAATCGCAAAAATATATTATACAATGTATTGGCGCGAAAATGAGAAAACTCAAAGAACAATCATATAAGTGACAGATTCCAAATTCAAATGTAATATTTAGTTAATTTTTAATTGTAACAGTATTTATGGCCATACTAAGTATATATAAATAAATAAATTGCTGTTCGTTAGCCTCGCTAAAACTCGAGAACGGCTGGACCAATTTGGCTAAATTTGGTCTCAAATTAATTATGGGAGTGGACTTCTCTGGAGAGAAGGTTTAAAAGGTGATTAAATTATGAAAATGCTCGGAATTAAATAAAAACAACGATTTAGATATTCCTTTGATGTGTCCCCCGTCGTTCAGAAATCAAATTAAAATAGTTTAAAATGAATAACTAATAATAATTTTTATATCTTTTTCAGGAGGTAAAACTAAACTTAATTTAAGATAACTATAGTAGGTAGACTACAGTTGTTAACTTTTTTACTTTTTTTTATGAAAACGAGACGAGCAGGACGTTCAGCTGATCGTAATTGATACGCCCTACCCATTACAATGCAGTGCCGCTTAGGATTCTTGACAAACCCATAAATTCTGAGCGGCACTACCATTGCGCTCGTCCCTTGAGACATAAGATGTTAAGTCTCATTTGCCCAGTAATTTCACTAGATAACTGTTAGATAGTTATTTTGTAGTTATTGATTATTTTTATGTAGATTGATAAATCTTAAGTTCTGTCACAAATTAAATTTCTGAACGTAAACAATTTTATTTGACATTTGACAACAAACTATAATGTCGATATTGATAAATCAAGTTTAGTCAAAAAGTAATTTTTTTGAACCTAACCCCACCACAAAACAAAACAAAAAATATAGTTTATCAGAAAGCTTTTAATTGATTAGCAGACTGTATCATAACTGTGTGTGTCTGTCAATATTAAATTGAAACCTTATAAATAGCCGGTATGTGTAATTAAACGAAAATAATAAAATTTCATTCAAACCGAGCATTTTTTTATTTGTTTTGAATTTATTTTATACAAAATTTTAGGTCTTCTATTTATCCATTGAAGCAGTACGAAGTCTGCCGGGTCATCTAGTACAGAATAAATAATTATTCTTAAAAAGTTGAAAGACAAGAAAAATTTATGTATAATATCATCAAGTATATGACTCGTTGGTTTATGACTCATTACATTATTTTTTATTAAAGTACCTAGTATTACCTATTTACAGAAAATTAGATTAAAAATTAAAAAAAAACCTTTCAAACTTTTTTACACGTCAGGGCATTATCCAATTCTTGATTTTCTTTTTATGGAAAAGGAGGACAAACGATCATACGGGTCACCTGGTGTTAATTGATCACCGCCGCCCACATTCTCTTGCAACACCAGAGGAATCACAGAAGCATTGCCGGCCCTTAAGGCGCTATAGTCCTAAAAAGTAACATTTTTGAAAATCTACTTAAAATAATTCTACAAATACCACGGTTCCAATTTTTTGACATGTTTATCTTCATTTATTTATTTAAATTATCGCAGTTTCGAAAACACGATTACGAAAAGAAATCTCAATAGATTTATTTTGAAATATAGTCTTTTTTATTTGAATTGTTTTATATTATCATAAAACTATGATAGCTATATACACAAAACTTATTTTATTCGATAATTTATTAGTATTTATAAATTTTCCTCGTGGGTTTTGTCAAAACGCTTTGTGAATTATTTTATATAATTTTTTTTCGAAAAGCTCATGCCAGCAGTACGCCCTGCGTACGCCATGCGGCGGCTTTTTTGGTTTTCAAAAATGATCACAAAGTCTTTCTCTGTACCCTCGAGAACCTCGGATACGATATCCATATATCTGAAATCATAATTATGAGCGGCGGCTATTTTGGATTTCAAAATTGATCCCAAATTCGTCCTCGTCACTCTCGAGAACCTCGGATACGATATCCATATTGTTGTTGTCATAATTTTGCGAGGCGGCCATCTTGGATTTCAAAAATGATCCTAGAATCGTTCTCTGCACCTTCCAGAACCTCGGATACGATACCCATAATGTTGTAATCATAATTTGGCGCGGCAGCCATCTTGGATTTCAAAAATGATCCCAAAATCGTTCTCTGCACCCTCGAGAACCTCGGACACGATATCCATATTGCTGAAATCATAATTTTGTGCGGCGGCCATCTTGGATTTAAAAAATGATCACAAAATCGTTCTCTGCACCCTCGAGAACCTCGGCTACGTTACCCATAATGTTGTAATCATAATTTTGCGCGGCGTTCATCTTGGAATTTAAAAAAAATCCTGCACGATACAAGGCTGGTAGGGAAGATGTTCCACTTACTAGCGGCCGCGCGCTAAACCTGCACGATACAAGACTAGTAGGGAAGCCCGAGAGAAAGAAATACTCTTCCTCAATCGGTGTCAATCGCTCTCTCCCTTCAACAAAAACGTCTCAAATTTCCGTGACGTTCTTTTCCGTTTCATTTGTAAAGAAATTACCCTTATGCGCCTGAAGAAGTTTCACTTCAAAATGCATAAAAATATCGCAGCATTTCGTACTCTTGCGCAACCGTTTTTATAAAATATTACGCGGTCCTTCCGGGGTTGGGTCGTTGACCCGCATCGCTCGGCTAGTGTCTCAGGCATGCCCGCGTCGAACGTATATATGTAACGCTAGTGTTGGGAAAACCTCGCCTTAAGGAAGGTGGACGCGCTTTTTTTGAAGGTAGCCATGTCGTATCGTCCCGAAACACTGCACAAGGAAGTGAACTTCCTTTCACTTTTCCTTTCACTCCGCCATTTCATTTTACTGATTATTATTTAATTTTATATTCTTTATGCGAATAAATAATTCCACTTTCATATTTTAAAAATTTTCACTCATAAAAAAAATGAGATTCATAACCAATTGAAGGTTAGATTTGCATATTAAGATTGTCAATGTATCGTTGTTATTGAATATTAAAGAATGCGCAAACGTTAGAAAATTTCTGTAAACTTTATAAATATTTTATTTAAAAAATATTACTAAATCATATACTCGTTTCCATAATATAGTAATCAGGTGTCTTACGTAGAAAATGAATTGAGGTGCAAACTAAACATGACATTATTTGATTGTAATAGTTCTAAAAAGTGTATTGTAAAATCAGTTGAACAAGTTACTGTCGTAAGATTAACTATTAATTTAGTTCATCAGAATATTCAGTCTATTAGAGGTAATAACTTGGAAATTGATTTGTTCTTGAAGAGTAAAAATATTCACATTTTTTGTGTTTCTCCACACTGGCTGAAATTTGAGGAACTCAATATGTATAATTTTAGTAACTATATGATAGGAAGTTCCTTCAACCGATTCAACTCTATTCATCAATTAATAATAATGAATGTTGCGGCACATCACTAGTGCCTCGGGTGAGGCGCGAGAACGAAGCCTCCTGTCCCCACCATTTTGTTTGCCATAGACGGTCAACCGTCGCACACGCATCATATTTAAGAAACCTATCGGCCGCGGCACTAGTCATATTTGTAAAAGTCATTTAATATACACTAGATTCAATACAATTTTGAAGTATTTATTTATACATTCCCGAGAAGGAACATTGGTAACCCCGACGTGATGACGTCGTGATGCCGACATTATGAAGACGTAATACATATACACTGCAGCGAAGATACGCCACGTGCACAACATAGCCAGGAAAGTGCCCAGTCATTCACATACTTATATCCTTTTCAATTCTTCCAACTGTGATTTTTCCCTTCTTGTTTGCCTGAATAGCATTGCCAATTCTTCTTTATTTGTTTATTGCAACTATTCAAGCTAAAGCCGCGCAGCCCACTTTCATAATGTTAAACGTTATTCATAGTAATTATTAATTATTACACTTTTAAACCAGCTTAACGATACATTCAATTTACATTTTGCCATTAGTAATTGTACAAGAAAGCCATACATTTTCTGCTTTCTTCATTCGAGTGCAAGACAACTTTTATTTTTTTTGCTTTAGAACAATTGAATATCGAATCATTAATTAACCATTAAACACAGATAAAACCAAAGGTGAAGCTATCCGTTTGCTTAAACCCAGTTTTTTTTCGTTACTTATAATTTTTATACTGTGCATTCCAGTACCTAAGCCGCGCCGCATGGCCACGTTACTCGCATCCTAATCGCCGCTATTGTTCTCGAGTGCATCAGCTATTTCATACCTACATCAGTAGCAGCGTCTGAACGAGCGCCAGGTGTTGGGGCGTAAACTGGCTTGAATTTACGTATCGGTCTATTTATGTTTTTTATTATTTGATCTTCTTTATTTTTCTTGATTGGTTCAATTGTAATTAAGTAATTACTGTAGTTTTTATTAATCAATATGCCAAGAAGTGGTGAACAATCCTCTAAATCACCTTAAGAAGGTGACCACTTAAGATTAAATATTCCTCCAACAATAGTTAATCGTGATATAAAAGATTTAAATGAGAAACGAAGTTCGATAAAAGGTCGTATCACTAAATATAACAATTTTATAAGTTGTTCAGTGAGTCTGATCCTATTACGCGTGCTAATTATGATATGATTAACCAGAGATTTGAGCGTTTACGTGAAATGCTGACGCAGTTTGACGAAGTGCAGTCGGAAATAGAATCTATAAACCATCATAACTTGGACGATGAACTAGATATTAGGGAAAATATTGAATCCGACATTTATTTACTTATTGCACAATCTCAATGTTTTCTTGAAAAACATGAGAATAATTTCAAAACGAACAAGTCTGAAGGCGACGATTCTCATTCGGTCTGTCGCAATTCATGCAATCAAAATCATAGTAGGAATATATTATATAAATATAATTATTTAAATTATTTATCTGGGGCCCAGAAGCGCGGAGAATGTTCAAAATACTATCTTCGCGCCTCAATAAGGCTACAAGCGCTGGCAGCTATTTCGGTCAACGGATCAGCTTTGCTATCCAACGGGGTAATGCTGCCAGTATTCTTGGTACGCTTCCACGTAATGATAGTTTTAATTTTATGTAGTCGTAGTATTGTAAATATAGTTATAAGATTTGTTTTGATTAAATAAATAATACTATTATTTAAATATTTAATATATATATATAATATTTATATTTAAATTTATTATATAAATTACTATGGGGTTTCAACTACCAACTATAAAAATTGCGCACTTTGACGGTACTTATTATAAATGGCTAGAATTTCGAGACACATTTTCAGCACTAATTCACAACAATGACAGAACTGAACCAATACACAAATTCTATTATTTAAATTCCTATTATAAGGTAGCTTGGAGTCTCCTCTGTGAGAGATACAACAATGTCAAACAGCTAATCAGTAACCATTTGCATTCTTTAGTCAACATTCAGCCAGTACAGCGTGATTCTGCCAAAGGCTTACGATTCATTATTGATCATGTTTCAAAGAATTTACGTGCATTAAATACGCTGGGTGAAAAAACCGAATCATGAGATCATCCTTCGGAAATATATTTAGTCGCAGCCAAACTCGACAGTCTAACAAGCTTTAAATGGGAAGAACGTCGGGGTCACCAATGTTCCTTCTCGGGAATGTATAAATAAATACTTCAAAACTGTATTGAATCTAGTGTATATTAATATGTATATATATATAAAAATATATATATAAATGACTTTTACAAATATGACTTGTTGCCGCGGCCAATAGGTTTCTTAAATATGATGCGTGCGCGACGGTTGACCGTCTATGGCAAACAGAATGGTGGGGACAGGAGGCTTCGTTCTGGCGCCTCACCCGAGGCACTAGTGATGTGCCGCAACAATGAGAAAAGATTTACTTGTTTAAGTTGACTTTTTTATTGCGGAAGCCGCTGCATGCTTCCGAGCAGGTCGCCGTGGATTTGCGGTAACTGCATCAATAACTCTATCAACGTTTTCATATGTTGAAACAGATGGAATAGGTCCGATGTTTTTATGTTCTTGGTAGATCCTGTTTCCCAAAACTATTTTATCCAACCTTTTTGTAATCTTAAAATCGTATATGAAAATGTAAATGGTTTTAGAACCAAAGCGCATATTTTACGAGAAAATGTACTAAAACAAGACTTGGACGTTATTCTATTAACTGAGACAAATTCAAACGAGTTTGTTTATGACCATGAACTTATAGACAGCAGATACTTAATTTTTAGGCGAGACCAACACTCGACAGTCCCGCAGTAAGTGGAGGGAGGTGGGGTCCTCATAGCAGTCCACCAAAAACATGCCCCCATTAGGAAATTGAAATGGGAGAATACTAATGAGAACCTATGGATTACGATTAAGTTTGGCCAGGGTAACTCAAAAGTGGAATTATGAATTTGCACTTACACCTACCTCCCCCCGTTAAGTATTATTCTTTAGAAAATTTAATGAATAATGTAACAAATGTAATACAACACAAAATGTCAAAAGAGACTGTAATTCTTTTAGTGGGTGATTTTTCTCTTTCTTTCAACGATCTCCACCAAATGTGTGCTACACCAAACTTAAATGGGAGGTTTTAATGGGAAAAGACAAAGTATCATCGTAGATTTAAAATGTATGGCAATCCTATGGATCAGTTTACTTATAGGTTGTCTCATCTGCGAGAGATGTGACAAAATCTTAACGACTGATATAAATAGTTTGAAATCAGAAGCCAAAAATTTTATCAAGAAAGATCCTAAATATTTTTAGACATAGGCAGACATATTTTATTTCACATCAACATCACACAAAATAATTTACAAAGTTTTATTATACACCTTAAAGTTAAACATAATAATATCGCTTAAAGTAAAATAATATTTGTGAACATAATTATATAATCAACAATACAATCAAGAATGATGCGAAAATGGACACCGCTCAGCGTATGCTATAGGAAATGCTACAGCGCTGGTTTTCAACGTAGCCCATTACGAGACAAACTCGCGCTGTGGTTTGGAAGCGTTTGAAATATTTTTATATACTTACAGCATAACACATACTTAAAACTGAAAACCTACCCAAATAACTTATACGTAGAAAAACCAACATTGAAGAATAAAAAAAAATACCAATATACAATATACAAAATATGCAAAACTTGAAATCAAAATATGATACACAACAAAAAATACAAACGCTGCGATTACAATATAAAATTAAAATAAAATAAAGCCAGTTCAGAAAATATATATATTATATATATCGGCGTAAAAAAACGTGGACTAGCACGTGCGCCGGGTCCTATAAATACAGCCGCACGGTCGATACTCGAGTCAGTCGTGCTCGGGCCGACGTACGGTACGGACCTCTCTGGGACGTCGTAACGCTAACGCTGGGAATAAACGAAAGTAATAAAATACCTACTCGTGTAGTTTTCTTTAGAAGAACCAATGAGTGATCTTCAGCAAGATAGCAATTGTGATGTCAACAGTAATGACGTCACACCTCTTAAAAACAATACAGAGGTTCTTTCCTCGTCATCAGAAGTGGGATACGATTAGATCAACTGCGACCAACCAACATCCAGCAGAAGAGACCGTTGGTAGATAACAATACGCCATTGGAAGCAGGGTCACAAGGACTGCAAGCATACCCATATTATGGAAATCAGATGGGAGCGATACCAAGTCATTTCTTGATGCAAATGATGGAGACGTTTAATGCAAAACGCATTAGGTTTAATGAAGCGAATTTCAAAGAATTTTAATAATATTAAGACTATTAAGATACTATATTGTACTTTTGTTAGAAGTCATCTGGAATATGCTTCACAAATTTGAAATCCTACATATAGTACGTATGTTGACCGTCTAGAAAGTGTTCAGAGGCGATTTTTAAGATATCTTTGTTTTAGATTTAAGGTACCTTACGATTCTTACATCTATGTAGATTTGTGTAAAAAGTTTCACTTCTTACCACTGAAAGAACGGCAAAATATAACTGCCTTTTTATTTATGTTAAAAATTATAAGCAATCATGTCGATTGCCCAGATCTGCTGCATAAATTTAATTTTTATGTACCTCAAAAAGCTCTTAGATATAGCCCTCCACTTTGTGTTCCTGCTGTTAGTAGCAACTATAGGCAAAACTCATATATGGTGCGAGCGTGTAGAACAGTGAATGATGTTAGTAGATTATTAGATATTGACATATTTGCTACTAGCATTTCTAAGGCAAAGCAGTGCATAACCCTCAACCTTTTTAATTAAGTATTGTTTTTTTTTATCTGTTTAAAGTATCTTTATTGTCATTAATTTGAGCCGCAAAATAGTGTTCACATACATATTTTATATTACTTCTATTAGTGAAAACCTTTAATTGGCAATCTGTTACTATTAAAGTTTCTACAGAAATTGTATTAGCTGTTGGTTTTCCTTAAATAAATATATTCCCCAATAGTTTACCCAAGATAAGTGGGGACTATTTTGCCACCTATTTGTAAATCAATATATATATTCAGTTTACCTACTATTTTGCCACCTATATGTAAATCTTTTTGATAGTTAATTAAATATTTTAATTTAAAACTATATAATATGGAGTAACTATTCCTAACTGGTGGTGGTATATTGTTCCAACACTTAGTGGTAGCGTAACGGAAACTACCACGAAAGGCGGAAGTGCGGGGAGGAGGAATAGTAATTGGAATATTTCCTTTTCTGATAGGATACCTTGTTTCTGAGGCATGGCGCCATTTTAGTTTTTCGTACAGATTTTCCGGGCGACCCTTGCGTATTATACCAAACAAAAGAGTGGCTAAATGAAGCTCCCTACGTAACGTCATCTTAAGTATACCGGCGTTGTTTAGGTGTGGAGTGATATGAGTTCGAGGCGGTAAGATAAAGCAGAATCGATCACAGGCGTTTTGGATTACGTATCAGCAAATGCAGCTGTAGAAGCACTGTCATCAAAACGATGACCCTTTTAAATCTTTTGTTGAGTCACTTCGGAACCGAGCTACCTGGTTTCCGTGGACCCTCCTCTGGGATCGTCGCACCATTATGTCATGCTGGTGATGGACTTAACACGAGTCCGAACGATGCCCCTGTTAACTCTGTTGCTGTTGTGGTCTGTACTGATATTTTATTACTTTCTCTTTGGTCATGTCAGGCGATCAGAGAGTTGATATCCTGTACCCTCTTTGGGCGCTCAAATTTCTTATTAATATTATGAACTAAAAACTAATTTAGCATTCGATCTATTTCGCAAGAACTATAATGATGATATCCATATTATTATTGTTATGTTTAATCTACACAGTGGATTTCAAAAAGATTCCATTTTAGTGTTTGCATAATATTATTATGAGATCAAGTTTTTCAGATTGAATTGAAGTGAACCAGTAAAGTGAGTAAAATAATGACTTTTATTTATTTATTTTCAAATTTGGTAACATTGTTGAAAAATACATAACTTATTTTTTAATCTAAGCTTATTTATTATTATTTATTAGCTAATTACTGAATAACATAAATTGTTTACTTTAATTAATGAAAAGGGTAAATATGTCATGGCATAAACTAACAAATATGATTACTGTTAACTAATATGTACTTAAGTTAAAGTACATAATATTAGCAGTAATGTAACAGAATATTTAATTGACCTTAATGAGCTAATTATAAATTTACAATTTTGTTAAATTATAACTTTTTGCTTACTTTTCTATAAGATTGGCATCTTTCGTAATGATACAGTATTTGTACATTAGAATAAGTTTTTAATGTATAAATCAAGATTTATTATTACTGTATGATTTACCCAATAACAAAAAATAAAATTCAATGCGAAGATATTATTTTAAGTCATAAAAGCCTAATAGCAAAACAACATGTTAAACAGATGCTTAAATTCCGAGTTGTACATAGATTTTTGTTCATTTAAATGAAATTGTGTGATTAATGTGCAAATCTCCTTTTCCTTCATGGCAAAGATTAAAAATTTCACTTTCGTGCTGGAGCACGAAAGTGTGCTGGAGCACAGCCTTGACCTAAAGCTTTAATTAATTATGTTATCGATGATGCGACCGGTCACGCATTCGTCATCGAGATAGGAAACTCAAAGTTTGTTTATGAGTGAAGAAGGAATTAGAGAAGAACCATATGAAATAAAGGCTATGACATACACAGTCATACAGGAGGCGGTTAATACTAACGCTCACTAATTATCGTCTATCTCGAAAAAAGGATGCACCACTGGGTTTACGATAAACTAGGCAGTGGCGTAGAAGGCTGCGAGCAGCGCCAGGGCGGGGGCCAAGGCGAAGGCGGTGCGGGCCCGCGGGCTGCCGGGGGCGCCGCCGGTGCAGGGTGCCGCGTGTAGCCCGCGGCCCACGCAGCCCGCGTAGCCCATGCGGTGCGGCAGCTCGCTCTGCTCGTAGAGGCCGGAGAACATGTTGTGCTGCGCGCCCCACGCGAACACGGCCACGTCGTCGCCGCCGTGGGTCTCCGACGACAGCGGCACCTCCACGTGCGAGCGCCACTGCAGCTCGCCTGCGGCACACATCATTTTACAATCTTCGCTTTACAAGACTTTCTGGTGCCTTGAATGCATTGCAGAGACAATCAGGCCGGGAAAGGACCGATAAACTTTTAAACGAACATGGAATCATACGAAAATATTTTATTTAAATTATTATGTAAAGAGCCTCAAGTCCATAATGTTCTCAATATTCAATATTGTTATTAATGTGAGATTTGAGGTTTTAGACCTCATGGTCTATCATGTGTAGCCGTTGAGGGTAATCACAACTAATGTACTGAACTAATGAATGATGCCGAAACTCGCAGAGAAATATCCACGACTCGTCTTCACCATTATTCCTGAATGGTTACTCAAGGACTCACACGATTCCACAAACGGTTTCAACTTTACAGGAGCTATATTTAAAAACCCTGCGACGTCCTCCATATTCGCCGTAACTGGCTCTAAGCGACTACCATTTTACACTGAGTTGGAATTTTTATACATGCAAATAATTTTTGTTCTCAAGGAGCAAGGATCAAATTTTTCGGTCCAGGTTTCCAGAGTTCTTGCTCAAAGACATTAATGACGTCCCCGTGGAAGAGCAAAACTCGAGGATAAATATATTTTACCTTACAAAAAAATCTTTTACAAAACGGCAGTCAAAAACAAGCTCAAGTTTTTTTTATGAAAATAAGGGACGAGACGAGCAGGATGTTCAGCTGATGGTAATTGATGCGCCCTGCTCATTACAATGCAGTGCCGCTCAGAATTCTTGAAAAACCCCAAAAATTCTGATTCTCCCACTGGTGATTATACTGCTATGATAAATATATAATCCATTCAGAGATTAAAATAAATAAAAATAGTAAATTCTTCTGAGCCTTTATGAAGTCAAATGAAACATCAACTGGAATTCATAATACCGTATTTTTTAAGAATATTTCATGTAGTGATCCTAAAGATGCATGTGCTTTATTTAATGAATACTTTTACTCAGTCTATGAAGTCGGTCCTTCTTGTGATAATTTGAACTTGAAACATAACTGATGCTTCTGTCAATGGCCAATCTGTTTGTAATAACACCTCTACTGGATCTGTTACAGTTACGGTCAGCATTATTGAAAAATACCTCAAAAAACTTGATACAAGTAAGGGTACTGGCCCTGACGGTTTGTCCCCAGTATGCCTGCAATCTTTCCATAAAACCAAAGCTTATTCACTTTTATTGTTTTTCTCTAAGTCCCTTAACTCAGGTATAATGCCACAATCATGAAAACGTTCGTTTATTATACCCGTACATAAATGTGGTAATAAGAATAATGTACAGAACTACAGACCAATATCAAAACTGTGTACATTTGCTAAGTTATTCTAAAAAATCATTTATGATAAAAAAATTCCCACTGTAAGGCCTATAATAATTAACCAACAACACGGTTTCGGTAATAATAAATCAACTGGCGATTCAGTTGTAATCTCTGTAAATTTATTCATCATGTATCTACTGATATGGATAAAGGACACGCGGTGGACATCGTGTCAACTGACTTCTCTAAAGCTTTTGATAAAATTTCACATCGACAGTTAATATTATGTAAACTGAAAATACTTGGTACACATGGCGATTTGCTCCGTTGGTTGTGTTCTTACCTTATTAACCTAAGCCAAGCAGTGACTATTAAAGGCTATACATATTCGTTTCTCCCAATATCTTCAGGTGTTCCCCAAGGTTCCTAACTTGAACCTCTTCTATTTAATTTATTTATTAATGACGTGATACATGTTTTCGTGAACTCTAAAATTCTGCTCTATACTGAGGACATGAAGACCTTCAGAGCTATTACGCAACCTGCTGATTGTTTAATATTACGAAATGACTTGAATAATTTTTACAAATGCTGTTGTGATAATTCCATAAATTTAAATATTAAACACTTTATGGCCATCACTGTCTCACGGAGGTTATTACATTACACACAAAAATTACCACTTAAATAATGAATATATTGAGAGAGTCACAGAGGTGTGTGATTTAGGCATTTTTATCGACAGCAAATCTCACATCACATACATCACAGCGAAGGCCTTTCGTATTATTGGCTTCATACTGAGTATATTATATAATATATATTATATAATCATATTATATAATGTCAATCTATTTATTAACACTAAATTGTTTTTTATTAAAAAAAAACATTGCGTGCGTACAAAGTACACATGTCAGAAGTGAAACCTGCATGGTGCATGAACCTCTATACTGCATATGAATTCCTGGTACGTGTTGCTAGGATGTCACATGATTTCAACTGCTATGATAGACATTTCTAGCACCACTAATATACATAATAATATATTCTCCTGTAAGAAATACGTCGTGCGCTTGGAGTCAGAATATATTAAGGTATACTCGCACCATACCATAAGACAACCTCTTCTTTAACTAACCTGGTACCAAAACATTGTATTATGCTTCCTATGTCATTATCTCCCATGTTAAATATTATGAATTGATGTGACTGCTCTTTTTACTGTCGCTTTTTTGTTTCATTGACTTTCAAATCACAACGATGATAAAGAAGTTTTCACTTCAATAGTATGCATATTTCTGTCTCATTCTTTGCCGGCTTCATACTACACATTTTTGTATTTGTGTCGCTTACCTGTCGTTTTTTCCGTTGCATCCGGTTTGAAATCACAACGATTCTAAAGAAGTTTCACTTCAAAAAAAAATATTCTGTGGGTTTACTGAACCGGTTTTGAAAATTATGTCACCAATAGAAAGTCATATTATTTTTGATCGTCATAGGGACTACCGCCAACTTATAAGCCAAGTCGCCTCACATCTGATTCGTTCCGCTCAGGGTGAATTTACGATAGCATTATATATAAAATTTCATAAAATTTTAAGATTTTGTGGGTATGTTAAATATTATAAAATGTAGAATGTCATAATACAGTATGTCTTTTTATCGCATTAGGATATCCTGTAATGATAGTGTGTATTTTGATAAAATAAATAAGTAGATAAATATCATACCAGAAGTTACTTACCGAAATTGGGTTCCTGTGTGACATCGACCCGTAGTCCGTTAACCTCGTTCCTGTGTCCCGGTCCGTTGATGTAGGAAAGCGTCATGTAGGGCACACCATTCCTGTCCCTCGCATTTGACGCGGCCAGGATGTTGGAGCCGCGCGCCGTGTACCCGTTGTGGGCCATCACGTGAGCGTGGTCCGCTGTCACCACCACCAGCGAGTCCTGCCGACACAGACCGCGGTCACACATCGTCTACAGCCAGATCTCTTGAGCCCGCCCCCCCACGTACCTCCTCATCCAGCAGCTCGACGGCGCGCTGCACGGCGTCACTCATCGCGATGGTCTCGTCCAATGCCAGCTCCGCGTAGTTGTCGTGGTGGGCGTGGTCGATGCGCCCGCTCTCCACAAACAGGAAGAACCCTTTCTCGTTCCGTTTCAGCATCCGGATCGCGACCTCCGTCATCTCGGCCAGGGTGGGCTCCGTCTGGTTGTTAGCCTGCAAGTGGTACTGCATGTGGCTGTTCTCAAACAGGCCGAGCACGTAGTCTGGCAGCGAGGCGTTGGCGGCCAGCAGTTGTTCTCGGTTCCACAGATATTGGTGGCTCGCACTGCGGTTCACTTTGTCCGCCTTCCACTCCTCTATCAAGTTGCGACCGTCAGTTCTTCTTCCTCTAGCGCCTTCCTCGTCTATTGTGTCCGTAGGTATGAACTCACGGCGACCCCCACCGAGAATCACCTGTTAGAGGGAGAAGAAATGAGGTGGTGTCATAATTTTTGGATATGTAAGTAATGCCAATAATATTGAAATATAGTTTACTGAAAAGTGAAGCCAAATTACTAGTTTTACTATAGTAATTTGGCTGTTAATGTGTTGGTCGCAATGATCGACTTAAGGACCGGCGCCGCTTACCTTAAACTGGTTTCCGGGAGCAGTCCGCACGAGCTGGTGCGCGATGTCGGGGCATAGCGCGGGGTCCACGGCGTCTCCTCGCACGTCCGCGTCATTCTCCCAGTGGCGGTTGGCGGCCGTGGCGAACGTGCCGGCAGGAGATGCGTGGGTCACGCGGGTTGTGGTGACGAGACCTTCACAATAATACTCATGAACTTCCCGGTATTTGTTTAAAATTATTTTATTTTATTGCATAAAGTTTTATTTGTGGTTTATTAAGCATGATAGTGTGTGTTCTGGAAAAAAAATCTTATGAAAAATACTAAATAATAAAGGTGAGAACAATCATAAGTCAGCAATATAGAACCAAAAAATTCAAGCGGTGAGATGTCTAATTCTGCGAGAAGAGTTTTTTTTAAATATGAGTGGGGAGCGAGCTGTGTTAGGTCAGGTCTCTTCAGTGAAGGTATACCGGCATCTCGTCCATCGGCCAGCGCCCAGGCGGCGATGGAGTCGGCGTGCGTGCTGGCGTCCAGCGAGGCCGAACAGTTCCAGCGGGGCACGGCAGCCGACAGCCCCAGGGTGCCCTGGTTGGCCTTCACACCGCACAGGTAGGCCGTGGCCGAGCACGCCGAGTCCGCGATCTGAGCGTTCACGCAGTACGTCTGAGGGACACACCGACACCGGTTACGAAGTCCGTTCGGAGACCATCTTCCCGTTATATTAAACTTATTTATTATCTTATATAACCTTTATCATGCCGGAGGTCGGGAACGTTTCGAAAAACAATTCCGCCTCTTCGCCGAGCTGCCGCCTGCGCTGCCCCAGCAGCGTGCGCGCGGCGGACAAAGTCGGCACCGACATGCCGTCCCCCAGGAACATGACGATGTTCTTGGCGAAGGTCTCCCCGGGCCCGCCCAGCCCTGCGTCGTGACGTGCGCGCACGTGCGCCTGCGCCGCCGTGACCCAGTAGTCCCGGTCCAGCTCTGGGGCGGGCCCGCGGGGCTCTCCCCCTCCATTCCGCCCCTCCGGGTGGTAGCGGTCGGCGCCCAGCACCACCGCCGCCGTCAGAACCACCGCCAGGCCGCGTCCGAAGCTCCGCATGCTGTGGTCCGAAGCGAACTGCGCCACGATATCTGCAGCGTGTCTTTTTACCAGGTCAGTATCGGCCCACTATCTCACCATTGACACATTTTAAAATATTAGAGCATTAATTGATTAGGAACGATCGAGCACGCAGCCGAGTGCTGGCGTCACGACGACGGCGCCTGAGAGCGGCGCATCGCCCGCATTTTATTTATTTATCAATTTTAAGACAATTTATAGCTTACCATTAATACTAAAAGTATTATTCAAATAGACTCTGAAAGCCAACTACAAGTTTTAAGATAGTTCAAAATTTTATTAAGTACACTATGTCTATGTACTATATGACATAATGTTTTAAATCTTGCCAAACTTTAACAGTTTGTTAAAAGTTAAGTTTGTTGTTCAATTGGCAAGTTATAGCGTTTAAACACATTAAATTATGTATACTTACTTACCTACTATTTTTCAGTTTAAATTTTAATGTTTGTAAATGTAATCATTTTTAAGTACTTCAATAAGGAGGAGGTTCTCAATTCGATTGGTATTTCTACATCGATTACGCCGAGATTTATTATGATCCAAATTAACGTGATTCTTTTTTAGTTTGATGCGGAATAGATGCCATTTGGTGACATAAAAATGTTACATTATTTGGGCCAGTACTTTTCTTTTATGTTCATTTTTGTATACTTAGATTATATAAGTGTAGTTTGTGTACGGTTTTTATAGGAGTTTTGATTCAGGTTGATTATTATTAACCCTGGATCTAAGGCTACCTGTCATTTATAGCAAACAAACGTTCTTCACGATCTTTCACTATTTCCAAGAACATGAAATAGAGTTAGAACAGCATATTTTCGGAGTCGATTTCCTATTTCCATTCTCGTTTCTTGGGATCTATATTGGTTATGGCGCGCGACACCTTTCGCTACCTAGCTACTTAAAAATGACTTTTTCATATTTATGTCAATAAAAAGCAAGTAAATGTTATAGTTTACCTGATATAATCAAAAAAAAATTTGCTGTAGTTTACAGTACAACCTATTGCAGACACTAAAAAGTCAAAAATAAAAAACTAAGTTTATAAATACGCTAGCGTGCTTGCAAATTTATTTAACATATGTATCAAACATTCATACCTACCTGCGGCACTCATGAAAACTGTGGTGGTACCAATTTTTAAAAAACAAAACCGGGGATATTACCGATAAATCCAACTACAGGCCGATTTCTCTAGCTACCATTATTGCTAAAGTACTTGACGGTTGGCTTTGTGCGCAACTTGACAGATACCTCAACTTACATGACAATCAGTTTGGTTTTAGACCCGGCCTGTCCCCGGCGTCTGCCATTTTGTGTTTGAAGCAAACTGTCAAGTATTACTCAGAACGACAAACGCCGGTATATGCTTGCTTTCTCGTTATGTCCAAGGTATTTGATCTGGTTTATTATGATATCATGTGGCAAAAACTAAGGAACACGGGTATGCCTGACGAGCTCATAAAAACCTTCAAGTTTTGGTATCGGAACCAGATCAATGTCGTGCGATGGTCCGAAGGCTTTTCTAGACCGTATAGGTTGGAGTATGGGTGAGGCAGGGCAGTCTAACCTCGCCTAAACTCTTCAACCCTTACATCAATGGACTGATAGGCGATCTCAGCAGCACACGTGTCAGTTGTCATATTGACGGAGTCTGTTTAAATAATATTAGTTACGCAGATGACATGGTGCTGTTGAGTGCGTCTGTCTGTGGCTTGAGGAAACTGATGGGGATATGTGAAAACTATGCCCGCAGTCATGGTCTGATCTACAATGTAAAAAAGAGCGAGTGCATGGTCTTTCAGGCGAAGGGGAAGCCACTCCCATCCCGACAATCAAATTGTATGGGACACCACTGAAGAGAGTGGATCAATTTAAATACCTAGGGCATGTGGTTGCCTTTGACTTAAAGGATGATGCAGATATCGAGAGAGAGGGCAGGGCGTTGTCTGTTAGGGCAAATATGATCATCTGCAGATTTGCTCGCTGTACCGTGCCAGTAAAAATTATACTCTTCAAAGCATACTGCACCTCATTTTACACGAGCAGTCTGTGGGTCGACTATGCGCAGAAGCAGTACAATGCCCTACGTGTTCAGTATAATAATGCGTTCAGAATGTTATTGGGGCTGCCACGATACTGCAGCGCGTCGGGGATGTTTGCTGAGGCACGCGTAGATTGTTTTTACGCGACTATGCGTAAGCGGTGTACGTCCCTGTTGCATACCCTATGGTATTCTGAGGGCATTTTCTCACAGGTTCGATAGTCAGTAACTGAACCACTGCTGTTTGATGCATGTGCTGATAAGTCGGTCCTGTCCTAGATTAGGAAGGTTTAGATTTTAAGATATCTTGTACTAACACTAGGTTTTAAGGTATTTTGTTACTAACACATTATGATCCTTTGTTGGTCGAAATAAATAATGTATTATATTACTCTTATAAAACCGAGTTAAAACTAAAAAGTATAATTAAAAGTAAAAAGTATAACATAATATTAAACAAAGTCCAACACCGCGTCTGTCTGCCTGTTCGCGATAAACTCATAAACTACGGCACCGATTTTCATGCCGTTTTCACCAATGAATAGCGTGGTTCTCGAGGAAGGTTTTAGGACACAATTTGTTAAGTATTTGCATACATTTTTAGTACGATATTTGTTGGAGGTGACCGAAATACAAATCGCCTGGGAGCTTTCAACTAAAACGCAGTTAATACTCTTTGTAACAGATGTAACAAAATAATGTATGGTGGAATTGTGTGTCTTATACAGGTCTACAGAAAAGTCTGCGATGGCATATGTCTATCTCTTAAGGGTTACATACTATATCCATGTTAATACTATAAAAAAATGGCAATTATAAAGCGGTAATATAAAAGCTGCTTACACAAAAACGATATCAATCCTTATCATTTTATTAAGAACTACACTATATTATAAAATCATTCAGAAATACATTTTTGTTTAATTTTTAACTCATTAACTTTATACCTGAGTACTTACATCATTTTTTTTCTATTGACAGAACATCGTCTGTCGCGTCCGATAGTACTTTAATATGAATGAATGAATGAATGAATGAAAACTTTATTAATAACAAACACAAACCACACAGAATAATACAACTAAAAAAGACTTAGAGGTAAAAAAATAATAATTAAAAACTTATACTTAGCATAAAAATATACAAATGATAAAAAAAAAATGAAACAAATGTATGCATAATATTATAGTGATTATCTTAATTTAAAAGTACTGTGTAGCAGTCATTGTTATCAAAAGGAACTGACTCAGCGTCATGCTGCATTGGAATAATACCAACACAGCGCTGATTTTCAGCAGCCCCCAGGTGACCCATTGAGTAACTATTAATGTTAAAAAATAAATTTAGTTTTATTAAAGGTTCCATCATATTATTTTTAAAGATGATAATTTGAAATTAGCTTCTACTTGTTCAGAATATTACATAAATATACATACATACATAAATATTAAAATAACAGCAATTTTAGAAATATTTGCAGAAACAAACTAAAACTTCGATCCCATTATGTATTATTAATAAGATAAATCTTATAATGTAGGACTTATGCACATAATTTGTAAGCAGATACTTAATAATTTAAATAGACGTAAGGATGAGATTTTTAACTTTTTTCTGGAAAGTTCCAACAGTCTTCAGATTGCGAAACGGTGGTGGTATATCATTCCAGCACTTGGTGGCACTGTACCTAAAACTTCCTCTAAAAGAGGCGGAATGATGGAGTGGGACTGACAGGACATTGAATGCGAACCTTGTTTCAAAATTTAACTGGCTGCGCTGACCTAGCCATTCCAATTTACTATATAAATATTTTGGCGTTTTTGTCTTAATAATACCAAAAAGAAGCGTGGCTAAATGAAGTCGTCTACGAGCATCCATATTTAAAATATTTGCTTCTTTGAGGTATGGAGAAATGTGTTGTCGGGCCGGTATGTCCCAGCAAAAACGAGCACATGCATTTTGTACTCTTTGTATTGACTTTCTTGTTCTGCCAAGCAGCCTCGGACCATACACTGTATCGGTATAGTTAAACTTGGATAGAACAAGAGCCTCACAAAGACGTATGCGCAATTCTGTGGTTATAAATGGTCTAATTTGGTACAAAACTTTTAATCTATAAAAACTGTTGGAAATGACTTTATTTATATGCTTCTCAAATCTTAAAGATTCATCCATTATCAACCCAAGATTGCGAACTTCTTGTACGCGTTCGATATCCTTATCATTAATGAGTAGTCTTACATTGAATTCATTAATTAACTCTAAGCCGTTACAATTGCCGAAGATCATAAATTTTGTTTTATTCGGGTTTAAAATCAGTGAGTTTTTTTCAGACCACATGAATATTTCATGAAGATCAGCATTTATAATATCTATTGCCTGTTGGGCTTCGTGTGGCGAAAAAGAAAAATATAGCTGTATATCATCAGCGTAGATTTGATAATTGCAGTGTTTAATTTTTTTAATTATGTCTGCAATATATATAATAAAAATAAGAGGCCCTAAAATAGAGCCCTGAGGAACTCCCCTCGTTATAGTGTCACGTTCTGAAAATTTTGTGTTACCCTGCTCATCTATCACTGAGACCGTCTGTGTTCTATTAGTGAGATAGCTTTCAAACCACTTAATACTATTTTCACTAAAACCATAGTACGCTAGCTTGGAAAGTAGGAGATTTATATTTAAAGTTTCAAAAGCACGTGAAAAATCAAGAAGTATTAAAATTGTTACTTTTTTCTCCTCTTGCGCTGCCAAAATATTATCTACTACGTCAATGAGGGCCGTAGTTGTGCTTCGCTGTTTTCTGAAACCGGATTGGTGATCCGGTAGTATATTTTGAGCTTCTAAGTAACTCATCAATTGCTTATGCACAATTTTTTCTATAATTTTTGAAGGACAGGGAAGTATACTAATTGGTCTTAGGTCGGAAAAATTGCGTGGTAGGTCATTTTTTGGCAGAGGACGAATCAAGGCATGTCGCCAAAGGTCGGGAAAAGTATTAGTTTTGAAAGAAGTGTTAATAATGTGTGTTAGTATGGTTAAAGTCTGTGATAGCGTGAGGAGCAGCATGTCTAGGGAAATGTCATCAATACCAATAGCGTTCGACTTGAGCTCTTTTATAGCCATAAGAGTAGAATTTTCGTCAACAGTCATAAAGTCAAAAGTAGAGTTACCGAAACGGTGAAACTCAAAATACGTAAGGGTTGATAATGTTACTAGATTAGTTCCAGGGATATTCAAAAAGTGAGAATTAATTTTATTTGGATCATTTAAGTGGGGCGGTAATGGGTTGTGTTCTTTTGATTTTATGCGAATATTATGTTTTATGTGTTTCCACATTTTTTGAGGATTATTAATATTAGAGTTAATGTACGTATTGAAATACACTTGCTTTTCCCTATGCAAAGCCTGAGGAACATACCGTTTTAATTCCTTATAGAATTGTATATGTGACTCAAGTTTTGTTTGTTTTGCTAATTTTTGTGCATCATCACGACGTTTCATTATTAATTTAATGTTATAAGTAATCCATGGATATTGGGCTTCTTTAATATGTATATTTTTTTTTGGCGCGTAAAAATCGAACAAATTTATAATATAATATGTCAGCAAAGATACAATTTCATTTACATTAGTTAATAATAATAATTTTTTCCAGATAATATTGTTCAGCGAATAAATGAAATTAATTGAATCAATGTCTTTAATAGGTCTGCATACAATATGTTTAGGTTGTGTTTTATTTTTTGGTATATTTAATGTACACGTTATAAATGCGTGACTACTAAGTGACTCTATGTAGTCTACCCCTATACTCTCTAAACGAAGCGTTTTATTTGTACAGACTAAATCTAGAAGGGATTCTGAATGTGACGTAAAATGTGTTGGTTGCGACATCCAACCATGGTGGCCGATATGCTGTACCTAGGACACATGTTTTTCCTCGCAATTTAAGTTTGACCCACATTTGTTCTACTATACATGTTTGAGGCGGTAACAAAACCTGTACTCCTATATTTTTTTTTATAAAAAACCCAACTCCTCCCCCGCGCGAGCGAACGGCAGGCGGGCGCGGAACATGAAGCAGTCTGTAGCCAGCTGGTGCTGGCGCGCGCCCCTCCTCCCCCGCGCGCAGCCAGGTCTCGTTTATGGCCAACAAATCCACACCGTGTCGCTGCACTGCTACGAGAAACTCGTCATGTTTCGTTCCTAACGAGCCAGGGTTAAGAAGTCCAATTTTTATTTTATCACTATATAACATTTTTCGAAAGGTTATTTTGCAAGTAGGATTGGAATATGAAGTCATATTTAAGTATGGTGATGTTGCAGTATAAAGAAATAATAATAATATATAAAATAATGCAATAATAATAATATGCACATTTTCTTTGTGCAACATAACAATATGTTCTATTGCTATTTATAAAATAATAATAATGTAAAATATTATTTGCTGCAAATATTAGAGATACATTAAATCCACCACACAGTACTTTTAAAAATAACACCAAATGTGATCTAAGCAGATGTACAACTATGATGTCGCCTACGTGATATATGCAAATAATTGTTGACACACAGAAATAATAAAAGAAATTAAAATGAGGCCGACAGTATGTACGAAATAATAAACAAATAAAACAATAACTAAAAACAGCGATAAAATCAAAAAATAATACAATATCTCTATTTATCTTTTGCAATGAGCAGTATTTAGCAAAACTATCTAAAATTTTATAACACAATATATAGAAATATCTTAAAAAATGTCTTATTAAACTTACAAGGTTATTGAAGTAATGAGTAAGGATATATTTTTTACCAAAATAATATAGTACGTATAAATATGTTAGAAAGTTGTAGTTACTAATATTTAAGAACAAAACAGAACAGTTAGTCATGATAGAAGTTGAAATATATAACTCCAACGATATTAGAGAGCAAAATCCTTTGTTAGGTCCTCCTCAGAACCAATGGTATAAGTTTTTGATGTGCTGTCCCTTCTGGCATGGATGCGCCCGTCCCGTGTCCAGACAAAGCGCCAATTTTTCTCACGGACCATTTTCTCTCTCACTAAATGAAACAATCTACGATTTGAGTATGTTAAATGTTCGTTTACGTAAAACCGTCGTGGCTGATCGCCTATTGTCGTTCCCGAGGTGTCAGCTCCGCGACGAACTCGGGCTGCGTGTAGTAGTTCGTTTCTGAGATTGCGCCGCGCTAGACGGACTACAATGGGCCGCGGCCGCACGGCCTGCCCGTCCGTACCCGCGTCCGCTCGCACTATTGCTCCTTTGTCCGCTACCGCTGCTGGCCGTGAGCGGTTCCCTCTCCGGTGCACACTTACAATTTCCCGTTCGTCTAAGTTGAGACCTATTTTTTGAGATAACGTTATAACCACGTGTAGAAGGTTTTCCCCTCCCATCTCCGTTACGCCAGTTATCTCAACATCATTCTGCAATTTCTCCTGCTCTGACTCGTTTATTTGTTTTTGAAGTGCAAGTATAGTGTCATTGAGATCCTTATTTCTCTTATGAGTCGTGTCCTCAAGTTCTGAAACTCTGTACTCTATTGCGTCCAACCTCGCGCTAAAGTCAGAGACGAGTGAAGATATTCTGTTCATTTCGTATCTGAAACCAGACAACTCTGTTCGGAGAAGACGTATTTCCTCAACGAGAGAGGAGCTGCCCGATTCCTCCAAGTCCAAAGATACCTCTCTTTCAACACATTCTGTTTTTTTCGTTGTGTTTTTTTTTGTGCATGTCGTGCACGTCCATTTATTATTTTTTTTCGCGTCTGGACTTGTATGACTACACTGTTTGTGACATAAAGCAGAGCACTTGCAGCATTTAGCGCCATCTGCCGACGCGTAGAATTTGCCACATACAGGACACTTGTTCGTCATATCGATGTCGGACAATTTATATTAGCAGAAACAAACTATGCTTCACTAGATGTCAGTATAATAAATTTGTCTTATATGAATGTAATTAGAAGTTTTCGAAAATGATTTAGCGGTAGAAAAAAGTTCAATATTACCGATAAGATGACAAGAATATTACTCACAGATAGATCAATTAAATAAATAAAAGTATTTTCCTCAGACTATTAAAATAAGTCTGTTGACGAGTTGTTGAGGGTACACGTAAATACCGCACGTAACAAAAAACAGCTGTTCATAAATTTGCTCACTGTTTTTACTATTTTTTACACAACTCAGTTAACAATTAAAACAAAAACACTCCACTGTATGCCTTGAATACTTGTTCAACTATTGCACTTGTTTTACTTTTAAACAAAACACTTGTTCTATTATATTTCAATTAATTTGTTTTAAGGAACTATGTAACTAACGAACTATGTAATAAAGATTTAATTTAAAATACCTCTTATACAAACCGTTAATGTTTTTATTAAATTACACGTTATTTTGCGGAAGTCCATAACTATCCAAATCAGGTTTGGAACTCTCAATATGAAGTTCACATTCACAATAGACTTGAAGAAATTCAAACAAGTTATTTAAGATATTTACAATATAAGTGTAATACATATGATACAGAATATATAATAAGATGTAAAAGGCATAACATACTACCATTACGAATAAGGCGTCAAATAGCTGATACAGTTTTTTAAACTTAAGTTACTTCACTCTAAGATAGATTTTTCTAAATTAACATCACAAATTGGTATCAAAGCGCCCAATAACTACACGAGGACAAAATGTACAGTATACGTTCCTCATTGCAGTACTAATTACAGGCAACATTCATATTTTATAACGTGTCCACAAGCAATAAATATTAGTTGACTTGCCTGATTTCGATCTATTCAATACGTCACCAAACAGATTGACGAGGCGTTGGATGAGTGCGTGTTCTCTTGAGTGCTGAATACATGAATACTATAATTTCCATTCATTTTGTCTTCGTGTATTATATCTATATACTTTTATTGATTATTTTGTACTTTTGTTCATTATTTGTAACACGCTTATAATTTTCTATATGTAAACTGTCAATGGTAAATAGATGTATACATTTTTAACGTATTTATGTCATGTAATACTGTTTGTTTTCCTAATAAAATAAAATAAATGAATAAATATCATATTGTTGTGAGCCTTCTTGAGTGTAAATTTAATTTTGTCACCCACTGACAGACTGACTTTATGGGACTTCTTGCAGACATAGAAGCTTCAAATTTAAAATACAATAATCGTATATTTATTTAAATTGTGTTACATGCGACTTAGTACCAAACCAAATTGTAGTACTAAATAATTATCACACGCACCTCGTACGGCATAGTAATGAACAACAGAGGCAGACATTCAAATATTTTTTTCCTCTAAGTATCATATAAGTCATTAATAGAATACTAACTTTTTTCCAAAAGTAACTTTTTCAAAGAGCTTATGAATTTTTTAACCGACTTCAAAAAGGAGGAGGTTATCAATTCGATCGGTATTTTTTATGTATGTTCTTGTTTTGTTTGATGCGAAATAGATGCCATTTGGTCCCATAATGACTTAAAATCTATCAATAGGTAGCACATACAAAATATAATAGTATTTTATTAATATTAAAGGTAAAGGTTTGCATAAGAGGTGTATTAAATTAAATTTTTAGTTATTTGATTCTTTACAGTTTTTGAGGTCGGTTTTTTTAAACGTAGTTTTTTTTTTCTTAATTACATATTTCGAGTATATTATATGTGCACGGCAATGTTAGAATATTTACTTTTTGAAAATGATATTTGGAACTTAATCTTTGTTTCATATTTGCAAGCACACGAATACATTTTTTCTGTAAGATAAAGAGTGCGTGTGCATCTGTTGCCCCACAGTATGACGCCGTAGTTTAACCACGCTTGTGCGTAGGTGTCACTGCCGTTTTTAAATTTGTAGATTTCTTTAGTTCTCTTATAGCGTATGTAATATATCATAATTTAAAATTTTTTTTTTTAATATATTGTGATTTAAAATTAACATTAGAATCAATATTTATACCCAGTAGAGAGAAATTTTGAACACTTTCTAATTTTGTTTTATTATATGTAAAATTTTACCTTGGTGACACTGAAATAAAAGATATATTTAGTCAACAGAAAAAATGTATCAGAATTTTAGAAAATATTCAGCAGATGGATTCATGTAGACCATATTTTATTAAACACAAAATTTTAACCCTTACTTCAATTTACATCCTAGAAGCATGTAAATTTGTTAAAAACATTCGGACTTATACTCAACACTACCAAATAACAAGCGAAATAATAGAAATTTAAACAAATTAAAAATTCCCCAAACAAGTATGTCATTAGTGTCATCGAGCCCTCACCACATGGCAATAAAAATTTATAATCACATCCCAAACGAAATTAAAAATAAAGAGAAGCCTTCTTAAGCCGACAATATGTGACGCCCTGCAAGGGTGCAGGGCGTAAAATATTTTGATTTGATTTGAAACTGTTTAGAAAATTAAAAACGGCTTAAAGTTTGAAAGTTGCCAATACTTTTATTGTTTTTCGAAATAACCTCTGTTCCTCTCTACACATCGTCGCATTCGATGGAACCACTGAGAAAAGCAGTGGGCCCATTCTTCCTCCTAAGGGTCTCTTCTATGGCATTATCGGACGCTTTCACCGCATCTTCAGGGCTCGCAAAGCGAATAGCTCGAATTTTATCATCTTTTTTTCCTTGACTTCTTCCTTTCTTTACCTTAGTTGGCCGATCCTCGAAAGGAAACACCCACTGAGCTGATTGTCTTTTGGTTTCGGGTTCGTAGCAATATATCCAGCTTCCATCTCCTGTGACGACGTCAAATACAGCAATTGAGTCACCGCCGTTGAAGTTATCTAACATTTGGCGACACCAGTCCATGCGAAGGTGTTTCTGGTCGTCGGTTAAAGTATGGGGAATCCATTTGGTACAAAGCTTTCTGACGCCTAAATGTCCCGGTAATATTTTTTGAACTTGACTCATACCAATGCCTAGGCTTTCCCGTATCTGCTGATAGGTCACTCTCTTATCTTCCTCTATCGTGCGTCGCACAACACTGATGTTATCTTCAGTAGTCGCTGTTTAAGGACGTCCCTCACGCGGATCATCATTGAGATTGCTACGTCTACACTTAAACTCGTTAAACCAATTGTAAATAGTGGCAACCTATCATAGCTTTGTTGTTGAGTAAGCCCACAACGAAAGTCATAGTAAATCATTGACCGAAAATGTTCTCGCGTTAGGTTCATTTTCTCGTGTAACAAGAGTTTAATTTACCGCCAATTCACAAAAACAAATGACAAATGAATGCAATATACTACATTAGGTTACCAAAGAGTTCTAAAATTGAAATTCAAAAAAAGTTTTCATTAGCAATGTTTCTAATTTGCCAGTTCTAAACATTTTCAGTATTACCTACGTATGTATAGGTAATTTTTTTGACTCGGTCTAAATTGCATTAATTTGGTTTTACTGAAATTGATCTCTAAATTATAATCGCATAGCTACTCTTACACTTTGTTTGTAATTATTTCAATTTTTTCATTGAGTTTGCTACTATTTATACAAGGGAAGACAAACGGTCTGCAAACATCACACAATGTACCTCAATAACTTTCGGAAGGTCATTGATAATTGGTACATAAGAAAAAGGACACATCCGAGTACGGATCCCTGAGGTATTGAGTCCCACACCTGCTGGGCCCTCGACCTGACGCGCGATATAGTTTTAGAGCTTTCATCTACATGATCTATTTCGACGTACTATGAACGATTGCTGAGAAAGGAAGCAAATCACATATGATCTACACCGCGGATACCAATGTCATACAGTTTATTTAAAAGAATTTCGTATTTAATTGTCTCATATACGTTTTTCGTGCCCAATGAAATCGAGATTGCGTATTTTTGATTATTATATATATTTAACTTCATTTATATATTTATCCTTAAAGCCATTTTGGGCGTCATCAAAAATATTGTATGTTTGGCAAAAGGAAGAACATTATCGTTTGAACATAGCATTTTCGAATATTTTTTAAATTACTGATAATAGTCGATGGTTTATTGATAACAATTTTTAGAAATTCAGGGTATATTTATTTATTTATTAATTCCTGGTCCACCAACACAGAATACACAAGACAATTCATAAGATTGTAACATAAATTTCAAAAATCGTGTTCCTGCAATTACAGGTGAACACATCATGCACATAAACATACAAACAATTTAGTTCTTAATAATATAAAAGTAAATTGAAGTCCTATAACGCTAACATGTCAAAACAATATAAAAGTAATAATAAATTAATTCCACATATCAATACAAGCTACAATACAGTCACTTCACTATATTCTCTAAAATACACTGGCCTGCAAAAGTAAGTATCACACTTTTCAAATTAATTTTTTTTCTTAACTATAGAAGGTATAGATTTAAGATTAAAAACGTTTTGTTGCAAATTTTATAGGCTTTATTTCTTTGAAACTAAAATTATACATTAGTAACATTTTTAACTTAAAAAAGATAAAACAATGAAAATAGCCATTTTTAGTTTAGTGTAAAAAAATTCAACTAAAATGTTATTTCATTTTTAATAACTGGTATTGCCTCCTCGAGCTCTGATTACAGCTTCGAGCCGGTTTGGCATACTGAACACTAGGTTTCGGAGCCGATGTTGGGGAATATTCTCCCATTCTTCTACCAGGGCCTGCTTTAGTGTTGAGATCAGGACTTATTGATGGCCAAGCCATCACGCTGATACCGACCTCCTGAATATACTCCTGTACGATATGAGTGTGGCCGGGCATTAATTATCATGCATCAGCATCGATCCATCACCCATATTTGCTAAATACGGCCCTGCATACTCATTGAGAATCTCTTGAGCATATCTTTGCCCAGTGAGGGTGCCATTTTCTATGGCTACTAGCTCTGTGCGGCCTTCTGAAGATATGCCAGCCCATACATGTACACTGCCTCCACGGTATTGGACTCTTTCTGAGATGCAGGCTTGAAGATATCGCTCATCAGGTCGCCTGTAAACACCTCGCCTTCGATCAGTGCATCATCATCTCACTCATCTGCAAACAAAATTCTTGACCTCTCTTCTTCATCCCACTGCATGTGTTCACGGGCGTATCGCAGTCTCGCTACTCGATGCTGTCTCTCGAGTTTTGGGCCACTCGCTGGTTTTCGGGCTTTCAAATTTGCTTCAGAAAGTCTTCTTCTCACTGTACTGTCACTAATGTACTCCCTCCGGGTCTGAAGTAGCTGTTGCTGGACTTCAACTGCACTTCGGTGGCGATTTCTTAACACAGTAGAAATAATTTAACGATCTCGGGCACTGGTACACCTGGGTCTGCCATTACAAGGTCTCCTCAGATGGTGTCCAGTCTCTTCGTACCTTCTCGACCGTTCGTACCGTCACACCAACCATTCTTGCAGTGCGACGCATACTGATGCCTAGTTCCAGAAAAGCCATGATCCTAGCACATTCTTCAACTGAAAGAGGCATGATAAGTAAATGCTATGTGCTTTTTAGCATAAATTTTTAAAACAAGACCCATCGATCTTGAAAAAAATTTAAAACAGAAAGAAAAATGTGAATGGTAAAATTGTAATTCGGAAACGTCCACTTTGAAAAAGGAATGGTTTTGTTTTTGAAGTTTTTTTTCAGCCAATTCTTAAAAGAAGGTTACCGACTATAAAGTTTTTATGTACAAAATTAAATTCTCTTTCGAGTCCTTTTCATTTCGAAAGTATATCTTGTGAACTTAAAACGTTATCCCAATTTTAAAAGTGTGATACTTACTTTTGAAGGCCAGTGTAGTTGGCATGTGAATATTTATCTTGCTCAATAGCTGCATATTAATGATTTTATAGGAAAATATCTGTTCATGGATTTGCCAACGATCCTCCAAGGATACCATTTTATAATTTGCTAGCCTGCTACTATAATTTATATATAATAGCTGTCGAGATGTCTCATTTTTAGGCGAAAGCTAATAATTTTTAGAATTTTTTTTTGGTTACTCTCAACGCGCTGTATAAATTTGTTATAATAAGGGTTCCAAACAACAGAACAATACTCAAGACAACTTCTCACCAGCGCATTATATAGTACAATAATTGTTTCAGAATTTTTAAATTCCTTGGTATTCCGCAGAACAAATCCGAGCATCTTAAAAGCTTTGGAAGTAATGTGATTAATGTGTTGGTCAAATCTTAGGTTGCTATCCAAAATCACTCCAAGATCCCGAATCTGCTCAACTTGTTTAAGAGGAGTATTACTTATTTTGTACACTACATCTTTACAGCTATTTAGCCTTTTTCTAGAAAATCTCAGATGATAACATTTCTCAGCATTTAATACCATAAGGTTACATTTACACGAGTGAGCTAAACTATTTAAATCCTCCTGAAGCTTTTCAGAGTCACTAATAGAATTCACACATCTGGCAATTTTTAAATCGTCCGCAAATAAATAACATTCTGGATGATGGATATTTGTACATAGGTCATTAATAAACAAATTAAATAAAATAGGACAGAGATGGGAGCCTTGTGGTACACCAGTTGTCATTGAATATGTGGACGAGTGAATCCATTTACTGCCAGTATACTAGATCTATTTGCAAGGTATGAACTGAAGAAGGTTATTTCCGATTTCCGATGCAGCAAGATTTTCGGTTAAGATTGAATGGTTAACTCGATCGAACGCCTTGCTGAAATCGGTGTATATGCCGTCCACAGAAGATTTAAAGTCTACGGTTTTAGAAATGCTTTCGACAAGAGATACCAAATTAGTAGTGGTATACTTATTGGCTAAGAAACCGTGCTGATGAGTAGTTATAAAATGTCTTAAATGCCATGTGAGTACTTTGCAAACTAATTTTTCAAATACCTTGCCTAATACCGGTAATATTGAGATTGGCCTATAGTCACTTACCATTTCCCTGCCACCTGATTTATAGATTGGTACTACGCGTGCTTGCTTCTATCATAACGGGAAGATACCGCAAGATATCTTTTCCAGTGGATATGATAAGACTTCTGCACACTTGACAATGAATAATGGTGATATGTTATCACAACCTGCTCCTTTGTATATATTTAAACCCTTTAAAAGTTTAGTGATATCTTCACGGGAAATTTCACATGATAATAAAGTATTACAATTAAATGCATTGTCCCACCTAGGATGACTATGAGTAGCTGTTAGGAAAAATGATAGGAATAAAAACACTGCGATGAGATTACACTTGATTTTTAATACTATGAGCGATAACAAACAAGACAAGTACGTACACTACCAATGACCATTAGCAGAGAACAGGAAGTTAAAGGGCTGACGTCTATTTGACATTACATATGTCACACCGAGCACAGACAAAATAAACTTTTAGGTTGCGTTTACATTTAAGCAATAGCTTCAACACTGGCCCTTAAACGCAAGCTAAACATAAACTACAACTTAACAAAGTTACATTCTAACTTAGTTCAGTTAAAACACAAACATTATAAGTTAACCTATGAACTTGTTAGCAACTGACTTGTGAAATAATTATGCTTTTCTTTACAAAGTGCTTTAGTTAATATGTCTGCTAACATATTTGCAGTTGACAAGTATTTTATTTCAACAACACCTTTATTAACAATTTCTTTAATAAAATGATGACGTATATCAATGTGCTTTGTTCTGGAATGAAATACAAAACTTTTACATAACTTAATAGCAGATTGATTGTCATTATAAATCGTGATTTTAGCCATGGTACCAAAAACTTCAAATAAAAATTTTCTAATAAATAAAGCTTCCTTACATGTGTCTGACAACGGCATGTACTCTGCTTCAGTGCTTGACAGAGCAACAGTGCGCTGCTTGCGGCTCTCCCAAGCAACAACGGACTTGCCCACGGTAAAAATGAAGCCAGTAAACGATTTACGGTCGATGTTGTCTGACGCCCAGTCAGCATCTGCGTAGGCTGAAATGTTCAAACCTGATTTGGAAAATACAAGGTTAAAATTAATTGTACCTTTCAAATAACGTAGTATTCTTTTGGCAGCTTTCCAGTGAGTTTCGCCGAAACAATCATTGAATTGACTGAGGTAGCTAACTGCATGACTGATGTCAGGTCTGGTGCAAACTGCCACATACATCAAAGAACCAATCAAACCTCTGTAGTCGTAGGTCTCGTACTGCTTGGGTTCTTTGGTAAGTTTAAGACCTGTCTCCATGGGTGTTGCAGCTGGTTTGCAGTCCTCCATGCGAAACTTTTTCAGTACCTTCTGGATGTAGTTCGACTGATTTAGGTAAATTTTGTTATCTTCCCTCATCAGCTTCATGCCAAGTACATGCTGAGCTGGCCCTAGATCAGTGATTTCGAATTCCTCCTGTAGTTCCTTCTTTATTTTATCCTTTCCTTGAAAATCTGGTGATGAAAATACAATCAACTCGTCCACATACAACGCTATGATCATCATTGATCCATTTTCACACTTAAAGAATACGCATGGCTCAGAAGTCAAGCGGCAGAACTTTAATTTGTCACAGAGCACCTAAGTAATTTTATCGTACCAAGACTTGGAAGCTTGTTTAAGGCCGTACACAGCCTTGTCGAGCTTATATACCATATCTTCGCTCCCTTTAACCTTGAAACACTCTGGTTGCTCCATGTATACTGTTTCCTCAAGATCTCCATTGAGAAAAGCAGTTTTCACATCAAGATGTTCCAAATCCAAGTTGTATTCTGCTGCTAGAGCAAGAAGCATTCTTATTGTGGAGTACCTTACTACAGGTGAAAAAGTATCCTGGTAATCTATACCATATTTCTGGGTATAACCTTTGGCAACCAAACGAGCTTTAAATTTTATGAGCTCACCATTAGCACCATATTTCCTTTTAAAAATCCATTTACATTGAACGGGCTTATGGCCAGGTTTACGTTTTGTCAAAGTCCAACATTTGTTCTTAATGAATGAATTATACTCATCTGTCATTGCCCTCCGCCAACTGTCTGAATCCGGTCCCTTCAGTGCTTCGGTTGCAGTCTGCGGATCATCAGGGTAACCATCAGCCAGTGCCACAAAATTAGCAATTAGGCAGGACCCATCAGCTTCTTCGTAGGAGGTGTCTTCCTGCTCTGCTTGAGCCAGCGTGTCATCTCCTGGAACGTAAGTATAATCCAAACAGTTCTCCGTTTCAGAACTTGTGTTATCGCTCTCGGAATCATACAGTGTGATCATGCTGATCCTCTGTTCCTCTCTCTGTGATAATCTCATGTCATCAGATTGATCAGAACTCACAGTGGATGATTCTGATTGCTGAATTTCTTTAGAAATCAGACTGTTGATGTCAACAATAGGATGTTGCTTGAAACTATCATCATGTGACATGTCTTTGTTCCAAAATTTATTTTCTATGAACACAACATTGCGAGAATTGACACAGTTTCTGTGGTTCTCAGTATCTATTAGTCGGTAGCCTTTCGACTCTTCATTGTATCCCACAAAAATATATGGTTTGCTTTTAGGATCAAGTTTCCTCCTATTCTTTACCATAGAATAAGCTACACAACCAAAAATTCTTAAATGGTTTAGATTTACCTTCTTGTTTGTCCACTTCTCCTCGGGGGTTTCACCAGGAACGGCCTTGGTAGGACTGCGGTTCTTTAAGTAGACTGCTGTGTTCACTGCCTCTGCCCAGAATTTCTTTTCCAGTCCAGCGTCACGCAGCATGCATCTAACCTTCTCCATCACCGTCCTATTGGCCCGTTCCGCGACGCCATTTTGTTGTGGGCAGTCGGGGATGGTCTTCTGGTGTTTGATCCCGCAGGTCTTTAGGTATTCCTTAAATTTAGAACTCATATATTCTCCGCCTCTATCACTTCTAAGAACTTTTAACTTCTTCCCAGTTTCATTCTCCACAAGGGCTTTGAATTTTTTGAAATTAGCAAAAGTTTCATTTTTTGATTTCAAAAAATAGACAAACTGCTTTCTTGTGTAGTCATCGATGAAACTAAGTATGTACCTAGCACCACTTATAGAGGGAACCTGTATGGGACCACATAAGTCTGTATGTATTAAACCCAGCACTTCTGTCGCTCTACTACTTGATTTCTTAGGAAAAGGGAGTCTACTTTGCTTTCCTTCAACACAAGACACACATTGCTGAAAATCAGAAGTATTAAAATGAACGCCAATTGCCATACCTTTTTGCAAAAGTTGCATACTTCTTAGATTAAGGTGACCGAGCCGCTTGTGCCACACTTCCTGGGATTTCAAGTCTGCCGCAGCTGATGCCATCATACTGCACTCCTGTTCCTCTGCAGTACAAACACTATCAGACACAGTATCTAGCTGATAGACACCATTGACATGGGTACCTGTAGCTAAAATCTCGTTATTATCATAGATAGTACATGATGTACTATCAAAAGTAACAATATAACCTTTTTTGGTCATGGCACTGACTGACAACAAATTAGTACTTAAATTAGGAACATAATAAGTATCACTTATTGTCCTTACACAGTCTTTCAGCTGCACTTTTACTTGACCTAACCCCGCAGTGGATAGCTTTGTACCGTTTGCAATGCACACATCCACTGTTTTTTTCGGATCACATCCTACCATCACTTTTGCACTGTTACACATATGATTAGTGGCTCCGGAATCAATGTACCACTTGTTACTATTCACATTCACAGAGAGAGCCGTCACGAGCGCCTTGTTTTTAACAGGAACCTTCTTCTGCGAGCTCCTCGGTGGATGCCTCGTTCCCAGGCTGCTACTGTAGTTGCTTGCAGTTGCAATCTTTCTCTCCGGACAGTTCCGAGAAAGGTGTCCTTTGCCGTTGCACTTAAAACATTTGAATTGTTTCTGTGTGTGTGTGGTGACTAAGGCTGTACCACCTTCGTTCTTGTCTTCACGCCTTTGTACCTCTTGTAATAGTTTAGAGGAGATGGTATCGGTCGTCAACTTGGAACTAGAATTCTCAATTGCCATGATGAGCGGGTCGTAGTCTTCTGTGAGTCCACTCAACATTATCACTGCAACAAATTCATCATCCAGAGGTGATTCTATTTCCTCCAGTTGGTGAGAAATCTCCTTAATTTTGTGTAGGTATGACTCCATCGAGGGATTTTCACTCAACTTGGTGCTGAAAAGACTCCGCAGCAGGCCCAATCTTCTGCTCAGACCACGTCCTTCATAAGCCTTTTTCAGTATGTTCCACGCCTCAAACGCGGTTTTGGCAGAACGGATGTACGGTATTACCGTCGGTGCCACAGAGAGCGCGATCCTCGCCAACGCTTTCTCACCTTTATTTTTGTCGCTTTCGTTATTGGTTTCAACGAAGTCCCACAATTCCTCGTGAATTAATAGCATGCGCATAGTAAACTTCCAAGTGGAGTAGTTTTCTGCCCCTTTTAGTTTCTCCATACCTTGTGCAAGCGGGGACGCCATGTTGTTCACCGAAGCAACGAAGTAACGCGTGCGTGATGAAAAATTGGTACGCGTAATCTCGCCGAAATAAATATTTTTTCCTATTCTCCCAACCACGGACTGCTACCATGTTAGGAAAAATGATAGGAATAAAAACACTGCGATGAGATTACACTTGATTTTTAATACTATGAGCGATAACAAACAAGACAAGTACGTACACTACCAATGACCATTAGCAGAGAACAGGAAGTTAAAGGGCTGACGTCTATTTGACATTACATATGTCACACCGAGCACAGACAAAATAAACTTTTAGGTTGCGTTTACATTTAAGCAATAGCTTCAACATGCTTATTAAAGATTGAGGGGAAATTGGAAGCAAACAAATCCCCTTATTGCTTTACCATTCGAAGCTGATTTATCATTCAAACACATTTCGCTGGGATACGCATTTTAATTTTTATTTCTAGTTTTGACGTGTGACCAAAAGATTTTTAGATTGTGCTTCAAAGATTCCTCAAGCTTTACTATGTATGATTTGTAACAGATATTCTGAAGCTCAGATCGGTTCTTTGTATTTTTTAACTTTAATATGCCAGGTATACTTCTCTTTTAATAGCCGTATTAAGTCTTTATAAAACCAAGGCAAATACTTTTTATAACATGATCTTGACATTGGGACATATTGACGTATCAGATTGTCTACTATACCATAGAAAATATCTAGCATTTCATCCACTGATAAATTACTACTAAATTTGTTATTCCAATCTATTATATTAAGTTCATAAACAATTGTTATATAATCTGCTTTAAAAAAATCGGTCTAGTATGTACTGGTGCTGACACTCTTTCTCTTGAAACTTTAATGGAAAACTCTAATGGCGGATGGAACGGATTAATATAGCTTAAAACATTAGGGTTATCACACATATCGCTAGTATATACGTTGGTCAATACGAGATCTAAGATTCGTGACTTACTGTTGACAACATTATTACATTTCTTAGCGTCATGCGAGTGCGCAAAGTCGAGTAACATGTTGTACAGAATTGAGCTTGAATTAGGAGTCGATGAATTGTCATTCCATTTTATTCCACTTAAGTTAAAGTCTCCCAATATTAACTTGTGCTTAGCATCTTATTCGTATTTTTTTCCAGAATTTGACTTTGAACTGGCGGTGGCAAGTAAACTGCACAAATTAAAAGTTGTTCTTTTTTTTCTATTAGAAATAATTTCTAGGCCTACCCATAAGTCTTCACAATTACTTTCGTAATTTTTAAATTGCCTTGAGTTCATTCTTTTGTTAATTGCTATGAGAACACCACCTCCGCCCTTGTTTTTATGAAAACCAGATGTAAAGCAATCGCGCCTGTAGACAACGTACCTATTGTCAAAGAGTTCTGTGCTAACAACTCCATCATGGAGCCATGTCTCAGTGAGTACAGTAACATCATAATCGTTCATACTTACATTATTATAAAATTCAGTTACTTTTGTATTAAGACCCCTGACATTCTGATAATATACGCTAACGGAAGATATAAGATGCTTGAATTAGTATTGAGAATTATCATAAATACAATTTTTTTTATGGAATAGGAGGACAAACGAGCGTACAGGACACCTGGTGTTAAGTGATCACCGCCGCCTACAATATCTAGCAATACCATAGGAATCACAGGAGCGGCGCCGGCCTTTAAGGAAGGAGTATACGCTTTTTTTGAAGGTACCCATGTCGTATTGTCGCGGTAACACCGCATAAGGAAGCTCATTCCACAGCTTTGAAGTACGTCGAAGAAAGCTCCTTGAAAACCGCACCGTGGAGGACCGCCACACATCCAGATGGTGGGGATGATATCCTAACTTGTGGCGTGTCGTGCGAAGGTGGAATTCGGCGGCAGGAATCAAGTTAAACAGCTCTTCGGAACACTCCTCGTGATAAATGCGGTAGAAGACACACAATGAAGCGACATCTTTACGCAACGCCAAGTGATCCAGCCGTTCACAGAGCACTGGGTCCCCGACAATCCGAGCTGCTCTACGTTGCACGCGGTCAAATGGGTCGAGCTGATACTGGGGTGCGCCAGACCAGAGATGACATCAATACTCCATGTGTGGGTGGACCTCCGCTTTGTACAGCGCTAGAATGTGGGCCGACTTGAAATATTGCCGTGCTCTATTGATAACGCCCAGCTTCTTCGAAGCCAATTTGGCTTTGCCCTCCAGATGGCCACGGAATTGGCAATCGCTCGAGATTTCGAGACCCAGTATTTACTATAGTACAATTTAATATAGTACAATTAACAAAATAATAAGAAAAAATCAAAACTAGATTTAAAAGATATTAAATTAACTGAATTAAAAAAAAACAAATACAGTAACGGTCAAATTATTTTTTTAAGCTATCTAAGTTTTCTATACTTTTTCTCTGTATGCGTTCTGAGATGTCAGTTTTTCTCATGAAAATTTGTCCGCCGCGGATCCACACGTATTTATAATTCAGTTCCTTAGCTTTCCTTCTGGAGGCTGCGTGGATACTTTTGTTTGTTGGTGAAAGATGTTCTGCAACAAATACTGGGGTACGCTTATCGTTAGAGATCCCAAGATGACCCGAGTGTAATTTTTGTTTTGAGTTTACTTTGTTGAATTTGATACATGCAGCTAAAAGCGTATCTCTTATTCGTTGGGAACTAAACTTAACAACAATTGACCTTGGACGTGTTGATTTTGGGTCTCGTTTTGCAACACGGGTGTAGTTAATAATTTCTTTTTCATGTACGTCAAGTTTAACTGTTGAGCACAACTGCATTACAATTGTAGTTAAGTTTTCCGTTTTTTTTTAGGAACGCACTGAATTTCCAAGTTACTTAAACGGGTCTGCTGTTGTATTTGATTTATTTCTTGGCTTAAATTAGCTATGTTTCTGCGCAAACGTAAACTTTCTTTCTCTAATCGTTTAATTGTTACGTCCTTGTTTTATTGCTGAGATAATTTCTTCCCTTATAATACCTGGATATAGCGAAGGCCTTTGATCGTGTATGGCTCCTCTCAAAACTTCCATCATTTGGGCTTCCCGAGAGCTTGTGCAATTGGACCTCCAGCTTCCTCACTGGGCGCAGCATACAAGTCGTTGTCGACGGATATTGCTCGACCCCGAAGCCCGTGATTGCTGAAGTACCCCAAGGCTGTGTGCTATCTCCCACGCTGTTTCTTCTGCATATCAATGATATGTTGGACACCTCCAACACACATTGCTATGCAGACGACAGCACTGGTGATGTCGTATACACGGGCCATGCAGGTCTCTCTCGGGAAATCCTCGACCAGTGCCGGGAGAATTAACTTGTGTCTTCTATCGAGTCCTCTCTTGAAAATGTCGTAGAATGGGGTAAGTTGAACCTTGTTCAATTTAACCCCCAGAAGACTTAAGTTTGCGCGTTAACCACTAAAAAACCCCCATTTGTCGTATCACCGCTCTTCGACACTACCCTTAAAGCCTCCCCTAGCATAGGAATACTGGGTCTCGAAATCTCGAGCGATTGCCAATTTCGTGGAAATCTGGAGGGCAATGCCAAATTGGCTTCGAAGAAACTGGGCGTCATTAATAGACTTCAAGCCGGCCCACATTCTAGCGCTCTACAAAGCGCAGGTCCGGCCACACATATTAGAGAGGCCCTAACAAAATATTTAAAAACGCGGTTAAACAATACCAAAACCCAATTAAGTAAAATTGTCCAGTTTATTTGGTGTAAGGAAGGCAAGATTTGTGTAAGAAAAGGCCCAAATAGTATAATCTACTATGTACGCACTGAAAAGGATATAGATCATATACAAAAACGGCTGTAACCTTCTAATATCACATTATAAAGTATTATTCTAAACAGGTACCTATACATTATAATATCTTACTGTTATTATTTCTTAGTAGAATTTAAATTACTTAGTAAATAAAAAATACTCTAATAGCAATAAAAATAAAAGAAATCTTAGATTGTAATAATATAAATTATTACTTTCTACCACCTAAAAGTAATGCATTGTTTACTTGTATACATTTTAATATACGTTCTATGATAAAGAATTTCACCAAACTCCAACAAGTGATTAGCACTTGTAATTATCCTATAGATTTAATAGTTTTATCCGAAGTTGGCATTTCAGAAAGTATTGTGAATTTATATAATTTCACGGGTTAAAATATGTATGCCCAATTACGAGATAAAAAACGGGGAGGCGGTATAATTATTTATGTAAAGAATTACCTTAAGTTTACACTAACACCACACAAAACTTTTATGTTTGAAAACTTAACAGGTATAATAAAGTTACCCACCGATGTAAACGTAGTTATATGTGCAATATACAAACCTCCGTGTAAAAATAAAAACCTTTTTGTAAATTAACTTAGCAGGTACATCTCACGGTATGACTCTAAAACAAATAATATATTACTTATCGGCGATACAAACATAGACCTAAAAGACCAATCATCCCATAAAGATTACTACTTGGATGCACTTAGTGAGTACGCATTGATGTGTGGTATTTCAAATTACACGAGAATAGAAACAAAACTAAATAAGGTCACCAAATCTTGTATAGATCATATTTTCGCGCGGTTCCCCACATTAGATCCGTACTCGGCGGTGCTTGACGATGTACTGGCAGATCATCGAGGTATTGTATTTACATGCATTAATAACTCGTCACCAACGAGACGTATACAGGATGCTACAAAAAAGATTACTATTGATCAAATATTTTTCACAAAGAAATGAGTATGATTGACTGGGAAGAGACTAACTTAATAAATACGCCAGACAATATATTGGCTTATATCAAAAAGTCGTTTCTAGCAGCCAGAGAGGTTGCAAGAAATTATAAATTAATAAAATACAAAAAAAAACAAAACTCAATCAAACACAGCTCCTTGGATAGATGGAAACGTAAATCGACTTTCCGAAAAAAAAACAAGTTATATAAGCTTTGGATAAAGAGTAGTTATGACTACAATATAAATATATAAAACCAGAAACAAACTCCATAAGTTAATGTAATCCAAACGTGACGCATATTATTTAAAAGAAATAAATAAAAAAATTCAAGATATAAAAAAAATCTACAAAATTATTAATCAAATGCTAGGGCGGACAAATTTAACCATTGACGAAGTGATACTAAAGGCATTCGAAGGCCAGGACCTTTCCGTTAAACAAATAGCTGATAACTTTGCGAATGGATTTGAAAAATATAATTCCAAATTGCAAACTAAAACTTGCTGATGCAAGTACGTATCGCAAGCCCTTAAATACTACAATGTTATTCCAAAAGGTCTCCAAAGACGATGTTAGTAAAGTAATTAAGAAATTACACTCAAATAAGGCACCTGGACTAGATGGTATTAAAGTAAGTGAACTTAAACTAGCTAACCAATATCTGGCCTTACCAATTGCAAATTTAATAAACTGTAGCGTCGAAACAGGCGATTTTCCTAATAACCTCAAAATAGGTTGTGTAAGACCAGTGTACAAAAAGGGTCATCACGAAAATTATACGAACTACAGGCCAATTACTTTACTTTCTGCGATTGACAAAATCATAGAAAGAATCGTGTGTGATCAGGTTCATCAATTCTATCAAAAGAAAGAGGTAATTAGTAGCAATCAATTTGGGTTTCAGGCGGGTAAAAGTACAACAGACCTCCTATGTTCTTTCACTGACGAGGTAAATGCTGATTTTAACAACAAAAAAATTGTACTGACCCTATTTATTGACTTTTCGCGAATATTTGAAACATTGCAGCATGAACAACTAATCCAAAATCTAGATGATTGTGGAATCAGGGGTCCGTTACTAAAGTGGTGCAAAAATTATCTCACAAATCGTACATTTACTGTTAAAGTACAAAATACATACAGTGACCCCAAAATGGTGACTGAGGGAACGACTCAAGGATCAGTCCTGGGTCCCCTACACTTTTTATCGTATGTGAACGATTTGGGAAACTGCTTAAAATACAGCACGTGTTACCAATTTGCAAATGACACTTGCCTTATTGTGTCAAGTAAAGATATATATAGAGTATGTGAAGATCTTCAGTCTGACTTGGATACGATAACTAAATGGTGTCATGATGCTGGTTTAGTACTAAACATTATTAAAACTATTATCAAATCACCCTACATCAAGCACCCTACACCAAAATCTATAATTTCACACAATCATAATTGTCTGCATGGGCTAGGAACCTGTAGGTGCAATTGATATAGTGGATACACTTAAATACCTTGGCCTAATAATTGATTCAAAATTCAACTGGAGCTACCACATTGAACAAATTAGCAATAAGTTACGCCAGTTCCTAGGAAATATAAAAATATTAAAAAATAGAATTCCCTTTAAAGTAAGAATCCTATATTCAATATGGCCAAACAAGCTATGGCCGTACATATTCCTCATATCTGAAGCAAATATACAATCTTCAATTAAAATTTAAAAAAAATACATTATCTGCAAATATGTTTCGAAAATTAAAACAAAACGAAAATGAAATATTTAAACATTGCAATATCTTGCCTGTTTAGGCCAAATATGCCTAAAGGGTTTTTATAAATAGTGAAACAGTCACCGCATTAATTAATTAATTTACTAATGAATTAAATATTGTGGGTGCACAAAGAGTTGCACTAATTCCTTCTCTTTCCTACCTGCACCCTATCCCTCCCACTTACGGAGTAGCGCGAGCGCAGCGGATCGATGCGTTCCGCGAGGAGTAATTACTTAGTTAGTATTGAAGGCGTACTGAACTTGTATTGATCAAGTATTGAACTTGTCAACGCGCGCCGTGATAACTCATTAATCGTCTCCTTACGTGTAATCTCGTGATCAAGTGTCTTGTGATCCCTTGTTTCATCATTATCGAATTCGGGAAGGAAGAGTGGCCACTCAAAGAAAACGTCTACAAAATAAAGAGGGAAATTCGCGACCCGGCACGTGGTGGAAGAATCGCTGCTGCTCTGGTAAGTCCTCCTGTCTTATTTCCTTACACCGGCTTCCTAATTAAAATATTCACCTAGATCCAGCGCATACATATTTTTTGGTCACTTCGGCCAGGGATATCTAACTTAATTAAATTTGTTAATTCTGTTAGTCGGCCGCCACATTAAATTGTTAATACTTAATACGTTGGCTGTTTCACTGTTACTTACTTAACATTACGTCAATCAGTAGATATCTAATTAACGATGGCCACTTCTAAATCACAAGAACAAATATTTGACCGTAATTTACGTAGGTTAGAAATTAAAGTAAAGGCCTACTTTACACGTATGCAGGATATGTACGATAGTATTGCGAAGTTGGATACTGCCGATAAAATAGACACATTTTTGTCTAAGGCTAGTACGATCGACATTATTCGATCGGACTTTGTACGTACATTAGACGAACGTAATGAGTTGTTAGCTTCAGAAGTAAACGCTGGTGAGCCAAATTATGCAGCCATGCTTGCTTTTGAAGACCTATATGCGTCTGTTAGATTCAAATACTCGCAGTTGTCATCGCGTCCCAATACATACAATACCTGTAAAACCAAAATGGCGTTTCACAAGTCAAGCCCAAAATTACCGAGGCTTGAATTAATGTCTTTTAATGGCGAATTAGAAAATTGGCCTATATTTTATGAAACATTCAAGTCAAGTATTCACGAAAATATAGAACTAAATGATAGTGAGAAAATTCAATATTTAATGGGTAAATTAACGGGAAAGGCATTAACTATTTGTCAGGGTTTTATGCCAACGGCTGAAAACTATTCGGTTCTCTGGCAGACATTAATTAATAAATATAACGACAAACGCGTACTGGCTGCATCGTACTTCGATAAGCTGTTAAACTTACCTTCCGTTAACGAAGATTGTTCTAATAGTCTAGATAACTTCATAGATAAATATTCATCTCTAATTAGTTCGTTAAAACAATTAAATTTAGATAATTTGGAAGATTTTATTTTTATTCATTTAGGTTCAAAAAAGGTTGGCTTAAATATTTTGAAATCGTTTGAAATGCATCACGGTACTTCAGTTAAACTTCCATCATGTTCGCAATTTATAGACTTTATTCGTAATCAGTCACATATTTTACAACGAGCTAATAATATTGTAGGTACGAGGCAGTCTAGTTACAAGTCGGTAAAGAATAGTACGTCCTTTTCAACTTCTCGTCCCAATAGTAATAATTATAATAAAATTAGTATGACTTTTGTTATTAAAGATCAAAACAAATGCTATTGCTGTGGTAATACCGAACATTTTCAGTTGCGGTTTTGTAAGAAATTTAATGCATTATCGCCCACGGAGCGTTTTGATTTTATTAAATTAAATAAAGGCTGTGTCAATTGTCTAAGTAAAGAACACACAGTTCGTCACTGTACTTCTAAATCGACGTGTACGCAATGTTCACGGAGTCATCATTCACTTCTTCATTTTACGTCTGAATTAAATCGCGAACCTCACTCGAAAATACTGAGTGAACGGATAACAAATGCCAGCTTTGCCACTAATGTTAGTTCATCGCAAGCTGCGCATGCGACGGCCGCATCGCCACAATCTATTTCTTTGTGTGCCATTAATCCGAGCGCCGACGTACCGCGCGCACAATCGCCTGGTCATACTATTCTACTCGGTACCGCGCAATGTAACGTTATTGATTGCGCGGGAAATAAAAACACCGTTCGGATTTTAGTGGACAGCGCGTCGCAAAGGGATTTAATTACACTTAATTGTTGTAAGAAATTAAATTTACAACTATTGCCCTCCCCTACAAAATATGTTTATGGAGTAGGTGACTTAACGAATCCTATTGAAGGATATACTAATATTACTTTACGTTCACGTTTGGACGATTCCATTTCTTTTACTATTAAGCCTTTAGTGACTCATCGTATTACCGGCGAGTTACCGTCCGCTACAATTGATTACGAACGTCTAGAATATTTAAAAGGCATTCAATTAGCCGATTGTTCTTATTCAGAACCTAGTGATATCGACTTATTAGTTGGGTCCGATTTCTTCGCTCGTATAATACGACCAAATATTATAGCCCGTGGTATGAACGAACCCGTGGCTATCGAAACCTTATTTGGGTTTATTATTTACGGTCAGGCTCCGGTTTTATACCCCGAGACTGATATTCACACTTATTGCACATTAGATTACAATAATTCTTTTGAAAAATCCGTTGGTCGTTTTTTCGAATTGGAAGACGTACCTAAAGCGAATATACTTTCGTCGGAAGAACAAGAATGTGAGAATTTTTATTCCGAGACCACCGCGCGTGATCATTGCGGTCGCTACATTGTTGCATTGCCGTTCAAGGATGATCCGAGTAAATTAGGGAACTCGTTACAGGCAGCTACGCGTCGGTATTTATCTTTAGAGCGTAAATTATTATCGAACGTAGATATTCATTCAGAATATCATAGAGTATTTAGTGAATATTTAGAAAAGGGCTATTTAGCACCCATCACAAATAATAATTCGTTTAATTCTCATTATGTCATACCACATCACGTTGTCTTGCGACCTGATAAAGGTACTACAAAATTACGTGTGGTACTCGATGCAAGTATGAAGACATCATCAGGGTTGTCACTCAATGATATGTTGCATGTTGGACCAAATCTTCAAAATGATTTGTTTAAAATTATATTGAATTTTAGACTGTTTCCAATAGCGAACAATGCTGACATTAAACAAATGTTTTTAAGGATTTTAGTGAAAAATGAAGATAGACCGTATCAAATGGTTTTATACCGAGAAAACAATAATCAGCCGCTTCGCTTGTTTCAAGTAACGAGGGTACCATTCGGTTTATGTTGTAGCCCGTACCTCGCAATACGAACGGTTCGTCAATTGATAACCGACGAAGGCTCGCTTTTTCCGGCCGCGGCTCCCGTTGCTGAGCGTGACATATTTATGGATGACCTTGCCACCTCTTGCGGAACCCCTCGCGAAGGCATCGAGTTATCTCAACAATTAGTTGAGTTGTTCCATGCTGGCGGGTTCGATTTAGTTAAATTTTCTAGTAATTCGGTTGAAGTTATGGAAAGCATACCATCCTCCGCTCGGGTCTCGTCTGATTTCGAGTTCAGCCCTGACGATTCGATAAAAATATTAGGCCTACGGTGGCTACCGTCTGAAGATGTTTTTGCGTTCACAGTAAACATTCGTGAATGTGAATGCACGAAACGTAATATTTTATCCACTATTGCCCGAATATGGGACTTAATGGGATTGGTGGCCCCAGTCACTCTACTGGGAAAATTAATTATTCAATCATTGTGGAGTGAACACATTGATTGGGATGAAAAGCCACCACAAAAAATAGTTTCTTTGTGGCGCCAAATGGAGTCGGAATTACATGTTCTGGAAACCGTTAAAATTCCGCGTTTTGTAGGATACGACCCACAGTGCGTTGTTAGTGTCTTAGGCTTCGCGGACGCTTCCGAGAAAGCCTATGGTGGAGTCATTTATCTTCATATTTATTTTCCGAATGAAAATAAATTCTTAACTAATTTAATTTGTGCTAAATCTAGAGTAGCTCCTATACGTACCGTTTCATTGGCTAGATTAGAACTTTGCAGTAATTTAATTTTAGCTAAATTAATGCGTTCAGTTATCGAGACATATTCGCAGCGTATAAAAATTAATAATATTTATGCATTCACGGATAGCATGGTAGCTTTAGCATGGATCAATGCACCAGCATCTCGTTGGCATACGTTTGTGGCGAATAGGGTTGCTAAAATTCAAACCCTGTTGTTGCCTAGTAACTTCTATTTTATATCAGGTAAAGAAAATCCTGCCGACTGTTTGTCGCGTGGCCTTACTCCAGCACAACTGGCTGCTCATCCACTGTGGTACCATGGTCCGCGCTTTGCCGATCTGCCTATGTCCCAGTGGCCTATTAGCGAATATAATCAGACTACTGATATTGATGTCCCTGAAAGAAAGCCTACTGTTTTAGTTTCAGTAGATAAGATTGAGCTTCCTCTTATACTTTCTCTTGCATTAAGAGTTTCGTCTTGGAATAAATTAATTAGAATTGTAGTTTATATATTACGGTTTTTGAAGAAATTATCCAAAACCTTTCAAGTTACCCATTTAGATTACGCGGAATTAACAATTATAAAGGAATTGCAACGTTATTACTTTCATGATGAATTCAGTAAAATACAGTGTAATAAAACATTGTCACCTGCCTTTCAAAAATTGAAAGCGTTTGTGCATAATGGTATTTTTCGCGTCGGCGGACGTTTGAGTAATGCCGATTTGCCCTACGATAGTCAACATCCTATATTACTTACCCCACGTGATCATATTGTAAATTTAATAATAGATCATTATCACCAAAAATATTTGCATACTGGACCTCAATTATTAATGTCAATATTACGTCAAAAATATTGGATATTGTCTGCTCGAAATATTGTTCGTGAACGAGTACAATTATGTAATATTTGTTTTAAATTTAAACCTAAAAATGAATTTCCTGCAATGGCAGATTTGCCTGCAGCCAGAGTACAGGAAGCTAAGGCATTCTTTCACACCGGAGTCGACTATGCGGGTCCCTTACGCGTTATTCCTTATCGTAAGCGTGGTGTTCGTAGTCAGAAGGCCTACATTTGCCTTTTTGTGTGCCTCGTCACTAAAGCGGTGCATATAGAATTGTCGAGCGACTTAAGTACAGAATCATTTTTAAATTCTTTTAAACGTTTTATAGCACGACGTGGCCCCATTAAATTCGTTTATAGTGATTGCGGTACTAATTTTATTGGCGCCAAGTCATACTTGGAAGAAATATACAAATTAACGTCATCACAAGAATATAATAATAAGCTAACATCAGAGCTTTCAGGCAATGCAATTGAGTGGAAACTTAATCCACCTGCATCTCCACACTTTGGTGGTATATGGGAAGGTAATATTCGGAGTGTAAAAATGCATTTGCAAAAGGTAGTTGGTCTTCAGCTACTTACTGTAGAAGAAATGAATACCCTCTTAACGCAGATCGAGGCGGTGCTGAATACCAGGCCTCTGTCTGTCCTTAGTTCAGACCCTTCTGAGCCGTTGCCATTAACCCCGGCTCATTTTCTAACTTTAACGCCCTTAAAGTCGTTTCCTTCTGAATCGATTCCTAGAGATGTGAATATTATAGACAGGAAGCGTATGATTGACAGTCTATTGCAGTCATTCTGGAGACGATGGAAGTTAGAGTACTTAAATACATTGCAGTGTCGTAATAAATGGTTGAGCAATACGTCACAAATTAAAGAAGGTACCATTGTATTGTTGTACTCAGATAATAGTCCACCTTTAGATTGGCCTCTGGGTATAATTGAAAAGATATTTCCCGGTAAAGACGGGGTTGTGAGGGTTGTCGATGTACGTACTAAGTCCGGTGTATATCGCCGACCGGTAGTCAAATTATATCCACTTCCATCTCAATAATTACATACAGTCCACTTAGTATTAACATAAAATAATAGTAGCTTAAAATAAAAATTAGATTATTATATTAAATAAGTCAATAGTTATAAGTAACATTGTTGTACAATTAACTTTAATTACCTTTTAACTTAATTAGGTTGGTTGAAAGAACTGGGTTCCATCAAACTGGGGGGCATGTTTAGGCCAAATATGCCTAAAGGGTTTTTATAAAAAGTGAAACAGTCACCGCATTAATTAATTAATTTACTAATGAATTAAATATTGTGGGTGCACAAAGAGTTGCACTAATTCCTTCTCTTTCCTACCTGCACCCTATCCCTCCCACTTACGGAGTAGCGCGAGCGCAGCGGATCGATGCGTTCCGCGAGGAGTAATTACTTAGTTAGTATTGAAGGCGTACTGAACTTGTATTGATCAAGTATTGAACTTGTCAACGCGCGCCGTGATAACTCATTAATCGTCTCCTTACGTGTAATCTCGTGATCAAGTGTCTTGTGATCCCTTGTTTCATCATTATCGAATTCGGGAAGGAAGAGTGGCCACTCAAAGAAAACGTCTACAAAATAAAGAGGGAAATTCGCGACCCGGCACGTGGTGGAAGAATCGCTGCTGCTCTGGTAAGTCCTCCTGTCTTATTTCCTTACACCGGCTTCCTAATTAAAATATTCACCTAGATCCAGCGCATACATTATTATATGCCCATTTATTATAAAGTTAAGCAAATGCTATTGAGCCAATTCTTTTTTAATGAAAAATTAAGATTGCAAAAGATAGAACATCCTATACAAACAAGAGCCATAACTCAGAACCGGTTGTTGATTCTCCGGGCCTGCAACGTGTACGGCGAACGAACTGCCGATTACCTAATTTAAATACTAAAAACATTAATTATAGAATAAAGGATTACCTATTACGTAGAGCAGCTCGAATTGTCGGGGATCTAGTGCTCTGTGAACGGCTGAATCATGTAGCATTGCGTAGAAATGTCGCTTCATTGTGTGTCTTCTACCGCATTTATCACGGGGAGTGTTCCAAAGAGCTGTTTAATTTGATTCCTGCCGCCAAATTCTACGTTCACACGACACGCCACAAGTGAGGATATCATCCCCACTATCTGGATGTATGGCGGTCCACCACAGTGCAGAGTTTTCAAGGAGCTTTCTTCCACGTACTACAAAGCTGTGGAATTAACTTCCTTGTGCGGTGTTTCCGGGACGATACGACATGGGTACCTTCAAAAAAGCGCGTACACCTTCCTTAAAGGCCGGCAACGCTCCTGTGATTCCTCTGGTGTTGCAAAATATTGTGGGTGGCGGTGATCACTTAACAACAGGCGACCCGTACGCTCGTTTGTCCTCCTATTCCATAAAAAAAATATCAATCCAAAACTGAAGCGGTCTCGACTGGTGAAGTCTACGCTCCGGCCTGCACCCATCCAGATCCAAAACCCGGAAAACTTTGAACTCGAATTGCAAAACCGCTTCGAATGCCTCAGTGACTGCGTCGACGTGAATTTTAATAACAGGTTCGTGGCAGTTGTTCAAACTCATCAATTTGAGGGTAGAGTCTAAGTTCTTTAAGGCCAGGCGTTCAAAAAGAACCTTAAAAAATCTCAGACTCTACCCTCAAATTGATGAATGTAAGACGCCAAATGGCCCTCCAATCACCGGACGATGCATCCCAGTATAGGCAGCTAAATAGACAAATCTAGAAGTCATTGATTCGCGATATACGCCGCCTTAACACAGATTTTGTGAAGACAGCCATAGAGCGTAACAAAGGCTCCAAAGTATTCGCACGAAATTTGTCTATTGGGCAGAGCCAACCGACGAGACTAAAGACCGGTGACGGCAGTACGGATTAGTATTGCCCTAAAACAGCTTAAAAACAACATGGCGCCGGGTGATGATGAAATTACAGCCGAGCTTCTGAGAGCTGCTGGTACCCCTGTGCTGATGATCCCCCAGAAGCTATTCAATTCCGTCATCCTCGAGGGCAAAACGCCGCAAACATGGCACAGATGTTTAGTGGCGCTATTCTTTAAAAAGTGCAATAAAACGCATTTGAAGAACTAAAGGCCCATATGACTTCTGAGCCATGTATATAAGCTATTTTCTAGAGTCTCACGCATCGTCTCGTGCGCAGGTTCGACGACTTCCAGCCTCCTGAACAAGCTGGATTTCAAAAAGACTTTGGTACCATAGACCACATACATACGTTGCGGCAGGTTATACAAAAGACGAAGGAGTATGACCAGCCACTATGCTTGGAGTTCGTGAACTATGAGAAAGCCTTTGATTCGATCGAGATCTGGGTGGTGCGTCAGTCTCTTCAGAGGTGCCACATTGATTATCGATACATCGAAGTGTCTAAGTGTTTGTATGGTAACGCCACCGTATCAGTACGTCTCCAGTATCAGTTCTCGAAGCCTATCTGACTGCAGCGGGGAGTCATACAAGGCGATGATATATCGCCGAAGCTGTTCACCGCTGCTTTGGAAAATGTCCTTGAGCTTCTAGACTGGAACGGGCTGGGCATCAATATCAACGGCGAATACACTTACTCACCTTCGATTCGCAGACGATATCGTAATCATGGCAGAGACCATGGAAGACTTAAGCCATATGCTCGATGGCCGCAATACAGCTTCCCATGGAGTGGTCTTAAAATTAACATGGACAAGACGAAGACCATGTCTAATGCCCATGTCGCACATACTCCCGTAACAGTTGGGAACTGTACTCTCGAAATTGTTGACGAGTAGGTACCTTGGATAAATAAGTTGCCCTGTGCTGCCCCGGGGCGTCAAAAGAATAGTGTAGTCCCAGGTGCAAGGGTGACGTAAGAGGCTACACGGGCTTTTTGAAAGTGAGAGAGAGTGGGAGAGTGGTAGAGTGACGTCAGCACAATCGGGCCAGACTCGTCCGGGTTACTTACCACACTCGCACAGAATACCGGCGTGAAGTAGGGGCCTAGTGCCGCTATGTTTCGCATAGGTTCGTGTTGAGGACCTAAGGCCCACCCCCCCCCCCAACAAAATATCAGAGCGGTATTTAAAGAGAAATTACCCCAGGAGGGTACCGGCTCTTGTAGAGCCGGAGAATCCCTCCCCGAGCATTCGTGCTCGAGCTGCCCCTCGTATTCTGGAGAGGGCACATACCGCGTATGTTACAGGACAAACAGGGCAACAACACCAAGGCACCCCGCTCCACGCTTAATGTGGACTTTTGTAACATCCGGGGAATTCACTCCAACTTAAACGCCGTCCACCACCACCTTGAGACGGCGCAGCCGGCCTTGTGTTTCCTTACGGAGACGTAGATATCTCGACCTAGCGATACGTCATATTTAACGCACCCCGGGTACAAAATTAAGTATAATTTCATGCCTCATGCCGGGGTTTGTGTGTACGTACGTAAGGACGATATCTGCTGTCGCCGTCTCGGCAATTATTTTGAGGTCTACTCTCTCGCTCCGCGTAGATTTAGAGGACCGCGTCCGCATCTTTGCGTGTGTATACGGGTCCCATAGTGGTAACGCAGAAACGGATCACCTCATGGGCTGCGTTCAAGCAGCATTTGATGACGTGCTTGCTCAGATCCCCTCCGCTGAAATCGTAGTCTTGGGTGATTTCAACGGGCACAATGCCGAATGGCTTGAATCACGTACTACAGACTACGCAGGGCAATCTGTGCATAATTTTGCATTGGCGTATGGTCTGTCACAATTGGTTGAGTCGCCAACGCGGCTCCCGGATGTAGATAGCCACATGCCGTCCTTATTAGATCTTCTGCTGACTACACATCCCGATGGTTACCAAGTCTCTGTCGACGCCCCTCTCGGAACGTCCGACCATTGCCTGGTCAGGAGTGTAGTGCCTATCCGACGCCAACGTCACAGACCACCAGCGACCCGCCGCGTTTGGCACTACAAGTCAGCAGATTGGGATAGGATGCGTTCCTTTTTTGCATCCTACCCTTGAAAGCCGATCTCCTGTGCACTCTTTTTGCCTCCAACTCGACTCTTGGTGACACCGCCGACCATCCCGCGGCGTCAGAGCTCCATGCCTGAAGTACAGTTCCGACAGAAAACTGTTAGGCGAGCTCTGTTTTCGTTGGACGTCAGGAAGTCGAGCGGGCCAGATGGCACTTCTCCAATCGTGCTTAGAACCTGTGCCCCTGAGTTCACGCCGGTGTTAACGCGTTTATTCCGGTACTCTAATTCAAAAGGCGTAGTACCTGATTCATGGAAGTCAGCCCTTGTCCATCCGATCCCAAAAAAAGGAGACTGTTCGGATCCGGCAAACTACAGGCCTATTGCTATTACCTCCCTACTCTCCAAAATCATGGAGAGCATAATAAACCGCCAGCTCTTGGTATACCTTGAGGGTCACCAGTTGATCAACGACCGGCAGTACGGCTTTCGCCATGGTCGGTCGACTGGCGATCTTCTGATATACCTAACACATAGATGGGCGGCGGCAATTGGAAGCAAGGGGGAAGGCCTGGCAGTTAGCCTGGATATAGCGAAGGCCTTTGATCGTGTATGGCACAAAGCGCTCCTTGCAAAACTTCCATCTTTTGGGCTTCCCGCGAGCTTATGCAAGTGGACCTCCAGCTTCCTCACTGGGCGCAGCATACAGGTCGTTGTCGACGGTTATTGCTCGAATCCCAAGCCCGTGAACGCTGGAGTTCCCCAAGGCTGTGTGCTATCTCCCACTCTGTTTCTTCTGCATATCAATGATATGTTGGACACCGCCAACATGCATTGCTATGCAGACGACAGCACTGGTGATGCCGTATACATGGGCCATGCAGATCTCTCTCGCGAAAACGTCGACCAGTGCCGGGAGAAACTTGTGTCTTCTATCGAGTCCTCTCTCGAGAAGGTCGCGGAATGGGGTAAATTGAACCTTGTCCAATTTAACCCCCAGAAGACTTAAGTTTGCGCGTTGACCACTAAAAAAACCCCATTTGCCGTATCACCGCTCTTCGAGAACACTTCCCTTAACGCCTCTCCTAGTATCGGAATACTGGGTCTCGAAATCTCGAGTGATTGCCAATTCCGTGGCCATCTGGAGGGCAAAGCGAAACTGGCTTCGCAGAAACTGGGCGTCATAAATAGAGCACGGCAATACTTCAAGCCGGCCCACATTCTAGCGCTCTACAAAGCGCAGGTCCGGCCTCACATGGAGTATTACTGTCATCTCTGGTCTGGGGCACCCCAGTAGCAGCTCGATCCATTTGACCGCGTGCAACGCAAAGCACCTCGAATTGTCGGGTACCCAGTACTCTGTGAACGGCTGGATAACTTGGCGTTGCGTAGAGACGTCGCTTCATTGTGTGTCTTCTACCGCATTTATCACGGGGAGAGTTCCGAAGAGCTGTTCAACCTGATTCCCGCCGCCGAATTTCACCTTCGCACGACACGCCACAAGTTACGATATCATCCCCACCATCTGTATGTGTGGCGGTCCTTCACAGTGCGGTTTTCAAGGAGCTTTCTTCCTCGTACCACGAAGCTGTGGAATGAGCTTCCTTGGGCGGTGTTTCCGGGACGATACGACATGAGTACCTTCAAGAAAAGCGCATACACCTTCCTTAAAGGCCGGCAACGCTCTTGTGATTCCTCTGGTGTTGCTGGAGAGTGTGGGCGGCGGTTATAACTTAACACCAGGTGACCCGTACGCTCGTTTGTCCTCCTATTCCATAAAAAAAAACCCGTTGGGCAGGTCCGATTTCAGGAAAGAGTCACGAAGAAGGAGTCGAATCCAAATCGGATGGGCAGCGTTCGGGAAGAACCGTAAGATCTTCTCGTCCAAAATACAACAGTGTCTCTAGACGAGGGTGTGTTGCCAGTGATGACATACGGAAGACAGACGTGGTCGCTTACTATGGGCCTTATGCGGAAGCTCATTGTTGCTCAGCGGGCAATGGAGAGGGCTATGCTCGGAGTTTCCCTGGAAGATCGAATCAGAAATTAGGAGATCCGTAGGAGTACCAAAGTAAAAAACATAGACCAAATGATGTGGCAGTGGGCAGGGTAGATTGCTCGGTGGACAAGTCGTTGGGGCAGTTAGGTCCTCGAATGACGACCACGTACCAGAAGGCTTAGTGTTGGAAGCCCCCCACAAGATGGACCAACGATCTGGTCAAGATCACCGGAGTAGGTTCGATGAGGGCAGCGCAGGACCGATCGTCACCTTTGGGGGAGGCCTTTGTCAAGCAGTGGACGTCTTTCGGCTCAAATGATGATTATGATGATGTCGTCCTAGTGACATAATCTCTTGTTCATTCACTGGGCGTAAGAACATGGAGTGCAGGGAGGGTCAAATGACCAGCCGCCGCGCGGCTGAGTAGGACAGCCGCGGCTGGCGGTGGGTACCACTCCACACACCTGCGAACAGCTCGCTAAAAATATTAGAAACCTTGTGTGGGTCCGATATCGTTTTGATGTATCTTATTCTTGTCATGCTTTGTTTTTTCATTTATTATTTGCCACATACATTTGATATTAGTACTTGCTTTATTCGTTCTTTTGATGAATAATTGTAGTTGTTTTGAATTAATAATAGCCTTTTTTAAATGTTTTTTCATATTGTTTATAATAATTTAGAAAAAAATTATTTTTCGAGAACGTAGCATGTATTTTTGATTATCTTTTATGTTTGTTTGTTTGTTTTTTTAATACCATGGTTTGCGGTGTTGTTTAATATAAATCTTTCATCTTTTACGTGGTATACAGTATTTTAGTGTATTAATCAAGGAAAAACTAATTTGCGATTCCGGTCCAGTTTTCTAAATATACTAAATGCATAAATAACCGTATATTTATATAAGATTACCAACTAATCTATGAGGTTGATGTTTGCGTTGCAAGCTTACGTGACACGCTCGAGAGTTACAAGAATGGAAGACTTGAGTGGGCTTTAAAACAATCCTGTTGTTGGTATTCATGAAGTAGAAGGTACCGGAAAGGAAAAATGTTGGATTATCTATAAAAAAAAATGAGATCTCAACAACAGCAACTCAATTTTTCTACCGTTAAAAGTTGTGAGATCCATGTAATACCAAATCCTAAAATGCTGTATTGATTTCATAGAATCCCGATGTTGAGTCGTTTTCTCTGACTTGGAATAGTCTTTTGGTAGGTATGATAATAATAATAATAATTTTTATATGTGTATAATATGTATATGTGTAAAATATGTATATGCATAATGTGTGTTATATACAAGTTAACAAAAAAATCCTAGACGAATCAACACATTAGCCAAAAAGGGCATGCAAATTACATTAACTCCATGTCATTATATAATATTAAAATTCTAAGATTACAGCACATAATATTTCATTGTAACATAACAAAAATTGCAATTAATCCTTTTTTTCGTAAATGTATAGGCACGGCAAGGTTAACAAATTTAGTTTAATCAACAGCGGTCTACACGATTCGTACGGACCTACCCCACAAATTATAAGACCGTATCTCAAGATAGATGCAATATGAGCATGGTAAGCTGACAGTGTGGTACCAAAATCTGTAATCTTTCGTTGGCGCCTCAGGGCATAAACAAATTTATTTACTCTACCACAGACCTTATTTATGTGTGATGTCCATTTAAGTTAATTGTTTAAAATAATACCTAAAAATGAAGTTTCCTTTTTTTCATCCATAATGACGTCATTATATTCTATTTTTAAATTAATACGTAGAGCTTTTGAAAATGTGAAATAGTTCGATTTAGTTAGATTTATTTTAAGATTATTCACACGAAGCCATTTAATCATTTGTCCATATTATTTATAATCATTGTTAAATTTCATAGTATCAAAGTTTTTAATGTCAGATTCAAAAATTATCGAAATATGGAATATAATGTCATTGATATAAAACAAAAATAGAATAGGCCCCAGGACACTTCCTTGAGGTACACCACACTGGTTAAATGTTTATTCAGATTTGTATGTTTCTTTCTCGCTAATTTTATTAGTCCGAGTAAGAATTACACTTTGTTTCCTATTTTTTATATATTATGATCGGAACCAATCTAACACAATCCCCCGTATTCCACATGCCTCTATTTTTTTAATAATAAGTCATAGGAAACTCTATCAAAAGCTTTTGACATATCTAAGTACAATACTATAGTCAATGTATTTGTGTCAATGTTTTGAGCAATTGAGTGTGATATTATTATTTACAATAGATTGCCTCATTAGTAGATCTATTTTCCTTGAAGGCAAATTGTTCATCTTTAATTAAATTAAATTTATTACTGAACTCCTTTAACCGTAAACACATACACTGCTCAAAGATTTTTGATACGATAGGTTACTCTCATGTAATGGGTCTGTAATTTTCTATGTTATTTTTATCTCCGTTCTTGAATAGGGGGCTAATTATGGATATTGTAAGTTCTTCAGGAAAAGAACCACAAGAAAACGATATGTTAATTAATTGTGCCCGTACGGGTACCAATTCTGCTTGACACTGTTTAATTATTTTTGTACATATCTCGTCATATCCTTCTGCAGTGATACTATTTAGAGACATAATTTGTGTGTATACTTCCGGTTTAGACATGGGTCTCAGGTACATAGAAGAGGAGTTCTGACTTATGTTGATTTGATTTTGACAGCTTTGATTTTGATTTGCATTGAGTATACCAATATTATTGAAGTAATCATTGAAAGATGTAGCTATTTGGGTAGGATTTGTTATTGTTTGATTACTAAGGTAATAAATCACTAAGGTGAATCAATTTCGGTACGTCTGCTCTGAGAATTTAACTGTTTTTTTATAATTTTTCAAGTTGATTTACATTTACTTTTACTCTTATTCAAATAATGAATATTGCAATTTTTCTGTGCCTTGTGTAGTATACAATTACGCATTTAATTTTGGAGTAATTTAAATAATGAGATTTGTTTATATCCGATTTCATTTAGTAATAACGGTATCGTAAATACCACTTACCGCTGCAACTTACTACTAATCCCTTTGTTATCCACTTACTGCTGTTATTTCTCAATTAAATTTTTATTTGTGGAAAGCATAGCTTATAGAAAAAACAGAAAGTGTCATAAAAATTTAATGCCAGATTTAAATTATGTTCCTGAAATACGAGGGCTGCACTTAAAGTATCGGGAATGGAATATTTCCACTGTTCCTGTCATATTAAAATCTTTTTAATTGAAAACTCCTTGGTTTTAAAAATCAAATACCATTTATTAATTTAAAAAAAGATTCTCGGTCTTGTCACAAGGTCTTATCAAACTTGTTTAGCCGTTGAGAAAATGGAATTGACTTGAGAAAATTCTAGAGCGATGATTTATTATGACTTTCGAAGTGGTTTAATACAAAAACAGTGTGTTGACCAGATGATTTCTGCATTTGGTGATGAAGCCCCATCCAAAAACACAATTTATCGCTGGTTTGCTGAATTTCAACGTGGACGTGTCAAGCTCAGTGATGATCCCCGTCAAGGTCCTCCAAAAACTGCAGTCAATAAACAAAACGTTGATGCTGTGCGTAAGCTGATTGAGGAAGATCGATATGTGACATACCGCGAAATTCAGGTAACTTTAGACATTGGCATGAGTCAAATACAAATAATCTTACATGAACAATTAGGTGTACAAAAGTTGTTTTCCCGATGGATACCGCATTTGCTCTGTGAATAGCAAAAAGTGGCTCGCGTTACTTGGTGCGTCAGAACTCTCGAAAGATTCCACGCAGGATCCTCAAATGCTGTATACAACATCGTATCAGGTGAAGAATCCTGGATATATGCGTACGAACCCGAAACAAAAAACCAGTTACGAGTTTGGGTGTTCGAAAATGAGTTAAAGCCAACAAAAATTGTTCCTTCACGGAGTGTTGCAAAAAAAATGATGGCCACATTTGTCTCCAAAACCGGCCATGTTGCGACTATTCCTCTTGAGGGACAAATAACGGTTAATGCAGAATGGTATGCTAGAATTTGTTTGCCACAGGTTGTTTCTGAACTCCGTAAAGAGAACTGCAACCGCTGCATCATCCTCCATCACGACAATGTGAGTTCTCACACCGCGCACAGAAGAAAAGAGGTTTTAGAGCAAGAAAACAAACAATTATTAGACCATCCGCCGTACAGCCCCGACCTAACCCCTAATGATTTCAATACTTTCCCTCAAATAAAGAATAAATTGCGGGGTCAGAGATTTTCATCACCTGAAGAAGCTGTGGACGCCTACAACACGGCCATTTTGGAGACCCCAACTTCCGAATGGAATGGTTGCTTCAATGATTGGTTCCATCGTATGAAAAATGTGTCGAATTTCGCGGAGAATACTTCGAAAAGCAATAAATACATTTTTAAATAGTAATGTTGTGTCACTTCCTTGATTCCCGAAATTTTCGGTGCCGCCCTCATATGTCAAAAAATGTTAAATTTTGGAGATAATTTTTACATTTGAAAATATATTCTTCACTGTAGTCTCTTTTGTATATTAACCCCGTAATAGCATTTTTATACGATTTTCGTTTTGTGTCAGATGTTTTGAAACTATTAAATTGTGCTGTGTCATGGTCTGAGAGGTGTAAAGGTAGCAATTGCGCTGTTACTCTATTTATATAACTTAATAATTGATGTAAACAGGACTGACCTCGAGTTGGATCTGTGTGAAATGTAAGATTATACGTTTTTGCTAAATATTAAAGTCACCTGTTACTATAATGTTTTTCTTATAATTTTTTTCACAGATTTATTCAAACTTTTTTTCTAATGTATAATTGGTGAGAGCTATGTTTTTAAACATTAAATCATTTTTAAGAAGTATACACACGCCGCCCCTTGGTTTATTTCTACTAAAACTCGATGCTAATTAATAGTTTTTTAAATTAAGGTAATGTTCCTGACCCTAAATTAAAAATATTTCTGACAAATGTACTACTTTGCGCTTTACTCAATTCTTCAACTATTTTTCAAAAATTTCTATTTTACTTAATATACTTGCTATATTTTGATGAAATACGGAAAATGCACTTTAATGATCCTGCTCAAAGTTGAGCGGTTCAAAAGAGCGGAGCCAAAGTAGAGTGCCGTATCGTCAGCGTACTGAGCGAGCTGGACACTCGGAAACTTGGGAATGTCGCTCGTGAAGAGTGAGAAAAGAGCGGGAGAGAGGACTGAATCCTGTGGCACGCCAGTCCGGATGGGTCTGGGTGAGGATAGGGTGCCCTCTACTCGATATTGGAAGGAGCGATCAGTAAGGTAGGCTCGTATGATGCGCACGCGCCTGTATGTCACTCCCAGTTGATACAGCTTGAATACTAAGCTATTGTGCTATACCTTGTCGAAGGCCTTCGCGACATCGAAAAACACGGCTGCCGTGGTCGCGTGAAATTGACGCCGTATGAGAATGTACTCGGTGAGTCGGTAAGCCTGCTGGGGATTCATGTGAGCGGTTCTGAATTCGAACTGGAGGTCGGGTATCAGGTTAAGCTCCGCGATGTAATGATTAAGAAGCGCGAGAATTAATCTTTCGTAAAGTTTCCCGATCGAGTTAATTAAGCTAATAGGCCTATAACTACTCGGATTAGCTTTAGGTTTATTGGGTTTTGGGATACCGATAACAATGGAATCCTTCCATATTTCGGGGAACGCGCTATTAGACAAAAGAATATTAAAAATGGTAACCAATAAAGTAATAAGAGTCGAGGGTAGGATTTTAAGAACCCTATTCTTTATAGTGTCGGGCCCCGGGGCCTTCTTGGAGTTGAGCTCCTTAACAATTAGCTTCACCTCTTCGTAAGAGGTGGGTTTTATTACATCGCCTGAAGGGGTCAGAACGGACCGACGTTCAACTTCACGATCAACTTCGTCAACGTGTGTCGGGTCGGCTGCTGCATTTGGAGAGCCAGGACTCTCGAGACTATCGGCGAGGCATTCAGCCTTCTCATCGTCATCGAGCGTCGGCTGCAGTCCCGGTCTATCCAAAGGAGGCATGACAGTGAGCGGCTCCTGTTTGAACGCGCGAGGCAGCTTCCAGAAAGCCACATGCGATGGCTTAAGGTTGCCGAGCAAGCGGTCCCAACGATCGCCGCGGACTTCCGCGATACGTTACCGTACCACGCGCTGTAGGTAGTGGCGCCTATTCTCGACCGACAAATACCTATCGTAAACTCTAGTAGGTCTGTGCTACTGCGTGAGTAAGTTCCTGACCTCTGGTGGTAGGCTTAGGCGATGCGGTTGCATCGTCGAGACCTGCCTGGAGCAGGCCTTGATCCTGTTCTGGATGTGTGACGTCACATGAGAGGTAGCACTGCGAGCCGTGTCAACCGAGTCGATGACGTCCGGTATAAGGTCAAGGTCGTCGGACTTGATAGTCTCGAGATCCTTTTCCAGCCGTTGCCAGTCGATCACTGTTTTCGTCGGTGGTTGAAAGTTAGCCGGTGGGTCTAGTATGTCGGGACGGTGCACGACGATATCTGGATATCATGTTGGTTCGTCAGGTGCTTATACTGAAAATTTCAGCGTATCTGTAAGAGAATCTAATAAAATTCCGTTTCTATTTGTGGCTCTACTCTTCCAACTGGAGTGTTTGGCGTTAAGATCGCCGCCCACTATGACTGCGGCCCCGTGGCCGAGTAATGCTTCGATATCTGTGTGTAATATTTTTTTGTTAGGCGGAAGATAAGCTGAGATTACAGTGATCGGCTGGTGATTCGCCATTCTGACTCGGATGCCAGAGGCCTCGATGTTAGTGAGGACCGGAGGATCGATAGGTATACAGTGTAGAGACCTCTCAAAATAAATTAGAGGACCACCCATACGGGTGGTGTAATGTAGTGAACATGCTTTACCCGGGTTATGATGCCACAATTTCTACTGTTGCTGTGCCAGACCTCTCTTTGATAGATAGATACAGTTCGTTATCTACTTTGATTGCAGTAGTTTCGTATTGTTTGCGATTTTCTTTTAAGTGTCGAAATTCAAATCAAAAGATTTCCGGTTTATTTTCGCTTGGAAAAACTTGTGACGTTAGCCCAAATGGAAGGGTTCTCAAAAGACATTGTCACGTCACATGTCATTCTCAATTAGAACTTCACATTTAAGATATGCAAAAGTACTTAAAGTATATCTATGCGTATTTATCTGCTCCGCCACAAGTGCAATTCATTTAGAAGTAGTCGGAGACTTGTCTACTGAAGGTTTTTATCAGCGTTTTCCAGGTTTGTGTCTTGCCGAAGGTTGCCAAATCAGATTTGAGCTGACTGTGGAAGTAATTACATTGGAAGCATGCGTCCCTTAAATGATGTACAAAGGTTTTTGAGAAATAAAGAAGTACAAGATAATTTAAACCATCATGCTGGTCAGCGCGGAGTTACTTGGCAAATCAGTCCACCGGCTGCTTCTCATTTCAGGCGTCTATTTGAAGCTGTAGTCAAATCTGCCAAAACTGAAATAAAGCGGGTAGTTGGGGATCAAACCTTAACGAATAATATATAATAATATATCTATTTATTTTCTCCTCACAAAGATCTTAAAGCTAAAACAGTACAGTAGTGTTACATTTTTTAACAGATAGTATTTTGTGAGGAGCTGGTGTCTGAAGTAGGTTGACCCTGTATTACAGATCACCAGGACCTCATCCCCAGATATGTATATAAGGATCACAATGATTAAAATAGTACACATCCGTACTAGAAGTTAGAAAAGCAACAATAGATCATAACAATAGAAGACTTTAAATTTGTAAATTACTAGTAATAAAATGTGTGTGTGTGTGTGTGTGGGCGTACTCTACTCTCTCTCTACTCTAGTATAGAAGGTTTTCAGTTGAGGTATAGTCCAATTTCTGTAATCACTCTGTCTCTCAGCTCTTTGTTTACCTTATTGTAAAGGTTATTACCTTGAACACAGAAGAATCTTTGGGAGAATCTAGTATTAAACAATAATTTTTCACAGATTCTATCTTTTCGCCGTTACGCTTTATTTTTTTCCGGATCGTAACTGGTAAGGCTATGTTTTCTTAAAACTGTATGCAGGATATAAAGCTGACGCACAGTTAGAACCTTTGGTAGTTTATAAAGTTCTGTAGTGGAATGGTAGATTGGTAATGAGTTACTTACTTTCAATATAGCTCTTTGGACCCTTTCTATTTTAAGGAAGTGTGATTTTGTAGCGCCGCCCCAAGAAGTGATGCAATACGTTAATATCGACTGACACAAAGCTTGATATATTATGTTTTTCATCAAGTCCTTTTCAGCTACATTTCTCAAATTTTTAAAAATGGCAATTAGTTTTCGCACTCGTTTTGCTAGTTGTCCTATGTGGCATTGAAAATTTAACTTGTTATCTACCATAATACCAAGATACTTGACGGTCTCTGATTTCTGTATTTTGGCACAGTGACAATATAAGTCTTCAGAATTACCACATGAGTGGAACTTTATATTATGATTGGTTGTTAATTCTGTATTTCTTAGAGAAAAGGTAATATAACTGGTTTTAACTATATTTAATGTCAGGAAATTGTTATTTAGCCATTCACTGACGGTATTAAAGCCCTTCTGTGCACTCAAATACACTTCTTCCCAAGTGTCTCCTCTAAACAATAAAGCTGTGTCATCAGCAAAGGTAACTATTTTAGCATTTGGGAGCTGTAGTTGACACAGGTCGTTTACATATACTAAAAATAATGTAGGGCAAAGAATACTTCCCTGAGGGATGCCAAAATACACTGCGGCTTCATTACTTATCAGATTACCTATTTGGACGCATTGTGTTCTATCACTGAGGTAGCTTTCAAACAGTTTTAGTTGTATACCCCCAATCCCGAGACGATCAAGCTTTTCTAAAAGGATAGGGACAGAGACTGTGTCGAAAGCTCTGGCCAAATCCAGAAAAATGTCGATGGTTTTTTTTTCTGTTATCTATATTTTTAACCAAAAAGTTTGTAAGTTCATCTACGGCGTCAGCTGTTGACCTTCCAGATCTAAAACCGAATTGAGCTGTTGATAGTAGACTGTTTTTCTCCAAATAGCTGATGAGTCTTTTATTAATTATACGTTCTTGGATTTTTGACAATGTGGGGAGTATCGAAATAGGTCTATAGTTATTGACACAATCTCTGTCCCCATGAATTTTATGAATCGGGTGAATCCTTGATTTCTTGAAAGCAGTAGGAAATTCACCAGTGGACATTGCTAAATTGCAAATAAATGCTATTGGCTCAGATAAGACACGTTGGTTTTTAATATTTCTGGTGGAATGCCGTCAAGGCCAGCGGCGGAATTAAGTTTGAGGTTATTAATAATTGTTGACACTTCATGTACATTGGTTGGGAATAAAACAAATGAATGGGGATGAGACTTTAAGGCAATTGGTGTTGTTTGAGTGTTAATATTTTTGGTTATTTTCTCAGCTAATGTTTTACCAACGCACGTGAAGAATTGGTTTATATTATTAATTTTATGTTGTGGATTAGGTGTAGATATAAGTTCTAAGTAACATTGATGAGGTTTGTTAGAATACGTTATCTCTTTGATAGTCTTCCATAATTTTTTGTTATTGTTTTTGGCACCTTGTAACTGCAATTTTTCATAATCAATTTTTAATTTTTTAAGTAAACTTGAACTAGTTAACTAGTTTCTATATCGTTTGTATGTTGTACTAAGAATTGTATTATTTGAGTGTTTTTTTAGTTTTTTATACAGGTTGTCGCGATTTCTAATACATTTTAAAACACCTACCTGGTGTTACCCATGGCCTAAGAATTTTTTTTCGGCCTTGAAATTACACTCCTTGAATTGGACGCAATTAATGTTTGAAGCGTATGTATGAAAAAATCATTAGTATTATTAACATTTTGAGACAGGTTAAGAGGGTTAAAATTTGAATTTTTTAAATCGCAAGATAGGGATACACTGTCGATACATTTTTTGTCCTGGGGGTACTTGTTTGTTGCCAAGAGGCTAAAAATAGCACGACGCTGTCATGGTCTGTAAGGGAAGTTTGCAGTACTAGACAGTGAGAATTTTTTTTCGTCTTTAACAATACATGGTCGAGACACGCTTTGCTATGAGTGGGGAAAGTGTGAGCAGGTAGAATGCCATGGAAAGCAAGCATATCCAAAAACGTAAAGCTACTAACGTCCTTACAATTTTCACCAATATCTATGTTCATATCTCCTAATACTACAATATTTTGTATAGAAGAGTATTTTAGTAATACGTTATGCAATGATTGAATAAAATTATCAATATTTTTATACCCGGGAGGACGATATATAGTTAGAATTATTGTGTTGTTGCTCGGTTTTACAAGTAGGCAATTTGCATCTAGAATTTCGGGCTCTACGATTGTAGCAACTAGACCTTGTCTATAATATACGACAACACCTTCATTTTGAGTTAAATTTTTTATTGTTGCTGAGAAATTATAGCCTGCTATGGTAGGGATATAGGGAGTGGAGGGAAACCAGCACTCTGTCAATACTATATAATCCCAGTCAACATTACTTTTGATGAGTATTGGTAACAACCCATAAATGTTTCGCTTTATGCTTCTTACATTTTGTTGAAATATTTTTAAGCTTTTGGTTTTAGGTAGGAAGGTTTGACACTCGTCTATACTACAGATTGAAGATTCGGATACTTTAAACAAGTCAATTTCGTTTTGTATTTTATCAATATCGTTGAATTTTTTAAACAATTTGCATCATGAAACGTCGGTATTGGTGTATAATATTGGGATTTGATTTGGATTGCTTAAAACGAGATAAGCATTCTTCAGTCTCAATATCTTTTACAAACTCTGATAAATGAAAATTATCCAGTATCGTTAAAAATTATTAACATCCGCGAATTCTTATTAAATATAAAACAATGGAAATAATCAAGGGAATATGACTTTTTATAATAATACTATCGATACAAATTATCATAATTGGATGCAGTAATAACCTACACATCTTCCCAAAAAAGAACACTTCGGTCTCTAGAGACTTATTTGTTAAACAGCTGTATGCAATACATTTAGATTGTACGCTTACATAATGGCACAAAAAATGTATTTGTATCGAGTGACCGCTACTTGACAGGATGCACTTCAAGCGACAATTTAGTGTTAATTTGTATGTCTTGCATAGATGTTCTGTGTAATGGCTAGTAAATAAAGTTTTGGAATGAGTCGTGTACTGACCGATATGTGTCTTAATAAAGTGATTTATGTTCCTCTTGATTCTATTACAATCAATATAATAGAAAAACAGAGACAACAATGTTTTTTCGTAAACCAGTTCACAAATATTCACTAGAAACCTGACTAATACTATCGGTAATGTGTCGAGTCGTTGTTCAGTGCTACGATTGATGCAATGAGTAATCAATTCATAATCAATGTATACATAATATCGCAACATAAGCACACACGGGAGTGGGTCAGGGATTGGAAATAATACTCCGCTTATAGGAACGAGTCTTTATTTGCGTTCATTTTTTCTGAACTTCGCACTTGCCGGTCTGCCGCTGTTCCTTTTGTGGGCGGCAGTACCTTCAACGCGTCACACTGCACCGAACACTAGGTCTCTTCTATCTTCTTCTTCTTGGAACACTTCCACTTTTCACTACTTCTTCTTTTCTTCTTCTTTACACTTTTGAGCCAGAACTAGAACTGCCGTAGGCCACGCTTAGTACGGCTTATATACCCCCAGATCTGTTCCATTTTCAAAATGATTCCCCCATTCCATCTTTAAATTTAAATTGTACTAGAAAATTCTAACTATTTTTATCCTGCTTACACATTTTCCATCCCTTTTTTTCTGTTCGATTTGATCCTGAACTTACTAGAAATTTCCATTAACTTTACAAAACCCAAAAAAAATCCATACACTGGTAGGTGTATCGAACCCGGGTCGACAGCGTCTAAAGTAAACACTTTTCTTCACTAAAAGCCACCGCCTGCAACTTTATAAGGCGCAAATTCGGCCTCACATGGAGTACTGTTCTCACCTCTGGGCGGGTGCTCCCCAGTACCAGCTTCTTCCATTTGACCGCATACAACGAAGAGCGGCTCGAATCATCGACGATCAAGTCATCTCCGATCGGCTTGATTCTCTAGCATTGCGTAGAGATGTGGGTTCTCTCTGCATCTTCTACCGCATTTATCACGGGGAGTGCTCAGAGGAGCTGTTCGGGTTGATTCCAGCGGCCGAATTCCACCATCGGACATTACGTGCAAAGTACCATCCGCATCACGTAGACGTCTAGCATTCCACAACCGCGCGTTTTGTTCGAAATTTCTTGCCTCGCACAACCACTTTGTGGAATCAACTACCGGCAGCGGTCTTCCCGAATAGATACGACTTAGGGACCTTCAAGAAAAAAGCACACTCCCACCTTAAAGGCCGGCAACGCATTTCTTGACACACCTGTTGTTGCGCATGTCCATGGGCGGTTGCCTCACCTCTCCCTATCCCGTGAGCCTCTTGCCCGTTTGCCCCCTCTCATATAAAAAAAAATATAGTCATTTCGTGATTTTGTGTATATCACATTCATCTTGGATACGTACTGGCAGATGACTTTCAGCTTTTTTTATATATACTTTCCCGTATGATGTCGAAAATTCGCTTTGTTTTAACAGTCAGGCATTCAGAGATAAAGATAAGATTGCTAGTTCCCTGTAAGTCAATCATGTTAGTATTTAGTTTTGGTGTCTTGTGCTCGCGTTGTTTCTTATTGAATTGTTGAAAGCTATATAATATGTTTTCTTTGTTGGAAACAGTAATAAAGTCTACCACAATTGCTTTTGATTTATTTCGGTATATGTCTCTCACATCGGAGTTTTGAAGGGCTGGAAGCATTTTTATGGTTGAAGCAATTTTCGAAACAATGGAGATTAAGGATTGTCTGTTTTCGTTACTTGCGGTAGGTATGTTTCTTATTGCTACTGTGGAGGTACGCGTATTATTTTCCAGTAGTTCAACTTTTTGTTCGAGAGTGATGATCTGTTTGTTTTGCTCACAGTTTATTTGCTCCAATTGTTGAACCTCAACTCATCATATTTGGATGACATAAATTCCACAGATTTTTGTATGTCTTCGTTTTTGTTTACAATCTTTGACATAGATTCATTTAGGGCATTATACTTTTGGTCTTGTTGGTTTTTTATTTCCATAAACATGGCCCTTATTTCACCTAAAGTTGTTGTGGAGTCTTGTGTGAAATCACGGAAAGATCTTTTATGTCGTTTATTACTTTCTGATTCGATATGCTTGAAAGTGCTCGTATTTAATCCAGGATCTGATGCATATTGTTCTGTAGGCATTCCTTCAAAATAACCTTGAGTTCTGGTGGATTGTTTTGGTGACCTTTGTACCGGTAGCGACATATTGTGGTCCAATTTAAAGTTTAGAGATGTCAATTCGTTCGAATATGACGGTAATCCCTAACTGCTTTCAGACGCACACACAACACAGATGCAATAATCTAATTATTTAATTTAATCACTAGACTTTTTGATAATGTTGTCTAGAATAAGAATAATACACTAGAAAAACTATTTAGATTTCCACAATTCAGCCCAACAAAGCATATAAAACGATTTATTAAGAATTTAATTCGACAAGATACAGACTGAGCGTCTTAACAGTTTCGCGGGGCGGGGGATTGAATGAATAATTCTTAACATTGATTACGCGGATTGAAGATGTGCTGAATTCTAGACCTTCGTGCCCTTTGTCTGGAGACCCGGACAGCTTAAAATTTTATACCGGCCCATTTTACTATCGGTGATCTCTTTTGGCTGTTCCAGAGTATGAATGGCAACATATTCCAGACTCTCATTTAAACCGAAATCAACTAGTAACTGCTTTGTCACAACGGTTCTGGCTTCAATGGAGTCAGCAATATCTGCACACTCTTCAAATGAGACATAAATGGACATCAATCTCTGATCCACGTAAAGTAGGAGATTGGATAATAAAGGATGAAAGTTTGTCTCCACGTAAGTGGAAACTTGGTAAAATAGACGAAATACTAACTGGAAAGGAAGGTGTTGTTAGAGTAATTAAGTTACTAACGGCTTCTGGTACTTTTGTCGATTTGGTAATTTTTTGATAAAGGCGTTTCAGCCTTTTTCGGGGGGAGAACATACACATTTATTATATTCAACACTTTATTTTTTCCTATTTCTCCTAATCTCTTCACAACAGTACTAGATATGATTGTGAGGAATCTAGAGTGGGAACGTTTTGGCCTAAATATAAACGACGAAAAATTTAACCATTTACGCTTTGCAAATGACATTATTCTATTTTTGGAGAGTGAAAACCACCTAGAGCAAATGCTGCGACAACTTGCAAACGAATCTTCTAAAGCCGGCTTGCAAATAATTGCGTCCAAAATCATGACCAACTCATCCGGCACAACTGGTTCGAAAGTAGCTAATAATGAAACAGTAGAATATGTCGCAGAATACATCTATTTAGGACAGTAAATAACCCCTGAAACTAATATGAAATAGAAATACACAGACGCATTTGGAATAAATGGAAAAGATTCTGGTCTTTGTGTGAAATCATGAAAAACCCCGAAATATCTATAGCAATAAAAAGAAAAGTCTACAATACGTGTATACTCTCATGTCTAACATATGGATGTCAAACTTGGGCTCTAACAGACAATCTCTCAGAAAAAGTTAAAGTGTGCCAAAAGTCCATAGAAAGGAGCGTAATTGGAGTTAGGAGACGAGACAAAGTAAAGTTAGAAAACATTAAGAGTCATACAAAATTAAAAAACGTACACAAGATATGTCAAAAGCAAAAGTGGAAATGGACTGGACACATTCTAAGGGAAAAGAAAGAGAAATGGACAAATAACCGTTACAGAATGGTATCCAAGAAACGGGAGACGAAGACAAGGTACACAGATTAGTAGGTGGCAGGACGATTTTAAAAATATAGCAGGACCAGACTGGATGAGAGTAGCTAGAGACCGAATAAAGTGAAAATCCTTAGAGGAGGCCTTTGTCGAGAGACAAATGACTAGTTAAGCTAATTTAAGTTTTATTTATAGGAAAAATTAAGTTACTAGGAATAATAAAGGCTATTTTATTTTATTTTTATTTTATTTATTACACTTTATTTCTATTATCTTTATTATCTATTTGTTTTCTTGTGTAATTTGTATTATGTTGCCCTCCCTGTATTATTCCAACCAATAAGAGAAGAGAATGCGCTGGATTCGAGAACAAGTGACGCTAACGATTTAACGGTGAAGTGCGTACTCTGGTTGTGAGCGCGAGAGGATGAAACAGGTTTTCCTTTAATATCTTATTACACTTCTAATAAAATTGTGCCCGTCGGCTTTGTGAACTATTTATTTGTGTAATCTAACGAAGACGATCAGAAGACTAAATAATTGTGTGTTGCTGTGAACTGAAGAATCCCTGGTATGTACTATATTGTGTAAGTTTATTATAAAGTACACTTACAAGCATTTCCAATAGGATCTGGACAGGATCTTATTAATTCAACGACCTAAAATCAATTACAAAATAATTACTATAATTAATAATTTAACAATCATCGTCATACCTAGTATTGCAATTTTCATTTTGCCTAGTACGTCCCAACTTAAGACGCGATTTTGAATAGTGTACAAGTGTACACTTAACAAAGATTGCTCTCAACAAATGAAAACAACCATTTGCTAGGCTTGAGACATGTCAGCACACAGTAAACCTGGGTCGTCCACGTAGGTCCTTACGGGCCTCGGGGTTCGGGGCGATGGCCCCTTTCAGTAGTATAAACGCCAACTGCAACTACAGGCGGGGCACTGGATGGGACCGGTTGGTCCGTGGTGTCATGTCCGGTGGTATCCTGCTGCAGTGCGATCGAGCCCGCGTAGTGTCGCGAGCGATCTGTTGACTGCGGCAGGGTGTGGTAGGTCCATGGTTGGCTTGCGCCCGCCGCTCAGCGAAGTAGGGGCCCACCGGTAGTGTACCGGTGAGCGTCGATCAGCCAGCGGCGAGGAAGCAGTCGTGTCCTAGGTGACTAGGTCACGTGGTAGTCCTCTTATGTCCGGCGGTCGTCGATGGTATCGCGCGATGCCACGCAAATGCTTGGATCGCGGTCCATCGGCGCGCGCAAACACAGAGGTGCTCAGGCGACGAACGAGGTCGTCCATGCTCTCAATGCGCAGGTTTCTGGAGATGACCTGATTAATTGGGATGTCGTCCGTGTATCTGCTGTAGCAGACGGGCGACAGGCAGCTTCCCTGGGGCACACCGGCTCGTATGGGGCGCTTCCTGGAAAGAGAGCGTCTTCAACTGCCACTTGAAAATGTCTGTCTTCCAAAGAGGCGGCCAAAGTCTTAACTACTCGACGAGGAGTAGTAGATGTGGATAGATTGTACACGAGACCGGCGTGCCAGACGCGATCGAACGCCTTCTCCATAGCGAGGAATATTGCGACTGACTGTTCTCGCTTGTTGAAGGCGGTAGCCAGATGGTGCAGTACTCTCTTTACGTAGTCTAGTTAGTCGAATCATCCTTTGGACTTTTCCGGGGGAGAACACGACGGGGTCTTCTGTCGGCGCTTTCGGCGACTCGAAGTAATTCTTCACTTGTCGCTCGATAGTCTCTACGTGCTGCACTTCCGCAGTCGGGTTGGGAGTAAGCTGCGTCTCCAGGTGGTCCGCAAATATCTCCACGCCATCCTCAGTTCGGTAACGTGGGGTTCGTCACTGGCCATGAGGGGTCTAATCGGGAAGGGCCTCCCGTAGAGTTGGCGGCAGAGGCGGTGCATGCCGGAAATCATCGACATAGCCGTCACCCGTGGCCTAGCCGCTTCACCGTCGCTAAACGTCCTGGATGACCACCTCATCTTCGACCACAGGCTGCACAGTACGGACAGTGCGTCGGGACCTCTGGTCTTAGCACTTCGTAGCCATGGCGGTCTGCGTCGTCCAGGAGGCGTATGCCATCCGGGCTCACAATGTTGAAGTTCCACGCCGTGTGTTTCGCATTGAAGTCGCCTGCGAGAATCGTGGGCAGCGGCGAGTCCAGCAAGATCTGGACATCAGCCACTGCAAGTCGATTCTGCGGCGGCTTTTTTAAAAGGTGGACACACGGGTTGGCAGATCTCCACGCCTAGGGCGTACGACGTTTGCAGTTGAGGTACTGGCAGCAGTTGGTGGATAACGTTCCGACGCACCAAGACTGCTTATCCCCTGTAAGCAGTCCCGATCGGCGAGGTATGGTCCTCCCGGTAGACGTAGTATCCGGAAACCTTCAACTTGTCCACGGGTCTGAGGTGAGTCTCGCTGATCAGGCCGATGTTCACTCGACGCTGAGAGAGCAAGGTCTTGAAAAGACGGACTTTTTGTGATGAAAGCCCATCGACGTTCCAGAACGCGATGCGGAGCTCAGCCATAAAGACTGCACAGCTCCGTGATGTAATCCAGGATCAGCAGAATTGGGTCACGTTGCTCCTGGATGGCTATCAGTACCTGGTTCAGTGTGCTGATAACCTTGGTAAGTCACAGGTCCAGCGGCGTCACTCGCTTCACCTGGTGGGCTTGGACGTTTTGCTGAGCTGTATTTGCTGGCTGCGGTGTGGCGGGAGCAGCAGCACGTGGCGCAGTAGGTTGCGCATTGCGAGGTGCGGCAGGTGGCGCGGTAAGTGGCGGAGCGAGCGCAGTGCATGCGCTGGCACAGGTGCGGCCGGCAGTGCCTCGCGGGCGGCCCGCGGCACGCGGCGGGCGTGGCCGGGGGAGCTTCCTCAGCGCAGGCGGCAGAGCGGCCACGGACGGCACGACGGACGTGGGCCGGGTGCGGAGTCAGGTCTGCGCGGCTTGCGGGGCCCGTAATCACGATTATGGCGGGTGCAGATATCGTGACTTTGTGTGCAGCAAGTGTCAGCGCACGGGTCACTTGCGACGAGTGTGAAATCGATACCGGTACGGCAATATCGTGTGTCAGTAAGGCCACATACGATAAATATTTTACTCATTTAGGTATACAAAGCGATGACACAGTTTTGAAGTTTATAACGGTTCAAAAGTACGACCATTAGGAATAATAAAACCTAGTGTTCGTTATGGGAAGGAAGAGAAAATACTAGATTTATTTGTAATAGAGGGCGGTACTACATCGTTATTAGGGCGGCAGTGGTTGTCGGAGTTGCGCAAGCGCGTCGCCGCCCAACTCGACGGAACGCTGCGCACCGGCGTCATTCGGCCCGTCGAGTGCTCCGACTGGGTTTCTCCTCTGGTGCCCATCAATAAAGCAGACGGTACACTTAGGATATGTGCGGATTACAAGGCTACTTTGAACCCCGTCTTACTGATCGACCGTTACCCCTTGCCTAAGATAGATGACGTATTAGTAGGATTGAACGGTGCCGAATACTTCATTAAAATCGACTTATCGCAAGCCTATAATCAGATTGAATTAGATGACTCTAAAATGTACACTGTTATTAACACGCATCGAGGTTTATTTGAATATAATAGTTTATGGGTAAGCATCGAGTGTAGGTATTTTCCAACGCATTATGACTAACCTTTTCGGAGATATTCCTAACGTACATGTATTTCTTGATGACGTAATAATTGGAGGGAAAACTAAACGGGAACATTTACAGGCATTAAAAGCGGTCTTGGAAAGGTTATATCGTGTCGAAAGAAGGTATAAAAGTAGATAAGTCGAAGATAGAAGCGATAACAAAAATTCAGAAACCACAAAATGCCAACGAACTCCGGTCATTTCTTGGACTAGTGAATTTTTTTGCAAAGTTTGTCAAGAATTTCAGTTCGGTTTTAGTACCACTTTATAATCTATTGAGGAAAGGTGTCGAATGGAATTGGGACCAGAGTTGCCAATATGCCTTTGTGGAGATTAAGAAAATGTTAACAAGTGCGTCAGTGTTAGCTCACTATGACCCTCAGAAGGCCTTAATAGTGACGTGTGACGCGAGCGCGCGCAGCCTTGGCGCGGTGTTGGCGCAGCCGGCGCGGGGGGGGGGCGCGGGGAGCAGCCTGTGGCCTATGCGTCGCGCACGCTTACTAACGCGGAGAGAAACTACTCACAAATCCATAAGGAGGTGCTAGCCATTATCTTTAGCATAAAAATTTCATCAATATTTATATGGTCGTCGATTTATTTTACGTACTGACCATAAGCCACTCGTATCTATTTTCGGACCGAATACAGGTATTCCAACAATGACCGCCAGCCGTATGCAACGTTGGGCTACAATTTTATCCGCGTACAACTACGATATCGAGTATGTTACGTCTAGCGAGAACTGTGCGGATGGCTTGTCACGACTACCTGTCGACGTAAATTATAACAAGAAAGAGGTTAGTCCTGAACATACTTATTTACATTTCGCTCAAGACGCTTTATTGCTAGACAATAATGAGATAAGGAAGCAGACTGGCAGGGATCCTATTTAAAGTAGAATATTAAGTTTCATACGCGACGGTTGGCCATCACAGTGTGATATCACCGGCATGCAGCCTTATTTTAATATGAAGCTAGAACTGTACGAGGAGCTCGGATGCATTATGTGGGGCCACAGGGTAGTTATTCCGGAGAAATGTAGGGATAGGGTTATAGAAATAATTCACGAGCCTCACATGGGAATCGTTAAATCGAAAGCGTTAGCACGCAGCTACGTGTGGTGGGCCGGCATCGACGAGGCGGTGGAGGCCGCGTGCCGCGCCTGCGCCGAGTGTGCGGCGAGGCCGTGGTCTAGGTTACATGTAGATTTCTTAGGGCCGCTTTACGGTAGAACTTATTTAGTGGTCACCGATGCCATGTCTAAGTGGGTAGAAATTTTCCAAGTTCCAAGTACAGGGTCTAGCAGTACGATAAGTAATCTAAGTGAGCTTTGGAGTCGATGGCGAATTCCAAAACAAATCGTTTCGGACAACGGCCCCCCTTTACTAGTAAAGAATTCGAAATATTCTTAAGAGAAGGGGGAATCGATCACGTGTTTACCGCTCCATATCATCCGTCGTCTAATGGAGCTGCCGAAAATGCAGTAAGAACATTAAAAAGGGTCATTAAAAAGGCAGTTGTAGAAAAGAAATCTGTAGAAAGGGCATTGCACACGTTCTTATTACATTATAGAAACACTGAACATTCGTCAACAAAGGAGAGCGCCGCCATGCTACTGATGGGCAGACGACTTCGTACTGGGTTAGATGTTTTGAAGCCGGATAGGGAGCAAAAGGTGCGTACTGCCCAGCAGCGACAAGTAGATGCGGTAGGAGGCGCCGAAAGAAGTTTGAAGATCAGTCAGGACGTGTGGTATAGGCAGTATTTGAAGGGGGAGAAGTGGTTACCTGGCACAGTAGCGAGTTCCTTGGGTCCTACTGATTACAAAGTCTTAGATGGGAAGGGAAGTCAAGTACATAGGCATGTCGATCAGCTAAGAAGTAGGTAAGTTCCCTTGTATTTCCATCGGTTTCTAAAGAGCCAATTACTACTTTAGTGGAACCATTATTAGTAACTGTGGAACCAGCGTCGCAAACAGACAGCCAGGCGGAGCGGTCGGTCGGGCCGGGGGCGCCGGCGCGTGGTGAGTTGCAAGGGGGGGAAGTAGTAGAGGAAAGATTCGAAAGCGATAATGTTCCTGATGTTCAAGAAGGATCCTCTAAGTCACCTTCCGAAAGATTCGAAAGCGATAATGTTCCTGATGTTCAAGAAGGATCCTCTAAGTCACCTTCCGCTGCGTTGGTACCGACCCGGTCTCGTCCTGTACGTAAAGGTAGATTAGATAAAATGTGCAATATTAAGTCTTACGTATTAAGTCTACTTTTTTTTTTGTTTTGAGAGGAGGTAATACTGTTACGTATTTACGCCCCGGAACGGGGTGTAATATGTCGTACTCGAGTGTCCGCGTAAGCGGACGCCCCATACCGACTAAAACCTCCTCTGTGCTGTTAGCAGCCCTGGCTTTCACAGCGAAGTAGGACGTGGGCCGTGGAGGCCGCAAAGACTACGCAACAACAGTCGCGGGGCGTCTCCTAAGGAGACTCGAACCTCAGACCGGCTGTGTGCTTGTGGGAAGGAGAGAGAATGAAAATGAAAATGAAGATGAGATGAAGATGAAAAGATGAGAAGAACACACTCGCCGGCGAGTGTGGTTGATTTTAGTGTAATGTATGTAAGTGTGTGTGTATATGTTTATGATTGTATGTATGTATGTTTGTATGTGTGTAAGCTGTGTAAATGTTAGTGTGCATGTTACGCATAGCTAACCCTAGCGAAGCGCCGCATAAGCATAGTCCCATAAACGTTGCACACGGCACTCGAGGCACGAGGCGCAAGCGCAGCAGAAACGTGACTTAGGTGACATCATGACGGCGTTTACCCGATCATGGGAAATACAATTGTATTCATTACTTGATCTAGCATCGATCAGTAGACATTAGGATAATTAATTGTAATTAGTTTTAACTTTCTTGTAATAAATAAGTTGAAGTAAATTTGCATTTTTTTGCATCTCCTGGCTGCAACCAACGTAATTGGCGCAGTCGGTAGGATAGTCTAAAATAATAGAGTCAGTGAATCGATCACCGATAAGGGCTATTAGAACCTACTTGAGTTGCGGCGAGGTAGAGTATCCGAAAATCGATACAGCAGAGAAATGCAGATGATTTGGTAACTACCTAGATCTTACTAGAGTTGCTCACCCTTTTTAATTGTAATTTTCCTGTGATTTTTTTTTCTTTCCTTTTGTTTTCCAGTGTAATTTCCTCTGTGTACCTATTAAATTTAAAAAAAATTCCATCCACGGAAACCGAGGACCACTAGGTCGATTAGTATTAGCAGAATCTCGCAAATTGATGCAAGTAGGAATTTAGAGGATATATTAGAAAGTAGCGATAGCATAGAATTTTCTAGTTTATTTAATTTGCATAATAATATTAATTCAAAAATGAGTGGAGATTTAGTAGACCAAGTTTTCAAGGCCTTACGCTTGTTACCCGAGTTCGATGGAAATCCGAACGTACTTACGCGGTTCGTGCATTTGTGTGATCAACTGGTAGCCCAATTTATTAGAGCGGAGCCAGGATATGAACTCAGTAACCTTTCCTTATTAAATGGTATCCTTAATAAAATTACCGGACATGCCGCGCGCACAATAAATTCAAATGGCATCCCCGAAAATTGGCAGGGTATTAGAAATTCCTTAATTAATAATTTTGCTGACCAGCGAGATGAGACCGCTTTGTATAATGATTTAGCACTTTTAACCCAGAAAAATTCATCACCTCAAGAATTTTATGAAAAATGTCAGAGTTTGTTTAGTACAATAATGACCTATGTTACACTTCATGAAACGATAACCACTACCGTAGAAGCAAAGCGTACATTATATAAAAAGTTAACCCTACAAGCGTTTGTTCGAGGTCTGAAAGACCCATTAGGTTCACGTATTCGGTGCATGCGACCGGATACAATAGAGAAGGCATTAGAGTACGTTCAAGAGAAAATCAACACCTTATATTTACAGCAGCGCAATGACCAATTACCAGGTGAACGCAGAGTGCAGTCTACCTCTTCATATGACGCAACAAATAAGTATCATGTTAAGCCTTTTAATTTGCCACCCTCGCAGCCTTTTACTTTTAATTCATTCAATGTCGCACCAGGAACTCCAAAGCATAATTTTCAGCCACCGGGGCCATTGCAAGTCTGGCAACCCCAAGCACCGCCTAACAGAGGCCCTACGCGTACACAACAAACTTTCAGCGCACCTCCACCTAATTACAGACCGCAAAGCAACGTGTTTAGAGTTTCTCAACAAAGGTTAGGACACACACTTAATAATAACGGTCCTACACCCATGAGTGGCGTAAGCCACTATGTTCCTAAGCCATTGCCTAGACCGATGATAGGACGTGACTGGAGACAACATGGAAATCCACCCCCATCTAATTATTTCAAGACGCGTGAAATAAACTTAAACGACGTTGACTATTACAATTACGAATACCCTGAATATGACTATGACTATTACAAACAGACGTACTCAGAACCTTTATATTATGAGCCAATGTACGAGCAAGCGTATAGGTCTCATACTCCCGCTTACGTTGAAGAGCACCATGATGAACATCCTTCTGATAATCAGGATTTTCAGGAAACTCAAAAATCAGAAAAACCAAAATAGAAATTAATCTACAAACTCAGAGACAACTTCCATTTATTCAAATAGCAGATCCACCCCTAAAATTATTAATCGATACAGGCGCGAATCAGTCCTTTATTAGCCCTGAAGCTATCAAAAATTTTTTTTCAAATGTTCCGTGTAATTATGAACCCTTTGAGGTAACTAATGTTCCTGCGACCACTAGGAATAATTATTCAATTACCATACCGTGTTTTTCTGAGTTTAACGAAGATAGTGAGATTACTCTTTTTATATATAAATTTCATAACTATTTTGATGGTTTAATTGGCTTAGATTTATTAGAAAAATTAGAGTCTAGCATAGATTTAAAAAATAAAGTCTTAGTTACACGTAAGTCGACCAACCAGTTTTGCATGTATGATTCACGAAATTGTAATCTTTATGAAGATATAATACCGGCTAACACATCCAAATTGATCCGCATACCTATTAATTTTCATGATGGTGACGTTTTAGTGACAGAACAAATAATATCCAACTGTACTATTCGCGATTGCATTACCACAGTCAAGAACAATCGCGGTATAATAGAGATCGTAAACCCCACTAAGCATGATATAGTGTTAATGTCTCAATGGATAAACCGGTTAGTGCAGAACTATTTAATGAGCAATGCACGCACACTCAACAACCTAGTGATCGTGCTTCGGAAGTTCTTTCGTGATTACGAACTAATCATTTGAATCCAGAAGAACGTGCTAACTTAGAATCTCTCTGTGCACAATATGCTGACGTTTTTTATCTTGATGGTGAACCCTTGACATTCACCAATAAAATTAAACATAAAATCCGTACCACAGATGAATTACCCGTTTATACTAAAACCTATAGATACCCTTACGTTCACAGACAGGAAGTACGGGAACAAATTACAAAAATGCTTGAGCAAGGGATAATCCGTCCTTCACAATCAGCATGGAGCTCCCCCATATGGGTAGTTCCAAAGAAAAGCGATGCCTCTGGAAAAATTAAATGGCGTATTGTTGTTGATTTCCGTAAAATTTATGAAAAAACTATAGATGACAAATACCCCATCCCCAACATTAACGATATTTTGGATAAGCTTGGTAACTGTCATTATTTCACCACTTTAGACCTTGCAAGTGGATTCTATCAGGTAGAAATGGACCCCTCTGACATCCACAAGACGGCATTTAACGTAGAACATGGGCATTTCGAATTTTTACGAATGCCAATGGGTCTGAAAAATTCACCATCCACATTTCAACGTGTGATGGATGATGTCCTAAGGGATCTCCAGAATGTTATCTGTTTAGTATATTTGGATGATATAATAGTGTTTAGCGTCTCATTACAGGAACACATAGTTAATTTAGAAAAAGTTTTCAAAAGATTAAGGGAATCTAACTTCAAAATTCAAATGGATAAGTCAGAATTCTTAAAGTTAGAAACCTCATATTTAGGACACGTAATAAGTAAAGATGGTATAAAGCCTAATCCCGATAAAATCACTGCCATCCAGAGATTCCCCATTCCAAAAACTGCTTCCGATTTGCTCGGTTATTACAGGAAGTTTATTCCAGACTTTGCTCGTATAACTAAACCCATGACGCAATGTCTAAAAAAAGGTTCAAAAATCACCTACAACGATCCCAAATACATTGATTGTTTTGAGAAATGTAAGATACTCTTGACTAACGACCCTATACTACAATACCCGGACTTCACTAAAGACTTTGTACTAACAACTAACGCTTCTAACTTCGCGATAGGTGCTGTTCTTTCTCAAGGACCAATACGTAGCGACAAACCAATAGCTTACGCATCCAGGACTTTAAACTCGAGTGAGACTAACTACAGTACAATCGAAAAGGAACTGCTAGCCATCGTTTGGGCAACAAAATACTTTCGTCCGTATTTATTCGGTAGAAAATTCAAAATAATCACAGACCATAGACCTCTATAATGGGTTATGAGCCTTAAGGAGCCTGGCTCTAGACTCACCCGTTGGAGACTCAAGTTGAGTGAATATAATTTCACCGCAGTTTATAAGCAAGGCAAACATAACACCAATACAGACGCTTTGTCTCGTGTTGAATTAAATAATGAAGACACTAGTTCTATAGTTGTTAATGTATCTGAAAAGCCTCAATCAGTTGCGGGGTCTGAAACTCTATCGGCTCCCTCCAGATTACCGATTAATTCAGACACAGTGACTGTTCACACTTGTAACGAAATTCCAATCCTTGAAGTCCCAATTTCAGATGAACCACTAAATAAATTCAGTAGACAGATTTGTTTCATTTTAGTAGGCGATATTACGAAAAGACCAGTAGTGACTGAACCCTTTGAAACTCACACCCGGACTACTATACAACTTTCCGAATCTAACTTGACTAATGACGTTGTTAATGCAGTTAAGGAATATATTAATCCAAAAGTAAGAACAGGTATAATAATCCATCCACCTCTTGCTAAGTATAAGATTATTCCAATTATACAAGATAACTTTAAAAGCTCTTCGATGAATCTCATTTTGACAAAAATCGAATTAGAAAACGTTAAGGAATATTTGCGACAACAGGACATCATAAAAAATATCATGAGGGTAAAACAAACCATCGTGGTATCACTGAATGTTACTTGGCCTTATCATCTAAATACTATTGGCCTAGGATGAAAGAATGTATAAGTAAATATATAAATGAATATAGCATTTGTGGACAGGCTAAATATGACCGAAATCCAATCAAACAGAGATTTTTAATAGTTCCCCCTCCTTCTAAACCGTTTCAGATAATTCACCTTGATCTTTTTACAGCTCAAAACGAAAAATTTTTAACAATTGTAGATGCGTTTTCTAAATACGCGCAAGCCTACCACTTAAGGGATAGTCTGCTCTGAGTGTCGTACAAGCATTATTAATATTTTGCACACATCACGGTGTCCCATTGACAGTAGTGACAGATGGTGAACCTGAGTTTACAAATCAGTTATTTGCAGAATTCATCCGGATCCATAAGATGCAACATCATAAAATACTAGCACATTCACCAAACGACAATGGTATAGTAGAACGATTTCATTCCACTATCGTTGAACATCTCAGGATACTGAAACTTGAGAAACGGAATGAACCAGCTGTTAATCTCATGCCTTATGCTATCTTAGCATACAATAGCTCCATCCATAGTTCCACGAGGTGTAGGCCTTTGGACTTGATAACAGGACATTTTGACCCGCGTGACCCAATTGACATTGACTTAACTGAACATCTATTTCAGCAGTATTCACAAGACCATAGGAAACGAATGCGTCAAGTATATGATATGATTAATGAGATTTCCTTACACGAACGCACCCAACTGACTGAAAATCACACATAGAACATCTCAATAGTAAAATTGCATCAATTACAAATAAACTCAATATATTTCAATCATCACGAAATAAAAGAGGTCTCATCGACGGTCTCGGTTCCGTCATAAAAAGCATTTCTGGTAATTTGGATTACACAGACGCGTTAAAGTACGATCGCGCTATTAAGATCTTGCACAGTAATGAACAGAAATCAGAAGTAGAATTACATAATCATGTCAGCTTAAATAAGAAATTTGTTTCCGAGAGCACTCAAATAATAAGTAGTATTGTATCAAATCAAGATAAAATGAATAAAGCATTAAATTTAATATTACAAAGCGACGCCAGAAAGGACACTGACTTAATAAAGTACGCACATATGGCACAACATTTACTGATCTTAGGAGATAATGTAGAAGATCTGTGTGAAGAGTTACAGAACTTAGAAAATACGTTAACATTTATTCGTGCATCGAGCACTCCATACTCTATATTTAGTGTTAGTGATGTTAAGGATATGTTAAGTAAGCTTAGGATTTTATATTCTAATAAGGAAGTCCTTGACTTTAAAATTAGAAATTTTTATGAAGTTATTAAATTAGGTTATTTTTATCTAGATAAACAAATAGTAATAGTTATTAAAGTACCGATTGTGGATCCTTCACTATACGACTTCTATAAGCTTTCCCTTGTTCCTAACAGAAACCATAAGACCTTGATCCCACCTTTACCATTCGTAGCAATCTCTAGCAAAGATTTTCGGTACATAGAGACAGAATGTTCGAAGTTAAACTCACTATTTCTCTGCGAATCGAAATCAAACCTACAGATACAGGAAAAGCCCGATTGTGTCCAGCAGCTTATTACTAATCAAGAACTCCCGCCATCCTGTGAATTAACGTCAGTTACTCTGAACAACGAAGCACTGGAAGCACTTGACGACAAACATTACACCATGAGCTTCCCTATTCCAACAAAAGTAAAGATATCCTGCGGACAAGAACAGTATCGAACTTTACATGGCAGCTACTTAGCAATTATCCCACTGAATTGCAACTTGAAAGCACCTACCTTCACGATCTCCAATTCAAACGATCATATCAAAGGACATGTCGTAAGAATAATTGAAATGCCCCAGTACATCGAACCAGAGCCCAAATCTTTACCAAAATTTATTCTAAATTCACCAAATCTACACAAGCTCCATACTTTTAAAAATGATATAGCAACTCAATCATTGATACATCAAGAAAGTTTCACCGATCCAGTAATCTATCACACGACAATACCCATGTACCTTATACTATTGGGTACATGTGCACTTATTGGAACTTTATTATATCTCCAATTACATAGAAGAAACGAAACCAACGGAATCACGAAGACCTGCAGCGGCACCCCTGATGCAACATATGCTGTTCCGGCACCCAGGATAATCAACCCTAACCAAATAAAAGTTGACCATGGATGCCTACCAGCGACCATTTCGGAGACGTCCTGCAATAGTCGCTGTTCTACAGGGGGAGGTGTTACGCATAGCTAACCCTAGCAAAGCGCCGCATAAGCATAGTCCCATAAACGTTGCACACGGCACTCCAGGCACGAGGCGCAAACGCAGCAGAAACGTGACTTAGGTGACATCATGACGGCGTTTACCCGATCATGGGAAATATAATTGTATTCATTACTTGATCTAGCATCGATCAGTAGACATTAGGATAATTAATTGTAATTAGTTTTAACTTTCTTGTAATAAATAAGTTGAAGTAAATTTGCATTTTTTTGCATCTCCTGGCTGCAACCAACGTAATTTGCATGTATGTTTGTGTTTGTGTCTGTTTGTGGAGTGTGTT